>NW_027472581.1:68727071-71227071 GCF_030347505.1 Rhynchophorus ferrugineus
TCTCAGCCCGTCCCGTTAGAGCCCGTGAAAAAAAAATGATTCGCTTTTTATATATTCATAGATCGGGTCGTAGTGTGTTGAGGCGAAGGGAGGGGGGTGGTCTGACGGGATTTCAAACATCACCTTCCGGCTGCTCGAGGACGGCTACGACGGTGGTGGTGACAATGACGGAACGACCGTGTCACGGGTTTTCGAGCTGAAATTTAAATACGGCTCCGTATTGTGTGCAGTTTAGAGGATATTTTGCGGATAAAAAGGATGTTTCTCGAACGTCGGGCCGATCTAAATCTGGTGAATAAAACATTAAGAACGACAGGTCCTATTTTAGATGATTTAGGTACGAAGAATGGTTTTGGGGGTGATAAAATCAGTCCATTGGCGTTGATACTTAAAATAACTGCGTTAAATAAAAGTGGAAAATATGTTAGGTGTCGAAGTTAATTCCTAGCCGTTGGATACAAAATTGTTTGGCTGTGATATAAAACAAAATTCTAGTTTAAATAAAATAATGAAACAAAATTGTTATGAAATATATATAGTTTATATATATATTAATATACAAGATAAGTCGGCTAAATTGATCGGCATCCCTCATCCAGTTGGTAGGTTATATTGTTCAATGTCATTCAGGCTATCATTTATCATTGTCATCAAAACCACAACTTAAAATATTTAAATTGAAACCGACAATTGTGTTCAATGGGCCTGAGTAGTACGTTTTTTAAGTAATAAGTTCAGTTCAGATAAACCTTAGTTGGTAACTTTAAAATATAACAAAAAATACCCTCTTAAAGATGAATTATCCCGGTATAAGCAAAAACTTGTTGTTAGATGATTTATTACATCGATATTTCGGCTCATCAACTGAAAACAAATGAACATCATGATGAAAGAAACATCAACTGAAATATTGAGTCATTCAATTAATTAATTTCGACTTTTATACATTTTCAAAGGCTTTTACCAATATTGAATATTATGATCGTCAGAGGCTTTACCAAAGGTACTGGCTCATACATTTGCTGTCAGACCCAACGAAGCTTGAATTAGCCGCTTTAATCTGTGATCTTCTTCTGTTTCTGAAGAAACCTGAACCGATTTTAAAAATTATTCATTTTGAAGCAGAAAAACGCCATAATACCGAGATCAACAATTAACCAAAGATGAGTATTGAGTATGATTATCTTAGAATCCTGTCTAAAATGCCCTCAAACTTTAAATACTTTTTCCCGAAAATATTTTTTCTCATAATCGACATGATATGGCTGTCACCAAAAAATAAAAATTAAAGTAATTTTGTTATAATTGGCAGTTTCGAAAAAGTAGGGATTAATAACATTATCAATTAAAGTGGCACTTTTGTTAAAGGATTTTGTGACACTATATTACTTAAGCCTAAACTCAATATATCTCTTTAAATAATCATTAGTATAAAAGTGAACTTGAACTTTCTTTAATCAATATGGATGCGATATTTCTGAAACAAATTTTAAGTTATTATGAGTTTTACTATTCATTTATAAAAGGGGATGTTTAAAACTAATATGTCTGAAGATACATTTTCATTAACATGAAAACAAGACAAGTACTAATATATCCTTTGTAGAAGAGTACAAAGGTGTATTGTAATGTAAATAAATCAATTTCGACAAAAAGGGATACGTATAAATATATAAATTAAGAAAAGACGAGGTCATGTTTGTATGCGTAATATTGTTAGATAAAGTTTTCTACATAAATTAACTAATCTTATTGTGTTTAGAACAATTACTATGAATTTTAGAATTAGTTATTGACTATTGTACTAAAACTAAAAATAAATTATCTTGACAAAATGGTGAATATAATTATAACATAAAAATATGTTTTTAATATTACTAAATTGGAAAATTTTATGAGAATAAAAACATAATATAATACAACATTGTTTGTCTTTATATAAAAATATAATCGAAAGATGTTTAATATTTTATATTTGTATTTTTAATTGATTTTATTTATATTTAACTATAATTTGCTTTAATCCTCCCTAAAATATAGTAATGCACAAGCAGATTTACCCCCTTACTTAATAATTTTATCGGAGAATTAATTAAATATTTCTGCGCTTTATGACGACTTATCTTTCATATATTCGGCTGCATTAAACTTTATGGAGCACAACACAAATAAAATATCAAGGAAATAGTAGTGGAAGAAGAAACCTACTTGAAGTTTTATGGACCCGTAAAAGCGGTCCACAATTTAAAATATTATTAATTAAAAGATGCAAGTAGGGCCAGAAAGAATATTGTAGTTTTTAATGATAATTTACATAAGTTGTTTAAGTCTTATCAGTATAATAAGGTGCACAAATCCAATAATCAGTAGCGAGCTATCAAATAGAAAATAAAAATAAAAATAAAAAATTACACATTATATTTCCGAATTAACTTATATACTTTTTAACAAAGACAGCTAGGTGAACACTCAATTGGCGCTACAATTACATTACCAACCAGATTTGGGCAAATAAATGCTATTCTTTAAAATACAAATTACAAAGTACTTTCTCTGGTAGTAACAGTAGGTGTAATAATAATAGGTATGGTCTTGGTATCATTCCCATATTTGTTATGGAAATTGTGTATTCTATATGTTACTTTTCCAGGAACATCTTCACAACTAGATTCCATAGGTCCATATCGGTTTTGGCATATACAACTGTAATTTTTATATACTATAATTGTTTTATATTTATCGGTTCTGTAATTCATTTCCTAGTTTATTAAGCTCTCTTTTTATTACCAAATTATAAGTATGGTAAAAGACACGGATTGGTTTTTATTTTTCAGTCATTATCTCTAGTAGAATATTTGAATATGAGTTGGGACAAAACTTTACTACACTATGGATTCATCATTTCAATTCATTCAAAATACATTTTTAGTTTTTAGATTCTACGATTAATTTTTTATCATATCCTTGATCTAAATTTTTCCATTCATCTTGAATAGCATTGTAATTATTCAATATTGTTATACTGTTTACTATTGCATTACACAAAATCTGCTAGATGTTGTGTTCTGATAAATAGTCTTTGACAAGTTTGAACAGCAGTATCGTCTTGATAAAAATATAATTATTATCGGAAATTTGTGTATTGACATTTTTGTTCTTCCATTTTAATATAACATGTTAATTGTATGTATATGTATTTGTATATGTATATGTATATGTATGTATTTAATGTATATTAATCCTTCTAGAAATGAAGTGTATTTGTTGATTTCCTTCAAAACTTTATCATACTTAAGTTAGTACCTTGTAAGTATTACTATTACTATTATTTTAACAAAACTTCTGATGATTTTGCATTGCAGACATTTGGGTGGAAGAAGTGTTACGGGTTTGAAATAAAAAGACGTGGTTTTAATAATAAATAATAAATAAAAGTTTTGTCGCGGTTTTTATATGAACTCATGACTTATTTTGGTTCTCTATATCAGGAAAATGTTAAATGAATATGTATTGAATTATTGTATGCTGTATTGTTATGTAATTGAAGGTAATCAATACAATTTGTACATTACCGTGGAATGTTTATATAACAAATTTTAGACCTTAAAACACCTCAAAATAACCATGTATAGTATACCATGAAAAATTGGTTAAAAACAATGTAAAACAACGAAGATCATATTGCAGACTGGCGGACGAAGATACTGTCAGTACCTAAACTCTACTTGATCGCGTTCATTGTTTATACCTTTACCGACACTTCCCGTGTCTTATCTATCTGCCTCAGTGTGAACGTCCTTCATTACTGCCTACGGCCAGTTATTGATCAGGTCTATATCTGAACTGTTATTGTTCCCTTGTGGATCTCTAAATTAGTAAGAGCCCACCGCCCTGCCGTACAGGTTTCTGGTCCTTGTTCTTTCGCTCAGGGTGTATTCGATCTTTATGTGCTTAGTGTCCTCCACACCATCATTACAATCTCACAGACTTTCACTCTTCCTTGATCTTAATGATGTATGCATCCATATATCCGAGTCCTGTTGTTAGTTGTACCGCTTTTCTGCTTAAGGTCCCATCCTCTCGCAGAAGTCATGGAAAGTTCTGCCATCGCTTCAGTTGCTCCATGCCAGCTGCCATCTCTCGATTGCACATCTGGTCGCGGAGAGTTGCCCTGGAGTGACAAGTTGGACCGGGTTTTGTGAGACTGCCTCTGGGCTTACCAATGCACTAAACCTAAACCGCCTTACAGCTGACCCTTGTGGATCGCTACTGCTACTGCATGAAATTTGGGGATATGGTACCCGCTGATCGGGCAGCCGTTGTTGGGAACGAGGACCCGGCGATTCTATTGATTCGCGAACTTGAGTTAACAGACGACTGGATACTGTCGTTTCAGCCTAAAAAAGGGGGGAGGCTAGCGGTCACGTGGTGCTAAGGTCCCAACATGTCGACCAGCTCGCGAACAAGCGCGTTTTCAGAAGAACTTGAGCTGAGTTCTTGAGTTGTTGTTTGTGGAATGATTGAGATATGAAATGCTTGATTTCTGGAGTGACAGTTTTCCCAGGAATTTGATTATTTATGACAAACCATGGAGCGTTTAAGATTCTCCTGAGGAGCATATTTTGGAAAGCTTGAAGCCGTTTGACCTGGTTGGGTGTAACAAACTTGAAGTAGACATTAGATCCATAGAGGAGTAAGGACTGAATTAACATCTTGTAAAATAAGCAATTGATGGAGATGGGAAATCTGCTAGAATGGCATAAACTAATTCTTTTGTCAATATTGGAGAACCCCGTAGTAAATTACCTTTGGAGCATTTTTATTTGTTTGTTTTATTAGAACCATCGATTCACAGACTGGCACTAATTTCAATTTGCCCTGATTGTTTATAGCTGACGATTATAGTTAGACTTGATTGTAATTAATAAGCATTAATTGTATTTTATTAATCAACTATTTATACTTAAGTGAATCAAGGCAATGATTTTTCTAGGTCTTCTCAACTCGACCTCTTAAACGTGAATGTTTCATACGATGCTCTCTAGCTGCATCGTAATGTGGCGGGTATAACCAATAATTAAAAGAACATTATATTTTCTATGAATCTTACTCTATCAACGGATTTACAAATATTTCCAGTAAATACTAATTAACACTGAGAAGTATTTTTCGTTAAATAACTAAGATTCGGGGTACGGCGGCACTGGAATAAAATGTTTAAAAAGGGTACTCTATGCCTTAGATATAAATGTACAAACGTGACCAACAAAGGTCGTTGGTCCATTAAAGAATTATCTAATAATTGTTTATCAATTCAAATCAGCACATCATTTTTAATCATTGTAACTTTAATCATAAAATCTCCTTACAAGAATTTAATATGATATTGAGTAGTTTTATATAGAGGATAAAACATAATCATCAAGAGACTAAATGTTATTAGATAAACGCATTATTAGAAGTAAAAGAAATTTATTTTTATGGAATGAAAATAATTTTCATTCGGAGACATAAAAAACAGGGATGAACGACATATGTTGGTCAATATATCGATATGTTTTCACTTATGTCCACAAAAGGCCATTTGTAGATGGCCCTTCAGAAACAGTCCACTCCCTCCGGCCTCGCTACCGAAATAATAAAAACGCATACTCATAAATTGTCATCTTTGGCCGTTTATTTGGTCCGACCTACGGCGTCGACCGTGGCTCGTCAACGTTTTAATGATGTCGTAAATTTCTGTTGCGGTGCCGACGTTGCCGTCGCAGGACGACGACGCCACCATGGAATCGAAACGGGCCTCCCCTTCGAGCGAATATATCGCCCACGGATTGTCGACAGTTAAAGGCCGTATTGCGCTCGTGGGCCTAACAGGCTTCGGAAGGGGGCGGGAAAGACGCGAAGCAAAAGGTCTGTTTCAGTTTTTTTTGTATATTTTATCGATCAGGAAATATATACATACGCACACTACTCCTTATTAACCGACTTCAAAAAAGGAGGTGGTTCTATGTTCGACTGTATATATTTTTTTAATGTTCGTTCTCCGATTTCTCCGTTAATTATGGACCGATTTTCAAAATTATTTTTTTATTCGATAGAGAGCACTGGAATCGGATCACGATGTTGATCACGACCCTGTTGGAGGAATGAGGGAGGGGGAGGGGTTTTGCTAATCGATAAAAAAAAACGAAGGGTGGGCTCCGAACTACGGTCCTCGGTATTAAGCCTATCGACTGGCGAGTGATCAACTTAGAAATCATCCCAGAATACATCCGGTCTTGCCCAGCCTGGTTACTGGCGTGACTGGGATCATTTCCCTTGTCGGATTTTGCACTCTTACATGGGCCAATCATTAAATGTTAAACAATCACAAACACACATTCTCGACCATGACCAAGCAGGATTCGGACCCGCGACTATCGCAAAAGTAGGTGGACCATCCTATCGCCTTTACCACTGCGCCAACCAAGCCGGCTAAGATAATATTGTAAATAGATAAATATGTTTAGGTAGGTATTAAGCTAAATTGTGTGTATGTAGCAGAATATAAAATACGTCTAGGAGATAGGTTAAATAAGCCTTTTTTATTTTTATTTAGTTATTACAACGATTATAGTATACTTACTTTATTTTAAAACGTTTCTTTTTGTTAAAGATCTGAGTTTGATTATTCTAAACTAACTTTAAATATAATATGACGACTGTCATATTAAATTAAATAGATTTGTTTTTATATATTAGAATTTTTATTGCTGAAGTTTACTATTTAACGTGGTTTTCAAACCAAAAGAAATCTCAAAAAAGTCCTATGCTATAAGTGACCTGAGGCATGAGTGATCTGAGTTAGTAGGAAGACCGTTCTATCATCTTGACCACTAGTTTATCAAGTAAAATTAAATATATTATTTTTGACCTTGAAAATTTCAGATCTCAATAACTTTACATTATTGATAATCCAAAATCCCGTAAACGCTAGATTTTCGTACTTATTGTCATCATCATCAATTCATTGCTGACATCAAGGAAATGTCGGTCATTTGACAAAGGTTTTGATGCACTTTCGTGCTTTGGACTGACCTCTTTAAATACTATATTGTTTCACCAAAAAACCACAAGAACCCTCCGGCAGTGCAAAGTGCACCACTCAAACGTTAGCGCGATGCTTCTGGGAGCTATTAGCAGGTTCGTATATTACGCGCTTCTCAAAATCCCCCGAATGAGTCTATGTCGTGTGGACTTTCGTGTAAATCGATGGTGAGTGGCCATGTACTCGTAGTTATGACAAAAACAGAGATAGCTAATCTATCTGTAACGTTTTTCAGCATTCATTTTCATAGGCCATTGGTCGCGCCCATCGTCGCAAAACCACTTCACCTATTCATGTCGTTGCCAAGCACAAACGCCAACCTCGTATATAGGAATACAATCTGCTTCGGCGATGCCAACCCGCTTGGTTTCCCTAGCTTTTTTACTCAATCACTGATCAGCATAAAATTAACCAATTCATTCAGACATAATCTCTCTATGGATTACTCCTTAAGGATGTACCCTCAATCCGTACCATCAGTCCTGAACAGCAAGTCGTTCTTCCACCGCCGTACAAGAATCGATGGGCTGCCTCCATACAGCACAGATATAGATGAAAGTTCAGGAGCAGCCCACTCCTCTGCATTTCCAGTTCACTGTTTGATTTAGCTAAGGTTTATCCCATGTCTTACATTTATCCAGATAGATTGTTGACATAGGATACACACTACTAGCCTCCGTCATCCAGTGTCTTTGTCCACACCCAGAGCAGCACCCAGGTACCGACTCCCACCTGAGTGCCCTCCCTCTCACCAACAGAATTTTCCCCTTGACAAAATAACCCCGCCTTCTAGGTTTGCTTACTAAAATATTTTTCCTCAATATTCCCCTTCAAAAATACCTTTATAAAACCGTTTCAATTATAATTTCCCCATAGAAAAGGAGGACTATCTATACGTATTTCTCTGCGTAGACGACTCTCCATCGATCACCGTGCTAATAACTCGCTAATAATTGTGCTCCCGATACTCATTAGTCGCCAGCGTCTCGTTATACAGTGTCAGTGCGCAACTAAGTACCATAATCCAAAATCCTGTGAACGCTAGAGTTTCGTTATCATAATCATCAATTCATGGCTGACAGTCGGATATGACTTATACTACTGCTGTTGATGCTGCCGGACTTTCAATATTGTTCACCAAATCATGCCACTGGTTGACGATCGGCCACAACCGTTTTTACCTCAAATAGTATTTCTATTTTTTAAATGTGAGGAATTCTTTAATCTTTTATTTGACGAGCATATCGAAACTATTTAAATCCTTGTGTCCGTAAAAATAATAATATTCTTAATTCAGCGAGGAGAACCACGTAGAATTTGGCTAAACTAGAACAATTCTGTATTCATAAAATGATATACGTTTGCAGTATGTAGAGAAGAATTCTTCATTTAAACATTTAAGATAACTTTGATATATTTTTAATAGATACGTTTTTTATTTGAATATTTGACAAATCTTTTAATTAAGTTTTACTTCATGATCTTGGAACTTCTTCAATTAATCAGGGCGCTTCTTGCTATTGGTATTAAGATCAGCAATTGAAAAATTTGTTTTTACCCTCTCATGTATCCCCGTTTGATCTTGTATAGTAATCGACAACATGTCTAAGGTGTAACATTGCAGTTATGTGGATAGTTCGGAGTTTTAGTAATCGTGCAATTACGTTAACACCAAAATTGTATTGTTATACTTTATTCCCTCTAATCCACTACGATATTTGGGAAAGTGTAAACAACATATGTTTTTGTCAGAAAAGGTTGCATTTCCATCTAAAAAAACACAATTTCTGAGAGTTCTTGTGTTTCTTATTCAGACAAATGTGGTACTCATTGGATACTATTGGAAACTTAGAGAAGCATATGATCGCATGCTTTTTGATTTTGTCGGTAGGAAATTGTTTTCTCAGTTTTATTGTCAATGTTAATGATACGATGTTTTATAAAAATTCCCTAGGTGCTGTAAGAAATACATCAGTTACCTGAGCAGGAATCTGTCACCTTATATAATATGTTGATTAGATCGGTCTATTATTATTAGTGTGATTCAGGTTTGTTACTCGTAATAAATTTAGAGAACTACAAGTTTTTCTATAAAATTATGGGCGTCATTTAGAATAGACATACAATTTACTCTATGTAAATTGCCAATACATCCTTATTCCTTAACTCTCTAGTTAGGTCTTTCCTCTGTACGCTTAAGATTGATGGAAGTATTCAGTAATCATGATCCCTGAAATTCGCAATCCAATATCCAAACTAACAGTACAATCAGTAACAGTTTCTTGCACTAAAATATCAGGTGCTGTGTAGTGATTAGCTTCTTGGTCGGTATGATGCTCTATTCGCTAATACATGTTTAGGCTTCGACTATTTTTCACGATATGACGCGCAAAGCAGAACAACTCTTGAAAATCTCAACAGCATCGAGTTGGAGCAAATGCAAGAGTTCCAGTATTTTGGATTTATACAGAAAAAGGAAAAAAAAGTTATTTCTTCAGAATGGCTTTGATACTTTTACAATCTGATATCTGATACTTGCAGTCTCAAATCTAAAAAATGAGATTAACAATATCAAAGCCTAGAGGGGTTGTGATAGACTTTTAATAGTTGCAAAATTTGGTGAAAATATATATAAATATATAAATAACTCTTACACTACCGTCAAGCAGCTTATCTCCTCGAACGCTTGTTAGAAACTAATGATAATGATGAGTTATTAGTTACACATAATCTATAAAGTCCTCTAAGTCATATATGTTATGTAGTACTGCACTGAATATCCAATCATCTGGTTTAAAACTACCTGAAGGAAGAACGGGTTGGACAGTTTTTCTAAGTTAAATAACTGTTTCTTTTTTTGTTTAAAACCTTTTTATTTTAAAACATTTCATATTTCCAACGTAAAATTTTAGTTGTTGCTAGAGACATGAAAGGTTATTACAAGCTACGATAATACTAGGTGCTAATATATTGGGATATTTATAATGAGAAAAAAATTGTAATTATATTGAGAAAATATATTTTCAATCATTTCTCTTTACAACTCTTTGTAGAATTTCCATCTTCCATATGATATGCGGATACCGTGTCGAAAGTAGGATATTGGTTTGGCAGCGATCCAATCAACAAAAAGCGAATACTTTTCTCAGCGTTTTTAGACCTTGTGCTAATCAAGCCATGTTGTATTGAAAGTGACAATGAGAAGGTGCTGAGTTGAATGAGTGCTTTCATGAGTGGCACAACTTCCCATACAAGCTTTCAACCTGTGACCGAGCGAGGCGAGTGTTGTTATGCAAGAGGATGACTTTGAGTACATTACTTGCTATTATTGGCGTTTTTGCAACAATAAGTTCTTCAATGTACTTCACTGACGTTGGTAGACATTTGCAGTAACCGTTTTATTCGATTTCGATTCGTTTTATTTCGATCACTTCAGTGTCGATGTGGACGGTTCTCCTAGACTAGCTCATGACTTTTTGCGTTTGGTATTGTTGTAGTAGATGCACTTTTCATCGCTGGTCTCAATATATTACAGAAAACTCTTCAATTTTGCGTGAAGGAATGAAGTACCGATGATGAAACAGTTCCAGATGGTATTTATATTGGTAATGTCAAACATCTGGAAAGTTGATTTATAAACTAGGCAGCCATCTAAGAGTTTGAGATATTGAGCTTTTTCAATTAGTCATTGTCCTCGGATTTATTCCCTCCTCCAGGCTTTATTCTTTATTGTTGACATCAAAATCACTACTACGAGTTTGACGGAGCATCATTACCATACGTTTTAAAAGTGTTTGATGGGTTTTCCAACAGATGTTTTCAATTAAAATAACAAAACAAATGAATGTCGAGAAAGAAATGTTGAGCTTTCCGTTTAGTATGAAATAACATGTAGAGAAAGTGACCATCGAATTTCAAAGATGTTACTTTGGATTTTCATCAATAGACATTGCTGATCAAAATACAAGCAAACACCTAATATTATGAAAAATTATAATGTATAACCCGTCCAATAAAACATCAAATGCACGTTGTAAATGTCCTCAAATATATTTTCAATTGCAGCAAAAATTTAAAAAAAGTTCGTTTTGAAGTCGGGGCAGATTTTTCCTTCTCATTTTATCCTAGTTAATAAGAGATAGAGTGTTATCTAAAGCATCGAAACATATAATCAGAATCTGATTCATTCTATAAAATTCGATTTTGGGTTGAAACTGGTGGATCATATTGCTATATCTCTGAAAAATTCTTCAAAACATTAGTGATAGAATTAGAAGATATTAAATATTAGTGATATTAAATAGATGTTATAAACCATCAAACGTTTTTAACCGAAAATCAAATTTAATATGGCAACATTGCGATGTGATTTTGGATAGGCTATACACAATTTTTCAACCATGTATTATTGAATTTTGCAAAATAAATCCTCCGAAATTTATTCACTATAGTTTTATATATTGATAAAATTTGGTATGTAAAATATTTGGGCGGCAAAAGGTAAATATTTACGCTCCAGACTAAATAAAATGGTTTCGTATAATGGTCAGTGACTTTTCGATTTTTAAATATTCAACGGCAAAACGCCGACGATTTACAGCGATCCGACCGACACAGACCCTTTTTGTGTACGGCGAATTTGTTTTACCGTTTCGCTGTCCTCTTCTTCCTTTTTTTTTTCGTCGGTTTGGAAGTCGGATTCATTTCGTGTAATTTCGCGTGGAGGCAATAAACCGAACACGAATTACGACCAAACGTATCCTGCAGGTTGATTGATGGTTATAAAATTTGCATGACGGATTTTTTTCTCGTCTTTCGCCGTGTGATTGGACACTTGAAGTTTTCCATTGTGGCTTGATGAAATTGCGATGTTTTCTTTTTGTTATTTCCTTTTATCGGTAAAATAATTGAATTTTATTTCAGTTTATGCATTGTATAGAGTTTCTAGTATAGGGTGAAGTCCACACTGAATATTTGACATGTTACATTGCTAGTTTTCTGAAATTATCAGAAATGAAAGAGAAAAAAAAAAGGATTTAGACAATTATAAAGATTTTTTAAAAAAAATTTAGTCTCCTCTTTACCAGGGAGGGTTTGCCAAGCCGGCAATATTAATTTTATTTGAACATTTCATTTACATAAGTATTTTTTTTTATGTTAGAGTTAAAATAAACCAAAAGTCTTTAGTTTTATTTTCATTTTTTTTAGTCATATTTGATTTGTATAGTTAATTGAAATTCTGTAGGCCAGGAAATATAAATTAATTTTAACAAATAAATAATCCTTATTATTCGCGGGCTTCGTTGGCGCAGTGGTCAAGGCGACAGGACGGCTGTCCAACTATTGTGATAGTCACGGGTCCAAATCCTGATGAGGCATGGATGTATTTATGTTTGTAATTGTAATTGTAAATGTCGTTCGGCAACAGTGGAAAATCCGACAAGGAATAACCATTTCAGTCACGCCAGTAACCAGGCTGGGTAAGACTGGATATCTTCTAGGATGGTCTCTACGTTAATCACTGGCCAGTTGGTAGGCTTCATGCTGAGGACCGTGGTTCGGAGCCCATTTTAAACAGTAGGTCCAGTTCAGATAAACCCTTGTTGGTAAAAAGGAGACTTTAAATATAACAAAAGTATTATATATAATTTATTTTAAGATTATAGTACATTTAATGCATGAAGAACTTAAATTACACACAGCCACAATAATGTGAAGATATAGTTCAATGTAGGGGATCTTGGAAGCTTAATACATTTAATTAATATATCCAACTAATTTGTTTTACTTTCATTAAAGGGCATATTTACCCTTTTATATTTAGTTTTTGTTTCTTTTATTGTTGTGTTTCCATCTTACGTTTCCCTGTCGAGCAATTTTGTTATCAATGCTCCTTATTTCCTTTTGTTACTCCCTGTATACATTTTTCTTGATAAAAATCCATTAATTTCTTCTATATCTTCTGATTTACTGAATTTATCCTCCCTAAAGCGTTTGCTGTATCATCTGTAAGAGAGTTTGTATCTATTTTTTCCTCATATATTCTAACCAAATACTTATGTATATTGTGAAAAATTATACAAATATATATGAGCACATACCTTACACACTCTATAACTCTATAATACGATTTCCTACCTTTATCCTATATTAGTTATATACTTACCTTTAGTTTTCATCACTCTGACTTGGCAATTGTCAGCATTGCAGCTTTCACTTATTGAGTAACAATTCAAGTCAATCACTAAATTGTTAGGAAGACTATCAGCTATCTAATCTATAGTGTCAGATCTATTTCTGAAAAGGCAAATTACATAAAATATAACATAACATTTCAATGTTATTTGCCGAGTGACAATTTTAAATAGTTCACCCTTCAACATGGTATCTTTAAAACATAATTTATATTTTGCAAACCATTCACTAGTTATATCTTTTGTCATGACATTATACACTGTCCATAAAAATAACTGATGAATCTTCCTAGTTTTTAACAATTGATATTGAAACCAGAGAAAAAACATGTTTTGGTTCATTTCTTCACGGCAGTAACAAGCAAAATATTTCCAATCCAAAAAGGTAAAAAAATCCTGCTTCCAGCATGAGAAATGATATATATGTAATGAATTATTAAAAAATATAACGGATAAAACCTAATAAAATATTGTTATAACTTTTACCATTTCCTTTCTTTCTTTTGTCTTAATACCCTTTTTTATTTATTGATATTTTATTATCTAATGTTCCTTTTTAATAAATAAAATTAATTAATCATGAAATTTAGAAATGGCATTAAGCCTACCGGCTGGCGAGTGACTAACTTATAAATCATTCCGGAAAACATCCGGTCATACCGCGCCTGGTTACTGGCGTGACTAGGACGTTATTCTTTGTCGGGTTTTACAGAGTGACCATTGCGCTAACCGAGCTTGCTATAATATATTGACAGTATATTGTAACAGAAATACAGCATGAAACAAATAATTAAACAGACGAAAATTGATGGAAAAATTCAACACAGTAATATTATCGATTTGTAAGAATAAGAAGTAGTAACTTTATTATCTCATATACTCATATGAAAGATATTCCTAATAATAAAGACAGCCCTCCTGTTTAACATTACCCACTATGACAAATAATAAGTTTCGATAATAAAATTCAGTGAATTGTTATACCTACTACATCTCACCTTTAACTTTGCTTATTTCTAGAAAAATTGGTCCCTTTTTTATGATAATTTTTCAATTATACTTGTAAATATTTTAAAATTATTGCCTTATTCAAGTAACTATAGTCTTCAATTATTCCAAAAGCATTTTAGTTTTGATTGCCTATGGATTGTTTTGGCTGAAGACCGAGAGCAATTCCGAGATTCTTTTCTTAAACGTTTTAGTTTGACGGAATTACCTTGGTCAACTAGGATTTTTCTATTTTTGACGTTTACAGGAGATCAACACGTACAGATCGCTACCTTTAAGCCTTCACACTAATTTCGAAAATTATACGCCCTGAATTCCTTCAGTTATATTCCAGAACCGGATTCCTTAGAGATTGAATATCAACTTGGACGTTCTTTCTAAAAACCCATCCTTCTTGTGTTTTAATTATTCAATGGACTATGAAAGGTCAGGATCCTTATCGCTTCAATACGATACTCAGTCCTGCTTAAACTTACTTAGGTAGGATAAGTTAATTAAGAGAGCTTCAGTATCCTACATAATCAGAAAGCCGTTGATTCAGATATGAACCATAGCCTGAGTCTCAAGTTTAAAAATTCAATCCGATATTTAAAAATAGCTGGTAATAGTTGTAGGAATAGAGTCTCACAGGGCATACATATAATTGAAAGGAAGACATTTTCAAGGAATAACCATGACCAGACTGGGTAAGACTGATTCGTAAAATAAAGACATTAAAATATAATTAAAAAAATACTGCAAAAAAGCGATATAAACCTCTTCCTAACGAAAAGCAATTTGCTCGTGGTGGTGTCGGGCGTAAGAAAATAAAATTTTAATATCCAAGGAATATCGTATTACATTGAATATAACATTGATATATTTGTGAAATGTTTACAAGTTTTTTCAGTTTAAATAGGGCGAGTAAAGTAGGAAGGTACAAAGCAGACAAAACTGGTTTTGATATTTGTATTTTATTCTTCAGTATTTGGCGAAAGGTAACAGTGAAGTGTTCAGTGTATTTTAATTATTTATATTTTAATGTGTAAGTATTATACAAATTTTTATTTTATTATTTTATTTATAATAAGAATATGGCTAATAATAGGAGAGTTATTATTTTGAACTAACGGTTATTCAATTAAATTATCTTTATATAACTTTGATAACATTATTATATTATATAATTAATATTTAACATAAAATTGAACTAATTTAACATATATTTATGTTATATACGTACTAAACTTTGTCATCAGTAAACAAACTATTAGCTGAGCTATAGATATTTGTAGCAACGCAGTTATGCTGTCCGTTTCTTTTAGCAAAAATGATTAGAATTTCTCCTTTGGAGGTTGTACATCTTCGGAATAATCTGGTGTTTGCAAGCTCCCGTTTATTTTATTGTACTATTTTACTTTGATAGAATAATGTTACGAGATCTGATTTGGTTTCTCAAAAATCCTTTCGAGATTTCAATAAATTCCTCAATTCTGTTATATAATATATCAAGGATTCTAAACGACAGTAAAAACCTATACAAGTTTCGATTGGCTAGAACTGCATATGCGCATTTGTTCTAATCTAGCCTGACAATTTTCAGAACTACGCACCCTTTTCTACACAGGATACCCCTACAAAGGATATATTTTTATGTAAAATAATACGGAGACAGAACATATTTGAAGATTATAGGGAAGATAAGAATGAAATATGGTCATGTTTGTATACCTTTTCTGTCTATTTATTATTATACTTATATACTTATTGTTATACAGGTATTAACGAAGTATCATAAATTTTCAGCATAGTGTAAATATAAGATGTACTTAATAGAAAGTTGTTGGAATAAATTGATAGGATAGGATTGGAAGCTTTGTGATTTGTTATTTATTTCGGTTAATATAACTCTTCGGAGCAGATAAATAATATCGAAATATTACATCATTTAACGAATTTTATTGCAGTAAATGGGATAAAATAAACAATGAAAATGTAATCTAAGCAATACACATTTAGAGACATACACATAAACATATATATAAATAAGCACTATATTATTACAATTGTATATATTATTATAATTATAAAGTTAGAAACACCATATGTTATTAATAATTTCGATTTAACATTCTTGATTGACTGATTTCGAATCTGTAAATATGTTGCCTATTCTATTATCGATGCCATTTTCCTTATTTGCTCCTGCTTCTCACTGTGTGTTTTTTTTTTGGTATGATTTTTCTAATTTCTTGTCTTACAAATTAACCAATTTCTTCTCTCCCCGAGCCCTAGCTTCATTATCTGTAAAAGAATTAGGTGCCAATTATCTTCTCATACATATATACCAAATGCTCATGCTTGCACAGAGTATTCTGTATCGTATACTCTGGACAGCTACAGACATACCTATACACTCAAATCTTACACACTCTACTACACAAAGTTTTAAAACTATTCTCGCAGATTTGATTGATATTTACATTGTATATTGTGTTGTAATATTTGACTTCAAATTTGCCTGAATTTTGTTCAAATGTATGTATTTTATACTTACTTTTTGTATGTTCTGCTCTCTTCTGGGCCCTAATAATTATACGACCCTGATAGATACTAGCGTTTGGTCCTTCAATGTTCAAAATCCTTTTCCAAATTATCAAATCTACCAGATCATTAAACGAATCTAATAGTTTTTGACCTGACACCCTAGTATTCCTTCTTAGTGTATTTGTTTTTAACACATTGTTCAAAGATTCTATTGCCATATTTGTATTGTTTCGAAATATCTTTGAAATATCTGTAAAATCAGAAAGATATAAGTAAAATTAGAAAAAGACAGAAAACTTTGGTATGTTAGAAGTTGATTTGTTGTTGAGAAAACATGATGATATTTTATTCTTACGTTTATTATAATCTTCTAGTAAGTACGGTTTCAATATTATTTAACATAAAAATGTTAAATATATGACTTGTCTCGATATAAGAGCCAGTATAGAAAGGAGGAAGAAAAGTTAGTAGAGGGCGCTGTGACTTGTATCGTGTGGGTATAAATTATCAAGGATCAAAATAGGATTTCTCTTTTGTTCCAAGGCCATAAGTGGTGTATTAATTCCGTCCCGTCCCGAATCATAAGTGATTCGTAAAAAGTATATATCCTTTGTTCCTTAACAATAAACAAAATTACTGTTATAAAATGATAATATTTTACTAATAATTCATACCTTTTACACTTATTTTCGTATTAGCTGCCGCTAATTTTGCCTATTAAAAAATTATATTACCACAACAAAATATAAATACAAAGTTAACCTAAAAATGGCTTCTAACCACAATGGTAAACAACACAACTGTAGTTGTGAAAAGTTTCAGGTTAGATTAGATCAAGTGCACATGTGCAGTTCTAGCCAATCGAAACTTGTATAGGCATGGATATATAGGTTTTTTACTGTCGTTCTTCTTGAACGGATTAGGATTCTTGTTTTAATAGTCGCAGTGTAACGTGACGCTATGGTAATATCCCATGGTATGGCATAATCCCGCCCTAATACGGCTATAATTTTATGTTTGTGATTGCCTTTAACGTAGAAAAGATTACCCCATCGAAAATTCTAATTGGTTTTACCAGTAACTAGCCAGTGTTTATTTTTGAAACATTCCTATTTTTCAACATTAAATAATATTAAGAATTCAAATATATGTTGCCATGTCTTTGTCAGACAAAGAAGATGAATTTAAAATATTGGAGAAAATATAAAGGAATCCTAAGAAGTTTATGGTGGTAGTAATATTCTCGAACGAGTGAAATACATTCTAATAACTCGAATTAAAGTTGACTAAAATATTAATATATCTCGTGTTTGTCAAGGTCAATGCAAGGTCAAGTGATACATTTGTTGTCCTTTGGTACTTTTTATGGCCTCTTACATTGTATAATTAGGTCGATCATAATAAAATATAAAATAGAAATAAATAAGATAAAAAATATTAAGTTTGCGATTGACTTTTCTTTAGATTACAGTATGCGTGGGAATTTTAATTTAGAACGTAAAAGCACAGTACTAAATATAAAAGAAAACCAATATTAATTGTAATACACACATTTTAGACATTCCTCTTTTTCCAGTTTTAAATTTTGTTGGGAATTCCAGTATAAGTTGCTCCTTTTGCCTTTTTTGTTTGTCGGACAACAAAAATTAATTTAAAATAGTAGAGAAAAACAAAAAATTCTAAGATTACATAGTAGTAATGATATTTTTGCAGCAATTAAATAAATTTTAATAACGCGACTTATAGTTTACTTTAAAATTCAATATACCTTGTGTTTTTCAAGTTCGAGGTGAGGTCGAGTGATACAACTGGGGTTGTTTGACACTCTTTGATAGCCTCTTCCTTTGAAGAATTAGATCGAGTATCAACTTCAATCTTATGTTTGACTTGAACTTTTCTTCGAAGTCCAGTATGTGTAGAAATTTTAATTTATAATATAAAAAGAACAATACTGAATTAAAAAAAAAACAATAGTAAACACATTTTAGGCATTGCTTTTTTTCAGCTTTAAATAATATTAATCATTCCAATATATGTTGCTCCTTTTGTCAATTTTTTTGTCAGACAAAGAAAATTAATTAAAAATACCGGAGAGAAACAAAAAATCCTAAGCAGTATATGGTAGTAGTAATATTCTTGAACGAATGAAATAAATTCTAATAACTTGAATTAAAAGTTCACTTTAACATATTAATATATCTCGTGTTTGTCGAGAAATTACGAATTCTCAATAAGACATACATTGACGTACGGCTTGTACTTGTTTTTCAATTTAGAACGTCGTTCGTTTCATCTTCCATACAAACAGAAGCGAATGCTAATTTAAAATTTCGACAAAAACTCCGTACGCTTTTACAAAGACTATGTCTACTGTTTTATTCCTTTTATTATGTTTATTAAAGGAGACGACATAGACTGGATATTGTCGAGATAAAATGCAACTACCGTTGTCTAGAAAATATTCCATGGTCTAGAGGATTTGTTTTTGCCTTATTTTATTCATGTAAATTAAATTTCATTTAAAATATAACTATATACTTAATGCCTTTAATAATATCAGATAATATTTTCGTATCAAAATTTGATTGAGTTATTAAACTTTTAAAACAAATCTTAACAAAACTTATTGGACTTTATTATTACAATTATGTTATTAAAAATTAAATTAAGTATAATACTAGGTTACGAGTATAAGTTTCTATAGGATTATTATAAAAAAATGTTAGAAATATCAGTACCAGTCATATGTGTAGAAACTTATTACATTTATTATTGCAATTAAAATAAGATAATTTATATTTTTTAATAATATTGTATGTAACAAGATTACTAATTTTAATATATTAAATATCTCTTGTTGTATATATAATTTTGTAATTGTAATTTGAAAAAACATGTTAAAACATTAAAGATATAACCGAATCATTCATTTCCATGAATTTAATTTTTCTATATTCTATATTCTATTCTCTTTCTATGTATATATATATATATATATATATATATATATATATATATATATATATATATATATAATATGTTTAACAAAAATATTGAACCGACTTCAAAAAATAAATAAGTAATTCACTAAAAATTTAAAAATAATCAAACTTAGGCATATAACACAAAAATTTTTTTAAATAAAATAGGTAGATAATAATAGTTGTAATAACTAAATAAAAATAAACAAAAACCTTATTTAACCTATCATTTTTCAATATTTTATATTCTACTATATACGCACAATAGATACCTAAACCTATTTATCTATCTATATATTTATCTATTTACAATAATATTAATAAATCTAAATTAATATAACAGTTTGGGTTCATTTGGGATAATTCACTATTGTCTGCATAATGGCGAATATGGTGAAATATACAGCCAATATGTGTGTTTTAAATATAATAATGATTAAATTATTATAATTAGTGATCGGTCAATGATCGAAATACGGCCATAATTCATTCAAGCTATTCATGTTTT
This sequence comes from Rhynchophorus ferrugineus, assembly GCF_030347505.1. Taxonomy (NCBI): domain Eukaryota; kingdom Metazoa; phylum Arthropoda; class Insecta; order Coleoptera; family Curculionidae; genus Rhynchophorus; species Rhynchophorus ferrugineus. The sequence continues at coordinate 68,747,376 of NW_027472581.1, forward strand.
CTTTGTAAATTTCTCGTGATGATTCATAATCAAATCAAAATAATTGATTAAATAGATTATATCACTAATAAGTTCAAAATATACAAATGATAATTGTGAAAATAATTAAGTTTATAGAAATCATGATTATAAAGTAAATTACTAAAACAGCAGTTGAAAACATATTAGAAGAATAAAACTATTAAAAAATAGTACCATATAGTAAAGCTAATATACATTTAAAACAATTTTTAAATTATTTAGTATATAAAGCACGTGTCAAATAACATTACTTTCTTTCTCCAATATTTCGTCCATAAAAACAATTAAGAAATCCTCATCCTTTAGTACATCATACTTAACCTCGAACACACAATAAAAACAATCAAGATATCATCCGTTTTTAACAAAATGATAACTTATTGGCCTATATTCTTAAATAAAAATGAATTGTTTTTTCCTTAATTTTTCCAGTTCTCTGTATCTCTTATTAAGATTTAGTATTCATACTGTCTAATAGTATGAATAGTAGGACATATTATAATATTGTCAATAATTGGCCCATTCTTGTTCCAAAACATTCTCCAATTGCTTCATCGATGCTAGAGATGGAAATTTACTCCTCACTCTCTGCTCTATCCTCAATAACGGTTTAATTATGTTGAGATATGACGCTTGTGCTGGCCAAGGAAGATGATATTCTGATTCTCAAACCAATACTAAATTATTTAGGCTGAATTATTACTGTGTGGCTACATTATGATTTTGGAATAAGGCAGTGTTTGGCACTAATATATTAGTCATAGTAACAACGTGATCATTGAGAATATCGAGATTTTGATTTACAGTAACTCGACCAGTGTGAATGAGAGAATGAATATCACAATATTGCCGCCTAAATCATAAGGTAGCAGGCCGTCCGAATCGTATGCTTCTTTTGGAGTTGCCTATACAAACAATGAAACAACGTAAACGATAATTTATCGAACAATATTATCTTCTTCCTATTATCAAAAGTCCAGGTTTAATGAGCGTTGCACTATTTCTTTCGCAGCTTAGCATTAGCTTCCATCGTAAAGGAAGCAGTATGTTCACAATATGCAACAAGATGTACTATATTTCATGATGTCCATATTATTTTGTCTATCTATCTATGTATATGTAATAAGTCTATGCCTTTTATGTAGAATAATTTGTCTTTTTGCGTTCTTTCCATTGCATTTAAACGGATCCAAAATTCCGTTTGATATCTTTACGTTAACGTGTCAAATATCTCATGCAGTTTTACTTTAATATTTTACAAAACCATTTTTGTGGGATCGCTCTTATATTTTCCAGTAATTTCTTAACAGCTGTCGGTTTAGCATGACTAGGACTTTCTAGTGCAAATTAAACATAAAATCCATATAATTAAACATATAATCAATAATATTTTATATCATTGGTAGTGCAGCCTCTTATCAAATAATTTAGAAATAATGCAGAAATAAATAATGGTTTTACTAACAATGGTGTAATCTTTTTATCAGACCAAAAAATAATTAAGCGATGTAGTAATATTATAAAGAATTATACTTATTTCCTTATTTACTGGAAAACATCAGACAAGAACGGTCTTAAGATTCTATCTAACAATTAGTATAATTTTTTCAAGCATCTTCGAGGAGACTGAAACAATTTAATCTCCACTTTGTGATTTGTCGAATTTCCATTTACTAATTATTTCAATTTTTCTTCCTCGGGAATTATTTCATTACCTTCTCCCTTCAAAATCTTAATCCGCGCTGTCCACTTGACTTGAAAAACCTTCTCGACAAATAGGACGATATTAAAAAAATTCGCTTTTTCTCTCCGAGCATCGTTTTTAATTTAAACGATTTTTTACGAGAAATCCAAATTAAAAACATACAGCGGAGAGGGCCGTATTATGAATATATTTCGGTAGATGCAATACCACCGCCACATCGCTGTACGAATTAATTTTAATTCTAATTTTCGTCCTAAGACTCTTACGTTTTTTTTTGTGTTTGTAGGGCTCCTTTGTATATTTTTTCCGGACCTCTCCTGGAAGGGAAAAGGCATAAAATCGCTTAATGCAAATCTCTTTTAATCTTCTTTAAAGCAAACAAGCCGTAATAAAATTTTTAGGGTGTATTCTAAATTATATCTTCAAAATAATACGTTGTTTTAAATTAATTTTCCAGTATTTCTGCAGGATATAAACTGAAAACACAAACGTTCTCATTTGTTATAAAGTTCAAAATAAATTTTACAATTATTGCCTTGAAATATTTTAATAATTAGTCTCTGTAAAATGAGTTTCATGTGAATGTTGGTTAAACTTGGTCGACACACTGGTCCGGGCGATAGGTTGGTTCTTTTACTGCTGTGATAGGCAGCGGTTCTTGTCGGTTTGTGATTGCTTTATTTTTGCCTGTATTCTGATGTTTTTTTCACTTAAAAAACATCATGTTAGACAAAAATCAAAACACATTAGAAACAAAATAAAACAACTGTACTGGTTAGTCGGAAGACACTCTCAACTTGATCTAATATCAAACAGATTGATTTATCAGACAATCATAAAGCCATTTTCGACCTTTGGGGAAAAGGGACCTATGGCCTAAAAAAAATTCTTCGATTAATTACCAGTGCCTATAGCTACGTAACCAACTGCACGATGACCTAGAAATTAAACGGATTTGCGAAGTTATCCAAGATTTCGTTATCCAAGTTATCCAACTACCGGACAACGCGCAGGATATCAGAATATTGAAGCGAATCAAACCATATGAACTTATATATAGATTACCTTTAGTGTAAACTATAGCTTAAGTTATTATAATTTGATAATTGAGGAATACATATTGATGTATTTATCTCGCACTCGTCTTGGTTGTGAATTAATCCAAGTACAAATGAAACGTAGTAATAAATCAATTTTTAATTAAGATTGTACTAAACATATCTAATAAAGACGTTATCAAAAAAAACTTTAAAAATGATTATTGGGACAAAGTGGTACAATATACAATATTTTCCTATCTTTCTGGCATTTGGCGATACTATGTCGAAAAAACTACGTTTGTTTGACAATGACCCAATAATCGATTCATTTTCGTATTACTTCAGTATTTCCAAAGAACGTGCCAACTAAGCAATGCTGCATCGATCAGAATAAGTGATCAGAAGGCCCTAGATCTGGTGAGTCCACTGGGTGTATAACTTCACATTCGCGCCGTAAGAGTAACTTTTAAAACAATGTGTAGAAGAGCGTTATCATGTAAGAGGATGACTTTGTGCCTGTTATTCGATATTGCGAATTTTTTGGATCTTTACAATTACAATACATGTACACTTATAGAAACAATCGATTCATCAATATTTGTTCAAATAATGAGTTTTTTGGCAGTCTGAGCTGAGTTTTCATCCAGTAGGTTTACCAATTCATTGTCTTCGAAATTTTTATTCTTTCAGGCTTTTTGTCATGGTTGAAATTGTTTATATGTTGTTGGTAGCGACCACTAGTAGCTGTGTCTATTATTGTACTACTATTAACGTGGTTTATAACGAACTGTTGAAACTTGGTTCATCACACCACTCTGGCCCCACCAAACACAGAGCATTGTCTTGCGACCAAAACGATTTGGCCTTGGAGTCGATCGGTCGCCTTCACCAGTTGGTTACCATGATATCTTGCGCTTATAAATGACAGAAATGGCTCTCAATTGAACCTTTGAAGCTGCACTTTATATACGATTTTTCGGTTTTCCATTTGATTATCAATGAATTGATGTGGCACTCATCTTCTCATCTTCCCAATCGTTTTTTGGGCCACATTTGGTGATTCTGTCAATTATATTTGAGCTTGGGTTGGGTCCTCATGCAATAATTCTTGCAGTTTCTTTTTTTCGTTTCGTTTTCTTTTTTCTTCTTTTAACTTTTCGGTCTAGCAGAACACTCCTCGTCCATGACATTGAAATCATGATTTTTGAATTTTCCAAACTACACTCCTCACATGTTTTTAAGGTTAGACAATGGTCACTGTAAGTTTCTAACAGCAAACGATGACTTTCAGCTTCTTTTCCTTTTCCTTTTGGCAAAATGAACATAGATGTAGAGAACTTCGTAATATATCTAAATGTAATATCGATTGTAGGTAATTGATTTTTCATATCTGCCACTCGTTGTAGACTTTCTCGGTAGATCATGTACCCAAATCATTGAAATCGCAACTTTTGTCAATGTAAAATGATATTCAACAACTGCATCTGTTATTTTTTTATTTAAAATTCTTATTATTCTTGATTTTATTATTCTATTACTAAATATTCTTTTGTATCATGGGAATAAAATATATGTGGAAAAATATGAAATATAATAGATGTGGAGTGCGTATTTAAAACCATCCTTTGAAAGTATTAATGTATTGTTTTTAAGCTAATTAATTAATTAATTAATTAATTTTGTTGCGTTTATTAATATATTTAATTTATTTTTACTTTTTGTATATTTCTTGAAAGTGTATGGTAAGTGTAAAGTGTAAGCCTTTAGCTACCCATATATTAAGATTTAGCAATGCATTTTTTCTTTTTGCCCTTTGAAGTTTTATTGACACATTTCATCCACTAAAACAAGCAATACCTAATTATAATTTTTCCTATAATAGTGTTTTATCCAACGTGGTCTGCGCAATTGGCTATAATAAAAAATGTTATCATTTGGTAGTAAAAAACAACATTTCAATTCAAATAATCTCACAATTTCTTCCTTAAAAAGACATAGTTGAATAGTTGAATCTCTTGATCTCCTTGGTGTTCCCTATGGTACCATATAGTACGGTCCTTGCCTAGTCGAAGTTAAGGTGTGGAATTTTTCATTATCATATAATCAAATTAGAAACACAAATTTTCCATTTCAATTTTAAAATCTTTCCAACCCTTTTCTGCTCCCATAAAACCTTACAAGGGATTTCTTTCAGTTTATCATTGTTGGCTTTTAAAAACTATTTTTGGCTTAGAGCAGGATACTATCCATTGGAATCTTCACACCCTGGAACGGTCACAATTTTACATTATACATATAGCTTTTACCGTAAGTGCTGAAAAAATGGCGTAATAAAACAAGCTGTTAGTCTCTTAAAAACCTACTTTCTACAAAACATTATATAGCCGGTTCAATAAAACAGTGAACTCACGTTATATATATTAATGGCGTCAAAACATTAAACTGCTACCGCATCAACTTTGTGTTTTAGTTGATTTTGGCTTAATAACAAAATTTTAATATAATAAAATAATGAAATAAGAATAATGTTATAAAATATAACGTATTTTAATATTATAGTACATCTAATACATATATTATGTCGTTCAAAGCAAGGAAAGCGTTAAAACAACGTTTGCCGTTTATAACTTGTAGTTATTATCTATGTATATACCTGTATATATTATCTATCTATATATCTATTACTAATGCTTTGAAGAATATAGTAAACGTTTAACAACAAATTTGGTAGGCTGATTCTGTTACGTGTTCGAACATATCAAACAGCATTATATCTTTTTTAACTAGAATAAAATGAGAAGGAAAATATTGTCTGATATTAAAACGAATTTACAAATTGCGATAGGTAATATATTCGACATCGTGATGACGTGAGTTCAATGTCACTTTGAATAGATTATATTTTAATACAATAACTTTCTAACAAGCAGTAATTTATTGGTAAAAGCTACAAAATCAGTTGTAAACAACTAAAATCAATTCATAAAATCAAACTAATGTCACCAAAGATATTCGGCTAAATTTTAGACCAAAATATAGGAGAAAAAGTTAAATCTCTCAGTTACGCGCAATATTCTAATAATATAATATATAGGTAAATATATGTAACGTAAATGAAATGAGAAATAAAGTATTTATAACATATTATTTCAAGCACATCCAATCAGCTACAAGGAACCTCCAACTTCATCTCAACAAAATTAATTTGTGAGACGAGTGAGACAAAATCTACTTACTTGATGCTCACCTTGTGAAAATGTTCTTATGTTAAGTATTTGGGAATTTATCTGAAACGACGCTTAAATTGGAAGAAACATATAATAATAATAAAGCGTAAATAACTTGGTGGGCTTAAACTGAACCAGATATATTGGGAGTGCTCGTAGGTTGTAAATCCAAATTATCTTTGGAAAGTAAGATAATGTATTGTAAGATATAAGTCAATTCTTAGGCCAATATTAAAGTATGGTATCGAACTGTAAGGTAGTACCAGTAAATCCAATATAGCCATTCTTCATAAGTTCCAAAATAAAGTGCTACGTACCATCGTTGACATTAATATAGAATAGTAATTAAACTACTTATTATACTAGTTTTCAAATTTATACAAGACTAACTTCTACATGCCATCGTATAACATAAATACATAAATCTCATCAAATACTTATTGCACATTGTACACATTGTGGAATGCTAAGAGAGTAATAAAAATGTATTATTTTGATAAATTTAACAGCATATTACCATATTTTTGTACATCCAGTTAACTAAATATATAACATGATCGGTGAAAGTAAAAAGTGAAATACCTATACCAGTTTTTGCTTCTATAAACATCTGATTATGGTAGCTACACTAAACAATCCCTTATAATAGAGATGTTAGTTCTTAATTTAGTACATCGTTACCATTATGACACGTCTGTTGTTTGGAATTACCTATACATTAAGCATTTGCCTATAAAGTTTATGTACCGGCATTCAGTCCGTTCATTTGATATTGCCCATAAAAAGATGCAAGATCTATTCGCGTACACACCTATATTTTATGGATAATATAAAGAGAATTAACTAGAGCAGAAATTTTGAAACAAACAATGATCGCTTTATGCCTATACATATAAACTTGGCCTTAAAAGCGAGTCGGTGCAGGGGCGTGTGGGTGTTAACGTGATTTATTTCCAACGTAAACTTTTACATGGCACCCATAAAGAAAACGCCATATAAATAACGCTCTAATCTTCTATCCCTTCGAGATGATATAAATTATTTTTTCGGTTTATTATGATTTTCAATATGGGCACGGTTTGAAGTTCACGTCAGCGACGGTGTATCGGTGCGGGGCGAAAGGGCGGCCAGTTGGGGGAGCGTTTGGGTCTGGCGACAGGGTTAAGTAAAATATACGGAGCCATCTAGACAAGCATGAAATTAGAAAATGTCACGGATAAGGAGCCGTATGGGAAATCTAATGAGCTTTATGCATAATAAATCACGATGAATTATTCTTTTTATTTATGTTTAGTTAATTAGATTTAAATAATTGATTTAGGGGATATTCTAACTCAGAAATTTAAAAAATGGATTTTTTTTCAGATTATTGAAATCTTATCCCCTAAAGCGGGCGCATGTAACCTAAAAGACCTATAGGATTATACAACGTGATGCAAAAGACCCGCTACCATTAACGCAATTGCCTCTATGTGGCTATAATGAAACGATTATTTTTATAAATATTGTCACTATTTCTGTTCGTTCTTGTGGCGCATATTTATCCATAAGAAAATTTATGTGTCAACACAACACAATGGTTAAAACGAAACTGAGCTAAATATCAAAATGGTAGCGGGACTTTTTCCCCTCCTTATATTAGATTATTTAAAAGAGATTTTTAGAGAAAAAATTATTTTTTATATTTTAAAATCTCCTATTTATCAACGAGGGTTTACCTAGATTGGATCTACTGTTTAACATGGGCTCCAAAATATCGTCCATGCCGAGGATAAGCTTACCGACTGGCAAGTGATCAATTTAGAAATCATCCCAGAAAACATCCGGTCTTACCCGCCAGGCCAGGCGTAAACGTAACACTTCTTTGGATTAAAGACCTAGATTAGGAACAACAAATAATCTAAGGTGCCTTTATAACTTATAATTTATAACAAAAAATATAATTATAAAATCAGTTGGCTTCGAGAGATGAAATAATTAAAATAACGATAAAATGATCGTCTAGTTTTCTTCAGAATCGATATCTTCGCCACGATAACATTCATTGCAAATAAAGGTACTGTGACTTCAACAACTATTTCTATGACATGATGTGCATCTAGTCTGCCTCCTTTTTTTTGTTGAGCATATTTTGCACCTTCTTCTGCATGTTGTGATGGAACTAGTACTCGATTCATTACTAGTATCCTCAACATCCACATTATTGTCAGGCTCGCCTTCTGGTGGTAAATGGACGCTAAACTTGTTGACAGATAATGCATGAGGGATTCTCTTCTAACATAATATGTATATATTTTATGCTGACGACTTAAGAATTGATGGCTTGGTCCCTCACCTCTCCGCTTCTTTTACCATAACACCACCGGCTTGTATATATTCTACAGCGCGTGCGTGATGCTAGAGATGGTGCACTAGACACCGCGGCTCTATAGACCTAGCTCTACCCTGCCTGGACTTTATATGTAAAATGTTACATGCAGGATCATTTATGATTAGTCATTCACAATAAAGTAAATAATTCTAAATTCCTTGTCTATGTAATAAATACCCACTCGCCTATTTGATTTGACTTAAATGAGTCATTGCTATATGCAACCAGTTGTAGTTTGTAATTCAGAACATCAGTCAGTAACATTCAACATACTTTAAGAACGTGACATATCTTAATATTTACTTATTCAGAGATTACTATAGTACACTGAATTATTTTTTAACCGATATATTGTTATAAAATTATTTTTGTTATGAATTAATATTTATTTTCATATTCCTAACTTTAACATCGTAAATATCTGCACATAAACAAAGTGAGTCGAAGTATATAAATGAACGTAAAGTATTAAAGCAACTAGGTGTCCACTATCTATTTATCCAGAGGCATTTTGTCCTTCTGGTCGCATTACCCTTTATCGGCGTCATTTTCCCACTAACTGTCCAGACATACTCATTGTACGCCGGCTCGAATATGAAAATTGGTCTTTGTTCTAACGTTTATGAAGACACTAAATCGTTGATATTAAAATAGTTTTGTAATATAAACTTAATAAACGTTGCGATCAGACCAAAGTTATTTTCATAATATGATCGATACACGAAACGTTTGAATGGAGCTCGGCATTAAAAAAGTTGTCTTTTCATGAAAAAAAACTTTTAATATTTCCTACGTACATACGTGTTATAGATTTTTTGTGTTATTTACTTTATCTTTTTTATGTATGTAGTCGCAGTTCCTTTAAGTATATATAAGTTATCAAACATTTAGGACTTAAAACAAAACTTTTAATTTACTTGAAATCTAGTGTTTTGTGTTAAATGAAAGAACTGTGGCGAACTGGTGGAACGACTATACAGACAATTCTGCCGAACCAATTCTATTTTTCGACTTCCGAAAACCGACTTCAAGAATTAAATTTCGAACAAAATAAATATAATTTGTTGCTTGGCTCGGAGTTCAAAGTGGTCAGTTGGTAGTAGTTAAAATAATATTTTAGTTTATTTGTATTTGGTTATTACAATGATTATTATGTACATATTTTATTTTAAAATTTTTTTTTTGTGTTAAAATTCTAAGTTTTAGGTTTTGATTATTTTTTACTTTTTAGTAAGGTGTTCCTTACTTATTTTTTGAAGTTGGTTCAATTTTTTATGTAGAAATTATAATTTAAACTAATCCCTTCGCTTTTGGCCAACAACCAGGATCATATCAATCGTGCCATATAACATATATCTAGTTTCTCATTTACAAAATTAAGCCAATTTATGCATTTTTCCATAGTTTGTACTTCAGTACCTTTCGCATTACTTTTATATTTGTTTATTGTACTTTATGTTACGTGCTACAATAATATCTTTTATCGATAACAACTCAATTGAAAAGTCCCCGTCCTGACACATAGACGGCGCTACTAGAATTAAATCCATATGTTTTTATTTAGCCCTAACCCTCAAAAGATGCATGTATAAATTTGACAGCTGTCCGATCATTACTTTATGAATTATAGTATTTCGATTAAAGCAACTTTTGTTATTGTGAAAAAATGGATAAAAAGGAATTTCACGTGTTGATAAAATATTGTTTTTTGAAGGAAAAAAATACAGTTGAAGCAAAAACTTGGCTGGATGCCGAATTTCCGGACACTGCCCCAGGAATATCAACCATCAAGGATTGGTATGTTAAGTTTAGACGTGCTGTGATGAGCACCGAAGACGGTGAACGCAGTGGACGCCCAAAAGAGGTTGTTACCGACGAAAACACTTAAAAAATCCACAAAATGATTTTGAATGAACGTAAATTGAAATTGAATGAAATAGCAAACACTCTAAAGATATCAACTTAACGTGTACATTATATCATTCATGAATATTTGGGTATGAGACAGCTCTGTTCAAAGTGGGTGCCACGCGAGCTCACTTTGACCAAAAACAACGACAAATTGATGATTCGGAGCAGTTTTAAGATGATAAAGCGTACTAAACCCGAGTATTTGCGTCGATATGTGACAATGGATAAAACATGGCTCCATCATTTCACTCCGAAGTCAATCGACAGTCATCCGAGTGGACTGCACACGACGAACACAACGCAACGCAACAGTCGGTCAGCAAGGTTATGTCGTCTGTATTTTGGGATGAGCTTTTTTTTATTATTATTTAATTAATATATTGTTACTAGTCGTTCCCTTCTAACCTACAATTTGTCTTTATGATAACTTAAATCTAGGTATATAACTAGGAGGTCCCATTGGCCCTATCTCAGCCTCTGGTGAAATAATGTTTATACATGTCACTGCTGAATATTTTAATATATGCACATCACTACACAAGATCAGATAGTTTGATTCATTTGAGTCTGTGTCCTGTTCTGGTGGTTTCCAATAGTTGTAATATTTTCCTCATTTGGGATGCGCATGGGATAATTCTTGTTGACTACCTTGAAAAAGGAAGGACCATCAACAGCGACTAATACATTGAGTTATTGGACCGTTTGAAGGACGAAATCGCCATAAAAGGACCACATTTGAAGAAAAAGAAAGTGCTGCTTCACCAAGAGAGTGCATCGTGTCACAAGTCAGTGAAAACGATGGCAAACATCCATGAATTGGGCTTCGAATTGCGCATTCATCCACCGTATTCTCCAGATCTAGCTCCAGCGACTATTTCTTGTTCTCAAATCTCAAAAGTATGCTCGCTGGGAAGAAATTTTCGTCGAAGGAAGAGGTGCTCACCGAAACTGAGGCCTCTTTTGAAGCAAAGGACAAATCGTACAACAAAAATGGTATAGAAAAGTTGGAGGGTCGCTATAATCAGTGTATCACCATTGAAGGGAATTATGTTGAACAAAAAAAAATAATTTTGCCAACAAAATGTGTTTTACTATGATAGGCGGGGACTTTTCAATTGATCTGTTATACCAGATAACTATCGATCATATTTGTTGTTGATTGAAGGAAATATAATGTATTTTATAAATATAATGACCATTTATTTATAATTTTAAATCTTATTTCCTTTTCTGGCTCTTGGCGACTTGCATCATTCTGGGATGACTCGCAGGAACTCTCCTGTTTATAGTTCTCAAAATTTTAGAATTTGATTCCAATTTTTTAGGTGGCGATGTATAAAGCTGCAATTTATTTATACGCTGGTCTACGAGCTTGAATTCAGCATTTGACAGAAATATAGCACATACATACCAAATTACTAGAATATTGCTCACTTCATCGGTACAAATTTGTTTCCTTCAATAAACATATCATTGTTTTCAATGATGGTGGAGATTATAACATTACTTAGTTGTTTCAAGCTGAAGGGATATTTACATCAATGTCTTTAACTTTCTTACCGTTTTCTTCCAACCACTATTCATTAAAAAACCAATTATATTACTGTGTTGGCTTTACTCCCAAGTTGTTATTGGGTCATATTATAATATTTTTTCATCCAGGATCCATTTTGTTGTTTTTTTGATGATTTATAAAGTGAGTACTTCAACTAGCTATGCAAGGAACATATTACAAATATATAACCAACGTTTCAGTTAAATTTGATTAATTTGTTTGATATCGATCTGTTATAATGGATGTCCAAACAATACAACATTATATATATTATAATATAATTTCATATAAAATAAATGTAGTTACCAGCAAAACAAATCTAAATTATTATAACTGTTTGGGTTTGGCACCGACTTCACAGTGATCACTTGGTATTAATTAATATAATATTGTAAATACATAAAATGGTTTAGGTAGGTATTAAGTTAAATTGTGTGTATGTATAGAAAATCAAATACGTGTAGTAGATAGGTTAAATAAGGTTTATTTTGTAGATTATTTTTATTTAGTTATCACAACGATTATTAAGTACACTATTTTATTTTAAAATGCTTTTTGTGTTTAAAATCTACGTTTGATTATTTTTTAATTATTTTTGTAAATATTTTATTACATTTTAATTAATCTAACTTTAATATATTAACACTATTAGTGGCTAGATACACTTATATTTTAATATATTTATTTATTATATTATATTCTTATTATAATAGATTTAGATATTGATGGTGTTTGATGTTTTGGATTGGGCTAGAATATTTACTAGTTCTTCGAAAAGTTTGTTGAGATTGGTTAATAAATCTAGTTGGGTGAAATAAGCGGGAAAATAACGATTTACTTAAAAAATGGGGGACCTGTTGTGGGTAGTCTAGCAGATTGTTTATCAATTGATTTAAGAGGCCATGGCGGGTTCTTATAGTAGAATATCGTGTGAATGATTTATCTTAAGGACATGTAGGTCTGGATCTCCTGAACAGTGAAAGAATACAACGTGGGACAAAAGTCCCACTACCATTTTGATTTCCTCTAACTTCGCTCAAAGAAAAGATAAATTAGTTTGGTATTCATAAAAAGTTTATTTGGCCTTTACATTTTTTTTCGTTATGATTGAAAAATTATATCCACTTACCGCGATTCGCTATGCAACTTTAGGCTCCTTTTATGTGCTATTTCTGACATCCTGCAACATCTTAGGTTAAATTTCTTCAACTTCGCTACGAATATTGTCTTTAATATATTGAATCGTTTGGGGCTTCTTCATATAAACTGTTGATTTTAAAAGCCCCCATAAAAAAAATTTCGTGCAGTTAAATCTGGATATCTGGCTGGCTATGCTAAATTGCCACTTCGCGAAATTAGTCTTCATGTAACAACGTCATTCATTAATTGAATTTTTGAACGAGCTGTGTGTGCTGTGGCCCCATTTTGCTGAAACCACATGTCATCTAGTCCTTGCTCTTCTATTTCAGGTGCAAGAAAATTTCGATACATGTCTTGGTACCATTCAGCAGTAACTTTAACTGCAACACCTTGGTAATTTTCAAAAAATATAGTTGAATGATATTTGCAGCATGAATACCATACTATACAGTTGTTTTTACTGCATGCAATGATGTTTCTTGAATTAATTGAAAGAAAACTGAGAAGAAAACGGACTTCATCGCTCATTATCAATTTAGACGAGAATTTAGACACTATTTCTGGTCCTTGTTGTGGCGTATATTTATTCTCAATAAAGTTTGGACATGTTTACACAACATAATGGTTAAAGCTAAACTGAGCTAAACGCCACATAACCAAGATAGGGCGCAATCAAAATGGCAGCGGGACTTTTGCCCCACCCTATATGCGTAAAATGGCAATTGTGAAAAAGATTGTCTTAATTTCTACTTTTTATATAAAATAAGTTGTTAGAAATGTGTAAAAATCAATTCTTACACTCAGTTAGGTCTGTGGACTGAAGTTATTACATAGGAATAAATGTACAATAAGTAATTGTTATTTTAAAATTAAACATGGGTAATATTCTGATCATGTTTAAGTTTTAAAATAAAACTAACCGTTCGGTTTGAAAACAACCCTTCGGACATTAACATAATTTCGAGGCCGAGCAGATTCCTGTCTGCATCCCATAATCATCGAAAACCCTTCTTCACCCTCAATTAGGGCCTGGAAGAAAAAGCCGGGCCCAAACAACTTTATTTAATCCGAAGTCGAAAGTCACAACCTTTGGAATTTTAAAATAAGACATTTGAATTCTTTACGAAACCCGAAGGCAAAAGGCTCGCGAAGGGGCCGCAAGGGCGGAATGTTTCCGCCTCCTCCCCTTTTCATCCAGATGCCGGATGCCGGACGTGATAAAACAAAAACAAATTGGCAGGACTTTTAAAATAGATTTGTTGGTCAGGGAGGGTCTTCAGGACCTTATGTCTTGAACTCGGGCACAAGTAGATTTCGTTTTATTGGATGCGGAATTTTTATTAGACGACTGTAAAAGAAACAGAAAAGTTTCTGAAGGACATTCTGGACTTTGTCGGGCGAAATGTCATTGGGTTTTAAATTAAATCATGCAAATCCGAATATATAAACGAAATCACTTCTTTTCTGAATTTCCATTTAGACGTTGAAAGGATATGAAGGGTTCACGGTTAAAGCCTAGTGTAGCTTTAATAGTTTAAATCAATAAATATAATTTAATCTTATACTTAATCAAATTTACCAATATTCTATACCCGAACTTGACTTAAAGATTTTTTGATAAAACAAAACTTGTTTCAGCAAACAATTCTAAATATGAGGAGTTAGTTTATACAGATATCACCATATGTGACATTGTACCAAGTGTAACACTTGGTGTGCTCAAACCTAGTATTTGAAGGAAAAAGGAATATCGTATACATGATATACAAGATTTTTGGTATATGAAATATTATCATCCTCGGTATGTCCCAGATATTGCCTATTTTGATGGATACTATAATTCTTAAATGTTAGAAAACTTTTAACTCAAAAATAAATTGCTCTAAATAAATTTACTGTACCCAATACTTTTATTTCATTAAGTATAAAACGCCGTGTAATTATATGGTTATATATAATATGATATTTTGAAATGGAAAAGATGGATGTTAACTGCTATATAAATCATAGCCATTTATCCAAATCAACATATCAAGTTAAGTGTCGTAGCTAATTATCATTGAGCCACGCGACAAAAGGTAATATGTTATTATCAATTTAGTGTTCATGAGGCGGGTAGAACCGTTTGTAACACCAGAAACTTAATCTGCGAAAACATTTTACATCTATACTCTTTATAAAAGACTTTCAAAATCAATTTCAAAAAATGACGTTTCACAGCATTTTACGTCCAAACTCGGACCCGTAGTAGTTGTATAAGAGCGATATAATAGTTAAAAGTTAAAGATCATAGACAACGCCAGTTATTTACTGAATTTTTATTTATTTATTGGGTTTTAGAGCTTTAGCTGCTAGAACCATTCTTTGATGAATTATTACATTACAGGGATAATTTAAGTTTATGGAATAACACGAATCCACAGGAGGAAATGTACTTTACTAGGTCGACATGCATTCACACAAAGTTACTGTTTTCGAACAGTGTAGTTAACGTCGATGATCATTTTGATATTCATTTATATTAACTTTTTTAATCCAAACTAAACTATATGGATGACATGACCCTTAGAGTTGTTCTTGTGTCAATTATTTTTAAGTAGCGGGTTTATGCCAAAAGCTGCTATTGACCGATGGATGCACTTAATCGACATAAACCTCTTCATCGTTCGAATCCAACCGTATATGTGCGGAAAAGTCTTTGGAAATTGAGCTTGTTAGATCCGTGCCATCATGATAAGTTGTTAACGTGACAGGAGGGTATTCCTACAGCTCTGATAGTCTCGGGTTCAAATCCTGCTAGGGCATGATTGTAAACTTGTTTTTACCATGATTGTATCTTGGTTTGCAATTGTTTATAATTGTGATTTTCCCTAAGATAAAAGTGCAAAATTTGACAAGGAAAATCATCCCAGTCACGCCAGTAATGACGCTGTCTGCTGCAAATGGCATGATCTCTAAGCTCCAATGATTTTAATGTTGAGGATCACGTAAGGGGGCCTACGAAAGCAGTAGGTCCCAGTCCAGACAAACCCTATGCATGGCAAAAAACAGATTCTAAAATATTTAAGATAACAAAAAAAATTATCAACACTTTATCTGCAGCTTATTATATTCTATTTGAACATACAGTGCTGCATCTTCACTAAATTAGAAGATTTTATTTTCGTAAGCTTTTATTTTTATTTTGTTAACTTCTGGACTGTTGAAATATGATTTGATTAAACATAACAGGTCAATTGAAAACTCCCCGGCTTACCATAGTCAAACACAAACACAAAATTTTTGCAAAATTAGTTTTTTTTCAACATAATTCCCTTCAAGGGTGATACACAGATTATAGCGACCCTCCAACTTTTCGATGCCATCTTTGTGGATAAAAATACAGACGCTATAACTTTGCTAGTCGACTGTTGCGTTTTCCCATGCTTTGGAGCGGGTTCATCGTGTGCAGTCGGATGACTGTCGATTGGACTTTGCAGTGAAATGATGGAGCCATATTTCATCCATTGTGACATATCGACGCAAAAACTCGAGTTTATTGGGCTAGATCATCTTCAAACACTGCTTCGAATCATCAACTCGTCGTTGTTTTCTTCAACTGTCAGCTTTCTCATACCCAAATATTCGTGAATGATATGATGTACACGTTCGATGTTGTACGAGTTAATATTTTTAGAATGTCTGCTTTTTCATTTAATTTCAATTTACGATCATTCAAAATTATTTTGTGGATTTTTTTTCATGTTTTCGTCGGTAACAATCTCTTTTGGGCGTGCACTGCGTTCACCGTCTGCGGTGCTCATTTCACCACGTCTAAACTTAGCATACCAATCCTTGATGGTTGTTTTTGCTGGAGCAGTGTCCGAAAACTCGGCATCAAGTCAAGTTTTTGCTTTAATTGTAGTTTTTCCCTTCAGAAAGCAATATTTTATCAACACGCGAAATTTCATTTTTTTCACAATAACAAAAGTTGCTTCACTCAAAATGCTATAATTCACAATCTGGTGATCCGACAGCTATCAAGTTTATATAGGCATCTTTTGAGGGTTAGGGCTAACTAAAAAACATATGTATTTAATAATAGTAGCGCCATCTATGTGTCAAGCCGGGGACTTTTCAATTGACCTGTTATATATGTTAGAATAAATATATGTGTTAGATAAAATCTTGTTAAAATACTGGGTAATACAAATGCTACAGTGTGCAAACATTTTACATATATTTTTCAAAGTGCAGACTAAAGCGGGTGTAGGACTTTGGATTTTAGTGTTTTCGAATGTATTTTGAGTTATCTTGAGACATGTGGCCAAACGCTGTTGTGCTAAAATAATGTCGTCGTATCTTTTGGAATATTACTGCCATTCTTGTTCATTTCATAGCAGTAGTGATCGCTAATTATGGTCTCATTTGGCTTTAGAAGTTGATAGTTGACAGGAAGTTGATAGTTGAACAAACCTTTCGGCGATACAAATTGCAACATTTTTGCTAAAGCATGTGTTATTGCTTCATTTCTAGCCAAACAAATTGTCCCGAAATTGATGCTTAATAAGTATAATAACGAATAGATTATTGGATATAAATATGGAATCCTGTATTTTATTGTCATCCTTTCTAGAACACTAGTAATTAATTCCAACACGAAGTATAAAATATACATATATCCGATTATATTTTCAAGTTTTCAAAAGAAGCCTTCAAGTGCTGAGAAATGAACCAAGAAAGGCAAGCTCAGCAATTTGATCAATTCATCATTTTGAATAAAGCATGTACCGGATGTTAGGAAAATGGCTGAAGTTATTATAATTCCGAAACCTGGACAATCTCCGAATGGGGTAAAATCTTATCTGCACATCAGTCTGGTTTAATGAGTAAATATTCCACAATAGAAAAAGCCTACGAAGAGAAAAAACGTTGCTAAGCTACCTTTTTCTAAATCTAAATAGAACTCGTGCATTAACTTCATAAAATATTACAGAAGCAATGCGTTCAACTCGTAAAATCCTATAGCTCAGCCAGGATGTTTAAGAGTTAAACAAGAAGAAGCGTATTCAACAATGAAAGAAATGGAAGTAGGTATACCGTAAGACAATGTTTGAGGTCCTGTTCTCTGATTAGGTAACTCTGTACATGTGACACATCATAAATAGAAAGTGTTACTATAGCTATATTTGCTGATGAAACTGCAATCCTTGCTACTAGAGACAACAGGGAGGAGGTAACCAAAAAACTGCAGCAGGTAGGTAGTAATAATAAATAAGTGGATCCAGACATGCAAAATAAAAGTCAACGAGACTATATCAGTAAATATTGATTTCATATATAATCAAAATTTACATATAACATAAATATAATTAATGTAAATCCTATTGAATATTCTCAAAAAGAATATTATGGATTCATATTATTACAGTAATAATATCTTGGCATGAATATTGATGGAAAACTTTGTTGGAGCAAGTCAAAAAAATTTATTGGCTATTGCTGCTATACAAGCAGATATTAAAACCCACACGGGCTTATGTTCTGCGAGAAGTAATAGCAAGATGATACAATTATTTCAGAATAAATTGCTAAGAGGTATACAAATTGCATCCACAGCAACCCATATATTACAGGAACAGTTACTAACACCGATATATGCCGATTCCAACTGTGATAGAGGAAATTAAGAGATTCGCAACAATATATGGAAAAGACTCCACTCTCGTGCTGCAACACATGGACAGCATTAAACTAGGACGCAGACTCTAGAGAACCAAACCGTGTGATCTGTGTCTAGTGCAATGAAGTGGTTTAGATGTCAAAAGCACTGAAAAGTTACTTTTATTTCATTTTATTAAAGAGATAGTAAGAACTAATGGGTCTTTCTAGATAAGTACCTAGTTATAAGCTACTGTACAAAAAATTGTGAGTTAATTGACAACGTCTACTAAAAATATATTAGTAAATTAAAGAAAATTAAAATGCAGGAAAAGTTATAATTATAATTTGCCACTTATCCATATTAATCGAATATAGAATATTATGTAAGTTAATATTTTGAAGTAATTTAATAATAACGAACCAATGTAATGAAAGTTGCTGTAAATTCATCATTTCAAGATATATCTACTTATTACAAAAATCAATATTTTCCTTCAAAAGCGCCACATTAATCTTGTTTACTCAATACGTTATCAAATTATAGTATATGGATATTAATGGCAAACGACTTTTACCACTAGGATACGTAAACATTGGTTCTATAACGATTGGACGCCGCATCAAGGTGGAATGAGTCCCCCGCATAGGGGAAGTTCTGTAATTTGTGCATTAGGTGCATATACATACGCTTGGAGCGATGCAGTGTAGTTCGTAAATTAAATACTGATTGCAAAATTATACAAATATTCATTTAATTTAGTTAGTCGTGCTTACTGCTATCGATATTGTCAATACATCTGTCAGTTCTGATACCATTTGAATGAAATAATTCGTGGTATTATCTAAAAGTTAAATTATTAACGGTTATGTGTGTTTGTGTGATGTTAATTATAATTTAAGTAATACGGACATATTTGCTGATAATATCTCTAATATTGCTCATGTTACTATTTAAAATTAATAATGTTACTGAGAATAATTTTGTTAACGTATATTTAAATATATAATGCATGTAATTTAAAAAAAATGTTCAGAAGTTGATAAAATATGTCTTAATATTTGCACAGGCCTTAGTAAAGGTGTTTAACAGTTGAATCTTTGAAATATTGTCCACAGTAAAGTTAAGAAGATGAACATTTACATACTTACTTATATTGTCGAAAGTGTCTAACCTATTATCTACAATTACTACTTAGCATGGTACATATAGTAATTACATTGGAATAGTGAATATGCAGCATGCGGAAGAAGTTCCCATCCCGTGTTCAAGATGGTGCTTTATCATTGCCATGCAGCAATATAAGTTGTCTGGTTATTCCAATGAACAAATCATCTATTCTCTTCAAGCTTTTTGATCAGTTTCTTTAATTATTCGAAGTAGCACATTTAGCCTATTTCTATATTTTAGGAATTACCTTTTTCTTTTGGAATGGATGTATTAAATTGCCCGAGATGTACTTACGAGTTTCACGATTTTTTTCTCATTATATGTCATCTATTATAGTTTTTCGAAATGTCGATTTAACTCGTCACAGCACATCGCATTAGCAGACTATTAGCTTTCTCTTGATCTCACACTCATTTAAAATTAGCTTAGCGCCAATGAATGTTGAAGTTCTAATTAAATCGTTATAGAAGGCTTATAGACAATATATAGTAGTTCGTTCAGAATGAATCAGGCCTGCCGTCAAAACTTTCGATAGTGTAGTTAAATACTAATTTACAATTTAAATGGCTATTAAACTGTGGTATTTAATTTTGGTTTTGTAAATCTCTTTTAATGTTTAATTAAATACAGAGTAATAAGGGATTTTTTGTTTAAATAAATATAAGTAATATATTTTGGATAAAAAATTTCAGGCTCGATGAAATAGAAATAATTAAGAGGGTAAATATAGACTCTAATTATACAATGTAATGGAACAGAATCGATTGAATAAAATAAAATGTATACAGTAATGTAAAAAAAAAACAAATAATTAATAGAACACTTTAGATTGATTCGTTCTAATTATTTCTAATGATCCCAATATATATTTAGTTTAATATACCCTTAACAAAAGATAATTTATAATATAAGATGCTAGTTATAAGGAATGATCTCTATTACTATTTGTTGTTAATTATGTCTACCTTTTTTCAGAGAAACAGGGTATATTTGGTGATCAAGATACATAAAATAGGATTTTCCAAACTAACTTAAGGGGTTTGATTTTGTTAATATAATAATATTGGTATTGTAAATAACACTAATTCAAGAATGTGCATATGTTTTGTTTATTATATTTATCAGTAATAAGAAATTATTTTATATTTTATATAAAATCGGGAAAATCCGTCGTATTTGGGAATTTAACGTCCAAAATAATATTTTAGCCATGAAAATGACAAGTAACAAAATAATTTAAAAACTACGTCTGAATATATAAATTAAAAGCTAACATAACAACGGATAAATAACATCATTTACAACTGGTATGCAACGTCTTATTTTTTTGAAGATATCGGAAGTTTTCTTATAACTTAATAATAATCGGAGTAATATGAGATCCAAGAACTACAATAATAAGTATAGTAAGATGTATTAAGCTTTGTATATTTGAAATTTTATACGCATGTTTTAATATTTATAAGTTACTCTACGAGTCAAGTAGTTAATATACTTGTGACTTATATAGTTATATAGTTATAGTATTTCTATAAACAAAATAAATATGCGATTAAGCATTTTTAAAACTACACCATAATAGGTTCAGGAATATTTTTTGGCATATTTTTATTGAATAATAATAATACAGATAATGCCGGCTTGGTGGCGCAGTGGTAAAGGCGATGGGATGGTCCTCCTACTTTTACTATAGTTCGCGCTTTCTAGGCAAGAGTGTAAAATCCGACAAGGAAAATGATTCCAGTCATGCCAGTAACCAGGCTGGGTAAGACCGGATGTCTTCTGGGATGATTTCTAAAGTTGGTCACTCACCAGTCGGTAGGCTTAATGTTGAGGACCGTGGTTCGGAGCCCATGTTAAACTTTAGGCCCAGTCCAGATAAACTCATAGTTGATAAAAGGAGACTTTAAAATATATTTAAAAAATATATATAGATAATATTTTGTAAAGTAATGTATTGACAAAATCCGTTTCGATATCCCTCGATATTACTTGTATTGTATTCCCAATTGCCTAAATTGTGTCTTATATCAAGGTCGTTAAGCGTTTTAAGAGTATTCCATAGTCTTACATTATATATTTATAATTCGTTGTTACCAAAGAATTTATTACAATTTTCTATAATTTGGCAAATGATTGTTCTGTTCATATATCCAGATATGTTTGATGATTTCATTAATAAGATTTAAAGTACTCTAAACTCTATCAATATTGACATAACAGACTTGTAGTTTAGTTTGTCATTTGGAATCATATAATTATGAAACTTGACTAATTTCTGACTCATCTAAATTCTCAATATCCAGACAATTAACTTGCCATGAAGATCGAGAATAATTATGAGATTATTTAGTTGATTTAATTAAACGAAAACAATGAAATCCAGATATCTCCAGACAACATCAGATCATCACACATCCGAAATATTATTTGTCCTTTTAATTTTCTTAGATAATTGATCATTTTTCAGCCTTTTCTCAAAACATATTGACGGTTTTAAAAATATCCTCGAAATGATTAATAAAATCCAATGTTCAACGGCTATAAAATTGGAAACAAAAAAAGATAATACTAAAAAAGTTTCTCTAGCCGCCCACTCGTTTATTTTGTTCCTAAAATGACATGTAAATCTAAAAGTATATCGAAAAAATTGGGCTATGATAAGCTAAGGCGAAAAGAATATATATGAAAAACGGACAAACGGTCCAGTAAGAGATAGCTCAATACTGGATAGATACTGACCACAACATTCAGTTCACTAAGGACTAGGTTTTATGGTTTCCCTGGATTAGTCGAGGTATCAGTGTCCCAAGGTTATTTTGAGAGAAAATATTGAGAGGGGTTTGTGATTTATAAACCCCAAAATAACCTCAACATATAAGACAACGCCTATCTGGATAATCCTCGCATTTTTTCATCTGACCATAGTTCAGGTAACGAATAGTTCAGATTTGAGCAACCACTGACTACTTCGGATAAAAACTCTTTTTGGTACTGCTGAAGTTTTACCACAACTTGTCCTAATCTTAGAGATAATTTAATCAATCTATCTTTTAGTACCTGTAATATTACTATTATTAAGATGTATTTTTTCTTTTTCCGGGTAATTTGATTCGGATTAAATATTATCCATAGTTTATTGGCATTCCGAAGATGCTGAATTAGGATTATCAACAGGATGTCTTTTTTTGGTTGCGACAACAAACATATTTATCGAAATATTACCGCATCAAATCTGATTTTAGTTTATGCTAGCCGATTTAACAGGTCAATTGAAAAGTACCCGGCCTGACACATAGATGGCGCTACTAGAATTTAATCCATATATTTTTGAGTTAGCCCAAACCCTGAAAAGAGGCGTGTATAAATTTGAGAGCTAAGTTTAGACCTGGTGAAATGAGCACCAAAGACGGTGAACTCAGTGGACGCCCAAAAGAAGTTGTTACCGACGAAAACATTTAAAAAATTCACAAAATGATTTTGACAGACCGTAAATTGAAATTGAATGAAATAGGAGACACTAAAGATATCAACTGAACGTGTACATCATATCATTCGCGAATATTTGGGTATGAGAAAGCTCTATGCAAAGGGGGTGAAGCGCGAACTCACTTCTGACAACGACGATGATTCGGAGCAGTGTTTGAAGATGATTAAACGTAATAAACTCGAGTTTTTGCGTCGATATGTCACAATTGATCAAACATGGCTCCATCCAATCGACAGTCATCCTAATGGCCTGCACACGATGAACCCGCTTCAGTGCGTGGGAAAACGCAACAGTGGCCTGGCAAGGTTATGGCGTCTCTATTTTGTTATGCGCATTGAATAATTTTCCTTGACTGCCTTGAAAAAGGAAGGATCATCAACAGCCACTATGTAATAGCGTTATTGGGCCGTTTGAAGGACGAAATCGTTGAAAAACGGCCACATTTGAAGAAAAATAAAGCTGCTTCACCAAGACAATGCACCGTGTCACAAGTCAGTGAAAATTATGGCAAAAATCTATGAATTGGGTTTCGAATTGCTCCCTCATCCACCGTATTCTCCAGATCTACCCCCCATCGACTATTTCCTGTTCCCAGATCTCAAAAGAATGCTCGCTGGGAAGAAATTTTCTTCGAGTGAAGAGGTGATCGTCAAAACTGAGGCCTATTTTGAAGCAAAGGACAAATCGTACTATAAAAATAGCATCAAAAAGTTGGAGGGTCGCTATAATAAGTGTATCACTCTTGAAGGGAATTATGTTGGATAAAAAAACTAATTTTTCCAAAAAAAAATGTGTTTTACTATGGTAGGCTGGGGAGTTTTTTCAATTTTTCAATTGACCTGTTGTAAGCTCTTATTATTATAACCAAGGCTTTGAACAAATTTTCCGACATTTGACACCATATCCCAGCAGTATTCCGTACAAGTTTTATTATCACTTATAAATCGGCGTAATCGAAATCTAGTTGTATAATAATTTGCTTCAATTATTACTGTTATGAAAATAAGATCAGATTGTTCGATCATGGGATCATGCGATTGTGACAAAGTTTTTCTAATCCTTGATACTGGTGTTATTAAATTTGATTTGTGGAATATTTTCAAAGCCTCCTTTAATACCATTTTAATCTCTTCAATCGACTTAAAATGATATCTTGAAAGCGGTTTTTGAGTTTAGGAATAGGTAGACATGCGACAGCTGCAAATCAGGTAAATGGGACGAAATGTTACAAGTGATGTAAAATTTTATGAAAAAGTCAAGAATGATTAATTTTCTGGACTAATGCACCTTTATTATCGTGACAAAAAAAGGGCTATAGCCTCATAATGACTCTTCAGACAAATAACTGCATGGAAATGTCGCATAACACTAAAAAACTTAACTGAAAAATCAAATAATTTTATATGAACAAATACACTTTAAACTATGAGATCAATTTAATCAATTGAACTCAATTCAATATTTAAATCATTTATTTCCATATAACAGATATCGGTTCGTTTCCTGTCTACTGCACTGACCAAACACGATGAAATTTTGTTCCACGGCCAAGGACAGAAGGGTTAGCAGGCCCTTGGCAACCGAAAATGCATATTCGGACCTCGCCGCCGTGACCATTCTGGCGAGAGTGATAGCGAAAGTGCACCCTCTCCTCTATCGATTGGATTTTATAACGGGCTGCATTAATGTGGTTAGTATCAAGAAGGCCACTGGTATGGGAGCGTGATTGCAAAATCAATATTGGATGGAACAGAACACTGAAACACGTGTACGGTTCTATGCACTGTTAGTTTTTTTTACGGTCGTTTTGTTTAAATTTATGGTCGATTTTCCGTTTATTTTTTTTTGCCGTTTAGTATGTTCGAAGCATTGGGGACTTTGTCTGGTCGATAGGCTTTTATTTTGGGCTGAAATGGCACTGGTATTTGCATATATAATTTGAACTTTTAATAGTAATTAAAAAAATTCTGAAATATTGCTGTTTTAAATGCAAAAATATTACAGTTAGAGCTTAGTTTCTAATAAGAGTATATGCCAAGTTGCAAAGGGGACTTTTTTGTGTTATACTTTTTATTATGATTCACATTAAGATATTTTGATTCACATTATTTTACATATAGAATATTCGAATTGCTTTGTTCTGAAAAAAACTTTGATGATTTCTCAGAGTTACTTAGTAATATGCCCGGAGGTTTCAAGTTAAAATCAAAAATTATTAAGAATTATGAATTTATTTATGAATGATATAGTTTTGTGTCTGAAATATGTATATACTTTGCTTGCTATATAGATACTTTAGTTCGCTTGATTATTGAATTACAAAAGAATGTTTAGTTGTATAATGTATTTATTTAAAAAATTTTTTCGTGGTACCCAATATTGTTAATATTTTCTTCTAGTGGAGTTTCTTACACAAATAAGTAAGCGATTCTAACAAATCAATTGAAAAGTCCCCGACCTGACACATAAATGGCGCTACTAAAATTAAATTCATATGTTTTTTAGTTAGGCCTAACCCTCAAAAGGTGCTTGTATAAATTTGGCAGCTGTCGGATCATTATTTTGTGAATTATAGCATTTTCAGTGAAGCAACTTTTGTTATCGTGAAAAAAAAATGGATAAAAAGGAATTTCGCATGTTGATAAAATATTGATTTTTAAAGAGAAAAAATACAGTTGAAGCAAAAACTTGGCTTGAAGGCGAGCTTCCGGACACTGCCCTAGGATAATCAACCACCACGGATTGGTATGCTAAGTTTAGACGTTGTGAAATGAGCACCGAAGACGGTGAACGCAGTGGACGCCCAAAAGAGGTTGTTATCGACGAAAACATTATAAAAGAACACGAAATGAAATACCAGAGACTCTAAAGATATCAACTGAAACTGTACGTCATATCATTGACGAATATTTGGGTATGAGAAAGCTCTGTGCGAAGTGGGTGACGCGCGAGCTCACTGTTGGCCAAAAACAACAACGAGTTGGTGATTCGGAGTGTTTGAACATGATCAAGCGTAATAAACCCTAGTTTTTGCGTTGACATGTGACAAAGGATAAATCGTCGCTCCATCATTTCACTCCGAAGTCCAATCGACAGTCATCCGAGTGGACTGCATACGATGAACACGCTTCAAAGCGTGGGAAAACGCAACAGTCTGTTGACAAGGTTTTGGCGTCTATATTTTGGGATGAGTATGGAATAATTTTCATTGACAACCTTGAAAAACAAAGGGCCATAAACAGCGACTGTTACATAGCGTTATTGGATTGTTTGAAGGACGAAATCGCCGAAAAACGGTCGCATTTGAAGAAATAGAAAGTGCTGTTTAACCAAGACAATACACCTTGTCACAAGTCAGTGAAAACGATGGTAAAAATCCATCCATCCACCGTATTCTCCAGATCTCGCCCCCAGCGACTATTTCTTGTTCTCAGATTTCAAAATAATGCTCGCTGGGAAGAAATTTTTGTCGAATGAAGAGGTGATCCTCGAAAATAGGCCTCCTATTTTGAAGCAAAGGACAAATCGTACTACAAAAATGGTATCGAAAAGTTGGAGGATCGCTATAATCAGTGAATCACCCTTGAAGGGAATTATGTTGAATAAATAAAACTAATTCTCTTATGCGAGAAGCATTGAATTTAATCCCTACACAGTAATTGATTTGGCGTCCAGAATTGGGCAATGTTCATGCTTTGCTCATTCATGATGCCATGATCAAAATACAAATTACAAAATACTATCTCCAATGTAATTAAAATAGGAAATACTGAAAATGTTTAAATGATGTATTTGAAATATAACATACAAAATGCAGTCAGGTGTTATATCATGTACATTGAATAATTAATAATTAATGAATAAATAAAAATCTACTATCAGACAAGCAGTGTATATAAAACTTGCTAAAGAAAACAATCTTTCTATATATTCCAATGAGCAAATACTTGTGTTACATTGTATGAATATATTTTTAATATTTGGACATCTTTCTAGGATGGAAATCTTTTTGCATTTATTGTTTAGCAAGCTGACTAACCCTAACACTACTTTGATATCTGTGGTTCATCATTATCATGTGTTACAGCTACTCCTGTTATGTCTCAGCGTCAAGTATTTGAAATACCAATTATAAATTATATTTCTAAGAAGAAATTGAACAAATATTGTCTGTGTTTTTTTGATTGATATTGTAAATGCGTGGTGCATTGAAAACTGAAAGTGTCTGAACTCGAATAGGAAATATCTCAGATTCATTTGGACGTTGTTAGTTATTGTTAAATATATAAGCAATAGAAATTACGAGTTTTATCGACGTTTTTGATATTTTCTCCAAAACCCCTCGAATACCAGCTGCGTTAAAAATGATAATTTTCACAGACTCTTATTCAAAAAATATCACGACTATTTCAGTTTTCTTCAGTAGCTTATAGAGTGCACCTCTCTCTCTCTCTCTTCTCTCTCTATATATATATATATATATATATATATATATATATATATATATATATATATATATATATATATATATATATATATATATATACATTACTTTTCAGTATTTTTCATCAACTTACTCTTGAATCCTCCAATTTAGGAATTCCCATTAGTTGTCTTCGTTATTCACTTAGCTAAATTAGGAAAATACTGAAGTATATTTATGGCTTCAAATTCTGATCTAGGGTCTTGCGTAATGATAAAATGATGAGTAAAAGACATTTTCATCCGTTTTCATTTGATTGTTAACGAATGTTGTTAATTTGCATATGTTGCTGTATATTTACATTTAGCACATTAAAACTTAATTTGATCTTGAACTTTTGGTTACGATCCTATGAATAAAATGTAAAAACTATATTATTGATGAATAATATTATTACGTAATATATTTATTCTTTAATTTTCATATTAACAAGAAAGCGATATTTAGCTATTTCAAAGTTACATATAATATTAAAACTATTGTTTATAGAAGATAGATCGTGATAGAAGCACGAATCTTTAATAATTAATAACTTACACAATATACCATCTAGTTTATAGTAATAAACTTATGTGGGATTTTTCTAACAAAGCATGTTGTTTATATATTTTTTTTCAGTTCTCAATTTAACATATCACATATATTTTGATTGAGAGAAAAACTCAAAGCGAGATTCTTCTTCTTCTTTAAAAAAAGTAAGAAAGACTTGTAATTATCGGCCATATGTTACTCTATGTTTCTATATTAGCTACATTACAGCGTTCGATTCTACTGATATATTTAAGCAGGCAAATATAGCATTAAATCTGAGCTGTAAGATATTAATGTTTCTTAAAACAAAGTTGAGTCATAATAAATTGAAATTAATTAAATACGACAGTTTTTGTGTTTGTCTATTTGTGAGGTGTGATTAGTGAATTGTTTAGTGAGTCGGCAGTCTGTAGGTGATCCAATAATTCGTCATTTCTTCTTGTTAAGTAACGTAGTTCATTTTAGATCCAACATATTTTACAATTGACGCGATTAGATTCTGGGGAGTTAAGGTTTTTTATAGATATTAATTCAATTAACCGGAATCAACTTATCAGAAAAAGAAACAAATCATTAAGAAAGGAAGACAGATTGTAGATGGTTTGGCAATCGTGCCGCAAGTACCCGAAGCATTCTGATATATTTTAGTGAAGTTCGGACAAAATAATCGTAATTCAGATTGTAAGGTAACCAATGGTGAAAAACACATCTAGTCTGTAGATTCCTGTTGCTCAGCTATTTTGCTTGGGTTATGCTACAACAGTAATGCAACATACACAAAACAAAGCTCTGCGATTAATTAGCAATATTTATCTTAGCTAAAAATAGTATGGGCAACACAGCTGATAATTAAATGAAGGTACAACGATACTCACAAATAACTTACTAGAACTGTAGGCTGTCCAGCTGGGACAACGACTACGTTCATACCTTACATCCCATGGGAACTGTCATATAGCGCAAATGATATAGACCTAATTGTTCCATAAAAATAGTATTTGTTTGTAAGATGTATCATAATGCTAGTTTGTTTGGACCTATGGGGTACAAATATGGGGTTGCACTAGGTCATCCAACCAACCAACATACCCAAAACAAAGCTATGCGATTAATTGTCAATGTTTATCGCTATATAACCAAAGAAGGCTATATAGGGCTGCACGATGACCTCGAAATCAAATGGATACAAGAAGTGATCGAAGATATTTCGTTTTTAATTGGAATAAAGTTGCTGAATCACAGCAACGTGGAAGCAATACAGCTACTGGAAAACACACAGGAAATCAGAATATTGAAGCGAACCAAACAACACGAACTTATTTAATTTATAAGTGTATTCTTAACTTTAGCTTAAGTAGATTAGTTTTATTTTAATTTGGGAAATACATACTGATGTATTAATCCCGTACTCGCCTTGTTTGTGTGTTAATGCAAGTACAACAGAACACTAATAATAAATTAATTTGAAATTAAGATTGTACTAAGCATATCTTATGTAAGATGTAATTAATAAAAAAAATTGTAATGTGTGATGAAGGAAGTGTTTAGAATTATCTTAAATATTCGTATATTGGTATATTTATTGTCAGTAGTATCACTTGTGCAGTCGATTCAATAAGTCAACATTCTGATTCCATTAAAATAACTTACATTATTTCTAAATTAATGAAATTCTTATATCACTTAATTCTATATATCCCTGATTTCTGTGTAATATTTATATACTTATTTAATTTTTTTCCTTTAATAATAATAATGATTTATTTGATCGATTGTAAATATATTCCGACCATCAAAAAAAAGGAGACAACAATGGCAATTTGATTGTAAACACGATTTTTATATTTCCTTTTCTTTTTATGTGTTCTTTTAGTGGGATATTCGCATAAAAGCTTCTCGCTAAAGATAAAAACCATGGAGAAGAAATAGTAAAAAGGCACTAAGTGTGCTATAAAATTTTGGTTAAAGTATCATTTTTATTATCGGTCGTTTTACGTTTAATATGTTCGTATTGCAACGTGCATCGTGAAGATATGTGAACGTTTATGGCGAAGTTTAATTGGATTGAAATGAACAGAATAGAAAACTGTTTTTGATTGCTTTTAGGTAGAAAATAATTTATAGCTTAGTTTATTTTATTGCCCATATTTTTTGCAATATTATTAAATACACCATTTTCTTGCGAGATACCTTTAAAAGGGTGTTATTTGAATTATTTATGTCCTCTGTGGTGTTATTTTTACTTATTTTGGTCTTAAATAAGTTATGGATATTTTATAACAGGTAGTTTCATCACGATTGAGTGTAGTTTACAAGCTTTAAATTTCAAACTTATTGATAGTACTCTATAATAATCATAGTAAAAATATATTGAATATGCTAAAGATGTTAAATCTTGTACCGAGAAAAATATATGCGCAAAAATTTATAAAATTACCTTATTAAAAAAATTTGCAGCTAACATAATTAATAAAATATCTATTGATCGGTAGAATAACTAACTATTTGATACCGTCCTAATATGTAATATTTTCATGATTTAGCTTAATTTAATATGGCAATGTTGAACACCCTGTGCAGCATTCGGAACATAAGCATATATTTCGACTTTGAAAATGGTTAAAGAATTTTTTGCATTTCTTTATTACTACAGATTAGACTTAGTATAAGGGGGAAATTGGTCTAAAACTAAGTGCTAGCATCAGTTAAACGAAGAGGGTGTAGTGACATACCCTGACAAAGCTTTAACACATTTTTAATTACCATCCTTAATTAATATAAATTTGTAGCTTTTAAATTCTACAAAGAAGGACAATTCATCAAGGTATTTATATAAACATAATAAAGTGATCGTTATTGTTTACTTATAGATTTCACGTATCATAGACATCATTTCATTTTGCGCATCTTCTGGAAAACCACCACAGTGATAGAATGCATAAGTTGGAGAATCATTGGAATAAGAGTATAGAAGTTTAAAGAAATTTTTGTAGAAATCAACGCCATTTATACAATTAATAATACTTGCTTTTATGCCTGCTTAATACACATATAATAACCTAGAAGTGATGTTTCTACCAATTTGTCGGATACAGTATGGTAATAAGAGGGTAAAAAAATGTCATTTTAATGCTAAAGATAAATAATATATTTGAAGCTCTTATAGGTGCTCAAATTGAATAAATTAAATACAAGTGCCAAGGGCTAGAATTTATTTTGATTAGTAATAATTATTGATGGAAATATCAAGCGTCAAATGTTTACCATATCTCTATATAAAATAAGAGTTTTCATCAAATCAATATTATTTATTCGACATGGTTTCGACTATGAAAAAAAAGAAAGAGAAGAAAATGAATTATTTTTTAAATATGTATTCTAATAATTATTCTCGATAAATGCATTTTAAAAGAGAAAAAATGATCAGAATATATGCAAGCAGGTAATACTATGAGACATTTCACGGCTATAGAATTTAAGACTGATGAAAATATATTTAAAAACGGTTATATAGGAATTTTTATCAAGTGTATTCGTCAGAAACTGATTCCTCTTCTTATCACATTTTTTAATCAGTTCAATATCGTCTGACTGAGCAGCATCCCTATCTTTATAAACAAATATGTCTTTCTCATTTTTTTAAAAATGTAATAGCACAATAACATTCATTGGATTTTTTCTTAACAATATACTTTTTTCAGATTATCACTTAAAATAATTAAACTTTTTTCATAAACATTAATTTTACTTCTATGGAGCCTTTAAAACACATGTATAATGATTGCAATCTTCAATAAATTTGACGAAGTCTGAAAATAGTAAGGAAAAGTAAAAATAACACCATATAGGACATACATAATTCAATTAACACCCGTTTAAAGGTATCTCGTACGAAAATGGTTTTCCAATTGAGATACTTATCGAACCTGGCAAAATTAATTACTTCCAAATCTGTTTTAATATTTTATCATTAACATATATTTATTGATCTCTTGACATATATTAAATAGTATCTAAAAAACCATATCAAATTTTAATATATATATATATATATATATATATATATATATATATATATATATATATATATATAATCATAAAATACCAATAAATATCTGTTAATGATAAAATATTAAAACAGATTTAGAAATGATTGATTTTGCCAGGTTTGATAAGTATCTCAATTGGAAAACCATTTTCGTACGAAATACCTTTAAACGGGTGTTATTTGAGTTATTTATGTCCTCTATGGTGTTATTTTTACTTATTTTGGTCTTAAATAAGTTATGGATATTTTCGAACAGGTAGTTTCATCACGATTGAGTGTAGTTTACAAGCTTTTAATTTAGAACTTATTGATAGCAATCTATAATAATCATTGTAAAAAATTTATTGAATACGTTAAAGATCTTGTGCCGAGAAAAATATTTGCGTAAAAATTTACAAAATTACGTTATCTAAAAAAAATCTGCAGCCAACAATATTAATAAAAGATCTATTGATCGGTAGAATAACTAACTATTCGATACTGTTCTAATATGTAATATGCAATTTTGAAGGCTCTGTGCAGCGTTCGGAACAAAAAGAGTAGATCATAAATTAAAACTTTAGATTATATATGATTTAAGATTAAGAAGATTTGATGTGGGTACTAATTTTCAAATATTAAAAAGCTGATCAAATAACTAAATGGTTTTATGATTTTAATAACATGATATTTAATATGAGATATTTAATAATTTTTTAAAATGATTTTTTTGATATGGTTTTTAGATTCTATTTCATTTATTTCCAGAGATCAATAAATATCTATTAATGATAAAATATTAAAACACATTTAGAAATAATCGATTTTGCCAGGTTCAATAAGTATCTCAATTGGAAAAGAAACATTTGACTCGTATTGCAATTAGCTTGAGAATAAATATAAAAATTAACAGCATTTTAAAATATTAATGTACATATTATAATAATAATATACATATTAATATACATAATAATAATATACATATTAACAGATTAAAATTTAAAAGTATTGATAACAGCATCCAATTAGAAGAAGTTTCCAGGAGTTCAAGTACTTCTACAAGTGGCATCTACAGTTGAATTGATAAGGCATATCGGCCAAGTTGCAGGAGCTTTTGCTTCTCTAAGATAGTATGTGTGAAAAAGAGTAAATTACAGTCAAGAATAAAATACGGCTATTTCGAATGCTTATGTTGCTAGTCCCAGATATATACCCTCTGTATTAGCGCCGATACTTGGACACTATTACTATCTATCAAATGCGATGATTAGGACTAATTCTACATATTTCTCTCCGAGATTATATTAGAAATAAAGCCATTGAAATAATTCGATAAGTTTGTAAGTAGTATATATCCAGATTACTGCTTACCCTATTTTATTAAATCATTAACATAGTATTCATACGCTATTATCAGATGAACAAAATATTTTTAGTTATTTTCAAAGCAAATATATTGTTTACATCCCCTAATAAGTTAATTCTTAGTGCTGCTACTACACTTCTTTGGGTTAATCAACGTTTTCACAAAATCATGTCCTATATTATTGTATCCTGTATCAAATGCGATGTTAAGGACCAATTCTACCTGTTTCTCTCCGACAATATAATAGAAATAAGGCCATAGAAATAATTAGATAAGTTTAAACAAGTCCATTGAATAAAAGATTAATTAATTTTTAAGACTTCTGTAGTAAAATAGTGGAAGTCACAGACAACGGCTATAAAAAAATATAGATTAAGATCATGGAAAGCGATCTCAAAAATAGGAAATTAGAACTATTGTAGCCGATCTTTAACAGGGGCGAGATTTGGCGTATTACTTGGGAGGTTGACACTCTCCCTGAGCACTGGCTATGGATTGTTGTTGGCGATGAACCATGTCACAAAATTTAGTTTAACTAATTATTGATTTTTTTAATTAATCTCCTAGAACGTCAACAATCTGCCCGTGGGTAATAAGTATTATTATATGATTTCAGTTATATAATATAACTATCCTGACATGTAGTAGATCACTTCAGTATACTTCAGTAAGTGATCTACTGTTTTATTGAATTTTAAATAATGTTGAACCTTGGTGTCAAGCCGCTACTCTATTCTGGATATCAAATGGTTTAAAAAGTTAACTTTCTGATACAAATAATTACTTTATTAACTTATGTTTTATTAAATGAGATAATTTGTCTTTGTTCCATAAAGCGGAAATTGAGTTGATGTTTATGAAAAATTTATGAAATGTATATGATCCCTTAAAATACATAGTGGTTTAGCATCTTCTCTTAATATATATCATATTTAGATCGATATATTAGTGACCATTTATTCCAGTAATTTGAAACTCAATTATTATTATAACTAGTAAACGAGTTGAAATTTGAAAATTGACTATTTAAAAATATCTCCGACTTAACATTCAAAATGAATTATTACAGTTTAAGTTAAAAATACAATATTCTTCTGGTTATTTTGAAAATATTTCATTTAAAGAAACTTCCATTTATAGGTAAACTGTATAAAGAAAATCGGAAAAGTTTTATTGTATTTCCGGTAAAATCTAAGAGGTTTTCGAATACAAACACCCACACACATGCACACACCCTTACTCTCACACACGGATACGTGCATTTCTGGAGAAACTTTTTTCTAATCCTTATTGAATAGTATTGTATCCGTTTAAGTGGATGCAAAATCGAAGTTTCTTGTCGTGAATTTCAGGAAAAAGTTATAAAAAAGGGCTTTTGGAAAAGACATGTACTATGGACGAGCTATAGAGTTTAAGTTTAAAGCCTCTTTTGTATGATATAAAATGTTAGGGTTTCGAATATATTTCACATTATAAGTAATAATGTTTTTCTATTGTTCAATGATATAATAAAATTGTATTATAAATATTATCTTCACTTTTATACAATTTTTTAAGAATTGTTGGTAGATTTAAATTTACTAGATATTTTTCGTTTTTTAATCTAATGTTTCGTTACATTATTTAATCTTAGTTATCTAACTTCTCAGTTACGGCCTTGCTTAGTGTTCGAAAAGCTTGTTCCTATCCTTTCACAACTTTTTGAAGGACTTTTCAAACAAATTTCGAATCTAATTAAATCTAATTCCGAATTCTAACATGCTCAGACTAGATAGGCCTGTAATAAAATTCTAAGAGAGGTTTAGGTTTTATGAAGAGAAGAGACTTTCTCCGTCTCTTCACCTTCGTTCACCTTTGCTTCTGAGAGGCCTATAAACTTCGAAACTATTTATTTCAAACAATCTGTAATTTTCGGAAGTGCTTTTACAAATTGCTAAATTAATCCCAACTTTTTGTGCGGCGGTGATAAATTAACTTTATGTTTACGTACCCAGGTTTCTTGGAGGACACCCTTTTCACCAACTCTTAGCTCGAGCAACAAGTACACAATGTGAAAATCACTACACACCTGTCGATCATGGTCTTCATATTTTAATTTAATCATTTGTAATATAATTTATTTTACTGAAACTAATAAATTATCAATTTACTTTTCGAATCGGTGAATGAAATCATTTATGCATAATTATATATATATATATATATATATATATATATATATATATATATATATATATATATATATATATATGTATATATATATATATATATATATATATACATATATATATATATATATATATATATATATATATATATATATATATATATATATATATATATGTGTGTGTGTATATGTGTATATCAACGTTACCACAAAACCATATCCTGTATTTTTACGACTATTTTTGGTTTAGTGTGGACTTTTTGGACGTCCTTATCCTTGCATTGTTTTATTGGGTGTTTAATGAATAACTACTAGTGATCACCCTGTGGTCGAAATTATTATGAAACAATCATGTCTCTCACGTAATAGAGCAAAATGTTACTAAATATTAGAAATGTATTTTATACATAACATAGTAAAATAATAAATGTCTGTATACTAAAACATATTAAAATATATTGAAACTGCGTCAAGAACTAACACTCGTTTAATACTAACATTTTATAAATAGCATTGAATTAGATCTAATTTCCAGTAACATTCAGTAATCAATAAATTATTAATAAGTGTAAAATACTACGCCACTGAACATTATTTTCACAACTGTAACAACTTCAGAGCATCAACTATAAGTTTACATGATCCTTCTTTACTTTTATGTTATAAGCATAAGTATGGAATAATAAATGAAGTAATAAATGTGTATATATTAAAACAGAGAATATATGAATAAAACAATTATGAAATTGATATTTGACTTTAGCGTGTATATTAAGACAATAACCAAAACAATTAGGTAATTTATTTTTTACAGTTTGAAAATATATATTAGAGGAATGTATTTGTGTGAAGTGATCAGTTGGTAGTAGTTAAAATAATATTGTAAATAGATAAATAGGTTTAGGTAGGTATTATATAAATTGTGTGCATATAGTAGAATATAAAATACGTGTAGTACATAGGATAAATAAGGTTTTTGTATATTTTTATTTAGTTATTATAACAGTTATTATGTACATATTTTAATTTAAAATGTTTCATTTTGTATTTAAATCTTAAAAGCTTGGTGGCGCAGTGGTAAATGCGATGGGACGGTTCTCCTACCGTTTTGATAGCCGTGGGTTCGAATCCTGCTGGGGCATGGTCGTAAATTTATGTTTGTAATTGTTTAATATTTTTGAATGTTCTAAGCAAGAGTGTAAAATCCGACAAGGAAAATGATTCCAGTCACGCCTGTAATCAGGCTGGGTAATACTGGATATCTTCTGGGATGATTTCTAAAGTTGGTCACTCGCCAGTCGGTAGGCTTAATGCTGAGGACCGTGGTTCGGATCCTACGTTAAATTTTAGGCCCAGTCCAGATAAACCCATAGTTGGTAAAAGGAGACTTTAAAATATATAAAAGAAAAACTTAAATAATTAAATCTTAATAAATCTCTAATAATCTTAATAAAAGTTTGATTTTTTTAAAATTTTTAGTTCCTTATTTATTTTTAGAAGTCGGTTCAATTTCAATTCGGTCGGGGAGCCAATCTCTTATTCCGCACGACGCGGTTATTCTTGGTTGCTTGATTTGGTGGTTTTTCGTTTTAGTGTAATATATTTACTTGTAGGACATATTACACAAACATATTAGGCTTAAACATTCTTCCTCGAGATAAGCTTTAACCGTGCCAAATTTCCTGCCTCCAGGTATCGCCGTTTTATTCAAAATGGGTGGCAAAATTTTCGCTATGCTAATTAATATATAGATGTTTATAATTAGTGACACATAACTTTTTATATTCTTATATACTTAATGCCTTAACAATCAAATAACAATTGATGATATTTTTAGAATTACACATTTCAAAGATAAATATGTTCCATTGTAAGAAGTAGTGTATACTATTAATTTTAAACAGCTATAAATATATAAATGAATTGTCAGATACACATGAAACTTTAGACGTTCTACTAGTACAATTCTTGAAAATATAAAACTCATGTCATTTTCTAAACTAAAAACTTAATATATTACAAATAATAAGTAAGTAAAAATGATTCAAATAAAAAAATCAATTGAAACTTTGCCAATATGAATGTAAATAGCTCTATAATCGGCGACAATTATTACTTTTATTATGGGGGAGTAAGTTAATCGGCAGTAGCAGAGAGAAAAATTACATTTTCCCGCTACGACAAGCTGACGAATCTTTCACGCGTTTTAAATTTTCTAATCGCTTTTTCACTGTAATCGGATTTCAAGAGGGTCTAATTATATTTTCGTCGTGAATTTATTTGGTCGTTCCCCAAATCAGATGAGAAAATTATTTTTATCTTGCGGTAAAAATGTGATATCAACATCGTTTATAACAAATAGCTTTGATTATAATAAATTATTCTTAATATATCCATAATAGGATGTATAATAAGTTTTGTTTCCGAAAATAAATAAACTTATATATCAATTGATTATCGCATCGTCGATTAACTCAGATTATTAATAGAAGATTTAGGCAATAGGTTTGAGTGTGACATACCCTAAGTATTTAAAATATTTTCTGCATAATTGTAACGAAGAGTATAAAAGCTCGACGTTTTTTCTCCGAAATTAATTATTAATCGATAAGAGATATGTATTTTTAGGGTATGTAAAGTAATCTTCTTGTCAAATTATTACTAGAGCATTTTGGTCTAGTTTAGTGTAAAAGTTCATGAAACAGGATCTAGTTTACACAAGAAAATTTAATTTTTTATCAAAAAAGCGAACCCTTGCGTAATGTAAAATACCATTTTGAGACTTATGGATAATCTAGTTATTAGGCTAAGAATATTTAATTGATACTGGAATAAATAATTCAAAGAAAGCAATTTAAAACATAGTGCCTACTCTAATGCTTTTAACGCACAACATTGTTGGGTTTGTTTTCCAGTGCGCTAATAAATAATATTGTTGGTTTTCTTGGCTCTTCGCTTTGCTCGTCAGTTTGATTTGGTTATATACGTCTTTAACATGCAACATTGCAAGTTCTGTGACATAAGGTGGTACTTCTAATTGGTTGCACTTTGAAGAACCAAATTCGCATGAAAAAAAAATACCGATACAGAAACGATATTTGTCAAATTGTGAAAGTCAAATGGTCAAACCCGCGAAGTTTAAATACTGATTAGGTTTTCTTAAATTTTCTTACCTTAAGAACCTTCAACGAGGTATTAGAAAATTTAAGACGTTCCCAAATTGGCGTAACTACAAATATATGCAATTAATAATGTTGCTTAAGTAATGCTTTGATAAAAACAGTCAACATAAATAAACTTTGATTATTTAAATTTT
This sequence comes from Rhynchophorus ferrugineus, assembly GCF_030347505.1. Classification (NCBI taxonomy): domain Eukaryota; kingdom Metazoa; phylum Arthropoda; class Insecta; order Coleoptera; family Curculionidae; genus Rhynchophorus; species Rhynchophorus ferrugineus. The sequence continues at coordinate 68,786,537 of NW_027472581.1, forward strand.
AATTTTAATTATTTATATTTTATTAAATATTTTGGAAAGCTATATACACGAAGCGCTATTTGTATAAATTAATCAAAAGAAAAGTATAAAATTCATTACCTAATTATCTAAACTTAAATTATAAACCAATAAGAGCATCAATAGTTATTAGATTTAATAATATTACATTAAAAGAAGATAGTTAAGTATCGATCTTTTTCTTCTATTAAAAATGAAAATGATTATAATTATTGCTAAATATATGAGAAGTATAGATTTTTGATTACACTTTTATATCTAATGAATAAAGAAATGCATAGGAACTTGAAAATATATATTAACGAAGTTTATAACCAAACCTGTTATGTTTGTTAAATTTCTTAAATATTTTTTTATCTCTGAATTATGTAAATACTTCAGAAGTTGCAGCATTCATGATAACGGAGTAAATACCATACATTTGAGCTTAAAAAAATACAAAATATGATGCATATTCTAATATTAATATTTTAATTTTATGTACACAATTTTCAAAAAGGTTGTCATTGGTAAAAGATATGAAGTTATTAATTATTAACATTTGCTTTTCCTTTGAATATCGTCTTGTCCAAGAAAAAAATTGGTAAGTTATAATGTACGCATCCATTATATAATAAAATGAATAAAAAATAATCACCTATTCCCAAAAGGCATCAGCTTTCGATTATACCTACTCGAAAAAAATACGGGAAGCCTTTTGAAAGGCTCAGGAGAGAAAGAGAAAAATGGGAAACCTATCAAATCAGATCAGGTTGAGTTTAATCTTCGCAGTTGTTTACTCGAGGAATACGGTTGCATTGTTAACGGCCCTTTTCTCATTTTTTTTTCTACGGGGGCTTCATGAATACGGATCCGGCCGAATTTGATTAAAAGTTTTATGCGGTGCTGAATTTTTAACGTTGCTCGGGCTGCACATTTCAACGATAATGCCGGATAATTTTATTAGCTCGAGTTTAGTCAATTAGGGGTCGGAATACTAAGGTGGTGTCAGTTTTCGAACAATTGGCGGAAGTCTGCTCGACAGAAAGACGGATTTTTATTTGATTGTGAGTAATTGATAGGTGATGAAAAAAAAATGAAATAATGATATTAATGGAATAATAAGCTTGAAAATAACAAAATAAAATTTGCTTCAGATGCCAGAGTAGTTGAGAGTTGAAGAGTTGATTTGCACATTTATAAAGAGATAATAATATATAGCCTATTCAAAATAGCCTATTCAAAAATATTGAACTCACCTCATATGGTTTAGTAACGCCAAAACATGGTGATGTTGCCGCATCAACTCGAATTTAGTTCATTTTAACTATAACAAAATTATAGTCTAAATAAAATAATTAAACTGTTTAAATAACTAAATTTAATAAAATAAATTAACAGTAATTAAAAGATTATTAAATTAAAAACTACTGGTATAAAATATAATTTATTTTAACATTATAGTACATCTAATGCATATATTATCAAAGCACAAGACTACAATTAATTATACAGTTATAATAATTTGGAGGTTAGGGTTGTGTTTTATTATATTTACATTTTTTTCCATACTATAAGTTGCAGCACTTTTTCTTATGTAGTGGTATCCACTGGAGGCCTAATCCGCCTAATTAACAATTATATATCTAAGTAACATGTTTACTTTCATTAGAGAGCATATTTACCTTTTATGCAAAGTTCTTACGATATTTCTTTGTAAAGTCACTTTAATACTACTATATTTCTCATTAGTTTGTTCTGCTACTACTTGTATATATATTTCTTGATAAAACTAGATGTAATCACTGCATTCTTCCTAATACATTTTTCATATCTGCAAAAGAGTTAGAATTTTCCTCATCGTACATTTTAACCAAATGCTCATGTATATTCTGAACAATTACATACATATCTGTGTACATAATAGACAATACAATACACATATACCTACAGTTACTGTATGTTAATAATATCTTACCGTTAGTGGTTTCCACTCTCATCACCCTGTCTTAGAAATCAGCATTGAATCATAATCCCATATTCTGAAAATTATATTAAAGTGAATAACTAAGCTGTTAATTTCCAATCAATCTAACATTTGTTCACAATTCCATCATTTGTCAATTTCTTCTTCAATATGCCTGATCAAGTTCATCCAAACCGAAGGGGTTATTAACCATTACTGTTTGCAGTATTAAGAACAATATATCTACAATGAACTACTAAAATAATATTTATGTCCCATCTAAATACACATATTGAAATAATAAGTCTTAATTGATTTTATTATATGCTTTTAAAAATTGTATTCTTTTATAAGCAACGTCTGGAACTTATATTCGACCTCTTCGTAGGTTATCTTTACACCATTTAAATTCTATATTGCCTAACAGTCTATGATAGTGAATCTAATAATAAATAAATCAATAAAATAAAATAATAAATGAATCTAATAAGAAAGTATATCCAAATAATCCTCAAAGAGCAGCATATCATTAAGCTTCCTATGCATACTTTCAGATTAACAGTTTCGTCTGAAATAATTGTATTAAATTAAATTTCTATTCAGAAAACTACTCACTGTGATCTTTCGTCACTCCCTTAGTATAAGGACGGTCTTTTTCGGTGAATCTAATATTATATTTTTCTTTTTTTTGAGATATTTCAATGTCTCTGTCCATACTAATATTCATACCATCCCATACCCATACCATACGTACATTCCATAGTAATCATTCAGTTAATATTTAACAGTGAAAATGCTTGCTTCATTAAATCATTTCACTGACAATTTTTTATTTTAATAATTTATCTCATTCCTATTCTAAGTAACTCTAGCTTCGGCATTTTGAATCAGAATAATAATAAGCAACGATTTAAAATTTATCAAAACAAGTAAAGCGTTCAGATAACATTTACCGGTTTTATGACCATAGAATAACTAATACTGTTTTTAGTAACTTAAAAAGGAAAATTCCTGCTAGTTACTATAATTAATACTTTGAAGAATTTTGTAGACATTTGACAACCGGGCGATTTTGGCAGGCTGATTCGGTTAGAACTTTTCAGACAGTACTCTACCTTTTTTTAAATAGAGTAAAATGCGGACAATTTGCGATAGGCACATATTGAATTATTATTTTTAATCGTTATACTTAATTGTCATATTATTACTAATTATTATATAATTTTTAATAATTATACTGTTGTTAATACGACTACGGTGCCAGAGTCCTTTTATGAACTTTTCGGCGATTGAGTTTATTAAATTAAAAACTAATGGCACCCCCACCCATTCTTTGTGTATTTGGTTTCATTTTCATTTTATGTTGGAACACTTTTTTGATCCTAGTAGGTTTGAGAAATTGAGACCATCTTTAAAATCGGAGCGAGTGGGGAACATTGTTGGTTACCAGACTGGATAAACCTCCTAGCCGAGAAATATTCCATTTTTGATTTGGAATAACCGATTTTCAAAATAAGGGTGTATCAGGTTTACAAGATCACTAGGAACGTCAAGCTTTAATTCCTTGAATATTAGACTTTACGATTTACTTGAGACTCGGTTTGATTGATTGACAACTGTTTAGCTCGAAATCTAAACTCGTCGTTGTTTTTGGTCAAAAGTGAGCTCGCGCGGCACACACTTTGCACAGAGCTTTCTCATACCCAAATATTCGTGAATGATATGATGTACACGTTCAGTTGATATCTTTAGAGTCACTGCTAGTTGATTCAATTTCAATTTACAGTAATTCAATATTATTTTGTGGATTTTTTTAATGTTTTCGTCGGTAACAACCTCCTTTGGACGTCCACTGCGTTCACCGTCTTCGGTGCTCATTTCACCATGTAACTAATGATCCGACAGCTATCAAATTTATACGCATCTTTTGAGGGTGCTGACTAAAAACATAACAATTTAATTCTAGTAGCGACCAAGTGTCAGGCCGGGGACATTTCAATTGACCTTTTATATGATATTAGTCGTAATATTAGTATTGGTATATCGAAATTGCGCTCGAGAATGACTGGAAATAAACTGCATAAACTTAGAATATAACGAGTATTTAACAAAAGTAACAACATTGAAAACAATATCAGCGAGCTAGCGCAACATAATTAAGTTGAGAGATTCCATAGATGCATTGTTCCTGTCATCCAGACATCAGCGGTACTCCAATAGGATCCAGAAAATGATAATCATTCATATCAATATGTTATTGTATGGCATTACAATACAGTTGTGAAAAAGTAAAATTGCCACAATAGTCAAACCACCAGATACATTACGCTCATTATTTTCTAGAATGGGAAATAATTCTAACCACTTCTTAGCCAACATTAAAAAAGAAAATATTACTCCCAAATAACCTCACCTGGCGCAAAGAATATCTTACAAGACAATTTCGTGTCCGCTTTCAATATATTACACCATAAAATTATTTTCATGACATCTACATTTGTATCAAAAATAAGTTAGCAATATTTTAAACAATTGCAGATACAAGAACACATTTATCACTTTGTAGGAGCGCTGTTACTACTTCCAGATGCATATTAATTTTTCCAAATTTATTTCAGATGCATTTTGGATACGCAAATACGTTGCCCTAAATATCGGATTGTGAAGTTAACTAAGAAGTACATATGTTTCTTCATTAGAACAACGATTTACTCAAAATATTAAAAATAGCATTGCATCGGTTGCCGTCTAAGAGACATAATATCACCAGCATGTCTAATAATATACCTAGTGGCTATTGTTATTGTAAGAAAAAGTTTGCATGGCAGATGTAGAAGGTCAGTGTATCATACTATATCAAATAGTAGATTTGATGCATCTCTAAGCAAACACTATAGCGATCCAGAGGCATGTCGAAATTTAATATATCATTTAATAATAGACTACAAATACCTATAAATATTATCCCATATGTTGAACACGTGCCAGCTAAACTAAAACTGAAAGAAAAACCTGGCAACACTGACACGTTATTCTCAGATATCATGGAAGAGTACTTTGGATCAGACATGCTACCATCGTATTTCTGGTAAAACTGCGCCATTCATCTTCACCGAACCATATTATTCCTAAAATATTGATATTTTTTGACCGTTTTGATTTTAAACGCAGATTTTCAATATCTCTCCGATTCTATAAATATATTAATATATCTTTAAAACATATGAGAAGCGTTCGGATACAACTAGGCCACTGTCTTGCCATTCTGTTCTTTCTCTCCTCTTCATACCATCCCCTTTTATCGTAGTTCTTTGATACATTTGAAACCCGTGTCAGATCGGTCTCCATCCTGTCTCGGTTATGAACACATCAGAAACAGGAAAAAAATATTTCTGAACAAAGTATCGCCGGCTGCACACTCCGATGATCGGAACAAAAGGCGGAAAGCATCGAAAGACGAATGGACAATAATAAAAGACGCATCGGCTGGGCGCTCGCTGGAGCGGATATAATTTCGCGCGGTTTGCTCTGCCCATAAAAACATATCCGGTGCCGAAACGGCGGAATAAATAGCCCAGTTTTTTTTATTGCCTACATACGTTGTTTATTGCCGAAAACACTTTTCTCTTCAAAGTGTCTGTCGAGTGACGAGCGAGAAAAACGCAGAAAAACTTTATTGGCTGTTTTTATTTTTATTTTTTTCGCCCGCCTGCTTCCAGTCCCCCGTTATTTATGCCATTTTTGCGGTCCGCCACGGGATCAGTTATTATTATTTTTTCTTAGAATCGATGGGTTTACGACGGTTTCTTCCACAATTACCAAAGTGAACGTTGTGGAAACACGTGTTTTTAACGTTCGTTAACATTTCTTCTTACACTAATTTTAGACAATTTTTCTATGTGTTATCGTGGTAAATGAAAAGTAAATAAAGCTGTACGCTGTAAAGGTGGAAAAATCATGACAAATGCACTCAAAGATGGGTATTTGCAGAACTTTGACTTTGCTGTAGTAAAAATTGACATGTGTATCGAAATTGTTTTGTTATGCGTGTAGAACAAAGCTGTTCAAGTGGTCATTTGGTAAGACTAAACTCTTCACCTTTTGTGCCAACGTTATGGAGAGAAGCGAAAAATCATGTAGAGGATTCCTACCTTTGAGCGATGGATGTCGTCGGTATAGTTGCAAAAAATAATACAGTATTAATATCATCACCTATCATCAATGTTGGGGCCATTTCCACCTGCGGACCATCCATTGTCAATTAGTCTAGGTATAAGTGTAAAAAGCGCCTTATGAACTTTATCTTCGTCACCAGCAATTAAAGAAAGTGATATCGTTAAGTGTACAAATAATTTAATTTAATTTTGAAAACTAATATATGACGCAACGTTTGAAAAATGTTTAACACTTGATGAAGCGGCAGCATGAGCATCGTTTCAATGTGTTGGTCACAAATATCTCGGTAACCACGAATCACCGGATTACAAGCATGTAATCGGCAATATGTTCAAACTTACCAATAGATCGGAGCTCTAATAATAAAGATTTCTAATAGATTATTTTGATAATAATTTTTTGATCAACTATCTTGGTTAAGTAGCCTCAATTTAGTATACTGATTTGGATACTTTAGCTAAAATATATTTCTTTAAGGAAATAAACTTCTTAAGCATTTGCTGTAATTATTTAATTACACTTTTAATTGATGACGATTGAAGAAATGTATCTTTAATTTATTAAGTTTAAGTTTCAGATTTTAAAACAAAAATTCAATTTTATTTTAAAATCAGTTAATTTTACGGTTATCTGGAAATGTAGCAACAATATTTTCCTTAAATGTAGGTAAGTACCGCGTGCCCAGCAGATAAAGGACTAGTCGTAATAGCTATAGTTCCTATAGTACACCTGTCAGAATTATGAAAATGAAATTCTCAAGTCAGAATAGGCAACTTTTTTCTTTGACTCTGAAGTACTTGTTAGTTATATATGATTCTAACATTTTTGAATATTGGCCAGGGAGTTCTTATGCTTTCAACCTTCATGCCAAACTATCGAAAGCTTCATCAACATTTAAAAATGGTACACAACAAACTTTTTTTCTAGTACTGTTTTTATGACATTGGTGTTCATGTGTAGCTGATCAATCGTGGAATGCTGTTTCTTGAAACCAAATATTTGATCCAGAATGAAATGTTTTTCTTCAATTAATAGTTTATCATTTTCAATAGAATATTTTCAAATAATTTATACACGTGTCGATATGACACTGTTTAATGAAGTTATTTCAGCCACCCCCACAGTTGTGGTACATACTGTAATCTGAGTTAAACATTTATTAGATTGGTGATCTTAATTCCTGTTTTTCTTGGAAGTTTCTTTAATACTGTCGACGATAACAAGATCAAAAGCAGGAAGATTTTTTTGAACTAATAACATTTTTTATTTATATCTATATTTAAAATACTTAAAAACATTTTTTAAGTATCTGTATTATAGATTTTTTACAAGTATTATTTAGTTCTTATTAATGGTTTTCAATAAAACATAACGTAATATAATTAATTATGTGGCTTCTTATAAATAAATTGAGTAATAGCCAGTGAGTGTTTTAGAGATAGATATAACAATCACGCTTTTTTTGTATCCATTGTATATCAACAAAAATAAATTGCAAGACTATTTAACTAAGGTCTTTACGGCTTCAGCCAAAATTAAACGCTCATATCCATTAACTCCGTCCTCCTATATAAAGATATTAGACTAAATACGGCCATTACAAGACTCTCCCTGTCGCTGAAAGATTTCGGCAATAACGGTTAAAACGATTAAATATGTGTCGTGGCGGTCCTACGACAAACGCAAACAGAAAGAGGCAGTAAAGCTTCATTTGGGTCTCGGGATGGCTCCGGCGGGCACTGCTTCCTCCATTAGGATAACTAGGGGAAATTTGGCAAAGCTGGCTCTAAACAGTTATACTTTGTTCTCAAGCCATTCTACTAAGAAAACTAAAAACCAACGTGTAAAATTCTTATTAGACATTAAGTAGCATGTCTTATTAAATAATTAGTATGCCTTCATATATTTACAATAATACAAAAAACAATTACAGTTTAATTTATAAATTAGTTTACAGAAACAATGATTGTTTGGGTTTTATTTGTTACAGTTATTTCTAATGATTTATCTCATAATATCATTACTATTACTACTATCAAATAAAATTATCGAAAACTTTATATGATGGTAAAACTTTTAGTTTGCACAGTTCTTCTAAATATTCGCGGTACTATCCTTGCAGTAACGGAAGAGTTATATTTTATGTCGTCATAATTTTTCGTGTCAGGCGTTCCTCTGATTTGTTCTCCAAATCTTGTAAAATATGTACATGGATGATTTTCTCGTGGAACATTATCTTAAAACTGCTCTTTAGTTTCATTAACTCTTGTTGAAAACAACCCATTTCTCCAAGCTAAAAATTTATATGGCTTCTAATTCGAGACAGCAAGAATATGTCAGCAAAAATATTATGTTTTTTAGAAAATATTATATTATATTTATTTATAGGTCCGATCCACAGAATCCACAAATATGACAGGTGATTAGACTTGCTTCGGGTACATATTAAAATTTTCAGCTACACCAGTAAAATATTCGTAAGTAGCTATGTAATGATTCATTCATTTCAGTGGTTGACGTTTCAATACGATATAAGTTTCGTCACTGTGTTGTAAAAAGGAAATAAGGCATACTTTTATCTCGTTTATAATCAAATCATATTTTTTTTTATCATATAATCATATATCATTTTTATATACAATTAGGAAAGACAAATCACACTTCCAAATAACGTTACGGTTTAATAAGAGCTGTCAATTTTAGTATATAGTATAATAGAGGACATGGTAATTCTCATAGTCGGAACACATGTTAGTCACATATTAATTGAACATATTCGCGCTTAAAAAAAACGAAAAACATTTCCATTCAGTTGGGTTATATATGATCTTTTAATTGTGTATAGACCAATATTTCTTGATTTTGCAGGAAAGTAAATTCTAGTTAACGATATTATTATTTAAACTATTTCTCTTAGGAAATAAATTCATCTCAATGTGATTTTTTTTAGGAAAATTGATAGAAATAAAAATAGAAAACTTGAATTAATAGGAGACGTAGATTCGTTACAACTCAAAACAAACTATTGTAAAATCAAACTGTGTTGTTTAAATTTATTAATATGTATTTTTCTTCTTTTTTTTAAATGGAGTAGTGAAGACATTAATAAATATTAAAGAAAAATTAATTTCCAATATATTATAGTATATTTAAGTATTCTAGGAGCATCATCAAATATAATCAGGTTTGATTGATATATTTCGCAGATGGGTTTTCATTTATTGCACTTATGAGACCAAATATTCCTTGTATGGTCTAATTATTTTCTGGAAACGTCATGTTTTGATCTAGTATCATTTATGTGCTTTGCATACTCCAAACGTTTATAACGATATTTTCAGTATCAGTATCAATACCATACCATGTTATTAAAACTTACTATGAAAATGTAATAATTGATATATACAAATATACAGAAATTGATGTATACAAATTTAACATATTCTATGAAACAATGTTAATATTAAGTGTTTCTTAGGCTGTTAACTTGTTATTTTTTTACATTTTTTGTTACTATGCGATCTTTGAAAATTATCACAACTTCATAATTTTGTTGATATTGCCTTACTGAATATCTCTAATATTTCATATTGTAAGTTTAGTTAATTTTTTGGATGCATATTGTACATTAATAAGTAGTAAAAAATATATGTTTATTCTTTAACTAAATGAATTTATATATTTTTAATGAGTGAATAAACGCATTTCCTTAAATACCAGCGGATTTATATAGTTCATACTGTGAATATATGAATTGGGAAGAGTTATAGATACTACGAAGGCCACTATTTATATTTCAGTGGCAACACTATTGTCATGTCAGTCCATCTGACGGTTCCATCGTAAAGTTTAACATTTTTGACGATATACGTACTCAGAACATTTTGTCACACGGACGCTACTTGTTTATTTTATATTTAGTTGAAAGTTTCGTCTCGGCAAAAAATGGAACTGAACTGTGAAAATTTCGTGCGTGATTTTTTACGATTTTCGACGCGATTTATCAGAACAAGAACGCATCAATCAAAGTAATGAATTGACTTTTAGTGATGAGGCTCCATCAAAAACCACTATGTATCGCTAGTTTAGTGAAGGTGGTCCAATATCGGCTGTTGTGCCAAAAAACATCGATGCTGTGTGCGAAATGATCAAGCAAGGTCGTCATGTCACCTATTGTGAGATTGAGGCATCCCTATGCATTAGTTCAACCAAAATATATGTGATTTTACATGAATAATTAGCTGTGCGAAAGTTATGTTCAGGTTGGATCCCACACAATTTGACAATCGCTCAAAAAAATGACGTTTGTTAAATCGTAACAGATGACGAATCATGGATATATTCGTATGAGCCCGAAAGTAAGCAACAGTCGTCTGTATGAGTGTTCCAAGATGAACTAAGTCCAACAAAAGTTGTTCACGCACGAAGCACTTCAAAGAAAATGGTGACCTGTTTGCGTGGTCAATAATTTTCATCGTCAGAAATCATCTTTTGACGATACTTCATTCGGAATGGAATAAATGCTTTGAAAATTGGTTTAAGCGTATGCAAAAGTGTATCGGTCATCGTGGCGAGTACTTTGAAAAACAATAAAAATATATTCCCTGCTTAATTATTTACTTTTTTTTTCCTATTCCCGAAATATAAATAGTGACCTTCGTACAATGTTAGTAATAATCAGAAGTTCTGGAGATATGTCTGATGTGTATACTGGGTGCGGCAGAACTTCTCATTTGAGTTGCAGCAATGCATCCTGGTAAGGTGCAACGTGCAGCTGAGCGTTGTCGGGCAAGAAGACGGCTTTATCTCTATCAGTCGCTGTTGCTAGTCCTTTTTGCGACAACTACTGATTCAATTTGTTGATTTAATATCAATAGGGATCTGAAGTAACAATTTCATTTGATTCGCTTGCACCCTTCTTCATTCCCTAATATAAATACAGAAGGATTTTTGGCCATAAATATTTCGATTCGGTTTCAATGTGGATAGCTTTCCTGGACTAACAAATTTCTATTTGCTCTTATGATTGTCTTACAGTATATCTTATCTTACAATATATAAAAGTAAAAGTGATATATCCTTAGACGTAGCATAACTCGATAAATTATGACATGACTACCTTCATGGGATATGGAGATCATACGAATGTGGGAAATTTAATCATCAGCGTTTCATGATGAGTGTCTATACACATATAGCTCTAAAGCACTATGTGGAAAACTGTTAGTTTTCGTAGAGAAATGTCAAAATCATCCATTTTAACACTAGTGTTATGTTGTTTAACAGTTGTTTACCTTGATATTTCACATTTTCACCAATAGAATCAAGATATATAGTCTATTCAAAGGTTTTTTGTATATACGTCATCAAGATGTTCAATATATTGGCTACCGCAATTTGTAAATTTGTTTCAGATAATGCTGACTAATAAGTTCGAACGTGAAACCGAACTAGCCTGTTAAAGTCGTCTGGTTGTCAAACGTACGCAAAATAATTCAAAATATTATAATTACGGGTTATAAACCGGAAAACGTTGTATAAGACTTTGTATTAATGAATTTAAAATCGCTCCGGTTTTTATTGAAAGTATTTTTAGCATGTTGCAGCTGCATTGAATATTAGTACGGGCACGGTCTCTAAAATATCCCCAAATATAAAAAACAATATAAGCTTAAATTCAGCAGAAATAAACCGTCTTTATGCGAAATGGGTGATGAATCAAGATCAGCTTGATGTTAGCCGTATCAGTGTTCAAATATACGTAAAGTATAAGAACAGTAAGTATTATTTTCAAGCGAAACATAATTTAATACAATTATTTCAGAGAAAATTTCAGAGAAGAGATAAAAAATACAGTGATATCAAGATGACTTGGCAAGTAAACGCACCATCGAAGGAAACAAAAACTAAGCATAAACAGGAAAATATGCTCTCGAATGAAAGTAGAATGCATTATTTTGATATATAATTGTTAATTAGGTGGATTAGGCCTCCAGAGGTATACCATTATATAAAAAAAAACATGCCTATAACTCTAAATCATGGGTGACGTAGAGAGGAACTAAATGTAAATATAATAAGACAATTCTAACCTACAAATTTTATACCTGTGTTCTTAATTGTAGTTTTAAGTCCTTCGGTAATATATGCATGTACTGTAATCTTAAAATAAACTAAATATGTTTGATAACATTTTTGACCAACTATTTTATTTATATTAGAATTTGATTGTATGCCAAAGGCAAACTGAACTAAAACTCAAAAATAGTTGACGCGGCAATATTGCGACGTTTTGACATCAAAAATTTCGATGACGCATATACAAAAACTTTGAATAAACTATATATATTATCACCTAATAGTTAAAAAGTATATATAATAGTATATATAACTTTAAGTTATTTAGTTTAAATCAATGAATCGTATTTATTATTCCCTTTTGAAACAATAAAATACTAATATACAGAAGTAACTCATATTATTCTGTATAGATCTAGAATCTGTATAGCTATAAAATGACCATCAGGTGTGAAATCGCAAGTGCTGTCTCGCTCGTATCGATTCGACTACATTTATCAACGATCATTGCCGTTTGCGACCGATTAAATATGGAGACGACATAAATTCGAACAAATCCGATCCGATTTGACCATTGAAAATTGGATTGGATGGCGATAGTGCACTTAGACGCGGACATGGACGATTAATGAAAGGGTCGTCAGGTTATCATCGAAAATTAAAAAGGTACATCGAGCGATCTAGACACAAAAGCACGTCTGCGATTCCATCCGGTTTTTTATTTTTGTCGGATGAAAAATCGTCTAGGAGGAAATCAAACGGATTTGGCAGACCTTTTAGAATCAATCAATCAGTAATCCAATTGCAAATAAATGTAAAAGAAGTAAATCGTTATGGAATAAGTTTAAGCTAAAATATACTTCAGCTAGTTAATTTACATTCAAACTTTAGGTAAAAGTAATAAAATGTTAAATCAATTGTATTGCGTTTCCAACTAAACATTACTAATAGTTATTTATTACATATATTTTATTAACCGTAATTATAAAGTACGCTATAGTTGAATATGATTTGGTTATCTTCAATTCACATTAGTAGTTAAATAAATATTTAAAGCACCTCTATTTGCCAATGTAGAACTAAGATAATCAATCTATTTTAATATATCGTATTTCATAAGAACATAATAAAATTTTTATTTCGATTAATCAGTTAATTGTTTTTACTTATTAGCCAAGAAGATGTCAATCGTTAGAGTCAACATGTCAGTATATTTTTAGCGTTGAAAAATATTTGTATTAGCTGCTTGCAGGTATTTAGGAAAAGTTTAATTTAATAAAATATATATTTTTTTAATTGAAACGACTTCAAAAAATAAATAAGGAATTCACTAAAAAGTAAAAAAAATAATCAAAGATTTTTAACACAAAAAAAAGTTTTAAAATAAAATATGTACATAATAATCGTTAACCTTTAAATTAACGTTAATAAACAAAAACCTTATTTAACCAATCTACTATACGAATTTTATATTTTACTAGATACACAATTTAGCTCAATACCTACATAAACCTATTTATCTATTTACAATATTATTTTAACTACACTACCAAAGTAACACTTTGGTGTCGAACCCAAACAGTTAAATATTAAATCAGATATGTGTAATATCAGATGTGAGTAATATTTAGTCTCCTTTTACGAACAAAGGTTTATGTGGACTGGACCTACAGTTTAATTTGGGCTCCGAACCACGGGCATCGACATTAAACCTACCGACTGGCGAGTGACCAACTTAAAAATCATATCAGAAGTAATCCGGTCTTACCCAGCCTGCTTACTGGCGTGACTGAGATCATTGTCCTTGTCGGATTTTACACTTTTGCCTAAGGACAATCACAAATGTTAAACAATATTAAACAATCTCAAACACACATTTATGACCATACTGTAGCAGGATTCGAACCCGCGACTATCGCTAGAGTAGGAGCACCGTGGTAAAGGCGACATTACCACTGCGGCAACCAAGCCGGCTAAAATCAGATTTGTTTTGCTCGTAATTTAAATTTCTGTATATGACACAAAGCCATATTATTAATTTTGTACTATTTAGGCTAGGCAGCGACTTCAGAAGAAGAAGGTTCTGGCGTTCTGGACCGTCTTATAACTAACTAATCCCCTCGTTCCTCTCATATAACTGCTGATCTTCCTTCCAGGGCTGGAGTTGGCTTGTTGCATCCCCTCTTTATCCATTACCACAATTTTCCCCTTTAGATCTTCACTATCCCCTTCATAAACACATCCCTCACCCTTGGCCACATGCAAATATATACCGATGGCTCTAAATCTTTGTAGTGGATTTGGCAGTACATTTGGTAGACAACCGGACATTTCGGTTCAGTATTGACCGCTGAACTCTTTGCGATATTCCAAGCTTTATCCTACATCACAACACAATCCTTCAAAGAATGGCTAATCCTTACTGATTCTCGAAATGCTCTCAAATGCTTCCTGGAACAGAAGTTCAAACATTTCCTGATCAGTGACTTACTGGGGTGTCTTGCAAGTTACTGTGGATTTCTTCTCACGTTGGCATACCGGAAAATAAGACAAAAATAATAAAATAATCCTCTCTCCTCCCCATCACAAATATTTGTATCCATACTGATCTTATCCCATTCGTTTCCATCTCATCCCATTCACCAACAACGAGGTACAATGTAGTTAAACCCAAGAGGCCAACTGCAGCAGGATATTTGAGGTTAAAGCTAATTATTTTCTCCTTTCTTCTCATTCCCTCCCTTCATCACCATGCCGTAGCTCTAAATCACTAATATTGAGTCACTGTTGTTTCTCCCACAGTCACTTGATGACTTCGAACCCGCCTGCTCTCTGTGAGTTTTATCACCATGCCCTTATTTCAGTCTACAACATACTGAACGACAGTCCAGGGCTCGTACAGATTAGAACTTATTAGCACTGAAGTATGTGCTGCAAAATTTTAAAAATGCCCTAACAGGAAAAAGTACAGACAGACTCCTCAGATTTCTACGAGAACTGTGAGCCTATATGTCACTGACCAAATAACCATTTCCTCTTCGGTATGAGTGCTGTTTTGATACAGCCTCTAAATCGTTATAGTTGTGTTTGTAGTCTTGTATGTATCCATTTTGAAACTGTATATACACTAGTTATACTTTTAAAAAAAGGATTGGCAAAATATGGTTTTGAGAGAGCCGGATTAGCAATAATTCCTCTCTGCCACATGCATCATCGAACTAATTAGCTTATTACTTTAACCCTAAATGTATCTTTTATTAATACCGAGTGTTCCTGCACTTACTGTAATTAATTGGCATTGAGATTAATAATGACAGGAACTGAGCTACAGAGCCACTATAAAATATCTGAAGTCTTACTATTTTAGGAGACATGTATGCTTATCGATTGAAGATGCCAGCCAATCGAAAACAAAATGAATTCCATCTGAATAACGCAGTTTTACACCTGTATAATACGTTCTTCCATAAAGTATCGGCATCTAAATTCTGCCTGTTCTTCTCTCTTTGTTTCTTTTCCAGCTCTTTCAAGCCTCACTTGTATCATTTTCATACATGGTTTTCCAACAATAGATATTTCTCGAGTATTTTTACAACACCTCTACATCCCTTGACCGGCTTAGTTCTCGCAATAGTCAAGGCGTCAGGACAGCATCCTACTCTTGCGATAGTCGCGAGTATAACTCCTGCTAGGACATGGTTGAAAATTTATTTTTGTAATTGTTTATAATTCTGATTGTCTCAAAAGCAAGAGTGCAAAATCCGATAAGTGGCTTGACTTGGAGAATGATTTATTAATATCCGTAATGCATGCATTTTTGGTTGCCACCAAGAATTGAAGTTATTTGGATTTTAAGCAGAAGCCTAATGCCATCTACTAAAGTGCTTTTTATACTTTAAAAATCATAAAACATCCCATAAAATATTTCGTATCATTTCTAATTGCATGAAAATTGCACATCAAATCTGTAAAAACTCATATCACATCAAAAAACTCACGTCCTCAACAAATATATATGACTTCGCTTAAACACATATATTATAAAAACTTTACTTCCTAAAAACTTATGTATTAAAATGTATTATTCTGTATGAAATAATTTTATGATAACCATTCTGTTGTTTCCCGTCAGTCCACTGCTTTTATAAAACGGCCTATTAACCAAGCTTATTAATGAAAGTTAAAAGTAATGACAAACCTGAATTGTGATCTTCCTTGCGGTTGTTTTTGTGGTTTCTATTTGATATTGAAGGTGTAAAAATGTTTGCCCAACAAAAAAGTCAGTATAAAAGAGTAAATGAGTTTATTTAGTCCTGGAAAGGGTTCCGTTTTTAAAGGGTTTTTCGGGTTGGCTATTTACATTGGAAAATATAATGAGTAAAGTTAAAATTGTTATTTGGCTTTGCTTATGGATATTACTTATTCATTAGCTTTTTTTAAGGTTATATTTTATTATCGCATCCAGACATCACAGAGCTGTAAACAAACCGAAAAATTAAAAACCAGCTATTATGTCAACATAATATTTACCGAAACATTTGTCTGGAATTAATTAGGTCGAAATTATAATTTTAATATTGAATGATATTTGCGGTTGGTATCAAGACAAGTGTTAATTAGGCAAGTGGTTATTAGAACCAATTTAACAATATGTAATAATATAATAAGTAATTTAATATTAATAGAAAGTCACAAAGAAAATCAATAACATACTATTATCACTCGTTAATAAATTTAATCTTAGTTATGATATTATGACTATCGTATTAGAATATAGAATATTTAATTCCCTTATTCACTTTTAAGTCAGTAAGCCTTTAAAATCATTTCAAATGCTTTAATTTTTTTCATTTAATTGTTAATATATTTTTACTAGCCTTTGACGACAGACCTACAATTTTTTTCATATATAATAGGGTTGGGAACAATCGACTGAAATCGACCATCGACTGTTTAGTAATTGACTACTTTTTCCTATCGACTGTTTCAGTCGCTATTTTTGGTTCGACTGTTTTTACTAGTGACTGATTTCAGTCGCTATTTTCGCTCCGACTGATTTTATTACTATTTACTATCGACTATTACAGTCGCTTACTTTTAGTTACTATTTTCGGTTCTACTAGTTCATTCAACTGATTTTTTACAATGTGTCTGTGTCATTAAGCCGCGACCTTGAAAGTAATGCGCCGAATTTATGCTTATATAGATTTATATGTAATATATGTGGTTTTATGTTTTTTCGTTGTTTGCTTGTGAATTACTATATATTGTAAATTAATATGGTAGCATTTTGATTTGAAGATACTTTTGACTGGCATAATAGCTAGAACTTTTGGCTGATATAATAAGTAACACTTATTTAATAAACGATCAAGATTATTCACCAAGCCTTTTGTTTGTCAAAACTTTTTTCCTAAAATCTTGAAAACTAGAATTAGGTTCCAAAGGTTTCAGAAATTGCATCGATTCCAAAAGGTTTGAAGAAGTTTTTGCAGTAAGAGTTGTTCAATTCCTTTTACAAATATTAACAGTGAAGAGGTGAATAAAGTACATTAAATAATTGTAATAAATACATTTTCTGATAGGAAAACACTACTTTAATATTCAACAACTGTTTATTTTGATGGCTATTAAAAAGGGCACCACAGTTTTTATTTGTTGACGAATGGACTCTCTTAACAGAATTTGTTCAACTTTTAAAGCCTCTTGAATTAATGACCACCGAGTTATCTGGTGAAAGATATCGCACGATGTCTTTAATTATACCGTTAATAAGAGGACTGCAGCATTCCATCAAATCCAGGATTTTGACAAGTGAATGGGGAAAAAAATTTCAAAATTGTCTATTAGATGTCATCAATAAAAGACTGACAATATATCAAGTATCACCTGCAAATATAGCCATAGGTATATGTTCGATTCGTTGGATTTGTTGCATATCATCAAGTTGGTAAATATTTGGTTTCAATGTTAGATGTTAGATTTTATTTCAATTGATTATCTTCTGTTAATATATTTTGGTATCATTTCAGTGATCTGATACACATTGCATTAATTGAGTTGGTGAGTTCCTCATCTTGGAAGATTTTGTAGCACTTATCAGTTTATTAATTCATAGCCTGTTGATTCTTTTGAGATGATGTTTGTCTTTATAAGTCTGGTATCTTCTTTTGGCATGATCCCTATGTTTAGAACTTCTGACTATCTACAAAAATTAGCTCTGTATAATTACGAAGATTAACTCTTCACGACGCACATATTAGCACTCATACTATAATTTATTTTACCTTTCAGATAACTTAATATAAATTTAATTAATATATCTTTAATATTTTAATTGTTATTAAAATATCACCTATAGATGTTTTCATGTATCTATTTTGTGAAAATTGGATCATCATTGCATGATAAAATTTTTCGAGCTACTCGGCTAATATATTTTTAGAATTTTTAAAATGTATTGAATACTCACAATATATCTTCGGACATAAACCATACCTTTTTGACATAGATAGCTTTAAAGGCTTTCCTGACAATAAATTGATTAGTTGACCAGAGTTTCTTCCACCTAAAATAGCTTCTGGTTCCAACAATACTTGAAGATTATCAACTGCAAAATGCATGGTTTGTTTGGAATGGATTTGTTTGGTTTAAGAAAGTATTAAATTGCTATATGATGTTTTCAATACTAGCTAAAATTTTGATAACGATATTTGGTATAATGTTAATAAAATTTTTCATTACGTACTATAACTTATAATTAAACCAATTTCCGTGAAAGTTTAGCATCACTCTGTGGGATTAATTTGTTTACACATATCGATAACATTAATACAAAACCTTTATATTACAATGAGGAACAATCTGGACTACATCCACCGCGGTCGGTCTAGTACGATCGGTACTACGGTTTTAGACGTGATTGGTATTCACTCTATTTATATATTTATTCGCTGATGAATTTTAACTACACTGTGCCTTAGGGACTTTTAGAACTACAGTTATAATACCTATAATTATAATTCACTTTTGGTTTATTTGGTCCAATCAATATATTCGGAACTTGCATGTATTTTGATCAGCGATATTTATTGGCGATAAGGCGAGGTACTACTGTAAATAATCTAATTTAACTATTAAATTTGATAAATTGAAATAATTAAGTCATTTAGTAGGTACACATGTTTGTCATGGAACATGTAATATCTCATTAAAATTGCATTTTTAACTTTCAGTATTTTTGTTGCATAACTTGAAGGAATCGGCTGCCGAAACCCATCAATCACTTTTAGAGAAAGGTAATGCTGCTACATCGTAACTTAAAACAGAGAATTGCAAGGTTTTTTGGATGAAAATCCTGTTCAGGATCTCAAAAGAGTTTCACACAGCTTAACAGAGAATCATCTCTCTCCAAATCTTTACATACATAAAATGGGTTTCACGGCGGGTGTTTTCTGTGGCGTATTGAGACTGACGATAATAACGTCATAGATTAATCAAGGACAGCAATGCCCGTCGACGCTGAGGTGGAATATTCATGTCATAAATCTTACTATGCATATAGATAAGTTTAAGGTGTAGTGTATTGCGATAAAATGGACAAATTGAACGACATTTTGCCAAAAAATATTGGTAACAGGTAGTAGTAGTAGCATAGCGCCTTGTGACTATTTGTTGAAATCGATACACAATGGATGAGCTGGCACACTTATTCGGAATACTGAAGAAGAGCAAGCATAAATCGGTAAATGGATTACTTTCAAACCAACATCGTTACCTAGATATGATATCGTCATGTTGCTAGAAAGATGAAAAAAAGTTTAAAAAATGATTAATTTTGGAATTTATATTAATATAAAATGTACCTCAATAAAAGCCTTTTTTAATGTGAAAAAATTATCAGCATACATGCAACCACCTAATACTATGTTCCACTGTCCTTCAAATAAATTAAACTATTAGTTTATATTATTAGATAATTATTACTTGGTTGGGTAATATTCAATTTTATATAAAGTCCTTTATTTCTCATCAAAAATACTATTTACTCCCAATATTCCTTGTTAATGCTTTACTAAAAGAGCATCACTGAGTATGGACTAATAGATTTCATACAAAGTATAAAATCTAAGTAGAACTGTATCCTGTTAAAATTTCTGTCTTATCAGGTATGACATCTGTAGACTAAACCAAAGACTTTTCAGACAATTAGTTACATATATTTAAAATTCTAAACCAATTGCGAAAGGACCACAAAGGACCTTAAATAAGCAATCATGCAGGTTTTTCGTTCCTTTTAACTTTTTTTTGTTCCAAATAGCTTTTACTAAATTCCCCTTTGTATGGAAGAGCTGAAAGGGTGTAGAATGTTTTACGTTGAGAGAATAATAGAGGAGTTTTCTTTTATTGTAAAATTTGCGGTCTGTACGTGTGGCAAAACAGATAATTATCAACAAATATATTTTCTTTTAGTTTTTAACAGAATAAAGACTAAATTAAAAGCAGCGAAAAACAGAACGGTAATCCAGTTCATTTTCACAGAGAAAATAAAAACAATATTTAAAAATAAAGTTAAATTAAAGGAAAACCTGACTTGTGTTATGAAATGTTCTGCGGCCATTCCGGTAATATTCACACTGTGGATGTGTAAAAATATTTGCCAGACAAAAAAGTCGGTATGGGAGAGTAAATGAGTTTATTTAGTCCGGCAAGAGCTTCCGTTTTAAGGGCTTTTTTTGTGGTCGATGTTTTCTTTGAACATAAATTCTAATGAATAAAGCGGAAACTGTTGTTTCAGTTTATTCATTTGGCTCACATTTTATGTTTATCAAGAGCCTCTTTGGAGAAAAAACTAATTGTATACGATTTTTATTAAAACTAACAATTATCGTGCATAACTACGAGGGTCAAAATAGAACTGCTGAGAAATCATGCAACGGTTTCAAAATAATAATTTCGAAAATCATGGTCATTTATGACCTAACCTTTGTCAATAATAATATATGATTTTCACAGTAACTGTAATGATTTTCACAGTAAAATATGTTGACAAAAGGAGAAAAATTGTTACTTACATACTGTTTATTATGAAACGGTTACCAAGAAAGCCGAATATGGATAGATAATGGTAAAGAATCGCCTAAAATGTTAAAAAAACAGAGAGTATTGAAATAATTTATACAGTATATTTTAGAAGTACTAAGAAGTGAGTAGAATTATATTAGAAGAGATTTACTGTCTTCTATTTTTAGTTTAACGCTCGAAAGGGAATTATACCATCGTGAAAATATTTGTATTATATATTACATTAGATATGTTTAGTACAATCTTAATTTACATATTAATTTATTAGAGCTGTTTTGTTGCACTTGTTTTAATAGACAAGCAGGACTAGTGCAAATGAAGTGATGAGAAACATATAGATATTATTATATAAGTTGCTTTGTTTCCACGTTGCTGTGATTTAATAAACATCTTTTATGATGTAAGACTTTACGTGTTGGACGATTTCAGATCCATCCACAGAAACTTCATAGAGCCATTTGATTTCAAGGTCATAGTATACGTTCTTCGTTGCTTACGTAGCGATAAGCAATAGAATTAAGCGAAGAAATCATGAAAATTCATCAC
Organism: Rhynchophorus ferrugineus; assembly: GCF_030347505.1. Lineage (NCBI taxonomy): Eukaryota > Metazoa > Arthropoda > Insecta > Coleoptera > Curculionidae > Rhynchophorus > Rhynchophorus ferrugineus. The sequence continues at coordinate 68,808,384 of NW_027472581.1, forward strand.
CAAATCTTTGATCTCAAAAAAATTTGCCAAGGATATTATAAGTATCAAATTTAACAGCGACATGGTATTTCTAAAGACTATTGGCTGAAATATTTTAATTTACGAACTTCCTCACCAACTCTTTTTCTAAACTAATATTCACAAGTTGTAATAAACAAAATGCATTTACTAAAAATTTCACAGCATGCAAAAAGCAAAATACTATAACTCATTAGAACATTTTAAAGGTAATTTTTATTCTTTTGGAATTTTAATATTAATTTTAATTTTGGATTTATGCAAAATAAAATGACATATTTTATGTCATGTAAATTGATATTAACTATATTCACCAAGTATTAGTATCATACCTAATATAGAAAACTTTGATCGGCGAATCAATTCTGCCAGATTAACAAATTAATAGCTTCACAATTTAATTCATGGAAACAAATTGCGCACATTGACTTCTCAGATAATTTGTCTATCCGTTTTTCTTCATACCACATTGTTCAATTCGACGGTTCTGCTATGATATCCGATCAATAGGACTGACGATCAGTCGCAGCTGCCAGTTATAAATCGATTTGGAGAAATACCAATAAATGAAATGAATAAAAATGAAGCAAATGAAAATAGCATTCGTAAATATCACTGTTAGTATGGAAGTAATTGTTGCAATATCGAAAAACAGGAGATAAGTCTCCTATCATGTGCCGATAAAGTGTTTATGAAAGATGTGGGAAACAGCTCGTTACAATAATTTCTCTCAAATCCTTTATTCTCTAATGATTTGTCTCCAAGCAAGCAAAAAGTATTTCAGAGATATGACGCTCAATATGATGCTGCAACTTCTATATCGGTCTTACGCCGACTGATAATAACGCTGTATTCGGTGACTGAGTTGTTAAGACTTCGACTATCTTCACGATATAGCTCGTAGTGAAGAAAATAAAACGTATTAATAACTGACAGATCACCTGCTATTGTAAATCTTTAAGGCATTCAGTTAGATCAAGTCCGAGAATTCTTAGTACAAGTACTTAGGAGGAGTAATACAGGAGAAGACATATAGTAGTACACATGCAGAAGGGCATAAACAGCTGAAGTAATAAGCCAAAAGCCAAAAGACCTAATTTTCGCTATCTTTAACGCTTATTTTAATTATATATCTGTATGGTTCCGAGATTTGGACCCAGTTTCATTGTGACTTCGATGAATTTGAAGTATTTTAAACGCTATATTTATACGCTAGTAGAGAACTGGGTAAAATAGAATTAATAAGTTCAACCAGCAATTTACCATCAACCAAATAGTGTCGAAGTTTATGCTGAGAGTTCGGGTAAACCCTAGTTTGTTAAACGATAAAATTAATATCTGATATTAATATATGATATAAAGCCTCAAAATATAAATTAAAAAGTGTATTCCTTCAATGAGACATGAGATATAAGACAAATGTACAAAGGGGGAATATGAACAAGCGCACTATTATTAATTTAACTACCAAAAAATTAAATTCTATCAACATCTACTTTCCCTTAAAGGCCGTAATTATGCTATTGATTGACTCTCTGTTCTAAATCGATGGGTAAATAAATTTTACGCTATGAGACCTAGAAAAGTAATAACTTCTAATTGATTAATATTTGATGGAATAGGTAGAAGTCTGAGTCCTATAGAAATTGTATAGTTCCTTGGAATATTGAAAGAACGTCTTGGCTTCGTTATTGAGCTTATTTAACCTTTTGAATGAGCATGGAGCATAATGAGCAGATTAGGCACATTAGCACCGGGGTGATTCCCGCCGTGCTTCCGGTGCACATAAATGCCGGGCACTAAAATAAACAAAAAAACGTTTTAGCATTTTAAAAATTAGGAAATATCGAATTTTTAACTCCAAAAATTCATTTTTGTCGTCGGTAAAATACAAAAAATCAGAGTATAAATATCATGACGTATAATTATTATCGAAGCCAGTCCCACGTAGGACAGCAATTCATTCCAATCTATCCTATATAAGTGTACAGTACTTAACCAAGAATTTCGAGTACTCAACCAAGTTGTTTTCAAAACTGTCATAAGCAAACATCAAATAAGGAACATTTGTTTGGGCCTGATCTTCGAATTTGAACATTTTTAATGCAGCGTGGGCATCGTTTCAAAGTGTTATTCACAACTCTCTCTGTAACCTCAAATCACCAGCTTACAAACAAATAATTGACAATTTTTTGCAAAATTACCAAGATTGGAACTCGAATGTCACATTTTTTGCATTAAGATCTTGATTTTTTGGCAGAAAACTTGGACGACAAGAAAGCAGTATCAAAGATTTTAGGACGAAGTCATGCTGAGCGATTACTGTTGGACACTAATGCGTGAAACATATCCCAAGCAGTATAAAAGACCAAGTGCACCTCTATTAAACTCTGATTTATACTTTTATTGAACAATTGAAAAAACGGGCTGCTGATTTGAATTCAGCCCGCCAATTTACCTCACAAACAATTATTAATTGCTCACGTGGAAAATTGTGTATAGTAATGTAATTGTTACCTACTTAGTCAATTCCTTATTTGTCTTAAATATGAAAATAAACATCAGGGATTAACATATAAGCAACCTTTAGAGAGCTTTATTTTGACAATTATGATGTAGAATGGAAGTTGTTAGATTCTTCGTTAGAAACTGGAGAAGTGCTCTAGACAAGGCACGGAACGATAAAGGTCCCGTATTATTAGACTTTTGTTAATACTCGGCTTTTTCATATTGACGGGGTACATTTGGTTCCATGTTCATATTGTAAATCAACAATAACATGAACACTAATTCAGCACTAATGAGGCTTTGGGTTAATATAAACATCCTGTCACTGATATATCAAATAATGCCATCTAAGATGACTTAATCAATATGATTTGTTATATTATAAGCGGCTGGACGTTAATGATGTGTACGGGGCAAATTTCGTGGTAAAATTGAAACTGCGCATGAGCAGAATTGAATTCGGCGAACATTCGTGATGAACAGGTTTCAAAATTGGTTCAAAGTCGTAGTGCGCATGAATTTTGCTTAGTTCCACTATTCGCCACAATGACTTTCAGCGCTTACAAATGAACAGAACGCACTTCCAGGAGGCGCGGATCTGGCCAACAAATTTGAGCGATCATGGGAAAAATTGGCGAGAATATGAATGACATATGTTTTGGTTTCGAAAAAATAACCCTGTTTTTCATTTTAATTTAATTATTACTATAAAGATGTCTTTGAATGATACATATGTGTTTTAATGATTAATAATAATACATATAATTATGTAGACATCTCATTAAATACACGAAAAATTAAAATATTTTTATATTTTACTTGCTGGAATCTGAAATAACATTTTCCTAATAAACTTTGATTTCTATTTTGCAAATGGTAATTTCAAAAAAAAACGCGTCAAAAATATAAACTGTTTTTCCTATCTTTCATTGAAGGGAATTACATTTATTAATACTCTCCTTAGTACAAAATTTGTGAAATAATATAGAAAAAGTATTTCACAATTGGTGAGAGAAAATATGTTTAATTATAATCTCATATAAAATAATTATTAATAACATGAAAGTATTAAGTTTACTTTTATTTAATTCATAGAACAATCCAAACATTTTAAAATGGGACGAGCACATCAAGATATAAAAATAACTACCTATTAAACGCACTATACTCAACAACAAAAAGAACCCTATCTTCACCCTAAAATATAAAGTAAAACTCATTAAACACAATAGTTTTAGAGAAAAGAGCGACTTACTTATATTATACTCTACACAGCAGATATACCACTAGTTTGAAGGTGTTACTCCTTCACTTTTTTCCAAGATATGTCTCAAATATTACTGTTAGCAAGTTTATTTTTTACTTTATAATTTGAAAAGATACAAGCATAAAATCCTCTTATAAGGACTGTGGCTCTTCCATCCTAATCATCTTGCACTTGTCAGCTTTTATTATTTCATATTTAGCCATTTTGTCTGAAATAATTTAAACCTAGTTATCAAATATTTCACCTTCAAAATAGTAATAAAATATATACAAAATACATCATGCAGTAAACACATGTTCATGCCTGTTTATATAATTTCTGTCCTTATCATTGACGGATGAATGGCGTGATGACTCCATATATACATTTTGTGCCACCAGATAAAGGTAATATTCTTAATTTAAGGTTTTAGGAAATTTACGCATAATTTACACAAATTTATACATTCTTTTCTCTTGGAACTGAATATATATTCTGGAGATTTTGGATGATTTTGTAATCGTTACAGAATTGTAAATGTTTGAAATCTCTTCATGAATCTATAAATAGAATACTAAAGCCGTATAAACATAAGAGTTTTATGTTATATTCTTACCATTAATTTCAAACGAGTTGAATTTCAATATTACTCGTATTTTCTTCCTTATCATAACTTTGATTATTATGTTACCGCCATACTGACAATAACTTGATACTCTTTAAAAAAAAGATTAGACGGTACATATTATTTTAGCAATAAACATTTCTTTTTAGGAAAAGAACACTACACGTACCGTCGAAAAATGATTCTCAAGACATTTTATTTTGGCATGCCATTGTGAAAAGTATTGTTATAAACAAAAAAATACAGAATTCCGAACCAAACGATGAAAACCATCAAATGATTTTTGGAACTCTCCAAGAAGAACCACGAATTGATTTGGATCACCACGAACGGAGAGATTTCGCCGAATCCATGCCGAACCTTCGCGCAAGTGTTCGCTCAGACCCCGAACGTTCGCTTGGTTCAACCCTGTACTCACCATAACAGGAGATATGCATCCATTAATTTACACCTTGGCCGATTTTCTTGTCTATATTCTACAAAGAGTTATTTATTATTTTTTAGCCTGCCCTCGTAATTTCTCACAGATATTTCATTATTTTGAAATGCATCTCATTATTTTTAATTCCGTTCGACGAGCTTAAACAGAATCAAAATTACAATAAGTTAATTTCGTGTCGTAATTTACTGTTGTCTCCTGTTCAACTAAATAACACCGAGGAAAAGTTTCGGATCTGCAAATAAATTAAAAGTTTCTCGTGGATGATGACGGCGTTGCTTGCGCCGTATAATTTTCGAGGACGGTGAGGGGGGAGGGGGCGATATTAACCCCTATTTTTACAATTGTAAATCAGGCCGGTCGTTTTTTTCGTGACATTTGAGGCGCGACGGGCGCCAACGGATAAATCAAAATCCGTCGAGGATTACGAGGAAGTCGGATCTGCATGGCATGAATTTTAAATCGTTCGGGGACCGTATTAGGAAATTAGAATTATGGAGATATCGAGTGTCCAATAAAAATTCATCGAACAGATATTCGAAAATTACTTTCACGAAATTTGATTAAGGGGTGTATTACCGAGCGAAAGGAAAATCGGTTTCAGACGTAACACTCCGTTAACGGCAAAATGGATTAGATGATTTCTTCTTAGTAATTGTTCATTCAATTTCTAATTCCCTGATTTTATTATTGTCCTTATTGGGAGTTTCAGTTTCTTCTATAAGTGTAACAAACTTTTCCTCACTAGTATCAATAAGATATATTTTTATAACGTATACTTTTAAGGTTGAAGATGAACACATGAAAACACTTTGGTGTACTGAATAAAAATGGCAGTCAGCAGTAGGAGTGGCTGATTTCTATATTTTTTTAAAAATCTCGGAGAAAAAAGATCGATATTTTACAATATAACAGGTCAATTGAAAAGTTCCCGGCGTACCATAGTAAAACCCAATTTTTTGGCAAAATTAGTTTTTTATTCAACATAATTCCCTTCAAAGGTGTTACACTGATTATAGCGACCCCCAACTTTGCTTCAAAATTGGCCATATATATACTCTTTTCGTTAATAGTAAGTACATGCGATTTAAATAATAATTCTTTTCCCATGACGTATTAATTAATATCTTTTAAATGTATAATATTCGGTGATAACCTCTTCACTCGACGAAAATGTTTCCCCAGCGAGCATTCTTTTGAGGCCTGAGAACAGGAAATAGTCGCTGGGGACCAGATCTCGAGAATACGGTGGATGAGGAAGCAATTCGAAGCCCACTTCATGGATTTTTGCCATCGTTTTCACTGACTTGTGACACGGTGCATTGTTGTGGTGAAGCAGCACTTTCTTTTCCTTCAAACGGTCCAATAACACTATGTAAAAGTCGCTGTTGATTGTCCTTCCTTTTTCAAAGTAGCCACCTGTTGATGGATCACCGTCGGTACGTGAAACTAGTTTCCGCACACTGATGCTAATCTACATGTTTTTTTCTATTCTCTCCATAACATTGGCATAGGAACTAAAGTGACCATTTGTACAACTTTGCTCTGCACGCATTACAAAACAGTATCGATACTCATGGTTGTGTACCACCATGTACAAATTCAAAAAGTTGATCCCAATTTGTAAACTTATGTAATTTTCTGGGGATCAATAAATTTAAGAGATGAATATATTCATCATTATTTAAAACCCAATTACTTGATAGTATAGAATGCTTTTTTTTATTGTAAATGTGCTGTTTAACATTGGTGTATTTTTATATTAAATATATTAATTTAATTTTACGTGATAATAGTTTGGGAAATTGTTATTATTTCTTCAATACTACATAAAATTAGGACTGTAAATTGTTGATGATGCAAGTAAGTTACATCGTTTGCCTCTGTGCTAAGAACATTGCATTTAATTTAAATACCAGTCTGGAAATAGATATTGGGGATGAAACACGAAGTTGTTCACTGAAAAAGACAAACTCATGTTAGAGCTAAATTTGTAAAATCATTAGTAATGTTTAAAGGTTTGAAACATTTTGGTTGATTTAAGAGCACGAGTATAGAGTGCCATTCAAACTATAGGCATTAATAGATGTCAAGTGAATTATTATTACATGTAAGCGGCTGGTTGAGTGATAACGCGTTTTTTATATCGTATTATAATGAAAAACACTGATATATGCACCAAAATTAGTATTTAATAGTAACCAACTTTTTGCTCTGCTAAGTCAAAACCACTTCATTTAATGTAAGCTAAAAAATCACCTTTGCGAAGTTATGTTATGCAGTAACTCTGTCAACGAGGCTCTGTCAACCTGCCAAGGGCGGAGTAACCCGATAGAACGGATATGAGGCCTAAATCGCTGATACCGCAAGGCTAAATGGTCTTGCCTTCAGTAGGACCTGACCGAAACGCTTGACAGTCTAAATTTATGAGGAATAGTCATTTTGGATTGAGGAATATAAATATTAGTGGAAAAATAACATTATTATTAGAGTATCAGTGTCTTGAAGAAGTTGATGGGGGATTAAAGGCATCTACTACATGCGAATGTACATCACGAATAAATGGTCAGGTCCCAGTAAATCGAAAACAAGCTTTGCTCTCGAGGCAAAAAACCGGTCTGTTAGGACAAGAAGAGGTAAACAACGTCAGGATAACCAATCTCAGACAAATAACTGAGTGGCGATCAATACAAGTAGTAGATGATGAAGAACCACCTTGCTGACTGCCGAGGTGGTTTAAGTAGATTTTTCTAGCGTCCTTAGGGACGTTCCTCTTTTTTGTTAAGAGGAATTATCGAGCGAGAGATGGAAGATTTGGGTGGCAACACTCAACTCTTCACGAAGGAGGTACTTGGCCGAAAATCTGACAAGGGTAATAGTCGAAAGAAACGGGGTATCGACTCAAATATAAGATCAAAGGTGGTAGAAGTTAAAGGGAAAGGTAAGCTAAGGCGAACACAAACTGCACCCACATGCTCAACCTCGCTAATGGTTCCCAGGAGAGCTGAATGGAGACAGTACTTGCAGTACCGGAGGGTTGTCATGGCATTGGGGAAGCCAAGTCTTAAGTTTGAAAGGCCACTCTAAAGTCGAAAAATAATCGGACATATGGCTGACATGTAAATTGTTGTATTTTTTTAATCCTTAAACCAGAAATAACTATAAATAGTAACTGTTGAGACGCAAATTTATTATGAATGGTTGGGACAGCCATGTAAAACAAAATACAAAAAACATGTAAGACAAGAAGATACCAAGTACAGAACAGAACAGACGTGTTCAACAAGGATGGTTCCCATCGGCTCGTTGTCAAGTGTTTAGGATAACGAGGGTTTAAGTAGCGAGGCTAGTCGAAACGTGTCGGATGTTAGGCCTGGTAGAGGACTCTTTATGGCGCCTAACCATAAATATCAAGAAGACCCGAAATCGTGGAATTTTTGGGAATTCCTTAAGAGTCCGAAACGCACATGTTTTATCAGCGTGAGAAGTTCCTAGCTGGAAGAGTGTTTCCCACCCAGATATTCCCAGCAAATCGGGGTAAAAAAAGGGTTTCTAGGACCAGCCTTGTCCACCACCACCAAGAACCCGAGGGAGGAGCTTCAGCGATAGAACACTGTGCATCCACAACGAGAACACAGTCTGACAGTAACTTGCATGAACACCGAGGAAAAGAATGCCATCGAAAATGAGAAGAATAAAGTATTGCTGAGAGAAAGTATTGAATTGTTTGGAGAAGAAAGTATTGAATTGAATGAAGAAGAAAGAATTGAATGAGCATTAATTGAAGAAACATTGAAGAAATTATTGTATTAATTGAAGTATTATTGAAAGCATAGAATTCCTGCCTACATTAGCCAATCTACACTTTTCGTTAATAGTAAGTACATGCGATTTAAATCATAAACCTTTTCCCATGACGCATTAATTAATATATTTTAAATATATATATATATATATATATATATATATATATATAACTATCAATTAAATAACTCGTCTATTATTATTTATTATACTCAAGGAAGAGAGAAAATAAATTGTATTTGTTTTACAACCTTATTTTCTCTCCCGCATCTCAACAGAACTCTTGATCTTGCTTGGCTCCTGTGTGCATTTTTTTACACTAGGGCTCTAGTTATCTAGAGGGCATTTATTTAGAGATGTGTGAGAAAGGCAGCAAATAATTGTTGAGAGAACAGCGGATTGCGAGCTTATATCGTTTATATCTTATTAGCTTATATCGAGGAAGAATTTTTAGGTCTAAAATTTTTGTGTAAGTTAACGTTTAATTTATATTTCACATTATTTCTAGGGATAACTAGTTATAACTATATGTATCTGCTTTACCGGAAGGCTGTGAAATAAAAACATGGCATGCCAAAATTTTAACCTACTATACAGTAACAAAATTTGAGAATAACAAGGATTGTTTTTCCTGTATTCATAAAGTATTTAGATTTTAGCAGCAGATTTTTCAAATTATTATCTAAATATCATTATCTAAATATTAATCAATTCAATTCATTGTCTATGGATTAGATATATAGAAGACACAGGAAAGCTGAAAGTATTTATATTCGCTTAAGAACTGATAGTAGCCGATATGGGTCTGGAGACATGGTCTAGAAACATAAGAGATTAGAGGTATTTGTAAAGATTATTAAGATATTATAATTTTATTGGTAATACAACTTTAATTTCTCTTTTCGTCAGTAAATGAATTTTGTAACAAAGCACTCACCAAATATTGCAGATAATAAATACATTAATTTGTGCATCAAGCGTTGTCTTCACATGTAAGACAAATACAAAACAAAATTGGAAGCTCTTTTGTGAAATGGTATTTTATGGTCATGGAATAATTGTTATGAATGTGCATTTTAGATGAAAAATATTATATAGTAAAATATGAACATTTATAATACGTCAACCTAGTCAGCTACCGAAAATATACAGAAAAATTAAGTTGCTAAACCGCATAATTTACATTGATGGTTCATGATTGACGTGGCAATTAGAAGAAATTATCCATTTTTAGCAGTAATTTAGTGTGTTTCAAGATGTTCTGTAAAATCTGTTTATTTAAAAAATATTTTAATTTACTTTATAAACCTAGTTCTTTAATGGTCATTTAGTGTTTATAATAAAATTTCTTTAATATAAATTTTATTAATGTGATTGCTGTTTCAATTATTGTTCAATATAAATAATTTAAAAAAAGTAAATAACATTTATCATGTATACTTGCATTATTATATTTGGTAACCTAATTACAGTACTTTCGTCACATTTTCCTATAGTATTTTGAACTCATAGATATTTTGTTAATTATAGCGATTTGATATAAAAGTAACCTTATATTTTCAAGTTTCCTTAATATTTAGTACAGTAGAGACGTTTTTTATCGTATTTCTGGTTTTGTAATGAATAGAAATCTGAAAAGACAAAAATAACGACAGGTTTTTGATGAGAAATGAGAAAACTAACTAACTATAAATAATCAACGAACAAATGTTTAAACCATGTAGACATGTTTAAAATTTAACATATACACTTGCAAAAAGATTGATATTGATAAGATTTTTATTATATATAGTCTCATTAATAATATTGAATTGAAATAAATTGAGTAGTGATATGAATATAAATAAGACTGGCACGATCTGTTTCCGTTCCTTATCAACCTCCTGTCTGATATGCGACGCATTCGACAAAAACGAACACTTTCACCCCTAACGATAGTAATCTCAGAAAGTTACCCCACATCCGAGCAGACTAGCTGTCGACGAAAATATCTACTTGATTTTGCTTTCAGGCTTACAAAGTTTTTTCATCCTATAACAGAAATAGCCAATTTTCCTTCAATTGTACGACGTCCTTTTTATCAATCATTTTTTTCGTTATGTAGGATGATATTTACAATTTTACGATATACGCTTTTATTGTTATGGCCATTTTGTTTTATGCCCGAAGGTAAAAAAGAAGAGGCAGTAAAATAAGTTTTAAAATCGATCTTCTTTAAAGAGTAACTATAAAAATTCTTTAGGACTTTTTCGTTTTGTTTTATTCTCTTTGAATTTTTTTGGTTGTCTGTTGTCGAAGATTTAGTATAACAAGATTGTTCACCTTAAGTAACAACAATAAAATGCATGTTGTTTTATTTCATTTATTATGCAATATAACTTGAGTCATGATCATTGTTTGGATCACTGTTATCACATCCGATGTGTCCTTTCTCAAAATGGATAAAATTTGATAATAATGCTTATACTCATTTGCTATAAAAAGGAAAATAGAAGAAGTTAAGACCGAAAAGGCTTCCCTAACAGTCCTCCCCTTTCTTCGAGAAAACTAGAAACTCCAAAACTAGAAAGAATCCGTTAGATATAAGAGGTCCCTTGTGAAAAATAAGAAAAACTGGGAGGATGATATGCACACGAGTACAGAAACATCAATAATATGAACACACGTGGCTTTGGCTGAATTCTGGATAATCTGGCTTCAACATTTAGTTCAATAAAGTTGAGGTTGAAACGTTCTATTTTGAGAGAAAATTTCTGGTCTGGTTGATTTTAAGATAGAGAGAGAGAGAGTTTACAAACACCAAAATATCTCAACCACTGCAAGCGCTACGAGGGTCACTATTTATATTTCGGAAATTGGCATCACTGTTGTCATGTGAGTCCATCTGACGGGTCACGATATACGTACTCAGAACATTTTGTCGCACGGACGCTATTTGTTTATTTTATATTTAGTTGAAAGTTTCGTCTCGGCAAAAAATGGAGCTGATTCGAGAACATTTTCGTGTGATGATTTTTTACGATTTTTGAGCTGGATTATCTCAACAAGAGTGCATCAATCAACTTAATTTGACTTTTGGCGATGAAACTCCATTAAAAACCACCGTGTATCGCTGGTTTAGTGAATTCAATCGTGGTCGTAGTTCGCTGTTCGACGAGTTTCGTGAAGGTCGTCCAATATCGGCTGTTGTGCGAGAAAACATCGATGCTGTGTGCGAAATCGTGCTTAAGATCGTCATGTCACCTATTGTGGGATTGAGGCATACATAAACATTAGTTCAATCAACATATATACCATTTTACATGAACACTTAGCTGTGCGAAAGTTATGTCCGCGTTGGATCTCACACAACTTGACAATCGCTCAAAAAAGGCTCTTGTTGATTGGTGCAAAGAAATGACGTTTATTAAATCGTGAAAGGTGACGACTTATGGATATATTCGTATGAGCCCGAAAGAAAGCAGCAGTCGACTGTATGGGTGTTTTGTGTATTCAGGAAAACGTAGAATAGTAAATTCTGCTTGTATAAAACCATTTGTTTGCCAGAAATCTTTGGTGAAATAAGGAAAACAAACAAGAGTCTCTGGAGTGTTCTTCATCATGAGAATGCGAGCCCTCAAACAAGAGACTATTTGAGTACTCAAAACATCGAATGGATGGGTCATCATACCTCTTTCGGAACTGAATAAATGGGGTTTAAGCGTATGTAAAATTGTATCGGTCATCGTGGCGAGTACTTTGAAAAACAATAAAAATATATTCGCAGCTTAACTATTTGCTTTTTTTCCTATTCCCGAAATATATATAGTGACCCTCGTACTACGTTAGTAATAATTAGGAGGTGATATGTCTGCTGTGTATACTGGGTGCGGCAGCTGTGCAGCTGAGCGATGTCGTGCAAGAGGACGGCTTTAGTGTATCGATCATCGTGGCGAGTACTTTGATAAACAGTAAAAATATATTCCCACCTTAACAATTTGTGTTTCCTATCCTCGAAATATAAATAGTGACCCTCGTATAAGTCTAACCACTTTGAAATAACTTTATACCATCTTTTAAATTATTTTATTTTTTTAATTATTATCCGTTGAATCATAAAAATGCAGTATCCTTATCGGTTGACCGACCATCTGTAATACGCATAATTGATTATTTACGTAATTGATTAATTAGAAAAACCTGATTGGCCTTGATTTCAGAGTATCAGGATAGGATCCTTGAGTTTACAGTCTGTAACGTTTACGTATCGTCGGCTAATTTTACTCAATAAATTTGACTCTAATCTGGAAGTCAATAGTTATATATAATATATGTTATATACAATATATCTTCGTGGTTCATATATTTATATTTGTCCTAGTGTATTTTCGCTTGCCTCTTCTCTAGAAAATCAAATATCGCTTATTAATATTTAAATGTAATGTTTCAAAATTAATTCAGATATATTGTTATTTGGAAAGTCTGTATAAAACTGCCTTGTTTTGTAGATTCTTGATTAATTTGGATGTATAATTAAAATAAATTCCGGAAAATGCGCATCATTATATTTCCTTCTCATTTGGTCTAAGAGAATTGCAAATAAAAGTAAACTTAGTCCCCTCTGCTCCCTATAATACTTTCGTAACTATGAAACTGTCGGTTTATCTTTTTTAGAAGAAGAAGAAGATATATTTTAGAGTCTTCTTTATATCAGTTAAGGTTTATTTGCAGTAGAACTACTGCTTAACGTGGGCTCCGATCTACGATCCTCGTCATAAAGCCAACTAACTGACGACCGATCCTGGGGATTGCGAGCGCGCAAATCGAGCAGACAACGATATCGCAGCACTGAATGCAAACTTAGGGCTCGGTCTCGCCCTGCTGGATGAGCCTACCCATCACCCCGCTATTGGACAACGGGGCACTCCACGCATTCTGGACTTTTTCATTTTCCAGAACATCAATCGTCTTTCTGAATTGAAGCCCTCCATGAGATACACTCGGATCATCGTGCGATTTTATTAACTCTCGGAGATTATTCTACTATCGAAATTCCTCGCTTCGAAGCCCGATAGAATACCGGCTGGAGGAGATATCAGAAAATTCTCCTGGAATCCGGTCGAATCCCGAGGATTGATCGACCTGACCAACTCGAGCGTGCTTTGTCAAAGCTAGCTCGAGACATTCAGTCCGCCTATCAGAATTCTTCATTCGAAGTTCCATCTTATTCAAACTCGCAAAGTGAGCCAGTTCCTGCAGGCATCAAGTCAGAGATCCGACTCAAGAATCGTCTCTATCGTAGAGCTCGTGCCACCCTCAACTCAGCAGACAAAAGGGAAGAAAACAGAGTAAAACGGGAAGTGAAGCAAACCATTAAAGCCTGGCGATCCGAAAAAGGGAACTCATCTCCTGCGGACCAAATGTTGGATAGCCCCCCAACTATCTGGCGACTCTCTAAAGGCCTTGTGGGGAAGGCGCAAAATGTCATACCCCCCCTGAAGTTAACGGAGACAGGAACATTCGCAGTCACCGATCACGAAAAGGCCGAGCTCCTCGCTAAAACATATGAGGGCCAGATGGAACGCCTCCCTCCTGCTACAAATATAAACGTTGGCGAGAACGACGAAATCATTAGGAAGGCCAACTCCGTTCACTCTCAAGTGCCCCCAGGTTATCTTCTAGACCACCTAGTTACTCCTAAAATACTCAAGCAATATTTAGAACAAGAAGGCCCCATGTTTCCATAATATTTCGATAGCCCAATTCACAAAGCTTCCCTACAAGCCTACGTCGCCGAACTAACTAATATCATCAACGCCATCCTGAGGCTGCAGCACTTCCCATCCATATGGAAACATGCATTCACCGCAGTTATTCCCAAAAAAGGAGCTTATTCATCACCTCCTGAATACAGTTCTGTCAGCCTACTAAGTTCCATTTCCAAGCTTTCTGAAAAAGCAATTCTTTATGCTCTTAATAATTTTACGAAGACAAAAGATATCATTCCAATTGAGCAATTCGGGTACCGCGTCAAACAGTCGATCATCAGTCAGACCATCGCCCAGTCGCAACTTTTTCAGAACAAAATTCTCAGGAAAATAATCAATGCCCTCTGGTTCGTCAGGAATAATCAAATTCATAGGAAACAGACGTCCCCGAAGTTCACGATTTTATCTCCGAGCTCTAATCGAGATATTTCTCCACTCTTCGTCTCTCGGGCAATAGATGTATTACCTAGCTGGCCGATATTTTAGGCCAAAATCGGCTCTCCGTGGCCTTATTCTATCAGAACCGATACTGCCCCGTCGTGCTCTAACTCCAAATTGTCTGGAACTTCTCTGGCGAGCGATTAATTCAGGTACCGCAAGCTGCCTGGTGTGATAATGATACCCTGTCCTTGCTTGGCCTTTGTGCCTCTGAGTGGTATTACCGGTTACGGGCACCCTCCATATTAACACTAAGAAGTATCAATTTGGGTCATAGGATCAGCTGATAGGGTGGGGTTTAGTGGATAGCCCGGAGGCAGTCTCCACATTATCAGTCCAACTCGCTTATTCCTGCGGGTCTCCCCGACAAGGCAACAGGATTCCCTTTCCTGCTTTCAGGCCAAAAAAAAAACGACTGATCCTAATTATCCTAGAAGGCACTCCGTTTTACCCAACCTGGTTACTGGCGTGACTGGGATGATTCTCCTTGTCGTGGTTTCCATCCACTCTTCTCTTATGTACAATCAGTATTACAAACGGTCACAAACATAAAGTTACAATTATGAGCAAGATTCGAACCAGTAACTATAGCAGCAACATAAGGAATGTGCTGTCGCTTTAACCATTGTGCCAACCAAGCAAGCTCTCGGGTTATCTATTACTGCAGATTATGTAGTAAATTCAATGTCAGTTCTTAATTAGTTAAATATTCACTATTATTTCGTTTCCGTAACTTTATACTTTCTTGAGGTCCCAGTCTGTTATTTATTACATCCAGTGAACGCTATATTCGTATATTATTTGGATAGTATTTGTTTGATTTCTCAATTATGAAGCCTTTCCATTTTATGAACTTTTACATATACTTTTTAAGTTAAACATGAGAATCTTACATATTGGGGTCAGCAATACGGTATTAAATTAGTTATAGTTTTTGTTAATTTGTTTGCTTTTACAAACATAATACACGGGAGGCATTACTAATTTTATTGCATACATCGGTTGTCAATATTTCCTTTGTTTCCTTGTCCAATGATCTTAAGTGTTTAAACTATTTCATTTGGTAATCGATTTTAGTTTAGTGGAGCTTATTGAAGATTCAATCACTTGTTATAACATTTTCCTCATACGATCACTACATCTTCATAATTTATTATGCAACAGAAGCAATTCAAAAAATATAATTCGAATAATATTCACGCACACTATCATAAAAATTAAGAATATTTTAATTTCCTATTCCGCAATTAAATAACATAATTCAGTAATTTTTTAAATAATTATATAAAGATTGTATTCATTATATTATATTAATTTTTTTTTCAACCGTTATAAATTATAATTTATTAAAAATATCATTAACCTTTATATATGAGGGGCCAGAAATTCTAATTCTAATTCTAATTTTGGCGGTATATCCACATATATTTGTAAACAGCATACGTAATTTTTTATTAGATTTTTTATCTACACCATTATTAAACTAATTTTGCCTGTTATATATTATTTTGTTAGAATTATCGTAAAGAAAATAAGAAACTTTGTGGCACTGTATATAAGAACCGTCTAATTAAGTCTTGTTTTCGTGTTGAGAAGAGAAGAAAAACACGACGTTAAGTTGTTCAATTTTCTTCTTCCAAACAATTGACTCTGAAGTGCCAATTTCATCGAATTAGAACGCGAAACGAATAATTGTTAGCAAGCTTGTTAGTCCGAAACCTTGGAATGTTTTGCTACTAATTTTCTGAATAGTTTGTTCTAAATATTAGGACAAGGAATTAACTCTTAACACTGGCATCTACAGGCTAAGTACTATAATGTAGTAATGTTAATAAATATTATGAGGCTTAATGATATTCTACACTGTTATATCCTATACATGTATATATATATATATATATATATATATATATATATATATATATATATATATATATATATATATGTATATATACATATATATGCGACATATTAATATATACACACTATAACACACTCTTCTTTGATTAAAAAAATTATTTTTTGAAAAATTATGTTTATAATAAACGATCTTTGAGCATGACATAATATTTTTCGTAAAGGGGCTCTCTGCAATATTATTGGAAAACCACTACAGTGGTAAGATCAATAAACTGGGTGATTGTTGAAATAAGTATGTCAAAGTTATCTAATTTATTGAAAGGGACAATAATAGAAATATCCAACAAAGTCTCTGGAATTGGCGATATTTTACCTGGATAATTGATATTTAATACATTTAATACATACATTTAATATTAATCTAGGAAGTGTTGTATATCCGGATGCACAGATAGTAAAGAAATGCTGAATCGTTTTCGTTCGAAGAAGTATTTGGCTGTAATTAAAAGATGTTTGATAATGTTAAAAATCCCAAACCTATTGGATCATGTATCAAAGAAATTTATGATCGTTACAGCATGCTTTCTTGTTGTAAGTTGGGATAAGTTTTTTCATATATATATATAAATATCAAATATTTATTTTTTATGTAAATGGCTATATACTTTTCTTAAGATTTCCTAGGATTAATAATTAAATAATAACAAAATCAGTATTAATCAATGCAATAAAACAATAGCACCTGAATAAAAATTTATTAAGAGACGATTAACCGATATTTAATACATGAGGAATTTTTGTGTAAGATTTATTGCCCAAGTTAGAACACATTTGTTAAAGTGTCACCAATTTAATAACTACCTTGAAGGCTTCATTTAATTTAAGAAAAGAAAGTGTAATTAACCAAATAAATATGTTAGCTTAAGACTACTTAACCGGGATAGTTTTTTTTGGATCTAGCTCATGGATCCAGGAAGATACATCCGCTATTATTATGTTTTAGAAATAATTTGAAGCGCTCAACATAAGTTAATTTTTTTCGTTACATTGGCCTTTAGGAAATTGTGAAGGGGACGAATACGAGGAACATGATGAACCTCTTTAAATAATTTATATTCTATACTAACTGGGGATTATTCTATAACTTATGCGCTAGAAAATTATTTTATTATGTTGTTAGTAGGTTCCTTTATTTTAAACTCTTATAAAACTTATTTTATACCGCGATATTTCCACATCGATAATACAACATATTTTTGTCAAATATCTTTAAATTAAAAAAAGGTGTTCTTTAGAAAGTGTAAATTTAAAACCTTTTAATTGTACACTACCTAATGATTTTCCAGATAGAATATTGAGGTGTATATTATGCTATATACTTTTTGGTAAACTCATAATAGATCTCTAATAGATTTAATTGATGGCACTAAACAAATATAGAAAAGGGAAAATTCTGAAAAATTAATTTTGATTAGTTCCAAAGTCCTTATTTTATATATATAATATTTAAATTTTATAGATATATTTATTTTTAGAAATTATATTTATTTCATTCGTGGAATTAATAAATTTATGTCAGAAATTAAATTTTAAATTTTATTGGTCAATTAAACGTGACGTCATGGTTGTCACGTGCAGCACCTGAAGAACAAATCAAAAGTCTTCACAATGAAATGTTTTTTACAGGTGCCTATAATATTCAAAAATATTAAAAGTAGATTTAAATTAGCCAATTCAAGTAATTTAAATAAATTACTTGAATAACCCATATAGCTCCATCTGGATGTTGAGTCTATTGAGTTAACTCTCTATTACTCTATGTCTATATATTACTCTATGGTCGTGTCTCAAAAAATATCTACATTTGTATGAAATATTGATCGTGGTAAAATAATAAACGGCCGGTGTTGACAAATTATTTTTAATTTTTATTATATTATATACTCAAATCGTGGTTTGATAAGAGTGACCAGTATTCAATATTTTCAATCACAAAATAAATTTGTAAGCGCACGGCTAACTCTTTGTGACAATGGCACCTGTATGGGAAAGCAAAATTTCCGTTTTTACTATTTTCCTCACAATTATTCCATATTTTTTCACAATATAAACCTTAACATAATTAGCCAAATCAGCCTAACCCTTGTCGAGTTTTAGCGAGTTTAATGAACAGCAATTCATTTTTACACATGGATTTTAATGTCTTCATTAGCGTTACTTTAATGATCTTTAATTCTATTTTAAATACATCTATTTGTAGACAGCATCATCCAACCCATAAATTTTAATTATCAAGTTTCATAGTAGTGTTATTTCGTAAAGTTATCGTGATAAATGTTCACCGTATTTGCCGGCAACAACTAACAATGTCTCTTAAGGATTATCCGTCGAGGTAGTGCGAGGACAACCCGCCAAGAGATAAACAAAACCCCGAAATGAATTAAAAGCCCTCTCCTTCCAGCGTCGCTCGGCTCGCGAGTGGAATATACATAAATTCGCATTATACACGGACCCACGAGCAAAAATATCGCATGAGCGAATTTCAAATTAGACTTTTCAAAATATTTCTCGGATTAAATATTTGCTTTAATTTGTTTTGGCTTCGCGAATTTTTAATATTAGATGTTCCGGCGAGCGTGAAACTTACACGGTTGGCTCTTACTGATATTAAACGGTGCTCCCGCTGATATTAGAACTGAAATATTTCAATAAGTTTCACTTCGAGTGGAGAGAGGATTGATTCGTTTTTATTTCAATATGCCAGTCACTGTGATTCGGTATAGTTAATTATAGTTTTAAACATAGTCGTTGGAAAACACTACATTATAAAAACATATTTATGTAATTTAATTCTTATTATTACAAGATAATTTTGTTTTTGTTCAATTATGATGTTGGCAACTATCGAAAGAAAAAATCAAAACATTTGATAGTCGCAAATCATTCGAACAATTCGAAATAATTACTATATCTTCAAAAGTACGCCTAAAGATGTTTTTACCAATCCTACAAATTCTTTCTCACACCCACTTTGAGTGAGACAATAAGTGTTTGGATCTCCCTATTATAGATATCCGTTCATCTTAATAACACAGTTCAGAAATGCTGATGTACGTTCGGACCCGAGCAAATTAAAACGATTTTTAACGTTATTCGATGCCCTGAACTCAGATCTAGTGTTCGATTTCGTACATTGTAGCGGCACTGCGCTCTTATAACGACTGTCAGCTAATGACGTTGCATTAAACATTTGCAACTTGTTTTTGTAGTGTTATAGTGCTTCAGAATGTGCGAAAATGCGGAGATAACCTTGCAAAGTCGATTCAAAGTGTTTTAGTTACATTTGTGGATATTATATGCGCGGTGAAGGTGAAAAAATAATTACAAACTTACTTAAAGATGCGTATATGTGATACTTTGGTTTTATTGTAGTAATAACCAACAAGACATAGATACCGAAATGGTTTTGTAACGCATGCAGAACAAAGCTACACAAAATAATAACTCAGTGAAAATGAACGCTTTTCAGTTTCTATCCCATCGTTATGCAGACAACAGAAAAATCAACTAGATGATCATGCTATTTTTGCTCGGTGTATCTCGTCATATCGTAAAAAAGAATAGCACAGTATAAATATCCCGACATATTATCAGTATCGAAGCCAATTCTGCGTACAGAGAGTGATCCATTTCCAGTTTGTGCAGGTACAATTGCAAACAATGTCTTAAGATCTTCGTCTTCATCATCAGCGAGCAATAAAAACGATTTAGTGAATAAATAGATTTATGGAAGTGTAGGAATGTTCGTCTGGTCGGTCAGAATGTGCGGCTGTCGATGCATTTGTTTGTCATAACACTCACTACTACTTTTGGAAAGAATTCGCGCGAGAACTGAAAACACTGGTTGAAAATATACTTGTTTATTTCGATATTGAGTACCAATCCACCGGCGTTGTCAACCTTTTAACTTGCTGTAGGTGAATGCGTGGTGGCCTAAAGGGCCGTAGCGGTCGCTACAGAAGAAAAGTTTTAATTTCGCAAAGTGAACGGAGTGATTTCAATTTATCGAAACAAAAAGTAGAGATACTTGCTTTATGGTTGTAGGAATATTAATACCTAGAAGCGTGAATAATTAATACTTTTTAATGCAATAAGAGGCCTTTAATGATCATAAATAGTAAAATAATCAATTAATTGAATATATCGAAAGCTAGAAACAATTTAAAAAACAGGCTGTTGATTTGTGTTCAGCCCCCAATTTTCTTTTGGTTGTTTCTCAGGTCCAAAATAGTGTATACTCTTAGTTATTTTGTATATACGCATTTAAATTTGTGACATCAAAATGACGCAATGTTGCCGCATCAACTCTAAGTATTAATTCAGTTTGGCTTTGACATACAACAGAATTTTAATCTAAATAAAATAATTGAACAAAAATGTTATCAAAATATAATTTATTTTAACATTATAGTACGTCTAAAAACTGCAGTTAATTATACAATCACAATAGTTTATAGGTTAGAGTTTAATCTTTTATCGTTATTGACTTCAAGAATTTTGCATACGTCTGACATCCGGACGACTTTGGCAGGATTTTTCGTTTACGTGTTCGAACTAATCAGACAGCATTGTGTCTCCTTTTAACTCTAATGGAATGAGAAGGAAAACATTATCTGATTCTAAAACGAATTTACAAATTACGGCAGGCAATATATTAAACATCTTGATGACTACATATATCTATTTTTATCAACCATTTAACAACTCCCTTTTAAACAAAATAATAGTTTTATTTATTATCAATAAAGAATAATTTAGCGAAAAAGGTCTTAATATTCAAAGGGCTTGAACAAACATCGAAAGAGTTGAAAATCGAAAAAGTCTATTAAAGAGTTTCCTGATAGCTGTCAAGTCAAAACTGTTTTACTGTTTATCACTCTGTCTGTCTCACTGTTTTACTTTTTAATATTAATGGAACATAATAAAAATATAAATATTATTGTATATTGAGTTCCAAAATAGTTCTATATTAAGATTCATTGTCATTTACAATCATATTATAAACAAAACATAAAATCAAATACATATTTATATATAAGTCGACATAAGTTTAAATATGGCCTATTATTGTTGAAACTAAACTAAATGAATAACTAATATATTGTATAACTAATACCGAATGAAATATTCGAACCTTACGTAGGCTATTAAAATATGGAGTCAACAAAATTTGGAAAAGGAATTTTCCGTGGAAGGAATGGAAATTTGTGTAGAAACAGTACCATTTCGATCTTCAAGATCTACAAAAACCAAACTGGTAGACGAATGTACAATCGATGCTCAAAACAAATTTTTATAGAAACTATAATCTGTCCAGACGGAATAACTAACGACCACGTATATCCCTGTGGTCGTTTCTTTAGGAGGGAGGAGTTATATAATACGGTTCTGACTATGCGGCCATGTGCTTAAAAATTACCTGAATGGCGAACGAGTGAGACGGTGGGTCTGTTTTCTAATAGATAAGACCCATAAGTGTCGCTCTGTATCGCAGTTCACTTTCAAGTCGCATTTTCGTTCCGTAAAACACAACATTTTTTTCAAGTAAATTAATAGTTATAATTTTGTAAACCCATTCACTTATTGCAAGTCTTATTTGGAAGAGAATGCAAGAGAACTGGAAAAAGTCAACGATCCACGAAGTAAGAAAAACTCTCTTGGGGAAAAGGCCAATCTAAACAGAAAATATTAGGTACTTACATGTACTCTGAAAATTTAACTTTTTAAACGGAAAAATAAATTGTTACCATATAAATTAATCAAAATATACTATATCATAACAGGTCAATTGAAAAGTCCCCGGCCTACGATACTAAAACAAATTTTTTTTGGCAAAATTAGTTTTTTTTTTATTCAACGTAATTCCCTTCAAGAGTGATACACTGATTGTAGCGACCTTCCAACTTTTCGATACCATTTTTGTAGTACGATTTGTCCTTTGCTTCAAAATAGGCCTCAGTTTCGGCGATCACCTCTTCATTCGACGAAAATTTCTCCCCAGCGAGCATTCTTTTGAGATCTGAGAACAGGAAATAGTCGCTGGCGGCCAGATATGGAGAATTCGGTGGGTAAGGAGCAATTCGAAACACAATTTATGGATTTTTGCCATCGTTTTCACTGACCTGTGACACGGTGCATGGTCTTGGTGAAGCGTCACTTTCTTTTTCTTCAAATGCGACCGTTTTTCGGCGATTTCTTCCTTCAAATGGTCCAATAACGGTATATAATAATGGCGATTGAATGTCCTTCTTTTTCAAGCTAGTCAATGAAAATTATTTTATGCGCATCCCAAAGTATACACGCCATAACTTTGCCAGCCGACTGTTACGTTTTCCCACGCTTTGGAGCGGGTTCATCGTGTGCAGTCCACTCGAATGACTGTCGACTGGGCTTCGAAGTGAAATGATGTTAGTCTGTCATACATCTGGACATACATGATGATGTATGTCCAATAACTAAAGTTCCTTCACTCAAAATGCTATAAGTCACAAACTAATGATCCAACAACTGCCAAATTTATACACGTATCTTTTGAGGGTTAGAGCTAACATAAAACGTATACACGGTCGGGGACTTTTCAATTGACCTGTTATGATATTTCTTACAAGATGGCGATATCGTGTCGAAAGAACGAACTTCGTTGGCATTTCGAAAGTGTCAATTCACATCGAAAAATATCTGCAGTAACAGTTAAATTCTATTTTAGGCAGCTCGAAATATATTACATCTTGCTATATATCTATAAATATCTCAGTTTTGATGTTAAGTTAGATGGTTCTCCTGGGTTAGTCTATGACTTGTTGCGCTCTTAATGATGCTTGAGATTGTCGTAACAGTCTATCTATTTTCATCGCTACTCACAATACGCCCCAGGAAACACAATTTTCTTCAAATGGCAAGCAATGAAACCACAATGTTGGGTGCCCATTTTCAATTAACTCGTATGGTAGCCATTTTCCCTCCATTTGAATCATTCCTAATGCATATTATCAACTAAAACCAATAATTGATATATAACACAGTAGCATCACCATAAATTTCTAAATGTTCTCGATGTGTTTCGCCAGGAGCGTTCAAATCAAACAACAATAAATAATGGATATCTTAAATACAATTTTGAACGTTACATAATGAGTGTCTATATATACTGAATATGTTACACTCAATAAAATTCGATGAGAAATAGTTATTTTATCTGTAGAAATGTCACAACCACTGAATTTAACAATTAGGTTAGACCGTTATTTACTTTGATACTTGCAATATACATGCAAGCATACATGCATATTAGGTAGTACTAATATTTTCTGGAATATTATTATATTTGAAATATGTTAAGTAATCTAGTGTTCAAATATAAATAAAATGATTTATTTTTTCAGTATATTTTCCAACATAGCAATTATTCAATATAAGCGTAGTCCTGAGACTTTCTTTATTGCTAGCGGTCTGTAGTAAATTGTTTGTAAAACAGCAACAATAGATAGCATCCCGAAAAAAGAAACGGCAAACATTTTATTCGGCAAGGTAAACGATCTGAGAACGAGTAATCGATAATATATCCCGGGGGTTTTAATGAAATAATGAAGAAAGACGTAACAATAACGAGCTATTAGATACTCGAACAGACGAGTCGAATATTGTGAAACAAATTTAAGGGCGAAGTCTTTAGAAATAGCTTAATTTTCTCTGAAACAAATCGATTTTGTTTCCTCGTGAGTTAAATTGAAGGGAAAACTCGGATTGTGTAGCTGATTAAGGTGATGGGAAGATATATAAGAGATGTTTTTTATTCTAATTACAAAGCGTGGGCATTGTTTGGATATCACTCTGACAGGACTTTTATTAAGCTGTCTACATTAATTAAATTTACAACATAATTATCAATGGCAGGTTTAAATTAAATAACAACTTATATCAATGTTACTTAAGCTTGGTATATAATTTTTATTTATTTATTTTTTTGAACGATTTAATAAATTAATATATCAAAATTTATTTAACAAGTTCGCAGAAATTAAATGCAAAATTGGTTAGTTGTATGCAAATGAAAGATGAATTATGAAACATTACTTTGTTTGTTAACTGATTTACTTTCGTTAATTTTTATTTCCTAGGTTAGGGTTCAATTATTTATATGGTCATTTACCTGTCGAAATTTTTTGTGCCAAATTAGCCCCAATGCACCTTCCTACGGTGTACTTGCTACAGCGTCTTTTATTATTGGCTTCCTCTTGTTAGACTATCAACATTTTAAATGTAATGTAGTGTGTTGTTTTGGCAACATTTTCTGTAGTTTATGAATAAGACCGTCATGTCATATCTAATCGAAAGCTTATGCCACATCTAAGAATAGAGCTTAACCTAACTTTTTACCTTCATAGACTTTTTCAATTACATCTCTTATTCTATGAACCAAGTCAATTGTTGTATGTTTGTTAATAGACCCGAACTGGTGTATTGGTCTTAGGTTTTTTTCTCCCTGTTATTAGTCTTCGGCAGGAAAAAAACTAATATAATATTAACAGTAGGAAATAAGCAGATGCTTGTATTATTTTAAACGTATTCTTTTCTGACACTAACTCGTAGATTGCCATCGAACAAATACATGGTGTTAAATAGTATTTCTTGAAGATGCAATTAGATAGCAAAGCAAAGATAACATTAACAACGAGTTATACATTTGACATACGTTCGAATAGATTAACGAGTACTTTTTATATACACATCAAATTTAAAATAAAGATTTTCGACATGAATAAAGCTACCTTTTATCGCTTCTATAATATATATAGTTCTTCACTCAAAATTATATAGTATATTATAGTTTATTATATGTTATATTATACAGTAATATTTGAAGTTTTGATGAATATTAATTTGTTATATTGTGTACTAGTGTCTTAATTTAATTAACAAATTAATAGTGAAAATATACTGAAGACCATCATTATAAATCCTATTGCAATAAATAATATAAACAATGTAACACATTTCAAAAAAAGCAATACAAGGTATTTACAGGTCAACTTCATATATTATTTAAAATTGAAAAGTTTTTTTTGTTATTACGCTGTCTTCTATTAACATTTCGAGATTAAATGAACCCAATAATTATCTGTATTCGATTGATTCGCATATATTAAGTCTTCACCATTTCCACGATCTGTAAATCATGTAGTTTTGAAAAGCTTTTATAACTTATGCTTTTATATGATTAATTTCATTGATTTATTTTCCAGTACAATTAAAAAATTGTGCTGTTCTATTCCACTGACTCCTTTTACATTATGAATTACATTATATTGATTAAATATTATATGATTAAAGAATCTGTGATGTTAAATTTATTAGTTTTTATATTGTTGCTTAATTCTTAATATAATATTATTAATATTATACAGTTTACTTATAATATATACTTTACTCTTAATTAAATTCACAAACGCTATTTCATACTGTTCGCTACTAATTTGCTTGAAAATAATGTAAACGTAAAGCTAACCTAAAAGAACCTAAAGAATTCCTCGTACCATGTCTTTCTGATTAACATATCTTCAAGTGATTATTCAATTAACCTATTTTGTTTTTGGAACTTTTAACACTCATATAATATTAAACAAGAAAATTACACTTTTTATATTTTAAAGTCTCGTTTTACCAACGAGGGTTTATCTGGACCGGACCTACAGTTTAACGTGGGCTCCAAACCACGATCGTCGGCATTAAGCTTACCGAGTGGCCTGTGACCAACTTAGAAATCATCCCAGAAAACGTCCGGTCTTACCCATCGTGGCGTGAGCGGGATCATTTCCTTGTCGGATTTTGCACTTTTACCTAGCACAATCACAAATATTAAACAATCAGAAGCATACATTTACGACCATGCCCCATCAGGACTCGAATCCGCGACTGTCGCAACAGTAGGTGGACCATCCTTTACCACTTCGCCAACTAAGCCGGCTACACATCTTTATTAATAAACCTAATTAAAATAACCTAATAATAATTAAAATATTTCTCTACATCTGTTCTAGATACTTAATTATTTTGCACAGATGAAATTAGAGAACCTACTCTGTAATTTTATCAAAAACAATAAATATAAATTATTGTATTTAAAATAGTAATTTGGAAATTACGTTTGAAGTTTTTCTACCTCTTAAAATGGATCCTAATTGCGGTCCTCGGTATTAAGCCTATCGACTGGCTAGTAACTAACTTAGAGACATGTGGTCTTATCCAGCTTAATTATCAACATGTCTGATATGGTTATTCTTTGTCGGATATTGTTTTCTATAAGTATTTATAATTGCAATCACAAACATAAAGTACACTTGTGCCCTGGTAGGACACCAAACTGCAACTATTGTATTTTTTGCAAAGAATAGTTCTTTTTACTTCAAAGGCTTAAGTTGCAGTAGACCATACACGTAGAAGTAAAACATGAAAAATTTAAGAAATATAAATATATAATAAAACGAAGTTATTGATAAAATGTTAAGAAGATGTTCAACAACAAATTCAATCTGGTTTGTTTATTACGTTGAAAATGCTCTTTCATAAATCTCGTATAATATATTTATTATACAATTATTACATTTGATCTCCTCTTGCAAATACCTAATAGTTACAGCCTATCAATTTCTCCATTTTCACGGATACGTATTTCCCATTTTGATATTAATAGTTATTGTTCAAAAAAGTAAAAGGTCCTATATCCTTAAATTAGTAAAAAATAAGCCACGAAGAAAGGGAATGGAATAAATTAAAGCGGATTTTTTCTTATTTGCCATATCTTATACTACCATGCCATATTTTATACCCGCGAAATTTTTTCCGCCTCATTCAACATCATTGATTGTTTAAGCATACCCATGAATATATCTATAGAATTTGTACTATTCGATAATTTTAATGAACTAATGAACGTGTTCTTTATATTGAGATTCTCCTTTCTAAAAGATTAAAAATAGTCCTTACATACTTTTATTGATAAAACTTGAATTTATTTTAATTGAATATTGATTATTATGAACTTTCAATTATTCATTATCGAGTAATTTTAATATTTTAATCGGGCGTGCTTTGATGTCAAAAAGAAAACCGTTAGATTGGACCGTTTAACATTTGTTCACGGAACAAAAACAATGATGAAAAAATTCATTTACTCTTATATGTACATTTAAACAGGGTCTAGAAACTATTCAATGTTTGTTTCGGCCTTGATAAAAAGGAAAAAAACGTAGTATTTTATATGATTGTTTAATCATATGTATTCTTACAACATACTTTTATTGATAAAACTTGAATTTATTTTAATTGAATATTGATTATTATGAACTTTCAATTATTCATTATCGAGTAATTTTAATATTTTAATCGGGCGTGCTTTGATGTCAAAAAGAAAACTGTACTAAAATCACTACTTTTTACTAAACATTAACTCTAATCCTCACACGTTTTAATCGATAGAATATGTTCGTCAAAAATTTCTGTCTTTACCAAACAACGTCTAAAAGGGGTTACCATCTCTTACAACATAATAAAATAAATTTACAGTTCTAGTATATCCTAAATATTGCAGGATGGACTGCATTGATTAAATTTAATTTAAACACATGATTTGTTTTTACATCTCACGAACATAAGACCAAAAGCGCAAACATTGCAACAATATATGATTCTAACCTTAATAATCCGAACATATAGCAATGGTTTATTCTAAAACAATTTCAACTATCCGACCAACACCCTTGTCGCAACCAGTGCGCCATTTTATAGTCCATTGTTTATCCAGATTTATGTTTTGATAGCATGATAGCAATTAAAACAACTAAATAACAGTATAAAATGTTTTCGGGGATGGTTCGTAACGAAATTAATCGCCATCGTTGACCAAATAGCTTCGTAGCTATGCTGTCCGCAAAATGTGGATCGTAAACCTTTGACCAGAATGTCGTTGTGTCCTACCCTAAAGGGTTATATTCATAAAGGGGACTAACTCCGTATTAATAAAAATGGAAACGGGATTTTATTGGATTGTTTAACTATATATATCTTCGCAAACAATATAACGTTACGCTATTAACAGATTTTTGATCACCATCACACTGAAAGTTTGCTAGTTTTTACATTTTATCATTATTTTTATATTTTCAGATTCCGCTGCTGAAGTAGTTGAATATTTCTGGAAATAAACCAATTTTTCAACTTCCTCGTAACAGAAAAAGGAAGCCTGTCTGATGAATAGAGCTGGTGAAGTAAGATATCCGAACAAAATACATTTAACAGATTTAGAAACATGTATACAGAAATACAAAATTTTATTGCAGTATCTTAATGAAATGTTCCATGTTTCATAACAGAGTAAGAGGAATAATTTAAAAAATATATATTACAAAAGCATATTTTCACAGTACTTTCACTATAAGTTCAAAATGAATTTAAGATATAACATATAATTAAATTAATGAATGTTTGTATATTAAAACCTATACAACATATCTCAAGAACAAACTCTGATTAACCTTTTTTAAATGCCATTCATTTAAATTCGGTTTCTATTAAGTTTCAATAATCAACAAAGCATTAATAAGTTTAAATCATTACACCACTGAAAATTATAAGAAAGTATTATCAGTAAGATTATTTTCACTGTAATTATTTCACAATGTTACAACTGTGACAACTTCAGAGAATCAGATCTTCAGATCAAATATAAGTATATATGTTGAGATGTAGGAGAGATAAAAAGGTTGTAAATTAATTACAATTTATTTTCTTTCATCTTTGAATATATATATCATTTACAGATATGAATTAATACGTTGTGGGAAAAGGATTATGATTTAGATCGAATGAACTTACTGAGAAATAAAGTCTAGTTTGGGATAATATTGACAGAAATTCTGGGTTTGATTCTTGATATTTCTTTTTCGTTTTTTTAACATTCTACTGCTTCTGGTCTTCTGATTCAATTCTTCATTCACTACATATTCTTATTAATATCTCTTTTTTAACAATTCTTTCTTATATGCTGTTAACAATACTTTCTTTCTCAATGCTGTTAACAATTGTTTCTTTATCAATGCTGCTTCTCGTTGTCGATGCATCGTGTTTTATCCCTGAAGCTCCTCCCTCGGGTTCTTGGTGGCGGTGGACAAGGCTGGTCCAAGAAACTCTTTTTGATACCCCGATTCATTTAGAATATAGGGGTAGGAAATACTCTCTTAGCTAGGAACTTCTCACGCTAATACAACACGTGCGTTTCGGACTCTTAAGGAATTCTCGAAAATTCCACGATTTCGGGCCTTCTTGATATTTATGGTTATAAGCGACATAAGGAGTCCTCTGCCAGGTCTAACTTCTGACACGTTTCGTCTAGCCTCGATACTTGAACACCCATTATCCCACACACACGACAACGAGCCGATGGTATATACAATTTAGAAATGCATAATAAAGGAATGTACTTACAATCAAAAATTACGCAAATAACATATTGTTAACAAGTTGTCACGCAAGAAGATGGCTTGGATTTGTTACTTGGTATCGCTGGTGTTTTTTGTAACAATACGCTATTAAATTTAATCAATTAACTTCGATAGACATCTAAAGTAACATTTTCATTGGGTTTTAGTTTCTCGTAATGCACCACTCCCTACTGATCCCACTATATGCACAGCTAAACTTTTGTGTGCTGTCCTATTTGATCCACTTTCCATAGCCAGTTTTGACAAACAATGAAACCACAATGTCAATTCGTGTAATGGTATTTTTCTTCCTATTGGCAATTTCCAATCACATATATAAAGCTGAAAGCAGTTGACTTATCGACCGATAAGCTATTTGAAAGTTCTTTGAAATTTTCACCTGAGTTATCGTTTAATAAATCTTGCATATCACAGTGTTCAAGGCCATTTTATTGTGATGGACAATAAAATTACCACCTTTAAATACTTGAAGCCAACATTGACAGTTGTGATATGACGGGTCAGTCGCAGCATCACCATAGATGTCTAAAAGTGTTTAATAGATTTTGGCAGCAGATTCGCAAATTCTTCAAGTCAGGCTCCAAAAGTAATAAATCTGGAAAATATAATATTGAGAGCTCCATGGTTAGGTTTCACTAATACTAAACTGCACATTGTAATTCTATGTACAGAAAATGAACGAATTTAACATTTAGATTGGACCGTTTAACATTTGTTCACGGAACAAAAACAATGATGAAAAAATTCATTTACTCTTATATGTACATTTAAACAGGGTCTAGAAACTATTCAATGTTTGTTTCGGCATTGATAAAAAGGAAAAAAACGTAGTATTTTATATGATTGTTTAATCATATGTATTCTTACAAAACATAAAGTTTTGCGTAATTCACAGTTTGCTATCATATCCGAAAGTCGTTAATTTTTAGATTAATAATTTTATTTGTTTTTGGTAGTAAAAATATCGCTATGTAGTAACTAGATTAAGTTCGTAAAATATATTTATAATAATAAAATGCAAATAAATGCCATAAGGTTATAAAATAAACGATGCCATAAAATAATATGCAAATCACTTTTCACACAATTTATTATACATATCATACAAAACATAAATTATGTAGACGTAAAATGTAACATGTTTATTGAAAATTATTTTAACCGTGTTTGAAATTAAGAGAAAACAATAATACTTATATTTATAATTATTAAAACATTTGGAATTTCAATATTCAATTCTATTTCAATTCATTTTATTAAAATGCTTGTTGAATGAAGGGCTTTTATGAAGCTTTTAGCACAAGATTTTTTATTTATGTTATGTTTTATGCCGAAAAATATTAACTATACAGGTGTAAGATCAAACTATTAAGGTAGAGTTTAAGAATAAAATTTACTTTTTACTATCAAATCGTTATAATTCTGTTACACACCAATCTTATATAATGCTCAGGAGACAATAAGTAACACAGAAATATTAAAACAATAATCATATAACAAGTGTTATTGCAATAAATGAAATAATATAAACAAAGAAAAAGTAATATAAGTAAGAAACAATTGACTGAGGCTTCCTAACATATATATTTAGAACATGTTTAACAAAATTTTGACAAAGATATCCCATACTATTAAGTCAGTAACATAGAGTATAACTAGCTAACATAAAAACAATTTAGAATATTTAGGGGAAAAAGCTTTAATAACCAATATGTGGGGTGCTCCGGTATTTTGGCTATTACAGCCTAACTATTAAAAACCACTACCTGTATTTAACTTTTAAAAGTTCAGTTTCTTGAATAATATGGTAAATAAATTATGCAAGACTCTATTCACAGTTAGTTTTCTAATGTTTTATTAATTTTTCACATTGAATCTAATAATTTAAACCATTGACTTATTTGATTCCGATGCTCAAGGATATATTAATAATTAAACAGTCATCATTATTTTCTGCAGTTGTAGTTGTGATACTCCCCCTTCTCTTCTTAAACGGCAGACGGAATGAATGTGTTTACACACCTTACCTTTAATAGGAAACATTATTCCACAATATCTCCGAATTTGGCGCATGCCCATATTGGCTCCATTTAATTTTAAAACAGCGAATTGTCCGAGTTTGCCGCATGCGTATATACAGCTTTATTTACTTATATTTTATCGTGATTATTAGATTTAATGTCGAATATATTAAGCAGGTAAATAGGTTCAGGATGTAAATAAAAATGGTAAAATCTTGGAAATAACACATTTTATTTAAAAAAGTATTGTAGTTTAAAAGTAATACAGTTTATTCTTTTCTATGGTTTATTCTATGTGAGAGAATGCGCATGTGCCAAATCCGGAGATGTTGTGGAGATATAGTCTACTCAAATTTTTTTTAGTAATGCGTCATAGATATTTGTGACGTCGAAATATTGCAGTGTTGCCGAATTAACTCTGAATTTTAGTTGGTTGGTTTTGACATACAAAAAAATTCTAATCTAAATAAAATAATTAAACAAAAATAATAAGAAATATAATTTATTTTAACATTATAGTAAATCTAATACATATATTATCGAAGGACTTAAAATTACAATTAAGACACAGCCATAATAGTTTGTAGGTTAGATTTGTCTTATTTATTTTTAACATTTTTCCACACAATCCATGAGTAGAGTGTCCAGGCGCGTTTTTTTATGTAGTGGTATCCCCCCGGAAGCCTAATCTACGTAATTAACAATTGTATATCTAAGAAACGTATTTTATTTTCATTCGAGAGCATATTTATTTTTTTCGTTTAGTTCTTGTTTCCTTCAATTATGTGTTTACTTGTAAAGTCATCTTGGTATCACTGTATTTTTATTTCTTCTACTATCTATGTACACCATTCTTCATAAAATTAATCACTGAATTCTGTCTAATGTATTTACCATATCTAGAAAACAGTTAGTATTCATTCTCTCCTCATATACTATAACCTAATGCTCATGCTTAATTTTGAGCAATTACAATCATA
Organism: Rhynchophorus ferrugineus; assembly: GCF_030347505.1. Taxonomy (NCBI): domain Eukaryota; kingdom Metazoa; phylum Arthropoda; class Insecta; order Coleoptera; family Curculionidae; genus Rhynchophorus; species Rhynchophorus ferrugineus. Next base: position 68,841,626 of record NW_027472581.1, read on the forward strand.
TCTGTGGACACAAATCTTTCACGCCCTACAATACCATTTTCTACAGTTAAATTCAATTCATTATGTGCATACCTTTAGTTGTTTCCACTCTCGTCACTCTGTTTCAGGAATTTCTGGCATTGCAAAAAATTATCCCATATCCTGAAAGTTTCCTTCAGTCACTTTCACTTTCCCACTCATTGTCCAATTCAATCACTAAACTGTTAATTTCTAATTTTTCTGAAACATGTTCACAATTCTACCATTTTCACCAAACAGTTTTTCATGGAATATCCTTCTCGACCAGCAATATATCTGCAATTAATTATTAATAAATATAATGATCAACAAAACCTAGTCGAATGCTATTGTAACTTTAAACATTTTCCATCCATTTTTGTGGCCTTCACACCGTCTTGCCAAGCGTGCCACAATGAACCATTTTGAAATATCCAAGCTTCATCAAGATACACAAATTTAAATAGTTTATCTTCCTTGGTCTTATTTTATGGCTTTAAAAATTTAATTATTTTTAAGGCAATGTCTGGAAGTTATATTAAACCTCTCCGAAGGTTATCTTTATACCATTTAAACCCTATGCCCTGTAAGAGTGTATAAAAGGATGTCTTACATCCCTCAAAAAGCTACGTCCCTAATTGTTTTATGTATACTCTAGACAGACAATTTTCTCTAAAATAATTTTATTAAATTATGTTTATATCGATAAAATAATTTGTGTACTTACTGTTCTTATACATTTCGTATATTTGGTCTTGAATAGAGCCAATATCAAGACCAAGATTCGTTACCCACTTTGTATGCAGACGGGTTTTCTTGAGTGAATCTAACTTATTATTCTTCATTTTGTAAGCGATGTTATTCACAGTACTCACAGTAATATTTAGCCCGGCAGCAACCCACCAAAAAACATTTTCAATAAAACTGTAGGGACTTATATTATTTAATATCATCAATAATTACCTCTCTAACGGAATTTACCAGCAAAAGGGGGCCCACATTATCAAACAAAGTAATATGATATATTACGCAGCGACTTACATTATTAAAATAATCAAAGGGCTAAAATATGTTTGCCGGTTTATAACCTGTAGTAATTATCACTAATATTTTGAATAATTTTGCGTACATCTGACAACCAAACGGCGACCGGCTGTCAGATGTAAGAATAGTGATAAGAGATTTTAACTATTACCAATAAATTATGGCTGTAAAATTAACAGTAGTTTTTAGATTTACTACAATGTTAAAATAAATTATATTTCATAATATTTTTGTTCAATTATTTTATTTAGATTAGAATTTTTTGTATGTCAAAGCCAAATTGAACTAAAACTCAAAATTAATTCGGCAACTAAAACAAAAAAAACTTTGAATATACTATATGTATCCTACCTTTAGTACTGTTTTCAGTGAAATCATTAGTGAAGTTTATTTTGTAAAGATCTAGCTTTAAAATCAGTACCTGTTTAATCTTTCGTATTAAAAATAATTGCTCACTATTATCATTTATTTAAATTAATTTTATGTTCAAACCTTTATGCTATTAAAATATATTGTTCAGATTTATCTATAGAAGTTTTTTACATTTTTTTTTACAAAAACACCCAACTAATTTCCGATAGTTTGCTTTAGAGATCAAACGAGCTACGGTTGAACGATTTTACACGATTCATTAAACCTAATCAGAGTTAAGAGCTGAAACATATCGTAATTCGGTGATAAGCTTTTTATCGCCGCATGATGGCCGCCATACCAGATTAACGAGCTCTAAATAATTGTTAAAAGATACCTTCGAACTTTATAGATTCTCATGTGTACATGAAAGTTTTTACAAAGTAATATTATCATTATTAATTTTTCCACATATTATAAGTTTATTAATGTAAACCTTTATTGTTGCTTTATATTTATTCCTTAATATATAAATAAAATATAATAATACTAATAGAAAAAGCGAAGGATGAAAAATTATGGAATATAAATAACAAGACTGAATAAGACAAAACTAATTTATATTGTTATAATTATTCTGTGTTATAATCAACTAAACATTTTACAAAAGTTAGTGTAACAACAACATTATATTGCTTCCTCCAACAAACTCTTATCAGAAAAATAATACTGGCGATCGAAAAATATTATATAATGGGTATAGAAAAAGTAACTTCTAATTTTAAAGCGTATACATTTTTGGTTATATAAATCCATTATCGTTTAAAGATAGCTAATTTCTGGAATGGAATTCACATAAATGCTTCACTGTAGAATTTCTGAGATTGCTGGACAAAAACTGAATCAAATGATTTCCAAAAGCCCCTTTTGAAGTTAGCTATATATTACCAAGAAAGTTATGTTGAAACCATAAACAGATTGGAAATGGTAGTCGGAGGAAAAGTTTTATACGGATGCATCTTTACGAATCTTTTCTCAATTTTAATCGAGTCTCTAAATTCAGTGGCATACAGTTCTTTTCAAATACAAGGAATTGATGAATTTTAGGCGTTATTTTTAATAATATGCTTCAATAACAATATTGAACACTTTAAATAATTAAATTAATGGTTTGTAGATAAACCAATCCTAACGTCGGACTAGTAGCAGCGACCCGTTAAACTAGGTTTACATATCGTTTTTTATACTATTCTCCTGATTTCTGTTACTTCTAATTTTCTTCTTATTTCTTTTTAAATATTTCATTTTGCTTCGGTTATATTTGGTATTTGTTGTTGGGTTTTTGATTTGTAGGCATAACATTTATTAATAATTCATTGCAGACATATAGTTCTTCATGTTGGAAACAGGAATGGTTTTATTCGTAGTGCAGAATTAGCATTTTCCTCTAAGTCCAAGAGTGACTACTATGGAGAAATGAACCATAACTTGTCTTGGAGTAGTTTGAAAATCAGCTTTTAAAGAACTTGGAGGAAACATCAGATTATTATGTATGTTACAATGCACCATATCATAGTACACTGGTGGAGAAAATCCCAACAAGTGCATCAACAAAGGCTGCAATTAAGGAATGGCTTAAAGTACTTAAAATAAGTTTCGAGGAAACAGGTTAAAGAATGAATTTACTTTTTAGAAATAAACCTGAGAAAAGATACATGCTAGATGCTAGAATAGATTACTGAACGTTATGGCCACAGAGAATTACGCTTTCCTCCCTATCACTGCATATTTAATCCAATTGAGTTTATTTATTTTTTGTTAACAGTTATGTCTTAGTAGCAGCCACCCGTTAAACTAGGTTTACATATCGTCTTGTATACTATTCTCCTGGTTTCTGTTACTTCTAAGTTTTTTCTTATTGTATTATTTCTTTTTAAATGTTTCATTTTGCTCCGGTTATAATTGGTATCTGTTGTCGGGTTCTTGAAGTTTATTTAGATGAGAAGAACGACGAGAAGAAAAAATGTTAGAGAAGTTTTCATGAGCTTATTTTGCAAAATTTTACGAATAATAATGAGTTTGATGACGATCATAAGAAACCAGATCGTTAGTTGATGAACATTCTTACTAAATATAAAAAATACTCTGACTAAGAACGTCCTTTATAACGATTCAGATTCATTAAAAAACAAGAGTATTGATCGCTAGATTAATAAGAACTAAAGCCAAAAAACATTAAAGGATAATGTGTTGTACTTGTAATAGTGGTAGGCATGGGACACCTGCAATTACCTACACTGAGACCTTCAAATAGCGACTGTTACCCAGGAAATCAAGAGAATCGCAAAGCGATATGAGGAGAGAACTTGTTCTTATATCAATATCGAGGTAATACAACTCTTGATTAACTCTACAACAGGATACAAACTCAGTTTGATATTATATAGTGAGGTTAATTTAATATAAAAACAGAAATGTTAATAAACATACATTATTAGAGACTAAGCTAGAGCCGATGGGTCCTAGATTTAAGATATTGTAGCGATAAGTTGTAGGCAACGACTGATAACAATGTAATAAATAAATGTAAAAAAAATACGTAGTTAGACCAACTTGGTGTAATGTGTTATGAGTTGTTCAAATTGAATAAGACCAGTAATGGTACCACTCTACGGAACACAATTAAAATAGAGGAAGCACGACAAACTGATTCTTCTACATAATACTCGTCCATTTGTTGCGAATTGAAATGTATTTGAAGCCGATGGTGGTTCTGTGATCAAGGTAACAGAATGATTACTGAGTCCTAATCGATGGACATTTTTATTTATATTTGAGATTGTTTAAGGAACAAATATCTCTAATAAGCTAGCAATTAGAATGGATAAAGCCGAATGTATTCCAATATAGTATAGTCGATATGGATGATCTCTATTTAATTATATATTAATTATTAATATATCGTAATACTTTTATTATAAAAAAATAAACACATTAGTGAAAAGGGAATAATGTGGAATAATATTTAACGTAACGTTTATATTATTTTACTTACTAAATCGGGAAAACTTTCGCACGACTTGCGTTTGATTTATCTGGTTCAATCTGATATTAGTTAATAAAGTAGTAAATAAATATATTCTATCGAACACAAATTTATTGAGAAATCATGTTGCTCAATCGACGTTCAAACGTTAATGTGTTAAATGTGTAAAATTATTATTTATATATAGAAGTGTATATAGAAACACACCTGTATTAAAATTGAATTTTACGCAAGAAACTCTAGTTAATTATTCTGTGTATCCGACAAAACGGACATTGAATTTTTATAGATATTGTTAAAATACCTCAATACGTTTTATTTCATATTTTTCATGCTATCCCGAATATTTAATATTTTAATTAATCACAAATAAGTACAAATATTAATAACGAAATTAATATTTACAATATTATAATATTTAAATATGTACATTTTACAAGTAAAATTATTGTGTTGTTCTTCTTAGACACCGATTCTGGTTGCGTATTAAGTTAGCCTTAATTGACAAAGTGTTTCATTATCGTCTTGATCTAACCAGCGGCCGACAATCCGCCCACTTATTCGTCAGGAAGCTCGTCTACGTCAGGAAACTTGTTAACCGCCCCTTTCGCTTCGTCCTGTTGGTATGCAACCCGAATCGCGCGACCACCAATCTGTCAGACCCGCCTTTTCGACTGACTAAATTCACGACGCCGACCGTTCAACCTTTGTCTTAACGTCGTGGCTGTCCTCCCGCCCCTTTTCGTCTTATCTATTCATCAGTCCGTCAATTTAAAGTGGCTGGAAAGGGATGCGGAAGGAAGGGGTGCATCTACCTTCACAGGAAAATGGTATGAATTGAGGTTGTTGCATAATAAAGAAGTCTTTCTGTAAAGTTAGGTTCATCGAAAACCAATAATTTCAGAGAATTTCAATTGTATTGTATAGTTTTATATCTCCTATGATTTATTTACTTATTTTCTTATTTCCTTTAAATATTGCTTCCGTTATTATTTCCTATTTAATTTTAAAAAGTTTTGTTACTTTCTGAATTCGAACTACTTAGATATAATTGATGTAATTATGTAATATTATTAAAATAGTGAGCTTGCCCGTTTAATTAAATATTTATAAAATATCATCATATAATTTTTTTTTATTATTATTTAATTATTACATTGTCACTAGTCTAACCTACAATTTATCTTTATGATAACTTAAATCTAGGTATATAACTAGAAGGACCCATTGGCCCTATCTCAGTGAAATAATGTTTATACATGTCACTGATATATTTTTTATTATATGCACCTAACTACACAACACTACACAAGACATGATGGTTTGATTCTTTTGAGTCTGTGTCCTATTCTGGTGGTATTTACAAAAGCTGCAATACTTCAATATTCTCATGAGAATGGGGTCATGTCCCCTTGCAATTCCCTTGATTACTTGACTGACTGTGGGTATCTGAAGGTCTCGATGTATGTAATCAGTCCTATAGTATTTGGGCTACCCACAATACCTCTCAGGACTTTCAAGTTATTTTCTTTGCAGAACATCCCCATAATTCTTGTTTATATGTTCCTTCAATTTATTATGTAGAGAAGGTTTGCATCAAGATTCATTCCGAGATATTTAGCGTTGTATATATATATATATATATATGCTATATGGAATAATAGTATTATTTAATGTTATTGGTGATTGTACGATCTGTTTATAGGTGAACTGCATATGTACAGATTTACTTTCATTAGTTCTTATTTTCCAAGCTTGTGTCCAATTATTTATATTGTCACTTGGCTGTTGTAAATTTCGTGAGGTTTCTTCACTATTGTCTCCGACAGCTATGATCACAGTATCATCAGCAAATGTAGCCATCATAATATTCTCCATTTGCGGTTTATCACAAGTGTAGAGTAGATAAAGCGTTGGTGTCAGTACACTTCCTTAGGGTACACCTGCTTTAGCTTCTTTTATTGTAGAATAAGCATCTTCTTGTTTGACTCTAAACATTCTGGTTTTAATGTACGATTTTAATAGTTCGGTGTAAGGTTTTAGTAACATTTTCTGTAGTTTATGAACAAGGCCTTCATGCCAAACCTTATCGAAGGCTTGTGCTGCATCGAAGAATGCTCAGCTATGCATACTTTTTACTTTGCTTGTAATAAATAAAATGCTTGTTAATAAACCCAAACTGGTGTGTTGGTATTAGGTTTTTTCCCTCTATGATCGGTTTTATTTTTTCAACAGGAGTTTTTCAAAAACCTTATATATTACTGGCAGCAGTGATATAGGTTTTTATTTCATTTAGTGATCAAATAATAATGAAAGCCATGTTAGTGATAAATGAGGCTGTTTTAATGTGCCACGGCTCTTTATTATGCAGTTTGAACTTTCAATGTTAACTTCTAACGATGAACTATCACTAATGTCTACTTTTTGTTAATAGTTTGCTGACTATCTGGTGTCGATAATTAGTATAGTGACGTTTTGTTGCTACGACTTCGAGAATTGAGTAGTTGTTAGGTGGTAGGTATTAGTTGTTTTTCGTCTTTGCTAGTCAAAGAAGTATCATTCTTCATTACAGTAATTCGACTTCCAACAAATCAAAAGAAACAACTATCTTTCTAAAATATTCAAATTGTCAATTTAATGATCTTTTTGACATATAATCAGCAACTACTGTCTTTTATTTGATTTTGTTTTAAAACTTTTGTTAATTCAAAAAATGGAAAAATTGAATTTATAGAAAAAACTAAACACTTATATAATATTAAGGAAAATGCAGTTAATAAAATAATTAATGAAATTAGGATTCATAATATAAAGGTAGTATCAATAGTTTTGCATCAATTCAAAACTTCTAAAAAATTCTAGTCTATTCAAAACAATAGTGACACACGTGATCAACATGTGCTTGCCGAAAATTGTAAATTCGTTTTACAGTCAGACAATATTTTCCTTCCCATTTTATTCTATTTAAAAGGAGATAGAATGCTGTTACAGAAGTTCGAACATGTAACCGAAAGAGCCTGCAAAATGTCCGTTTGCCAAACGTAGGCAAAATTCTTCAAAATATTATAATTACGGGTTATAAACCGCCAAACTTTATTTTAACGTTTTGTTTTAATACATTGCAAATCGCCGCGGTCTCTATTTTAAATAATTTTTTGCGCGTTGCAGCTGCACTGTATATTAGTACGGACACGGTCACTAAAATATATAAAAAAAACAATATAACCTTAAATTCACCAAAAAGAAACCGTGTTTATGCGAAACAGGTGACGAATCAAGATCAGCTTGATATTAATTGAAAATAATACAATTTTTAAAAACATATAACAAAATCAAGGAATTATTATTATATCAATTTATATATTTAAATCAGACATAAATATTTCAGAATGGTACATTGGGTCTCTCATGGCAACATGGTAATAAATATAGTGTAGAGACATCAAAAGTTGATGGAAAACCACTTTCGGTTTGTATGAGCCAGATCAGGCACATTAAAGAAGGAATTGACAAATGGTAGAATCTTGAACAAATTTTTGATAGATTGGAAATAAACAGCTAAGTTATTAACTGGATTAGTGTTTCTGAAAGTAACAGTGATTGAATAAAATTTAATGAATATTGGTTTATGATTCAATGCTGACAATTACCAAGACAGGGTGATGAAAGAGAAAACAACTAAAGGTCAGAATATAATTAATATACTTTAATTATAGGAAACTGTATTATAGAGTGTGAAAGCTTTATGAGCATGTGTATTATTGTTCAGAATATACATGAACTTTTAATTAAAATGTATGAGGAGATAAATAATACTAACTGTTTTGCAGATATGGCAAATGCATTAAGGAGAATGCAGTGATTAAATGTAGTTTTATCAAGAAAGATGTACACAGGTAGTAGTAGGATAAACTAAAGAGAAATATAGTAATATCATAATGACTTTACAAGGAAACATTGTATCTAAAGGAACAAGATCTAAGCGTAAAACATAAATATGCTCTCTAATGAAAGTAACATACATTACTCAGATATACAATGGTTAATTAGGTGGGTTAGGATTTCGGGGGATACCACTACATAAATAAACGCTCATAGAACTCTACCTATACTCCATAAATGTGTGGAAAAAAGCTCAATGTATATATAAAAAAACAACTCTAACCTATAAATGAATATGGCTGTATAATTAATTGTAGTTTTAAGTTCTTCGATAATATATACATTAGATGTACTATAACTCTAAATTAAATTACAATACATCACATTTTTGTTTCATTATTTTATTTAGATTAGAATTTTGTTATATGTCAGAGCCAAAATGTTTAGTACAACTCGAGAGAGTACTCGTCGCTGCTGCAACATTGCGACGTTTTAACAGGTCAGGTGTTTCACTAGTGTTTTGATGCATTGTATCTATATATGTATTGATATCTATATATATATATATATATATATATATATATATATATATATATATATATATATTAGCGATTGCAAACGGGCCACTGCTGTTATTTGAGGGGCCTAATTTTGTACTACGAGAGGATATTTTGTTGACGGGTGCAGTAAAATCTCTCTGGATTCCCTTGATTACGGCATCTCTTGCTGTTTCTAGTGGGGCTAGATGGCTTGTTAGTCTTTTCCTTCTTGATTTGCCCAAGCATATTGTCTGGGTAGCTGGTGTAGAAATTTGTTGAGATTTCGGTCCCTAACTCTTTTGCGGTGATCGTTTTTCGTACCCTATAAAGTTGACAAGGTGCTCCTTTCCGCAATCGAAACATTTGGTTGACGTATTTCTTGTCATTTTTACAGGATTTGGACTCATGGTTAGCGGCATCAGCATTGTACTTCTTTGGGATTCAACCGTTACTCTCAGGTTCAGCAGGTATTCAATTTTAAATATGTGGTGCTCGTCTCTGGGCATTATGATCTGGGTGAGTGGTACGGCAACCCCCTTTGTCCGCCATTTCTTTATAAGGGATGGATGGAATTCCTTTTCCTGGAGTGCTTCTCTAATTTGGTTGTCTCTTATCGATTCCAGTAGACCTTGATGACGCTCTTGAGTTGCCTCTCCTGGAAGGATGCGAATGATTGGAAAGGATAGTTCCTCTTCTCCTATATCTTGGATGTCAGTCAGTAGTGGTCAGCGGTTTTGGGGTATAATACAACTCCCGCGGCTCTTGTCCTCATGTTGTCGAAATCGATTGTACTCTTTTTAAATATACAACCGAGTTCCATATATTTGGTTTTATCCCGGAGTACTAGCGGCGGGATTATTGCATCCTTCTTTTGTGGTTTTAAGTTTGCCTGGGTTGGCCTGGGTGGGTGTGTGCTAGTTTCGACAGTTTGTTGCAGTTACAATTGTGTGTTGCTTTTTTTTTTTTTTTTTTTTTTTTGTTCTGGCCTAAAAACCAGGCGGTGGAATGCATGACGCATACCTGGTCGCGGAGACTTGCCCTGGAGTGACAAGTTGGACCGGGTTATGTGGGACTGCCTCTGGGCTTACCAATACACTAAACCGAAACCGCCTCACAGTTGACCCCTGTGGATCACTACTGCTACTGCATTAAATTTGGGGATATGGCACCCGCTGATCGGGCAGCCGTTATTGGGCACGAGAGCCCGGCGATTCTATTGATTCGCGAACCTGAGTTAACACACAACTGGGTACTGTTGTATGGGGGCAAAAGTTATGACTGTAGCGACGGATGAGGTCGTTTCAGCCTGGAAAAGGGGGAGAGCTTAGCGGTGACGCGGTGCTAAGCTCCCAGCATGTCAACCAGCTCGCGAACAAGCGCGTTTTCAGAAGAACTTGAGCTGAGTTGTTGTTTGTGGAATGATTGAGATATGAAGTGCTTGATTTCTGGAGTGTCAGTTTCCCTATGGATTTGATTATTTCTGACAAACCATGGAGCGTTTAATATTCTCCTGAGGAGCTTATTTTGGAAAACTTGAAGCCGTTTGACCTGGTTGGGTGTAACAAACTTGAAGTAGACATTAGATCCGTAGAGGAGTACGGACCGAATTAACATCTTGTAAAATAAGCATTTGATGGAGATGGGAAGCCTGCTAGAAGGGCAGATCAGAGGAGATAGCAGGTTTGCTATCCCCGAACCTTTTTGGATTGCTTTCTGGATTTGGGAATGCCAACCGAACCGCCGGTCGAAGTGAAGACCTAGGTACGTGACGTTATCCAGCCATGGAATTATTGCGGTGTCGATCTTAAGTTGCGAGACGCGCAGTGCGTAACGCTTCTTGTGGAAAATGATGGCCTGGGTTTTCAGGGGGTTGATTTGCAACCTCCAGAATTTGAACCACTTGACCGCATGATCGAGCTGCTTCTGTAAACGCTCATGAATTGTAACTTCGAACCTGGCGGCCGTGAAGAAAGCAGTGTCGTCAGCGTAAAAGGCGACGTCAATATGCTCTTTTCTCGGCATATCTGAAATAAAGAGATTAAATAAGGCTGGGGCCAGCGGGGAACCTTGAGGTACGCCAGCATCGATTTGTTTACGACTGGAAAGTGACGCCCTGATCTTGACCTGGAAAGATCTGTCCGAGAGATAGGACTTGATGAGAGCGGTTAGGTCTTCTGGGAGGCCTAACCGCACGCACTTTGCGAACAATCCGTCGTGCCAGACCTTGTCGAAGGCTTTGGTTAGGTCCAGAAGAACTGCTCCAAGCTTTTTACGTTGGTCAAGAGCATGATGGATGTGTGCAGCCAGACGGGAAGCTTGATGGACGGATGAGTGGTGAGCGCGAAAGCCGAATTGTTCATCTGGAATGATGTTGTTTTCCTTTGTGAAAGAGTTGAGAGCGTAGAGTATTGCCCTCTCGGCAAGCTTCGAAATGGCGCTGAGAAGGCTGATAGGCCTGTAATCAGATGGAGATGATTTTGCTCCTTTCTTGGGTATAACCGCTATATGTGCGTGTTTCCAAGACGCCGGGAAGTGTTGCAGTCTCATGATGGAGTTAATAATGTTTGCCAGTTCTGCGAGTTGCTTATGCGGGAGCTTTTTTAACTGGGTAATCGATATTCCATCGAAACCTGGAGATTTTTTGGTTTGAAGTTTGCCGATCATAGTCTGTAGAGACTTTGGAGATACAAAATGGTCGAGAAGAAAGGCGGGGGTTACTGGTCTTTTGACGGAGTTGGATTCGTTGATGACAGTGTCAATGTCTTTAGTTTTAGTGTTCTGTGCGGGTGGGAGGCATTTCATTTGAGCTTCGTAGGTCTCTGCAAGGAGCTCGACTTTTTCTTGGTCAGTGACTGCAAAATTTCCTGTAACCGCTGACTTCAGGGGAGGGATGACATTGTGCGTCTTCCCCACGAGGCATTTGGAGACACGCCAGAAGGAAGGGGGGCCATCCAGCCTTTGATCCGCGAGAAATGAGTTCCATTTCATTGCTCGCCAAGTCGAGACGGCCGCCCTTACCCTCTTGCATGCTCTGTTCGCCTCCCTTTTGTCTGCAGCATCAAGGGTGAATCGAGCTAATCTGCATAAACCGTTTTTGATGCGAATTTCACGTTTAAGAGAAGCGGGAAGATTGTTTTTCCACGGCTGGGGTTGTGATGAAATTTTGACTGTGGAAGATTCGTGAGCAGACTGAATATCGCGAGTTAGCTTGAGTACGGCTTCCTCGAGGTGTTCTGGTGTGTTAATTTTCGGAATTGGATCGGATTTCAGGAGAAGAGATTGGTAGTTTTTCCAGTCGGTTTTTTTTCCTGAATCTTGTTAGTGGGACTTGAGTGGTGGCGCAGTTTCCGAGTTTGAGAAGGATCGGACGATGATCAGAGTCTAGTTCGTCAAGGACTCGAACTTCGGAATCGCGATTTACGTCTTGAAGAATAAAGAAATCAAGGATTCTTGCTGCGCCTTGAGAGACTGTACTAGGGTGATGGGTGGGTTCATCTGGCAAGGCAAGACCGTAGCCCAGATCTGCACTTAGAGCTACGATGGCGTTACCTGCGGGATTCGCTCTGGAACACCCCCAGGTGGGGTGGTGGGCGTTGAAGTCGCCACCTATTATTTTCGGAAATTTTCCTTCGACGAGTGATCGGTATTCGGCATAGTTGAATGCAGAAGATTTCCTGTACAGGGATGTAATCACGAAGGGACGTTCTTGGATATCGATTTTAATGGAGGTTGTTTCGAAGTTGTTTACTGATAACGATGGAAGGAGCTCGTGTTTGACTCCTTTTCTGACGAGAATGGCGGTTCCACCGCCTCGACCCGGAGTTCTATCGTTTCTGTAGACAAAAAAGTGTTCGAAAGAGAGACGATGCGAAGGTTTCAGGAAAGTTTCCTGGATGAGCACGATGTCGACGTCATAGAATGTTATGACGTCCTCCAATTCCGCTTGCTTTCCGCGTAAGCTATTTGCATTCCATGTCATCAGTATAAGAGATTTCGGAACAGCCATTTCGAAGAGTTAAAGGCTGCTGAAAGTTATAGAGACAGGTAAGTGTTGCCGCTTAGGCGGCGACATTTGGAAAAAGACGAGCAAGTTGGTGAGCCAGGGCGATCACTTGTAGGAAAGCCTGCGGGTCAGTAAACGCCTGCATTGTGGAGTTAAGGTCCGGTGTATTGGTTGGAGCAGGAGTTTGAGTTGGAGCAGGCTGGGTAGCGCTGGCTAATTTTTGGGCTAGCTTTCTGCCACCTTGGTTACTCCATGCAGAACCTTGTGGAGGTCTGGTTTCGGTCGGAATTTTTGGTTTTCTTGGAGCAGGACGGCAGGTGCAACCGCTGAAGTTTGCGGTATGAGTTTCACCGCAGTTGCTGCACTTTGGAGGTGCTTCTGGGATTTTGGTACAGGATCTAGTGTCGTGATGCCCGGCACATTTGACGCACCGTGGGGGGGCTCGGCAATATGAGCTGGAGTGCCCGAAAAGCTGGCAGTTGAAGCACTGCACTGGCTGGCCGTTTCCTCTCTGGACCTCGACCTTCACTGTGATGACGCCGAGTTTGGTCATATATATGATCTGTCGCTCTTCGCGAGGGACAACTACCTGAACAATTGGTAGTTCTGTCCCGGATTTTAATTTCCATCTTTGCACAAATTTGGGATGGAAGCCTTGATCAAAGAGAAGTTCACGTACTTCGTCAATGCAGAGTGATTCTGGGATGTTTTTTATTATTACCCGGAATGCTCTCTCCTCCGGATGACAGAAGGAATGGTAAGGGTAATTCCTTTCCTCGAGCAGGGTAGTAAGTTTACGGTAATTGTCGCTTGTGGCGACGAATAAGAAAATGCCGTCCTTTTTATTTCGGGTTATAATGTCTATTGATTGTGCCTTAGTAATTCTAATAAGCTCCATGAACCTCTTCTTATCACGGAGCACTATAGGCGGAATTTTTTCCTTTGGGGGACTTTGAGAAACAGTCGCCGAAACGGTTGGCACTGTTTTTGCTGTGGAGGTTAAGACTTGTTTAGTGACCTGGCTACTTACCTGCGCAGGCTGGTCTTGGGTTGGTCTTGTGGTAACTTGTTTCGGTACTGGCTGTGGGGCCGTCTTGGTGGTCGGCTTGTTTTGCACTGGTCTGGTGGCAAATTTTGTAATCGAAGGCTGTACGTTAGCCTTGGCTTTCGATTGGGTAGATTTAGTGGCTGGCTTGGCTACCGGATTGGGTTGTGATTTGGGAGCCTGTTTTCCCTTGTTGCCGGCCTTCGGCAGCTGGCTTTCCTGAGGTGGAGTGACGGGCCCTCTTTTCCTTTTTCCCACCAAGGTGAAACCGTCTTCTGAGTCTTCAGTTTGGTCTAAGTGTTGTGTCGGTTTAGCTGGTGTCTGGGACTGAATTTCTATGGCAGCGGGAATCTTTACTTCCATGGCATCTCTTTGATGCTTCATGAATTGTGTTATCGTAGCTGTGAGAGTTTTTATTTCTTCCTTGAGCTCTTCGGAAGCCTTTTCGCTCTTTTCCAGCTTTTCCGTCTGTTTGTTCAGGGCGTCTGTTTGGGCTTTTGCGAACGTTTTAAGGTCAGCTATCTGCTTTCGCAGGTCTTCGTTCTGTTTTCTCAATTCCGTTATAAGCACTTCTCGGCTGTCTTCTGAAGATGGTCCATTTGAATTTGAAACATTGGGATTATGTTCAGGAGGCGACGTCGGCTCTGACGTACATGACGCCATTGCCTTGTCTGTAAAAACGCCTTTTCGGCGCTTACAGACGCTTTTTTTTTACGTAGGCACTGGTGAAACGTGATAACGGGTCGACCGTCTTAGGGAAAGTTTCGGGTAATTCTCGGAAGCGCAGGTAGGTTCGGCGGACCGGACACGACCGTTCTCTTCGAGAGCTAGCACGGAACTTTGTGTGTTGCTATCTTCTGCTTTGTTTTCGGTTTCCAAATTGGATTTCGGTTCTGCCTTTTTGGTTTCTACTCTTCCAAAAAAGCTCTTGAAGGAGCTTCTAATCTTCGGTGACTGTTTACTAGAACAATCATTAACAGGTAGTCAGGCACCTTGGGGTACGACACTTTGTTGGGATGACGATCGGAACTCCCAACACATCCGGTCACTTCGAGCACTTGACCTCCCTTGATCGAAAAGGGAAACTAAAGAAAAATAAATGAATGGAAATATTCAGATGTTTATGGTGTAAAAATATCTGATAAGAGCTAAAGAGAAAACCAATGTTGAAATTGGTTTATTCGTTTTCGTTTCGAAAATTTCGATGTTACTGAAGAACCTCTCCCTGGCAAACCAATCGTCCAAAAAGTCAATGAAATTCTTAAACATGTGTTGGTCACATTTTATCTCCTAATATCACTCCGCACTAATAATTGATCATAAAATAGTTTTAACCATTTATAAAAAGCTGGGAAACTGAAAAGGCCCACCATTTATCTGAGTATCCATTAATGGATCAGTGTCGAAACAAATCTAAGTTATAATCTAAACAAATAACTACGTTTAATAAAAAAACGGATCATGTAAGACAATAATGTCAGAAAGATATAGTGGTTGAAGTCGGAAGAGGCTTTACAAATGGTTACAAAAGCCGTACTGACGCAAAGAAAGCTTCATTCATTCACTAGTATCAACAAATGATGCGATTAAGACAAGCATTGAACCATAATTTATCAGTAAGAAAGATTATATCTTCCATCACAGATATTAACTCAGTTTTAATGTATCCAACATATAGCACGAATCTTGAACCGTTTGATTGGCATGCAATCCAGTTACTACAAAACTCGTTGTGTTTGAATCTAGTAACTTTCTATAATGAATTTGTTTTGGAAAAATGAAAAGGTAAAAGAAATCGAAAGCACTTTGTAATGAACTCGTGTAAAAGTGACTTTTATTTTTTATTTAAACACAGTTTTCTCTTATTAATTATCATTTATTATTTACTAAAATTCATTTATTATGTTCTAATTTTTATTGTATATTTACTACCATTCATTTCTCATATTCTATTTATTATTTTCCAATTGTTATTATTCATTTATAATCCTGTATCTATCATTTTATACTTATAATTGTCTATTAATTATGTTCTACATATTTATGTATTTATCCACCAATCGGTATATGTTTTATTTTATTATATTTCTCTCTATTCTATTATTTCTTCGAATCCTCGTATATTCTCCATAATTCTTAGATTATGGCAAATCAAAGATAATAATTTAATGGTTGCAACTGTAGATATAAATTATAACTATTATATAATCCAGAAACTAACGCCAAAGTGGCTAAAGTTACTGATGCGTAGTAATGATCTATGGATAGTTTGAAGCATACATAACGCCGCAGAAAGTGGTTTCTGGTGGCTCTTGGTGAGACCGTATCTATCCTGTGGCTTTTAGCTTTCTCCCTTGTATGTATGGCACGTCCATCATAGCTGGAGCTGGAGAAGTAAGTGCACTAGTAACAGTACATTTCATTTATTTATTTATATTAAGAGTTTAGCTTTAACCCTAGCGAGGTCTACTAACCTTAGTGGCAGCAGATCGCGCGCGTTACTTGCCTTGATCTCTTGCACGTCATTATTGTTAGTGTTCGGGCATAAGCTGGTACGTCGTGCAACAAGCACAGTTATTTACTAGCACAGCTATCAACTATCGTTATTATCGATATTATCTATTATATGTTGTTTATTGGCATATACAACCATTATATTTATTGTAACTATCAGTTACCGTTATGAACGGTTTTATAATGATTATCAATTATTGCTAACCATCCTGGTTAATCTAACATTATATTGCCTACCATTGTTATCTCCTTTTATTGAGATTATCAATACCATCCATTACCAGTATGTCGATATATTCATTTATCAATATTACTCTAGCTGCCAGTATTTTGACTGCCACTATCGTTATATTCAGATTACCTAACAATAGAAGTATCTATCTACGTAATATTTCAATTACATTTTAATTTCACCCTTGTCATTGGAAATTGGTTGCTCAGTTAAGATTTTTATTATATTTGCAGAACTGTCACCCGACCACCTCGAACATCAAGATCTCGCACCCTTATTTACATTATATATTTTGCAATTTATTGAGTAAGTAGTTGCTATATCATTTATTTTGATCTGTAATTTTATTTATTTTAGACCATAAACTATTTAATTATTTTTTAATTAAATTTAATCTTTATTTTACGCCCTAGGTACAGAAACAACCCTACAATCGTTATTTACAAAGCTTAATACCAAAGGAGATGAAGGCTGAGTTAGATGAAGTTCTCGATACACATCCTCAATATGGTCGTATAACCACAACAAAAGAACAATGCCCTAGACTTTCAGTGGAAGTCGTGAAGTCTTTGATGATATCTACGGTATGATTCCGAATGATCCATATATATGTACGCGAAATAGATACGATTGCAGGAAATTTACAACGTATAGCACATTTTGCCTGTAAATCCCATATTTATAATTAAAAACTATATGTGCTAGGAATTCTTTTTGATATGGTTTCTGATGCCCACCAAAACTTTATGTCCTAAGCAATTGCTTCGTTTACTTATGGGTTTATCCGGAACTGCTTCTACACAAATTTTGGTAGTTAAAAAAGTAAATATAGGTATTGGGTTTTTTAATAATAGCAATTGCAAAATCATTGACTCTGATGCCCCTTTCGTACTTTTTTGTCGCAAATAATTGTCATTCGTTACATCAACGAGCTTTCAAAATCTTACTGTTTTCATGGTTGCACATTTTATAATAGATTTCATTGAAACTTTATTAATTTACAGTAATTTTTTTTAATAACCTATTTAATTTACAGGATTTAACCCATACAGGAATTTCTTTATTCAAGCAATGCAACTGTTGCCTGAAGCACTATTATAATAATCGAAACGTAACAATAACTTATTTAATAACATTTAGTGATATGAATTTTTTTACAATTCCTTGATTCTATTTGATATATATCTGCTCATCTACATATAAAATATATTATTGTTAAAAAATAGTAGACCCGTGTTTTCTCATTACCAGATTATTTGCCTTTACTAAATATTTACCTATATTTCTTAATAGTAGACCTAAAAATTAATATTTCCACTTTAATAAAAATATGTTCAGCACTATGTGCAGCACTATAATAAACAAAAGCATATTCAGGTGCGATTTTAAAAACCATTACTATAAGAAAAGGTATTGTGAGTATATTGCGAATGAGGTGTTGGGATGAGTTCGGTTCTTCGATTTCGTAGGAATGTAAAATTTTGTTCTTGGAATACTTCCAAACTGGTAAAAGCATTAACAATTGCTATTATTGTAAGCACATTATTGAAGCTTACGAGCCTAAAGTTTACTAAACTGTATTCTTGGGCGTAGCGCAAGTATTCGATAAAATCAAAAGCAATTGTAGGGCAAGACAGTGTTTCGAGTCCTGTTCTTTACCTACTTTATACATGTGATATACCACAAATAGAAAATGGTGCTATAGCTGAATTTACTGATGATATTACGATACTTGTTATTGCTGGAAATAATGAAGAAATACCCAGAAAACTGCAACACGGAAGTAATAACATAAAAAAGTGGACCTAAACATGGAGAAACGAGTCAACGAGAGTAAATAAGTGAATATTGAATTAGCCCACAATAAAATAAAACTATTACAACATAATAAGTAACATAGAGTAACAACGTTAACACTACGCTGGGGTGATCTTGAACTTCACAGGAAGAAGTATATCATAAAAAAAAATAAACTCGAATTAAGATACCAAAGAGTATTAATATTTGGAAGAAAATCCAATTTATCCGTACATAATAAGTTGCTTCTTGTACAATCAAGTTCTAAAACCTATATGGACCTATTCAAATTAGTTAGGGGATATTTTGAGGGAAGTAATATCAACATAACAAAAGTATTTCAGAATAAAGTCGTGAAAAGAGTTATTGACGCTATATGGACAATTACTTACTTAATCTTCATGGAGGAAATCAAGATATTGGCAATAAAATATGAAGAAAGGCTATTAAATATATTCTATCGGAATATTTTATACAACCCCTAAAAGCCAGTACTCACCAGGTTTAACTTTTTCTGGTCATTGTCACATATCAAAAATCCTTTCGTGGATGTAATACACTGCACTGAAGGAAGTTTGAAATATGAATAATCATTTAAAAAATCTTAATCAAAAATAACATAATTCTTAAAATTATAGATCCATTTTTAAATTCCATTCTACGGATTATGGCAAGTCAAAGATAATAATTTGATGGTTGCAACTGTAGATATAAATTATAACTATTTTATAATCCAGAAACTAACGCCAAAGTGGCTAAAGTTACTGATGCATAGTAATGATCTATGGATAATTTGAAGCATACATAATGCCACAGAAAGTGGTTTCTGGTGGCTCTTGGTGAGAGCGTATCTATCGTGTGGCTTTTAGCTTTCTCCCTTGTATGTATGGCACGTCCATCGAATTATTAATTTACCCTGGTATATATGAAATAATATCTACTTACAAACGTTAATTTCTTATGTAGACATATTGAATTATTAATAAATACAATAGAAAGCTTGTTCTTGTTAATATTGAATCAAATTAATTCGCTAAAGCTATACACTTCGCGTATCCATCTTAGCGGAACGTAGAAGTAATATTGCATATTCATTGAGCCCTAATTATACCGTATCTAACGATATTGAAATATCGTAATATAGCGTATAATCGTAAGGCACTATCCAAACATGCTACGATGTTATTAAAATTTATTAACCCCGTAGGGTTGAATTTCTACGGGATTACAGTAGATTCGAATTAATTAAAACAGGTATAAAAGTGTAGAGACTTAGACGGCTTTCGCTGGCGGAATACGAAATAATTTCGATGCTTTAAGGGATTTATAGCGCCTTTATTATTTCTCTATATATTTTAACTCTCTTGATAGTAACTCAGTTATTAAATCATTTGAATTATCATAAAATTGTGTCCTAGTTGAAAATAGAAAATTATCGTAAGCATATTTATGATGAAGTTTGTTCAGTAAATATTAATTATCCATTAATACTCCTTGTTTTCTATATTTTCTCTCAAGGTTAATATTTCCTTTAATTTTTTTCATTAATAAACCATCTTCGGATTTATGTTATTGCTTATGTTCTAAACCAATTCTTTCTTGTTGCCAGTCGTTGAGCTTTTCGTTAAAGCTGTCGACCGCGGTAACTCGGAGTAATGGTAATCACATGTTAACTGAAGGTCAATAAGAAGAAGACTCAATAACTTTTCGATAAATATATCTATTGTTCTTCATGAAGTTTTATTTACTAGTTTTTATATATACTGTAGTTAATATATTTTCTCCTAACTGAATAAATTTTTTTCCAGATATTTAATTGGTTGTCGCCCTTCATATAAAAATTTTCTAGTACAAATTATACATATATACAATATGAACACCTAAACCCTTTTTTTCTGACATTTATATAAGCCAATAAAATCTATGTCTTTTTACTATCTTTGTTTTTGTAATGGTTACAACAGGAATATTAGTACATACCTGAATTTAAAGTATCGAGATCATAATGGATAGCAGATAGTTTAAATGGTCAGAAGTGAACGAAAACATTATATCACCACCAATCAATGGCCGGCATTTGAGGAGACTCTCTACTTCACAATTACCGCTGTAGTTCATGTTGAAATGTTGGACAACTTCGAATATTCTTCATTAAATCTCGCCGCAGTTTTCTATTAAGAAGCTATTTTGGCTTCAGGCAACATTAGTTATCTATTTTTCAGATCGTTATGTTCATTTGTTCATTTTGTTCCATGTAATATTTTTCGGAGATGTTCGCTGAATCTTACACTCAAAACATTGATTTCGCCATTATGAACAATTCGTTTACCATTTCCAATACCATGCCTTAAGCATTGCATATGAAACATCTCAAGCTCACTTAATCACTTAATTTTGTATTGTAATTATGTTATTTATTATTCCTCTTATATTATGTTAAAGCTATAGTAGGTTTTGGTATTATTAAGACATCACAATTTTCTTCCAATATCAATTTGAAGTAGTTTGAAGTTTCATAACTCATAACAGTACTCATACAACAATTTTTACTGTAGTAATTGTAATTTGAAAACAAAAAGAGCAATTTGCTGGCTCACGATACTTTTTCTTGACGCTTACTGTTGGTAAACAACAATTTCTCATTATAATCTGTTGATAATCTACACAGAAGCTTTATGAAATAGTATATATTTATATTTTTACCTTAAACATAGTTCTAGTAGGATTGGTTGATGTCGATATTGAGTTCATACTTTGAATAATTTGAGAAAGTAAAAAAGAAGTTCCAGAAATAAAATTTAGAAACGAAGAGAAAATATTTCTTCTGTTCGTACGTATGTAATTGACCTCCCTTTAAAAGTTTTTTTATGTCCGGCTGTATATATATATATATATATATATATATATATATATATATATATATATATATATATATCCATCTATAATGGGCCGATTTTCAAATTAATTTTTTTTCGAAAGAGTACTGAGGTGGTCCCATTGAAACCAATCAGGATATCAAAGGCTCGTATAAAGTTTTCACATATTTTTTTTCTAAAATAATCAGATATTTGTGTATAATGTTATTTCTGAACTGATAAGACCGAAAATCGGAAGTAATTCAGTCTAAAAGCCATTTAGTTTGCTTTTTAAACATTAACAATATCATATGAGAATTTGTAGAAACGTTGTAGGCAATAGAATTTAATGGTTAGAACGTTAAGTTCACACGCGGAGATTGCGAGTTTGATTCCCAACAAAACATCAACTTTTTGTTCTAGTTTGATTGAAATATCTGTCAAATTACCTATACTGGGTAGAGGATCCCAGGGCATCAAACGTTCATTATTTTCAATCATTGTTTCTTTATTCCTATTTTACCTCATACGGGCTGTACTTTTACTTGGGCTGTCCATTGTAATACTTAATAATATAACTGCGTAATTTATTGACTAAATATCTAACACCTAATAGAGAAAAATAAAATATTTTTAAGAAAAAAATTGAACCGACTTCGAAAAATTTAAATAAAATATCTACATAATAATCGTTGTAATAACTAAATAAAAATAAACAAAAACATTATTTAAACTCTTTATACTACTACACGTATTTTATATTCTACTCTATGTACACAATTTAGCTTAATACCTACATAAAACTATTTATCTATTTACAATATTATTTTAACTACCACCAACTGACCAGTTTGAAGCCCGTGCCGAGCACAAACAATGCAAAGAGAATAATATAATTTTGTGACATATACACAAAATTAAATTACCAACAAAACAAATCTAAATTGTTGCTCGGTACTGATTTCAAACTGATTAGTAGTGATATATAAATAGTGATAGCATCTTATTTCAATATTTGTTTTAGGACTGTATTACAATGTTAGAAAGGATAAGATGGTTTACATGATTTGGGCAATAGAAAAAGGAAATAGGAGAATTTTTTGTCTGAAATCGGGAAGGGGAATCCCGTTACGAATACCGGGTCGCGGAGACCAACGGGAATAAGACCGGTTTTGTGATGACTGTCTCTGGGCTACCCACTAAATCCTACCCCATCAGCTGATCTTATGACCGTAATTAATACTTCTTACTGTTAGTAAGGAGTGTGCCGGTAACATCGTGCCTCTTGCACGAGGGCCAGGTGAGGGCATAGCGTCGTTATCACACCATGCAGCCCGCGGTACCTTAAGTTAAGTTATTCGTTCAGTGGAAAAGATTCAGACAATTGGGAGATATAGCACAACGACACCACGTCGGCTGCGATGGAATAAGGCGGCGAAGAGTTAACAATATGAGTTAACTTCTATATCGGCTAGCTTGGTAATACATTTATTAACTGAGAGACAACGAGTGGATGAATATCTTGAGTAGAGCTCGTATTTAAAGTAAATTTGGAGGACATCTGTTTATCTGTGAGTCTAATTATTCCTGACGAACCAAGAGGAGTTAAGTATTCTCCTGAGAATCTTGTTCTGAAAGACTTAAGTCGTTCCACCTGATGGGGTGTAACGTAAGCAGTTCCGTGTCGGCTCTCGAAGAGAAGGGTATGCGCTTCCGAGAATTACCCGAAATTTTCTATGAGGCGGTAGATCAGTTGGAAAATCTGAGATGTTGGAAAAGAGCGGAAGACCTGAAAGCCGACATCAAAACCCTCACCGCCACCATAACAGAATTCATGAAATTTCAAAAAGAACCCATCGAAAGGAAGACTGCAGCTGCCACAGAAACCCAGATCACCCTGGTGGGAAAAAGGAAGAGAGGGCTCATAACTCCACCACAGCAAAGTCAGCTACGGAAAGCCAACAAGGCAAAATAGGCAACTGCTTCCAAATCAGAACCCAAGTCAGTAATCAAATACATCCAATCTTGAGCCAAGGCTAACGTACAGCCTTCTATAACTAAATTCGCCACAAGATGTAATGCAAACTAAGCCAATTACCGGAAGGTCTCACAGTCACCACCGAAACAAATCACCACCAGACCTACCCAGCCTGCGCAGATAACTAACCAAACTATAACCTGCACAGTAAAAACAGTGCCAATTATTTCAGCCATGGTTTTTCAAACTCCCTCAAAAGAGAAAATCCCACCTATAGTGCTCCATGACAAGAAGTAGTTCATGAGTGTTATTAGAATCTCCAAGGTACAGTCCATCGAAATTAGCACCCGAAATAAAAAGGGGGACATTCGCTTATTCGTCCCCACAAGTGACGATTACGAAAACTAACTACCCTATTCGAGGAAAGGAATTATCCTTACCATTCCGTCGGACGTCGGGAGGAGAGAGCATTCCGCTTGATATCCCGGTTTCGACGGAATATCGATTACCCAATTAAAATATGAGCCGAATCATTTCTATCTGACTACAGGCCCATCAGCCTTCTCAGTATCATTGTGAAGCTTGCCGAATGGATAGTACTCTACGCTCTCAACTTTTTCAAGAAGGGAAACAACGTCATTCCTGACGAACAATTCGGTTTACGCCGTCACTATTCATCCATCCATCAGGCCACCCATCAATCCGTACACATCCATCACGCTCTTGACTAACGTAAAAAGCGTTGATGTGCTGGAAGCTTAACTCCACGACGCCGCTAACCTCCCCTTTTCCAGGCTGGAACTATCTCATTGGTCGCTGCAGTCATAACAGTGTATTGGTAAGCCCAGTAAGCAGCAAGCCTCTGTGATCAGGTATGCGTCATACATTCTAGCGCCTAGTTTTTGCCAGAACAAAAAAAAATAAATGAGACGTAATTAAGACACTGAAGCCGCATAGAACGACTGATTGAACCAGCATATTGTTCAGGAGAGACTTATTGAAAGAGGAAGTCTGCTGTGCCGATTGATGAAAGGGCATTGACAATAACTTAACCTTTCTGGTGGGTCGTTCGAATCTGAGAATTCCACCTAAACTTCCGATTGAACAGAAGACTGAGATCGATGGCTTCTTCTGTCCATGGAATTTGGGCTTTCTCGATTTTAAGATGCAATATGTTAGGTATAAGATGCTTATTGTGGAAGAAAATGGACTGACAATAGACTTGTTTCTGAAGTCTGCCCTAGCTACGCGGCGTTACTCGTTAAGAGCTAAAATAAGCAGTGTCGTCCGCGTAAAGACCTGCCTCAAATTGTGGTGTCCTAGGAATATCTGAACGGAAAAGTTAAATAGAGCAGATGCCAGGGGGAACCTTGTGGAACTACTTCGTCGATGGTTTTCCGGCTGGAGGAAGTATCTTTGATATTCACCTGGAACGATTGATATGAAAGAAATTATTTCATTCAAGAGAGGTTAGGTCATCGGGTAGACCTAACCGAGTGGATTGGCCACTAAGCCTTAAATGGCTTCGGTTATGTCCAAGAGGGCCGCTCCAAGTCTTTTATGTCAGTTAAAAACACGATTCATTTTTGCGGCTTGCCGAAGGGCCCGATGTACGGCTTAGTGTTCATAAAATCCTACCTCTGCGATTATATAAATATATTTATGTTAAAGGGAATGTACAAGCCGTGACAACAACCACTATACTATACATTCATCACTGGTCCAACAGAAACTATATCAAGAAGACACCAAACAATATTTTATTAAAATAATAGATTAAAATAGGCATTTTCACTTATTAAAAGACGACATCTGAAATATGTAATCGAAAGATCTGCATTACACTAGGTAGTATAACCAGAGTAGCAAAATTAAAATATATTGAACACTTCTATGTAATAGATAAAACGGGGCCATTTCACAAGTTTATGGGTAGTCATGTGATCAGAGGAAGAATACATAAAATGAAAGTAAAATGCTGCACGCAAGTATTTAGCAAGACTAATTTTACCTGTCTGGACAGATCTTACATGGAGTAAGTGTTTTAATTTATTTTTTACACCATCATAGTGTTAAATAAATTATATGATTAATTTGTACTATTTCAGAATATTCAGACATCCCGCTACAAGCTGATAGCGATGATACTGCAATACTTGCAATCCTTTTGGATATTTTATTTGACAGCATTAATTCAACAAAATGATTCTCAATACGATTAAAGGCGTTAAAATGAGCTGTTTGGTCAACCTCTGAGAATATCACTTTTTGAAAAAGGAGCTGTTAATACAGGGTATACCGTGAAGTTTATTTTTATTAATATTTGTACCTTCCCTTGCGAACACAGCGATTACACTGAAGGGGTTCATACATTTACTGTACAAAATTGGTACAGCATAATGAATATGTTAAATATGAATATGAATTTGTCTTGATCCTTCCAAAGGACGTGTTAGACAATATTTCTGCCAGTGTTAGGAGTATGTTAGGAGAAAATTGTCCAGTGGCAGACCACGATATCTACTCACTTTCACACAATATCGGTTTTATTCGAGTAAAAATGTTTTAAAGATGGTTAAATGTGAATGTTGAGTATTTTGCATGAGAACAATCACATACGGGATTAACATTAATCAGGAATTTATATCAATCTATTAGTAAATATTATTTTGTTAAGCCTGTTTTATTTAACACCTAAATTATACGCAAGAACTAACTATCTGCAGCTAAGAAACTAATCTACCTCAGTATGATTTTGATGGACTTCTGAACTGCAAGTTTCTGTCCAAATTCCAGTACACTCTGTTAATTCACAGCAACATCAGTCCACCTTTGGTGGCCTTATGCCTTGAACTGTGAGCCGGTAATCCAAGGACTAATTCTGTTTTTCAAAACTTGAAAGTTTCCTACTTGGAATAGCTTATGGCTAGGAGTCATTATGCATCTCCAATCCACCTTTTGTGATCTTATAGCTTCAGCTGCGATACTTTTGCACGAACACCAAGAAACACTTTGAGTAACTGCGGAACGATTTCATATCCATTGTCAGCCTGTCTTCTTTTATTGATAATTAATTCGATTCCAGTTAATTGAATAAATTCAAAAGTTAACAAAAAAACTTATGATATCTCTAGAATCTTATCGACTGCGCCATCGAACATGCAATGCTGCGCCAAATTCGAAAAGGTTTTGAAAAAAAATATTGTAGCGACTTTGAGGCATGTCGAATTTTACAACGTAGAATAACGGTCTACAAAATACCCAGAAATATAATCCCAGATGTTGAACACGGGCGGGGTGCCAGCAGCGCCAACTAGAACCCGATAACAAATAGCTGGCGGCAACCCCGAGACGTTTTTCTGGGATGTTATTGAAGGGTATTTCGATTCATTCAGAGCTCAACCATCGTTTGGTTTAGACGTGCCACCATCGACTGCCCAAGCCTCGTCTCCGGGTAACACCGCAGCCATCCGTTTTATCTAATTGTATTTTTCACTCAACACCACTGTTTCATTTCGTTTTACCTCCATTCACCGAGCCACATCATTTACCCTAAACTATTTTACTTAAAAACCTGTTTATTTTTCGGAAAGAAGAGGCGACTTGAACAGTGATGGAGAATGACACTGAGGATCTATTAGAAAACAGACCAACCCGTCTCACGGTCGGATAGTCACAGACCTATTACATAATGAATATGTTGAATATGAATATGAATTTGTCTTGATCCTTCCAACAGGACGGGTTAGAAAATATTTCTGGCAGTGTTAGGAGTATGAGAGAAAATTGTCCAGTGGCAGACCACGTTATCTACTCACTTTCAGTCAATATCGGAATTTATATCAATCTATTAGTGAATAAAACCATGTTAAGCCTGTTATATTTAATAACTAAATTGTACGCAAGAACTAAGATAAGTAATATATCTTTTTTTATTAATCTCTTGGAGCTTCAACAATCTGCCCGTGGGCAATAAGTATTATTATTTAATTTCCGTTATATAATATAACCATCCTAACATGTAGAAGATCACTTCAGTAAGTGATCTGCTATACAAGTTATAATCTAAATATTATTCTAGATACTATTCTAACTTATTTTAAAGTCTATCCTAACTTATTCTAATGACTATTCTAACTTATTCTAGAAGTTATTAAATTTCACTCTATGTGTCTATTAACCAGTTCGTATGGTAGTTTGCGTTTGAGCTTACGCACTTCACTGTCATCGAGCACATTTAACTGTTTGGCGAGTGCATTAGGATGCACTAATAGTCTTTCAAAGTACTTTGCAGTAGCACTTCAAATCACATTCGTTATGGGTTCTATGTGGATATCGCGTTGAATCAGTTTGTTCTACACGTAATAGGGGGCATCGACGATGACTCGCAACACCTTATTCTGGAACCTCTGGAGGATATCTATGCTAGTAGTACCCCACATTTCAATACCATAGGTCTAGATGGGCTTAAGTAAAACTTATACAGTAAAACCTTGTTATCTAATGATAGATTTACACCCTATCAGCCAATACAATAGGTTTAGTTTAAGTCCAAGCTGTTCGCGTTTTGTCACTATATCCTTTTTACAAGTCAGACGTCGATCAAAATGTATTCCCAGATATTTAACGCTGTCTGCTTGCGGAAGTTTATGATTATTCAATTTTACTGAGGGACTGAAGGTCCTTCTGCAAAGGATGAATGTCATATGAGTAGATTTTGTCTCATTTGCTTTGATACGCAACGTTTTGAACCACAATTCGACTTTGTTAAGATGAAGTTGTAGGTTTTTATGACTGAAAGTAATATTCCTGATCATATTTTAGGTGAGCAAATGGCTGTTATTTTCAGGGTGGGTAATTTAGGATTCTTAACAACATATTGTTATTGGGAAAGTATTAATTAAATATTGTATATTTTGTTGAGTGAGGAAAGTTTATAAAATTGTTAAGATTGCTTGGAACCTAAATGTAGTTATATGCATCCTGTACAATTATACCCACTTATAAAAACTATATAGCTGATAAAAAAAGAAAAAAGAAATTGAACATTGAATAAATATACATAATTCAATCACTAATAAATAATTGTATTACATATAAAAATTGTTATAATTCTCTTTGTTAAATATTTACAATATAATTTATATTATATTGTTACATTTAGGTCTGTATATATAGGAATTTTCTCTTTAACTTTTGAATCGAATGGTCTGTGTAATCTACAAATCGATGTTTTTTTCAGTTCATAATCAAGCAGGGATGTTTTTATTTAGCTTTATGTATACATGCATATTGAAAGAAAACCCTGAAAACCTTTTAAAATTACTGCAGTGATGTAAATTTTTAATTTTTGTTAAATGAAATAATTGTATAAGCATTGTATGTTTTAATAATGTAATTGCAATATTTCACTAAAATATGTTTAAATACATTTCTATTTTCAATTTCTCAGTAATGTTCTATTTTTTAAATCTCTCACTGAAATTTTTAGCTGTAATTTTTTAAATTCCCCACTAAAACCGATTCACGCCTGCGCCCTTTCTCGTGAATTACTGGCGAAACATGGTTCCAGCATTTTACATGGGACATACGCTTCTTTATACTAATTATTCTGTGAAACCAACTTATTTCCCATAACACTAATATATTCACCTAGCCTTTCAGCCATCTAGCAGATATTTGCTGACTTAATCCTTTTATGGTATATAGTATAAATAATTGGTATTATTTTGAAATAGTGTCACTGTCAGTTTTATGTATTTAGTTGTACTAGTGAGACTTCGTTAGAATTGGCAGTATTTATTGAAATAAAATGTCACGTTTTCGAGGAGAAACAGGAACTATTTATACCAGTAATAATAAAGGCCATAGCATATAAGTTCTAAAATATAAAAGGGTTATAAACAGCAAAAAAACTATTATTTTACTTAAAATACTATTTTACCTTACTGAAAGAAGGCGACTTGTTGAACGATGATACAGATCGATACTGAAGGTCTGTTAAAAAACAGACTAACCCCTCTGCCTCCCTCATCATTTAGGAAGTTTTAGAAATAAATGGCTGGATAGTCAGAGCCGTGTTACACAACACCTCTCTCGTAAAGAAACGACGACATAGTCGTAAGTGGTCGTTATTTCGTCTGGACAGTTTATAGATCTTTCTGAACATCGTTTCTACCATTCTCAGTCAGTTTGCCTTTGAAGATTTTCAAAATGGTATCCATCTGTGGAATTGTCCTCCAAGTTTTGGTGATTTCAAATTCCAAAAATATATGGGTAAGAAACTAAGCTACTGTGGTCCGATTTTGGTGGCCTTTCGCCCTGAACTGCAAGTTTCTGTCCAAATTCCAGCAGACTGATGTTAGAGATGTAAACTTACGCCTTGAACTGTGATGCATGTACCGGTAATCCACGGACTAGTTCCTTTTTTAAAAGCTTGAAAGTTTCTTAGTTAGAATAGCTTATGGCTAGCAGTCATTAAGCACCTTCAATCCACCTTTTTTGATCTTATAGTTTTAGCTGCGATACTTTTGCACGAACACCACTTAACTGAACTTCGAGTAACACCAAGAAACAGTTCGAGTAACTGCGGAACGATTTCCTATCCAACGTCAGCCTGTCTTCTTTTCTTCATAATTAATTTGATTCCAGTTAATGGAATGAATTCAAAAGAGAACAAAAAGACTTATGATATCGCCGGAATCCTACAGACTGCGCCAGTTATAAAATTCGAATGGGTTTAAAAAAACTATTTTACTTAGAAACCTGTTTACTTTTACGGAAAGAAGAGGCGACTTGAACGGTGATAGAGAACGACGCTGAGGATCACTTTTCATCATTCAGGTAGTTCTAGAAACAGATGGCCGGATAGTCAGGGCCCTATTACATAACATTTAAGTATATATGGCTAAAACTGTTTTTTTTTCACCCATAGTTAAATTATACAAGTACAAAGGATTTTGTTGTTCTGTTGTTGAATAATTATAACACTTGTTTATTCGCGAACGATTTAATTTATTGGCTGATCCCAGATCTTTGTGGATGTCCTCATTTCGAATATACCATGAATCATTGACAATGCTCCGAAGGCCTTTGTTTTAACATGTTTAGACTAGATTGATGTTAAAATTATTTGTGCAAATCTATAACTGTTACTCTAGGTATACACCAAAAATTTGGAATGTCTTCCAAGCCATGACCTCACACAAAACTCTGTAGTGTAATATGTCTCAATGTAATGTATTTATATTTACTTAAATATTAATAATTAAATTTTTATTCAAATCAAATAGGTTCGCTATGCAATATCCCTAAAATATCACTAGTATAGAGCTAATAAAATATTGGTACAAGGACACTACCATTTAAGAGAAGTTGTCAAACACCTCAAAACAGTCAATTAATTGGTTGGTTTTCATTTCTAAAACCAGTGGTTGCAGTGTATGTAGCATGTTTTAAATGTAATGTCTAATTTTTATAACTAAACTAGAAAACAGCAATCGCTTTCAGCTTTAGCAGCTTTTATTCTTTCAGAGAAAACTTTTCTATACAGAAAAAGACAGCTACTGCTAAATTGTATACTAAAAGGTGGTTCTTACTATTTCCACTATAGCCTACTTTAAAGCGCGAACTGGTGGAGCCATGTTGTATTATTATACCATAACGTTCCATACAGTGGCTATAAAACTTAATGTAATAAAAAAATTATTAACACAAAACTTTATCTGTAACGATAAATCAAAACGTATATATTTTTACAATGATAAATTTAGTTCAATTTGCTTAATAACCTCTAGTTTTAACTATCGAAAACTGTACCCTTAGGGGGATGGTGAAGAAGGAAATATATAATCCATGTGTCAAATGATCTGCAATAATTTTACATTGCTTTGATATGTAAATAACTTATCTCTCTGGATGATTTACGCTTGGAATTAGATGGGTATCATGCCCTATATTCAGAAAGAAAAAGTGTGAATTTCGAAGCTGAGATGCCTATCTGCCCTAGTCATAAATTGAATATCCAGCAGCGTAAATAAATCGTGTTTACGTGTTCGTAGAGAATTACGAGGATATTTTGATATTCCGGCATTTTGTAAGGACCGACGCAGATAAGTTAAACAAAAAGGCGTCTTTTATGAGTCGGAATTAAGTTATTTATGCTTATATTTTTATAATGTACCGTTCAACATTTCTATTTTTGATTTGAATAAGTCGAAGTATATTAATACTCCACTAGTATAACATCATTTTTTACTTCTATATCTTTATCCGTCTTCAGTTACTTTATCCTCGACTAAATACTTCAAACCTAAAGTAAATTAATTATAGTAATATTAATGAAAAAAGTTCGATCTCAAATTTTGTTGAAAATATGACTTTATATTAAGAATATAAAATGTTTTTAGGCAGATTATTGCTGTATCGAAGTTTTAATTTTGAACTAGTGGGCAAAAAGAGATCAGTTAATCGAATGACAATGTGATTTTGCTAAATTTCGTGTCTTATTCACATTATGGCTTTTCCGACCAATTATTGTTTAATTTTGATTAACCATTATCGGTAGCATTCGCCACGAAATTTTTTGTTTGGTTTTAAACTCTTATACCTAGAATTTACCTACAATTTGATTTTAAAATATTGCAAAATAACATCTAGTATACAGTAGAAATATTCATATATTAAATAACATGTTTTTAATCCACTAAGCGCTATGACTTCAAGATTAAATGGTTTGATACGTTTGAGTCAATTGAGCTGTCCTACCCAAATGTTATCCAAGAGTTGCAATACCTCGGGATAAATTTGATATGAGTCTCTCTTCATGGCTCTTCGAATCTCTTAATTTCTTAAAAAATAGTCGGTACTTGAAGGTGTTATGCAATCTGCATCTATGATAGTTCTTGAAACTTAGTTCTAAATTTTTTTATTTTATTTGTTACTTTTAGCGGAATATCCAGGAACAATAGATTTCCATTCCATTTCTATGTTGGTTTTAGAATCTGCTTGTATAACAGATACTATTTAAGTACACATAATTCTAATTGTATTCCATTTAACTAATACATTTTCTTATAATCTTATATAATGTACTACAACTAGCTTGTGATTCTCTCATTTTCAGCTTGCATATTCCTCTTTGTCATCGAGTTCCTAATGAAATGAGCAAGACAGTCGACCTTCTTCGCCTCATAATATGGTAGCATGTTACCTTTTTTCATCACGAGTTATTACAGGATACAAAAACGATTTCCCTATATGGTATTGTTGTAAACCTTCAAATTGGCAAAATAGTTTTTCAACGTCTCTCGGCTTCAATTGATGTGCCATCCAATTTCTTTACTTATGAAACATTCCAACGGTACTAAATATTCTAGAAATTCTTAGCTTTAGCTTTAGCTCAAATATCCTAATTTAATATTAATTTACCAGATACCTACTGATGTACAAAATACAACAGTAATTAACATTGTGCTAAGCATATCTAATGTAACTTGTAACAAAAATACCTCAAAATTATCATCTTTAAACCGTTGAAACTAACCGCTATAGTTGAAATAGAATATTGCTCAAAAAGTATCAGAAGAATGTTCTGGATGAAAAACATCCTGAACTAGATTTCTTTTACATTTAAACGAAAAAGTATTATTGGATGAAACGTATGTTAATTCTAATCAAATAAAAGTATACCTGTCACTGTGAATGATTTGTTAAAAGAGTCATCTCTTGTTAAATAACGAGAACTTCTACATAATTATATATATATATATATATATATATATATATATATATATATATATATATATATATATAAATTAAAAAATACCTTTCGCATATATAGGAAACCAACTTTTGTGTATATTATATAGCATTATATAAAAGTTTGAGGATATCCCTTTGTTTGGACAATGACGTTTAATATTACAAATTGCCGTAAATATTACCCCAAGGAGTCTACGCTTAGACGTAGTTAGGATAATGGAGTATTGTGTAGCGTTTTATCACATAAAATAACCCTCTCTCAACCCTTTTGTCTTCGGGATTTAAATATCAAAGAAATACTTTTTGGCATTAGCGACGGGTAAGGAAAAATACGGGTTTTGTATTAGCAAAAGGAACATGTTTAAATAATTGAACGCGAAGTATATATTAAAGCTTCAGTTACTACTGATTAAAACTCATTAGCTTCTGTTTTAATATTCTACGATTTACAAATTTTTAGCTTTGAAATTTAAGACTTTGAAAAGAAAATAATTTTAAGTATTTACAGTAATATCAGTTTTTAGTTGTATATTGGTTATATAGTCTATTCAAAATAGCAGTGAACGCTCGTCATCTACTTTGAGGACGTCAAAATGTCACAATGGTGCTGCATCAATTATGAGTTTCAGTTCATTTTGGCTTTGACTGTAAACCTTTTAAAATTACTGTAGTAATGTAAATTTTTGTTAAATTAAATAATTGTATAAGTATTGTATGTTTTAATGATGTAATTGCAATATTTTAATAAAATATATTTAAATAATTTTTTTTTCAATTTGTCAGTAATATTCTAAGAATTTTTTAAATTTGTCGGTGAAATTTTTAGCTGTAATTTTTTTAATTCTTCACTAAAACCGCTTCACGCCTGCGCCCTCTCTCGATAATTACGGGCGAAACATAGTTCCAATTTTTAACATGGGACATACGCTTCTCTATACTACTTATTCTGTGAAATCAACTTATTTCCCATAAAACCCATAGATTTAAAGTAAGTTTAAAGTTTTTTTTTGTTTTAAACCTATACTTTTCATTCAACTAATTTACGGTATAAGTTCAGTATCAAAATGATATTTTCTTAATATAACCTAGTAAAGCCTTGACATTAAGGCAAATTATGTATAGTTCGCTTCGATATCGTGTTAGAATTGAAGCAAATCGTTTAAGATGCGATAAATAGTCCACAGTTAAGAAAGAAAAATAGAGATTCATATTACAGCGATTTACAGGAAATTTCCGACATCGACGACATCATCTGACATGGACCAAGGCTAAGAAAGTAATTAAAAACTAGAAAACGAAAGTTTCCCAACAACAGAACAGTTGCGTCCACTGTAATGAAATGTATTAGTACTTCTAGTAACTACTACTGTACCAGAGCCCCGTCTATGAATTAATGATGATGATGATGATAATGATGATGATGTTGAGCATGAACTCCAAACAATGGTCCAAAATCAACGGCTGAGTAACTAACTTTAGGTAGAATTCCACTTCATACATACAGACGTCCAGTAGCATCAAGTCTCGTTTCTGGCGTGGTTATGATAGTTGATCATTGTTATATTTCCCACTCTTGTTACTCTTGTGTAAATAATTGAAAGAAATTGGTATGGTCCAAGAAATCATGATTTACATAGTTTTCTACAAACGACTCGGTTTATATATGGAGAACTTCAAAAGAAGTCTACGATCTATACTGCCTGCTTTTTAGAATCAAACAATGGGGAGGTTTCGTTATAATTTGGGCGGCAATATATTTTTTTTTGTTCTAGCCTAAAAACCAGGCGGTGGAATGCATGACGCATACCTGGTCGCGGAGACTTGCCCTGGAGTGACAAGTTGGATCGGGTTATGTGGGACTGCCTCTGGGCTTACCAATACACTAAACCGAAACCGCCTCACAATTAACCCCTGTGGATCACTACTGCCACTGCATTAAATTTGGGGATATGGCACCCGCTGATCGGGCAGCCGTTATTGCTCACGAGGGCCCGGCGATTCTATTGATTCGCGAACCTGAGTTAACACACAATTGGGTACTGTTGTATGGGGGCAAAAGTTATGACTGTAGCGACGGATGAGGTCGTTTCAGCCTGGAAAAGGGGGGAGCTTGGCGGTGACGCGGTGCTAAGCTCCCAGCATGTCGACCAGCTCGCGAACAAGCGCGTTTTCAGAAGAACTTGAGCTGAGTTGTTGTTTGTGGAATGATTGAGATATGAAGTGCTTGATTTCTGGAGTGTCAGTTTTCCTATGAATTTGATTATTTCTGACAAACCATGGAGCGTTTAATATTCTCCTGAGGAGCTTATTTTGGAAAACTTGAAGCCGTTTGACCTGGTTGGGTGTAACAAACTTGAAGTAGACATTAGATCCGTAGAGGAGTACGGACCGAATTAACATCTTGTAAAATAAGCATTTGATGGAGATGGGAAGTTTGCTAGAAGGGCAGATCAGAGAAGATAGCAGGTTTGCTATTCCCGAACCTTTCTGAATTGCTTTCTGGATTTGGGAATGCCAACCGAACCGTCGGTGGAAGTGAAGACCTAGGTACGTGACGTTATTCAGCCATGGAATTATTGTGGTGTCGATCTTAAATTGC
This sequence comes from Rhynchophorus ferrugineus, assembly GCF_030347505.1. Classification (NCBI taxonomy): domain Eukaryota; kingdom Metazoa; phylum Arthropoda; class Insecta; order Coleoptera; family Curculionidae; genus Rhynchophorus; species Rhynchophorus ferrugineus. Next base: position 68,877,270 of record NW_027472581.1, read on the forward strand.
GAGACGCGCAGTGCGTAACGCTCCTTATGGAAAATGATGGCCTGGGTTTTCAGGGCGTTGATTTGCAACCTCCAGAATTTGAACCACTTGACCGCATAATCGCGCTGCTTCTGTAACTTCGAACCTGGCGGCCGTGAAGAAAGCAGTGTCGTCAGCGTAAAATGCGAGGTCAAGGCGGCAATATTATGGTATTCAGCTGGTCCTCTTACTCACATCATTTGCCGTATTACTGCGAATGAATATCTCAACATCCACATTGATGAAAATTTTCGAGAGCATTTTGGGAGTCGGTCAGGATTAGCCATTTTTTGAAGGATTATGCTGTGATGTAGGATAAAGTTTTAAATATCGCTATTCGGAATCACTATTCGGAATGCTTGAAACGGAATGCCCGGTTGTCTACTACAAATGCACTGCCAAGCCAAGCTGCTGAAATTTGGAGCCATCGGTATATATGTTCCTACGGCCAGGGTAAGAGTAGAGAAGGTCGCAGCACTTAGACCGATAAAGGTAAAAGAACTAAGATATATTTATGAAGGGGGTAATGAAAGTCCAAGAAGGAAAATTGGGATGGTGAACGAGCATGGGATGCAACTAGCCAATTCCAACGCTAGAAAGAAGATCAGCAGTTTTATGAGAGGTACGAGTGGAGTAGTTAAGGACTGATAAGACGGTCCAGGACGGGAGGATAACCCCAATTGGAGGTCATATTTAAAGAAGATGGCAGAGCAAGCGATCCCAAAGCGAATTTCAGTGAAAATAAATCCCTACGATAAGAAAGTGGTGGGTGAATGTAAGACTGCATAAGTTAATTGCAGGGGAAGTTCGAAAGGCACTTAGCGATAAGTGCAGTATTTTGTATGGTATTTAGGTATTTGAAGTAAGTGAGAGCAGCAGCGGCGAAGAGTAGGGAACTATAGTCTAGCTTAGGAAGGATAATGAAGGAATATATTTTAAGTATGGTTTCCTGGTCTGCACCTTTGTGATAGCCAACGCAACATTTGCATGTCGCTGGAACAGCGAGCTTTAAGTTCGTTGATGTGATACTTCCAGGACAGTCGACAGTCGCAAATGAATCCTAGGAACCTTATACGATCAATAGTTTTGATTGTACTATCATTAAGAGAGAAGGAATGGATGCGGGTACAGTTATGCCTTTGACAAAAGTTACAGAGGACTTTGAAGGAGAGATAAGGAATCCGGTGTAGAAGGATCAGGAAGAAAAGCGGATTAATGCTCCTTGAAGAAGCTTTTCGCCAAATTTTGCAGACTTGACCGAGCAATAAATAAGTATGTCGTCCGCAAAAACTCGGTAGGAGAGCCTTGAGTCGAGGAATTTAGTTATTGAATCAAAAGCTATTACAGATAAAGTAGGACTTAGAAATGACCCCTAAGGGACTCCAGTTGAGAGCGGGTAGGTGGAGGAGAGAAAATTCTTGACAAAGTCCAGGATATTACCCATGAGTTTGAAGCTGTGTAGTTTGCTGATTATCAAAAACTAATGGATTCTATCAAATGTACTTCGTAAATCCAATGATAGTGCCAGCAGATATTTTCTGCCAGAGTAAGAATTTCTTATATCATACTCTAAGCCCACAAAATGATTTACTATGGCCCGACCAGAGCGAAACCCACATTGAAAGACAGACAGTAATCAATGGGTTTCCAGAATTAGGATAGAGTGGGGCCAGGAGGGTAGAAAGGAACCAAGTGACCAAATATTACTTTTTTTATTTTTATGTTCTTAATATTGTAATTGTCGCAGAAACGATCTGTTGAAGTCTATGAGGGTATTTCTCGCTTTTAATCTATTGTGGGTCGATGGATCATATTTTCACTTACCCCTGATAAGTCAATAACCTTAATAGCTCTGTAGTGCAGACAACATATAAATGATCATGTGAGAAGTATGAATTTGAGAAACACATTACCCATAATATTTTAACTAATCTTGTGTGTATGTATGTATTATTACATTATGTAGATGGATTTTAATTCCGAAGCATAGTGATTGATGAACCAATTTTCAGTCTCAATTTATGTGGTGACATTGGGTGTTTTCACATCTGCCGACACCGACACGGCACCGACACGACACCGATATCGGTGGACACGTAATCACACGTAAACAACGACCGGCAACGGCATGTCGGCGGAAAGCAATCTGTCCACTCGTGTCGGCGCCGATTTATAATGTGTACAGAGATATTTTTAAGGTTAAAAGAGGAAAATGTCTAGCTTTAATTATGATATTGTAAAACTAATTGAATTAGTAGAATGAAAGTCTTCTATATGGAACAATACTAATGAAAATGATACAAACAAAATACGTGTCGTGTCGTGTCGGTGTCGTGCCCAAAACGCCCATTCCCGGTAAATTCAAATACTTAACACCATAGTTGACTAGTTCGTTAGGAACAAGCATAGTATGTTGTTGACAAATATTTTATATATGTGTGATATTTTATTGTTATAGGCTTTAATATTTAAAGAATGTTCAAAAAAATGTCTCTATAATGCTATCGTAGCGCCACCTATCGGATGATATACACAAAAAGTTTCATCATTTCTCCATCCGTACTAGGGAAAGCGTATATGTTATATATGCATTATATTTAATGATTAAGTTTATTTTAATGTTGGACTGAATTACTGATTAAATATAAAAAGCTATCATCAATATTACTAACATGTATCTTGATAATATTTCCGAACGACAACATTTTAAAAAACCTAATTAGATTTGAAATACTAAAAGGGATGTTGTGTCCATTGAACCCTAATAATTTAAATTGAGTCAACAACAGCTGAGGAGAAGTGCGAGGGATGAGTATGGTCGTCGAAATACTGACCGAAAGCCATTTTCGACTGCTTTCCTGCGACAACAAATAGGCGTTAACTTACTCTATCCTTCAAATTAACTAACGCGATATATTACCGGGGGGTCAGGTCTCTTGTCCTTTCTAATTGAATGGCGACGCCTAATCTGGACTTTGTTCGTCGAATCCAAATTAGCGCGCATCTGGCTGTCCAGTCAGTTCGCATGAAAAGTTGGCGACAGGAAACGGACGCAGGAAAGGACCAGACCGGATCTCGACTAGTGGGTAGTCTTATCTCTAGGGACAGACAATAATTTTAGTTTAATCTCTTCTAAAAAAGGAGTATGTATATATGTATATATATATATATATATATATATATATATATATATATATATATATATGTATCATTGGTATTTTTTATCCTTTATCAATTATTTACCGCACTATTATTTCTTACTAAGTCGCTGTGATATTCATTTAACTTAAAAATATAGATTGGTTTTAACTGGAGTCCCCTCGAAGACTTCTTCGATTTTTACTTATTTCTCCTTTCTTTTGAATTAAAACCTTTAAAAGTTATTCTTAAAGTCGAATTCAAATACAAAAAAGAATATTGTCGTCAAATGGTTACGCCAAAAAGAAACTAAAAAAAAAATTAAAAGAAAATGAAAAATAAACAACCTGCGCTATTTTTCAAGTTTTAAGATTTAATTTACATGAAAATTACAGCACGAGATACCATTGAATTTTGTTTGCCTTTAGGAGTAGTATTTTTCAAATATGCAATTTATAATTTAGAAAACGACTACCTTAAGCATATAGAAGTTAAGGGCGGTTTTATATTTAATAATAAGGTTAGATAGATATTAAAATACTAGAAAACATAGCGACTATTGCAACTATTGGCGAAACTTTTTATATTGCTATCCCGGGTACAGCCCCACAGCTCTAATTTATATGGCCATATTTGTTTGAACACCTGATTGTAAATCAGTATCTTATTGTGAATTAGTATTTTGGATTTTCTTTGAAGGAGCCAATATAGCTTTTTATATTTTATTTTGAGTTAGACTAAAATTTCTTCTTAACATGCTTCTTCTATTTTAATTTGACATCTAGTATCATGCCCAAATATTTAGCACTATTTGTATATAATACTATAGCGCCACTCAACTTCAGATTGAAGGGGGGGTTGTTTATTTTCTTCTTGTTGATAAAATCAGACTACTAATTTAACGCTAGCTGCCATATTATATTTATGGATGGTTTTTGGTTTTTGCCCACTGGCTGTATCATCCGCAACTGTAGCTATCGTAATTCTCTCGAGCTTTGGTATATCCCTAGTAAAAGCAAATATGCTGCCTTGAAGCACACCCGATTGTAAATTCTTCTTGTTTAATTCTGAAGTCTATTGGAGATTATGATGTTAATATTTTATTTCTAATAATAATAATGTAATAAACTATGAGCTCTCCTTCACTCTCACTCTCTCTTTCTCGCTCTCGCTCTGTCGTAATTATTCATTATAGAATGGCTCGATTTCAATAGGTTTCACTAGTGCTTGGTTTAGTTTGAACAAATATTACTAGATATATGCTAGTTTAAATCCATTTATTAGAGAAAGTCGTTTGCAATATTTCGACGTCACAAATATCCATGACGCATTACTAAAAAAACATTGAATAGACTATATAAACAGAAATGCTCTATATAAATAATTGTATATGTAATAGGTAAAAGCAATGAAAGGAAAACGACATCTGGCATTTTATTTCCGCACATACACTGGATGTACAACACTTTTGAGAATGAAGATATATTGTAATCAAATAATAGTGATTATAATAAAGGCACAAAAATGCTGATCGTACTCAATGTCAGACACACAAAAATAGCTTCATAAACAAACCATAGAGACAAACAATCGGGTTATAGAAATAAGCCAATCAAATGCCTCTGTAGGGCAATTCAAATCAACCAATCAAAAAAGTGGTCTCAAAGTCAGCCTTAGTTGGACCCCGCAAAACATTTCCTTGGCTTCGCCTATTTAAGTGAAACTTCTAGATATACTCTATGGAAGGATACACAGTTGAAGCTCGAATGGGATCTTCTGCAGCACCCAACGTAATCATCACGCATAGCGTCTTCTGATTATCACTTGTTCATATTGATATAGCATGGCATGGCATATGGTTTAGAAAGACCCAAAAGTGCGAAAATAGGCCGATGATACAAGCGAAAGTGGGAAAATATTTTACAAAATTATGGGCAACGTTTTGTTTAATATATACGGTACAAATTGTTAATAAACACGTCAATAAAGCATTTAGTATTTCTTATGATATTTTATGATTATTAATATGAATAAACGTACCTCAATTTACAACAAAATACGGTGTAACGATTATAAATATCTTTGATGGTTAATCCAGTCAGTTTGAGATTTTCATTATCAACCATTTTTTAAAGACAGCTAAATACTCCTTCGAAGTAAAGTCACTCTGCATTTCTTTACTATCTATGCATCAAGATACAGAACACTTTCTAAATCGAGAATTCACTTTACTTATTATTCTACCCTCTTGTAAATATTGATGAACTAATAACCTAATCTCTAAACGTTATAAAAATCTAAATGCACTGCTCCTTAGGTTGGGTACGCTGATGAAATGGCGCCAAAAACATATAAACAATAAAGGCCCTGTAAAGACGAAATGAACCAATCACATCCCGTCGCGGTTTATAGCATAGCGATTTAAGCAAGTCGTAAGTTAAATTTTCCTATTAAGTTAAATATTTATTTATCTATGATTTCTTATGGTTATGATTTCGTTTTATTTGTTTCTGATAGTTGAATTTATAGTAATGACCATTTTCATATTTATGTTTTTTGTTTAAATAAATATCTTTTCCCAACTTACCACAATTAAAGAGCTATTTATATGCACAATTCTAGTTCCAATATTATATATATCTTTTTATATATATTTTCGCCAATCATAATAAATGAACAACAATTCTAATAAATCTTTTATAATTTATATGAAAAAGCAATATGCTTTTAACTTAGATAATCAGATACTAATTACTTAGTTCCAGACAATAAGAAGTCAAAATCTACATTCGTAGCATATTATTAGAATTGCAGATCTCTCATTTAAACATTTTAGTACAATTAATGTCGTAAAAGTAAGCCGGTCACTGTATATCATTGAGAACATGGCTGGTAGACATGGATAATGTAGCATTGACCATAGATTCCTATTAGATCCTTGATTAATTTATTGGATCTGTATGGAAATGAATCGAGGGTAACCCAAAATCCGTCAAATGCATTGGTTATAAATTTTGTTACTGTTCGACTAGGATTTATAATTTTATTCCATCTGAATTAAAACTGAAATGTACATTACATAAAATAATTATATTTGTGTTAAAGAAATATTGTTATTAAGTTAATTTCATTATGATAAGAATTAATAAATATTTTAGTCATTAATTTATAAAAAATTTCTTTCAGTAGTTTATTTTTTAATTTATATTAAAATGGTCATTTTGTTTAGCTAAACCGTAGTGTATTAAGTGAAGCAAATGAAAATTGCAATAAAGAATGTCAATTCAGCATTTAAAGGATTTTTGTAACATGTGGTTGGGTTGTCTTTTTACAAAATTACTTCGCACGTTTCTACTTCACGACCTTCTCTTTTAATGTTTCACTGAAACGTATTTCATAGCATTGAGAACTATCGACTGAAAATAGTTGAAACAGTCGATAATCCAAAACAGTCGAAACAGTCGATAGTTAAAAAACTAGCAAATGAAAATAGTAATTACTATTTTCAGTCAAACGCAGGGTTTGGCTGTTTTTTCCTCTTTGTGATATCAGACGAAGATGTAAGAATTCCTTCCTGTATAAATTGTGAGAGAGGAAAGGACGGAGATAATTGCTTGGGACAGTTTATTTTAAATGTGCTTATTTTTTCCAACCGTAGTACGAGAGATGCACATATTCCTTCTCGAACTAATTTTAAAAGAGAAAAGGAAAGAAATAATTATTGAATTATATTACTATACAATGAATAATTTCATTTTAAAGGAAGTAGAATAAGTTTTATATTTGAATGAATTTATATTAGAATAATTTTATATTCTATGGATCTGTAAACAGGAATAATGACCTCCAAAATATTTTATCGTATTTTAATAATATGTTAAGTGCTATTTTTAAATAACACCCTATAAGAAATATAGATACTACAATAGAGCGTAAACAAAACCTAAAAACTAAAGATGTACAATAACGATAAATACTAAATAAAAATTAAACATGCGATTTCTTCGATCGTTAATAATTCGGTCAGATTTTGAAAAAACTCCTTCCCAGGAGATAGATGTTGCGGGTATAGCAGAGTATTTTTAATGTAACTGATATAATTCAAGTAATATCATTTTTTGAGTTTGCCAAAAATCTAATGGATTTTCTAAATGCTCAATAATAAATAGTAACATTGCCAAATACTGAATTGTAAAGTTGTTGTAGTACCTGGTGTAATTATTTTTTTCTATGCAATTATTCTAGCTAGTTTTTGGTCAAAATATCTTCAGACGTAATACATTTTTCGTCAGTAATTTTGTCTTGAATTTCGAGTTGCAGAAGTGTATTTGTAGTTTTTTAAATTAGAATGTAAGATATCTCTTTTGTGATGATTTCTTCTAGCACCTCAGCATTACTTGTAATATCAAATACTGCTTTTTAAATCATGGATTGTCTGTTACTGATGACATCTAATTGCAGATAGCAGAAGTTGAGAATTCTCTTTAGAAATATTATCAAACCATAGAAAGTTTTCCTACATGCATCATTCAACTGAAAATTGATAAGAAATAAAAATAGATTATAAAAAAAATTTCTCTGCTGATAAAATAAATCTTACCAAAAAGTGTCCGTTATTATTTTCCTGTATTTTTTAGTAGCCAAGAAAATAAATTGTTCAATATTAAAGAAGAGTTTTTCTATCAGAAAATTTATTTATTAGAAATATTTAGTATATATATTGAAAAGAGTTTATCACCTTTTTACCTTTAATATTTTTTTACGAAATTTAGCTGCTATTGTAAAAACTTCTTCAAATTGTTTCGAATCGATGCAATTTCTGGAACCTCTCGAATCTAAACATCAAGCTTTTAGGAAAAAAAATTTGGCAATCAAACGACTTGAACAAAAATCGAGCCAAAATGGAGCCAATCAAACAAAATATTACCTATTATTGCCATAAAATCAGTCAAAAGTATTTTACTATTTATCATTCACAATTTTACAGAGGTGGAGTTTGTAAATTCTTCTTGTTTAATTCTGAAGAGTCTATTGGAGATTATGATGTTAATATATTATCTCTAATAATAATAATATAATAAACTATGAGCTCTCTCTCACTCTCACTCTCTCTTTCTCGCTCTCTTGTAATTATTCATTATAGAATGGCTCGATTTCAATAGGTTTCACTAGTTCTTGGTTTAGTTTGAACAAATATTACTAGATATATGCTAGTTTAAACCGATTTATTAGAGAAAATCGAAGTAATTTTCGCCGACTTTATATTAATATTAAGGACAATCACATGGTAGTGATAAGAAGTAGCTGCTGGTCCCAACATATTCAATATCTACAACGACAGGAACTGGAATTTTATCCTGAAGATAATTTATATTTTTATTATTTCAATATATTAACAATAATCTATTAGGTATGTCACATATATTTATTTTGGTAATTGTAATTCTTTACAAAAGTGTAAAATTCGGCAAGGAAAAAACATAATAAGCCTCGATAGGGCCGAATCTCTTCTGGGATGGTCTAGTCTAAGTTGGTCATTCGTAGATTCTAAAATAAAACAAAAAAATGGGTCATAGTTATTATTGGTATTTTATTTGATACAAAAAGACAGACACTCTGTATAAATCATTCATTTCACTGCACAAGATTGTCACAAAACCCCCTGTCGGATTTCTATTAACTTTAATACCAATTTTGTTGCTTTTTTCAAAATAAAGCTCGGACACTTCCAGTCTCGCTCTATATGGGGCAGCAAATGAGGGTGCATGTTGGTCATAATGAGATTTTCTTTTACGCACTTTGATGTAGCTTCCGAAGAGATGTCAGATTTTATAAGGGTTTTTATTGTCCGGTTAGGGTTTTATTTTACGGTGGAACGGCCATATACGGGACGAATCGAATTTTGTAGTGGATCAAATGTATATATAGTTTCTGTTTTATTGAAACAATGCCTTAATATACTGCCTAGTTAACACCAGGATCATAAAATTCCCTGAAGAAGCTTGAATGATTTGATCAAATTTAAGTTGTTGGTTGTTCGAGTTGAATTCTCCACTTTCAAATTTCCAATTCACCATGGAGACCGAGGATAATTTCAAGATTTCTTTCCTAGATATTTTAGTTAATGGAGGTTTGGCGGTTATATAGCTCTTTGAATAGAGAAAGGACAAAATGAAATGGTGATATTTAGTGTGACCGTTACTTATTGAAGTTATAAAAATATTAGAAATGTAATAGATAAAAGAGGAGCGACGCATTGATACCAGAAAAGACGTGCGGGATTGTTGGCACGTTTAAACTGAACGATGGTCAGTGACTAAATGATTTAAAGTACACTTCAATAATATCCAAAATCAACATCTCCGGGTTGCCAGATTTTCGTTATCATTTAGTGGCCGTCGCTGCTGGCACCCCGGATGTGTTCAAGATCTCAGATAATATCTTTAGGTATTTTTTTGACTGTTATTCAAAGATGCAAAATTCGACATGCTCCAAGGTCGCTACAGAGGTAATAGTCAACTAGCAAACATACAGTTATCTGAATCAACCGTTTGAAAAAATTTCCATTCTGAATTTTTTATTGTATAGGATGATTCATCACATCCAGGAATCTAGATTTTCCGTTATTACTAGAGATTGAACTTTATTAGCTTAGACGTGTTCGTGTTAGACGTGTGATAGTGAAATCTCAAATTATGTGCTCTTTTTTTGTTGATTTTTTGTGATAGTGAAACTTTACTGCTAAGTGCGCGAGAACTTTTCTCACTTTGATTAATTACAATTTACTATGCCGAAGAGAAGACGACCTGACTTAGGTCGTCGCAGTCAATCAAATATGCGAACAGCTACCTCACGTGCTAACCGCATTGATGAGCAGAGAGAGATCAAGAAAATAGTCGTATTGCTATGTCAGAATTGCGTTCTTTAGAGACAACGTTCTTAGACAATGAAGTAGATAGGTTTAGAATGCGACCTTAGATCTTAGTGATCTTAGATTCTTTGTGAGTGCGGAAGAGCGTATAGGGGAACTGGATGAATGATAAGTACACATATAAAAAGACATCAACGATATATGAGATATGGACACACCATGTTGACTGAATACTGGATGGATACTGGCAATAATATACCATGCAATAAGAAACTATCAAGAGGGTTTCGAAATGTATTAATACCAGAATAGCCTCCACAAAGAAAAGAGTTGTGTAACTAACCCTATTTAGGAAATCATTTTCTCTGTTATCCATGTTATAAATTATTCAACTAAATTCATTGAAAAAGTAGAGCACTTATACGTTGTAAGGAACTCGCTTACGGAAGATAACCTATTTAGGAGACCTCAGTATCAAAGCTCCCATCCTGAAAATGCAATATGTAACGATTGCGAAACGATGATAAACTTACATTCAATCCGAAAGCCGCGTAAGCCTCGCAACTAAATCTGATCTAATTCGAAGCTTCGAATTTCCTTTCTAGAAATTATTGAATTACGAAGAAAAATAATTCTCTATTCTTACATTTAATTATTATATTATATATATATATATATATATATATATATATATATATATGAATGAATGTATGAAATGAATCGTTGTTCGTTAGTCTCGCTAAGACTCGAGAACGGCTGGACCGATTTGAGTAATTTTGGTCTTGAATTATTTGTGGAAGTCCAGGGAAAATTTAAAAGGTGTATAAATATGAAAATTCTCGAAATTAAATAAAAACAACAATGTCGTTTTATCTTTGATGTATCCCCCGTCGTTCAGAAATCAAATAGAAAAAATAGTTTCAAATGAATAACTATTTAGAATTTTTATATCTTTATTCTCAGGAGGTAGAAAATAAACTTAATTTTAGCTAACTACAGTTGTTAACTCCCAGATTATTTTTATGTAGATTAACTACAGTTGTTAACTATGTATCATATTATTTTTATATAGATTGATAAATCTTTAGTTTTGTCACAAATTAAATTTCTGAAGGCAACCATAATATTTGACATTTGACAACCAACTAATATATCGAACCATCTTCTATGTCGGTCGATATCTCGACAAAGAGTGCGTTTTTCTATCTCTTCACGGACGATTACCGCTACGTGCGCGAGACTTTCTTATTCTTCGGTGATCCTTTGTGATAGTGATATTTCAAATTATGTGCCTTTTTTATTGATTTTTTGTGATAGTGAAACTTTGATTAATTACAATTTACGATGCCGAGGGGAAGACGACCTGACTTAGGTCGTCGCAGTCAATCAAATGTGCGAAGAGCACATGCACATCAAACACAACAACAGCGCGCACGACATAATGAAATTGAGCGATTCCGCGGACACAGTGCTCCTGTGATCCTGGAAGTACTACACCAATCCACCATGATGCGGCAATAGATTATTGTGCCGACGAATCGGTAACAATTGGGGAAATGACAATAATTTGTAAATGTTGCAAGGCGTTAAAATACAGTGGCGAATCTACTGGATTATGTTGTGCTGGAGGCAAAGTAAAATTCCCACATTGTCCCACCACCGGATTTACCACCTTTACGCTCTTTAGTTTCTGGGATTGGAAATGATTCAACAACCAGAAATATCACAGCTGTTTCCAGATGACATCATTTGGAGCTACACATATTATACAGGACAATTTCAGGTCCACTTTCAAGGTATACCATAACATTTTATCTTATTTACTGTGTATCTTCACATCTTTGTTACTTATTAATGTACAATAAAGTATTACAAACATTTTTTAAATATTCAAGTTTGTATTAAAATATATATCAGAAACAATTATTGGACATATCTTTAAAAATTACAGATACAAAGACAAATTTATCACTTACTGGGGGCGCTGTTACCACTATCAGATGCAAATCATCAATTTTTACAAATTTATTTTATGGGAAGTTCAGATGCGAAAATTGATAAGCGTTGTGCTCATAATCCAACACTAAATACAGATGAACAGAAAAATAAAGATGTCGAGGATCTCAATGCGCCCATTCAGAATTTTTTTCCGAGACAGTGGGTTTCCTTCAAATTAGTCGACACCGTTATGAACCAGGACGACGTAGTCAACTATCCCACGGAGCTTTTAAATTCACTGGAAATGCCTGGATTACCACCTAAAAATTTGCAGTTAAACGTAGGATTAGTTGAAATCATGCTGCATATCATTTATCAACCTCGACTGTGTAATGGAACCAGACTGGCTGTACAAAAGATGATGAATAACGTCACTAAGGCAACAATCATAAGGGAAAGTACAAAAGAGAGGATGTCTTGATCCCACGTATAACGATGATTCCAACGGATTTACCTTTCGATTTTAAACGTTTATAATTTCCAGTATGTCTGGCCTTTGCGATGAACATAAATAAATCTCACGGCCAATCGTTGGAAGTTTGCGGTATCAACTTGCAGTTTCCCTGTTTCGCGCTTGGGCAATTAAAGGTCGCGTGTTCGCGCGTCGGAAAACCGTCATCTTTGTTTATTTACGCAACACAAAATAAAAAATATAGTTTATCGGAAAGCTTTAAATTGATTAACAAACTGTATCATAACTGTGTGTGTCTGTAAATATTTAACTGAAAACTTATAAATAGCCAGTATTTCAGGAAAACTCTGTTTTCTAAGTATGAAACATCATGTGTAATCAATAGAAAATAATAATAAAAATTCATTTATAACGAGCATATTTTTTATTAACTACGGATTATTAGATCTTTAATTTATGGACCGAGGCAGTACAAAGTCTGACGGGTCAGCTAGTATATAAGCCAATATAAGAATGAACAATAACAATGCATTTAACAATATTAAGCAGAAAAATTGTGTGTTAAGCAAACTATAAACGTCAAGTCGAGATATAATTGAAAATATGAGAAGTTCTACTATAGATGGCGTATTCTCCATAGATTGCTTCATCTGTTTATCGCTTGCTTCAATCAGCGACAAAAAGTTTTTTTTTTTGAAGTGATCTTCTTGATTTTCTCTGAAGATTTAAAAAACTGGATCAATTCATGGATTACATAAATTCTTCGCAATGTGGGATGCGTTTGATCTACGATATTTTAGTAATAAATAATATAAAATTAAAAATATTTAATTTTAAATAAACCAATACAAAATAATTATATCTAATATACGACTATCAACTTTTTATAAGGTTTCAAATATACATTTAGTCTAGGAATTAAAAAAGTAGAGGAGCCAGAGGATTAGGAACTAATCTGGATTATTATTCTTGGATTATAACTAATCTGTAAAATTGTTAATAGTTCCATAGTATGCTTAATATAATTAAAGTTCAGTATAAATATTGTTCGTATTGTCTAATCAGATGCCTTATATCTTCTCTTAATCAACATTTATATTTTATATCTTAACTTATTTTCCATTTTACTTTGATCATGATGTACATTTAATACGATTGCTTTTCGATATCATCACATATGAATTCAGAAATCAATTTTTCAATTTTTTAAATTAAATATGAAAAGTGATGTAACGTAAACCTCCTGTGTATTCTTTAAAAAATAGTACTATTAAACCTATCAGAATAGAATGACAAAACTTATTATAAAACCTATTACTATATACCCTCCATATAAAATGAAGCGTTAAATGACAAAAATATTACAGAGTAAGCAACATATGTATTTTAATTTTTCTCTGTTTTCTATTTCTGGGTTAATTTATTTTACTGCGGAGTATTAAACTGTGGCAGTAAATTAATTTGTGGCAGTAGATGGTTGTGCTCTAAATATTCTTTTAGAAAGTGATATATCAGTTCTGTTTTCGATTCGCAAATTTTGTTGGCACTTTGATATTGATTTCAGTTTTTATATATTTCAGATGACTGAACACCTTTTGAATGAAGATCCAAAATACCGAAAATCTAATCGAGAGGTGTGACAACAATAGTGTTGTTATCAATTTACTATATTTAAATGGGATAATTATTACCACAAGCCAAAGACAGAGCCAAATATATATGTAGTTTTAAAAATGTATATCTGATTTATTGACCCTCTGTTGTGTCAGCACGTTTAGAGGAATAATTTAAAATAGTGCTTATATTGACACTATAAACACTAAAGCTATGAATCATGGTCTACAAGGAAAACATTTTCATTATCAATCTACTATTGGTACCGCAGGACTTCGAATATTCTTCACAAGATCTCGACACAGTTGATGATGTTGATCATCTTAAGTCGTGTCTTTCTCGAAGCTGCTCGCTGAGCCTTCCATCCAAAAGGTCTATTTTGCCTCTGAGGTCTGTAACTAATTCGTTCACTTTTCATAGTAAACATCGCATTTGAGAGACCTCAAGTTTACGTATGATATGTCAGATTGTAACAGTGTACAAGTCTCGGAACCACACAGAAGGATTGGCAAGATAAGCTTAAAAAGGGGCGGGTTTTAGTCTTGATATTGTCTATATGTCTACGAGAATGAACGAGAATATGCTACAATAAGAAAATGAAAAATGTAAGGTCATAATAGTTTTAGATAGAATTACAATAACAAGCTAATAATATGATAAAAGTCAAGTGAAATTAACAAAATTCGTAGATATTAAGACAATACAGGTATCATGTAGAGTTATAGGTTTTAGCGTCAGAATTGATATACAATGTTGGAACAAAACATTTTCTTTGATAATAATGCATCATTTTCAAAGAGGCCCCATTCCACCTATACAACATTTTGTTCCGTCTAGCTGTGCTTGTGTAAATCAATAATAAGGATTACTAAGGGATGGAAAGAAGGACGATTCTCCAGAAATCCAAATGCGATGGGAAAGATTCAAAATTAGAGAAAATGGCTACCACACGAAATAACTGAAAATACTATTTAAAACCATTTCAATACAGTAATTTCATTCCTTGCTTGAAAAAAGGGAAGTTTGTCGTGATGTATCATGATGGCGAAAACAAATATGTATACTACGACAATACCAATCGCAAAAATTAATGAGTCCATCAAAGAATAATTTTCATGGCCATACAGTCTTATTATTAACAGGATTATCAAAATACCAAAACTGAATTAAACTGTTACTACGTTTTACCAACGTCACATTACTTTACAAAATACTGTTAATAACATATTGTTGCAATAAGAGACCAGTAACACTCAGTCATATGTTCCAGGAGTTGCGAAAATTATTGAATGGCTACCAAACCAACTTCAACCATCATTCTTTCGATATGATATCGTTATTTTTCTAGAAAGATGGGAAAAGTTGCAAAAAAATATATTTTAATAATTCATTTGCTTGTAACAATTTTTCTCAATAAATTCCATTTTATAGTGAATAGATGACCATAATACAGTAACGCCTGGTGCAAATACAAAAATACTTTCTATTACTTACCACAAAGTAAATAATTCTTATTGTAGTAGATGATAAAAAAACTGCAACGTGGACCAGTTGTAGACTACCGACTCCCGCTGTCGCTATTATTTATCAGGGCCACACAATCGTGCTCTGTAAACTCCTTAAAACACCCGCGCGGTACTCCGCAAACCCCGCGTCACTTCAAACGGACGACTAAAATACGGCCAATATTTAAGTGGAAATTTCGCAGCATTTAGTCCAGCGCCCGTATGCGATATCGGGTAACTGTATCGAAATTTTAAGAGACTTTCGGCCGTTTAATAAATACAATATTAATAACAAGAACTGTGGAAGTGTTCTTTAATTTAATTTATGTGAAGAAAGAAATATCCTTACGAAGAAAAGTTCGAATTTAAAGGAAAAGGTTACCATTACCAGGTATTATTATTGAGAAATCTGGTGCAAGTAGAGGGAAGAGTTACACTAGTAAGTTTAATAGAGACATTTACTTTAAAAAATTGTGGATTTTCACATTTCTTTTCGTAATTTGGTGAATATTGCCGAAAACTTATTGAGGATACACTCGCTTTCGAATGTTCCTTTGTCCGACATTTGATAAAGAACGATTATGAACGATACTGAAGTGTCAGTTATTTATTCAAGAAATGATTTCAAAACATTAAATGGATCACCTATTCTAAAAAATTTAAAAAATAGGTATGTTTTTTTTTGAAAAAATTGCAGAACATCTTAAATTTCTATCAGGAGCCGCCACTGTCATAATACATGCACAACATAATAATTATATGAGCTTAAAATTATGAAGTTGTAGAAAAAGCATGTGTAGGTAAACATTTCACCATAAAATTCTAAACTATTTTCTGGTGAGGTCAATATATGTATATTCAAATTTCTAGCAACACCAGTAAATCATAGAGAAGAAAAAAAAACGAAATAGACATTAAACAAATAGAATCAGTCTGGTGGAGTTTTATCGGCTAATTTAAATAATGCCCTGGAAAAACGTCGGCTACATTCTATCCATCCCGGTGGATTTGTTTAGAAAATGCCGTCGACTCTGACATTCGGTCTACGTAGTTTAAGGGGGAACAGGGCGCGTGACAAACATTTGAATAAGTCGATGGCAAATTGTCAAAGAAATCAAACTGTAAGGGGACAGTAGTTTGCCCTTTTTTAGGAATGACCAGCGATCAGGACGAGTTACTTTGGGATTTCGAGGATTTCGTGACAAATTGAACGAACGCTAAGCCATTAGGGAAATTACCAATTTTCCTAGTGGAATATTTGATGGTAAAGGAAAAAATTGAGTACTTTCGTTTGTACAAAGTAAACATAGAGATACTGTTAAAATATTACAAACTCTCTGATGTCTTAAACAAAAAGAAAGATAGGTGTGAAATAAAACGACCAAATGGCCATGAAAACTATTATACTCATTATATATTAATATTTTAACTATATCCCAATAAAGTTGCTTATGTACATCATAGATGACGCCGAATATAATACCAAATGCAGTTGGTAAAAATGTAAAATTCCTAGTTATAAGGAGATGTCCGATGCTCGGAACATGTAAAAGAGGGAGTTAGTGTGAAAAATCTGATTTGTGTTTGTATTTTTTGGCCCTGTTGTCCAATGTCTATAAAATTCTTCGAAACAGTAGTGATAATAATTTGAGATTATAAACCGATGACTCTAATTTAGTTACATCGAGCACTTAGAAACAAAATAATAACGGGTCCCTTAAACTGCGTTGGAGAGGTACGTATTGATACGACTATACGTTAAGGGGCAAATCAAGATCCCCTTTTAATTTTATTTTCAACCAAAAACCAAAAATTGATGAAATGTATAAAAATAGTGACTAGTTTTTAATAGTAGTAACATAATTTCATACAATTATTTCAGAGAAAAATGTTAGCCAGGAATGTATCCTTAGAAAACATAGAAATATGCAGCTCTTTCTTAAAGAAAAAGTTATTTCGTTTCATCTTGAAGGAAGATGTCGCATATCCATAATAATTATTCAGTGCAGTTATACTATAGCACGCTTGAAAAATAGTCCATAGAACATTATAAATATAAAGGTAATTTATAAAACTTTTTCGTCGCAATTAGCTTTTCTTATTTCCGAAATGAAAAAAATGTAAATATGTGATAAACCTGATATCAAAATATATAGAGGAAAATCGACAGATTTCATCTCATGATATCGCTATGAAAATGAATATCAAGCATAGGACATAGAGACGATACTGAAAGAAGAAGCCAAGAATAGGATCACTTGCGGAAAATTTCCCCTTCTGGAGTAGAGATATGAAGCATCACTCTACTAGGATGTTTAGACATCTAGACCAACTCAAATGGGATCTAACAAAAAAAAACAAGCTTTGGGAGATGAAAAAGGAAATCAGGGCCTTAACATCATTAACATCAGCAGACACAACTTAAGCTTATTCTTGCAGTGACAAATTCTTCTCAGAATTGGTCACTGCAATCTGACCCATGAGTTTCTTATTAAGGGAAGAAGTCCACCACTGTGCGTCGATTGTGATTCGTCACTGTCTATTAAACATATACTAACCGAATGCCGAAGATACAACCCACAGAGATGGTTGGTCAACCTGGGACAGACGATGGATCAGTGCGTTAGGCTGGAGAACCTAAAAAATCTGCTTACTTTGTCATAAAGTATGTTCATTTATATTTTTTGCATCTTCTATCCTTATCACTGTCATGAGTTGTGCGACCATTGTACTGTAGCATTCATATATTCATGCATCTGTATACTTGTATCTATTTTACTTGTCATCTAGCAATATGTACACTTTATCCTACATATCTAACTTTAGACGTTATATTCCGACCATAAATTTATATTGTTCTTTGCATTCTACTTGTAATAACATTGTATACTTGTTATTATATATGTATTAACTGTTATAAATATGTTGCATATTGTATATCTATAAACAGACCCTAACTCCAGAATGCGGATGGGTCTATAATATATGAATAAATAAATAAAATAAGATGGATACTTGGGTTCTACGTCAATTATCAGTGAAACATTTAATGGGCCCATTTTCAATTTGTGAATGGCTGTTGTTTTTGAAAAGAATGAACACGAACACTAAAAAGTGAATTATGTGCGACAATAATGTGTGAAGAAGGTCGTAGTCTAAACATGCAGAGCTTCACAAGCAATTTCAAAGCCTACAAGGAATGTAATGGTATTTATTTAATGTGGTCGGAGAACCATTGTTCAACATTAGCTTCTCAAACCTGGCCAAACTATTAACTGAACTCTCTACTGTCAACCACTAATGCTTGTGTTTGGCATTAATATGATTCAAAAAATAAATAAGGAACTTAATAAAAATTAAAAAGTAATCAAACTTAGTTTTTGAACAATCAAAAACATTTTTAGAATAACATATGTACATAATAATCATTGCTATAATAACTAAATAAAAATAATCAAAAACCTTATTTAGCCTATATACTACACATATTTTATATTCTACTATATACACACAATTTAGATTAATACCTACCTAAACCTATTTGAATGATTTTGAAGTTGCTACTCAGGTAAGTAGCCAGGCTATTAACTCATTAAACAATTCTCTTCAAGCAACCACAATTCCAGTCACTTCGGGAACTGCCTCACAAACTCCAACCCCACTACCTATGCCAACTCTTTCGGCGAACCCAAATCCAACCACCGCTCCTAAAAAGGAAAGAATCCCACCCACCGTTCTGGAACAACTGGAACATTAAACCGAAAGGAACTCACTTATTTGTACCAACTTCGAACGGATCCCGCAAACTGACCAAGCTTATTGAAGACTGGAAATATGCACGTCACTCCTTCTGCCCTCCTTCTGAAAGGGCAATACCAGTCATCATCCGCAACATCCCAACGATTGTAACGGTTGACGAAGCCATAGAAAACCTTATTTCGCAAGGTTTCCACCCAAAATCTTTTCAAAGGTGGAAACTTAAATCAGGCGAAGACCTTCCCATAATCCAGGTGGTTGTTCCTAACAAAGAAAGGAACATAAATAATCTCACCAAAATAGGCCTCTCAATCGTGAAAGTCGAACTGCAGCGAGGCAACGGCCAGCCTGACCAGTGCTACCACCGTCAGTTGTTTGGCCATTCCAGCTCTCGTTGTAGAACGCCGCCCCAGTGTGTCAAATGCGCCGGACGCCATGAAATCCGTTCGTGCACCAAGCAAGTACGCAAGGGGTGGCTCTTCACAAGTACGCGAAATCATGTCGTAGAACGCTAACAACTTACGCGATAAAAAAGTGGGGCTGGAACTCGTTCTTTCGTCTTCAGGCATCGATATAGCACTTATCCAGGAGACTCTCCTAAAAACCACTCATCGTTTTTCCTTTCTAAACTACACGGTTTACATGAATGACCGTGACCCAGCTCGCGGTGGCGGAACTGCTATCCTAGTCAAAAAGGGAATCAATCACAACCTTCTGCTTCAATTGTATCGTCACCAAATATCGAACCCATCCTCTATCCAGATGGAAACTCAGGATCGTCCAATCGTGATCACCTCCTTGTACAGCAAATGCTCCCCGTATGACTCGTCTGCCTTTAAAACGCTCTTCGACGGCCCAACCTCAAAAATAATCAGTGAAGACTTCAACGCTCACCATCCCAGGTTGGATTGCGAGCGTGCAAATCGAGCAGGCAACGATATCGCAGCACAAATTTTGGGCTCGGTCCCCTGCCGGATAAACCTACCCATCACCCCGCTATTGGACAACGGGTCACTCCACCCATTCTGGATTTTTTCATTCTCATGAAAACATCAATCGTCCTTCTGATGTACATGCTTTCGACGAGTTACATTCGGATTATGATCCGATTATATTGACTCTTGGGGACTGTTGTGCAATCGAAATTTCCCGCTTCAAAGTCAGAAAGAAAACTGAGTGGAAGAGATATCAGGAAATTCCCTTGAAATCCGGTCCAATCCCGAAGATTGATCGATCTGACAAACTCCAGCGTGCTGTGTCGAAACTAACTTGAGACATCCAGTCCGCCTATCAGAATTCATCACTCGAAGTTCCTTCTTATTCAAATTCTCAAAGTGAGCCAGTTCCCGAAGGCATCAAGTCACTGCAATAGGAAAATCAACCATCAACGATTGGTATGCTAAGTTTAGATGTGGTGAAATGAGCACCGAAGACGGTGAACGCAGTGGACGCCCAAAAGAGGTTGTTACCGACGAAAACATTTAAAAAATTTACAAAATGATTTTGAATGGCCGTAAATTGAATCTGAATGAAATAGCAAACACTCTAAAAATATCAACTGAACGTGTACATCATATCATTCACAAATATTAGGGTATAAGAAAACTCTGTGCAAAGTGGGTGCCACGCGAGCTCACTTTAGACCAAAAACAATGATGAGTTGATAATTCGGAGCAGTGCTTGAAGATGATTCACTCATTATTACACGCATTATTTCACTCCGAAGTAGAATCGACAGTCATCCGAGTGAACTGCACACGATGAACCCGCTCCAAAACGTGGGAAAACGCAACAGTCGGCTGGCAAGCTTATGGCGTCTGTATTTTGGACAAGACAATGCACCGTATCAGAAGTCAGTGAAAACGATGGCAAAAATCCATGAATTGGACTTCGAATTGCTTCCTTATCAACCGTATTCTCCAGATCTGGCCCCCCAGAGACTATTTCTTGTTCTCAGATCTCAAAAGAATACTCGCTGGGAAGAAATTTTCGTCGAATGAAGATGTGATGGCTGAAACTGAGGCCTATTTTGAAGCAAAGGACAAATAGTACTTCAAAAATGGTATCGAAAAGTTGGAGGGTCGCTATAATCAGTGCTATAACCTTTGAAGGGAATTATATTGAATAAAAATACTAATTTTGTAATATTAATAATAATATTAATGGTAATATTTTCTGTAACTTATTAACGGAGCCGTCGTACAACACCTTACCGAAGGCTGAACCTACTTTTTATTTTTATCAATTATTCTATGCATCTTTCAATGTCTTAATAAACCCAAACTGTGTTGGTATTAGGCTTTATCTCTTAGTAATAACTTACCTATTAGTGGTAATAGTAAGACAGGTGCTTTTACAGACTTTTACTCTATTTAATGATATGATAATTTCAGTTATTTTTTAAACGTTTTTGTGAAATGTATATGGACCAATTCGCTTGAAAAATACGAAAAAAGAAGTGAAATTACTTTTTCTCCATAATAGGGATTTGAATAATACAAATATGGATGTATGACATATTGTTTAGTTTTTCGCTCAAAAATCTCAGAAGGTATACAGTGGCGAAGTTATGGTTTTAACCGGGGAAGTCTGTTCTCGTTTGCATTCATTCAATTCACCGGAATAAACTTACTTATCAAGAAAAGGAACAACTTATCAAGAGGATATGATTGTAGCCAAACTCCAAAATGGTAATGTGCCCTTATACACAGGCAAAATGTTTAACCTTGATTTGAGCATCAGAATATCTTCAAACACCTTTGTTCTGGTATAAAACATTATGTTAGAATCTATTTAGACACTCTACGAATCTATTCCGCAAAGAATTACAGCTATTTTAAAAGAAAATGTTGTGCCAACACCTTATTAATAAATGCACAGTGATAAGCATAAGTCCGGTGTTCATACTAGTGTTTATATATTTTGTCCATTCCCTGTATATATGAACAATCAAACAGCCTTGTTAGTCTACAATGTACTTTGTTATATGCGAAAATTATATTTTTGTACAGTATTATTAAAACTCACCCTCTAAAGACAAAGCGAATATTACGTCCCATAATTAAATTCAATGAAAGAGAAGAAAGTCAATCCAATTTCGTGCCGCATTGTCATTGCCGATTATCAAGTTTCTTTAAAAATTACTTTAAAAATAAAGCTAACGATGTAGGATGACTACCCCAGGGATGAAATACGATAAGGATGCCGGGTCTGTTCCATTATTCGGACTTGATTACTCATGTCCAATGAATACAAACTCGAATGGGGACCAGCAACAATTTCATCCGAGACTCGCTTATTATCCGGAATACGCCTGGAAATTTTCGATTAGGAATATCTGCATCAATATCTTAATCTTATGGTAGAAAGTATTAAATTAACAATTTGTGTATGAGGTTATTAAACTTAATTATATTTTATATATATGCATGTTTTTTTCAAAATATATAATGGTAGGAAAATATCTAGATCGATAAAAATTACAGAATGTTAATTAATATAATTAGATTAATTACGTAGTAGGATAGACTAGTTGCGGTTGTAACGATTTAGGTTTGAACTACAACTGATTTCATCAATATGCATTTTAGATCAACGAATATTGCTTGTAATATTATAAAGTATGCTTGTCTTCATATTAATATTAATGTTTTACCGCAAGGTATGTTAGTTTATTCAAAAAAGCAATTTTTGAAAAAGTATCCTTTGGTCACAACCGGTTACATGGTTGTGACAGTAATTAGGGGCAATAACGACATACATCAATAGTACTCAGACAACTTTTAAATCAACTTTTACTGCCAGTCTCATTATTTTACTTGAAGAGGTCTTCTTGGACATAACCAAAGCCTTTGACAAGGTTTGGCACAAAGGCTTAGTGGCGAAATGTATCCGATTAGGTCTACCTGATGACCTAATAGCTCGTATCAAATCATTTATGTCAGGAGGATCGTTCCAGGTGAAAATTACAGATATTCTCTCTAGACGGAAAACCAGCGACGCAGGAGTTCAACAAGGCTTCCCCCTGGCACCCGCTTTATTTAATATTTTTCTTTCGGATATCCCTAGGAGACTACAAGCTAAGGCAGCTTTTTACGTAGACGACACTACTTACTTTGCTTCTTCAAGAGTAGCACAGCACATCCGAAGCAGACTCCAAAAACAACTCGATGAGACGGTCCAGTGGTTACATTTCTGGAGGTTGCAGGTCAACCCACAGAAAACCCAGACCATCTTCTTCCACAAGAAGCGTTTTGCACCGAGCATTTCGCGTCTTAAAATCGAGAAGCCGAAATCCCATGGTCAGAAGAAGCCACATATCTCGGACTTGTCTTCGATCGCAAGTTTAGGTGGAATTCCCGCATTCAAAGGTCCCTCCATAAAGATCAAGGTATTGTTAATTTGCTGTTCCCGCTTATCAACCAGCAGGCTTCCTATCTCAATAAAATCGATTTTTTACCGCGAGGTATGTTAGTTTATTGAAAAAAGCAATTTTAGAAAAAGTATCCTTTGGTCACAACTGGTTACATGGTTATGACAGCAATTAGGGTCAATAACGATATATATCAATAGTACTCAGACAACTTTTAAATCAACTTTTACTGTCGTGTCATTATTTTACGGCTAATTAATACCATTTAGTACCATAGCTTCAAAAGTTTACAATCTTTGCTTTGCAATGAGTCAAGAAATATGGCCAAGAAATTTACTAAAATAATCATCTTATACATAAATTATTTAACTAATTAGTATTGGGACCTAAACACATGTTGGTCTAACATTATTTATATCAATAGACTGTGCAAGTAAGCAGTAGATATTATATAAATATTAACAAAAAACTGGAGGAGGTCCATTCCTCTCTGAACAAAGGAGAAGATCTTCTTTTACTGCACTCTCCAACACAAGTGTTCCTTGTCTTTCCTTTTCCTTTACACCTCCTCTCATCGTTCCCCTTGCCCTTCCCTTTGCCTTTTTTGCGGTTTCTTCTTCAACGATACTTTTCTTTACTGGCTAATCTCTTGATGCCTGATAAAAACTTTGTTATAGGTGATATGCTGATACTTTTAGTGTTTCCCTCTTAGTTCGCATTATCCTTTTTTCTAATGTATTGTAGCAATATCATGCGGTTTGGGCATTTATATGGGCAGTTATACCATGATTCACAAGCATCAGCATAATATGCGATATCATTCTGGCTTCTTAGAATCTTTATCACAAGTTATAAAAGCAAAACAACATTTGACAAAAGAAATAAAAAAATAGTATATTAATTATTTATTTTGAAGTCTACTCTACATGGAATGCTCTATTTATTTAATAACACTTATTCAATAACATCATACTACCACTTATAAAAGGTAACATTGCAAATATAAATGTAGCGTTATTAATTGACATTGAGTATTTTGCAGAATGTAAAATGCTCAAAGTAATTTTTTCAATAATAACAATATGTTTAATACAGGTGTGAAAGTTAATGAGTGAGACAGAAGACAGTGGGGAGATTTTCAAGAAATATTCAGCGGCTTAAATTATTTTAACTCTTACGTGATTAATTAATTCAATAATATATCAGAAAAAAAGTTACTCAATAGTTTTGTGAAGAAAGTAGTAGAAACGCCATGGAACATTATAAAATTATTGTTATTTTAAATAATACAATAAAACACTGGTGTTGGTTTATTTAATTGTTAAGAAAATGTTGCCAGTGACATGTCAAATTATTGACTGGTTTACGCGTAACGCAAGCCGATTCAATGAATCTGAAGAAAAGCGAGGAGATAAACAGAAATCGAAATTATCCAACGTAATTTACCTTGGTATCGAAAGAACCGACCTAGACTAGTTCAGGTAAGAGTCGACCAAGCCGAAGGTCAAAGTGGTAATTTGAAATGAGCGTTTGGCGTTTAGATCAAATCCAACAGTTGATTTCGCATCGATATACCGATCTACTTCACAAAATGAGAACCATTTGCCAATATTGCAATACTTTGATAATTGATACCTTGAAAAGCCAAGATTGTCATGTGGAAAGGTGCTTTTTGATTCCACCAAACATTTGGCAATTCACAACATCCAAGGAAGAATTGATATCGATTAATTATAAGTATTCCAGAATATTTCTGCGAATTACACAAGCCACTCTTCGTTAATCAAAGATCGATTCAAGTACCGATATCAATTAAGTCATCAAATACCCATTTATTTAAGACATTTAAATTAATTGCATGATCATACAGCAAAGGAAAGATTTGGTCTCATTTTATTGATTAGTCGTAGAAAATAGTAGCGAGCAGATAGTGAATATATAAAAATACACAAATTTGAGAGCTATGCTATGTCAAACACACTGAAATCGAGAGAACTTATTGGCAGATGCTTTAACGCTCATCATCCGTTTTGAAGCAGAAAATTTTCAAATTTACAAGAAATCTTAATCGTAAACATCAGCAATATCCTCAACTTCGGACTCATCATTTCTAATAATAGATTTCTTAAATAAATAAGAACATAAGCCGTCCAATTAACCTATAAGTTCTCAAGTGGATTAAAACTATTTCCCACTGTTACTAATAATTGGTAATAATTATTCGAAGTCACATTCAAGCTAACGAAAATAAACTACAATTGGAAATTGCATCAGAATATATTACTAAAATCGGGTCCCACACCCAGATTGAAGTACTAATCGGTGATATTCGAAATCCATACTCCCAAGGCATATTGATGATCGAAATTCTAAATCGTTGTTGCACAGCTTTCCCCAGGAAACTAAAAACACAATATAATAGATTCCTCAGACCTCTCTTGATAATGAAGACAAAATCTAATGCCACCGTCAATAAACTCAAGGATGCGATATAAAACATTACTAACTCCATCTTCCGATGGTAGAAACGTCGCTCACTGAGCTGTTTCTGACAAACTGAAGTAACGGCGAGCTTGACTAGTTAGCATAAAAATAACGTAGAAAAATAAAATAATAAAAATGTATACAAAAATCCACATATTTAAGAGCTATGCTGTGTTAGACTCACTTAAGTCCAGAGGAAATGGAAATCCAGACTTCATATATAGAAATAACAAATAGTCTGCAGACACCAGTTAGGTTACTTACGGTAACCAAACACCAAACCAAACGGCAAATGAAATAAAAATATAAATGTGCTACCGATAACACTTCGAGAGAGACCCAATATATAAGTTGGGTACTTAAACTACAACAAATTTAAACTTGAAACTTGAATGTTCAAAGGTTATTGCCTAAAATTCGGAATAATTAATAAGCACAGTGAGCGGTAAGATATCAAATGAATATTGGATAACGACAAAAATAATTATGAAAGAACGTATCTATGTTATTCGTTCTGTGAGTCATAATAGTGCAACCTGAGCATAATTATCAGTGCTAAAAGTGCCCAACATACAGTCATTCTGCAAATAAATGGAAAGCACAAGCGGTTTGCATGGAATTCGCAGAAAAACTCTACACCACAGAGTGTAAGAAATAGAAGAAGATCGCTGCAAAATACAGCAAGGCAATAACCCACAAGCTGTTCAGAGTGCAATGCTAGCAAAGAAAAAATTAAGATGACTACAGAACAAACATACTAAAAACCATTCACTACACAATTGCTCTCAAATATCACCATCGTAATATTGGCTTATACAACACCAATAATTGGACCACACACAATCATTTTAAATCGGACTCGAATACGACTTAGCCTCGATAGAAACCCATATATTTACTGGATTTAACCTCCAGTCTCCCCTCCCCAATTACGAAGCCTGCCCCGACCACCACCCTTCAGGTCCTGGTGGAGGCACAATGATTTTCATCAAAACTAATTTCATCAAACTAAAACTTAATTAAAACATTACACGCTTCCGTCACAAAGGTATGCTATAATTAATAAGCAACTTCTATAATAGTACATTGACTGATCAGCCTCAAAGTACCTCGGTATACAAATTCTGCTGCAGAGTATCTTCAGCTGAAGAGCGGAAAAATAGGAACCATGTTCCTCATTCTGGACTCATACCACCCTGGAAGCATCTGGAGGTTATCAGTGAAATCAAAACCCTACACCTCTCCACTAAAAAAACAACAATCTGAAAATTACTATTCCCTGTTCCAGAGAAGAGTGAGCTATTGATGGAGACTTATAGTTGAGATTTTCAATCTCAGATGACCAATGACCGCAGATCAATGGAGGCTGCGTTTACCACTCGAATTTCTGAGACGACACCTTGCTACTCCAAAAATTATCGCAACAATAATTTGGACCCTCATTTTCCGAAAAGCACCGGTTCTCGATGGTATAACCATCCCGCAACTTCAAAATCTTTATCAGGAACAGCTTACTGAGGTATTGAACATCAAAAATTCCAACTACCGGTGGCATAAACGTCTATTCTTCTGACAAATCGGTCGGTACTCTCCAACTACTCTACAAAAATCGTTGAGAAATTCTCTATATACTCATTGAAGCTGCGAAAATTAAAAACATCATCCAAAAGGAGGATTTCGGGCCAAACACTTAACAATCAATCAAGTCTAGGCTAGCAGGTGAAGTAAACTCCATCTTTTATGGGAAGAACCTCATGGGATATTATACTTGCACATCACGACGGCATTTGACAAAACATTCAAATCGATGAACGGCATAACATTAAACCAGTGAATAGCAAGAACTTTCTGAAGAAGCTTTTTATCATACATTTTTAATGGCACAGATTTCATAAAGCTTGGAAGACTAATAAAACATGTAAAATATTTCTTTTGATTAATCTCTTACAACGTCAACAATCTGCCCGTGGGGCATAAGTATTATTATACGATTTCCGTTATATAATATAACCATCCTGACATGTAGAAAATCACTTCAGTAAGTGATCTGCTGTACAACATATAATCTAAATCTTATTCTACATACTATTCTAATTTATTTTAAAGTATATCCTGACTTATTCTAAAGACTATTCTAACTTATTCTAGAGATTATTAAATCTCACTCTATGTGTTTATTAATCAGTTCGTATGGCAGTTTGCGTTTGAACCTATGCACTATATTGTCATCACGCACATTTAACTGTTTGGCGAGTGCATTGGGATGCACTAATAGTCATTCAGAGTACTTCGCACTAACACTTCAAATCACACTCTTATGTGTTCTAAGGGGATATCGCGCTGAACCAGCTTGTTGGACACGTAATATGAGAGATCGACGATGACTCGCAACACTTTATTCTGGAACCTGGAGGATATCTATGTTAGATTTGCTAGGTCATGGTCAACTGGTATTTAGTACCATAGTTCCAAATGGGCCCAAGTATTGACTTATATAGCAGAACCTTGTTATCTAATGATAAATTAGATTATTTATATAATTAGTTGTGTCACTATGTTTTTTCCATATCAAACGTCGATCAAAATCCATTCCCAGATATTTAACGTCGACTGCTTGCGGAAGTTCATGATTATTCAATTTTACTGAGGGACATGCTCTTCTACAAAGGGTGGATGTCACATGGGTAGATTTTGTCTCATTTGCTTTGACATGCCACATTTTCAACCACAATTCGACTTTGATAAGATGAAGTTGGAGGTTTATTGTGTCTGATATTGGATCCTCGCGTGATGATAAAACCGCTGTATCGACAGCATATGTTACAACAGTAGTGTTTCTTGAGGTCGGTAGGTCAGCTCTATACAATAGATGTAACAACGTAACAATGGGCAAAGAACACTACTCTACGGAACATCCGTATATATTAGGTCTAGGTCAAATGTAAAATTAAACAATATATTGAAACATTAAGGAAGTGGGAACTCAACAATTTCCTGTACGTAAACCACCCCTTTCTTTAATGATGAACGAAAATCCATAGCCTCCAGGTGATTTTTGTGTAGTTGAATATGTGATGATGCAGTTCCTTTACTCGCCGGTAATCGTATTTAACTTTGGCGGAATTACTTGGCTTCGACGTCAGGCATACAGCCGAGCAGTCAGTTGCGTTTGAAGCAAAAGCAAACGCAATTCGAACGGCACAAAGCTTATTTTAATCAAATGCGTGCTCTATTGAGGCGAAAGTTAATTTGGTCCCCGGGCGATTCGCTCCTTCGAAAAGGACCTCCTCGTTCTCATTTACATTTCACCGTTCCCTTTACGTATATAGTTCGGAAAATAAAAAATGTTAAGGAGAAGGTGAGCTGGGGGGCGCCGGATTGTTTATGAAGGTGGGATGCTTTACGAGGGAAAGTTTTCGGGCATAATTAAAAGTTTTTGGGGGGGCTGGCGCCGACACGATACGTTGCCGCAGAAAGAAAGAAAGCGCAATTTCTTTATCGGCGGCAATAATTGACTGCCGAGATGAAATTTACATTTAGCACGTCGTGTTTTGTTAAATGAGGGCGATGAGAAAATGGGGTGAGTTAGGGGATGATTAAAGGTTGAAAAAACAGCGTAAACATTACCAGATAAAGATCGAGTCAGTTGTTGTACCAATTGCTTTCTAATGAGGCGAACGATTTTTAGGGTTTTCAAAATTAAATAAAAAGATTTGAATAAGTTTTATACAATACTTTAAACTTATCGACTAAGAAGTAATATCGACAGATTTTTTGTAAGTTCAGGTCTGTTAAATTAGAATATTTAAGATAAAGTTAAGTGTAACACTTTTGCATTATACAATTTCGGGTGGTTCGGTTCCATTCCACCAATGACTTCTTTTTGTTCCAATCCGTAAAGAATAAACTGCATGGTCAACGACTTTCATCGTCCGAAGAAGTTATTGAAGCGTTCAAAAATCATGTTTTGAAGATATCTCATTCGGAATGGAATAAATGCTTTGAAAATTGGTTTAAGCGTATGCAAAGTGTATCGATTATGGTGACGAGTACTTTGAAAAACAATAAAAATATATTCGCAGCTTAAATATTTGTTTTTTTCCTATTCCCGAAATATAAATAGTGACCCTCGTACTTACCTTCAAAGATTTGACGCACTAAATTTCTAAAATATATTTATTTCCTAGATATTGCATAAATCATTATTCAAATGTGTGAATAAATATTATTAAAAACCCTTTCTAATATTTCTCCCACCGTCCCTCTCGTCAACAAGCTGACCGATCCTTATGAAAAGGGGTGTCGTGGAATCGGCAAACTTAAATGCTGCTTTATTGTTTATTATTCATGGGAGGGCCAACGTGATTAGAAAGACGATCTCTTAACGTCGTGGTCAGATGGGACCCTGGACAGAAGGGGTTTGCAGTTTGGCGGTGGTCGCGTCGTATGACAAACTCCTGGCCATTATCTAAACTATACATAACGGCAGGATCCTCGGGGTAATCTTTAAGGCAATTTGCAATTAGCCCTATCCGATGTCGTAAAGTGGAAATAACGTCATGTGCAGCATAATGGAGATGATCTAAGATTAAATTAGGTTATTTATGATGGGTCTCGGGATGGGACCAACATCACACTATAGATGTCGCATAACTAACATTATAAGATTATAGCTTAGTGCTTTTACAATTAATTGACCGCAGTCAATTTAAAGAGGTGACCTAAATTAAATACTGTATAAGCATATATATATAGTCCATTCAATAAAATAGCGAGCCCACGACATCAAAATGTATGACGTCAAAACGTCGCATTACATCCGCATCAACTTTGACTTTTACTTCATTTTGTCTTTGGCAGATAACAAATATTCTAATCTAAATATGTTATCAAATATAATTTATTTGAACACTATAGTATATCTAGTGCACATATTATCAAAGGACTTAAACTACAGTTAATTATACAGCTACGATCATTTGTAGGTTAGAGTTGTTTTATTTTATTTACTATGAAGTATTTTCCACACCACCTACGAGGTAGAGCTTAAGGCGCGTTTTTACGTAGTATTATATACATACTTATTACCTGTGCAGATCTAATCACTGTATTGTCCCTAATGCATTTAACATATTGCAAATCAGTTATAGTATATTCAAAATTTTTTGTACATACGTCATCAAAATGTTTAATGTATTGCCTGCCGCAATTTGTAAATTCGTTTTAGAATCAGACAATATCTTCCTTCTCATTCTATTCTAGTTAAAAAGAGACATAATGCTGTCTGATAAGTTCGAACACGTAACCGAACCAGTCTGTCAAAGTCGTCCGGTTGTGAAATGTATGCAAAATTCTTGAAAACAATAGTAATAAGAGGTTATAACTCTAACCTATAAACTATTGTGGCTGTATAATTAACTGTAGTTTTTAGATGAACTATAATGCTAAAGTAAATCATATTTGATAACATTTTTGTTTCATTATACTCAACTCAATCACGCTCTACATCTTATCTTGGTAATTGTCATCATTAAATCATAAACTCACATGCTGAAGATTTCATTCAGTCACTATTTCTTTCTGAGTCATCATTCAAGTCAATAAATAAATGTAATTTGCAATCTATTACCTTACTAATCTTACCAATTGTCAATATTTTCTTTTGTATCTGACGGAATTCATCGAGACAAAAAGTGTTATTGTAGACAATGTTTCCTTCCACATATTCAAACAGTTCTTGTCTGTATATCCTTCGCGACATGTATATCAATTTTCATCTCAGACGAGAGACGGTAAGACCTAATAGTATTTATTTCGAATTTTAAAAAGTCATCGCTCATGGAAAAGGAGAAGTTCACATATGTCACTCCTATCATCACTTTCTTTTTTGCTGACCATTTTTAAAATGCTGCATTTTTCACATATATTTAGTAACAGAGTATGTCCATTGTAAATTTCTTAGAGCAATTTTTATAAACTTCAGTGTGAGACAATAGGTTTTACGCTTAAAGTTAACGATTAACAATTAAAAACAACTGTTATATTTAACATCATCATGTATGCCTATCATAAAAACCGTATATTAAAATTAAGGGTGTATTTCCATGCCCACAAATCAAAGTTTGGGTACAATTTCTTTTAAAATTCTGGTATACATAGCCGATATAAACTTGTAATGTCTACTATCAGAGTTGGGCAGTATTTGAATTACTTATAATTGTATTAAAATATATAATTAAACTGTAATTTGTTACTGATATTTAAAATACATAATGCTGAGGTATTTTGTAGTTAGTATTTCAAATTCCCATGGCCTCAAAATACATTCAGCGATCTTATTAACGGCTGCATGGCTTGGGGACCACTAGATATGTGAATCTTTAAAATTGGAAACACATCACCTGTATTGTACGTCAAATTATCATGCAAATTATCATGCCAATTGTCATTTTCATTTTTAAACGATTACTTTTCCGAAACTTACGTATATTAATTAAATTTACTAACACAAAAGTCACGATGTATGATCAAATTCACTTCACATATAAGTGAATGCTGTGACGTATCTAGGATTGCAATTTGAGGCATTTTACGTTTACATACATTTACTGTCACTGCATCACAACTAAAACAAATCTTAACAAGTAGATTTAATAAGCTTTTTAAATTGTAACTTGAAATAAATGGAGCCATATTGGCATCATGTTACCACCCTAGTTACAAAATGCTGGTTGCGAAAAGTGATACCTTTGAAACAGATGCAAGATGAAAGGCGAATAACATAAAATTTTACGATTCATGCCTTAGAAGCAGATTATAAAAACATGAAGTAATACCTGGAAAAAACAGGAATAGCAGTATTAGTAAAGAAGATAATTTTAATGTTTTTTTCTAACAGGGATATCAACCACAGATATCAAAAATGGAGTTAGGCAGCTTCCTAAACGATAAGTAAAAAGCTTATCCTCCTTGGATAGTAACCTCAAATATAAAAAATGTGTTCATACAGTATAATACACGTTTGTGCTCATCAGGATCTTAAAAAAGATTGTTTTCTTTAACGGGTTTATATCATTACCCAACAAGAACCTACCTGTCTGAAATGGTATTAAACATCTAGTGCTCGTAAGAAGTTGCATCAAATATATACTAGACGTAGTTGTTTTGATAGCACTTCACGGTTTGCGTTAAAATTAGGTATTCTAATGTGTGTCAATGGTGTGAGGATCTCCAATATAATTATGTATTGCCAAAATTACTTTAATTACTCGCTATGGAAAGCAACTCGGAGATTTAAAAGACGAATACCGCCTATTAAAAATCAAAATGAATGGGTTCGACGCAACGATGAAACAGCTGAATTATACACAGAACAGTTAGCTAACATATTTCAACCGAATGATATAGAATCTACAATAGATATAAATACTGTTTATCAGCCTGACTTCTCCAATGGAAGTTGCCACAGAGATTAACAAAAACCTCAATCCTAAATAAGCTCCTGGAATTGATGATATTTCACCTGGGTTATTAAAAATGGTGCCACGAAATATAATTATATTTAATGCCTCTTTGAGACTGAACCATGTTCCGGAATCTTTTAAGGTTGTCCGAATAATTATGCTTAAAAAATCTAACAAACCGACAGAGCAAGCTGGATCTTCCAGGCCTATTTCGCTGCTACTTACGATATCAAAATTATGTCAACAAGAAAAGAAACAGTACTTGGAAAATTTGCTGACGGCACAGTTTTAATGCCAAAGTTGTATCTCTGTCTACGGCTATAGAACAAGTACAAGTAGCGGTCAACAAGATCTACAAATGGACTAGAACTGGAAAATACAGCTTAATAGCTCCAAATCTGCCCATGTTAATTTTGCGTTGCGGCGAATTGACAAAAATTTAATTATATCACTTGACGGATGCCCGATTCCTCAAGGTGAATCAGCGAACTACCTCGGAATATCACTCGATGGTCGATTAAACTGGAAACATCATGTAAGACAAAAAAACAAAGTAAATTAGACTCAAAGTCACGCAACTGTATTGATGAGTCAGAAAATACTCTCAACTTGATCTAAACTCAAAGAGATTGATTTATGAGTCAATCATAAAGCCTATTTGGACCTACAGGGTGCAAATATGTGGTTCTACTGAAACATTAAACCAACTATTAATCCACCGCACCCAAAACAAAGTTCTACGATTAATTACCAAAGTTTATCGCTACGTAACCAACGAAGAGCTGCATCTTGATCTCGGAATCAAGTAGATACACAAAGCAATCTAAGACTTCGCCCTAAAACATGAAACAAGGTTGCTAACACACCAACGTGGAAGCAATACAGCTACTGGACAACACGCAATCAATCAAATGATTGAAGCGAACCAAACCACATGAACTAGTTTAATGTGTAAGTGTAGTTTTAACGTTAGCTTAAGTAGATTAGTTTTATTCTAATTTGGGAAATACATACTGATGTATATAATCCCGTAATCGTCTTGCTTGTATATTAGTGCAAATAATACAGAAGAGTAGTAATAAATTAATTTGTGAATTAAGATGGTACTAAGCATATCTATTGTAAGATGTAATTATTCAAAAATATAATACATTGGTAAAGACTGTAAACAATTCTGTATTTTATATCAAGAACTAGCCAATATAGTTTCAAAATCGACAGATTACCATTATAATTAAATATTTACTATCTTATAGATATAATATTGACGTAAATAACACTGTTGGTAAAATTTGAAGTTAACTCTCATTTGTTTTGTTTATTGTGCTATGTCCATGTACCTATTTTTCAGTTATCTAATAATATGGAATATTATATTTATTACAATGTGATGGGTTTAGTTCTAAAAAGATGAGTAAATTTGATTCAACTCATCAATTGAACAATGTAATTGACTGAATCAAGTTAGGCAGTAAATGTGTTATGGGACACAGAAGTTTCAAACATTTCGAACAATAATTACACATTGATCATGTATGAACCCTAATATTGTCGCTATAGTGAAGTAAAATAAAAGAAACTAAGCATAGATCTAGTTTAAGAATTTATATCGACCGCTACGACCCTTTAGGCCACCACGCATTCACTTACAGTAAGTTCAAGGGTTGGCAACGCTGGTTAATATCACAATAAACAAGTATTTCTTCAATCAGTGTTTTTAGTTCTCGTGCATATTCCTTCCAAAAATAGTAGTGAGTGTTCAAACAATCGCATCGACAGTTACACATTCCGACCGACCGACCATACGAACATTCCTACAATTGGTGAGTCTGATGTGATCAAAGTGCCTAACAGGTAAACCAGCTCAACATAAGCCAGTTGACATGTGCATAACACGTGCATGGAAGGACAGCACGAGGAATGGAACCCATCAACATCACATGGTCGATGTTATCCCACGAGACTAGCCTGTAGGGCAAAAATTACAGAAGTCCATCATGCATAACATCAACACGTGAACACCCTTGCGTCACGAAACGGGACACGTAAGGCACCACACTTATAGGTACCCTCAAACAAATCGGAACGCCAAAAGGCGAACGTCCACCTGCTACAACTTAGATAGCAGCTGATCCCGTAAAACTCCTCGCTCAGGTTGGGATCCCCATCTCATAAGCAGTCTCTAGGCGATTCATTACGTAACTACGGGTATACTCCGAAACCTGCACCGCATAGAGATACGTTCCACGACAGCTCCACTAAGAGAGGAGTGATGTAGCGACCGCTACGACCCTTTAGGCCACCACGCATTCACCTAGAGCAAATTCAAAGGTTGGCAACGCCGGTGGATTGGTACCATGCGGTTCCCGGCTATAAAAGACCACCACGACGACGTCTCGCTCTTTTTTCTTTTCTCTACCCCCTTGTAACAATACCACTTCCATAGCGCTTCCGTATTTCCTTTACCAAACCTAATATTCTGTCATTTCTCCCATCGACCACATGTATCGTTTAACATCACAATTCTTTCCAAAAATAGTAGTGAGTGTTCGGATAAACAATCGCATCGACAGCCGCACATTCCGACCGACCGACCGACCAGACGAACCTTTCCTACAAATTCTTACGAGATGTATGATTGTTAGGCTACTATTAAAATAACTAAAAAATTACAATTTATGTAGTTTTTATTTACCCAAATACTAGAAGGTACATTTGATACCGGATACATTTTTGCTCCACAGAGCACCTAACTGTTTATAAAATTAAACATCCATCACCACATGTGTGAAACTTATTTGTGTTTTTGCAATCACTATGAAAATCTACATTTTGATAGCCCTGTCAAATAAATTTGTATCTATATCTTGAAATCAGCATACACTTTTTCAATTTTTGGTTTGGTCGATATCGATACTGCTGCTACTGGTGGTTGCGCGTAATTTTTGTTGACTAGACTTAGTACCTGCAATTATTAATTTTCTTGTCAAGTGTTTAATAAGTTGATTTTCTTCAATATTCTACTACATTTTATAACAATTGTTCCTAAAACACTCACACATTAATTATATAAAAGTTCTAGTATTCGTTTACAATTATTATTTCAGTTATAGTCACGCACTGCTATCAATGATCATCGACGAATCGATTTTGTGGAATTTTAAGTTATTTTCCTTCACAAACCCCAGCTCATTTTTTCATTTATCTTTTCGTTTGTAGCATAAAATATCTATATTTTTAATTTTGAAATATAACTGTAATAATTAATAAATGAATAAGAATAAAATCCAAACGCACCAAAAAGTCCGAATGCGGAAATAATTGTTAAGAAACGTTTCTAACTTTATTTCTATTAAAATCTTACAAATCTCGCTTGTAATTTAAAAATAAATCTCTTTAGGATCTGTCCATAATATTCATTGCTTCATATCAGAATCAATACTTTTGTTATTATTTATTATAATCATGCCTATTGAAAACCTATTCAGTTGAATCGAATATGCTAAAATATCGTCAGCCGATGGACAGCAGCTGTTGAAATCTGTCCAAAAGATCAAAAATTCATTCGGAGGTACATGTAATACTATTTGAAAAAGAATGTTTTTATAAATACTGCAAAATTTCTAGAATAAAAAAGGTTTCTCTTAGTTTGACCAGAGACTTATTGAGTATTGATCTAATAATATTCTATTATACATTTGAAAGGGAATATATTAAAGTAAATCAAATACGTTCATTTATAGACAATGGTTATATTCAATGCGCTTTAATAATTTATAAACCCAATTATATTACATAATTATAAAAATCATGTTCAACATCGCTCTGAATTAGATAACAGAACATTTTCATTTTATTTGATATAACTTGGGTTTGTATATGGCACAACCAAAATATTTAGTTCAACGTTAAAATAACTGAACTGCGAAAAAGGACCGAAACGTAAACGCTTGCGGAGGTATCGTTCGCGATTTTCCAGTGGCTTCCCTTCGGCCAGGAACGATAAGGTGAATCAAGTGAATGCTGTGATATCAGATATGTATCCATGATTGCAACCTGAGGCATTTTACTGTATTGCATCACAACTAAAAGAGAGTCTAGAAAGAACAGCTTATCATCCTTGAATGCTAAATATAAAAAATGTGTTCATGCAATTAAAATACGTTTGTACTCATCAGGACCTGTAAAAAGATTGTTTTCTTTAGCAGGTTTTATTCATTAACTAACTTGAGGCTGTCGGTCTGTTTCTGAATGGAAATTTTTCTTTTACTGATTTATAGTATTCTGTAATTTATATTGCGTTTTTTGTATACAAGCGAAATAGTATTTTATAATTTGTATATTAATAGCAAGGCATGTATTTTACTCAGCTTAGTCTACTCTGAAGTTATTCAAAGTATATTTTCACCTCGTCTACTGGAATATGGACAAAATGTTTTATTTTTGGAGCTCAAAATATAAATATTTATAAGGGCAAAATTGCGGTCAAAAAATCTTGATATACGATTTATTTTGGTAACATTCTTCTTAAGGCAGTTGGCAGAGGAATTCAAAAATTGTTAAATATGGTAGAAGAAAATGATAAAGTAATAAGGAGAGTTTTATTATATGACTGTTAGTTACTCTGAGGATATTTAAACTAAAAAATTCTGAAAACGTATGGTTTATATCATTCAATAAGTCTTCAATTTGACATGAATTATACTACTACATACATTTCCTGAATAATACCAACCTTTGAACAATCTATGTTGAAGTGTTATATCATTGCAATTATTACTTTATTATTATTCCATTTAATTTCGCCGAATTTGAAATAAACATGACTAATTATGAAAAACTTCAATTGAATGAAGTCTTCAATTTGACATGAATTATACTAGTACATAGATTCCTGAATAATACCAACCTTTGAACAATCTATGTTAAAGTGTTATATCATTGCAATTATTACTTTATTATTATTCCATTTAATTTCGCCGAATTTGACATGACTAATTATGAAAAACTTCAATTGAATGAAGTCTTCAATTTGACATGAATTATACTAGTACATAGATTCCTGAATAATACCAACCTCTGAACATTCTATGTTAAAGTGTTATATCATTGCAATTATTACTTTATTATTATTCCATTTAATTTCGCCGAATTTGAAATAAACATGACTAATTATGAAAAACTTCAATTGAATGAAGTCTTCAATTTGACATGAATTATACTAGTACATAGATTCCTGAATAATACCAACCTTTGAACAATCTATGTTAAAGTGTTATATCATTGCAATTATTACTTTATTATTATTCCATTTAATTTCGCCGAATTTGAAATAAACATGACTAATTATGAAAAACTTCAATTGAATGAAGTCTTCAATTTGACATGAATTATACTAGTACATAGATTCCTGAATAATACCAACCTCTGAACATTCTATGTTAAAGTGTTATATCATTGCAATTATTACTTTATTATTATTCCATTTAATTTCGCCGAAT
Organism: Rhynchophorus ferrugineus; assembly: GCF_030347505.1. Classification (NCBI taxonomy): domain Eukaryota; kingdom Metazoa; phylum Arthropoda; class Insecta; order Coleoptera; family Curculionidae; genus Rhynchophorus; species Rhynchophorus ferrugineus. Next base: position 68,916,402 of record NW_027472581.1, read on the forward strand.
TTGAAATAAACATGACTAATTTTGAAAAACTTCAATTGAATGAAGTCTTCAATTTGACATGAATTATACTAGTACATAGATTCCTGAATAATACCAACCTCTGAACAATCTATGTTAAAGTGTTATATCATTGGAATTATTACTTTTTTATTATTCCATTTAATTTCGCCGAATTTGAAATACACATGACTAATTATGAAAAACTACTTTATTATAATTCTATATACATATTCATCTTTCCCGCAATAAAAGTTATTTCTGTAAAAATAATTCAAACAAACAATGTTTTAGTAATAGTACAAAGTTCGTATCGGCAGAAGTCTAAATTATAGATTGTTTTGATAATTTTATGTTGTGATTAGACGTTTGATTAGATGTGTATCGATGATGTGTATCGAAATACTCCAAACATGTTTTGCTTTTCATATCAAGAAACAGCTGATATAGCTTGAACATCAATAATTTATTGCTGTGAAGACCATTGTGATGTAACTATTTACTATATTAACTGCCTTTATTAATTGGTATAAAGTAATATCGACGTAAATAACACTGTTAATAAAACTTGAGGTTAATTCTCATTTGTTTTGTTTATCATGCAATGTTCCTAGTGATATTATTCTTTTTTTAGTTAACAAATAATATGTAAAATTATATTTACTATAATGTGATGGTTTTAGTTCTACAAATTTGCACGTGTTATATATGCATGTAAAGTTGGCATATATTCCTAGAAGATTCTGATACCAATCAGGCTGAAGAAAATGGAATTCTAAAACGACCGAATGACCATGTTTTCAAAATATAAAGAAAGAATGAAGTAAATACAAGCCTTCAACAAGTTTCAGTCAAGTCTCATCACGGTTAGATTACAAAAAGCTAATATGAAACATCTGCTGTTTCGCCAAACTAAGGGTAACTGATATTTGATTGAACAATGTGACTGACTGATTTCAGTTCTTACAACCTGATATGTGTGTATTAAGGCAAACAGAAATATCAAGCACTTCGAACAATACTTACGTACGGACAATATATGAACCGTAATGTTTTCTCTGAGGTCAAGTAAAACAAAGTAAACTACGCAGAGATCTAGTTTAAACATTCATACAAATTATACATACAGACTAATGTATGTTTAAATACAGATTTTCTAAAGTACTTGATGAAGTATTGCAGTTGCATGGACTTTTATACATTTATAAGGCTATTATTAAAATAACAATTAAAATGTGTATATTTCGTTTACCCAAATATTACAATGGACAGTTACAATTGGCACGGGAAGACCTTATCTTGCTTGGTGTTATCTTCGGGTAATTTTTATTGGCTAGACTTATTACCTGCTCTTATTAATTTTCTTGCCAAGAGTTCTAACTTTTTACTTGATTTTGTTCAATATTCTCCTACATTTTATAGCTAGTGTATCTGAAATACTGACCCACATCTATTCTATAAGAGTTATAGTATTATTTTTAAAATTGGAATTAAAATTTGTTACAATCACCATCCACGAATCGATTCTCTTTAAATTCTTTTGTTCAATTTTCTCATGTATCTTTTTTTCCTGTAATTTAAAAAAAATTATGGCATCTATTTATACTGTTTGTTATGAATCAGTATTTTTGTTGTTCTTTATTACAGCAATCATACCTATTGAACAACCTAGATATTTGAATCAAAGATATCAAAATATCGTGAGCCAATTGATAGCAGCCGATGAAGATGTGTCCAGAAGCACAAGACTTAGGAAAGAGAACACTATCGGATTTTTTTTTGATAAATACTGCAAAATTTCTTTAAAAAAAGTTTTCTTGGCTTGACTATATTTTATTGAGTTAACAATATTTTAACGTATATTGGGAAAGGGATATTAAAATGAAACAAACACAGTGATTTATAGACAATGGTTATATTCAATACGCTTTAAAAATTTGTAATCCCCATTGTATTACATAATTATAAAAAGCCGTCAGAAGCTCGATCATGTAATGTTATCATAATATACTGATATTTGTCACGCTTAGAAAAAACATTTCCACATAATCTATGGTAAAACTGAAGCGCACAATTCTCAACATCGGAGCAGTACATATTCCTCATCCATCGTTGTTCACTCCATCGTATCTCGTGCCATCATTTCGCGTCCAATTCTGCGGTTCAGTTTTATCCCCTTATAACTGATTAATAATTACAATATATTAACCTAAAATTACAAATATATAATTTTCAAATACATTGAAGGATTCTCTGTCGATATAAACTGTCCGCCAGCTTTATCATAGGTACTCTAGTAGTAAATTACATACTTAAATATTTCTCTTGTAGTCGGGATGTCGAGCGTTCAGTATCGCTCTGCGCTAGATAACAGAACAATTTCATTTTATTTTTATTTGGTATAAGTTGGGTTTATGTATGGCACGTGTTGCTTTAAAATCGAGCGCTCAACAAAACAGCCCGACATCCTCGACTAAATCAGCTTCATTTTTCGACAACCAAAATGTTTAGTTCAACGTTAAAATAACCGAACTGCGAAAAAGGACCGAAACGTAAACGCTCGGGGTTTCGTTCGCGTTTTTCCAGTCGCCCCTCTTCAGGCGCACCAGCAACGATGTTCGATTGTTCGTGTCAAACATGAGAAACGGAAAATTTTGAGGTAGTTAAGTTGCGGTGCGATTTAATTATTCTAGAAACGGTTCAATTTTGACGATGCGTTTTTCTGAATCGGACGCGACTGGGAATACGCCAACCATACATGGAAACTCATTGTCAGCGTTTAAACGAGTTTATACAACTTTGAAAATACAATTTTATAATAGAATAAAGATTAATAATAATGATAATAGGTTTTGGTTGGGTTCGAGACGGCATCTTTTGTACTCATTCAGTGATCACCCGATGATTTGTAAATCTTTACGAGAGGCAAGCCCCAGGTTAGTCACGACGACGTGGCTACGCCGCCGATCCGGCTCACGACGATACGATTCGGAGCATGATGGAGCCTGCTTGTATCCTGAGCTTTATAACAAAACATTACAATATTAACAAGCGGCTCTTTCTACCGTCTGCTAAAGTAGTGCCGTACCTAACTAAATCCAAGAAACGGCAATGCAGACGGTGGAAAGCTAGCCCAAGCCATCTCGATCCAACCCTACTACAGTACACTATAAACATACGTAAAACCTTTCTCATTTCTTCAACACTTTCCAATAATACGTTATAATATATCGAGATTTTGTTCAGTGTCTATGCAGGATCTGGACGAGACACTGAACAACGTCTCTACAGAGCGGCCGGTGACAAAAACTTTCAAAAAATTAACACCGCTCTGTCATAAATATGTTCCAATTGAAAATATAGAGGGAGCATTCTAGCGACTATAAAAAAACTACATTATATTTAATTCGCCGCTAAAATAGCGGACCCCTTACAACTACAACACCAATGATTATTTAGTTAATAATAATAATAATAATAGTTGTGGTATAAAGATGTTCAATGAAAATTTGTACTTCGATAGGAGACATAATGAAGTGAGAAACAGAACAATGGACGCTAACAAATGAATGACGACGCCTAAGATGAATGGAGAAAATCGGGATAAAAAAACTCTTGAATGTCGACGGTAAACGTCAACGATGTCACGAGAGGTATATGTTGGTATTAATCCAGTCTTCGATTTATTTGTGCGTAACGCTAGATAATGTTCCATCAACAATTTGTTAAGCTTTAGCTAGGTTCCTAAGAGAAAATTTTGCTATTTTTTTTCTTCTTAAAACGACGTAAATTCACTTTAGATCTATGACGTGGTCGTCGTAGTTGCGATATTAATTACGCGTATTATTATTTTAGTTGTCGTTACAATTAAATTTTATGACCTAATCGATTGTAATTGTTGTAGTAATTCTTCTTTTGCACAAGGAGTTTCACTCATCGTCAGACACCTGAGGAAATACTCATGCAAGCAGACGGCTACACTTTGATGCAATGATACAGTATCGGGTATTACATGCTCGCAAAGTCACTAAAATTCAACAAACAACTGATGGTTAAGGACGGTTACTTAATCTACAAAATAATCGTCCAAAAGTTTCGCGTTATTTCTTCGGCACGCTTCCATTCTTCGGTGTCTGATCGTTCTATAACATCAAAATACTATAAATGATGTCCTATACATTTTATCTCAGAAAAATATATAATAATAGTGACAATTAGCTAAAAATTAACTTAATTACAAAGTGCGTATTTTCTGACACAAACAAGTAATAAAATAAAATATAATATAGTTACTGTTTATAGCGGTAATATCAATGCCATAAAATGACAAAAATATTCAGTGATTTTCAAGTGCCCTATTGATATTACTTATTATAAATCACATAAAATTTAAAAAAATCTGAACATAATAAAGTATATGAATTTTGAAAACAATAAATGAATAAATATATAACTTAATAATGAAATATACATAATTTTTATTAAAGATAAATATACAATATAAAAGTTCAAATTAATGTTGGTAAGTAAAAATTGGATACGTCACAATGTATATTATGCATTTTTTAAAAGAAAAGTGTAGATATCTTGATTGAGAACGTAGCACTGAAAATTATGCTTTAAGGACAAATTTAAGCGACGAAATATTGATTAAATTAAACTATGAATAGTCATAAAATGGAAACGCTGTTCAAATAAAAAAACATAAATAAATATATAATACAGAAGGCGAAACAGTTGTAAAGTAAAAAATTGGATACGTGACAATATTTATTATTATGTATATTTTAAAACAAAAATGTGAAGAAACGGATCAAGGAGAAACTGACAGTGAAAATTATATTTTAAAAATAAACGATTTTTTAAATAATCATTTAGATAAGGCATTAGTCTCTTTTAAAATATTTTTTAGAAATTAAATGATGAATTATAAAATGGAAATACTATCTAGGACATCCTGTATATGTTTTTGTTTGTATAAAAACATCTTTGACGTATTGGAATCGAAGTTGGCGTTCGTTTATCTGTAATGTCGATCGTATTACTTTTTGTAGCAAAACTTTTAGAAGACAATCAAGATATTTAAATTACATCACTCATACTCATCCACGGAGGATGTTTCGGATCATTGTTCTGTGAATCACACGCGTCTAGGCCCGACAAGTACGAAACACTTAAACCACCCTGCGCTTAACTATGCTGTACACACCTAAGCACCTTATATCAACTATACAACGTTTAAATTACTACGTTAAATATCAAAAAATGGTATACAATTTATATCTCTATTCTCCGTATAAAAAATTCTTAAAATTTCGACAAAATTTCTCATCTCCTTATAAAAAAGTGTATATCACTCGGTAGTTCCCTAATAATACAAATTTTACAGTTTCATTTTTACGTTACGGTATTTTGTTTCATTTCAGCCACCGCCACAAACATTCAGTTGAGCCGTGTTTCTTTTTTATTTTTATTATTTTCTTTCTATAATCGAAAAAAGTGCAAAATAGGTTCCTACTTTAGACCGTAATTCTAATTAAGTATAAAAATATATATCACAAAAGTTCCAAATATTTTACGCCCTTGTTGAATGTCGCCAATTATACTTATACAAAACCTAACATTAAATGTTTTTTTTTGTTAACTTTTCTTACAATACTACTGATTTTACTCGTTTAGGGTCATCAAAATATACCACACCAAAGTACCAATTTTTTCAAAAATTTTGACAAGTTACCCTAATGTTTAATGAATAAAAAATCAGGGTTAAATATAACGTCGAGGTGACGATGCGAAAACAACAACGGATTCGAATTTCGAAAACTCCCAAATACTTTTTTATATCACAGTTCGCTTTGTGAACTTTGGCGTTGTATTTGATAGAGTAAATCGACCAGAACGTCGGGGGGGTTAGGGGGTTCGTTTCGGGCCTGTCGGGGGTGTCTTTTTCTAAACAAGTATTAGCTGGCAAAAAAAGCATTTTCCATAAAAACACACACCTACGACTACGGGTTAAGCCTACTACTAAGATACGCACTAATGCAATTATTAATTGTATAAATCTTACCCTGGTTTCGCCCACAAATTTGTGTTTTTCCCAAATAGTGCGCCATCACGCACCATTCGGCGCGTCCAATCACGTTCCTTAAATAGATGCGACAGCCATAAAAAAAGTGAAAGAGCACAGCTTAGTGGGAGACTCGTTCCTCTTTACTTTTAGCGTTTTATTTCGAAATATTATTTGCATTATACACGCTTTTATTTGTCGGCGACGCCGCTTGCTATCAACTTCCTGGTGCAAGTCGACACTCCGGTCTCCAACGTAATCCAGAAGCAGCGACGTCGCGATTTATTGGTCCACGCACCAGCTTGGTGCCCACCCCATTTTTTTTCCTCTTTTACGATTACATGTATCAAAATATTTACACGCGCTAAACCTGACGAAACTGTTGTCACAAGAACAAAATATTCAAAATCGAAAACGAAAAACGACTACGTTCTAGGCTTATAGGTAACTTATTATCTTATTATATCCAACTTGGGAGAAAATCGCGATTATAAAAAAGTCGATTGACGTCTGTATTTACAGATTTATGTTTTTCTTTTTTTTTCCTTTTTTTGAGTCTTAATTAGCCCGTAAATTACAATTATATAGGCCGCGGTTTATTACTCTGAAGCGGTTTATTATTAAATCGTTAAAAGTACTCTTCTACGTCTACTTATAACCATCAAGCAGATAGTTTGAATATTATAACTATTACTTTAATACAATATATGATACCGATTAGTACAGCGTTCATTACAGTTGAAAATTGATATTAAAAAAGTTCGAATAAATTGAATTAAAAATTAATTGATGAAGACATTTTTTTAAATTTTGATATGTTAATGATCCATTTTATAAATCTCTTAATCTGGTAAATTTTAACTATTGTTATGACGATTACAGATAGAAAATCGGTATAATATATTTCGATAAGTTATAGACACTGTATTTAAAAAAAACAACAATTCTGTTCCACATTGTTTTACTACCGTTAAGATTATTTATATCACAGAGTAACCCTATCTGATTTCGTTCTGATTTTCGATCATTTTTTTAATTGTTTCGTACGACATACAACTGATTCAAACTATCGATTTGATTGCGTGTTTAATGGGGCGATCTAAATTAACGGAGCCAAAGCAGATTCGATTAATTGTCATGCATTACACAATCTCTAGATATATATCTACTAGCAAAGCACAACTAGTATATAGCACAGCTAGTACTATACTTCGCATACATGCGCGCAAGTCGGTCATGACAAGGATAAATATACAATATAAAATTATAAAATAGAAAAACGTAAAAAATCAATCAGTTATTAGATCGGCATAGGTAAGTAGCGAATTGTTTTTTATTAATCGCGTTTAAATTTTAGGTACTTTTGTAACTTGATTTAGATTATTAAGACAAATGCGACGCAAAATCTCGTCTATTACATTATGGAATCGAGACAGTGACATCGGATCGCCATATACTGGAGAAAAACTCAACGATTATCTATAAAACAAACAGTGTCAGAATAAATGTTAACTAAGTAAATTATTTAGCTAAAATCGAGTGGATTACCTTTAAGTTGATACAAAAACATATATTTCGTTATTAGATTGTTCAGATAGTTAAAGTAAACCCTGGTTTAATTGACTGAAATCTATTACATCGAGAACTGAGGATTTTTGTATCAATTTAAAACGATTTCGTTTAACAGGAAAAAATTAACAATATTCAATAAAGAACTGTTCGGATGTTTATATGCAGTTCGCTTTCGTTAATTCGTCAAAAAAAAACTCGAACAAAGAAGAGTTGTCTAGAAAAATCTTCTTACCAATACAGACCTAAGAAAGTATAACATTTTGGAATAATCAACAGAAATCTTTTTGCTAATAATAAAACGCAGATAGGAATTATTTTACCCTCAACAATTGATTAAAATGTATTTATATAGAATTTGCAAAAGTAAACGGTTTGTACTTGAAGCATTTTCCTAAACATGCCACTATAACTTCCACTTTTCCGAAACCGGTGCCTTCATTTCCGACACGGGAGCGTCAGTGTGCGCTCGATCTCCGTCTTCGATGGAATCGTGTGTATGTGTGTATCGTCGTTCGGAAATCCGTCATCTGAATATATTCTGAGCCTTTCTGAGGTATTTCGCAAAGATAAAAACATCTTTTTCTGAGCGGCTACTGAGACTTTTTGTACGTCCGTTTCTAAAAGGCTGTGGGGGGTGTAGCGGTTTCAGGATTATATGCAGAGCGTTCCAAAACAGAGGGCGTCCGTTTACTGATATCGGTTGTATTGAAGCAGGGCCATCTATTCGTGGACGCGCTGTATATATGCGGTTTTGCAGGGTGACCGACTTATCCTGATCTCATTCGCAAGAACACGAAAAATTTGAGTGCTTTAACAGGTTCATTCGTTAGATATAAAACAGTAACAGATAAAACTGTAACTTTCAGATAAAACTGTAACAATGTCCATACCCCGAAGCGGAACCTGGTGATATTATTAATGACCAAATTATTAAGACATAGAAATCAAAATTACCATATTAATATACATAATAAATAATGAAGTGAAAACAAAAATATTATCAATAAATAACACAAGTCGAACATAAAATATAAATTTATATAATTTATATTTATATTAATAAAAATTTAATTAATAACTGAATAGGATTTTATTAAGTTTTAAAAGTAGGTAGACAATACAATGTAAAATATATGAAGTACAAATGATAAAATAATTTTGGTTCAATTTCTAAATATTCCCCAAATATGTCAATAACCAACAATAAATTAAATTAATAAGGTAAAATTAACATAAAAATAATACAAGAGCATTTAATGTTATTTTTGATGATCGATAATTAATTAAAACATTATGGCTTGATGAAAAAAATTAGTCAAATATCTATCCAATTCTTAGAATATTTTTTACTGATAAAAATATTACTAAAATATATCAATACATGAACGAAAACTGAAAAATGACCGATATGGACCTTTCAAAATGCACGGGCAAAGTTCTTCGTGTTCTCTAAACATCAATATCTATACAACATCAATATAAAACGGTACACGAGGGACTTCATCAAGAATGCGACAAGGGAGGACAGGGACGGGAGGGTAGTTGTGGGGGATAGTAGATAGGTAAGTGTGGCGAGAGAGGATTCTTCACAGATCGTTCTTATGTCTTCTTCGACGTGAAATGGTAATTTGCGCAATCAATCGTATCTTCGAAACACCCATCTCATCTCATTCACGTTACACATAAGGTTCGAAACTTAATCGGACACACTTATTATTACTAGTTATTGGGACACAGCAATTTTTTAATTCTTAAAAACATTTCTCGAGCAATGGGGAGTATGATAAGAACTTCTTGGTAGTTAATAAGGGCGATTGGTTTTAGGCCATCATCATTATTACGTGTTGTTATCGAAATGGTGGTTTGGAAGTCAATTCTGACTTGACCACAAGAGTTATAATTTAAATGTCATCACACTGAAAATACACAATGCCATATTCGTTATTAATCAAGTGCAATTTCCAATGAGAATCAGCAAACCAAAAGCACCGTAAGTACTCTAATAATTATAATAAAAATACACAGTAAATAATAGAAGAAAAACAATAAAAGATAACTGTAAGAAACATATATGAATATATTAAATATAAAATTATTTCTTTTATTAAAAGAAATTATCACACTAGATGTATGTTTACTATAACTACTAAACTATAGAAAACTATTGAAAAAGTAACTTACCTGTACGTGTGAGAAAAAGAGTGCTATTAAACTCAAAAATTATATATATTTAAAAAGAAAACAAGTTTGTAACTTTTAAACTAATCAAATAACATAAAGAAAACAAGGTGGCATTCAGACTAAATACAAAAGACTACGCATTGATTTTGACAGATCTCGAATGCTTGCTGATGCGGAAGAAGGTGTTGCTGATCGATCCTCGAAACGTAATTTCGTCGCTGACGAAGCATAGGGATCGTTTTGTTAACCACCAAGATCCAATGCTCAACTTATATCTATATCATAATTCTTATCCTAAATGTACCTAAGTAAAAGCTATATATAGTTACACTATTTCTAAAAAACCAACACAGGTTATTTAAATCTAAGAATTCTAGATACTAACGGACATAAAACGGATTGCTTCATTCTTTTAAAAAATTTTATGCACACTTAACAATTTATACAATATAAACTGCCTGGTTTATGTAGTATTTCATCGAAAAAAAGGTTATTGATGATTTTTTCATTTTTTCTTTCTTTCAATTTACCTTTAAACGTAAAATATAGCTATATAATCACAATTATCGCTTCACATTGTCAAGTATAAAAGGACTTAATTTCTTTAAAAAAATTCCACTAAAAACTAACAAACATATAATTGTAATCAACTAAGAAACATAACGATATCATAGTAAACAAATATCTGAGGAGTAAAGAAATTACCTTTTTCCCGTCTAGGGATTCACATAGTTCTCGATTCGGTAAATAGTTGATAACTTAGCCTCTTAAAACGAAACGAAACCATTCGCAAATATCCTAACGGTACTTTCTTGACGCCAAAAATAAATGTCACTAAAAATGCAACAACGTAACAAACGAAACTAAATTCTCTCGAAAGACCCCCATCGTCCCCAGGTCGTTTTCAACGAGTTCTGGTCAATTGGAGCCGACAAAATTCATCGAGGCGCAGGCCGGCCAATTCCCTCCACAATAAGCCAAGATCCAGGTCCATAGGGTCGGGCGAAACTTCACAGCGGGGCGTTGGTGCCGTGTTGTACTCGTTCCTGATCGGCGACATGTAACTGTTCGCGGACGTGGTCAGCACCTCCAAGGGCGGATTATAGCTAGAGGAACCGAACAAACTCATCGATTGGCTCGCCGGAGATAGTACGCCTAGGTCCGGGTGATTAGGGGGTGGTCCTGGGGGGGCTTGAGGGGAAGGCGGTTTCACTGCGCGAGAGGCCGCATGCTATGGCCACAGAATCGATGTTCGCGGCACCTGACGGGTGTAACAGAAAGCGAACGGTTTGACGAAGTGAGTGTCGAGCGTGCGACAATGGGGACATGGCACCATATGGCTATAGTCGCTGAAGTAATGGAGGCGCTGGGTAGCAAGCAGAATGGGCTTGTAGCAAGAGTTGCACTGAAAGATAAAACAAGTAAAATTAGAAAGTTATATATCATTTTCTAGTTAATAAAATATATAATTTAATTGGTCTTGTTACAATTTGTGTAACCTTTTGAAACGTTTATCAACAACAATCCACACATTTCCAAATAATATTAAATATACCTGAAGTACACAGGCATGCAGGGCTTGAGAGGCTACTGGCAACTTCCAAAAACGAAAATCTGTCAACTGCCAAGACGGTTTATTCAAGAAGTTACCGCCTCTTTCAAGTAAAATAAAAGTTTTTGTTTTTAAGTCCTACACATTTCATAACTAGCCCAGCTGGTAAAATGTAGGAAAAAGGTCATAAGGATGTTCTCTTTTAAATTCATTCAATTAATCAGAATCAACTTACGTTTCATGAAAATAATCAATGGTTAACGTTCGGAGTTGGACGTTAACAGTTGGAGTTCAAGCTGTAAGAGCACTAAAGCTGGATTGAAGGTGATCAAGTCATCTAGCCATAAACCTTTAATTAGGGACCATCCATGCTTTGAATTTAGTAATTAGTAGGTACTAATTACTAATACTAACACAAGCATCGCAGTTCTGGGCGTAGTAACACCAACATTCGAATGCAATTGTTGTGAACTCACGCAATCGACTGGAATTTGGATTGAAGCTTGTAAGTTAGAGTGTACTGCCACCAAAGGCGTATTCCTTAGCTCAGTTACCTCTCCGTAGACAATTGAGATTTGAAGACACCAAAACTTGGAAAAATATTTCAAGGCTAAACCATGAAAATTTCAGTAAAACAGAGCAAAACTGAAGATCAAAAACAAAACTGGCTGACGAAAGTACAGGCTATATTCACATCATTTTACTACATCTATATGTACACTAATCCCTCTGATCGTTTCTTTAGAAGGGAGATGTTATATAGCGCGATGGAAATGAGTAATTATTCAGGGAAGAACTGATGCCTTTATGTCTAATCGTGAGATGTGGATGTTATAAGATGAAGGGTTTCATTTGTATTAAAATAGTATTGGGACAACAGTATTATCTGAACCGTTGATTCTATAAGGATAGATACTAATGAAACGCTCACTACATATATTATAATAGTCAAGAGAGTGAAATTAAGACTACGGAAGAAATAGTACATAAGGATATACGTTTACCTAACTTTGTTCAAATACACGAGAAGAGATATGTATCAATGTATCATCATTATTACTAGATGTATTAGTCCTATCATGGTCTAAAGTACCTAACAAACTAATATATCGTATAAGCATGTCCCTCTAGTTCATTCGAACATTGAAAATGGCAGTATGCAGCCTTCTTTCTCTGTTTTCGTATTCTTCGAGAATACTATATACAATTGGTGTTAGCAAATGATGCATGTCAAGAACGCACAATATTAAATGAAGACATTTTTACGTATTTCTATTTGATTACTAATTCACAAGTTTCAATTTATTTATATTGAATAATATTATAGTATACTTTATTTGCTCTTTATGTGCTTGTATTGTATCTTTCTTACCTTTGCTTTCATTTGAAAATATTGTAGTGTGTTTGTCCTTTTTTCTTCAAAGAGAAACTCTGAACTGAAGAAAAACTGAGAAACTCACTGAAAAACATCAAGAACCAAGGGGCTTATTTTCAATAGCTCCATTTATTTATTTAATTGACTACGGGAAGTTGTTGGTAATTTTTTTTTTGAGCTTCAAGTATTATTTTATCAATCTTACAGAAACCTAACAAGTGCAAGACAAGATATACTGTCATAAAATTTCCGCATTATTTATCTTAAATTTTTGAGAAATAAAATAAAATAATATCTCTTAATATACTCTGTATAGTGGATCTAATCTAATGAGATTTATATGGACAAAATTAATGCAGCAAAACTAAAACAACTATTTTTAATAATTCAGTATTTCAGTTCTAGGCAACATCGAACAACCAATGTCTTGGAGCAACAACAAAGAGAAAGTCTGAGGACTCAGAATGTCAGAAATATCACGAAAATTTCCGGCTCTGTGACATGAAAACTTTCCCGGCTATGATACAAAAACAGTTTGCAAACTTCAGCTTCTCCAACAACGAAAATATTTCGTAAGTTCGAGATTGTACTTTGCTAAACAATATAACCTGTTCTATATGTTAGGATTCATCTTGTGAAATACTGGGTGATCTAAGGAAAGAAAGATTAATCTTATTTTAATATTGGTTTGTTCCTGTATTAGTAAAATAATTATTTATATCAATTAAAATTAATAAAACTAAATGAAAAATAATAATAAAAGGAAAAATAAAAATTTAATTAGATAATTTTAAATATCCAGAGATACTAAAATCTCTAGATATGTACTAGATGACAAAAGAAGACCCGGGAATATTATACCGTGTAGAGAAGCTTTATACATCTTGAAGACTTAATGTTTTACTAATTAATATTAATATCAAGAAACACAGGGTTGATAAACAATTTGTTGAAAAGGTGAAATAATGGGAGTAAAGGAGAGGAAGAGCCAGACAAAAAAAGAAGACATGGGTTGAAATCAGCTGGTCGATCGCTTTTAAGTTGCTCGAGGCAGCCCTTTGGATTATCATGCTTTGGTAGCCTGTGTCTTTTAAATTCGAACATCATCATAGTCCAAAGTTATTCAACAAAATCGAAGTATTAGTGACTAAAATTAAATGCTTATTGTTATTCATCGACACAAGTATTATGCTGTAAGAAGGAGCCTAAATATAATACTGGAGCTGGGATATTTTACGTCAAGTGTTTGCCTCAAACGCTAATAAGGGAAACCTTTCGCATTACCTAATAATTACGGAGTTGGTGGTAGTCAAGCAGTCTCGTCTTTACAATAACTTCTAACAAAAGCCTGTTTCTCGAAGAGCAATAAGTTTCATTTGCATATTTTATAGGGACCCTGTCCTTCCAACGGTAGTTCTTTGACCGCTAACGCCTGGAAACTTCAGCGACGAACTTTGTATAAATAAATTATGCTTTTACGGCTTTGCCTCATCCATATTTTAACGCTTTTCGAATAGTATTGAATATTGCCCAACCGATCAAGTTGATATATAAATTGAAATGAAAATATGTTCAAAAGCACAGTTGTGAATTAATTTTGAGGGATTTAATGCATTTAATTCTTATGTCGTCATTAAACTTATAATGTGATTTCAATAAAAATTGGCGTTGGGAACTTTCGACTGAAATTGACTACCGACTGTTTGTTTAGTAATTGACTGTTTCAATCGCTATTTTTGGTTCGACTGATTTTACTACTTTTACTAATGACTGGTCTGACTGATTTTGTTACTATTTATTATCGACTCTTTCAGTGGTGTACTAGTAGGTAGTTACTATTCTTGGTTTTACTAGTTTCATTCGACTGATCTTTAACATTCTGGCTCTGTCGTCCTAGCCGCGACTTTGACAAAAGTGTACCGAATTTATGCTTACATAGATTTTGATGTAATATAGTTTTATGATTTTTTTGGTAGTTTGCTTGTACATAATAATATATTATATATTAATATAGCAGCATTTTGGAACAATATTTTTCAAAATTGTAAAGGCAATAGGGTAAAAAGATTAAAATTGTGATTCATAAATAGTAAAATACAATTTATAGCAATAATATTTTTTTTATTAACTTTTTGATTTCGATCTAACTCTCTTGATTTTTATTAGGAATATATTTCCGTTGAATAATAACTAAAATATTTATTTTATTTAAAAAAGTTCTAGTAGTTATTGTGCGATCATTTTTAATTATGTCATGGATTAGTTTTTTTTCTATGATTATGTATAGGTATATGTTTAATTTTTATTTAGTATTTATGGTTATTGTACATCCTTAGATTTTTAGGTTTAGTTTAAGTTCTATTGTATTGTTTATATTTATTCGATCGATGTCGATAAAACATTTCGGGGTATTATTCCATTCCATAGAAAAATTCCATTCCTTTTTCAGATTCACAGAACATTCAAATATAAAAGTAATTTTACTTCCTTAAAAATTAAATTATTAATTGCTTATTATACTACTGAATACCATCAGTAATTATTTTTTCCTTTCCTTTTTTAAAGTTAGTACGTGATGGAATATCTCCGTCTCACTTATACCACCGTTGGAAAATATAATTACACATAAAATAAACTGCTCTAACCAATTATATTCATCCTTTTCTCATTAGCAATTTATAGAGAAAAGGATTCGTACATCTTCGTCTGACATCACGAATCAAAAAAAAGTCGAACCGTGCATTTGACTGAAAATAGTACTAATTTCAGTCACTAGTTTTTTGGTTGATAGTCAACTGTTCAGACTGTTTTACGACTATCGACTGCTTCGACTATTTTTAGTTGATAGTTTCCAACGCTAATAAAAATACTTAATATCTAAAATCCACTTTAAAAATCATCGCAATCAATGGAAACATTCTTACATTCTACTTACTTTATAGCGATCCACGCAGCAAGGCATTGCAGCAAAAATGTCATAGGAGTACATGCCGCCCAGTATTAAAGAAGATCCATCCCACTTCTTATGGCAGTATTGACAAATGATGGCTTTGCCGCTGACGCCTTCCAGACAAGCCATACAGACTACGGTTAGAAATTGGGTTCTGCCCTCCAGTTTGACCTGAAAATAATTAAATTGCACATTGACATTGAGTAACATTGTTCATCAAAAAAGAATATTTTCTTAATTGCTGCAACATATCTCTAAACTGGCGAAACAACATAATACGTCAATTGAAAAGTCCCCGGCCTGCCATAGTAACACATTTTTTGGCAAAATTAGTTTTTTTTATTCAACATTTCGATAACATTTTTGTAGAACGATTTGTCCTTTGGTTTAAAATAGGCCTCGGTTTCGGCGATCACCTCTTCATTCGATGAAAATTTCTTCCCAGCGAGCATTCTTTTGCATTGTGTGCATTGTCTTGGTGAAGCAGCAGTTTCTTTTTCCTCAAATTTCAAATTGGCGTTTTTCGGCAATTTCGTCCTTCAAACGGTCCAATAACGGTAGTCAATGAAAATTATTCCATGCGCACCTTAAAATACAGACGCCATAACCTTGCCACCGACCGTTGCGTTTTCCCACCCTTTAGAGCGGGTTCATCGTGTGCAGTCCACTCGGATGACTGTTGATTGGACTTAGGAGTGAAATGATAGAACCACGTTTCATCCATTGTCACATATCAACGCAAAACTCGGGTTTATTACGATTGATCATCTTGAAACACTGCTCCGAATCATCAATTCGTCGTTGTTTTTGGTCAAAAGTCAGTTCGCGCGGCACCCACTTTCACAGAGCTTTCTCATACCCAAATATTCATGAATGATATGATGTACACCTTCACTTGATATCTTTAGAGTGTCTGCTATTTCATTCAATTTCAATTTACGGTTATTCAAATTTATTTTGTGGATTTTTTAAATGTTTTCGTCGATAACAACCTCTTTTGAGTGTCCACTGCGTTCACCGTCTTCGGTGCTAATTTCACCGCGTCTAAACTTAGCATACCAATCTTTGATTATTGATTTTCCTAGAGCAGTATCCGGAAACTCGGCATCAAGCCAAGTTTTTGCTTCAACTGTATTTTTTCCTTCAAAAAGCAACATTTTATCAACACGCGAAATTCCTTTTTATCCATTTTTTCACAATAACAAAAGTTGCTTCACTCAAAATTCTATAATTCACAAACTAATGATCCGACAGCTGGCAAATGTATACACGCATCTTTTGAGGACTAGGGCTAACTAAAAAAAACATATGGATTTAGTTCTAGTAGCGCCATCTAAGTGTCAGGCCGGGGATTTTTCAATTGACCTGTAATTCTCCATCAGATAGAAACATACACCCAGACAAAACAAACTTTTATTACGAGAAATATCGATACAAAAAGTGTAAGAGAGAGCAGTATAAGAACAATTTCTTGAACATTTATTATCTAATCATAGACTAGTAACAAGTGACAGTCGTCTCAGAGATTATCATCAAAGATAAGACCCCTCTTTGTGTAACAATAGAACTACCTAGTTACTATTTAGAGAAATGCTATAGAGAATAAGGTCTCTAAATTTAAAAAAAAATTAAAAATTAATTTAAAATTTTCTAAATTTAAAAACTGAGATAGCTATAGAAGAAGCATCAATAAAACATCCAGAATCTTATCTTACATGTGCTATGAAATAGGATGACAAATACACCTCACGATAACTTTGTATCTCCTGTACACTGCTGATTGAACTGCTGCTATGGATCACAAAAATCCCTGCTCACAGAAAACACGGCACCTTATCACCACGAAAGCTCAATGATAGCAACAACAGTGCTTCAAATGTCTCTTAACAGAATACAACTGCGACTGAGAACTTGGCATATCAAGCCTATAAAACAAAATCCTCTCATAATTTTTACCTTGCGTTTCTCACTAGTGAATATTAATAATTGTCAACCCTACCAGGCGCAGGATGTTAACTAGACGCGCAACTAGACCGACGTCTAACTTGGAAGAAGCACACATCTGTTAAACGAAAGATGAAATAAACTGAATCAAATGTATTGGCTTGTCGGGCCCAAATCTCGTCCTTTAGCCCTATTTGGTTTTATGGAATCCAACTATGGGATACTTTTAGCAAACCTAATATAGCAATTATACAGATGTTCCAAAACAAAATGTTGCATGTTCAAAGCTCCGTACTATGTCTCTAACGGAGTTATATCGTGTGTAATTCTATCTAGAAATTAGTATTAAGTATTTCGAAACAGTGTCAGTGCATCCCAATATTCTTGCCAATCAGCTATATGTGAATGATAACAGTGTAGTGCGAAAACTAAAACGTTTACTACTATCCGTTTCTGATTAATTGATAGATCTAGACATTAAAGCAAAATGCAGCATATTTTTTACATAGGAAATCACTTCTGGAAGCGATTTTCCACATATCATAATAATTATCATAACATGTACGTATACCCTCTGTATAGATTGTTGAACCTCTAATGATAATAAAAAAATTACCTCAATACAGGATTTTGTATACTGCCGAGGGCTCAGGAAGAAAGTCCCATCAACCAGAGGATATCTATCGAAAACCAGAAGCTGTTCTTCACACAGGATACAGTGAACTTTGGAACGTCCTTGGGAAGCCAAAGTTGACAGAATGAAACATCGGGTGTCGTCGTTTCCATGGTTACCCTCGTCTTCCGTCTGTAATATAAAGAAATAAATATATTAATGCGATTTCATAGTAGAAAATAACGGTAATAATCTGTTAAACTTATTAAGTATCAGGTGAATTAATATTCGCGTGATATAATTTTTTTATTATGCCAATACAATTTCAACAGATGTTTTCGTGTTCGTAATGGGATTTTCTGTGAAACATTTTCGGGGTAATAGCCATATAATGGCGTACAACGAAGATAGTGCTTTTTTTCTTCTTTAAGGTCAGAACAAAACAAATTTTAATGGATTTGGATGTATATAAATTGTATATTTTTATTTACTAGAAATTAGTTGGTTACAGATTCAACATTGATATGATCTGTATTATTAATTGTACGGTAGATTGCAGACATAGGTGTTCTATAGTGTAAGTTCTATCAAATATGTTTATTAATGTAGAAAAATATTAACAATATGGCTGATTGATGAAAAAAAGGAACAACATGACAAAATTCCTGAAAAATCATGAAGATCATTATAGTTGTCATGAAGAGTCAGCGTTCAAGCAAGTTGAGGTAATACAAATGTACAACTTCAATTTAGTTATTAACGTTAGCTTTCATTATGCGGAATGAATATAAGGAAATAAAGATTGATGCAAGACCTGAATACAACATGCACTTATAACATTTAAAATAAGCATACAAAAATATATATAAAAATAATATAGTCTTAATCTTGACTGGAGCTTGACGATAACTTATATTTATACTTGGAGAAGCACTTTATTTTATTATTATAACTTATACGTTTATGAAGTTGTTTGAACATCTGATGTACCAGAAACTTACACTAAATTGATATGTATGAGAGTAAATATTTTGGATTCGCCTCTAGAGAATTATATCAAACAACACAATTACGTTAAGAGTATAGAATAGTTTTACGTCAAATATCAGTGACAAAAAAATTTCAATAAATCTATAATGATGACTGTATGTGCATTAGATCTCGTTAATGCTCTAGCAGAAATAATTAGAAAGGTTTTATGTCAAATATCATCGACAAAAAGATTTGAATAAAACTATAATGTTGACTGTATGTGCATTAGATCTCGTTAATGCTCTAGCAGAAATAATTAGAAAGGAAGACCAACTACCTTACTACTACCTAAGAGACATAAATGTGAAGCTGAAACATTTTTGAAACAAAAATGCTTTTCACGATTTATTATCTAGATCAACGTTCAACATGGACAAAGTATATGCTTGCTAAATGAAAACAACTTGAACTCAAACTAAACCAAATGAATAAAACCAAAAGCCAGCAATAACATAATAATAACTCGTCACCGTCATCCAATTTTTATGCTGTCTATGCTGTACGTGTAGATTTATGAAGCACTGGAAATCGTTTTAGCACCGTTACCACTAATTTGTAGCTGTTGACCATTTAACCTTGTGACAGATTTTCAGCGGATATAAAAGAAAATAAAGAATCGTTGAAAACAAATCTCTTGGTAATGTATTCTGTCGATGTAAATCTGCAATAGCAGTACAAGGTACATTCTCATAATTTTACAAAGTTTCCAATGCTTTCTCCAACTTTGAGTCCAATATATATATCGTCTAAACCTAGAGAAAATATCTTAAAAATTATTATGCAGATATTTGGATTTCCCGTAATAATATTAAACACCAACCGTGGGATGTTAAAAGCCCCGCATAATGCCAATCCCCAATAATCGACATTCCCTAAAAAATTGGGAAATTCCACACAAGTTGGTACTTTAATGAAGCGATAAGGCGTGATATCCCTCTTGAATCCATCATAATTAGTACAATTCAAACTATTATTAAAAACTTTCAGAGTGTGAAAACATCCCGTGTACTTGCCAATCAGCTAGATATGACGAATACCAGTAAAGTACGTAGATTAAAGCCTACCCGATCTCATTAATGGATAGCTATATACTTTAGAGCCTGAGTTATGTTAAGTTAAGCTAGTTTACACAAAAGACAACTTACTGAAGGGATCTTCCACATGTCGTGTATATAATATTTATAAGAAAGGTATTGTTCATTAGGCAAATTGTTAAACCATAAAGGGTTATTTTTTATTATTTAATTATTACATTACTACTATTCGTTTCCTACTAGTCTATAATTTGCCTTTAAGATAACTTAAATCTAGGTATAGAACTAGGAGGACCCATCGGCTGTATCTTAGTCTCTGATGAAATAATCTTAATACATGTCACTGCGGTATTTTTTACTACATGCACCTCACTACATAATACTATACAAGATCAGATGGTTTGATTATTTTGAGTCCGTGTCTTGCTTTGGTAGTATCCAAAAGTTGCAATAATTCCATATTATCATTAGAATGAAGTCTTTCCTCAGTTCTCCTTGCAGTTCTCTTGATTTCATGACTGACTGTGGAATGTCTCAAGGTTTCGATGTAGGTAGTCAGTCCTGTAGTAAGGATGTACCGACAATACTTCAAGACTTTGTTCTGAAAAATTTGTATTTTATTTATGTTACTTCTTGCAGAATATCCTCATAATTGAACTCCGTATATCCATATAGCTTTCAGTATTTGCTTACATAATAGCAATTTAATATGTACTGATAATTGTGATTTTCTCTCAATTATCAATACATTTTCCTATATTTAAACTCCAGTTCATTTCTTCTTTATATGTTTCTTCCAGCAAAGTTTTGCATCAAGATTCATTCCGAGATATATAGTAGATGAACTGCACATGCACAGATTTACTTCCGTTAATTTTTATTTTCCAAGCTTGTATCCAATTATTTATATTGTCACTTGCCTGTTGTAATTTTCCTGTGGCTTCTTCACTATTGTCACCGATAGCTATAATCGCAGTATCATCAGCAAATGCCATCGTAATATTCTCCATTTGTGGTATATCACAAGTGTAGAGTAGATAAAGCATTGACCCCGGTACACTTCCTTACAATGGGTTATAAAAAAGTAATTAACTAAATTCTTCTCTTCACAATAATCATATACTGACCCTTGTATCAAATATGTATTTAATCAGAGTTAAAATAACTAACTAAACAATTAAGTCAGATCTACATGCACAAAGATTGGAAATCTCAATATTGCCCCTGTCTAAACACAACAAAAAACCCACAATATCCGGGGTGGTTTTAATAAGCCGGTCGGCAGCGGAAGTAATAAGCGTCTTCGGGAAACTGCGATCGCTTGAGGTGGTTTCATAGCCGCGTCTCTTCCACTTAACGCGTCTACGTATTTCGCCAACGAAAGGTAATTTCATTCTATGAGACCTTACCGTATTGTTTGAGGAAACTTTTAGTTATTCCTGTTGTTAATAAGAATACAAATTACCAATATGAAATTTCAAAACTTTCGAAATTATGGAACATATTCAAGTTTAGTAAAACTGTAGAATATATAATGCAACATATTTTCAAAACTTCTATTAAGTCGTAATTCGTTCTTGACGAATATTAAAGTAGTTTAATGATTTCTATTCTCTATTATAAATTTAATGTGGATATTACTTTAACTTATTAAAAATTGTGGTTATAGTTATAGCAGTTTTGTGTCGACCTAAACATACTGCTAACCTAATTAAATGCTTCCTACTCATCATCAAGATATTTATATATCTACAAAAATTGTATATCAAATCTAACCCCTTATTACAAACAAAAACATGACACAATGTTCCACATGCTATGTTATTAATCTACAGGAACTTAATTATGAATAAATAACAGCTTATTTATAAACATTAAAACACTCCCATGATACCACTACATTAAAAAACGCTCCTACTTCATAGGTGGCAAGGAAAAGAGTTCAATGTAAATATGATAAAACATAATCCTAACCTACAAACTATTGTGACTCTATAATTAACTGTAGTTTTAAGTCTTTCGATAATATATAAATCAGATATTTTATAATGTTAAAACAAATTATATTTGATGACATTATTTTTGTTTCATTATTTTATTTAGATTCGAATTTTGATATATAACAAAGCCAAAATGAACTGAAACTCCTAGTTTTTATTAAATTTAGATGACGTGAATTCAGCGTTTCATTGAACGGGCTATATGTGACGACTCACTTATGTAATAAAGTAAAGAAAAATACTTTTGAGGTTGAACGAATCATCACCATTTACTCATGAGTATTACCCATTACACAAACGATAAAGACCCTCGAATATCGAATAATTATTCAGTTCAATTGAAAATTACACGTTTCTCTCCAAATAGGTAAGATATTAGACAGTGACTAGACTAATATCAACATCGTTTAATATGGACGGGTATGTATTAGTAGTCATTAGTAGAAATCAATAACTGTTATATATATGTATATGTCGCTATGTGTAATAAAAAACCAATCACCATAATAGAACAATTTTAATTCAAAACTAATGAACTAGCATTACTTTAATATTTGAATGTTCTGTGTAACTGTAAAAAGGAATGCAATTTTTCTATGGGATTGAATAATACCCCACAAATGTTTTATCATATTTTAATTGCTATTTCCAAATAATATACTATAATAAAATACCTAAAAAAAACCCTAAAAACTAGACATACAATAACCATAAATACTAAATAAAAATTAAATATATACCTAATCATAGAAAAGAACTAATTCATGGCATAATTAAAAATGATCACACAATAACTACTAGAGCTTCTTTAAATAAAATAAATGCTTTATTTATTATTGAACGGAAATATTTTTTAACAAAAATCGAGAAAGTAATCGAAATATTACCTATTATTTCCATAAAAACAGTCAAAAGTATTTTACTAATTATCATTCACAATTTTAATCTTTTTACCCTATTACATTAACAATCTTGAAAAATATCGTTCAAAATGCTGTTATATTAATGTACAATATATTGTTATTTACAAGCAAACTACCAAAAAAATCATAAATCTATATATTTACATATAAATCTATGTAAGCATAAATTGGGTAGCTTAAATATCAGTGGAATAAAACTAGTAGAACCAAATACAGAACAAGATTAAATGTAGCAGAATACAGATGACAAAAATATATTTTACGACTTATATATTTGCTGCGTAGCATACCGATTTGGAGAATACTCAATGGCAAAGAAGTGGTGATGAGGGAGGGACCAAAAACAACTTTTAGTATGATATATGGGGAACATTTAAGACAAAGCGAGAGCCCATTAAAAAGAAGAGGTTCGTAGAAATTGTCGGGCAATAAATAAAATCCCGAAACGGATCCCGAAAAGTTTTCGGTGCGTTTAGGAGGAACAAATTGAATTAAGACGTTCTGAGATTTACATTTATGTTTCCCTTCTCCCTTTTCGGGCCGCTTTTAGTTTCTTGTTTGCCCATCATCGCTTAGTGTTTAGCAGATCGTATACAATAGTTGTCTCGATTTATATCAATGGTGAAGTGGAGCCGACAAGAACTGCTGGTTCTCTAGTTTGTCGTTATTTATCTCCACTATTTATTTCATAGTAAAATACTGAAAATGCTGAGATTAGAAAACTAATAGAGTTAATTACTATTCATGATGAATATGTATTATCGATACCACTAAGACAAAAAAGTAATATTGATCATTATGATCTTTTTCGGCCAAAAATATACTCATTTTAAAAGGCTCCAATTTGGGGCTGATAAATTTAGGCTTATTTATCGCGTTTTAATACGCAACATTGGCTCTTCAGTACCTTTTCAACAAAAATTATCATATACGATTGCGCAATCGCCTTATGTACCTGACTTAGCCCCTTCGAACTTGTTGAACATTTATATATATATATATATATATATATATATATATATATATATATATATATATATATATATATAAATAAAACCTAACTCCTATAAACATAGATATTATATACATAACATATACTTTCTTTAGCAAAAATATAATTGAACAAAATTGTTATCAAATATAATTTATTGTCAACAATACCAGATTTTCAGTTTGGTTTTCGAAATCACCATTAAACAATCGATCAAGTGCATAGAGTAACTGCGGCTATTGGAAGAGCGTTTGAGGAAAATAGATACTGCCCTGCAATATTCCTAGATGTCTCACAAGCTTTTGATCGGGTTTGGCATTTGGGATTAATATGTAAGATGAGCAAGTTGTTACCGCGTAACTATTGTTAATTGCTGGAGTCATATTTATTCGAAAGAAAATTTAGAGTACCGCACGAAATGGTGCTCTCGACATTTAAAACAATTTTGGCTGGAGTTCCATAAGGTAGCGTATTAGGACCTCTCCTGTACATTGCTGACATTCCAACAACAAAAGAAACACTACTTGGAACCTTTGCTGACGACACAATTATTATGGCAAAAGATACATCTCTGCCTAGGGCAAAAGAAAAAGTGCAAGTGGCAGTCAACAAAATCTACAAATGGACGAAAGATTGTAAAATTTGGACCTATGAGGTGCAAATATGGGGTTGCACTAAAAATTGCACTAAAGATTTCGCCTTGAAACACGGAAGAAGATTACTAAATCGTACTAACGTGGAAGCAATACAACTGCTGGACAGCGCGCAGGATGTCAGAAGATTGAAGCGAACAAAACCATACGAACTTATATAAAGTGTATACATTTAAAGCAAACTATAGATATAAGTTAATAATTAATAAATAATTATAATTTTATAATTGAGGTATACATATTGATGTATTTTCTCTCTTCTTTGTTCTCGCACTCGTCTTGCTTGTTAATTAATTCAAGTACATAGGAAAAGTAGTAATAAATTAATTGTAAATTAAGACTGCACTAAGCGTATCTAAAAAAAGATTATATATATATATATATATATATATATATATATATATATATATATATATATATATATATATATATATATA
This sequence comes from Rhynchophorus ferrugineus, assembly GCF_030347505.1. Classification (NCBI taxonomy): domain Eukaryota; kingdom Metazoa; phylum Arthropoda; class Insecta; order Coleoptera; family Curculionidae; genus Rhynchophorus; species Rhynchophorus ferrugineus. Next base: position 68,941,723 of record NW_027472581.1, read on the forward strand.
TATATATATATGATTTATTTTAACATTATAGTACATCTAAAAACTACAGTTAATTATACAGCCACAATAGTTTATAGGTTAGAGTTATAACCCCTTATCACTATTGTTTTCAAGAATTTTGCATAAGTCTGACATTTGAATAAGTCTGACAACTGGACGACTTTGGCAAGCTCATTTGTTTTCGTGTTTAAACTAATGAGACAGCATTGTGCCTTTTTTAAGTAGAATAAAATGAGAAGGAAAATATTGTCTGAATCTAATACGAATTTGCAAATTGCGGCAGTCGATACATTAAATATCTTGATGGTGCATCTACAAATAAACTTTGAATAGACTATATATATTCAATTTTAACATGTTTTATTTCTTCTATTCGGATTCAACTAAATAATAAAATGAAGAAACTGCTATATTTAAAATTCAGTAGCAAAACACTTACTTACTCCAGCTTACTCTTACATTCATATATTATATAGCCATTGTTATGATAAAAATAATTATAACATTATTTTTCATTTTCATTGCTTATTTTAGAAAATTATTAAATCGAATTCTAACAAAAATACCATGCCCGGGTTTAGAAACAGTATCAGAGTCAATGGAAAAAATAATATGCTGAACCGAATTGAACCGTCTTATCACAGGCCAGATGATCTGACCAAAACGTCTCTCAGGTACTCCGCTATCTTCGTCCGTTTATACTTTTTGTCAATGATTGCATGCTTCACAAATAATAATTCATTTATTTAATTTTATTTGCATTTATCCCAGTCATTAGCTACAAAATGGACATTTGAAAGCTTTCAGATATATATTGAGTACATTAACATTGTACACAGGAAGTAATGAAGGTATAAGAAAAAAAGTAAAGCAGTCAATAAGGAGAGGAAGATATACCTAGGAGAGCGATAGACATTGAGTATGACGATGAATGAAAAGCAGAAATTAGATGTCATTTTTCACGCAAATAATTACCAAACCAAACCAATGCGAAGTTTCAAGTAGTACCAGAAAGTTTGGATGAAATATATAATGTTGATGGGTAATGTTTCTCTTTTAAATACAAATTAGTAGCTAGTAAATGATGATTATGATTATCAGAGGCAGATTAAAAACTTGTCCTAGATACTTAAAATAATAAGGTACCATTCATTCAATAATGTTATTACTCATAGAATAAAACAAAGAAATAGATAGCTTATAAATAGATCAATTATCGAGATTGAAAGCATTGGACTTAAACGCCTTAAGCTGTAGGCTCCACTAAATAATAAAGTTAACAATTAACTAAAACACAATTAACTAAAACAAATTCATTTAAGGGAAAGTTGCCTATTGAATGTGTCCGTTCGCTTTTCCCTAACGCCTGAAAGCATCACCAAGTCCCATTTCGATGATTTATACGCCTTTCAATGATTTATTTCGGATACAGTTCGCGAATACTGCTACAATATTTCTTTTCATGGCTTTTAAGGAAATGATTTGTTTAAGTTAAGACGGTCGTTAACGGTTTAATTAATTTATATGACCGGAAGGGGGCGTAGGCATCGCGACGTTTTCGGCGAAAACGTCAAAAGGGTTTCGAGATGGTGTAAATTTATTAGTTTATTTGTATGGCAGTGGATGAACAATGTTCGGTTCGAATTGATTAAAGAGGTCTATAATTAGAAATGATATTTTAAGAGAGATTGTTGGAGGAGAAAACGCGGTAATGAATGAAATGGCTAAACCTGGGAGTTGTTTTAAAAGTCTTAACTTTTAAAATCTTTAAATTTAATAATTTAGTCTTAAAGTATAATAATAATTAGTATTAGTATACTTAATATAGTCTTAAATTTAATCAAATATTGAAAAATTCAGTGATATTATTTTGAAGTAGAAATGCTAAAATATTTTTTTATTATTTATTATAGCACTCATAAGCACTTATAAGAGTAAAATAAATAGCTTATTAGTGTTAACACACTAATAAGTAGTGTTGGGAACAATCGACTGAAATCGACTATCGACTGTTCAGTAATTGACTACTTTTTAGTATCGACTATTTCAGTCGCTATTTTGGTTCGACTGTTTTTACTAGAACTGTTTTCAGTCGCTATTTTCGGTCCGACTGATTTTATTACTTTTTACTATCGACAGTTTCAGTCGTTTACTTTTAGTTACTATTTTCTACTAGTTCATTCGGCTAATTTTTAACATTCTGGCCTTCCGTCTTAGCCGCGATCTTGAAAGTAATGCGCCGAATTTATGCTGATACAGATTTACATGTAATATATGTGGTTTTATGTTTTTTTTTTGTAATTTTCTTCTGAATAACTATATATTGTAAATTAATATAGCAGCATTTTGGAACGCTAGTTTTCGAGGGTAAAAAATTAAATTGTAAATGATAAATAGTAAGATACTTTTGACTGGCATAATAGGTAATACTTTGGACTGGTGTAATAGATAATATTTTTTTGATAAACTTTCACGATTTTTGTCCAAGCCTCTTGTTTGTCGAAAGTCTTTTCCTAAAATCTTGAAAACTAAAATTAGGTTCCAAAGGTTTCAGAAATTGCCTAGATCCAAAAGATTTGAAGAATTTTTTACAGTAGCAGTTGTTAAATTTCTTTTAAAAATATTAAGCGTAAAGAGGTGAATAAAGTAATTAAATATTTGTAGTAAATACATTTTCTGATAGGAAAACTCTACTTTAATATTCAACAATTTATTTTGTTGGCTATTAAGAAGAGCACCACAGTTTTTATTTGTTAACGAATGGACTATCTTAACAGAATGTATTCAACTTTTAAAGCCCATTGAAATAATGACCACCGATTTATCTGGTGAAAGATATCCCAACGATGTCTTTAATTATATGGTTAATAAGAGGACTGCGACATTCAATTAACAAGTGAATGGGGGAAAAATGACAAAATTGTCTATTAGATGTCATCAATAAAAAACTGTCAATTTTAGAAATGAATACGATATGCGGGAAGCGACTTAAAAAAGCAGGATTTGGTATTGCAAATAATGCTGAGGCGATACAAAAAGTTATCACAAAAGAGGTATCTTCCATTCTAACTTCAAAAATATAAATATAGTTCCACAACTCGAAATTCAAGACAAAACTACTAACCAAGAATGTATTAATATATGGAGACATTTTGATTAAAAAACGGCTAGAATGAAATAAGTAATTACTCCAAGTACTGCAGCAACTTTACAGATATAGCAGTATTTGGAAATTCCATTTATTGGGCGTTTAGAAAACTCATTGGATTTTTGCCAAACCCATAAGATGAAACTACCTGAATTATATCAGTTACACGTAAAATATTCCTCTATACCCGCAACATCTGTCCCCTCGGAACGAGTTTTTTCAAAATCTAAGCAAATAATTAACGATCGAAGAAATCGCCTGACGGGAGAAAAGTCGAACATGATAATATTCACAGTAATTTAAAAATATTTTCGTTCAAAAATAAATAAAACTTTTATTTAAAATGGGTCTGGTAGTTATTGTACGATCATTTTTAGGTTCATCATGGATTAGATTTTTCAATGATTAGGTATATGTTTACATTTTATTTAGTAGTTATGGTTATTGAAAATTTTTAGTTTTTGGGTTTTATTTAAGTTGTATTGTACTATTTATATTTATTATACTATGTTATACTACTATGAATACATCTCTGTCTCGCTTATACTACCACTGGAGAATACAAACACATTTAAAATTAACTGCACCAAGCATTTATCTCTGTCCTTTCTTATGTCACGTTTTATACAGACAAGAATCTTTGTCTGACATCACGAATGAAAAAAAAAACAGTCGAACCGTGCATTTGACTGAAAATAGTAATTACTATTTTCAGTCGCTATCTTTTGACTATCGACTGTTTCGACTGTTTTGCGACTATCGACTGTTTTCAGTCGATAGTTCCCAAGGCTACTAATAAGCTATTTATTTTTATTCTAATTTGCTATGCTTTTAAAATTATGAGGTATTTATTCTTCGTTAGACAGTTTGGGCTTAACAGATACGTCACTGTTTTTAATGTGCATTGAGTTTTATACTCTTTAGTTAAAAGCATTTTAATATTATGTTTTAAACCCTCATGCCAAGTCATTTATCGAAAGCTTCAGCAACATATAAAATATTGCAGAACAAACTGTATTCTTGATGATCCGGATTATAACAGACGCACTCGACGAACTTTAGTAAAGAATACGAATGGATTGGATTAAATAGAATACTGTAAATCTATTTTATGCGAAAATTTGAAAAGAACAGCAAGTTTAGCTTTAAGATTATCAGGTATGCCATGTTTATATGGAATAGATTCTAGATGCAGTTGGAAATTTGAAGTAAACTATATCCACGCAGCGGTTAGATTACATTTAATATTAAAAAAAACATACAAGCAGCAGGTGAAAACATATTTAAATGTTTTATGAATAATATTTCTTACGGATCATACACTAATTAAAACTTAAAAAATATATAAATTAAAAGAGATATGAATTAAGTCATATTATTAAATAAAATGGAAGAAAATTCATTCGATAATATATTAACCTGAAATATTCTTGGAGAAATAATAAAACATTTCAGTATTATCAGGAAGACGTAAAAAAGTGATTTTGTATAACGAAAAAATGTTGTACGCCACTTCATTCTTTCATGTTACATGCAGGATATAGATATATATAATCACAAAAAAAAACAAAAAAAAATATATCAGAACAAACGTATAACGCAATGGAAATTTTCACGGTGATAAAATTTCGCCTAGCTTCAGGAAGTAAGTTTTGCACAACTGCCAAATAAATTTTTGTTTACATAACAAAAAACTGTTCGGCCACATACCGAAGGATGCAGATACCTATCTTAATTGTTCTGAATATATTTAGCTCGGCTCCGTTTTGGCAATGTGCCATGTCGGCGGTGGGGAGAGGGGGGTAAGACCGACTATCTTCGCTATTAAATCGATTACAATGCTCGACGAAAGTCGAAGGTCGAATATAGATAAAATTGTTTGTGTCCGTCGTATTTTTGTTCTTCCACAACAATACGTCTAAAAATATATTTCGGGTTTTTCCGGGTGTTAAAAAAAGTCATAGAATAAGTATGAAAGTTATGAAATGCGTATGATTTAAAGCAAAAACTACTAATAGATGATGACTTGTTGACTGTGAGAAAATACTTCCGCTCCAAACTTAATATAAACGAAAGCCATAATTTTAAACACTTCATTTATCAGATCTCACAGCTAAATCAAATCCACAGTTTCTCTTTTTGACCAACCAGGACCGTATCAATGACACTAATTTTTGAAAGCCACAACTAATGATCAACATAAAAGCTAGTTTTTAGAAAATCGTAAAAAAATCATCAGCTGTAAACTTAAATTAAAGATAAACCGGAAAAGGTTCGTCATTAAAAATGATTTATTTGACTTAAATCTTTCTTCAAATTGGAGTATGCCTTAGGTAGAATTAGAAAGATAATCATTCACGGTTATCAAATTCATTTCCAGCATAAATCATAATAGATGACTATTTAATAACTCGTCATTCAGAAATCTTAAAAAGAGACAAAAAATAATCATCGTTTTTCTTTTCGTGCGATACTATTGCGATCATTAACTAAAAGACAACTAAGAAGAACTATATCTTTACAAAATTCTGAAGAAAAAATAAGAAATAAACAAGTTGGAGTAATAAAATTAATATTTTTAAACAGCAGTAATCAGTTCTAATTACCTAATTTGGTAATAAATAAATAAAGTGGTATCGACAACAACCTAAAATAGTTTGGTAGAATCATTTGAATCATATTGAGACTAGATATCCACTAGTCGGAAAGAAAAATGAATGAAAGAACTTTTTAATAATTTAATAAGTATATCGTTGGAAAAATACCGAAAACATAAGATAACAACAACTAATGTAATTTAATAATATAATTTATTATAAAGCGTAAAGAATGAGAATAATTTAATGAGACTGGTCGGAATATTTTTACGACATTCTTTCATAAATGATAAATAATAAAGTTTTCAAGTTTTTCAAGTAACTGAGTTGTTTAAGATATTTAAATATCTGCAAGGTACCTAGTTACAAACTTTTCGTACTCTAAAGAATCTATATTTTTCTGAATCTCGGGCAATGTACCATTTACTAATTACATAAGTGTACATGGTTTTGACCTGAGCAACCAAAAGAACAGAGGTTGAACAAAGTCTTTTATAATACTTGGGATCTGTTTTACACATTACGGTCCAATACTAATCGCTAATCATATATATCCTTGTATCTACGTATAAGACGTAAAGAACACTTTGAAACGATGGCCATGTTAAAACATTTTGTAAACTTTGGGTTAGCCGTTAGTTCTCGAATATCAGATCGGACAAATATTCCTTCCTTCACTCAGATATTGTAGTGTCCTTTTTACCACGGTCCTCAGCATTAAGGCCACCGACCCGGCAATGACTAACTTGACAAGACCAAGCCAGAAACCATCCCAGAAGATATCCGGTCTTACCCACTCTGGTTACTGGCGTGTGGTATGGTTATTCCTTGTCGGATTTACCACTGGAGCCTCTAAAGTCATTTACAATTACCATCAATTTATAAACATAAAGTGCAACTATTCCCTAACAGGATATGAATCCGCAACTATCGCAACAGTAGGAAGACTGTCCTGTTGCTCTGAGCAGTGCGCCAACCAAACCGGCCAAATATTTCTTCTTTGGCTTTTGCTTATGGCAGTTTTGGAAACAACTTAGTTTACTTAAAGCATTTTATGCACTTGTACATGGGCCAATTGGCAATTGATCACTGTGCGGTCGTAGAACTAGCTTCAACAATGATGATATGATCGGGCAAAGATAGCAATCATCTACAGGATTTTCCTGTTTTCACCAGAACGTTGGTATAGAATCGGTAAGCTACATTTTCATCAGGTGATCATGGGTGTAAAGCTTTATTCTGAACGCGTTACAAGACAATTCCAGTACCCATAGTTTGCTAATGTTTACTACAGCAAAATGTACTGTAAATACGCATATTTGAGTGCATTTGTCATGATTTGTTCACGTTTACCGAGCATATAACATGAACAAACGTAACAGACTTTAAAGCGACAGCACAAAAAGAAGTTCCAAATTATGTTTAATGCAACATCGTTAGCTGACAGCTATGCTATGTGAACTGAAGGGTTGAAGATCGGAGTTCAGGGCATCAAATAACTTAAATAATCGTTCTCATATGTTCGGATCCGAAAGTTGGTCCGAATATTTAAACTTATATATAACATATATATATATATATATATATATATATATATATATAGAGCAATCGCTAAAAAGAATGGATTATATAACACTGGAAAATTATCACATGAGACTGTCAGCAGTAGTACCGCTGAAGTTAATAAAAAATTGTATTCTAATTAAGAATCACATAAAAAATGCAAAAAAAATTGGTAGCATGGCGCGAAAGCGGGAATAAAAATAAAAACGAACAGGTCGTAACTTTTACCTTCCGTCTCCTAATTAATTTGAGTGGAAACACGATCTTTACGTCGTCGCGGAACGTGCTCTTCCCCGGAAAAATCCGCCCAGACGCAACCCGAACCAGGATCTGCCCCCCGTCGTCATTTTATATTAAGTATCGTGTTAGGACTTTAACACTATTTGTACCGCGACCATATAACGGCTTAAACGTCTCATTTTGTAACGAATACTGCCACGCCGGTTAAAATCAACATCGAGTTAGGCGTGGCGTCGGGAAAGCCCGCAGGAAAATTCCCTGGCGCTCTTTATTTCCATCCGGAGATCATTAAAACCGAAATGGATGCACCGGGTATAGTTTGCTTATGAAGGGAAATTATGTTTAGGTGAATAGCTTCTCCTAATTAACCAGATTTTTATTTTTATTACAGGCAGTATTTCTTGAAATTGCAGGCAGTATTTCTTGAAATTGCAGACAGTATGAGTGTGTTTCGTCACGGAAACTAACCTGACAAAACACGAATTCATTAAGTTTAAGTTCTTCATTATTTACTACATCTAACGCTTACTAAATGCAGCAATAAGATACCAAATGCTGTATTAACATTGAAAAAACATCCTATTATGAAGGTAAATAATTATGTAAAAAATACTCTGAATTCAAAGTCGAGAAAATACTACTCTCGAAATAAAGAAGTGAAAGAAAAAAGTGCAATACGCTTATGGAACTCAAAAAATGGTGTGATCCAAAATGGCAGCGTAAAGTATTTTGAATCAGTATCAGTGTACTCCAATCAACTTGCCAAGTTTTTCCAATGCCAATCTATCAAACTCCTCGTTAAGTTAAATTTCCCAAATTGGGGAGAAAAATTCAAAATTATCTTAAGAGACGAAACAAGTCTCAAACGTATAAATAATAATTATTTTTGCCTTTTTCATAATATGTCATAAAGTATAATTTTGAATTTGCATTTTTATTTCGATATTTTTGCTGCAAGCATTTTACATGATGGATTGAACTTAGCACTTCAGCCCGATTTCTTAATACCTTCCCTTGTTACCATTAAAGATACTACTGTACCCGTGTTTAGTCAATTGCGGTTCCCTTTCCATAAATTTTTAAAGATACTAAATTTTCGCTTGGCCGATGCGTACGAAAACAGCATGATCAACAGCAAAGACATCATATTTTTATGTTTGGTCTAATTATTTAATTTGTAACTGTTGAGGTTCTGATAGATTTATAATGCATATAGAAGAAAATAATGGATCGCTGAAATCAACTCACTGTCATGTCTGGTAATGTCTGACGTCAATATACCATAACAAAGAAACCCGCAGTAGCAGATTCATACTTTCCCTAGCTTTTAAGCTAATATATATTTCGTCAAAACTTAGAAAATAGGCTGAATTGTTAAAGTTTTTAAAATATTAGCACAAACCCTGTGCAGTTCATTTCCATGAAGTTTGACAATTTGTAAAGAAGTGATGTCTCTGATTGAAACAAGGTATTAAAATTTATTAGTAATCCAGCGACATAAGACATGAACTTTAACCATAACACAGTGAGTTGGTTGTTCATTGTAATTAACATTTCTTCGGTACTCTTTGACGGATCAGAAAAGACTTTCAGTAGGAACGTACTACGTACTAGCATACGGTCTACATTTGCTTCTAGCGAGAGCTATCGAGTTTGAGTCGGTGCGAAATACGTTATGAGTGAATTTCCACTTGAAAGAACTCTTGGAACTCTTTAAATTTCAGTTCTGTATGTGAACTTCTACTATACTAAAATCAAAACGCAAACATTTTCGACATCTTCCTCTTACTTAAAGCAAGCTTTAAAATGAGTTATCGTATGATCGTGCAAAAATAACTACAGATATTATATTTACGATGAGATGTCAAAATCCCCACATTTTATCCGCCTTATACCAACACCTAATCGCCATTAGATTTCTCGTAGATTTTAGACTTTCCGACAAGATGGCAACGATGCTCGTCAAACAGTAAAATATGTCCCAATGTTGCCGACCCCAAGTCCGTAGGCTAAATCGTACCCGTACTACCATCCGATTTGGTTAATAGACACAGAGTAAGTTTTTCTACTAAGACAGAATAGCAAATAAGTTCCAGTTCATAAGTCTGTACAGAAGATTAATAAGATATATAACTAAAATAAAACATTTATTGTCCATATAAAAACTGAGCAAATTGGTGAATATTAGGAGAATAAACAAAGTTAAAATAAAGAAATTTTATCAACACGAAAATCAAAAAAATGTATATAAACTATATCTCTATTATCTTATTTAATTTCTTATATAATTTAATTCTTTCACGATTCTATCTCCGTTCCATAATAGCAAATCATTAAAATTAAAAACAATATCCAATTAAACACTTGCTTAAACAGTATGGACGTACAGCATGCAACACCTGGGAAGTAAAATAGTGTTACAAAAAAAAATGTTATATTAAATAATCTAAAAAATAAAAGCGACTTCACCATTGTGTGAGATATTCCGAGAGATACTTGACAGCGGTATAAATTGGATAACTTTAAGCTACACGTAAACAGCTATGTTAAAATGAATGTAAATAAATGTAAAACGGCTCATAACAATCAGAACGACATAATAGTTTCATTGAAACCAACTTTGTTAACAATATTTTAAATGATACTTAGAGAACTAAAATTCAGAAGGCAATATAGCCTTATAGCGAAAAAGTAGCGCAACATTTTTGGAATAGTATTATTTGAAGGAAATATGACCAATAACAGAACGGCGAACACAACAATGGATGTTTTCCTTCTTTTTTTTATTTCATGAATACAAATAGTGCGCTTCCATACCGAACGAAGGTAAAGATAACGACGGACTCCTCCATGGTAATAAAATATTTTACAGCCACTGGCGTCTGCAAATTTCCATAGTCTCAACAGATGCTTTGCGGTAATCAAGGTCATTAACACGACGAAAAGGGTGACGCGCACTTTTTCTCTTTTCCACGGCAAGAAGAAGTTAATTAAACTTATTTCCCGCGTTTTAATGAAATAACTACTTTGCATTAACTTTTGGCGAATAAATTTTATTAGGTGCTAACGCTCAAGTCGTTCCCGACAGCATTATGAAATCGAAATTAAAATGTTGATATAAAGAAAAGGATTTAATGCTAATGTCTGGTTATAAAAACTAACAAAATTATCCATTCGAAGATTTAATTTAACTTTTGGACGGTTTTGAAACGGTAGCGTAAAACTAAAAGACATTATGATAAGTAAACTGTTTTTACGATGGTTTTGCTTGTTCATCTAAATGGGATTTGATTAAAAACCAACTACTGGAAAGGCGTTATTTAATAATAAAGTCATATTGTAAATTAATTCTTATGTTACTTCGTTTGAAGATCGAAGTGGAATAAGAATGAAGAACTTAAAATTAGAGGTTTGAAAAAACAAATAAGATTTTGTAGTTTAAGTGAAATTTACCTTACGAACATTACTTTACATTATATGTATACTGACTATTGTAATATGGATTCTAGAGAAAAAAACTACACTATTAATTTTAGACTTCAGGCTGAATGATCGTCGATACAGGCGATACACTCCCTCCTCTTTCATGGTTCATCGATTAATACAAACTAGAAGGATTCTATGCCAGATAAAATCGGTCTCATAGCCCTGTCTTAGTTGAGATTATTTTGCTGTTTTGGCTAATTTCGAGACTTTGGCCCTCTCGATGTTTTGTGTCAAAATAGAATTGAGAAGTAGTTAAAACCTTGACTTTATTGAACTGTGACCTTTGCCCATGCAATATTCTGCCAAAGCTGACTGAACCGCGTATCTCTAGTTCGCACACCCTTGGTTTTCTTTTTATTTTCATCACTAATAATTAATTATAGCTTTGCTTGTTCTTTGAATGCAACCATAACTCAGTTGATATCAATTTTATAACATGGCCTTACTTTTATTTCAAGTTATAGATCAACGTATGTCAAATCAAACATTCGATCCTAATAAATATATAATCGATAATAAATATGATTTAGAATGAAAATAATAAAAATGATCTATAGAAAAGGGTTTTAAGTTTATATGTAGTAGTTATTAAAGAACTACTTCTGGAGTATTGAAAACTGTCTCCAAATATTAAAAAACTTTTTCCAGGAGCGTAACCTAGTGGTAAAACTGAAAGACAGTGCCGCCACAGAGCTTGAAAAGAGTTGTGAGCTACAGCATTTTATAAAACATGTCGTGGTAATTTGGTGATTAACAGTGGACTTGCTTTTTAATAATTAACTCGATATATATAATTATTATATTATAATTAATTCAATATATTGGGCAGATTCTAAAAAGTATCTGCGCGTGAAGACATCAAAAACCATTGGAATCGGTGACAATGTTTGAGGCAATTTCATTAATTTTTGAAACTCCTAAAAACTTTTGTATTTTAATTGAATCTATATTTCAGCCAAATGCTCCAGTAGATTATTTCTGCGGATGCACAAATTGTGGACTACTGAAAAAAAAGCCCGTTACAAATTTCAGTCTTTATGGTTAATAACTAAGATGAATGGTAAAACAAACTAATGTGCACATATAAACTATTTGATAAATAGAATAAAATTTGATAAAAATGTGTTACTTATAGTACGAAAACATTAATAGCCGCAAATGAAGCGATGTTCCGTTTTGTGTTAAAAAATGGTCACATTACGCATTCATTATAATCTGATTAAATCAATATAACACATCAGCTGAAAAGTCCCGGGCGTAACAAATAAAACGCTTGTTTTTTGGTCAAAATTGGCTTATTCATCAACGCAATCTGCATCAAGAACCACACAATTATTCCAGCGCTGTCTGTCTGTCCTAACATTTCAAAACCACTTTTGTAGAACGATTTATCTTTTGCCTCAAAATAGGCCTTTAAAAATTGTTTTGAATCCGTAATGAAGTGATGGATCCATGCTTCATCCATTGTCGACGCAAAAAATCCGGTTTGTTACGCTTAAACATGGCCAAACACTGCTCATAATCATCAACAACATCAACATTGATCATCATCTTGTTTCTGGTCAGAGTGAACAGAGAGAAAACGCGCAACAGTAAACACACTTTGGACAGAGCTTTCTCATAGTCAAATGTTCATGCAATATAAAACCGGTACATTCTTTTATAATATTTACGATGTTAGCTAATTCACGCAACTTCACTTTTCGCCCACTTAAAAGGAGTTTTTAAATGTTTTCTGGCGTTGCCGCCTCATTTGGACCTCCACTTCGTTCTGCATTATCGATGTCTCTACGACCACGTTTGAAGTCAGCAAACTAATGTTTTATTGTTGTTTCTGATGGAGCGAGGTCCTTATAATACTTCTCAAGCCATTACTTCGCTTGAACGATACCTTTTCCTATCAAGAAGCAGTGTAAAATTAAAACACGAAATTGTTTTTGATTCATAGTTTTTGGAAATAAGTGTCATCATGAAATTTTAACAGCTTTTTTTTCTAAAGGTTAGTACTAACTGAAAAACGGTGAATACATCAAAATTAGTGCCATATGTGTTAGGTCCGGGACATTTCAGCCAATATGTTAAATACAACATCTACACAATCTTACCAAGCAGCAGATACCATACAGCTTTTTATATATAAAATTAACTTTTTGAATTTTATATTTTTTTATTATAATATCGATGTCACTTCATGTACACGGTGACGGACATTAATTCCGTAACTGAATAGGTTTTGATTAAATAACAAAAATACAATAAACTCCTAAATAACATCGGCAAGTCACAAATATTTAAGCAAGTCAATTCATCAATTAATGTTAATGAAACTAAATATTTCCTCTCCTTATTTCCAGACATCTATAACCGTGAAAAACATCAAACCTTACTTAATATAGTTACCATAATAAGTTTGGTCTCTAGAAGAAAAATCATGACAAAGTTTCGACGTTTGTTGACGACACGTCAAGAGGCACCGGGAAAAAACTATCGAGAGAAGCGTCCCGAAAATCTGCGAACATTAAAAGCAAAGTTCGATCAGAAAACGGTACAATTCCATCAGAATTGGGGAAGGGGGCGGAGGGTGACGACGCCGAAAAATGTTCCGGCAACTGCGAGCTTTGAAGCATGGGAAATCTTGATGTGAAACTTGTCAGCGTAGCGAATAAGTGACGCTGACAGGAGGGAGTGCGCCTTTTAGGACAATTGGTTTTAGTTAGATTAAGCAGTTTTTTTGTAGATAAAATGGAACAGATTCTTATAAAAACGGACACTTACGTTAATATCTAGAAGAATATCTGGTGACATTTCCTTAGAACCGTCATAACAAGTCAACCAAAAGTATTTTCAACTTAACAGCTTCTTTTTAACCATTTCACTATAATAGCAAAATAAATAGATTAATATATTGTTAATGGTTTTATTATGTGTGATGCGAAATATGTTGATATTATACTAGGTGCTTCTATGTATTTTGATCAGTGATATCCAGTGGTGAAAATGCAAAGGAGAAATGTAAACAACTGTTACACAACAACCTGACTTTTAACTTTTAATTTGGCGAGTGCAGTTTCAATTATTTAACTCAAAAAATTGCATTTGCGACATACATTACTATGGTTGTTTAATTTAAGGAAATCTGCTACCGAACCCATCAAATACTTATGTTTAAACTTATGAGCATGTTGCTTTGTTATATCCCTATTGTCAGTTTGAGCTTCAATTGTTTAAAAGTGGTTGTCTTGATATCAATGACAAAGGACGGCATGGAAGAGCAAAAAACGTATTTGTTGTGACCCCAAAAACAAACATTTGATACTTTTCTTCGAGAACCCTACGTTTTTCATATCGATATTTTACTTTACATCTAAAAGTTCGATACTCTCATTTAAAACGATAAGACAGAAATAAATGTCGAAAAATATCGGCCCAAAACAATATTGATATATCGGGCAAAAAAATACCAGCGAAAAATATCAATATTTTTTACTTTTGTACAAGGGTTTTTAACAAATACTTTGCAATCCGCTAATATATAAAAATCAGAAAATTTGAGTTATTTATTCATTATATTTCTTTTCATTACTTAAAACGAATACACACAAGAGTAACAGATATACTACTAGAAATATAATAGGCTATAATTTGTGGTAATTAACACTAAAAAGACCTGTAGTTGTAACATTTAACTAATTAGTTACATTATTCATAGATAGTCATCATATACAACTTCAACAATGCATTTTGGTGCTCCGTTACCAACCAGATAATAAACAAGAATGCTGTCCCTTTTTCACGCACAAAATATTTTACCCACGAGTGAAATTTAGGCCATGAAAGCCGAAATAGACCATTAAATAACCTTCGACACGAAATAAAAGCCAAGATAAACATCAAAGGTATTAAATTAAGAGCGAAAATAATGATTCGGTACCTCCTACTACGTCAGATTAATTAAATTCTGTGTTCATACGAGTTACAGCCATGAAATGGATGATATATTTGGTAAATATGTAGAATGGTTTTAATTTTTAGAAATAGATAATGGGAATGTCTTCTCTGAAAACTAACTTTTGTATATCAACATACAAGTAGTAAAATATTTATTTGTTTTACTAGTTTCTTGGAAATGATTAATCAAGTAACTCAACTTATGTATAAGTTATAAAATATGAAAGGGTTTAGAAAAAAAAACTGTTAACTTCTGTTAAAAACTCTTAAGTCGTCGGTATACCATAGTAAAACACATTTTTTTGGCAAAATTAGTTTTTTTTATTCAACACAATTCCCTTCCTGTTCAGTGTAGCATCACCGATTATAGCGACCTTCCAACTTTTCGATACCATGTTTGTAGTACGATTTGTCCTTTGTTTCAAAATAGGTCTCAGTTTCGGCGATCACCTCTTCATTCGACGAAAATTTCTTCCCAGAGAGGTCTGGAGAATACGGTGGATGAGGAAGCAAAAGCTCAATTCATGGATTTTTACCGTCGTTTTCACTAACTTGTCTTGCTGAAGCATCACCTTCTTTTTCCTCAAATGCGGCCATTTTTCGGCGATTTAGTCCTACAAACGGTCCAATAACGCTATGTAATAGTCGCTGTTGATGGTCCTTCCTTTTTCAAGATAGTCAATGAAAATTATTCCATGCGCATCCCAAAATACAAACGCCATAACCTTACCAGTCGACTATTGCGTTTTCCCACGGTTTGGAGCGGGTTCATCGTGTGCAGTCCACTCGAATGACGGTCGATTGGACTTCGGAGTGAAATGATGGAGCAATGTTTCATCCATTGTCACATAGCGACACAAAAACTCGCTTGATGATCTTCAAACACTGCTCCGATTTGATGATTCGTCGTTGTTTTTGGTCAAAAGTGAGCTCGCGCGGCACCCACTTTGCACAGAGCTTTCTAATATCCAAATATTCGTGAATGATATGATGTGCACGCTCAGTTGATATCTTTACGAGTGCCTGCCATTTCATTCAATTTCAATTTACGGTCATTTAAAATAGTTTTGTGAATTTTTTTAATGTTTTCGTCGGTAAAATCCTCTTTTGGGCGTCCACTGCGTTCACCGTCTTCGGTGCTCATTTCACCACGTCTAAACTTCTTTGATGGTTGATTTTCCTGGGGCAGTGTCCGGGAATTCGGCATCAAACAAGTTTTTGCTTCAACTGTATTTTTTCCCTTCAAAAAGCAATATTTTATCAATACTTGAAATTCCTTTTATCCATTTTTTTTCACAATAACAAAAGTTGCTGCACTCAAAATGCTACAATTCACAAACTAATGATCCGACAGCAGTCAAATTTAATTATAGTAGCGCTATCTATGTGTCAGACCGGGGACTTCTGTGACCTGTTACAATATCGGCATAAAACTTTTGAATTTTCGATTTTTAACTTACTGGATGTATGATAGATTATACATTTAGATTAGTTAAATACTTGAAATACTTTGAAACTGTAAATTCTGTCCTTCAAATAGTCCGCGTTGTGTTTATAACCTAGAGATTTTAATCATATCTGCAGGTAAGTCCAGGTGCAGATAAATTTGCCAGACTGGTTAACTTGACCGCCTCTCTCATTCAGAACTCCATTCTGATGTTACTCTAATAATTTGCCAGAATTCACAGGTCATCCACTTTACTACCAACAAGCTTCTTCAAAATAATGGAAATGTTATCTCTTTCTTAGATTCAGAATAGTCTCTTTTAGGGAATAGGGAATTTATCTATTTATACATAATCTCCCATTCCATAATAAGTGTAGGAATGTTGGTCTGCTCGGTCGGTCGATCGGAATATGTAGCTGTCGATACGATTGTTTGTCCGAACACTCACTACTATTTTATGGAAGGAATTCTCACAAGAACTAGAAACAATGGTTGAAGAAATACATGTTTATTTCGATTTTAAAAGATACATGTGGTCAACGGGAGTATGGACAAGATATTAGGTTAAGGTGAAGGAAATACGGTCGCGGTGTGGAAGTGGTACTAAGGGGGTAGAGAAAAGAAAAGAGAACCGGACGTCGCTATGGTGGTCTTTTATAGCCAGGAACCGCATGGTACCAATCCACCGGCGTTGCCAACCATTGACCTTGGTGTAGGTGAATGCATGGTGGCCCAAAGGGTCGTAGCGGTCGCTACACAGGCATTTTATTGGTTAATTTTATCACTGTAATTCTAGATTACAATCTGAGCAATCTGAAATACTAGGCTTAACCAGTCTTAAATAAAAGTAATGAATCGAATTGTATTTTTTTAAACTAATCCGCCGAATTTCCTAATTTAAAAATCCTAAAACGTTACCAGGGTTAGGAGAGGTAAAAAAATCGTCAAAACGCCCTACATAACTAATGGATGCTTCCTTACTAATTAGTTCTTTAAAACCACTCCATCATTAAATACTCATCATCATAAACACTAATTAAGGATTCTTAAATAAATGTGAATAACAATATTCAATAATCATTTGAATAAACTCCATTTTAATTTAAATATTATTACTAGACAATGAGCCAAACGTTTCTGAGACAAAAAGTAATATTGAAACAATCCCATGAAATCCACGATTCAATTTGATGCCATGTATGGAAAAATATATGACGAAACAGCCCGAAAGCTGCAGCCAATTTCGTCGAGAATTTACAAAAGTTTTACGGGAGGTGAAACTCATACAATTCAGCCGGTATACATATTTTCTTTTTCGGTCGTTTTCGTCGTCGCTCTTGTAAAAAATTAATTGCGACTCTTTTTATCGATTTTATTACCTGTAGAGAGAGCGGCGAGGGTGAACAGGGCGTTTTTGACTGTTTTTGTGCTACGGCTGGATGGAATGGGGAGGGAACGAAAGCTATTAGGCGCAATGACGTGTTGATAAGTCTGGTTTACCTTCGAAATTGAATACTAATCAAAAAGGAAAAGAAATAGTTCTTATAATACCGTTAGTTAGAAAATTAACGATCATATATGTGCCACTAACTCAATAAATTAAGCGAAAAGTAACATATACACAATACAAGTTTTCCAGAACAAAGTCCTAAGAGTGTTAGATGCCGACTGACACTGAAGAAATTAAGATAATCGCTAGGAGACATGAGGAGAGACTCCATTCTCATGTCAATATCGCAATAATACAACTAGTCAATAATATGTGAGGTGCATTTAATAGAAAAATTGTTATTGTAAAGATAAATTGTAGGTTAGTCGGTAAGGACTAGTAACAATGTAATACAAAAATTGATAAAAAAAACCTAAAAGAATTTAAACAAGTCAATAAAAGTATATAATAATAGTATATTGTTGTAATAGCCAAGGCGATAAGACAGTCCTCGTCCAAGACATAACTACCGATCACAGTGTACAAAATTATTAAGGTAATTGGCGATTGTTTTTGTACAAGAATGGGATAACATTCCGCTGATATTCTATCGTTATATGATTCGGATACTATACGAATATACTCCGCGACAAACTGTATCTGCTTTAAAAGCAATCGGTAGACCAACACCTTATTAATAAATAAATAATGTGTATGTCAGGTGTTCATATTATGTTGTCTATGCCCTATATATAAGACCATGTAACAGGTCAATTGAACAGTCCCCGGTCTACCACAGTAAAACACATTTTTTTGGCAAAATTACTTTTTTTTATTCAACATAACTCCCTTCCAAGGGTGATACACTGATTATAGCGACCCTCCAACTTTTCGATGCCATTTTAGTAGTACAATTTGTCCTCTGCTTTGCTTACAAAATAGGCCTCAGTCTCGGCGATCACCTCTTCATTCGACGAAAATTTCTTCCCAGCAAGCATTCTTTTGAGATCTGAAAACAGCAAATAGTACGGTGGATGGATTTTTGCCATAGTTTTCACTGACCTGTGACACTCTCATTGTCTTGGTAAAGTAGCACTTTCTGTTTCTTCAAATACGGCCGTTTTTCGCCGATATTGTCATTCAAACAGTCCAATAACGCTATGTAATAGTCGCTGTTGATGGTCTTTTCTTTTTCAAGGTAATTAATGAAAATTATTCCATGCGCATCCCAAAATACAGACGCCATAACCTTGCGAATGACTGTTGCGTTTTCCCACGCTGCGGAGCGGTTTTATCGTGTCAATCCACTCGGATGACTTCGGACTGAAATGATGAAGCCGTGTTTCATCCATTGTCACATATCGACGCAAAAACTCGGTTTATTACGCCTGATAATCTTCAAAGACTGCGCAAGGCAAGTTTTTGCTTCAACTGTATTTTTCCCTTCAAAAAGCAATCTTTTATCAACAAGCGAAATTCCTTTTTATCCATTTTTTTCACAATTACAAAAGTTGCTTCACTCAAATTCACAAACTAATGATCCGAAAGCTGTCAAAATTATACACGCATTTTTTATGGACACATTTAAACGCATTTAAAACGGATTTAATTCTAGTAGCGCCATCTATGTGTTAGGCCGGGGACTTTTCAATTGACGTGTTACAGTACAATAGCAAAAATTCCATCAAATACTATGCAGGCATTTTATAATTAAGTAAACATAAAGTACAGAATATATACAAATATACAACACAGGATCATTCGCCAATTAATTATAATAAAGAAAATATATTTAATGTAACACACTGGAATAACCAGTGGTATACAATCACACAGCTTGTATTCCCATTTAACCCATAATTTACATAAATATAGAACTAATACATTTTCAAGCAAAATTTGAAATATGAACATTTAAAAAGAAGATCACTTACTGGAGTGAATTTTTTGCAGGCCATGTAATAATAATTATAAGAAATGTATTTAGTGAATGAGTGAGTTAATTAAACATTTATAAACAAATATATAGATTGGGACAATAAGTTGTCCCCAAGAAAGGAATGATAATAAAAATTATGATTACAAACCTATTCATTTGTCTTGCCAACTACCATCTAAAGACATATAAAAACTAAACAAGGAAAAATAAGCTCAATTTAATATAAATTATTTATAAACAAATATTCCTCATTAATTTAAGCGTCAAGATTTAATAGAATTTGTTTTATATGAGCCAACTGAAATTACTAAAAGACAACATTCCGAAAAGTGACAATTTCAGAGTTCAAACCAAGGTAAACCCTTCATGAACGAATTAGTTAAAAAAATGAGAACTTCATAACTGACGAGTTCAAAAGGTATATAATTTTGCATTGAATCTGCAATTTGCAAGAAGCGTCAGTGAAGAATAAATCAGCATTAGATTGCAATAACTCATATTTTACATATTTATTACATCTATTTAATTTCCTACATTAACAAAGCTTATAAATAATAATCAATAGACGTCATATTTTATTTAAGAAACGAAATACATCTCGATGTTCGTTGTGAAATATGTATCACATAAAATACATGCATATAGTTATACAACAGCTTCGGAAATCTCTTTGCAAATCTTTACAAACGACTGGACACGTCCCGACGAATGACTGGAAAATGTTTTTATTTACAATAGCATATCCCCTGACGGCATTTGCACATGAAAGAACCACCGAGAGAAAATCGAGTAAAGGGCCACTTTCAATTTTCAACTTGCATTGTAGGAGACGACCACGTCTATTCGCTGCCAAAGGGGAATTAGATACCGCATCGTAGGATTGACATCTTCAATTTCGTCGGGGTTTTTCCGTTCACTTATTCCTGCATTTTAGGTGTTCTTTGCAGTGGGGGCCGTGCCTCTTTGATACAAGCGGAAAATTAGGTCTTCTGCAGGTGAAATTGAATTTAGTATAGTTTAATTTTAAATAGTTCACATTTTCAAATTTTATCTCTGTATTTTTTATATTTTAGAAAACAAATAGTATATATATATATATATATATATATATATATATATATATATATATATATATAAGAATGGTTGTTAAAAAATTAATGTTCTATATCACTGTCATTCGTGAAAGGTAATATTAGAAAATGTTTTCCAGTAATTTAAAAGATAAAGAAATGTTAAAAAATTGGTTGTGCAAAAAATTATAGAAAAAAAAAACAAATTTCCTTGAAATTTGCTGAAAGTCTTCGATTCCTTATTTCAAAAATGTTTTCAAATTTTTCTAATCTGCATCTCTTGAACCTGTTATGTAACAAAGCTCTTTTTATAACCAACATTTGTATTGAAGATATTTGCAAAAGTTGACTAGGATTTGTAAAATTGCGTTCTTAGTATTTTATTTAATTTTAATGGGTTTTCTGCCATATTAGAGAGTATTAGAGATAATAAACTGGTGTTAAAAATCAAATGAGCGACAGCAGTAATAAAAAAGAAAACCACAGGCAATATTCGGCCAAAGTTGTTTTAACGAGCTTAAAAATTAGTTTAAAGAAACGAAACAATACGTAAAATTAAAAATCCATTTGGCAAATATACTGTGACTGATTACACCGCTGATTTTTGTATTAAAAAGGCAGAAAAAGAAAGAATTTGGTTCACTGCACGTAATAAAGTGCATCTAGATCTCTTACCTCGTAGCCAAACCATTAATTTTCGAGTTAACTGTAGCGAAGTTGATCCAGTTCACCAAAACTTGAAAGAGCCACTTTATTTTGAAAGGCATTGTCACGAAATGTTATTACTTTAAGAATATTGGAAATAAGTGGTGATAATATTCTTAATTAAACTGAAAGAACTAATTTTAAAATGTTAATAACCCGGATTATCATATACAACCAATTTATTTCAAAGTGTATTGAATCGCACTGATAATAAAAATGGAAATAGAAAGGTGGTCCGCGCACTGTCAAACCGTCAAAATAAATTTCATATGAACCCTGTTTTATTAAAACCAACTTTCCCCGATAGTTTTTATCTACGGTCATTCGGTTGCTCTGGCGCAAAATCTCTACTACCTATTTACCCTAAACTTTCCATTTATATATCATCTAGGAATGCTCGAAGCCGAAGCATTCACGCTAGAATAAAAGTTTTCGAAAGTAATTTGGACGCAAACTGCCGGTACAAAACACTCACGACTATAAACTGGAAACTGAAAGTTGAGAGCGGACAAAAACAGCCTTTCCCCCCTGTTCCCGCCACATTGTAAGTTTATCCAGGCTCGGATCGTTTTTAATTTAAAATTCAAATGCGAAACACTCGAGGATTTCCAGGTACAATTTTTTTTCTCGGTTTGACGGGAGTCCCTTTAGAAACATTAATTGAATTAAGATTAGTTGTAGCTTAATAATATATACAGTTGAGTTAAATTTTATTCGTAAATTTATATGACCTTTGATACCTTTATGAAGTTCATTTATATTGTGATTATTTTACATTTCAATCGGATACATTAGTTCGATCCTAGTCCACACTTAGACTACTCTAATTTAAATAAAATTATTGCGAATAATATCTATACTACTTTCCTTGTTAATGAAGTTCAACTTAGCAGTATTTTTTAAAATCATTTCTAAACTTTAACGAATAATAAAAACGAATTACTTAAGATTACTATTGTAGCGACCTTGAGGCATGTCGAATTTTATATCGCGGAATAACGGTCTACAAAATACCCAGAAATATAATCCCAGATGTTGAAAACACGGGCGGGGTGCCAGCAGCGCCAACTAGAACCCGACAACGAATAGCTGGCGGCAACCCCGAGACGCTTATCTGTGATGTTATTGAAGGGTATTTCGGTGATTCAGTGCTCAACCCTCGTTTGGTTTAGACGTGCCACCATCGACTGCCCAAGCCTTGTCTCCAGGTATCTCCGCTGCCATCCGTTTTATTATTTGTATTTTTCACATTTGTTTATATTGCCAATAAATAACGGCCACATAATGTAAACACCACTGTTTCATTTCGTTTTACCTCCGTTCACCGAGCCACATCATTTACCCTAAACTATAAACTAAAAAAATGTGCTGCCTATATATTGGTAGGTGACCAACGTGTACGCCGTCTCAATTGCTGGCCTACACTGAGTGTTTACACTATTTACTAAATAATTACAGTGGAATTATTTATAGTGAGTCCAGAGCGGGATTCGAACTAGCGATGTTCCTGGCAGTGAGGCAAGCAATTATGCGAACACTCATATAATCGAACCTACTAGTAATATTAATATATTTTTAAAGATAAACAACATTTCTATAACAAAAACTGATCTATAGAGAGAAAAACTGAAACAGAAGGTATATCATTTGTCCACCAATCAACTCGTACAACCTGTCAACCGATATAAAAGCCTTCCAGTTTTTCTAAACCATTTCCTGTGTTACTTGAAAAAAAAGACCTACGTAGAACGAAAATCGAAAGAGCTAAAAGCGAACCGGGCTCGAGTCGGATGTTGTAAAATAAAAATCCATTTACGGCCGTCTTCCAGCTTCATCCAGATCGATGCCGGATATGGAAAGCTCGACAATCGGAAATTCTTTTCCCTTGTAGCCGGCGTCGCTGGCAGATCCGGTACAAGGCAAAAGATTAATTGAAAAGATATTAACAGCAGAGTTGATAATCCGGTCTGGTTATTGGGATTTCTTGCCAGATTTTTATGCTATCGCCTGTCAGAAGGTAATTGATGTTTATACAGTTCGCTTTCGTATAGTACCGTCTGTAATGGTTACATTAAGAGTTTGAATTTGAAACAGTTACATCAAATATCATACATCATCTTATTTATTTGTCTTTTTATTGGCCAATCAATGAAGTAATTATTCAGAAAATCCTGTGGATAAGATACATTGAATTACTTATCTCTATTGTCTTATCTTTTTACATAAGCACTGTCATAAATAAAAACTTATATATGACTGCTTTATTTACTCATACTAATATAAAGAATCGTGTATATTTTTAATGATTAATTTTAATGATGTATATAGAAAACGTGAGACTTTTCAAAGGCATTGCGTCATATTCTGGAATATATATAGATATATAGACTTACTAAAACTTGTTTCCATCTTAAAATTATGCCAATGTTGGCAAAAGTTTTTTTTAATCATTTAATTCCTAATATTTTTGATATGGCAGTTAAATTTACAATATAATAATAAATATTCCCAAATGTTCATTATAGAAACTATTAATTTTCAAAATATTTAACTTTACCCTATGCGACTATCTTACTCGACCAAAGAACATAACATAAATATATCTCCTTTAGCATGAAACTCATTCAAATCAACATTTGAATATAATAAACAAACCTTATCTAATTTTTTAAAGATATAAATATTTAACACATTTAAAAAATATAAAAATGTTAATAACATAAAATTAATAAAAAAAGTTTTAAAATTAAAATAATTAAATATTAAAAAATATAAAGAATAAATTCAAAAAATAGATATGTACGAATTCTAAAAGAAATTAAAAATATTAATTCAAATTTATAAGAATACAATGTGAAAATATAAAATAAAATAATATATAACTAAATATTTTTATGAGCATAATGCTATAAATTTTTATTTCTGCAACATGAACTTACTTTAAAAATATTTTAACAAAAGAAATAATATTACTATCCAGATATTAATGAGCTTTTCAGGAAAATTATAAAGGCGCCATGGTAACATAATTAAAACATATATTAGAATATATATAAAATATTATTATAGAATAGAAAAAAAAACAGTGTTATTTTTGGACGATATCTCTATAAGTAATTACATAAAAATAACAATATTTATATAACAATATATAAGATCGTAAAATTTATGTTAATCAAGTAAATAACTAAAATGATAAATGATAAAATGTTTCTTAATTAAAATGTACAATTTTAAAAATTCATATATAATTATTGTTTTATTGTTATGTTCAACATGCTAACATATTTGCTATAACCACACTCAATGATCAACAGCTATGTCATAGGTTTTCTAATGTTGTCCTAGGATCAGCGTTGGCGTCGGTTATAGTTCGATTTTATGAATCTATGGAGATATAGAGTTATAGAATGATCGAACACCGAGCCCTATTTGTGTCCTCGTTATATCCATTAGTAAACTGGTTAGTATCTTGGTAAAAACTATTCTTAATGTGAATCGAAAGTAAGAACCAATAAAAATGGTAAACTCGATATGGTTATTGGATAAATAAAAAACAATAAATTCAATTTAAACCTAATTGTTCTTTCAGAAAGGGATACATTTAAAGAAAATATAAATTGTTATTGATATTAGTTAAATTTGTTATAGATCAAAAATAGATGTATATATTATAAGCATATGTTAAACAAAATTAATTAAAGTAATAAGCATGTTTCCTGACGAAAGCAATTCGATGTTTTAGCAGAAACATATCATATTTTCCTTCAGAATTAATTTTAACTTTTGTGTATAATAACTGATTAACCTTCAATGAAGTAAAAACAAGTATTTAATAAACATTGTGCAGCCTGGAAATATCCCTGTGACTAATACAAATAAATCAATATTAATAATAGGTGGGATATTTATTACTCGCCAAATTTATTATACAATAAAATTCAAAGAAAATTATATAAAATACAGCAAAGAATTAAATCAGTGACATCAGCTATATTCTTTAAACAATAAAACAAATAAAATAATTAATTTGTTGTGTGTATTAACAGAACGATTACTAGAACAGTCAGAAATATTTAATATAATATAAATTAAAAGTACTGCAGATAATCAGAAACAAACACCTATTTTAAATAGAATGCATAACAGGTCAGTTGAAAAGTTCCCGGTCTGACACATAAATGGGACTACTAAAATTAAATCCATATGTTTTCTCGTTAGCACCAACACTCAAAAGATGCGTGTATAAATTTGACCGCTGTCGGATCATTAGTTTGTGAATTATAGCGTTTTGAGTGAAGCAACTTTTGTTATTGTGGAAAAAAATGAATTTCGCGTGTTTATAAAATTTTACTTTTTGAAGGGAAAAATACAGTTGAAGCAAAAACGACTTGATGCCGAGCCCCAGGAAAATCAACCATCAAGGATTGGTATGCTAAGTCTAGACGTGGTGAAATGAGCACTGAAGACGGTGAACGCGGTGGACGCCCAAAAGAGGTTGTTACCGATGAAAGCATTGAAAAAATCCACAAAATGATTTTGAATGACCGTAAATTGAAATTGAATGAAATAGAAGACACTCTAAAGATATCGACTGAACGTGTACATTATATCATTCACGAATATTTGGGTATGAGAAAGCTCCGTGGAAAGTAGGTGTGGCGCGAACTCACTTTTGACTAAAAACAACGACGAGTTGATGATTCGAAGCAGTATTTGAATGATCAAGCGTAATAAACTCGAGTTTTTGCGTCGGACTGCACAGGATGAACCCGCTACAAAGTGTAGGAAAACGCAACTGTCGGTTGGCAAGGTCACGGCGTCTGTATTTTGGGATGCGTATGGAATACTTTTCATTGACAACCTTGAAAAAGGACCATCAACAGCGACTATTACATAGCGTTATTGGATCGTTTGAAGGACAAAATCGCCGAATTTGAAGCCGCATTTGAAGAAAAAGAAAATGCTGCTTCAACAAGACAATGCATTGTATGACAAGTCAGTGAAAACGATGGTAAAAATCCATGAATTGCTTCGAATTGCTTCCTCATCCATCGCATTCTCCAGATCTGGCCCCCAGCGACTATTTCGGGTTCTCAGATCTCAACAGAATACTCGCTGGGAAGAAATTTCCGTCGAATGAAGAGGCGATCGCCGAAACTGAGGCCTATTTAAAAGTAAAGGACTAATCGTACTACAAAAATGGTATCGAAAAGTTGGAGGGTCGCTATAATCAGTGTATAACCCTTGAAGGGAATTATGTTGAATAAAAAAAAATGCCAAAAAAAATTTGTAACTACAGTAGGCTATAGGGATTAGGGCGGAGATTTTCCAATTGACCTGTTAATTTCTAAAACACGCAAAGGTTTTACAGCCAGATTATGTCAGCAACAGTGTGAATTATAACAAGTGAATTGATCAATAATTTGAAGAGACAATGTGTATTTTGTTTGAGAACCAGCCTCATTCTTCACCACTTACTCTGTGAGGTATTGAATGCTAGTAGCTATAGGACTAGATATAAATTATTTGAAAGATCTTGTTAATTTATATGGAAATGACTATATACATAATTTTTCAAGTCAACTAAAAATTAATAAATAATAATTAATCAAATCTTAAAAAATGTCGTTTAAAAACTATCCTTAAAGTTTAATCTTGATGAAACTGTATATTTGATGAGCGATACCTAGCAATAACGAATACTCTCAAGAAGAAAATATATATAAATAGCTTTAAAAAAGATTGATAAAACTAAAGATTAGTACGTCTAAGTAATAAGCTGTATAAAATGCAAATTAGCTCTGCGTACCTAAATCATTTAAAACCTTCTATCTATACTTTGCATTTGTCTCTTGTCCATGGATCGCGAATAGAGACGTTTCAATAGCGGTTGAAGTCTTATTTCGCGAGTGATTCTCCCGTTCGGCGTCGAGCATAGAGGGGAAACAAGGTATTTTGCACAGATTAGAAAGGGATCAGACCATTCGCTGATTATTTACACAAAGCCTCGACGGCTGACTTTACGCTGATGCTTCCGTTTTGGAGCATGGGGATGGTATTGTAAACGGATTAAACCATAATTAATTCAAGAAACCGCCGTTATTTTTTGATGAGTTTCGGATAGGATCAGACGATGCTTATTTATCAATAACTCTCAGTCCCTTTTCGGTAGAATGAATAGATCTTATTAAGTTAACAGGAAATGCATTTAATAAATACACGAGGCAAAAAATAATCGAAAAATAAAGTAAATAAAACAATACGATAATATAAAATAATATAGTATTCTAATTTGTTGATTCATCAAGTCAAGTATGATAAAAATTATGAATGTTTTTATATTTATCGAAGTTGTCAAAATCAGAGTAGTTAATAGACAACTTTATATTTCTTTATATTTAACATGAGAGAAAATGTTCAGCATGAACAATTATATTTTATTGGCTTTCGAAATATTCAAAATAAAACGATCTATCAAGAGCAGGTGTATCTGATTGGAATACGAATTGTGGAGGACAATGAAAGTCCTAGTTGTCTTTCACCATATACCAATGAAAATGATTTCAAGCAAATCAAGAATTTAGTGCTCAAATATTGTTGAGTGACAACTAAAGGACTTAAATAGGATTCTTTCAATCGTTACAAAAAAACTACAATTTTAATTTAAGAATGTTCTTTATAATATTGTATTACTGTTTCTTGACAATATTTGAAATAGTCTTACTAATTTTGATCACAGTGGTATATTTAGAAAATTTGATTAAAATATTGAGTATGAGAGATATACGATGAAAGAATTCAAGCGTTCAAACTGTCATAATATAAGTTAGCATTGAAAATATTTAATAGAGCGAGACAGTGGAGAAACAAGCAAAAATATGTAACAAGCAAGAAACAAGAACAAACATCTGAATAAGAAATTCTAAACTAAGTTGAAGGAATTAGTTGAATCCTGCATATATTATGATATATATAATAAGTAAAAATATGGACGTATAATGCATTTGAAACAAACGCTGTAAAATTTTGGTAGTAAAAACGACTAAAAACTGAATATCAAGTATAAAAAGTCTCAAGGCATTTAATGAATATACGGTAAACATTGACTTATGAGAATCCTCTTTATCTAGTGTACACAAACCAAACTAAATATTTTTAGATATTTTCAAAATGGATATAAAACATGATTACATAAAGAAAAAAAAAGCATTGTAATGTTTGCAGTGAACACAGTCAGGTTGGCCGAGCGGTCTAAGGCGCCAGATTTAAGCTCTGGTTCTCGAAAGGGAGCGTGGGTTCGAACCCCACACCTGACAATTGTGACTTTTTTGATATTATTAAATTATAATTAGAAAGAATATTTTCTTTGTATATAAGTGCTTCATATTAATATCATATAAAAACTATTTATAAAAAATCGTCTTTACATGCATTTTTATACACATTTTGTTACATTGTTTTTATTACCAATTTAAGAAAAAAAATTAATGAACTCCAAGAATAAATAATTAAACTATATAATATCAAACAAGATAATATATCTTTGAAAATTACAAAGCTCTCAAAAATAATAAAGATTCTCTTTAAATAGAACAAAACAATTTAATATGCTTTTCATAATAAATCAAATACCATGAGTGATTGAATCGTCCATGTAAACGTATCATTTCAATTTGGTCTTTTTACATCCTGAGGTGTTAATGAAGACAAATTATTTTGGCGGCTGCCTTCTTTAATTGACTGGTCTATCTGATATAACCACAGCCAACGTTGAGACTAATGCCGTAGGCTTTTAGATAGGCGTTTCGGCCTTGCTGCCAATTCTAATCTGCAGTGGGAAACCCGGGAATAATTTATAAATGTGAATATTACAATCATTTTCACTATTGCTTTTTATGTTTCTTATAGACTTTTTGTTATAATTACTGACACATAACCATTACACTTAGTATTTTTTAACTTAATATTATCCGTAATGCCCTTCGATAAACATTTATTCCTATTTCCTACATTCATATTAAATCGAATTTATGTATTTTCATATATTATAGTTATAGATTTAAGTTGTCTGTGAAAATATTAAAGAAACAATCCAAATGTAACCCATATCTCCTAAGTTTTGAAATATTGTACTAGGTTCAGCGGTGATGCCAGTACTATTACTAAATAATAAACAAAAGGATTTCCGCGAACTGTTATTTAAATATAACTGAAACATTATACGGTCGCAATATGTAACATGTTAACCAAAATAAATGCAACAAGCATTAAAATTAAAAGTTCGAAACCAAGGTGATTGGCTGGAATTATTCAGTAGGTTTAATTATTTCAGAATGCAAATTTATTTTGGCAACCGTTTGTTAATCAACTGTTGCATTACATATAACCATACTCAACGCTTGGCGTAATACCGTAGGCTAATGCGGCGTTGCCGCTTAGTTTTCTGGGCGGAAAAATACCGCCGGGGTTATTTTAATCTGTCCATTCTCAATGTATATAAAGTTATGATAATGATACACGGATATAATTGTAATAACATGCGAACGAATAGAGTAATATAAACAATAGTGGCATAAATACTTATATAATCGTATAAGGATGTAATATATACATTTATACTGTTTGTATTAAGTACTATATTTGTATTAATATATATTAATAAACTTTAAATATTAATAATAAAATAATTTGTTTATTGATTGTATGATTTATTGATGTAAGCAACATGAATAGGCTAGATGACTATTTTTAAAAAACTACGATAATTTAACGTATAAGTTGTTTGAGAATTCATAGAGAAACTTGATATGCTATAGCATCTCTAAATACATATTTTGAAAAGTACTTGATAGGTTTTGCAGTTGCACATGCCCATACAATTGTAAGGCTATTATCAAATTGTAATGGAATTGTAATTAACATTACTTGGCACTTACTAAAAAACTAAACTAAAACTAGCACTAACTAAAAGTTTATGAAAATCAATCTATCATCAAATGTACATTGTTTAATTTTGTGTGTTGTAGTTACTATCAACTATGTAAAATGAATATTTTGGTAGCCCTGTCAAATATATTGCATCTGTATGATCAAATTACCATTATAACATCTTTCAGTAGGTTTGTCATCGATACAACTTAGGTTTGTCTTAGCAAATATAGGGCACTTGATTTTAATACTATTCTCACAGCTCCCAACTGATGATTGCCCTATTATTGAGTACTCTTTAGAGTCATTAGAGTTATACTGACAGTATTTTTACTTAATATTCCTCAACATTCTACCGCATTTTCTGGTTAGTGTATTTGGAATACTTACTCATTTCAACTCTATTAAAGTTCTACGATTCATTCTTAAATTATTATTTCAATTACGGTCACAAAATATAGTATTTATCGAACGAATCGATTGTGGTGGGCAAATTTAGGTTATTTGCCTTGGTAAGCCTTAGTTCAATTTCTTCATTTATCTTTTCTTTCCGTTGGTTGCGCAAAATCAATTTTTTAACTGTAGAATAAAAGCGCGCTAAAAAGTTCAAATGTTGGAATGTGGAAATGATGATTAGGAATGAGTAAGTGACGTCAGTGTTTCGTAGCGCTTCTAATAAATGTATTTTTAATAGTCTCTCTATAATATATTATTATTATAAATCAATATTTTCGTGATTATTTATTAGTCATCTAGTTTATTATAAAAATATTCACCGACGAATTAGATCGGCAGAATTAATACAGTTTAACTAATGATTTTAGAAATCCACTGGATGGATGTTGCGGCAAAAATCAAGCGATTCGGAAACGTGGCAACACTTGAAAGATTCTCTTTAAACGCATTTAAAACTAAATGTCCTTGTGCGTGTTATTAGCCTATAGTAAATGCACTGTGGGTCATTCCAGGTCAAAATAAAACGTGATCTACGATGTTATGCCCACTTTTTGTGTCGTTATGGTGCGTGGTATATTGCACGGAATGAATTTCACTCGGTTGTTGATAAGATTTTTATTCCCACTGCTTGGTACAGGAAATGACTTTACGAGGGGTAAACAATTTCTGGTGACAAACGTTGAGTAAGGTGCAGTGCATGGATTAAGTTTTTATAAGAGTCAATAAAAAAACTATATGTAAAAAATCAGTTATCTCGCCTAGATAGTGACTTGAAAGCTTAGATTACTTTGTTTATTTTAACATCAGATATTACCAAGTTGATTATATTAATATGAGGTGCTTGCATGTATTTCCATTATTTTGTCGCCTTAAAAAGGCAATTATTGAGAAAAATGTATACGCTATATATTGATTAAATATTTTCCACCACTTTTCCCATCTTTCTGGCAACATGATGTTAGTTTGGAAGCGATCTAATCATTGATTCATATTTCCATTTCAGTATTTTAAAATCGTGTACCATGTTACATCGAGCTGGACATGGGGTAAAAGAAGGTACTATGTTTGGTGAGTACACTGGTGCGACAGGAGTTATTCGACCTGCAACAGTGTATTTCTCACAACATTGCGACGTGTGGTGGTGAGCTGTCATTTAATTGTGAGTACCATAGAGTATACATAGAGGTTTTACTTAAATACGCGAAACCGAGGAAATGTTTTGTGTCCGACCAATACTGGCTCTGAGACCACTTTTTTGATTGGTTCTTTAGAATTGGCTACAAAGACATTTGATTGGCTCATTTCTATAATGCGATTGTTTGTTTATGAGGCTATTTTTTGTGTGACATAAAGTACGATCGGCATGTTTGTACTACTACTATTTGATTATAACATATCTTCATTCCCAAAAGTGTTAAAAAAAGTGTTGCGGAAATAAAAAACCAGACGAAGTTTTCCTTGGAAGAAACAACCAAAGTTAGATAGATTAAGGAAGTGTGCGTGTGACTCAGCATTGCTTTTAACTGGTACATATTATTATTTACAGGAATACAACAGAAGAAATCATGAAAATATAACCCACACAAAAAACCAAAATATGTCCAAAGGAAACAATAGTAAAATTACATTGAAGGTAAATGTGATTATACATGAAAAGTTTTTGTTGCCCTTTAAAAAGTTGTTTGTAAAGTACCGTCAATTTAAAACTTAATTATTTTCAAGGGGTTCATTTGCTTGGAACATATTTTGGCTTAAGGCTCCTTAACCGAGATAACCTTTTCAACAAGGATGTTAATAAAATACATTAATACAAAATAATATAATACAATTTGTAGACCAATAAGATGAGATTGATTTTATAGACAAGATATTATCATGCTTGTTTTATTATATTGTTAATAGGCGCTTAAGCAGTCTTTTTAACTCCTCGATTCTATCATAATAAGAGCACAGCAGTAATTTTGATATATACCTTACATTTTTTCTTGCTGTTCTTTAAAGTATTACTTTTTAGTATGTTTTCTCTATTCTGACGTATATCATATGATTTAACCGTTTTAGTTATCCGTTCCATAATTTTCACAATAACATTGAAAAATAATTATAACTTGCCTCAATACATTGTTGTGCCGAACAAGAAAGTAAAATATTAACAGACACAGAAAAGTTTCATTACATTAATTTCATTTAAAGAAATAGTTTCATTACAGGTGCCTGTAACGGTAATATAAACTAACCAATGAAATTCAGCGTCATTTCTGTCGAGAACATGCAAAGCAATTCTGAAATTATTTGTATTAAGCTAACATTCTATATTACTCTATGGTAAATACAGACCTGAGAATCCGGCTCGAGCTCGATCAGCAAATGTTATGTTTTGCCTTTTTTTCATCAATGTACATCAGATCTGTACCCACCATAAGATAATAATGCAAGTTACAGGCGGTTGTAGATCTGTTGTGCAACAATATGTCATTCAATTTGTTCAATTGACCGGTAATTTTAATAATCCAATTGATTGGTAAACACCTGCATTAACAGATTCGTTTGGTTTTAACATCTTATGAACTTTACATCTTAATGATCCGACCCTTTAGAACATGAACTTCTCAAGCTTCCTGAAAGCCATTTGAGAGTTTGTGCTGCATTTTCGTGCAATAAATAATTTTTGCAATTTATTGTGCTTGAGCTTTGTTGGTCCTCTAGGCCATTTTGTGTCATTGATATCATCGTATATCGGCAACTTTTATATTGTGGAAACCAAACCCACAGCTTGAATATTGCGAGATACCATCATTTTAAGTTTCTAAAATTATACGAACAACAACAAAATTATTATTTATTTCTTTAAATCAAACAACAAAAGGTAACTAATGTCAATACTGAATAATAGTTTATTTTGTTTGGACTTCTTTATGTATTTTGAAGTTATCTTTCTCTCTTTTAAAACATTATTTAACATCAAAATACTCCTATTCCTTGCTATGATAGAAGATGTTTCACTAAAACCATTCTTACTTATAAACTAGAGAAAACCAACCTTTGATCAATATGGACAAGATTAAGCTATTTTAAAAAAGTAAAACTTTCGCCAGTCTACAAAGAGAACAAAGGTGTCCTAAAAGCTTTCGAATAGGTTTGACGCAAACGCGACCTTCCTGCTAAGAAGTTACAAAAAAACTTTTTTTTATTGAGAATTATCCAATAATCCATAAATTGAGATTATAAGAAATATAAAACTGATTATTTGACTGGCATATGGCAAATTGAATATTAATTAAATGAAGAATCAATTAAGGAGCAGTGAATAATATCAATACAGTCATATTCCAACCGAAAATATAAATGATTTACATTTACAAATATTTAATAAAACAAATAAAGTTTCCATGTACAAAATCAGCTCGAGCAAACTTCCAGTTCTCACGAATTTCGATTCATGTTATCGTCAGTTATGTCTGTAAACAAAGTCGTAGCAAAATCGGACAAAGTCATGTGGAATGATCGCATTTCGTGATTTCGAACTCCAGCGATTTCGAAGAAAATATCAATATCTCAGTTTCCGTCGCGCAAACCTTTTTTGTCATTATTTTGGGCTGAGAATTATAGCTGTAATTTCACGCTATCGCTGATCTTCGGGAGCGAAAAGAATTATGTTGTCTAGAAGGTTTTTATTTCCTTTTAGTCCATGGAAGTCTATACGAGAAAAAACGAACTGGTTTATTTCAAAGCATTTTCAAATAGACTTTCTAAATATCTAACTTTCTATAAGATTAATTTTGCAAATCAAGTTTATTTGATCCAGAGTGAATAGTTCTATAAAAAGAAATTGTTAAAAGTGTGATTAATACTAATACACAACTAGAAGAAAGTAACGAAAAAATTCAACAAACTATCGTTTTAAAATTGGTAATTTTATGTTTTGTTGTAATTCTTGCATTATAAGAACATCGAATGAAATATATTATGTTTTCTTCACACTGCCACGTTGACATTCAGTTTTAATTTGAGCTTGATCTTGAGTGTTCAACATTGACATTGAGCCTTACTATCATCATATGCAAATTTAGAATGTCATAGGTTTATTTCGATTTGACAAAGCTAATGAAACTACACTTCCTATATTTAGGTAAACATTATTATTGATTTATTGAAGATATTTTCTCGTTATTTAAATGATATAATTTTAGTTAAATAGCGATGTGGCAATATTTTAATCTTCTTCTTAACTCAATCTTGTAGAACTTTTTTTAACTATGTATAACTATGATTCCATTTCCAATTTCGAAGTGAATACGAGTTAACAAATTATCACAAAAATCTACTTTTCATCAATCATTAATCAACCACATTTTTGGGGTGCTGCACGTTTTACGCTTTTACAGGTTAAGCTGGTGGTACCACAATATTGGTCGAAATAGCCGAGAGCCGAGTTATAATAGAAGTACCAGAATAATGTGTTATATTCACAAATTCTATATAGAAAGTATTAATAAATATGCATAAAATAGAAGATCATACGACATAAGATAACATATAGTAGGTGATTACATGTATTTTGATCATCGATATCTTTTGGTAAAATTCCGAAATATCAATATAAACAATTGCCAAACAACCGAACCTAATTGTAAAAATTGATTACTTGACATTTTTAATTGACATGTTTGTACATAAAATGATTGTTTTCCATTTAGTATTAAGTTCTTAAGTATATACAGACGCTAATACTGGAACACTCAAGATTGTATTTTCGATATTTATTACTCGTGTTGTTTGATTTAAAGAAATCTGCTGCCGAAGTTCATCAACCATTTTTAGAGATTTATGGTGATGTTACTTCGGCATATCCTTATTGTCGGTTTTGGTTTCATTAATTTAAGTGGCTAGTTTGATGTCAATGTCACAAAACACCCTGGAAGAACAAAAAGTACGAAGACAATGAATTGTAAGACTTGTTGGACGAAAACCTAGCTCAGAATCTCAAAAATTGGCAGACATCGAAGTATATAGCTGAAAGAGTATTCCTTATTGAGTTGAAATATGATGGAAGGATCCAGTATGACAATACCAAGCTTAAGAAGTCATAGGTTAGTGTAAAAGAGTGATTAAAATCGACACCGAAACGAAATATTCCTGACCATAGAGTCTTTCTGTGCATATGGTGGGATCAGCAAGGTGTAGTGCGTTAGGAGCTACTTGAACTGAATCGAACTGGGACCACAGATTAAGGATGTCGAAAAAATATCGACTTATTTTGGGCCGATATTTTTTTCAAAGAAGTATAGATGGTTGTAACTAAGAGTATCGAACTTTTAGTTACAAAGTAAAATATCGTTATTAAAAACCTAGGGTTTTTGAAGGGGAGTATCAAACTTTAGTTTTGATTTCCTTTTTCCGGTCACCAAATTAATTTTACGTGGAAACTGGAGCGGAAAAAATACGATGTATGTATCGAACTTTTGTTTTGAAATTTCTTCAGTCCTCAATGGAATAAGCTAAACCAGGAACATAAGACCACCCGTTGCACAAGTAGTGAAGTTGTTGCACTATTGTATTTCAAATGGGAAGTTCTGCCGCACCCAGTGTACACATCAGACATAGCGTCCTCTGGCATTCTCACTTTGTCAGACCGATGCAGCTGGAAACGGTTTCGAGGTGAAGAATTGAAAAAACTGATAGATGACTGGATTCCAATATTGTTTATGTCACAATCAAAACATAATTATAAATTTGAAACGCAAATTACTGTAAAAAGTAAAAACTATATTTTGCGATATATGTAATTGAAATTTGTGGAAAAAATGATGGATGACCATAGTAGTGCCGCCAAACTTTTATATAATGTTACTTACATCTTCCTATGTAAGTTTGATAAGTACAATTACCAATATTGAATAATCATAAGCTTATCAAACGACATCAGATTCGTCATTAAGCATATGCAGTGTCAATCTAATGAGTATCAGTGAAACAATATATAACATAAACAATAATAAAAACAGTCTGATTATTTAAAGTCTAGATAGCTTAACAAAAAAATTGAAGCTTTTCAGTTGAATGTAGAATGATTGACCATACATAACTAAACAGATGAATAAACATAAAATAAGTTGTGATCCTAAATACACCGAATAGAATGTTACAGAGACACAGATTCTAATAAGTGTCCATACAAACATGGAACGCGTTTAATATTGATTTATATATTCTGAAACAAGAATAATAAAGTCGAAGTCACCTCTGTTAGCGATTTGAAATATTTAAAAATGAATTACGCTTAGGCTTTTTATTGTAGAAAAGCAAATATCGATAAATTGATTTCTGAGACAATAATTTTTAGGGACGTAATGCCCGATCATAAAACTCTCACTTTCAAACAACCCGTAACTCATATTAAAAAAAACGGTCCTTTTTGCCCGGGGAGTGTTTAAACCGCAAATCGATTTCTAATATACGGTCGTCGGATTCAAGTACGCCGCTTCGTAAACTTCCCCACCAGCCAACCCTCTGATCTGCTGACGATTTTTATTAGTTTTTAAAACAGCACAAGTCGATTATTTACGGTCGGCTCTTCACGAAACAATTCCGCGATGATTGCGCTTGATAAACACCGTTGCCTTGTCATCGATGAAATATTTACGCGGATAAAACGGACAAGAAGCGTCTTTATTAACTTTCTATTCCTTAATAGCTTTCGAATATATCTCAGTCGTTCCCCAACAAAAGTCTGGTTAGTCCATATTATAATAATTATATAAAACATTGGTCGATAACAATAAATGAAATTATTTAAAAATAGTGGAGTGACAGTGGTATATGTCTCTAGGACAACGTGGGACAAAAGTCTCTCTTGACCATTTTGATTGTCTATAACTTTGCTCAAAGAAAATATAACTCAGCTTGGTTTTCATAAAAAGTTTATTTAGTCTTCACATTTTTGTTCGTCGTGATTGAAAAATTAATTTACTTCAATTTCGTGATGAATATTAACCTTAAGATGTTGAATCGTTTGGGGCTTATTCACATAAATATTTGGTTTTAAAAAAATCCCATAAGAAAAAATCTGGTGCTGTTAAATCCGGAGATCTAGCTGACCATACTAAATCGCCACTTTGCGAAATTAGCCTTGCTTGATTGTTGAACGAGTTGTGTGTACTGTAGCCTCATCTTGCTGAAACTACATGTCCTCTAGTTTTTGCTCTTCCATTTCATGTCTTGGTACCGTTCAGCAGTAACAGAAACACCTTGGTAATTTTTAAAAAATCCAGCACGAATACTACACCATACAGTTATTTTTAGTGCACGCTATGATGTTTCACGAATTAATTGAGGATTCTGTGTTCCCAAAACCGACTGTTCTGTTTATTGACGTGGCCACTGAGAAGAATGGGCTTCATTGCTCTTTATCGATTTATATGAAAAATCTCCAATTTCACCAGATAGCCTTAGCATTTTTGGACTAATTGAATTTTGTACGGACCATGTATGTGACATGGTTCCCAGGCCTCCGAAGTGATTATCGCGCATCAGAGCTACATTTTCAGCGTTAAGAGGTGTCCGTTGTCTCCCAGAATAAGGCCTGCCTGCTGTCGTATGGTATTGTTGAACATTCGCCTGTAAACGATAAATTGTGGTTTTGTGAGGCAGTGGACGATTAGAATATTTTTGACGCAATTTCCGCCGAGTGAAAATAATGGAACGATTATTTTCAAAAATTGTTCTTGTGGCGTATATTTATCCATAATAAAATTCTACGTCTTTTGGACGTCTACACATCACAATGCTTAAAGTAAGCTTGCGTCACATAACCAAGAAGGCGCGCAATCAAAATGGTAGCGGGACTTTTGCCCCATATGTTATTTAATATGAACACAATATAACAACAACTGAAAAACGAAACAATTAGCTTGAAAAGTTGGAAGGAAATAAGTTTCCAAAGTGTTACCAATGATTGCAAGCGAAATATACTGGTGTAATAATAAAGAGTAAATAAAATAAAAATATGGCTTCATCCTTATACAAATCAAAACTTTATTTATTAGGGGCAATTAGGTAATATGAATGAAATAAATTATTTAAAAAAGAGCTTGACTTTAATTTATTCGAATTTTCACTCATGCAATATAAACGCTTGGAAATTTCTGAAACTATCCCTAGTCCGTAGATAGATTGAGAATATCGAAGTTTTGAGGAACACCAATAGTTTGTCCCTCGGTTCCAGGATTTCTGGAATTTGTTCAGAAGTCATTAAATGCGAACTGATTAATGAAAGATTCTATTCTACCCACAAAAAATTGTGTAAAATTATTCGAAATATGACTATGAACAACGGACAGCTTTGGTCATTTTCTTCCGGAGGAAGCTGCACGACTCATATGCCGCTAATTATTCAATCAAACCCCTAGGACAATGTTCCATTTGAACTAGCTGCAAGTGCTTTAAGCTTCTTTCAGATTCAAATACGAACATATATTGAAGAATATTGTTAGCGCTTTGGTTGGTTCCAGATATTAGCTCCTCATTTTTTGAGAATTGTTAATACAATAAAAATCATCAAAGTTTATGTACGTACCCAACAGAAAGGTTTGATGTTTGAAACGAATGATGATGATGATTATGATGAATGAAAGAAGTTTTTCCGATTTTCGAAATTTGCTGATGAAGATGTTACGGTTAATAATAACATTATGAAAATAAAAATAATATAAATATATTTTAGTACTTTTAATGATACTGTAAAAATTACATTTTAATATAATTAATTATTGTCAATTTAATAATTTTAATTAAATCAAATAAATATTTTTTTCCTGACCAATTATATGAATTAATATATTATTTATGTATATATTATTTATGCATTATTAATGTTACTACATATTCTTCTGCAGACGTATATAGGAAAATATTAACTAGAATATGATTAACTCACCTAAATTTTTGATAATAATACCAATAAAATTATATGGTAATATTTATTTATAAAATTTAAAATACGTATTACTAAAGCAATATTCAAATAATTAATATAATTTGTACTCACTAATTTCATACCCAATTTGGACGAACGTGCTTACCTGAAATGAAAAAAGATTATTAGACATAATAGATAACAATTAACTGAAATTAATACAGAACAAAACTTATTATTGTATTAAACTATTGCTAATTTAATTATTTTATGAATAGAAATTATTTCAATTCATAAAATTGGTTTAATCAGTCAATTATAAAACATATTTGGACTTATGGGGTGCTAATATAGGGTTAAATTAATTAAGACCTTAAACCCACTAGTAATCCATGGGCGATTAATTACCAATTCTTACCGCTAGGTAACAAAAAGAATGATCTCGAAATCAAAATAGATCTATGAACTTACTAAGATTTCGTTTGAAACACGAACAAGGTTGCTAAAGCACAATAATACAACTACTGGAAATATGCCCGGAAAATCTACAATTTGTACCATACCATACGACTTGTATAGTATATTTATTTTTATTTTAATTTGAAAAATATTAATAAATAACTTTGTAAATTAAG
This sequence comes from Rhynchophorus ferrugineus, assembly GCF_030347505.1. Taxonomy (NCBI): domain Eukaryota; kingdom Metazoa; phylum Arthropoda; class Insecta; order Coleoptera; family Curculionidae; genus Rhynchophorus; species Rhynchophorus ferrugineus. The sequence continues at coordinate 68,982,231 of NW_027472581.1, forward strand.
AATGTACTAACTAAATTAAAACTACTGCTTATCTAATGTAAGATGTAATAAAACATAATATTCAGGGTATTTTTTTATATCAAATTAACTTATTTAGTAATTTTAGTAAATATTAGCTCCAGTCGTATATTACTTCACGGAACTGTACTTATACGATGAGTATACATAAATGTGAATGGGTAAATGCAAAAAATTAGTCTGCTTGTTTTCCACAGGACCACAACAACTGAAACTCCAAAAATAAAACGAACCTTTTATTGTTTAAAAAAAGCGCACAATCGCAAGTACGCGAAACGCTCGAAAAAACGAGGAGTATCCCCCAGCCCCATTATGAAAAGTACGCTTTTTAACTGCACTAACTACCGGCATCGCAAAAGTCAAAAAGACAATCGAACAAAACGTTTTTGTCTGCGTCGAGGCCGACGCTGAGGGCGGACAGGAAATTTCGCATAAAAATTAAAATTGCATTATGCAGACGGCCGATCTTTATTTCTGTTCAGCCGATGCAAAAATGCAACTTCTCATTGTTGGCAGAAATTATGCATGACGCACGGGAAGTGGATTTAGACTGGAACGTGAGGTGGTTGCAATACACGAGCGAGGAGACGAAGGGGTATTTGAGGAACAAGCAGCTCGCATATTATTACAAAAGACAATAATAACATATTTAGCACGTTATAGACCATTGTATTTTCATTAGGCCTCACTGAAATACCAGTCTACTAAATTGTGTTGCTCTATGCATCTCATAAAATCTTTAAAATGATTTTATTATGTCTGTTGAAGTATGGGAGAGATTACACGAATCATCAAAAAAATACAATATTATTTTCTCCCTCTTTTGTAAAAATTAATTCGTGAAGATGTATTCAGTTTTAGAACGTTTATTTATGAACTTAAATCACAATGATAAGCTTTAAGTATATTATGAATACAGAAAGAAATATTTAAAACAAAGATACAAAACAATAATGTTATCAGTCAGCCTTATAGTAATATTAATAAAGGAACAATCTTGAGTTAATTAAGAACAAATCAGCAGGAGATGACTATCTCCCTTGTTCAGGTATATGTAATAAAAAATGTCGGTAATCTACAGTACTAAGAATAAAAGATAATATTTTGAATTTGGATTCATCTTGGAGTTTCAATCAACAACAACTTTTGTTCTACAGAGCTGTTCAGACTAATGAAATTTGATACTGTCAATGTACTTCATAGGAATTCCAAATATATAAATTAGGACAGCTTAATCACTTCAAAAAATATATATAATAATTCATACCTAGCCAACTTAAAAACAACTAGGAAGTTATAAAAAAAGGTAATTATATTACGACATCCCAACCAATTATATAGAATTTTGTTATTACTTATCACCGATAATTAATACGGTTTATTTGCATTGTACAGTAATTATTATTTATCTGATGAAATACTCTCGAATATGCCGCATATGCAATATTAAAATTTGCATTTAAAATAACCTCATCATCTGCTAGAAGAGAAACGTTTTTGTTACTGTTCCCTTCGGTTTTTATTATTAGATTTAAAAAATTATAAAAATTCTATTTAGAAAATAATGTTATGGATATTATAACGAAAAAAATTATACTGTAGTAACATTTTTGCGGTATATGAACAAAATGTCGTTAAGTAAGGATTACATAATGATCAACAAGTTCAATATGAAGATAGTTAAGGCAATTAAGACATTTGACAAAATCAAACTACTTAGCCAGCTTGGCCCACCTACTGTTGCGACAGTCGCGGGTTCGAATCCTGCAGGGGTGTGGTCGTAAATTTATGTTTGTGATTGTTTAATATTTGTGATTGTCCTAGGCTAGAATATAAAATCCGACAAGGAAAATGATCCCAGCCACGCCGGTAACCAGGCTGGGTAAGACCGGATGTCTTCTAGGATGATTTCTAAAGTTGGTCACTCGCCAGTCGGTAGGCTGACTGCTGAGGACCGTGGTTCAGAGCCCACGTTAAGCAGTAGGTCCAGTCTAGATAAACCACTAGTTGGTAAATGGAAACTTTAAAATAGAGAAAAAAAAAACACCCAACATAAATGTGATAATATTCTCATACAGTAAATTTCAATTAACATTTTAAATAAGTAGGTGTCTCATAAATTAGTAAAAAAACGTTTAAAATTAAATACCGAACCTAATCTATGCGAACATAAATACAATCAACGTACAGTCCATAAATACAGCTAAACGCATATGAAATTTACAATGCCATATTTTATTCTCCCATTCCATATCACCGGGTTCATTAACCTGTACAATACTCGTTCCTAATATTTAATGTTATCGTTATATTGCGGATTTGAGAAATGCACAGATAAAACGTAATTGTAGATATTTTCAGCATAGTTTCGACTCTTGTCGGGTTGGGTCTCGCTATTCAAACAGCCGACTATCTGGCTTCATAATGAAGTGTTAAAACGATAGGAAATGTAACACGTCCCTGTCGGAAATATTTGCTATGTAAATATCAGAATGAAAATGCATGTTACACAGTCCGCTTTGCATTCTTGTCTATAATTGAATATATGATATTCGTTTTTAGTACGAGGGTTGTCTTTTATATTCTGAGATTTCAGTTCGAACAGAACTATTTATCTTAATCCATCTTAAATGGATAGCTCCATTGTTCCTTTGAGAAACATAGTTCATAGACGTTAACTTTTATTTATTTTTGATTTATTAAAATTAAACAAAAGAGAGATAAGTAAAAATACACTGTATATATTTAATATTTATGCAAAATAGCAGTCTTCATATTACTACAGATCCTTTAAACACTAAACTGAATTTATTTCAGATCTGCTATGGTTGAGCACACATTGTCTGACCTCCTCCCATTGATGGACCACAATATGGTAAAAGTTCACTTGAAGATCTGCAAAATACCAATATACAATCCAAATGACTCGAATAGTTATAACAATGAGATGAAGCAATGAGTTATAATAATGAAAATTTATATTAAGCCTGTTTCTAGAATTGGTTGGACATAGTCTAGTGTATGCAAAACGAATAAACTCCGTATATATTGAAAATTGGTATTACCTAGTAGATAAATATTTGATACATAACATATGATATATGGATAATTTGCTTAAATATAAGGAAGCTCCAATGCAACTAATATTAAAACAATCCAGTGACATCAAAATAAATCGAAAACATAAGTAAATGAGTAAGTAAAAAAAAACTATTATTTTACAGACTGGCAAATGGAAGACATATTATAGTTGTTGATGAAATTGTAACATTTAACATATATAGTGTGTAAGAGACTACTATTATCAACAGAAAATTTACCAGTGCTGTACCCTAATAGCCTATCTTAATAAGAAAATTCGATTTAGAACAGTCGTCAGTACATGTCTGCTTGAATATCTGATACACTAAACAATAGTCATATCCTATTATCCTAATTTTTTTAGATTATACTGAGTAACATTACTATCCTAGATGCATCAGAATTTCAATTAGACTGAGAGCTAAGTTAACAGATTTAAAAATCTTTAAAAAAATATTTGCTTTAGAAATCAAAATAAGTATAAATATCATAATTAAAATATATAGACCCTGTATAATTATGTGTTGATTAATATGCACCATTCAACTCTTGATAACACCCAACTCTGCGATAATTAACAGTGTACGAATGAAAGAGGCGTTCAAGAAAACGAGGACAGAGCGAATGAAAAGAACAAAAAAAAGAGCCAAATAGGTCAAATTGTAAATCGACAGAAAAACTGCAGCTCTGTCCACGTGTGCGTGTCATAACGCTGTCTGCGGCAGAGGCTAAAAATGGCCACAAGTTGGCGACGAAGGAAGGTCAACGTACGCGAATGTGTGTCAGTTCTGTTCAGCTGCAACAAAATTTGCAATACCAATTTATTTCAGCGATATGGTCTTGTGTTAACGGTGAACATCAAATGGGTTTAGGCTCTCGAAATGACGATGATTCATTTAATTACGGATGCTGTTTGATTAGAAAATTCGCCATTTTAAGAGGACGATTCACGCAACGAATTAAAACCATTTCGAGACGAATACCCAAATTGGTAATTATTTCTACAGAAAAATAACTTGGGTTAGATTAGAAGTAATTTATGATCGATTATGGTCGAAAAACTAAAACTCAAGGGAATTAAAAATAAATAATACCAGACAAATAAAGAATACGGCAAACCCCATCTAGTAGTAACCATTTAAATAGAGTTGTTCAATGTGAGATATTTTTAAATAACCTGTTGATTCGCGTAAGAAAAATAGTCAAAATTGACAAGTGTGTAAAACAGAGGAGAGCAACTTAGCTTGCAATATCTCATTGCAGGAATATTTGATTGAAAAATAGCTTAATTCATCAAAATAAAAAGAAAAATCTAATAAAATTAATTATAATATAACAGTGATTATTTGCATTTCCAAAACACTGCCCATGCTGAACTCAATCCACAATGAAACATGGCATTGAAAATTCGACTTTTCGACTCGAGTGACTTCTTCATTTTAAAGATTAACTTAATCAATATCTTAGATACTTGCATGTATTCTGAGAACTTAAAAATGCAATTCGACGGCTTTCAAGGGCAGTTCAATAAGTCTTCTTAAGAAGCATTGTGTTCGAACTCTTGTTCCTCCTCACCGTACTTCATCATTGACATAATATCAACATTTAATAGTCAATTGAAATATAATGGAGCAGCATCATCAGCAGTTTTTGAGTGCTCGCGGGGTCTCAGAAGTATATTTCTTGAAATCAAACAACAAAAGTAACGTATTCTGAGAACTTGTGTACTTTAAAAATGCAATTCGACGGCTTTCAGGGATGGTTCAATAAGTCTTCTTAAGAGGCATTGTGTTCGAACTCCTGTTCCTCCTCATCGTACTTCGTCATTGACGTAATATCAACACTTAATAGTCAATTGAAATATGATGGAGCAGCATCATCAGAAATTTTTGAGTGTTTGTAGAGTCTCAGAAGCATATTTCTTGAAATCAAACAACAAAAGTAATTAATGTTAAAAATAAAATTAGAAACATTGATTCCATTGATTAGAGTATCGTTATTTTATGTAGAGAATCAACGAACTTATCCTAAAATGTAGCAAGCCATCGAATATATTTAACAGCTGCGAACTTATTTAACAGCTGGGTTAGGTTTTTTAACAGTTGGCATATTTTCACCAAAACATGTAGCTGATCAGAATACATACAGGCAAGTAATACACGTATTGCATATCACCATAAAGCCTTCTTTAAAAATGGCCAAATTATTCTAAAAGACTTCGGGAGAAGATTTATGCAAATAAAGAAACCAAAGTAATACTCTAAATACCAAAATGTTACTTTATGTAGGCAAAAATCAGATCTATTGAAATCAATAGTTAGATTTGGTTGATTACTACAATTGAATATTTATAAATACCCAACAAAGTACTACAACTGAATGACTAGGCTTACAAATTAATTTTAAAGGATGTTCTTTAATTTGAAGTTTTATTGTGAAAAAATGGTAAAATGTATTTTATTCAAAGCATTGTCCATTGTCCAGCTGCTACTTTTTTCAAGGAATTTACGAATTCTATCTCGAAATAATGATGATATCCTTTGAACGAGTCGATCCATTTTATTGGTATCTTCAGGAGAAACGAAAAAAAGAGGTCAGGCCCTGCTCAGATAGGTGAAGATTCATATGTCGGAACAAATAATAATCAGCAGAAGCAGCTTCTGGAGAATACGGCGGATGATATGATATAGTTGGGTCCCTTTTTGTATTCCTGTCATTTTCGCGCATTAAATAAATATAGTCGATAGTGATCCCCATTGATGGTTCCATTAGGTTTTAGAGCTTTGCCGGTGAAGCAACATTTCTCATATGACGAAAAACCTTTCAATGCCTCTTTGTTTCAGTTTATATTAATTCATTCTTCAAGCGGTTGGAAACTTTTCCCTGTGTTACGCCTCTTTGCCTTAGGCGTCAAAATTACCACTTTTAAAACGTCGAAATCATTATTCACATGTTGAAATCGATGGAACATAGTTACTATAAGCTTCATACAGTATTCGATGATCAGCCGCCTTTCTTCGAACTGAAGAAAAAAATAAAATTTCTCACAAATGCGAATTAGTCGATACAATTCAGACATTTTCAAGGCACTGAAAAAATATATTCACTTGCACTTCATTTGCACACTGACGAAATTAAACTGAAAGTGAAGCCTGTAATTGGGTCTACAACATGAAGTTGGTTACAAATGTAACCGATAATGTTTAATACACAGTAATACCATCGGTTGCAAATCGATTAAAATTAAATTGTAGGCCTAAATTGAAAGACAATGATCGGCAAAAGATTGATGTAAATGATTGCAAAAAATTTTGGTATGCAAATTTTATAGGGAAAGTTAATTTAGGACGATATGCAGAAAATAAGTATTATTGATAATATTAATATTGACAATATATTGTTTAGTTTTTATTCCCTTTCACTAGAAGTAAACGCTTTTGTAAAAAATGTCTTATTGGATGCTTTGCTTATATAAACTTTAGGATCCAGAATCAAAATATTTCCATAATACCGGTAATTAATACAATATCCGACGGTCTGAATCTTTCGGTAGACCACGAACGGTTCCATAAACGCATATCGATATGCGACAGATATCCGTCGGGCAATTCACGGTATGCAACCCGGAATACCGGCCCGTCCGAAGCCAATCTGACGACGGGGGATACACGTATAATTGAACGTTTGCCGGAACGAAATCGATTTCTCGGTCGTCTGGAATCGATTGGGGGCGGACGGGCGGCATCGCCACGACCTCAGACTATTAGTAATCCGCGACCGAAAATTCACCCCGGCACTCCGACCTGCCAACTTATTAAGTTTGCAGTTGCGTTGGTCTAACGTGATTTAAGTTTTAGACGGGCCTTATTAAATGCCATCCGACTCGAGCGGCGTTACCAAATTAGACGTGAAATATACGTCAGTTTGGTCGTGGGACGATATTTCGCTTTATTATTTAACGTCGGCTTTATTGCGTTCACAAAATCGGTTTCTTGTTCCCTGACAATCATCGACGTTATAGTTTGGAAGTTCACAACTTTAATTTTACACCGAACTGGTACCATGTTATACTGTGAAATGTTATACTTTCTCTGTTTTATCATCGTTATTTAATACATCATAGAAATCTTCGATTTAACTAGAAAAACAATAGAGTTTTTAAATTCGAATTTAACAATCAACATTAAGTTGGCCAAAAAAATCGATTTTTCAGCAAGTCAGTCAGTTTCCAGACATCATCAGGGATCATTTAATTGGTCTTCAGTATAATTTACGTAGATAAAACAATAAGCATCGATATCATTATTAATGAAAATGTTAAATGTCAAGTGTTAAAGTGTTTACAAGCGGTGACAAGTGTTTATATTAGGATCTTTCCTGAACAAACCGACAGTTTGGTTTGGTAGCGCCTGGGCCGATCCAGCAAGTCATTACCAGTAACACATTCATCCTACTTTTAGATGTCTTTTTGTAAAACGATTTATTTTTTGATCACTTAAAGAATGTTTCACCCGTTTGCTATTCATTTAGTTGATAATCATTTTGAATCAGAAGAGTTTCATCCAGTGCCATAAAATGATATAAGAAATAATATATAATTCGCTGGTAGAGCTCCAAATACCGCTCCGTATTATCAATACGTCTTTGTTTTCGTCCGGTGTGAACAAACGCGAAGTTGTTCTTCAAGGTTCAAGCTTCATAAAGCTCTATTCCATGTAAGTGTTAAATACTATTCTACTTCAACTATATTCTTATACATAAGGAAACAACGTTAATAAACACAAAAAGGTAATTCTAATCCATTGCCTTGAAAATGACAAAAACTAATTAAACTGTCATAAAAACCATAAATTTTTAAAAATATCAATATTGGATAAGATTTTGACATGTAGCCTTTGAATGTTATCTTTATCAAAGTCATATAGGTCCATGTATTTGCTAATTTTATCGAGTCGATAGATTTAGATGGAAGTATCAAATAAACTGGTTATTTCCAATATTTCAGACTAAAGGAACACTTGAACACCCGCAATCAAGAACCTTCCTTCAATGTCTCCACTAACAAGCTGACGCTCTCTAACCAATGAAGAAATCCCAGAAAATAAACCTTCAACAGACCCAATGAGAATATTTTAATGTTTGCGCAACACAACACTGACATCTTTTCACTCATAGTTACAGGGTTAAACCAAATTATTCCTTGAAGCCATACATATGAATAGTTTTAAGTACACTGCATTTGAAATAAACGTCAATTAAAACACACTTGTAGATTTGTATAATAACTAACCATATATAAATAATATGTACTTCAGGTCACCACTTCACCTCTGGTATATTCGTATTTTAAATATCAAATATAAATAATAATTGGTGGTATTCACATCTCACTCTTTCTGTAACATCTTTGTTGCCGACTAAGTTACAATTAGTTTTTATAATTCTTAAAAACTACGAGAAACCGTTTCTTTTTTTGAGTTTTTCAATGTTCGGTACTAATATGAGAATGATATATCAAATCACAATAACTTGAAGGTGTTAAAACACTTACTTCAGTCAGTTCTTCTACTGTTAAATATAAATACTGAACAAAATAAGGCAAATAAACACAACAGTTGAAACCAGTGGTTATTGTTATCAAACATAAACACACATTTTACTTAATCCACAGAAACAAATTATAAATACTAGAAAACAATTACTAATTCTAATACTGGGAAAATATGATGCAACCAAATTAATTTATGCTGGGTAAAAAAATCTTAAATAACCAGCAAGAAAATACTAGTAGGAAAACTGGTAGTGGGATAGGTTAACTGATAATTATTCGCTGCTGTACGCTTGATCTGTTTACATGACCTTTAAGGCATAATGAAAAATTACCGATAACATTTAATAAACAATGCTTAAATTGCTTGCAAAATAACTTGATGAAACGCTTAAATTTTAATTAATTCAACTCGACAATGTTACAACTTTTTACGACACGTCAAGGGATGATGCTATCCTAACCCCTTTTTTCTGATTAAATTTCTAATGTTGTTTTAAAACTTCCACTTGGAGACGCTAAAAAAGCACCGAAGTTGTTTATTCTTGACAGGAGAGGGTGAGAAACGACATCATCCAACTGTTTAGTGGCAAGTTGTCGGGTTGCTCTTGTCAGATTTAATAAATAAAAGAAGTAGTTTAATCTTTTGCGGGTTGAAAAATGGAGCTATTTTGAAGCCTGTAACTGCTATAATGAAGGTTCTTTTTTATCTTACTTAAACAATTGTTGGGCGAGATTGTTTTGTTAATTTTTTTCTGGCGTTTAGTTGGGAAACATTCATACATAATGCATGAATGCTTTAGATGTAAAGCCCGTGAAGTTATTAGGGATGTATTAGTCAATTATTTACATGTTTTAAAAAGTTGAATGTAGGTTTTTTTAAATTAAAGTACGCTTTACCGGAGGAAAGTGTTGCAAATCTTTTTTGCCTCAATATTAATAAGATTTTATCCCCGTAATTAAAAGTTTACTTAGTTACGTGGAAAGTAGGTACTTGTTAATGCAAACAGTAAATAGAAATAATAGTAAATAGCAGGAATATTTTTGATCTTTGAATTCAGACACGAAAAACATGATTAATATTATTTTTCGAGTATATCGTGTAATATGCCTACATGTCTCTACATTTAATTAAATGTATTCAATAAAAAGGACTAGCTGAAGATAATATTAATAGTAGAAGCATATCGTTCTATAAATAACAAAAACGTTTATCGGTTTTTAACCTGACTATATAGTTTAATCATATTATTGTGGTATATTAAAACATAAAAAATTGCTGTATTAATTTTAACAACCGTTGTGTTCTTATTAATGAAAATGTATGTTAGTAACGGTGCCAATTTTCTTCAACAGGTAACAATTTTGATTTTACAAGTAAATACTGAAGTGAGGCTTTAAAACAATTACTAGTATTTTAGTTTGAACTATTATATTATATGGAAGTGCGGTTTTAAGATTTATTGTACCAATATCACAAGTGATACTGCTAGCTCAATCATATGCTAATGTGAATTATGGAGCCCTATGTATAGACTTTCCCATCACATCTTTCAGTCGATCATAAACACACCGTCTTGCTTTATGGAAAAACGAGGCGTACATAACCTACCTTATAAATCACGCGATATATCATATATTCTAGTTGAAAGATGTGATGGTTTGAAACAAAAACTTTTACTTGACTTTAAGACTACTTTATTTTACAAAAAGAAGTGGTGAATTGTTGAACCGAGAGCGCAAGCGATATTGCCGCCTTTTTCTTTTGAACAACCAGGGCCGTTTTGGTCGCGTGATATACCATACATATATCTTATATTCTTTCTACCGTATTTTCTCAAAGAGATACTTTGGTTAAAAATGACCTTCAAGTCACAAATAATCTTCAAATGTTAGTAAATGAGTATCAAGTGTTGCGAATGCAGTAACTACAAACACAATTTCCCTGTTAGTCAAATGCGGATGGTACATTGAGCCTATTAGCTCCTACCAGTAAGGACCTTCAATAGTCGATCGAACTACTGAACAAAGAAAAAGAAGATTGTCTAGTTGCTTGATGAAAAATCATGATAAGACTTTTACTCAAAGATAATTATTTCAGACCAATTCAGAACCCTAAATGATACATTTTTGGAAATTAGCTGCAGTTAGAGAAAGACGAATACTTCGATTTTTCTCTTCGAACCAATTTTATTTTTATATGAACAGAATCTAATTATATGAAGAATATATACCAAAAGCAAACTAGGATCACAATGTAGTAAATTAAAAATGCACGTGACAGAGTTACCTTCAGGTGAAGCGAATAGCTGGTCTTTACGAAAAGCAATTTTTTTTAATAAGTCCTTCTTGCAAATGAAAACGGATTAAATGGATAATAGGGATTTATTTACAGGTTAAAAATACCCAATACTTCTGGTAAACAACATGGATATTACAGTATTACAATATACATAAAAATGTATGTTAAGAATCCAGAATAATCATCCAATTAATCCAGGATTATTTGTTGGCAAGATTTTATTTAGTTTATTCCTCGTTGTAAAACATCACTTAATAACTTTTTAAAAAAATTGTGCAGTAGTAATTAAAGCTAATAAGAAAATAGTACCCCATAGTGTAAACTCACGAATTTCGTTACATGAACGCTAGATTTAAATGTACTCAGACAAACTTTTTTTGGGGAAGTGAATAGGACCTGCTAAAAAACAATTTTTTTAGACGTCTGATGAGCACAAACTTTTGCCTATTGTATTAACAAATTTTTATATTTGGACAGCGTTCAAGGATGGTGCTGCTCTGCTTGTATCGTTTTCGTAACCAACGCATTTTGTAATTAGGGAGGTAGAATGACGCCAATACAGCTCCATTTAATCGGATTATAGTTTCAAAAATCTGTATCAAATCTTCTTTCTAAGCTCTCTTTTAGTTGTGATGCAATAACTGCGAAATGCCTCATATTGAATTTACCATTGTAACAAATATTGCCCTGATTGTAATCGAAACCTGTAGCCTTTGGTTTCAAGGCTTCAGTGATTCCTCCAAGTTTTCTAGTCCTATGACCGAGAAAGTGTTAATACAGCCAAACTTTAGCCGATTTGGACTGAACTATAAATGTATTTTAAAGCCATTAGTATTTGAAATACTAACTAGAAAACACCTCGGCCTCAAGCACTTGGAATACCTGTTACAAATTACATTTTTAAGAAGTAATTGAATTACACATACTAAATATATTTTTGTAATTCGATTATGTATTTCAATTAGACGTAATTCAAATACTTTCCATCCCTGGGAGGAAGTACTATATGGAAGTCGCTTATTATTTTGTTAGTAACTCCAAATAATGTTTCTTAAACATAATAACATTATTTGCACAAGTGTATATCATTTATTATCTCTCACTAGCATTAAAAATATTATAATACAACCCATTATTTGTTTTGCCAACATGTGGGCTGTATAGACTAGAGATAAACTAGAGAAATTGAATAAGAAAAATGTTGTTTTTAGTTCTAATCCAACTATTTTTAGAAGCAGAATAAACTAAAAAGAAAGACATATTGTTACCGTAAATTGTACAAGTTTTATGTAATAACATTTAATGTTAATTTGAACGTAAAATTCGCGAAGTTTCCGGTCCCGCCGGTAATTACCGCATCATCAAATTCGGTCGCCGAACCTCGGAGCATAATTCACCGTTCTGTATTCCATTTTTCGCCGAAATTAAGCTTAATTCCCGAAAGTTTGAAGCGACGCATCGAATGAATAGAAACCGACGATAATGCACCCCGAAAAACCTTCATTAAAATTCGCGCCCTTTTACAACCCTTTCGGCCTTTCGTTCGAAGTCGTTTTCTGCTTTATGACCTTCGGATATCGGGTCCGGACTGGTTAGTTGCGGCGGTGGCGACGCGGGAGGACGCGAGATTGGGGTGCCTGACGCCTCTCGATCCTGCTGATGCAGGAAGAGCGGGAGTTAGTTCGCTTGGCGCAGTTTAAATTGACTTTAAGGATTATGTTGAATTGTCGCGGCGGAATCCCATGGACGTAAAGCCCGTCCCGGAAACACGGTAGTTATCGACGTCGAGAGACATGAGAACGGTGATAATGATGATGTGATGTAATTTGCTGATGGTCGTACAATTTAAATTTTAAAAGAGAGCTTTGTGGATGGTTGATCGTCATTAGCACTGAATAATTATGGCGTCCCTATTTTACGACTCTCTTTAAGTCAAGAGTATATATTAATTTTTGAATTTACAAGCCAAGTTTGAAGGTTCTGCTATAAGACAATGGTGATTTCAGAGAACAATGGTGATTGGATATTTGCCACGAATTTGACATAATCTAACATGCACTGACACATTTATAACACGTAGTTTGCCTCTTGTATGAATTTTAATTTGAATCCATTTTATATAAAATATTTTTCGTTATTTCATCGGCAAAAATGAATTTAAATTCATAGATGAATTGCTGTTAATATAACATCCGAAAGTTGCTATTATTCTCCTATTTTTTGTAATTCTTCCTAATTGATAGTTAGCAGGAAAATTCCGCGAAAATAACATATAAAACAGCCCCTTATACTACGATGTCATAATTATCAATGATATATACTATATACCATATATACATTTAATAAAATTAATTGTAGAAAACACCAAACAAACAAAATTGTAGATAATCAATATTACAAAATCAATCAAGAAATGAATTTATTATTATATTATAAGTACAATATAAATAAAAATATATTAAGTAGGTGTGAAAATTTTTTTTTTCATATAACATCTTATATTAGATATGCTTAGCACAATCTTAATTGTAAATTAGTTTATTACTACTATTCATTTGTACTTGGATCAGAAACAAAACAGCTGCGAGTTAAATACATTACCATTATTTCCCAACTTATAGTCTGATATTAAGCAAGCAATCATTTTAAGTAGTTTGTAGTATTGCTGCCACATTAATGTGAACTGGTCCTCTTTCATGTTTTATCGTTTGATTTGAATCATTTTGATTCTGAGGTCATCGCATAGTTTTACGTAGATTACTTAACGATAAGTATTGATAATTAAAGAACTTTGTTTCAACGCTGATATAATCATAGTTTAGCCTTTTCGCTTCTATAACGTGGGGCAATAGTTTTACGAACATTAATGCAATTTCCGCTGAGTGGTAATAATGGAAGGATTATTTTCAATAAATATTGTCACTATTTCTGCCCATTCTTGTGTCGTATATTTAATGATAATAAAATCTAGACGGCTATGTAACACAATGGTTTTTTTAAGTAACACAAGCGAAACTTTTATTAATTAATCTCTGAAAACTTCAATATTCTGTCCGTGGGAAATAAGTATTATCATATGATTTCCGTTATATAATATAACTATCCTGTCTTGTCGAAGATCGCTCCAGTAAGTGATCTGCGATACAATTTATGATCTAATTCTTATTCTAACTTATTTTATTTTCTATTTTATTTTATTTATTTCTTTTTTTATTTTCTACCCTAACCTCTAGAGACTATTCTAACTTATTCTAGAAATTATTAAATCTCACTCTATGTGTCTATTTATCAGTTTGTATGGTAGTTACAACTGAGCTACACGTCACAAAATAGTAGCACGACTTTTGCTCCACTTATACATTTAGTGATCTTGTTTCTGAACCATTTGTAGTTTTCCTACCGGTCTAGATAGATACGCATCCTTTAACATAATGACTACCTAGTTAGCATATGTTTAAAACACTATTTCCCTTATTGTTCAGATAAGACCGTACCCTAATGACAAGATTAAGCAATAATATCTCAAATTCAAAATCTTAAGTTAAAAAGAAATCTTAAAAATCATTAAAAAGTTAATTATGCGGTTTAATAGTTTCGGTTTCATGATCATCATCATTTGACAGTATTATAAACTATTAGTAAACGTCTCGTGATTGAAGACCGATGACACATTGAAAATCTAAATGCAAATATTAATACTTTATTATTCTAATTTTTTAACATATACTAAAATTTTCAATCTATTTAAATAAATAAATAAATACACAATTTATTTAAATCAAATGCTTTCACTAGTCGTAATAAAATGAACATATATATTTAAATCGTTACCATAAATAGGTATACAGTTATAATTTACATATATATGTATATGTAATCACTTCATTTATTAATCTCTTATTGATGGGCGATTACCTTAATTGTTTCTTCACATAATTGCTCCGGAAAACACACCGCTATTTATATTTTATAGTAAGTCAATTCATAGCTATTTATAAAAGAAAGAAATTAAGACACTAATTCATACCAGAAAATGTTCAAATAATACTTAAAAACTACTAAATACTTAAAAATCGAATATATTAAGGCGTCCAGTGCGTGTAAATGAATATAAATTAAATAAAATTAATGACATGATTAATGAAAGATCGTTAGTCATATTAAACACCAAGCTAAGATTACCAAAAAGTAATTTGGAATCTACCCTCAATGTTTCGTTATTAAAAATGTAAACCTTTCTATAGAACTAAATAGAGTTATATCAATCAGCGCATTCATTCAACTAGAACCAAAGCTACCACGAATCTCTCTCTAACAAAGTATTTCGAGAAGAGTGAGAGAAAGAGAACTCTTCGAAATGAATCAGTCAGGGATGATAGTAAATAAGATGAGGAAACAGGATGTCGGTGGTGGCGGGAAGGACCGGGACTAACGGGATGAACGTCTGGCTACGTTTGAAAGCGTTCCTGAAACAATACGATGCGGGAAAACAAATGCGAAACAGTCTATTGTGGTAATGGCGCCAACAGACGGACACACTGCGGTCAGTAGACCGTGTAAAGATGGCCGCAAACTTCTTTACAACGCGACGGAAAATGTGGAAGTTTTGTAATTTGTTTCGTACGAATCGCCCATTCATCAACAACAGTGGGGGGAGCTACTATTGTGAGAAGTAAATTGATTTTATTGCATCTGTATATTTAAAGCTTTAACACAATTTTTTCAATGTTCTTGTTGCCTCTAGAAGTGGCCTTTTATTTTCAGTCTGTCAGTCAATAGGAATTATCACGTAGATAGTAGAATAATCGTAATATATAGGCTTTTGAAGATATGATTAATGATGATATGATCTCGTTAAGATTGCTTTCAGTTTTGTGGATGCATCAAATGTTAATAACTAAACCGAACAGTGATTTTTATGAGTAAACTACATTGCATTTATTTCAGATCAACATTTTAATCATTTGAGTATTTTGATCAGCGATATAAATTGGTGAAACTGCGTTGAAATACTCAGTATTACGATAAAAAAACTGTTCAATAACCTTACTTAACTATTAAATTCGATGATTTTGATATTTGTTGAGTAGTTGTGTTTTCGACATTCTGTACTGCAGCGTTTTGGTTTGAAGATATTTACTGTCAAAGTCTATATAACAGTTTTATACACTCATGCTTGCTCATTTCAACAGCACTGTCGTTGCTTCACACATCGCAGTTTCATCGCTTGCCAGACAAAAAAACGTGTTTTTCGGAAGGTATTGTAACTGGTGATGAAAAGTATATTTGTTACGATAATACCAAATACAAAAGGTCAGGTTCAGAAGAACTAGTCACATAAATATAGACACGAAATATTCATGGTCCTGAAGTCCGTCGTGTATATATGGCCGGGGTGCAAAAGCTCTTGCTCTCCTCTTGCTTGCTCCCAAGTTTGTTAGTTAAAAGTCGCCACTGTCAAAGACACGCACTGACTGTCAACGAGGCTCTGGCCACCGACCAAGGGCCGAATAACCCGATAGAACGGAAATGTCGTGTCTTCAGTAGGACCTAATCAAAACGCTCCATATTGCAAATTAAGAGGAACGGTCATTTAGTTAAAAGGAGTTTGAACTATTAAGGTAAGAAGTATAGCAAGGAAATGAAATACCAGTGGTAAATAATCAAAATGTTAATTATTATTACCACAATAGGGATAAATGGACTGAAGAAGTCGAGTGGGTGGGATAAAAGCATCTGCTACATGCGATCCTACATGAGGAGGCAAACTTCAGGTACTAGTAAACGAAAACACAAGCTCATCTCGTTCGAGGGAAAATATATGTCCTTCTAGGACAGGCACGATGGCAGTAACATCAGGACATCCAATATCAGACAAACCGAGTGGCGATTAAAGTAAGTAGCGGATGATGCGAAGGTGGTTTAAGCATAATGGGAGAGCGTCTTGAGGGACGTTCTGAAATGACGTTCTCTAAATGTTGAATTTCTTTCCAAACAAAATAAATCACATCACAAAGAGGAAAACAACTAGAAAAATTAATAATATTCATCAATATTATTCAATTAATTCACATCCTGCAAGTAATTGATCCATTAATTAAGGAAAAGTGATTAACATTGATACAGTTTTCTTATTATTATACAGGAGGCTTCTCCACCACCGTTCTTGCTGAAGAAGTAATATTTAAAACGAACACACACGTTAATTAATTATTAATTGTGATTTGCTTATTTAATAAGAAATGAACATGAACTGAATGAATATTTCCTCATTAAAATGGCGTCACTCATGTTATAAATAAGTTATAAATAGTCATAACTGATTTAATGCAGTATTTATAACAAATCTAATCACATTAGATGCACAAGACCGTCACGAATAATACAAAAAGTAGTGGGAAAAAATAATTAAACTATCCCGCATAAGAAAATGTTTATCAAGAAAACAGGTTGTAGTTAAAGTGGGAAATCAGATATACGACGTTGTAATTTCGTTTATGCAAATAAGCCAGGAACCCAAACTGAATACAAAATCTTGCTTTTAACAAACATTTCGTCCGTCCAGTAAAAACAATAGCAACGGATATTGTTGTTCTAAGACGTTTTAACTGAAATTTCAGCTTCAGCCCGTTAATCATTAAGAAAGCAACATCGAGAATTACCATAAACCAATTATTTAAATGATATGCGTAACTAAACACGGCTTACATCTTCTGCATGGCTTGTTCAACATTAAATAATACTATTTCTGATATTTAACACATCATACGGTTTGATTCACTGGTATTAATTATAATTTATACACTATGTGATGATATGAATGAAACTTAATTTGCCATTTATACAGTAATTATAATTAATTTATTAGTTTCTACATAACATACATATTCTCCAATTTTTTCTAAATTGGATTGAATATCGTAATAATTTTGGGTTATGAAAAATTAATATGACAAAGAAAACGTATTATTAGCTCCATTCCGTGATCTATAAAGTGCCTTCTGTTAGAAACTGACATATTTTAGTGACATTAAAAAAATTCTCTGGTTGGATTTACAAAGAATCAATCAATTGGTAGGTTATGAGACAGATTCCAGTCGTTTGGCTGTTCTCTTATAAGAGACCCTGACATTGTGTTAAAGACTGTTGCAACCTTGGCCTTTGCAAATCCCCCTTTGCCTGTGAGAAATCATTCTGATGCAGTTGATAATCTTCTTCGTCACAGAATTATGGGATAGAGCCTGAATGGACTTGGTGTTTTATTTCCACATGTTCTATTCCTAACTCAAATTTGAGGTAAGGCAGAAACTCTATTCTAGAGAAATGACACAAAAAAACAAAAGTTATTAATCGTTTTATATTTCTCATTTTGATAAGTTTTAGAGATGATTTACCTTGGACACTCAATCAAAAAATTGCGATTAAAATGTTTTCGTAAGATATTTTACACTAATTACAACAAAAACTGTGATAATTACCTTTGTTGCACTAGTATCACTGTTTATAACCTTTAAACAGTTAGATTATTTATATTTTGAGAGTTAACATATCAATACCAAAAAACTAATATCCAAAAAATAAAATTAATTGAATGATTTCACTCAAAATAAATTTCAATAAAAAATAAAGTCTTGTTAAAAAAGTGATTTTAATGAAATGACCATCCAAAACTTAAACTAACCTCTAAATTAACCTTAAATATTAATAAATAAAATATAATTAATAATGATATTTAAAATAGACATGACAAAATCAATAAAGTAATAGAGTAGAGGATAATTTCCTTAAATACTTTAAAGAATTTAAACATTCTAGAAAATAATGTCATCTTTATTAATATTAGATTATTTGATAGAATTTATTGATAGCTATACCATAAATAGAAAAATATCCCAATCTATATATTTTTCAGTCTTTTTGTTATGATTACATTATAGATGTTAAATCCTTTAATACACCTGAGAAACTCCGTATACTTTATGAAAGTTTTAGTCGTAACTCGATATTTAGTGATAATCAAAAAGGTTGAACTCCAATGAACTTTGAGACTTCTTCAAATTACTGATTAAAAACAAGATGAGACATACTACAGTCGAAATTGTAAGTAATGGAACTAGAAAACTCAAATATCTACCTTATATAGCCCAAATACACTTTGATTTTATTTCAATCTTTATTTGAATTCTTTTATTTCAAATAACAGTTACCAGAATAATCCGGAAAAAAATCTTGCTGGGTTGCGCAGTAGGAAAGTTATATTATATGAACAATTTTTAATTATGACATTAAAATAGGAAAAGTGTACAAATTCAAAAATTTTAATACATATATTTAATTATATTATATTTATTTTAAATATGTTAACTTTTATGTTATCTATTATCTTATATATTGATAGATTTCAGTCTTTTGTTATGCTTACATTATCGATATTAAGATTCTCTAATACATCTGGGGAACTTCGTACAGTTTACGAAAGTTTTAGTCATGAGGGACCAATGAACATGTTCACTTCGCCATATTCTGCCCATTATTTGCTATACATTTGCGACACATTTAGCGCCTACAGGGACCTGGCGTGGCACTTTCCTATAATTATCGAAGTATAAGTTTCAGTTTACGAGAAAAACACTTTCCTGCAAAGTTTTCCCCGATCGGGGAATCGAAGTTTCGTCGCCGCTTGCATAGTAAACGTCTTAAGAACTCGTCAATTATTTTGCCGTAGCTCGAAATGCAATTTATAGTTTGAGGGTATTAAATATTTATAAAAATGATTCCATTTTATTGATTGTTATACATAAAATACATCAATAATATAAAATTAATACAAAAATAATGTTATAACATAAGCTGCAAGAGAGAGTGAAAGGTGTTTACTTGGCTTTACGATAGGTAAATTTGATCTCTTCAGCTGTCCTTAGCATTAACATAATGAATTGTCAGCATCTTGAGAAATCCGAAGCTACTTTACTATTTATTTAAATATTAAGTAGATACCGCAATAATTCAGATGTCAACACAATATAATAACAAACAATCAAAAGTACAATTTAAATAAAATTAAAAAAATGAATTGATGTGTTATAACTTAGATATTTATTTGAATATTTAGAACACATCTACCATTTAAAAGTTTTGAAAACACCCTATTTTTAGTTGACACAAAAATACTGCAATAATTGTTTAGATAATCAGGTTGGTATCAGAATTTAGGATTGTTAGGACCGTGCTTTAACTATAATTAACAAAATTAGGTTATGAAGTTTTTCATCAATTGGCCTTTATTATCCTACAATGGACACACAGCATTTCCAATTGTTGGTTTCTTACAATTGACGGTTTTAATAGTTGTTTTTATGTCGAACATAGTCTAATCCTTTCAAATATGGGTTTACAATTTTAAAAACTATAGATATTTAAAAACAATTTAAAATATTTTTAGTAAAATAAAAACTATAAATAATACATATATATATATATATATATATATATATATATATATATATATATATATATATATATATATATATATATATCTATATAACTATAAACCTAGTTTATCTAGTGTACTTTGTAATATTGTAGTAAAGTTGATACATGTATTAAACGTATAAAATGGCAAAAACTAAAAAGATTTATCTTGAACAGTGGAGGCCATCTGTACTTTCAACCTGGAAGGATATTTTATGCGTAATTGCAGAAAAGGTTGGAGATTGATGTATATTCTTATACGAAAACGAGCTAAATGAGGAAATTAAGATCAGAAGAGATCTGGACGTCCCAAATCTAACACAAAATAGGAAGATAAGTGCTCTTAGTTCTTCAAAAATTCAGTACTTCTAATGAAACAGGAGAAAAACCAGTTTCAACTTCAACCGTAAAGAGGCTTATTCCTTGCTGGCCTAAGAGAGGATAGTTAGCGGTAAAAATTATATAAACTGGAAAATGTCCTAAGGGGAAATGAGCCACCATTTCAGAGATATGGATTTACTAGACGGATTTATGTACGCTGACCAAAAGGCGAACTTGCTTTAGAAGCGTGTACTGTGCAGATTCTTAAGCGTGGGGGTGGTGCGTAAAAGGGTGGTAAACGATGGTTTCATTCCTAAATAATAATAAACTGTCGTATGATTAAAATTGGTGGGAAATTAATTGAATAAAAACAAGGCAATCTGAAAATATTTCAACAAAATACGATTCTTTTTGGAGTGAATCTATTGATTGTTTTTCAACATGACAATGTCAAAATTATGTAAGGGCTTCCTAAAAGAAAAACAAAGACATTTTGCAAATAAAATACCAAACCTTCCTCATATTGAATTAGTGTCGCCATTTTGAGAGTGCCAAAATTTAACAAAAATGTATATATATTTTTGTTTATTTATACGAAATATACCTAACTTTACAATGATTTAAGTTTGAGTGCAATTTTATTATATAGTAAATCATAACTTATCTGTTTTATTGTCGGTCTTTTTTTAATAACCTTATAAACCAAACCTTTGGGCGGCATTCAGCTTCAGGTAACATATCACAATAAAATATTATCAATAATAATTATCGTTATCATCAATCTATAGATGATAATGGTAATTCTTAATTTTAAACAAAGATCTGATGCTGCAAAGCAGATCCGAATGGATAATCGGTTCTTAACGTTACGATTTATAAACACTGACCACTATATCTTTATTAAATTATTTCTAAAATGGAGTCGAAAAAAGACATACAAAATTTAACTTAAATTTGACATTGGAATACGTGATTATGTTCGTCCATTCATTGAGGTTTACAACACATAATTTTCCCCCGAAGCCTTGTTCTTAAAATAAAACATCTCTTATAATTAGTTCACTGTCCGTAAATAACTCTAAGTTGATTATTTAAAAGACTATAATTATGACAACAGACATGTTACGTAGATCCCCATGGATAACAACGTGAATATTGATTCTCTTTTTTCTTTTTTCTCTCGCCAACGTATCATATTCCATCTGCAATATATCGCATGCGAGATCCTTTTACATCGAAATATAAAACACTAAAGTTTGAATACATCAAAACAGAGCCAATATTTACCGATATCATGTTCTCTGTGTGTTTTTTATCTGCTCGACTCCATCGCAAAGAGTTGGATACTGTTGTCAAAACAAACAGTATAAAAATAAAACACGCAGTTCGGAATATGTATATTTGAAATATGCTCGATATTTCTGTTTTTCGGTACGAATGGGTTGGTCTCCCAGTCGCATTTGATCTATTTTGCATTTTACACTTTCCATTTCAATATTTTACTTTTTTATTGTCTTTCCCTTAGATCAAGATATTGTTCAGTCAAACCATTGTATTGATAAAATCGGATACGGATATGTTTAAATATTATATCCAACGTAAATTTGTATATTACTCCGTTGAATTTTTTTACTATGATTTGCCATTCTGCAACTGTATAAACAATTAATAATTCAAATGCGTTAAGCCTGGCGAATACGGGAAGTTCCTCTATTATAAGTTTTAGGAAAACGTACCTAGTTTCAAATCCTGGCACAAATAACGCATTTCGGGATGTATGGTTGCCAAAACAAGACTGAAATGAACCAGTTTGTTGTAGTTGTCTGTTAATTGGTGTAACTAGTTGTTTCGACATAGGCTATTGGAATTTGGACTCAGCAAACGAGCGTAACAGTGCTATTCAAAAAAAATCTTTCAAAAGCGTAACAGTGCTATACAAAAAAAATCAAAAAAAGTCAAACTAGCGTACGAAGGTATGGCAGTATTCAAAAATAATTTTACTCTAATTATACGCTGAACAGACACAACGGCCACGTAAATCTTTTGGACGTCTTTTTAGGAGGGAGGAATACAAGACGGTATTTTCTAAGTCAGGCTGTAATATAAGTGAGAGGTATAAACATATGGGCCTTATACTAGAATATGAATGAGTCGGCAGTATATTTTGTGTTCGTCGTTCCGTGGGGACTAGTGTATATTTCCAAACGGACCAATGAAAAAAAAACAAGATCTATGTCTTGGACGCGAACATGGAATGTTTACATGAGGAACCCAACAAGCAATACAGTTGACGTTCCTACTGGAGAAGACGCTATAGATAACGGTAAAATCACATGCAAATGTAACAACACCGAATGGACGCCCTGGCACTACACAAAACGGGGATACGTAAGTTTCAACTCTCACAAATACTTATATTAGAATGCACCAAGATGAACTAAGCACTGTTTTAATATATATGGAGTTACCCTTGAACACAAAAGTTGAATTCGTATTGCTCCAAATATATCATAGGCTGATTCCGTGATTGCAAGTCACGTGTTCACACATACGAAGACACGAGTCGCAGCAGTTACATTCGGAGGAGAGTATTGTAGCTATCACTAAACCACCCGATCTCTTCTGTTGCCGTATACAATTCCAAGATCAATGAGTTCTTAAAAAACAAGTAAATATCAAATACAAATCGCTACACTGATATTTAATACGTACTATATAATGTAGGAATATAAATTAGTTATAAACGATCATTTAAAGCTTTATTAACGAAAAAAGTTTTAATTGAGGAAAATCAATAAATGCACTTTATTCAAGTATTAATAGCGGCTACTCTTTTCGATCTTTTATTGTAATCATTTTCGGATTCCATCTCATAAGAACGATATAACTTTTGGGGTACGAATCAACTCATTTTTTTGATAGTTTCATAAATGAAGCACTGCTGAAACAAGTTGGGACTCATATATTGGAACGAGTCAGACTAACGCTCCGGATCACTGGAGAAGCAAGATCTGAAGAATAGGGCGAGTGGGGTGATACTTCCTTTTCTGACATCTCTAAGCATTCACCGGCTTTGTAACAAGTTGAACGTTGCTATGCCGAAGAACAGCATTTGTTGTGTCTTTGTTCTTATTCCGGCAGATTTTCGGGCAGTACTCGGCTCAAACGCACAAAGTGTAGTCAAAAACGATCCCATCATCATCAGTTTCATCGAGTAATGCGCCTCATACTATCAGTAATTCATCAAACACTCGTCTTCAAAATTTTTTTTTTGGCTGGCCAGAACACTCTTTATCACTCTCGGTGTCAAAATCATCATTTTTAAAACCTCGCAACTAATCTTCACATTTTGCAATCGATAAAGTATGGTTGGGATAAGCTTAGCAGAACATTCCATGACCTTCAGCCGCTTTTTTCATCAAATGAAGTAAGAAAGTAAACTTCAAGCAAATGTGATTTATTCAGCTCATATCGAGACATTTTCAACGCACTGAAAAAATGCATTGTTCACTAGTCAATGAAGTGATACATACTCAAAAGTGAAGCCTATCAGTGACGCTACAACATGAGGTTGGTTACAAATATACCCTATGCTATTTAATACACGTAGTAAAATTTGTATAGGTTTGACAACACAGTTTGCTATAAATTTCTTTATTTAGTAATATATTTCTAAAAATTGAGCGGTATTTATTCGCAATTAAACATACATGGCTAAATCAAATAGACGTAACATAACGTTATTTAACGTTAAAACAATATTTTAAGTGTTCTGAAGCACGAGAATATAAACTAAAACGTTTCCGAAAAAACATAATCTTTAGAGAAATTGGCTTGCAGAACCATTACGGTCGTGCCCGTGCGTCAACGGCCCTTGAAATTTAAGAAAAGTCCCCATAAAATGTTTTTATGTTCGACGAAGCCGGCAAGACCGAAAAAAATTAATGCTCGAAAATATTATAAATTTTCTTTACGACTTTCCGGTAGAAAGGGTTGTTTTTTCTTTGTGCCGTTGTACTGGGGATGTTAAGGGTTTTTGTTTCATTACGTCCGAGGATAAAAGTTCATATTTCTTGATAATTGAAATATAGCAAGTGAGATGACGGTTATCATTATCATCTATTATTAACTTTTTATCATATAAAAGAAAATGAAAGTATAAATAAAATATTAGCAATAATAAAAATATATGTGACTCTAGTAATGTGAACCCAGGTACAAACTTATCTTAGTTACACAAATATAATAAACTTAAATTTTTATATTAATTATTGTAGAAGAATATAAATTAATATTATATATAGTATCAGGCATGAAATACTACTTTTTCATATTTTAGTCGACACTCTTGGTAAGAGGTTACATTACTCGTCTTGGAGTGAAAAACGTTGAATATGGCTGCAGGCATAATTGTTTAGAGCAATCATTTCAGTCATGACAGATATACCAAAACTTGGGAACTACAAAATGAAAACGAGTGTTTGGTAAAATACTACTTGTTACTATCAAACGATACAGTCAACTAATATCAGTATATACATATCTATAGTTTATTCAAAGTTTTTTTGTACATACGTCATGATGTACGTCCTGGCAAGATTTTTAATGTATTGCCTGCCGCAATTTGTAGATTCGCTTCACAATCGGACGGTATTTTCCTTCTCGTTTTATTTTAGTTAAAAAGAGACACAATGTTGTAAGATTAGTTCGAACACGTAAACGAAGTTGCCTGTCAAAGTCGTCCGGTTATTAATCAAATGCAAAATTCTTGAAATCAATAGTGATACGAGGTTATAACTCTAACCTATAAACTATTGTGGCTATATAACTAACTGTGGTTTTTAGATGTACTTTAATGTTAAAATAAATTATGTTTGATAACATTTTTGTTCAATTATTTTATTTAGATTAGAATTTTGTTGTATAGCAAAACCCAATTGAACTAAAACTACGTTTTGATGTCATAAATTTAGAGGACGTATATACAAAATAACCGTATGAGACGTACGTTTATTCTATTGTTATTAAAAATATAAATGTAAATATTAAAAATGATATGCAGAGAGTAACTCTTTACATATCTAGAGAACATTAAAATATCAAAATAATTTTACATTATTCAAAATTAAACTATCCTAGGGTGTGATTAGAATAGAATCCATGAATAATTCTTTTCGCTCATTTTCCCAAAATTTGGAAGGGAAGGAAAACATACATTTCCGTCTCACTTTTCGCACAATTAAAAAAAAAACAAAAAAATTTCGTAAACACATATTCGAATGAAAAAGTAATCAATTACATCTACTATATTACGTCATTTTTAGTTTATAATTTTTTTTAAATTATTCAATTTCTTTGTATATACATATATACATTTATATATACTTATTTACGACACATAGATCCAAACAATTACCTCTGGTCTTTCCTCCATCAAAATTAATACTTAATGATCTTACGGATTTCGGCTGCGAAGAATCGATGTATCGGCAGACAAAAAATTGTTATTTTTACCAATATGGATATTTCTTCATTCCAAGCCTACTTTCCACTTCATTGATCGGGGTGAAGAAACCTCAAAAGTTCGATAGTCTCATTAACAATCATCGAAGCTTTCTTGAAAAAATATCGGAAAAAGATATCGATATTTTTTCGGCATACCTACACATCGTCTTATATCACGAATGGAAGTAACATTCGGAGCATACACTCGAGTGAAATAGTACTTACTATTTTCATGCGACTAGTTTTTGGAAAATCGGCTGATTCCAATGTTTTATCCAAGAATTCCTAACGCTAATAATAACTATTAGAAATACCTAGACATATGATAATTGATCAATCAATCAATAACACTTTAAAATAGCATACATCATTCTACTTTTGATTTATCTTCGACTATTTGTTATTCATTTCTTTCGATTTTATCAAGAATTCAATGCATTGTTCGCCTTCCTACCCAGCGAGGGGTGATGGGGCGACACTAGAGATGTTTTCGGTAAGCAGAGCCCTTTAATATTCACCGCACATGATCCATAAATAAGTTGGCACTTCATACGAAACGCATCTATATTTTATATCTTAGAAATGACGTGGTGGCTGGCGGTCGCAAAATATAAAGATCGCAAATTTATAGCATTTCTGTTTTTATTGCCGATTTACTTGTGTTTTTTCTCTGGCGTCTGGCAAGAAACGTTATCGGTTCAAGATATTTTCAAACTGAAGTTCTTAATATGCTCTTTAAGTACGTTTGTACAAAACTTATTTGAATATTTACTGTCAATTTATAATATATAAAGTTGAAACAAACTTTTAAGTAATCTTTTTTTACGGTTTTTACTGCAATGTTTACACTTGTAATCTGATGATCAGTGAACCCATATACGACAAAAAAACATTAAAACAAAATTATTAACGCTAAAATATATTAAAAATAAGAACTATTTGACTCAATTTACAGTTAACGACACAGCTACTCGAGGAAGCTCAGAAAAAGAAGACACCGTCGAGTTTTTTATTTATTCCAGAATGACCAGATAGAACCAAATGGTCTTTTGCTGATGTCGCTTCGGGTTCGGGATAGAGAAGCTTCTTATGGGCGACAGAGACCTTGTGTTACGACCGAGATTGTCGTAGTTGGTCATCTACCTAGGTTTGTGAATGGGTAGAGATTTAATTGTTGTCGTATTTTAAGGCACCTAAGAAGAACCTAACAATGAGCATGTTCGTGAATCTCGTTACGAACGGGATGCCTGATTCGAGGTGAGGTTCCTCATAAACCATGGGGCATTGGATAACGCGCGGACTTTTTTGGATTGGAACACTTGAAATAGTTCAAGTTCAATACCTGTACCACACCTGTGCTCCGTACAGGCAGAATGGATGGACTAGCATCTTATACAGAGTCGCTTTCTGGGGGATTGGGAGTTTACTTGTTCTGCAGAGGAGTGGGAATAGTAGACTCTACCAGCCAGAATTTGTACAACCTGGTTCGCCTGGTTCAGTTGGACTTGAAGTCTTGAATGTTTGTCGAGTGGGAAATCAGCCATATAAAGGTCGCACAGGGCTGGGGCTAGTGAAGCACCTTGCGGAGATCTGTTGTCCAGGTCAGATTGCGTTACCGATTCTGACTTAGATTTGCAGATTAAACTGTTATGTCATGCTTGATCGATGCTTGATTGTAGATGGTTGCTGCGACGCGAGCACCTTGATGAAGGCCTGAGTGTTTGGCACGGAAACCAAATTGCTCCTTCGGGATTATGTGGTATGCGTCTGGGAAGTCTGTAATATCGCTTTTTCGCCAAATTTGGAAGGCCGCCGAGTATCTGTGTCGGGGTTTTGTAGGTTTTGCTCCATCGTTGGGTCCTTGATTGAGGGCGGGACTTGGGTGTTTTCTCCTTTGGGGTTGGGAATTCCATAATTCTGTAAAAGCCTTTTGGCTCCTGGGGAATACCATACTATTTACAAAGACCAATTCAGATTGTTGTTATCGCTTATTGTTCAAATACAGGATGGATGCTCACATGTATATTTTCACTTTCACTTAATATTTTAATATATTATTTATATTTAATGTTGTGTTACTTTTTAGTGAGTTCCTTACTTATTTTTTGAAGTCGGTTCAATTAAATAAAAAATATTAATAAAATTATATAAAACCTAACTATAAATAGTTAGAGCTAGGGATGCGCAAGAATATCTATAATTTTTGCCGGTATTTTTTTACAAATTAGTATCAATAGTTGCAAATGAGAGTGTAGTACTTGAAGTAACGTAACATATCTATATTAAAAACATAACATTTTCGGAGTATCAAACTTCTGTTGTAGTATTTCTGCCCCCGGTCTTCGAGTGAATTTTGTGTTAAAAAGCGGAAAAGGTTCGATACGTGTATAGTTGTGATGGATTCCAACCTACAACTTAAGACTATAACAAAAATTCTATTCCTTTGACCAGTACGTTACCCAACAGGCCTGATAATAAATACATTTAATTAATAACTTGTGATGTGACGTGGTGATGATTGTAAATAAATTGTAAAAAAATATTTATATCTGGCAATCATATAAACAGTAATCCGCTATCCGATCAAATTGAAACATTTCCAAACTTTCAAGCTCCATTCAACAACCGAACAAACGAAAACAATATCAATCGATGTAATCGATTACACCGTTAGTAAATTTCTGCTCATATATTAAAAAAAACACACATACACAACACTTTGCCCAACGAAAGCTGTCCGACCGAAAAGCGGTTTATTTTCCTAAATTATTTTTAACTCATCGGTCGAGTTATGAAAACCCGATGCTCTTTTATATCGTTTATTTAATTATGTAGGAATTATGGCCATGTACGAAGATTAAATGTTTCAACTCTTAAATCTCTAGCGTAATTTTTTTTCACAATAATATTTACGCCGCGAGTTCGTTGACTCGATTTAGGCGTGGCAATATTTAGCGTGGAAACCGATTGGATAATAAATGTTCATAATTGTAAACGTAAATATCGTATACATGCACTATAGTAAAATGAATACAATGGTATTAATATGGCGTGAATTATTAAATATATTAAAGTAACGTATATATAAAGAATTATATAAAGTATATTTTCCATTATAAACAACTGGTAAAATATTTAAAAAACAAATAAAACCAATACTTGTAAATTGTATCTTCTTCAGTCACATCACGATCGAACGATCATTTTACTCTTTTATTAGATTATCAAAGACATTTTTTATTTAGTTAAAAATCTAATTTTGATTATTTTTTACATTTTAGTGAGTTCCTAATTTATATTTTGAAATCGCTTCAATTTTTTTGTTAAAAATATTTTATTTTTCTCGTTTTAGTGATAGATATTTACTCAATAAATTACGCAGTTATTTATCTAGTATTACAATAGGTAGGCTAAGTAATGTTGCAGTCCGTATGAGGAAAAATAAGAATAAAGAAACAACGACTGAAAATAAGGAACGCTTCATGCCCCGGGGTTCGCTATCCTAGCCTAGCTGATTTGACAAATGTTCTAAGTAAACTAGAACAACAAGAAGTTATTGTCCCCGCCGGGAATCGAGCCCGCGACCTCCGTTTGGGAGCTCTAACCACTGCACCATAGAAGTAGTTTCCTACGGCTTCCTCCAACAGATTACCTGATTCCAATGGAACCACCTCGGCCGTGCACTCTTTCGAATAAAAAAGAACTTTGAAAATCGGTCCATAATTGATTTTTCGAAATCTGTTAAAATATAAGAGTTCCGCACTTACTTTCACTATTTTTGTTAAAATGTTCAAATAATAACTTATAGCTATAGTTTACACTAAAGGTATGCACTTTATATAAGTTCGTAATTCATTTGAATATTTACTGCAATCCTTATAAATCATCCTCTTTGATTTTAGATCAAGTTGAGAGTATCTTCCGACTAACCAACATAGTTGTTTTATTTTTGTTCTAATGTGTTTTGCTTTTTGTCATTTTTAACATGATGTTACCTATCTATTAATGAATGTATAGTTTCCAATTTTGAGTTTTATAATTTCATTTTTATTCATTGTTACTACTTCTCGAACTCTTACAGAACTTATTTCTCAATTTTTCTGTATGATTCTGCTAGTTACTCACTATACTAGTACTTAGAAATTCTGTACATTTGTGTAACCTGATCTACACCTCCAACTATTAAAGTCATATTTCACAAAGAAGGTGACGATGATCTGTGAAAAAAGATGATGAATACTCGAGGTAACGAATAAGTATAATACTAGTTTATAGGTTTATAAAGGAGATCACTCCTACATTGCGATCTCTCATTGTATAACAAATTCCATCAAATGCTTATTGCCCACTGGACAGATTGACTAAGAGAATAATAATAATTAAAAAAAAGTATTTTCCTAGGTATCTAGAGCTCCACTTTCAAGCTATTGTTGTAATATCCAGAATGTAATATTCTGCTACTGAATTCTACTTTTAAATTTCATATATATATTGTAAATTATGAGGAATAACAAAACCAAATATTTATATAACTATGTAAATATGTAACGTATCCATTCATAAAAATATTTTCAATGTTGCTTTAAACCAATTAAACTTTCTTATATGTCTAAAATTAATGTGTCAACCATAAATTTTGTCGATTTATTGGACAGAGTGGATCCGTTAGTCTACGCATTCATCTGATGGGAAGTTAGATTCGAAACATTAAATAAAATACTCACGGCATCGCATAAAATCGTAATCTTGAGTGAATTTGTGTGTCGTTTTATGGCAATAACTATGCCGCTTGAGCGGTATATCAACCGATATGAAAGGCCCGAAACATCAAACGTGGATTCTAATATGGTCATACCGTCTAAATGTTTGCACAGAGACGACCAAACAATGGTTCTTTGTTTGAATAACTTACTTTTAAAACTGCTAATATTTTTCAATTTAATTTCTACATTTTTAACTGATGACAAATTTACTAAAATTTCGAATATTTATTATGCACACAGAAATATTTGATTGGCTAATTGAAGATTTGCATAGAGATATTTTGGTACGACGAAAAAACATTCACAGTTTTTAAATAAAATGTAAATTATCGTGCTCAAAAATCCAAAAATTGCCGGCCAATAATTCCTAAATAGTTACTGATTGATTGATGAACGGATAATACTGATTTTTATTAAACTACTTTTTTTACAGTGGTATTTAGATTCTACTTGTGTGTGTCAATCATTTCCTCTTGATACAAAATCTATCAGTTACTACCTATTAAAAAGTGAATATTGCAGTAACAACCATCAAGTGGCAAGTTAAAAAGTAGAGTATATACATTACACGTTTTAAAAAAGCTAACAAGTTTACATTTATATTAATAAAAAATACACCGGGGAAGAGAAATAACTGAATATAAATAACTTATAACTAACAAAAAAGAAAAGGTCAGAACATGTTTCCTGAAACAACTATTCTCCAACTAACTGTAGCATAATTAGGAAAATCATTCCTTCCTTAAAAATTATACATCTCGATTTTGAAGTGATTGATATATTGGAATGTTCGATAAAATACAAGTTCTGCCAATGACCGAAATTGAATATTCCTAGACGAATGGATAAATAATTTCGTCAGGGTGGTTAGACACCGGTAATGTCGTCGATATTATTCCCGAGGTAACGAATTTACATTCCCGAAGAACAATGTCTGGGAGTAAACAATAGGTGTCTATAGACGCTTAACAGACACCGGGTTTAGTTCGGTATCTAAATACTGAACACTGACGTCGTCTAAACGTTAATATGCATCCCAGACAGTGAACTAAATAGCCGTATTAATAGATAAATAGAGAAGTGATAGGAATCAGTAGATTACCGGAGTCTCCTTTAGTTAAGTATTAACGAACTATCCGAATATATACAAGGGGTTAAAATTTATTAATACAAAATTGTATATAAACTGTATTAAAAATATTTTAAATATCTCTTAAACAGATGTGGTAATAATTAAAAATTTATTTTAAACATGATATATTTTAGTAATGATTTTTATTTTATTGGTGAGATGTAGCTAGAATTTGTTGGAAGTGACTTGAATGTGAGAAGGATCAGACAATCAGAGAAGAAATTAGACAGGATTTTGCTAGGATGCAAGAACGATTTTGGTCTTATTTATGATAATGTTTATGTATATGGTTCTTGGAGTTCATGTTAATTATTCAAAGACGTAAATTAATTTAAATATGGTGGTACGTGTACGCCAAACTGGCATTATTCTGTTTTAAAAATAAATGCCAAATCCGGAGATATTTTTTAAGTAATGTATCCTATATGAGCTAAAGGTAAATTAAACATGTCTGTCCGTTATTCTATTAAGTTGATGTAATAAATAGAGGCACAATCTAGAAAATACAGAAGACCTATAATTCAGAGAGGCGTACATTGCAGTGGCCTTAAATATGTTAGTCAAATGAAATATGACACCTATTTAAAAACATATACAGGGAAGAACATGTTCAAGAAGGCGGTACCTGCTACACTTTGTGGTGAGTATTCGAAGCTGAAGTACCAACACCAGTGGCTTGACTGAGAAATAGACACCACTCCTCCTCAGAACAGGCTATTTGGATTGATGATGAGAAAAAACTGTACATATTTTTAAAATCTAAAATATTTTAATCACTAAGAAATTATCTATTTCAGAAATTCATTTCTTATACAATAAATAAAATAACCAAAAAATCGAAATCGAGAAAAGAGAGAAGGTAATAAAGAACATTTGGATAATAAAAATATATAATTCAGAATAATAATTTCAAGACCATATAAAGCTGTATTCTAGTAAGCTGCCCTTTTCTTTTTATTTTCACTGTTGTAACTTGCATTATAATCACATTATATGAAACAATTAATGTCAAGGAATAGTAAAAGAATTTAGGTAGTTTTATAATAATATACTCCGTACTGATAATAATAAATATTTAGGCTTCATAGACTATGACAGTCTATTATCATTAACGTAATTATTAGGCAGTGTATATCAGTATAATCGTAATTTACAAATCAATTTATTGCAGTGTTCTGTCGTACTTGCATCGAAACACAAGTAGAACAAGTGCAGGATGAATACATTGGTATTTATTTCCCAAATGAAAGTTAAATTAAACTTCTTAAGTTAAGAGTAACACACTCATACAGTTCGTGTTTTCTTCTTCGGATTTCCTTCGCGTTGACCAGTAGCCGTATTGCTTCCACGTTGCAGGGATTTAAATAGCCATCATCCATCCGTAAAGATCTTGGATGGTGGATTTACTTCATTTCGGGACCATTGTGCAATTCTTAGCTGTTTTCGCAGCGACAAGCATTTAATCAAAGAACTTTCTCATAGCAACCTTGGAGATTACTAGTCAATTCGACGTTTAGTTAGTGCAAACCCCGTAAGTCCAAATAGGTTTTCTAATAGTATAATAGGCAAATTTCCTTCATTTAAAGTTCCGAGTATTATTCGACTAGCTACTACAGTTCTTTGAATTTGAATCAGATTTGCTTTGTTTTTTACCTAAAGTAGTCTGATAGTTTGTGCTGCAATGAGCTGTTTATTTTGAATTATTTTAGGTTAACAGTGTAAAATGAATTTTATAATTTAGTGCTATTATTTGTAAAGTAGTCGCAATTATTTTCTGCTGTATTTTTATAATATTTAGAAAGCAACTACATGAATTTTAACGTATTAAAATAAACTAAAAATGTACAATATTATTCTATATTGTAATTTCAATATTCAATGAAAGATTTGTTTCTTTCATTGTATATTCAAAGGTTTGAAAATTTTGAATACGATCTGCCGTCGCCTTAAATACCAAAGATATATATTTCTTATTCTTAAAAAGCCCAAATAGGCTAAAATACATTTTAAGAATTTCATTCAATCTACATCTTAAAAAATGTAACAAGAAACGCCTCGTCAACTATGGCTTTTAATGAATAAGTCAACACATTACGTGAAAATAGTTGAGGTAACTTAACGTGCTTGTCTTGGTAGATATTCCGTAATGAACACTCCATGACTACTGTACTACTGTATAGTGTTATTATTGCTCGAATCTACTCTATTATTGCTCCTTCGGTTATTTTACCTAATAAATACTCCAATATATTAAGGCCGCTGCCAACGGTGATAATAACCGTTATAAAGCCTTTCCTCGGCCCACGTTCTGATTCTAATCGGGCACTTCTGGTATTGGGCAACTGTGTCACAACAGCCAACAACAAAAAAACTCATTTTTATAAACGCCCAGGAAATTACATGATAACGCGCGGCATGATAATGATCTCTTGCAGGTCGACCGAGCAGCGTGGTGCCTTCAAGAATAAAATAAGTTGATTAAAATAACTTGTGCCCTGTATTTTAATCTATGCGTAGCATGTTGGGCATGTTTACTATGATTATTAGACGTATTTTCGGCATATATAATTTATTGTTTTTAAGCACACACATGCATATATTATAAAATGATAAAGAAATTAAGTTTTAGAATAATGTAACATAATATACATACGTACGTACAATAACAATAACATAACATACGTAGTGTGCTAAGGGATTTTCCTATTTTTAATTGTGTTGTCTCGATGTGATAATGAGGTACAAACAGTTAATACGTTTATTTGGCAATTATCGCTACGTAACCATCGAAGAACTGCACGATGACCTGGAAATTAAATGGATGTGCGAAGTTATCCAAGATTTTGGCCTTAAAATACGAAAGAAGATTACTAAATCATACTAACGTGGAAGCAATACAACTACTGGACAATGCGCAGGATACCATAAGATTGAAGCGAACCAAACCATACGAACTATATAAAGTGTATACCTTTAGTGTAAACCATAGATAGCTTAAGTTATTATAACTTTTTAATTGGGGAATACATATTGATGTATTTATCTCGCACTCGTCTTGTATATTAATAAAATTAATCCAAGTACAAATGAAATGTAGTAATAAATTAATTTATAATTAAGATTGTATTAAGCATGTTTAATCACACTAAGCATAATAATGATGTTATCAAAAAAAGGCAATAATGTAAGAGTTACATTAAATAATTTGAAATCAATGATGCCAACTGGTATGTTTAAATGACTCTGGTAAGGGAATTTTTAATCGATCCAGCCAAGTGGAAGCCAGAAGTATCTGAACTATAACGTTTAGTGGAGAGTAGGACCTCCTATTAGACATATTTTCATAATTTTCAAAACTTCCAACAATTGTATGACGACTGTAGAACAATTTCCTGCATCAAAATTTAATTGACCATTCTGTAATGGTCATATTAACTGTTTTACAAACCTATCAAATCTTTAAAATCATCATATTTATTACTGTCAATATGTTTGGCTTTATTACAGTTATTATAAATTATTATTTTGGATAACATAACAATTTTTTGGAAAAATGTTTTTGTAATATTTAATAATTAATAATCCCAGATCGGTATCCTTGTAACACCTACTTAGTAGATTTTAAACAAATGTTTGATTACACATTTACAAGATGTGTATTTGAGAATATGAGGTTCCCAAACAAGTAATAGAATTCATTCCTGAAGTGATTTAACTTACTGAAAATATACAATATGTAATAATAGATTAAATATTGTATAATGATATTTTAAAAAATTCTGTTACTTGTTAAAAATAAAGTCAAAAGCATACATATAAAAGATAGTATTAGGCCTATACATTAGTTTTACAGATTTTATTTCAATTTGGAGAAAATGATAGCAGAAGCTCACCGAATGCTGTGTGTGAAGTTTATGGCAACCATACTCCATATATTTGAAGATATTGGTTTCGAAGTGGCGATTTTCACACCGAAGGAAAAGTGCGTTCGGGATAGTCAAGAAAATTTGAAGAAGAGAATTTGGTGGCATTACTTGATAAAACCATCAATACGGGCCACTATCGACTATAATTCATCCAACTGTGCCGAACACTGTGCGAAAAATGACCGCAAAAAATTAGAGACACAACAATAATAATCTTCAGTAAAATTAAACAATATTTTACTGTAAATTTTATTGGTATTCACTTCTAATCCATTTCAGATTTCATTAGCAAATGTATTTCGTAACAAAGCCGTAACCAAATATTGCAGGTAATAAAACATTAATTTGTGCATCAAGAGTTAAAATGAATGTTTTAATTTCTCATTTATTGGTGAGTTTTAAGCCCTCATGTGGGAAACAAGGAAAAGTAGAAAGCAGTAGATTAACGAAAGCCATAGAAGACAAATTAAAGGTGAGCTAGATGTAATGGTGAGATTCTTGAATATTTAATGAAATAATGATTTGAAACAAATAAATTTACAGTGGAATAAATAAGCAAAGAACGATGCAATTTTATTTTAAAGTGTAGGTAAAACTACTATAACTGTTAAGAATCTACTGTTTTTAATATATATTTTAGGTGAAAAATATGTATAAAAGATAAAAATTAGATTAATACATAAATTAAGTAATGAAATGTTTTTAATATATATTTTACGTGAAAAATATGTATAAATGATAAAAATTAGATTAATACATAAATGAAGTAATGAAAATATGTAGATAAAATGAAACTAACTACATAATTTGCCTAAATAGAACGCATTGGACAAATATAAGAAATTATAAATTATTAAAAGTAATTTGATAAATATTTTGAACCGTTGATAAATATTAAGACGTTTCATCATTAATGCAATAAAATATGTAACTATATGAAACTTAATTCTTAGAACCTTTTATCAATTAAATTAGTTATTTACATTATAGAAGTAGAGAGAAGCCATTAGTTCATTTATATTGATATAATTATTAAATACATTACTTTTATATAATTTCTGTATTGTAAAAATGCCTAATTATTATTATTTTAAGTAATATACAAATATGTATTACTTCATTTAATAGTCCATGTTTGTGACTATAACATAAAAGTAAATGAAAATCATACATACTTATATTTGATGTAATTTTTGCAGTTCTGAAAATATTCTTACTCATTTTTTTGTTATATGTTCATATATTTGTTCAGTGATGTAATAATTTAAACCTATTAATACTTTGTTGATTATTAAAACTTAACGGAAATTAGATTCAATTAAATGCCATCTAAAAGAGGTTAGTGAGTGTTAGCCCTTGAGATAGTTTGCATGTATTTTAATATTATGCAGACATTTGTTACTGTAATTAATATTATATACCAAATATATTTCTGATCTTATATTGAAAATACTGTCACAAAAGTTTTAGTAATATTAACATATATTTTTAAAGTTATTGTCTTTAATCTATTATAAAAAAAACATGATTAACTTTATAAATGGTGCTCGAATTTCGACCACAAGACCACTAGACCTTCTTGCAGTTTCGACATACAACAATACACCAGTAATAATTTAACACTGTGTACAAAAAAATGGATTAGTGGTTGATCGCGCAATCATTTCCAGTTCGTCGCAAAAGAAATCCTCAGCCGACGCTAATAAATTAAGGCTTTAGACCTGCCATAACTAAACAAACAAATGATGTTTCCAGTTAATTTGGCGGCTCGAAGAAACACGACGGGGTTAATGGGGTGAACAAGCTGAATGACAGTCGGTCCTCAAAAGGGCGACGGTGCCCTGCAACATATTGCAGGTTATTAAATGTGTAAGGCATCCTAGGCGACGCTGCCGATGATAAGAGACCTTCATTTACTTGTCTCGCGCAGCCTTTCGTTTCTTTCTCCGTTTCACCTCTTTACGTCGCCATCCACTGGTAATGTTGGTTAATGAAAGAAAATTAAAGCGACATTGAATTTTCTCGGGGTTGGAGCTCAACAGGAGTCTCCCGTCCGTACTGGAGGAGTGAAATTAACTATCCGGATTCGATCCTTTGTCTTGTCGAATTGGATATTGTTCGTCAGGGTCGTAACTTTGTTTGTTAGCAGCTTTAACAGCCACAAAAATATGGACTTTGAATTTATTATTTCAATATATGAAGTATTTTGAAACTAAAAATTAATTATTTGCAAGGTTGAATAGAACTCTATTTTTATTAATAACATCGCCTAAAGCTGATGGGGAATTACTAAGATTTCATAATTTGCTAATTCGCTGATGCACACAGATCACAAAAAGTCAATAACTTAAGATCTGACAAGAAATAATTATCCTAAAAACAACAATAAGCAGATTGTGTAAGGTTAAACGTCTTTTAACATGACCTCCACATTCTTAATTGGGTGCCGGATGCATTAATAAAAAGAAAGTATATAGCAAAAAAAACACAATATCACATATTTCGAAGATATTTTTGAGTTTACCAGATGGACCAGAAAGTTATTACCGTTTCTCTAACAATTTTTGCTAGTTTAAGTATGCAATGTTATGATTTTACACATTTTCATTTAATTCTACTGACATCAAGCTTCAAAGCTATTCATGTAATATTTTGCGAAAGTAACACCGTCTTAGATTTATACCTCGCTGAAAATATCACGTTGTGCGCCTGAAAATGTGAGTTTCCTTATTTAATCGAAAGAAAAAAGCCGCTGAAAATCTTGCTTGCTGGTAGAAATTTATGATATATCCTTAAAAACAAAGAACGGTCTGGCAGACCGAAAAAGTTTAAACATGGGAAATTTCAAGAGCTATTGGATTCCAAAACCAATCCAAACTCGAAAACAATTGACAGAAACGTTAAATGTGGCCCAAGAATCGACTAGCGACTGATTACGAGCAAGCGGGAAAATTCAAAAGTGAGAAAATGGGTGCCAAAAATATATGATCGGAAGTCATATCTGCATCGAATAGTGACGGGTGATAAAAAGTGGATTTATTTTCACCTGGAAAAGTTGACAAATCGACTCAAAGGCCAAATAGTTCTGGTCGCAAGACAATGCTCTATGGTAGGGCCAGAGTGGCGTGGTGTATTACGAACTGTTGAAAGCTAGTTAAATAGTTAATAGTGATCGCTGCCGACCACAAATGATTGAATTTGAACCACAAATTGACCGAAAAAAGTGATTTTACAGCACGATAACGCGCTCTCTCATAAAGCAAAACAGGTCAAG
This sequence comes from Rhynchophorus ferrugineus, assembly GCF_030347505.1. Classification (NCBI taxonomy): domain Eukaryota; kingdom Metazoa; phylum Arthropoda; class Insecta; order Coleoptera; family Curculionidae; genus Rhynchophorus; species Rhynchophorus ferrugineus. The sequence goes on from NW_027472581.1 coordinate 69,021,572, forward strand.
AAAACGTTGAAAGCACTTGGATGGGACATATTATCGCATACGCCTTACTCTCCAGAGCTTGCCCCATCCGACTATCAACGTTTCGCATCAATTGGACACGCGCTTGCAGAGCAGCACTTCTCAAGCCTATTCCGAAGAAGTTAGAAAATGAATAAATGTTTGTGTTTAAGGATAAACAGTCTTTTTGAGATGGTATCTCATAAATTGGCTGAAAGATGTGACAGAAAAGGCATGATGTATAGAATCAAATGGCCAACACTTTGAAAAAATTTAAATTTTCCATTTCTTGAAAATTATGTAGCATTTTCCGAGAAGAAACCGCAATGATTTTCCGTTAGATATGGTATCACTGTATGGTACAAATATGGTCACCGAATAATTTTCAATTAAAAATATTCACTTCACGTCCCTTCCTGAGATTGAAGTTAACCAACCACTAGGCCAAAAATGCATAACTTTTCTCTAAATAATGTATAAGATGGCATGTTTTGCTGACCCTGTATACGTCATATTAAAAACCAAAGTCTATATTGAGCATTAAGTTTTAGGCAACAAGCCTGTAAAAAATATAAATAATAAAATATATAGAAATATGTAAATATTTAAACCAGGTGAAAAAAATTAAGGGAAAAAGAAAATCAATACTCAAAACAAAAAATGTTGATAATGGGAAAAAAATAATAAGAGTTATAAGTAGAACTATCAATGAAATTAACATTTAGGTAGTCTCTATGGTAGTTTCTTGTTTTTATGTGAAGATATTTTCGACAAGCTTGTCTGTAAACTTAACCCAAGGCAAAGATTAGAAAAGTTTGAACGACTTCCAAGCAGAACACTTCTTAGGCGCCTGTATCGATCATGTCTTTTTTCCGTAACGTTCATAGATAATTTATAAAAATTGTTCGAAATTTATAATTCAAGATTGAGTCTGTCTCGAAGAAAAACGATGTACATCTCGCGATTTTGTCTGTTGGTTCCAAGTTCAAAGGGGATTTTAAAGTTTAAAGTTAGATTGACTCGAGGATTAAACTAAAGTTTACGCTCTCCTCTGAAAGCGTCTTGTTTCCCTTCGATTCTATTAGTGACAAACTTTCAAAATGTGACATGGGTGTTCAGTGTGGACAGTATGATTACTTTTTGATAATTATATTAAATTATTAATCAGTATCATGAAACGTTATGTGAAAGATATGAAATAACTGTATGCATTGAAAACTGACAACATGATACTGGATATTCATCGACTGAAAATGCTAGAGTTGGTTTCATACGTGAAAATGATTTTTAGCAATTTATCAATGCATTAGTAGATGCATCAATTCATATTAAAGAAGAAAAAAAAAGAAAACATTGGATTGAAAGGTATGAATTGGTTTATTTCTATTTACTAATATGGATTTGTAGATTATCTTCAAACAAGAATCAACAACAAACATCTTCAAACAACAAAGAACTCTTGGTATAGCCATTCTAAAGCACTTAATATTAAATGTATGGAAGCACCATGTAAAACTATATTGGTAATATACATCAACAATAAAAAAAAACTCCCTTTTGCATGTACGTCACACCAACCGACGGTAATGCTTTCGTGGAAAAAGTTTTGTCTTTTTTTTCTGTTCATTTCTCCCAAAGCGAAATATTCTGTTATTCTGTTCATGACGGGAAATGTTAGTCGAATTTCCAGCTTTTCAAATAGAAACGTCAGACATTTCACGTCTCCTCTATCAGTTATGCGTTGTGTGTTATTTCGAAATGGAATTCAGCGTTTTACGGGATATTTTAGAATGATTGGAATAGGGTGAACAGTATATTCGAAATAAGGGTTTTTTATTCTCTGTCAGAAAGAAAATGATTTTTGTCATAATTGAGACCTGATTTCGAACCACGCCCTATAAATGGATTTGCACAAAACTTCACTGATTTATTCAGTGTATACACACTCTGGTCATGGAACGTTCAGAGTTGTACTTTGGACATTCTTATGTAGTTTGATTTGAAAAAATATGCTAATTGAATCTGCGATTGATAAATCAGCTTTTTCCAGGCGTTCATATGCGTTGAGAAAATCGAAAAGGAGGGAAAAAGGCTTCAGATTGACTAGATATTTCATTTCGTACCATTTAAACATCGCGGTTTCATTTCTTGTACTAAAATGGTTCTACTATGATATCCAAGACATTGGAAAACATTGTAGAAAATGATGCAAAATATTTTGATTAACATATATTGAACGAAATTTTCCAAATAACTGCCCTTTCAAGTGAATATGATCAGAACACATGCAAGCACTTAATAATTACTGTCTTCTTATGTTATAATACTTGAATTTAGTTAACTTCCTACATTTTTAACCTACGGTATATCCATATATCTTCTTTTACCTTAGATTATAATATAAATGTTGACGGTACTTTATGGAATAGTCGCTGTATAGAACTCCTATCCTGAATGAAAGTTCAAACTTTGACCTTAAATGGTTACAAGGTTAAAATGAATTGCCAAAAGCTAGATTTTGGGTATAAATAAATATAAGACGTATTTAATAGGTCGCAACCTCCGCAATCGCTGGAGAAAACCACATGTTGCTGATAAATGTTCACTATTTCCTGTTTCCCATTAAACTAGAGAACATTTCAATAATAAGTGAGTCATCATACGACTAATTCCTAACAATATTACGAAGAGTACTTTATTATATTGATTAGAGACTTCCAGTTTTTCACAAATATTGCTCAAAGGTATTCTTATTTTGAGTTTAATAATTAAGTATTTTAATATTTTAAACGTTGAAACTATAAAATAGCAGCAAGTAAGAGAACATATACATAAAATAACTTTTCAAATACAAAAATGTTTAAATACAATCATTGGAATCAGATTGAGTCGAGATTTGGGACTAGATAATTAGCATGAAAACAAATCTTTGATTAATAATCAATATTTTAAGTTTCGAACGACATCTAAAACAGAGAAGAGCCAACAAACAACGAGAGGTTGTTGTTTGTAGATATATGACAATGACGACAAAATAAATTTGACTTAAAGATAAATTTAAACCCACATTTTTTATTAAAAACCTAAAACCCATGAATAATTGAAGTTTCGATTTTATCGTATTTGAAATCTACTACTTTCTTCGGTCTTATTTCTCTAACTTGTTCAATCCGATAAAAATAATAATTTTTATGTAAGGAAATGTTTAGAACTCCGAATGACTTACGACGAAAACAGTGAAGCTGGGTCTTCCAAAAACATTTATGCATATTTTTGGCAAAGTCTGAATAAAATTCTTCGATTGTTTTCATAAAATACTTAAAATATCATAATTAATTAATCTGGAGAACTGCTTTTCAGATATTCATATGTTGCAATAAAATTAATTTTTTTAACATTTTTTAAATGTTTTCAAAACTTAATTTGCTAAGTATTAACAAGGTTTCTCTTAGTTCAGTAGTAAGGTTTATTCTGGAATAATAAGAATTCATTGTCGAGGAGAATATTGTTTAGTTCAATGTATTTTGGACTTAGCATTTTGATTATTTTAGATCTACAAAAGGACTCACTTAATATAGATACAAGCCTTCATTAAATTAAAAGTACTACTTAACTAGGTGCGAGCGGAATAGTTTCTTAGTTACCCTTTTATGTAGGTTTTCATGGACTGATTAAAGAAATACTATGTTGCCGTGTTTGTTTATCGCCCTTTAATGCGAATTATTATTATCACAGGTAACAACTGTAGTGGATAGTATATGATGGTCTCATTCGTTACGAGTTCTAGTTTGAGCTTCTGAACTCTATCTATATGGCAAGAGCGCTGGTTGAAAACTTTTATCAATATCAGAAAAACAACTTATGCTGCTAATTCGTAATGTTGCCGCATCAACTTATAATTTTGGTTTACAACATTTGACGGTCCATAAATTCTAATTATTATCACTAGTGTCTTGAAGAACTTAGTAATGACTGATTCGATTTCACATTATGACGCATCAGACTGCATTCTATCCCTTTTTAACTCGAATAAAATGAGAAATAAAAATCAGCTCATGAGTTTAAAACTAATTTTACAACTTTTAAAAATGCAATTATCGATGTATTCGACGTCATTAAGACGTACATAGGCAGTTTTATTGAACGAGCTACATTTAGCATTAGCATAAAAAATAATGTGATTCTTCTGAAATGCAGTTAACCGTATGTTTGCATCAACATCACGTTGATGAGTAATTATGAGAATCGAAGGAATACATCAATTGCACTAGATGCAACAAAATGAATGGAGGATTTAGACGTGTCTTAGTCATAGAAGGAGAGCAGCCATATCATTTTAGTGTGAATGTTGATTTATCTGTAATTCCTGGTAAATATTCAAAGTATAATATATATAACACCCTATGACATTTGATATTTTATTTTTCGATCATCACCTTTTCTTCCCCAATCGACTACATTTGTTGTACAAATTAACGATGTAAATTTATCGACAACAGATGCAACATAAGTTACGCCGTGTAGTAATCACTCAAAATAAACTAAAACTATCAGTAAAATAAATCAATGAATGTGTAACAATGAAAATAATAAAAAACGATATTTGCATGGGATACTAAAAAAATATGACATTTTAAACAATTGTAACATCATAAACAAGCTTTAAAATATTGTTGAATATAAATGTTGCTAATTTACATTCATGTCACTGATGCTACCTAATTTATTTAAGAAATAAAAATAAACAAACAAACGAAAAAACCTGGTTATATACAATGCAAATCAACGAAATAATTTATTACATAATAGGCAATAGGTAACCATTTTATTATTACAACATTATGAAATTATTTAATCTTAACAATATAACTCGCTATTAATTTCAGTGATTCTAAAGCTGTACCGATACTAATAATCCCTGCTAGCATATGTTTGAGTTAGATAGACATTCTGCACTATGCAAAAATTCCTTCCTACTAGGCGGTCATTGACTGTTTCTATTTATAAATGGGATTAGGTAATACGTGAAAACTGACTTTATTTATTGTTTCTCGTGTTTCTTTAAGTAAATATTAATAATATTAAGATTGTACGGACCGGCCGTGTAAACAAATTTGATTAAAGAGCATTTTGTGCAACATGGTTGACCCAGATTCGTTTAAATCTCTTAAAAAATACGTAGTTGCGTTATGGCCACGTCTTATAGTAAGGATTAAATAATATTGATTCGTAATATTTATGAATGAGTGGCAATATTTGAAAGATTTTTAAATGATTTGTTTAATCAAATTGTTGCTCAACTTTTTATTTATATTGCTGATTAGAACAGCATATAAAATAGAATTATATTGATTTCTTTTACGGTTTCATCAATAAGAATTATACGGATTGAAATGAGGCAGATAGTATAAGTTACAGGACAACGATCTTGAGGTCCAACTAAAATAACTAAATGAAACTGTTACCCGTTCTAAAAATTATTTTCCATATTTGAAAAATTAGAAAACATAGGAGTAAAGATGAAAATTCAAGACAAACAAAAGTTTAATCCCGTTAGTATTCAAATAATTATAGGACATGAACAGTTGTTTAATTATTTATTATACTTTATTATCCTTGTATTCTATTATATATTTATTGATTATTATAATTCGTTATCATTATTACTCCTAATCGTTTGTTAGTTTCAAAATAAAAAGAAAACGTCAACCGAATATCTGGAGGTATTTAATACGGTTGCGCGCTTTTTCCTCCCGACTATCAGAGAAAAACTAGCCAGTTAAAAAAATTATAATAAAGGGTTAAGAACGACAATCGTCATACCATCAAGTGGTACAAATTGTGCCAGTGACCAGATATAATATTCTCAAAGACAGGGAAGACTTAATTACTTAATTACGTACTTAATTAGACGGGTACTTAACAATTTATCCTCCATTGCACCTCATTTAGGTACCCTAGTCGGATAGGGTAGGCTGGCGTAAATATTTTTCTCGCCACCTGTCCAGTAATTATTTCTAGGGAGAGAAATACTTATCCAATGGTCATTTGTCTCGGTCCATACACCCATAACTACTCTGAGATCGACCTTTCCTACGGGTTTACAAACCCAACGTACTTCTCGGTATTTATCTGCTTATTTACACTATCAGAGAGTCTTTAAGGGGTTGAAATGTTAATGCACTCCGTTCGGCTCTTGGCGTTAGAACTCCTTATCTGGAGTGTCTTGTCTTGTCCCAAATACGCCTGGTTTCGCATCAAAATTTTTATACATTCTTAGAGAACCGATATCTTAGAAATTAGCTTATCTAAATCTTAAATGAACTAATATATGTATTTCAAGTATTTTTGTTGTCACTAATAAACTTGACATAAATGTAAAAAAACACATAAATATATTAGATGCCTACACAATCTTCAATAAGTATCAAACATGAATATTACGATAGAAATGGCAATAATTATCCCTTTATTTATTTAAATACAAACATTTATTAATATTAATATTGCTGTGCAAACGTATGTGACTCAATGCAAATTGAAAATGTTAAACTAATGATATTTTTCATCATTAATCACGATAAACGACGGTAAATCATCTCATTAATGTTTTAATGATGGTTATGAACAAGATAGAGAGGGTTGGCTAAAAAAATTTCAGACAAATTAAAATAAAAACAATAGTTGACAATAATAGGCATATTAAGCAATTAAAATAACTCCCTCAACGTTAATATTAAATTAATTATAGAATTCATTTCATCATAGAAATAATTCATAATCGGATTATATTTTGCCTGAAAATAATACACACTCAATATTAAATGAAAACACAAATACGATTTAAAATTATCCCGTTAGGAGGTAACGTTAGTTCCAAAATACCATTCGGAATGATAATTTATCATTTTCAGTAGTTAAATTTGTTTCGTGAGTCTCGATAGACGGGTTACATTCGGATTGCACGACAGAAGAAGATTTATATAGACAAGCAGTTGTCGCTCTGATAATGTTCATGCCAACGCTTAGATATTTTGTTGCTTTTTGTGTTTTATTGTGTATCAAAAGGTCCCTATATTGCAACCATTACTTTAGGAAGGAAAACAAAAATAGCATGCATCAAGATAAGTAAAAAGAATAAATATTCAATATTAAAGGGGAGGTTCTATAGCTTGTGAAAGAAATTTGAAGATACTAACGATAGATGCTCCAAAATTTCCATTAGATACAAACCGCTCTACGGAAACGAAGTAAAATTACCGTATAAAGAATAACAACAATTAAAAAATAATAACACTAAAATCAACTACAGACGATAATTATAAACAAGAATAAATTGTATGAAAATATATAATGAATGAAGTACCTCAATATGAAAGCGCATGTTTTTAAATATTGGACTTCATACATATCTTTAAATTAGTGGTGTTTGGGCAAAAGTATCGCACTTGAAGCAGTAAGGACATCAAAGCTAGATAGAAGATCTTCTTCTTAAAGTGCCTTGCATAAACTAACAGGTCAATTGAAATGTCCCCGGCCTGACACATAGATGGCGCTACTTGAAATAAATCTAAATATTTTTTTAGATAGCCCTAACCCTCAAAAGATTCGTGTATAAATTTGACAGCGGTCGGATCATTAGAAAAAATACAGTTGAAGCAAAAACTTGGCTTGATGTCGAGTTTCCAGATACTGCCCCAGGAAAATTAACCATCAAAGATTGGTATGCTAAGCTTAGACGTAATGAAATGAGCACCGAGGACGGTGAACGCAGTGGACGTCCAAAAGACGTTGTTACGGACGAAACATTTTAAAAAATCCACAAAATGATTTTGAATGACCGCAAATTGAAATTGAATGAAATAGCAGACACTAAAAAAATCTACTGAATGTGTACATTATATCATTCACGGATATTTGGGCATAAGAAAGCTCTGCATAAACAACGACGAGTTGATGATTCGGAGCATAATAAACCCTACTTTTTGCGTCAATATGCGATATGTGTCATCCGAGTGGACCGCAGACGATGAAAACAGCGACTATTACATAGCGTTATTGGATCGTTTGAAGGACGAAATCGCCGAAAAACAGACAATGTACCGTGTCACAAGTCAGTGAAAACGAGTGGAAACGATTGCAAAAATCTATGAATTGGGCTTGAGACGAATTGCTTCCTCATCCTCCGTTTTCTCCAGATCTGGCCCCCAGTGACTATTTCTTGTTCTTATATCTCAAAAGAATGCTCGCTTGGAATAAATTTTCGTCGAATGAAGAGGTGATCGCCGAAAGTGAGGCCTATTTTGAAGCAAAGGAGAAATCGTACTACAAAAATGGTATCGAAAAGTTGGAGGGTCGCTATAATCAGTGTACCACCCTTGAAGGGAATTATCTTGAATAAAAAAAATGCCAAAAAAATGTGTTTTACTAAGGTAGGCCGGGGACTTTTCAATTGACCTGTTATTAGAGACAGCAGCAACAACGAGAATTAAGCAACAGCTATTCTTTAATAAATACCTCTAGTCTTTGAAATCCTGCCACCAAACACTGAAATTATAGTGATTCTAATCCACTGGAGTTTGGATAAAAGCTTGCCGTTCAGGATATAAGGCCAACCAAAGGGAAATTACAGTATTTCGGTTGCACAACTGTAGACTATTGGAATTTGGAATAACCAAACCATTGCACAAATTTGAGTAAACATTTTGTAGTTTAGAGGATTATCAAAAGAGAATACTCAATGATAGTTTAACTACAACATTAATAACCCTTTATCCATCAGCCATAGTAAAATGACATCTTTATATTATAATGGTTTCCTTTATTCAATACTTAATAAAAATAATTGATTCAGGATATGTTTTAAGCTTACTTTTATATTTGCTTTGTTCCCAACACGCTCTAAAGAATTTATTTCAGTTAAAATCGTAGTGCAATAATAAAAATAGTCTTTGATAAGTGATTTTGTTTTCCTCAGCAATACAGGCAGAATGCTTTCAACGATAATTCACTCTTTCTTCGTGTTCTTTCGCTTTATGTCCGCAACAAAAATAACACACTACAAGTGTGTACGTACCAACTCTACTCAATATAATGGAACTTAAAAAAACATGGCACGTCTCAAATAATGAACGGACATCTTTTGTGTTATTTCTTGTTGCTTTGTCGAATTTATTTTTTGCTACGATGTTTCCGAAAGTTTGTATGGTGGTTAGTATCTTGTCTAACCACCATAAAAACATTTGTTTTTGATTTATCACAAAACAATTTAATTACATTATAGCGTTTTAAATGCTTTTTAAAGTAAAATACTGACAAAAAATTGGAATTGCTTAAGAAAACAATGTTATTTTCGTTCTCTTGCAATATCATGCCACGAATTATTTTTCTCCCAGGTCTACGTCTAGGTGTGTCTCTATAAAAAGAGCCGAACAATTTCAAGAAAAATAAATTTTCCATGCAGATAAGGTAACTGGTGACAGTAATGTACGGTTTTCCAAAATGGAATTATTAGATGTCGCTTCTTCGTTCTTTACTATCTTATTGTCCTCGCAATGATTGTACATGCGGTGGTATAAAGTTGGGACATACGCCGTCACATAAAAGTAAATTGTCATGAGTCTAGTACGTGTCCTTTATAGTAAATTTGGTTGATGAGTAGTTATTTTTTATGTTACGGCAGGTACACTGTTGAAATTGGGCTATGCGCTTCAAGGCTGGGAAATATTGCCAGTGTTATATAAAGAAATGTCAAGATATTTACATATATACGGTTCCACGACGTTTCCACGTTCAAGTTCATTATTAAACCAAGCTATTATTAAATATTTCTTAAAAAGTACAATTAATTCTGATTATTTAAACACATTTCTCTGAAAACATAATTATGAACCATCCTTTTTTATAACATACCATGTACGTATGTATATACAATTTACACACATAGAATACAATACACATACAATTTATATTAAAATAATGTCATCATTACGGTAATATAACAAACAACTTCATGAACACTTCATTAACATATGTCGAAAAAGTTTACATATGAAAAGATGGTTTGATAATTATTTAAACTCAAATTTGTGATACTTACATTCCGCGATAAAAATTTAGCACCTAATTTCCATTTTAATTCTTAATAAAAGCAGCATTTTAGCTTAACGGTTCTACGATTAAATATGGTTAGTGATGGTAGTACTCATATAACCAATATAATGAGATAGCTATTCTTTACTTATAGGTTCCCCGTAATATTGTGCCGCTCAAACTAAGGAACAAAGATATAATAGCACTTTTACCCTAACACTTTTCAATAATGTTAAAATCAGAGGGGCGTGCTGCTCACAGTTTTGGAATGAATAATGAACAGTAGCAACGTCTTGCTGAATAACATAAAATTGGCTTTGTGTTACTTATTTTGCTGTTAGTCGATGATTTAATATATTGACTATTAATTTTGCCATAAATTAAATATTATTTACGTTTTTCTTTCAAAAACCCATAGTAGCTCAATACATAACACTTCCGCTACTCAACTGTCTGTGGCTTGAAAAACTTCTGATCTTTTCTTAAATCGTGATGTGTAAACATAACTTACTTATTGTGTGGTGTTGAGTACGTTGGGTTCTGCAAAATTTTCCTTTAGAGATACAACAGAGTATCCTTCATAATTCTCGCTATGCGTGGCTGACTATTGTTTCGAAAGATGATTACTTTCTTTGCAACAATAGAATTTGATTACTTGACGTCTACAGTAGGGATTATTATTAGTAACGATTTTATTCCATCTTAGTAGCTTTCAATACAATAAACCTTGCAGATCCTGTCATATGAACAGCAAGATTATGGACTCTAGGACGCTTGGCAATTACAATATCGTTTCAAAGCCAAAAAAAAACATATTTTTACCTAAAACTGCTATCAGTGATGAAAACTGGGATTGTATTGACAAATTTTATTAACAACTAAATATGTTATAAACTTCGGTGGTCCCAGAACCCCACTCATTATAAACAATAATTAATCGTATTGAAATTATATTTAAAAGCAATACAAGATCAATATGGCGGGGGTCTCTCAATATAGGAATTGCTTGGTAGCATGTGATTAAGTATTAAACTCCAGATCTATAAATTATTAATAATTTATTTTGTAACGCTATTGCAACTAATTTAATATACCATTTATTTCAAAACTTATTGGTTATGTAACTATTAATATAAACTTTACAAATAATTCAACGTTTTTAATCCGACTGAATGCCTATATGAACATACAAAAAAGTATTGACTGAATTACGAATTCAAGCGATGTTATTTATATTGTGTGTGTAGTGCATAAAGCAAATTTACACCTTTTCCTCATTTAAATTCCATTAGCGAAGATAAACAGGCTGGTTTTTTTGAAACCAATGTCAAAACTGGTAGTATTATGCCACATCCATTCTTAATGTTGTGCATAATAATATTCCCAGTATTGTTTTGTTGTTATATCTGTGGTCTTTAGCAGCTTTATATATTTAGCTATTTACATTTTATATAGAAACATATCCTGGTGTTGCTATATCAAGAATTGTTCTAAATAAATAACGTAAAATATATAATGATATAAATGTAAAGTATAATTAATTTGTATGGAAATAAAAATTAAATAAATGATTATTAAATAAAGCCGCTAGGTTCACGATATATAATGAAGAATAACTAAAAATAAAAATTTCAAAAAACAAGTCTATAATATAACCATAAGGCTGTGAGTATCTCTTTATCGACAAGATCTAGATAATCGAAATAATAGCACATTAGAACACAATACAACATAACCCGTTATTTTAAGGCAATAAATATATCGTCTAAAGTATAGGGGGACCAAAAAATTTCGAATAAAATTTAAATTATACACGAACCTAATGATAGAGTGATAATTTTCGGTTATTTAGCATCACAATATGGGCATAATTTTATTTTATTCGGTTTCCTGTGTGCGTTTTCCAGTTCAGCCTCATAAAATTTACTCTCCATTATACGAATTCACTGAATTTAGAATATATAAATTAATTCGGTTAGGTTAGAAAAGAACCGTTTTCCAACAAATTTTGATGGGATTTCTCTCACACGATTTTTAATGGGGTTAATTTTAGTGCTCACAACGTAGTATTATTTATTAAAAGAGAATTTTATTCCCGAATTGACCATAAATAAGTGTGAACCGGTATCTATAATAATATATAAATAAGATATATAAAATAGGAATAATATATAAAAAGGCAAGTAGCTCAAAATTCTCTAAAAATCATATTATATTAAAATACATATTAATAAAAAAATCTTCTAAAATAATAAATATAAATAAAATTGCTTAAGTAAGATAATTGCTTTCAAAAAATCTTCTTCTACACTCAAACGCAATTTCTTAACTGCGTTCTGATATAAAACTGCTAAAAAGTAACAGATGTCTGTTATATTAAGTTAAGGTAGTATTGAATGTCTATATCTCTTGGATTATCTGCAAAAATAATTGTATTAAACATACGTTGTAAGTGTAAAAATTTAAAATTACTACGTTTGCTATAATTTCTGCCTATATGATCCCGCCTATTAAACAGAGTGAGTTATTCAAGAAGTGCTTTTCTAAATTTTTTTAATAAATCTTATATGCATTTAAGATATTTAACGCATTTTTTGATTATATACTAGCCAGGTTATTCTATTAGAATAAATTATAATTCTGCTTAATGAAAAAACATTTAAAAAAGCCACATATTTATATTACTAAAAAAATAATAAAAAGTGAAATTTTGAGAGTTAGATCTACTTTGCTAACTAAAAAGAAAATACATAGTTGAGAATATCATAATTATAAATAAAATCACGTGATTTGCTCTAATAACGTGGCAGTTGACTGAAAATCTCAATTTTAAACGAATATTACTAAAATGGACATGCTTCTTTTAAACTAATTTCAATATATTTAGGTCGAATTTTCGTATAGTCTTCCTATTCACCTATCCTTTGAGTATCATACCCGCTCTATTCACCAAATAGTGTTTCTTCTGATTTACTAAAATCTAGCTATTCTGATTGATTAATATGAAGTACTGTTCTTTTAAGAAGATACTCTCAAAATTCAATGCTTGCAAATAAAATCTTTTGATATTTATTAAATTAACAAGATAACTTAGTAACACTGAATGAACAGTTTACCGTTTCGTAATTAAATTTTAATGGAATAAACCGAACATAAAAATTAAAGTACGGTTATTTTCGATCAACCTTACTTAATAAACTACACGTGATAAGCACTTAATGACAGAACATGTTTCTGAGATTTTGTGTGCATATCTTTTCAAATTCAGATTCACTATATTTACCTATGATTTAGAAATGCCCTTGCAAGTGCATACAGTGCCTTTTAATATATTTATGTATCATATAAAAGTAAATCATATAACTTATTAATGCAACATTATTAATGCAACCTAATGTCTATTAAAATATAACGTACAGCATCTTGACCATACAGCAATATAATTAAACACCAATATCTTATTAGATAGATTAGATAACTTAACTATTCCTTAATGTTACCTGTTAAGAGTAGTCCTAGTATTATAATTTAACTAAAATAATTTCAGCTAGCTGTAATTAGCTGTATAGTACTGTGTAGATGTATATCAACGTATGTTAACATCGTCATTTACTTCTCAACGATTTTATTTACTTTCTTCGCCACAATGATTAATTAATACAACACACCAAGAAACAACATTTGCTACAAAAAAGTCGTCAACACCCACTACATTTAAAAAACTGGCCAATCATTGCTCAATGGAAGATAAATAATAAAAAATTGCCTAAAATTACCTACAACGTAACATATAATTATTCGAAACTGTACAACGGTTGTAATTTACATTCAAAACTGACACAATGTAAGATGGTAGATATCAGGATAATATATATAAGGGGCTCCAATTTACATATGTATATATTCGGCAATAACTTGGAAACATTTGGTCGTTGCGTAACAAGAGTACAGAAACAAAAAGGTACTTTAAAGGATGTCTTATTTAATTGGCCCAGTTCTGTTTCAGTAATTTAGTCTCGTTTGTGAATCATCGATATTATCGGTATTTTGCGTTGTTAAAATATAGAAACCACTTATGTATACATTATAAAAAACACTAACTTGTAACGTATACAGGGATATTTTAAATAAAACTTACTTATTTTAAAAATTTGACCTAAATCTTTCTAAATCTAAAAGTGTTCTAGTTAGAAGTTAGAAGAGATTATGGGCAGAGAGATCTCCTTTTTGTACTTCTATTGGCAAAAAATAATAAAAGTTTTTGGTTATGAACTTCTTTTAACATTGTTTTAAAATACTTCATTCAGTGTGTATTTTATTTATTTTAGCACGTCTTCAAATTTTGTAAAAAGTGTTTTACATAATATATACATAATATATTTATATAACCATAGTTTAATGATATATACATATATATATATATATATATATATATATATATATATATATATATATATATATATATTAGTTTTATGATAACAATATGAATGTAATTGTTCTTCAAATACAAGTCCATAACAATTCAAGTCATTGATATTAAAGAATTATGCACAGATCTAGGGAGGATACTGCAGGTAATTTTGGTATTTAATGTATGAAAAAACAAGTTTCAATGACTAATGCCACAAAACAAAAACAGGTTCAATTATTGGCAGATTTGTTTTATATTTATTGCTCACCGATTAATTTTCCATTACTGTTCCAATTATTGTGTCCATTTTCTAAATCATCCTCATATGATGCAGATCTTTGCAATCTTTTCTCACTTGTGAATCTTTGCAACTACTCTTCTGTATAAGTTAGTTATAAGTTGGCCTAGAAAACCCAGAACAATGAAGGACCATCCAAAGGAAAAATCGAATATCGGAAATATTTCATAGTTCAGAAGCTCACCAAAGACGAACTAACGGACGAAGGTTTGGTTAATACTCACAGAGAACTTCTTTGTAACTAAAACATTCCGAATAAAACTATGATCCGAGAGAAGAGAAGGGAGGTGTTACCCGTTTGCCACTGGTTGTAGATTTTATTTTAATTATGGATAATTATATTTGGACAGATTTGGTTAAAATCAGAATTAATCGAACAAAGATGTTCACTCACCGATACCTTGATATAGCCAAAAGATATTTTTGCTAAAAATAGGATAACGTTGTTACCAACGATTTGTATCATATTTGCTCGTTTATACATATTTAGTGGTAAGCAAAACGAATTAGGAACATAACGCACAGTTTTAAAAACTAAAGAGTAATTATTGATAAAGCTGGTACATATATGGCCAGAGATAGAGATGGTTAACAAAAATTGTAAAAAAGTAAAAAATTGTTAATAAAATTGTAAATAACAAAACTGTGCCCGGATGTCTAAACGCAATGACTTCTTATTGCGGTTTACCGCCCATGCCCGCCAACCGCTTGTTATCAGCCACCCTCAAAATTACACAATTTCCACCATTTATTTAAACACTACCTGAACCTCTATATCTCCTAATGTCTAGAAGGGCGTCCTAATGTACCCGAAGAGATAAGAACGAACAACTGAAATTAATCGGAAATGATGTCGTCGCATCTCTTTCCCGCACAGGCCCGAAATAAAAGGTCCGACGGAAAAGGAAGACGGTATTTATTTTTCGGTCAAGCAATATATCGAGTCTTGGAAGCTGAGAAAAGGGCTGCACCCGTCCCTATCGCGGTAATATCTCATAAAGGGATGATTAAGGTTGCCGTTACCACATGAAGTGGTGGATATATATTCGGATGTCTCCCTACTTGCTGTACGCCCTGGGTTATCGCGGGGTATCAGAAATTAAATTCGGAATTATACCGGATTGAAATAGTTTTCAACGACATTAATGAATTGACTTGTGATATTTAATGTTATTTTATGCACCGTAATGATCTGTTCAGAAATTATACACAATGTTAACTAAATCACGAGAATAATTCTAACTACTCACAACATTTATTATATCAATCAGGTTTATAAATAATTTTAATATTACACGTCAAAAGACTGCAAAACAGAATTATAAGAACTGGCTAGGTTATTTTCTTTTTTCTTGTTCATTTTCTTTTTTTTTTATTTAATAGGTTGACCAGCTAGAACCAAATGGATTGGAATCTGCAGTCGAACTGGAGACCGAGGTAAACTGATTAGGTTTTGTAACGTAATATTTATAGTTTTGGTTGTGCCGATCCGAAAATAACTTCCCTTTTGTCATAGGACCACACTTTTCTGACAATTTGTGTATGTTCGTTAAATTGAATAATTATTATTTTCACAAACTATTCATATTTCATAGATATTTTTTATCGATATGGCCTTCACAAGCACACCCTAAAATCCTTTCTTTTGACTAGTCCTCTACGTACATTTTCGCTCGTGGGAAGAATCCTTGAAGCGTTCAACAGTAGTTTGACACTATTAAGTGATTCCAATATTCCTTGGTACCTTTTTCTCATATCCTGCATGTCCTAATGAAATTGTCCAACTTGCTCTGCAGTCACATCTTCTTTCACGTCAAGTCACGTCTTCAAAAAGTAGTCAGGTGTGAATGAAAAAAATGTAATTTCAGGTTCATTACTAATCTAAAGCTTGAAATGCTTTCAGCATTCTTTTGACGATTAGTTTAAGGTTAGGGGCCTTAGACACTTTAGACGTTAGACACTTTCTGGAGATCTTGATCTTACGATCGTGATTAATTGCGGACCAGTTTTAAGCCGTACTGTCGAAATCATCTTTCTCATCTTTTACTTCTGACAGGCCTGAAAACTTTGTAACTATATCTCTGAAGTAATCCCCATATTCGAATTGCTTCGCTAATAACTTTAGTGCAGCGATGGTAAAATAATTTTATGTGGAGCTAGCAATGTTTCCTGGAGGATGTTGTTTTTAGCAACTTTTCTGGGGCCAACATTTATTGGTCCATTGATTCGACAATTTGGTAATAATTTGGTAAACCCAACTTGTTGTTCGAGCAAAATGTACAAAATTTTAAAATCGCCGCACACCTGCCGATCATGCTCTTGATATTTAAATTTTAAAAACCTGACATTATGGAATCTTCCCATATTATTTTCAGAATACAAAAATACGTATAAATAAGTTGATAATAACTTTAGTTGCAGACCTGAGTAATTTACCTATTTCTTAGATTTTTAGCCTATATGAGATCACCTATTATATTCAAATCACGCTAAATATGAATGTTGATTTCAAAACAATTTTCCGATATCTAAAAATCCCAAAACGCATCTTATCCGTAAGCAGTGGCTTTTTAAAACACGTCACATCCAGCTGGCTCGAACGTATCACATGTTTGTATAGTAATTTCCTAAAATTAAGCAAAACTGATTTAAAATAACCGTACTTGTGTTTATACAAGCCAGGAGTGTTAATTAAAACATGTAAATTTCAATTCAAAGAATGCTGACGTACACGAGAGTTTATTTTCGTTTCCAATTTCTCCGATAGGAATCACAATATATTGGAATAGGCTGCTTGATAAAGACTATATTCCTCTAATTCGAATTATAATAAAAATTAAACTAAAATGAAATAAACAAAACTTAATATATCTTATAGAATATAGTTAAAATAATATAATATTAAAATATATTATTTGGTTTAAATTCAATTAAATATTAATTAAATAGGATGCCCTATTTTGAATTTATTCAAATCAAATATATGAATATGAATATTGAATCAAAATATATATCAAAACGAAATAAATAGGGGGACGTTGAATTGCCAGCAGTTTCGCAGATATTCGAAATGTTCTTTGATATAGTTTAATAGACTTTGGGCAAAATTATTTCAGTTCAAGCTGATAGGTCACCAAGGTGGATTGAAAATGCCGCACTTGCTGCTACAGTAACTTACTCTATTGGCCACCAAAGACAGATTGCTACAGGCATTTGGAGATAGCAAAACTTAAAACACGAGACTATTCCACACATATTTGAACTTGAAAATTTGAGTCAAAGTAGTGCAAATCAGAATCTCACCAAATGTTTTGTGCTAAGCCCTACATGCATTTAATATATTACATGTCACGTCATGTCAACATACGTAATAGAATTGAAGAATTTGATAAAAGTAAATTAGTAAATTAAAAGTAGTTTCTTCCAGTGGGACATCCTGATTAAGACCGATATGTTAGTGCAATCGTAATTAACTGGTAATATAGATGAGACTAAAAAATGAGTGCTGTTCAAAGAACTGTTAAATTCAAAATTATTGAATTACATCAATTCAAGACAATATAAACAGGAACGAATAAATAAGAAGAACAAGAACATCTCGAGTGAAGCTTGAAAATAAAGGTTGGCAATCTTTTCGCCTCAACAATGAATGATGCACAAAAGGACAGTCGCTGTGCAAACAAGAGCGACAGCCCAAGTAGCAGCAGCAGCAGCATCGCAGTCCAGGGCCTAATTGCTATTTCGCAGTTAGTTCTCAATCTTACGTTTGTAAAAGCGGCCTGACGTAAGCAGAATTTTAATTAAAAATTTTAAGTAGGTCTGGATTTTTCGACGTGGTAATAAACTCTTTGTCTTCGGCATCGGGCTTACATTGGACGACGAGGTGGGACTTGATAAAACGCGCCTTTTGTTTCATTATACGGTTTAACGAGCATTTTTAGATTAAAACTGTTGAAAGAATAAAGGCGTCTCGTTCGCGAACGAATAAATGCGAATAAGAAAATTGGGAAATGATTCCCGGGCATTGTTAATAGTTTTGATAGATTAAAACCGCTTTGACAGGGAAGAATAAAAATACACGTAAAAATTCAAATTTAAATTAGGTTCGACTTTCTAGTTAATTTTTAGATTTTGAGTAGATTCGTTTAACACAACTGATTATCATAAAACATTTTTACACAGTATCCTAATCAAAAAATATCAAACCTATAAAGATCAATTAAAAACAGTGAATACATCTAGTTCATATAGAGCGGTACTCAAGCATATGGAACCCTTGACAACTACCTCAATGTTGAGACAATTAAACTAACCAAAAGGAAATAATCGTATTCGATCACTTTATGAAGAGCGAGGTCCGTTCCAAGGAAGTACTCTGGGTAACAATTAATAAAATTGTATTGATGGTAAAAATTGTTTCACACAGAAGTTAAATTACAACATCCTTTAGTGTAACATCTAAAAGTATAACTGTTTTAACACTCAATATTTACCCTATAATCTATTCGCGAATCAGTACAAACATTTAAGATATATTTTTTTGAATTTGATTATATGGTTTTGGAAAGTGTAACATTCTCATTTCTGTTCATCTTCGTTTGCTACTTGTTCTTTGGTCCTATTAAGTGCGATGTTTATATTAAAATTCCTATAGTAGAATACATATTCTATATAAAATTAGATTATATTCTATATATAATTATCCACAGATGAAAACAATGAGATTAAAATACCCTTTAGCAAAATGATTAACTAAAATTTAAATTAAATTTAATTTTAAATAATTATGCAATTTAAATAATTAATAAAATAATTATAAATAAAACAAAATAATATTTCCTCAAAATTCAATTGCAGCTTAAGAAAATAATTATGGGTAAATAATTGAAAATAGTTAATAAATTTATTATTATTATTCTATTACTAAGGTCATATCTAGGATACTTTCAATACAGTTAATGATTATAATGATGTAGAGTCTCTTTAAACCCTCTGATTTATTTCAAACCTATACACGCATAATAAGCGACAAACCGAAAAGGGGGTAAAGCACACCGTTACTACAAGTTGAAAATGAAAATTCAATAAAAGACACCAACTCACAAAAAACCTTAAATGTATTTTAACTTTATAATCATGAAGGGGTAAAAACAGGTTCAAAATACAGTAGGTAAAAATTAAAAAATGAAAATAAAATAACAACAGATATCCTGGATAAATAAAAATAAATTATTCAAATTGTGAAGTAAAAAAAGAATATATTTTCTAATCTAACTTTTATCATAAGTCATATATATATTATGATACAGTTATAAATAATATAAATCTAATAATAATATATAAGCCGGCTTGGTCGCGCAGTGGTAAAGGCGATAGGACGGTCGACTCCTACTGTTGCGATAGTCGCGGGTCCGAATCCTGCTGGGGTATGGTCGTAAATCTATGTGATTGTTTAAAATTTCTGATTGTTCTAGGCAAGAGTAAAATCCGACAAGGAAAATGAGCAAAGTCATGCCAGTAACCAGGCTGGGTAAGACCGGATGTCTTCCGGGATGATTTTTAAAGCTGGTCACTCGCCAGTCGGTAGGCTTAATGCTAAGACGTGATTCGGAGCCGACGTTAAACTTTAAGTCCAGTCCAAATAAACCCATCGTTGGTAAAACGAGATATAATTTGTTACTGTTTTCATAATTTTATTTTCGCCAACCTTGTATCATTTCTGTATATTTTCAGTAATATAGTTACAAATAATACAAATCTAATAGTTGTACAAAGATATATGCTAAGTAATTCACGTTTAATGATTAAAATTCTTTATATAGATACACTGATTCCTTATTGATATTCTTAATATATGCCTAATATATAAAAAAGGTCGTTATTATTCAGTATATATTCAATAAGTACATTTATTATTAAACGTTCATAAACAATATTAAATATGCTTGAATGACAAACACTGACCTCTCAGGCCAATATATTTATTTCTTCACATATTAACAACTGGTTAGTTGATATTTAATATCTCCATTTGCCTTAATGGCTCCGCATAATGTTAAGGTTTGTAAAATATTGCACTAAAATGTTTATATTGTCCCATAACTTAGCAGATATCGACTTTAACGACTTACATATAATCATTAAATCATACCATTTCAGAGAATCGAATAAATATCAATTGATCTATTTCTAGATTAAATCAAATGAGGATATATCCTTTAAAGATTTTTTAAGTGAGTAAATCAGATTCATTCGTTTCATTAATATTCTTTGTAATAGACCTTGTTGAATATAAAACACATAATAATTTCGTTAGGCACATTTTATCCATAAATTACACGTATTAAAATTACTGATTGAATAAAATTTATGATTCAATTATTGCTATCAACATTGTTTTTTATCAGGAAATAAAATCACGTATCTTAATACAGGAGTTACGTGTAGGGATGCAGAAAAAATATCGATATATCGATATTTTCTGAAAAAAATATCGATACTTTTGGCCAATATAATGATATTTATTTAGTCAATATTTTTCAATATTTTTTCAAAATAAATTAAATATAATTTTTAATAAACCTTTAAAATTGGAACTTAATTTCAAATCTTTGTTAGGCTAAAATTTTACTATTTTTATTTTTTCAAAAATATCACTACTTTTTAAGAGATTTGGAAATAATATTTAATATAATTTTTAATAAACCTTTAAAATTGGTACTTTGTTTCAAAGGTTTACCTATATATTTTGTAAGGCTAAAATTTCACTATTTTTATTTTTTCTTAAAAATATCGATATACTTTTTTGTAAAATATCGATATTTTTGTTGTCCGATATATTGATATTTTTAAAAAAGTATCTATATATTTTTTAAAATATCGATATATCGAAATATCGATATTTTTTCGGTGGCCAACACCCCTAGTTACGTAGATTTGTTTGCCTCGTTACCAAGGTGCAATAGGTTCGAATCCCACTTTCGTTTATGTTTCTCTACAGGAGTTTCAAATCTGACGCAGAATAATTTACACATTGGTGAATGTTGTGGGATTTATTATAATTATTAATTAATTATTAATTATTACTATGAATTGTTGTATTTTAAGGATGGTTTTAATTGTTTATGTATTTTAATGATAAATAAGTTTGTTATAAACAGTGGCACCTGATGCATAAGCGCTGTAGAGCTCCCAAAAAAATAAAAACTAAAGAAGCCCTCAAAAATAATAATGTAATCTTACTAAAAAACTAAAATACTTTTTACAACATACCAAAAAACAAATCCTACTTAGCATCCGCGAATTCTTGTTGTAATAAATGACAAAAAAGGTGCAATGGAAGTGAGAGCCACGGAAGTAACGTGGACTAACGCGACTCAGGCTATCGTTATTATTTATCGGAGTTACACGATCGTGCTCTATGGGCTACTCAAACACCAGCACTAGCTACTAGCGTAATCACCAAAACGGTCTAAAACAAGACCGATATTTAAGTGGAAATGTTCGCTGCATTTTGTCCAGAGCACTTTGGACCTATGTGATATCGGTTATCTGTAAGGGAATTTTATTTTACGAGACTTTCGGCCAGTTAATAAGTAATAACTGTGACTATGGAAGTGGTCATTAATTTAATTAATGTGAAGAAACATTCTTACGAAGAAAAGTTGTAATTTACGTGACACGGAGACAGAGAAAGATGTACGGACTATTAAAGTTGTACGACAATAGAAATTATCTCATTGAGTGCATTGATGAAATAGAAGATCTGCAGCAACACAATCTGTAGATTTTGGTTTGGATTTTTAATTATTTAACTGCGGCAAAGCAAAATTGAACCTATTGGAATAAGTGACGCTATAGATAATATTGAAAACATCATTAATGAAACATCAGATAAAATAAGTTATGTGCCACCAGAAAATAAACGCAACTGTCCAGGCAAGAGTAAATTTTATCACCGCATTCCTGCTGTTGGTGATGTGATAATAAATTGTGCAAAGATCGACTTCATTGTAAAGAACATCTGGTAGTTGCAACACGTTTTTTTCGGAATACTTTGATCGGAATACTTGTATTGCGGTAAATTTCCTGAGGTTAACTCACTTCTGTATGTCCGTTTTATCCTTGATAACATGATAAGGAACGATTACGAACTGAACTGTCAGTTATTTAATCAAGAAATGTTTGCAGAACATTAAATGGTACACTACCTCTTCTGAAATTTGTAATAGCAAGCAATCTAAAGACAACTTAAGAGCTCTTTAACAGTTTATCTCCGAAGTAGACAATTTTAATGGCAAAATGATTACTAACGAACGAACTAGCGAATTTGCGAACAGAAAAGAACGTAGGACGGTAGACTTAATTTGTCAAAAATAGAAGTTCTTATTTGCAAAAATTGCAGAACACCTTAATTTTTATCAGGACCCACCACTGGTTATACAGTAGTAAACCAATCAAAATTAATTTAGGAATATAATTTATACTGATGTTCTCGAGCTATACAAGAAAATTACTTGAACCTCTTATGCTAAGAAAATTTTTCTTCATTTCAATACTCACACAAACATTCAAATGTATAAATAATTTTGAAACTTATTAGTATATTAATTAGTATTATTAACTAACCTAGGAAAGCAATATACACACAATTAATTAGTAT
Organism: Rhynchophorus ferrugineus; assembly: GCF_030347505.1. NCBI lineage: Eukaryota > Metazoa > Arthropoda > Insecta > Coleoptera > Curculionidae > Rhynchophorus > Rhynchophorus ferrugineus. The sequence goes on from NW_027472581.1 coordinate 69,045,032, forward strand.
GAAAAGTAACGTCAAAACAGAATTCAAAAAAGTTCATTTATATTTTAGATTAAAAAAAAATAAATTCGCTTCTTTATTCTTGAAACCTATGTGATGATAAAGGTTGAACATTTGAAATATTTTTTTGTAATTAATATTATAGGACACTTACTAAGAAAGGCAAAGACTAGAAACTAGATCTTTCCAGATTTCGTTATTTAAAACACCCTACATTTCTGAGTTCGATTTCGAACCCATCATTCATTGTTTAACTTCATACCCTTCTTATTTCGAGAAGTAGGGCATGGCGGATAGAAGATTGGGCTCTCCTTTCATCGACGGATTAGAGTCCCCTTCCTTTTTTGCAGCTAGTTTAAGGTGACATTTGAGTTTCGGATGATCCGTTAAGCTTTCCCCTGCGAGCGAACCAGAAAAGTCGTTTTGTTATTGCCACTTTCATTGCGAGGATATGTAAATCCGTGTTGTAATTACGTAGATATTGCAGATTATGGCGAGTGTTTGTTATTAGTGTTTACGATATCGTCGTCGTTGGGGAAAAAAGGGTTCCAATGTTAATTTTTAACCAGGCTGTTTAGGAGAGGGAATGTAAGATGCGAAAGGTAGATTGCGGAGTTTCGCTAATACTCTTAATGATAGCTGTAATTTTATTCCGACGTGACAATGAAGTTTAACTACCGAAACATTTAGAACATAATAATTACGATCAACACAATAATCTGTGTCACTTATTTAATTACATAATTAAGTAACACAGATGCAGAGGATACAATATTTAAGATTACAATCGCACTAAATACATTTAATGTATTAACTAGACTAAGATAGAAAATTGGAGTTGTGATTATTTGTTATCAAAGGTTTCATTTACATCTTCAGTACCTTCTAGTAGGAGAATATTAAATAGAATATGTGAGTACGAAATACAACGATATTCCCATTTATATTTAATTCCATGTTATTAGATACCATCTGACGTCTTTATTGGTAACTTGGTATTGTTGAACATAATTTCTTTCGAAATATTTTGAGGTAACAATTTGCAAGTAAAAACAACATTTCATATATTTTCGAATATTTCTGTGCGATTATTCAAACTAGTGGTATTAATAATATAATAGACATCAATAATAGTCATCAAAGTCCTCATTGGATTCCGAACTTAACTAATGATCGAAAACTGACCAGTCGATTGGCACAAGAATGTTAAAAAATACATTCAAGGTACATCAAAAGCTCTGTATAACATCTACACAGGAGTCTAATCATGGATATATGCCGAGTCCGAAGCACAATCGACAGTACCAAAGACGCGTCAAACCAAAAACCAAACCAAACCCAACGTAAGTTGTTAGCAATAGAAGCACATCAAAACTAAGGGTTGCTTGTTTCTTTGATGGGTTGCTTACTAATCATGTATTGACAGCGGAATTAAAGGACAGTAAATTTTTTACAAAATCTAATCCATCAAATAATATAAATAAAAAAGATTCTTTTTAAATGAAACTTGTAACGTTTTCCGTCGAACATTTGATATACTGATCCTTAAGGTACTATAGAGAAATATTTATAAAATTGAAATAAAAACAAGATAAAGGTAGCAAGTTTAAGATTTAAAGAGAGTGCTATAAGCAAGCAAACAGTAAATGGGTTAAATAGTTTAGTCCAGGTGTTGTATGAAATTAATGTAAAATTACACATATGCTGCAATATTTATTTCATTATTAATAAAATGTTGAATTCTTGAATAAAGTTGCTTTTAGATGTATAACATTTATGTCAGAAGTTGTTTCTTTAACCGTATCCAGAATGAAGAATAATATTTATATTACCAAGTGTGCATCCAAGATCAACGCATTAGAAAAAGGGGCGTAGAACAGCATTCATACCGTGAACATGGTTGCATCATACAAAATAAATATAATTATTTAAGTTTTTAGTTTTTACAACTGATGAAGTTGTTGATTTATACTAATTTTTGTTTCTCATAACATTATTTTTGCTACATCAAAAATGCCTTATGAAAAAAAGTATTTGTAAGGAATTTTATTCAATGAAAGAAAGTCATAGTATTCCTGAGAAAGTTTATGGGAAATAGGATCTAACCTTAAAATTGAAATATCAATGAAATGTAACTTATAATTAACTGGAAATTGGGAATTTGATATGAAAACTCAAGTCGAGCGTAAGAAAAGTTTGCTGAATGATTAATTGGTCATTTTTGTCTTTAAAATTCCTTGATATCAGACAAATCAAAAAAATTAAAAAACAATGATAATTCGAAACGTATGCTTAGCCTCGTACACCAAAAAAATTGGAGATAAAGAAGATTATTCACGATGTAAACGTTCTCTATTGACCATCATTTACTAAATTGAAGTAAACATTGAAAAAACGTGACCAGATTGGGTGACGAGATGGGATATCATGACATCATGACAAGTGGAATATTATGTGGAGCAATCAGTTAAGCGATCGGAATATTTTATCACACGTCCAGTTATGCATTACTTAATTCATATTAATTAAAAATTGACTAATGCATTTATTGGCTTGAAAAATATGGAGACCGCAAATTTCCTCAAATATGGGACCATTTTATATAGTCTATTTAAAGCAGCAGTAAACCCACGTCACCTTTGATATACAACAATTTTCTAATATAAATAATATAACAAAAATGCTATAAAATAGTTTTAACATTAAAGTACAATAGTTACGGCATTTTCAACCAGAGTAATCCCAAATATTAAGCAGCGATTTGAAATGTATCAAAACAAGTAAAACGCCAGAACAACGTTTGCCGGTTTATAATCTCTTATTATCACTAGTGTTCTGACTGTAGTGTTCACTGGTGTTCAGCGTTGTATCTCCTTTTAACTGGAATAAAATGAGAAGGAAAATATTGTCTGGTAATAAAACGAATTTACAAGTCTTGATGACGTGAGTCTACTGTTACTTTGGATAGACTATAGAAGTAGCCCTCGATAGACAATACTTAAATATCATTAAAACATTAAATATATTTACATACAATCTAAAGATATTAAAGACAGAAATTAACAAATACCAAAAACGGGCGATATATTTTCTGTCAGACCTCGCAGAATCCTTGCCAAATAATATCAGGCACGCTGGTCCCATTCCGCGCATGCTTTAATGTCTCTCGGCCATCTTTCAAACTGTTGCGAAACGTTCATATAATCTTGAATGTCATCGATAAAGCCAACAAATCTTAATTAGTTCGAGAAGCGAAATAATAAAAATGATTTATTTGCATATCGCCCTATATAATTTTCTCCGCGCTCGCCTTATCAGGTATTAAATCGGCAATATATATTAATTGATTCAGACCATTAAACATGCCTACAACGAGAGCCTTTTTTACACTTTTAATTATTTTTAATAGTCCGTTGATTCTTCATAAATGTCGCCGCTCGTAAATAAGTTTATGAATTGGCTCGGTCCGTTTGTTCTTTGGCTAGTCTTGGCTGATTCCCTTCGTATCGTTCGTAATGGTCTTTTACGCGACCCTGTTTTAAGTGTTATTTCAATACGTCTTCATTTAGATAAATATGAATAATAATTATCTGATTTACCGCTAATTAGAGCAATAACTAACGTCCCGACATAATGTTAATTCAATGTCTTAATAACACTGGCTGTCAATTACCTCAGATACAATGAATTAATGAAATTACGTTTAAAATAAAATGAGATGCAGCTCACTAATAACTAATGCATATGAATAAACCAAACAAATTAATGTATATTAAATAGATTTTCTCTCAACGGAAGTTGACTTTCTAGAGTAATTTTGTTTCAAATACGAAGAAATGAACCGCAAATATTTCTCAGCTGTACTTAAGACAACTGCTAAAACCACATAGCGTTTATGTAGTGTAGTAGACTGTTATATTGCACTGCCATATCAATACATGATGATTTTTTAATGCAAAATGATGGAGTATAAAAATATTGTTTAACATAAGAAATGAAAACTACACTAGACCTGGCTGATTTACCAGACATATTCAAGATATTAGAGATTTCGTTGGCCAAATTAATATTATATTCTCAATTTAAACAATTTATGTCAAAACAAGTTATTATTAAAGAATATATGGAAGCCACTACAGCATTGAAATATACATATTTTGTCAAATACAATACTGAAAATTATAGTCCTTAATATAGTTATAGTTTTAAAAATAATCCGGCTCTGTGAACATAATATTCCCAAGAAGTCCCTTTAACAGCTAAACCGAATATTTTAATTTATAAACCCTGAACAATCTAATTCAAACCAAATTTCCTCAAGATTATGAAAATAGTCCGTTATAACGCCAATCATCAAATATATTCTATAGTTTTTCTAGAATTATTATTTTACCAAACATTTAGCAAAAAAAGTATTTAACAAATTATATGCATTTATGTATGAAAAAAACTATGTGAAATATATTGTAAAATTTATTTTTATTTATTCGGACTTCTATGCTACTATAGTAAATTAAATAAAAATCAAAAAGAGTAATGAAATTTTGATAATAATGGATTTAACAAATGCAACACCTCATGCTTTCACATACATATGCAGATGTAGTCAAAGGAGAAAACATGTAAGTAAATGATGAATTGGGACCGGTTCATCAAAGACGATGACCAAATAGAAGTGCTCACAACAGCCAATACATTCATGAAGACACATTCAATGAATTTTTGTCTAATTAACATCTAGTTAAGTAAGAATGGAATACAGAATAGGCAATTTAAGTAGGATGGTTGGGGTATGACATACACATCTCACGAAAATTATCTTACAAATGTCTAGATAATTTTAAATACAGGCGATGAAAAATATTAATTGTGCCTTCATTGGCTTTAAATTGGTTTCTTGTTTTCTTTTTCAATATTCTATTGATAATCAAGAAAAACGCGAAAATATTTCACTTTATCAAAAAATTCCCTTTCCCCTTCAATACCATGAGGATACTTTTGGATCACCTTTATATAAAAAAAAACGATGAAATGTTGGAACGCGCATAACTTCAGGACTGCTTCAAATGAGATGATTTTTTCTCGGTGATTCTCATTATTGTCAGGGTAGGATTTGTACAAAAATCTTACTTTTTACATTTAAACCTCCTAATATAAAGTGAGTGACACAGAAGAGAGTTGACAAAACTTTAAACAGATTGACGTTTTTATTTTTTAGATTGTTTTAAATCAGGAGGGTGATGAACATATGCAACTAAATTAATATATTTACTCAAAAGTAAAAAAAGGAAGTAGTTTACAAGCGCAGTTATTATTAAGCAAGTTGATTCAAAAGGCACACTGAAGAACCTGCTGAAGAAAAGCTACTAGAAGATATACCCTAAATAAAGAGCCACAGTCATTCTGAACTTGTAATTGCCCTGTATTTGGCGTCGTGATTTAAAATAGAACACATGACATATCTCGGAACAAATGAAGTAAATACTTCAAATTTGTAGTTCCGAATCTAAGATGAATTCATATTATGCCCAGCCAAACACTACTTACATGCAAACACTACTGCCAATTTCTAAATTTAATTTTATTATTGTTTCGAAATAGAGAATTTTGTTCATATTTTATACCCTGGTTCCACAATCAATTATAATCCTTATGATCAGAGAAGCGGGTGTGTATATCAGTTTTTTTAACTAGCGAATATTCAGTCTCAAAAGTATCTTGAACGACAATATTGTAAGAATCTACTCACCGTGAATAATTTAGTTTTAACCCTCAGTATTCCATTTTCTATCATCATTTGTTGCAGATTAATTCCTATAATATCGTTGATAATAGATATCGACCGCATCTTTGATATTTCTCGCCTCTCCACGCAAGCCTACATACATCTTTCTTACTTAAATAATTTGAAATAATAATATACACTTTCTTGTGAGAATAAAAAATGAAAACAAAAAAAAACGAATATATTTAATAACAGTTACCTAAACTTAATGAATATGTTAAACCTGATAAAACCAAATAAATCCAATGAAATTTAATTTAAATTTTAAATTAACTTTATATAAAAATATGTAAATATTTCCAGTTATGAAAATACTAGTAAAACAACCATTAAAATATCACAAACAATTAACTTTCCATTCTTATTAAGACCTAATCAGTTAGATGGAAATCGTAGGATGGCTGGCTAATGATTTTTTTACCGTTAAACAATAGAAATTAAACATTCAATTTAACCTACATAAGACCGTAGAAATTTACAAGACTGACTGACTCACGCTTCATTATACGACAGAAATTCAATGCAAACTCGTAAAGGCTTTGAACTCATAACTCATTTATTATCTGGAAAATAATAGTCGTATTGTTGATCCACTGATTGATTGTGGGTTTTTTTTATTGTCGATACGGATCGATCTGTTATTACAACCAGGCAGCGATTGTGCTGTTTTATGTGGAAATGTGTTTAGTTTTATTACTGCATTGAAAATCGCATTCTCGATATTCCAAGGTTGTGTATAATAGTTGTATTTACTTACCAAATTGATTTATTGGTTGTGTTGGAAATTGTTTTCACCTTACCTGAAACAAAACAAAAACGTTCAGATTGATAATAGTGTAATAAATTCCTCATATTTAAAACTACTGTGAAATAGGTTAGATTGTTATTGGTAAATTTAAAAGGAGATTAGTTTAAAAAAAGACAAATTTATTAGGAGCTATACTTAGATCCCTTCATTTTTAGATATGTTGACAATATCATAGTAAAAATGTGTTCAGCCACATGATGTAGAAACATTGACAGAAATAAATAATGAGCAATCAATGTGATTATCTAGTGAGTAACATTAGATGGTGAACAAAATGTAACCTCAATAGCATTTTGACATAAATATAATTATGCAACTGTTCTCTTACAATTGGTTCACATTCCTTAGAACAGAGCATTATATAACTATATATAAAAAAGTATATATAAGTATTATATAAAAGTACAACCTTTGAAAAGTGGTGATTTTGACACCGAAGAGAAAGAGCGCTTAAAAAATAAGTAAAAGGTAGGCAGAATATACGGAATTATTAAGAGCAACATGTGAAACCGCCTTCAATCACTAGAACATGGGTAGTATCCAAAAGCTTGCCTATTTTATTTCACTGACAGGCGTTTGCTCATGTTTAAAATTCTGTTTGAACGGTAAAATCGGAAGGTTTAAAGGAAGAGTATAAGAAAAGGTATACAGACCCTGCTTGGTCAGATTACTACTACTTGTATGAATCGTGACATGTCAGCGATTAGCGCCCACTTCTTAGGAAACCAAAAAATGAGTTCATTGATTTATTCGAAATATAATCCGTAAATTGCTTGAAAGATGGAAAAAATATTGTTAGTATCAGGTCTACCAATTATGTACAAATTACAAGAGGACAAATAATTTTTCAATTTTAAGATTTACTACAGGCCTGGGAGACATAATGAGTCCAGTCATTGATTAACAAATTATATGCATTATAAAAACACTTCAAAAAGTTCATTTGAAAATTACTGTTCTATAGGAGAGACCACACAATTCTCAAAGATGTTTTACGAATCTGACAATTCAAATGAAAATGATACCATAAAACTCCGAGTGTTATTTTAGCAAATTCATCAGATTATACAACCAACATCGTCACACAGTATAAAAAATCCATATTTATATTGATCCAGTATTTAATACTGATCAGTGTTAATATTTATTAATACTTCTTCATTGCCTCATCTATATCGACTCTGTTTGTCAATTAATCTATGTGAATTAGAAGAGAGAATACTAGATAATTTTAGTTCGATGGTGAATCATAATTGGTTATACTCAATGGTTGACCGATCAGATTTATTATTATTAAATAAATATATAACTGACGCACTAAAAATACTAATGGGCCAGATCTGAATCTGTATTATTTCTTCCTAAAACCAAAAGTTTCCTGATGAGTCGTGTAAACAAAATATTTATTTTAAAAAACTCAAGGTCAATTCACTGAAGAATTAATTAGAAAAACTCAATGATTGAAGCTATTTCAACATTTAATGGTAATTAAAAAGCATGTCAAATGAAATAATTCATTAATGAAATCTCTTAATACTTCCTGAAAAAAGGGTCAACTGATATTAACATAATTACTGCTAATTATATATTAAAGAGTATTGCCAGTAATATAAGTTTATTGGACCGGAATACTCGATGAACTATATCAAATTTACTGAAAATCATACACACCAATTATTACAGTTAATTTGTCACAAACAAAAACGGTTCCGATGCCTTGAGGCTGCGTCCATGAAGCATGTTATACAACGCTTAAAAACATAAACGAAACCGTATCATTACGACTAATCAGATTTAGAAGAATATTCATTATTTGGTTCAACATTAGTTTCGAATAGGTCTTTGTTTGGAGCGACAACAATTGCTAGCGTTCAGACCAACAAAGTATGTTATTACCTCGTTCTATATATACCGATATAAAAGCCAAAAAGGGATCATTATTCAGACGGATAATTGACCAATTCGTCATTAAATTGCCCAATAATCTCAAATTCATATCAAGGAAATATTTAAATAATATCTTTATTACCATTCACCGGTGGTAAAAGAGGTTATTTGCAGGATTTAGACCATTACGAAACCCGAATATTATTAAAATCGGCTTTATGCCTCCTTCCGTTACTATACAAAACATAAATTTATATATTTCTTTATTTTTAGGTCTGACAATCAACAATAATAGATTTGTGAATCGCTCCTGCTAATCACTTGAAGAAATAGAAAACCACTACTGTTTTCTGTCACTCTTAATACAATAACACTGTTGTTTTTATATGCAATAACATATAACATTTCGACAAATATCTGCCATATAAATTATTATAGATAACAAATAGCACACAATACACATAGTATACTAATACATAAAGTAGTAACTCTGAATTATCATGAATTAAGCCAGAATGTGCATTAAAAAAATGGACCCATAATGAATATGATTCAAAGAGTCAGTGGCCAATCAATTAAAGATGTGTGAAATCCGTGAACTGTGTAGGCTACAACGTATAACAGGTCAAATGAAAAGTCCCCAGCCTACCACAGTAAAACAATTTCTTTTGGGAAAATTAGTTTTTTCTATTCAACATAATTCCTTTCAAGGGTGATACACTGATAACAGCGACCCTCCAACTTTTCGATACCATTTTTGTAGTACAATTTGTCCTTTTCTTCAAAATAGGCCTCAGTTTCGGCGATCACCTCTTCATTCGACGAAAATTTCTTCCCAGGGAGCATTCTTTTGAGATCTGAGAACAGGAAATAGTCACTGGGAGGCAGATCTGGAGAATACGGTGAATGAGGAAGCAATTCGAAGCCCAATTCATGGATTTTTGCCATCGTTTTGACTGACTTGTCACACGGTGCATTGTCTGGGTAAAGCAGCACTTTCTTTTCCTTCAAATGCGGCCGTTTTTCGGCGATTTCGTCCTTCAAACGGTCCAATAACGCTACGTAATAGTCGCTGTTCATGGTCCTTCCTTTCTCAAGGTAGTTAATGAAAAATATTCTATGCGCATCCAAAAATACAGACGCCATAACCTTGCCAGCCGACTGCTGCGTTTACCCACGCTTTGGGAGCGGGTTCATCGGGTGCAGTCCACTCGGATGACTGTCGATAGGACTTCGGAGTGAAATGATGTAGCCATGTTTCATGGACTGTCACATATCGACGCGAAACTCGGGTTTATTATGTTTGATCATCTTCAAACACTGCCTCGAATTATCAACTCGTCGTTATTTTTGGTCAAAAGTGAACTGACGCGGCACACACTTTGCACCGAGCTTTCTCATACCCAAATATTAGTGAGTGATATGATCCATTTCAATTTACGGTCATTCAAAATCATTCTGTGGATTTTTGAAATGTTTTCGTCGGTAACAACCTCTTTAGGGCATCCAGTGCGTTCACCGTCTTCGGCGCTCATTTCATCACGTCTAAACTTAGCATACCGACCCTTGACGGTTGATTTTCCTGGGACAGTGTCCAGAAACTTGGCATCAAGCCAAGTTTTTGCTTCAACTGTATTTTTCCCTTCAAAAAACAATATTTAATCAGCACGCGAAATTCCTTTTTATAGACTTTTTTTCACAATAACAAAAGTTGCTTCACTCAAAATGCTATAATTGACAAACTAATGATCCGACAGATGTCAAATTTATTGACCTGCTACTACCCCTTCCACCTGATTAATAGACATAGATGGATTTTAGAATTATATAGAATAGACATTAAATTAATTTCTAGTTTATACGTTTATTTATATCTCTTACAGAAGGGATCTTACACATTATTACATAATGTAAATAAATTACCACAATTACTGCTCATTGAACAGATCGTAGAATGGTAGGAAAATAAAAGACATCAATATTGAAAATCAACAAAATACATAAGCTATCATTTTTAATACGAATCGATTCGAAACTATAAAACGGCCAAATTTATCAGTGTGTAAGTGGGATTGTAACGGCAGAATTATTGTTATAAAAAGTGCCGAAATATTTCATTATTGTATGGACTTCCCATTCCCATTTTTATCCCATTGAACAGTGAAGAACTTAGATCTTAATGTTAGGTACAACTAACTCGTTGGAGACATGCATTACCTTTGTGATGTAAAAACAAGAAACAACATCGGCGAAACTTCCCTGGGACTCCAGTAAACAAGCATTACTACAACAATCCAAATATTCCCAGTGTAAATATGTTCAAAGAACTGAAGAAACCAAGGACCCGAATGAAATAAAAATGAATTGAATACGTAGCAAACCTGAAGTTTCAAGAGAGAAATATATGACTCAATGAGATGCTTGAGGCAACATTGTACTCTCGCATCGTTTACAAACTCTTGTAACACTAGTATTATCATTAAACAAATCACAAATCATCAAAACTAAAAAAAGGACTATATATAAAGATGGGATAATAAAAGTCTTTGTATACATATCTAGCCTAATTTAATCGCACAAGTCCATAATTTGTATTAATTAGGTACACAATAATTCAGGAGATGCCTTAATTAATTATGGTCCCAATCAGGCAACAATCAAAATAAAATTAATTTAAAAAAGTTGCATGTAATCACCAAGAAAAAAAATTGATATTGCAAACAATTGACTAGTCATAAATAGTTATGTTCCTATCCTATTTTTAACAAAAAAAATTGAACCGACTTAAAAATAAATAAGGAACTCATTAAAAATTAAAAAACAAACAAACTGACATTTATAACACAAAAAGAAGTATAAATAGTAAAAGATACATCATAGTATTTTAGTTTGTTAATACCAATTAGATCCTAATGTCTATAATTTACTTTGTACAACTTTTATATGCTATTCCTGATGTACCATCATTAAACACCATAAAAACCAACAATCTCAGCTGTATTATGACACAATAACTCACTATTTAATTACCCCCAACACCTTTTTTAATCACCCATTAACACACACCACTCCGTCAAAATTCCTTCTGGACGATAATTTTCGTAGAATGTCAGCTGGTTGCCACCGCCATAAATACATCGAATTAATTTCAATGTTATTCAGGGGGTTTATCAGAAATTTTCAATCGCGAAATTACACGTTTCCACTGGCAGCGCTGATATTTATGTAAGTTCAGTCGATTAATTTATATCCTCGTGCTAAACGGCTATTTTATCAGGTGTACGAATACGCGGTGGTATATCTGGTCGAATGGTCTCGAATAATAAATTTCTTTTGGAGTTTGTTTTGGTAGTTTCGGTGGCTAATAAGTGAGTGAAGAAGTTGATTCGTGACAATTAATGTTGCTATGAGTCGATTAAATATATAGGTATTTAAGTGATGTTCGTTGTTCCCTTCAACAACATACCGCAATACAGATGTTACTCACAAGATCAGAAATTTGTGATGACTTGCTAGATCTTGCTTGGGCCGAAAGAAGTAATAAAACCAAAATGTTGAAAAATAATTGATTGAAACATAAGATAAATATAAATAAAAATAGAAAGTCATTTTTACTTCACAATCTTTTTCAAATGTTGCTTTATTCGATTACTTGCAATAATCATTGTAACACTATAAGTTTTGGCCAGATTATTTGTATGAAGATTGTAAAAATGGGCCGATACAGGATTTATCAATATATGGTATAATAAAGTAGTATCTACACATTGTCGACATTTTAATAAATATTCTTTTTAAAAACTCCTATTAAATAAACAATTTTTATCAAAGCAAAACTACGAATTAACTCCAACATCAATATAATTAACGAATTTCGTTACATACGTTCGGTCGAGCACATATTAAAACCTATAAGGACCTACCTACAAAATATAGTCACGGGTATGTTTTGCGAGAAATAATATCACCATAATAAAAATGTTTAAGAATGAAGTCCTGAAAAGTATTGCGGATATACACAAAAACTTTCAATTCCATGGAAACAATTAAGTGGTGTAACTCTTGAACAATACTGAACTAGAGAAACGTGTGTGTAATTGTGCAGTTGAAGCGCACGAAATACTAAAAACACTGAAAAGTGCTACTAATTTTCATTTTAGTACAGATTAAGTAAAGGCCAATGGGTTTTCCTTAGTTTTAAGTCATTGTCACTAAGTTAGTTGGCAACAACTAGTAATAATATATCAGTAAATTTAAAGAAAAATCCAAAAACTTATGTTAACATGTACATTTCACATAGTTATTGATTTAATACCTGAAATTAATGCTGTTGAAATAATAGTTGGAATAGCCAGCTTATAGAGTAGACTTCAGCCATCGGAGTAGGTCTGGTCGAGCTTCTTACCGAATTCTATAAATTATATTACCCGCTTTTTTCTGCTTATCTTAAATAATTAATATTGTCTCCTTGTTACGATTTTTGCAGCATTAAATAAAATTTCATTAACAACAATAATTGAAAGTGACTTACATAACTTTTGCAGCACCAAAAATTATATTCATTTCAAACTATATATTCTAAAATAAATTATTGCAACATGAACGGGATAAATAACTAACAACAAAGTGTCATGGCCATAAGATACAAGAAATAGTTCATTGTTCATTGAAATCCACACTTCCTACAATCATCCATTTACTTATTTTTTCAACCATCGCCTTTTTTCACTTTAAACTGTAACGGTACCCGTATTGTTGCGGCTGATTATAAATGAACGAGCACCATTTTTTTAACGCCTCAAGATCAAAACTCGAACCAAATACAGCTGCTGATGCATCTCTCACGGAACACAATGGCACGAAATGCATTCTCGAAACGACAATATGACATTATTCAAACCAGTTGTGATTTACATCGATCCAACGCCCATCTTTTCCATGGGTGTGGCTCTGTCGGCCGTTCGAATGCATATCTGCATAAAACACTGTACAACGGACCCATTCTAACTAATTAATTTATATGTCTTATATTTAAATTATTATGCGTCGGTCGGCCGATTTATAGTGTTTTTCCTGTTTATTTTGCATGAAAACCTATAAATCGATAATGTTTGCATTTTATCACCAAAGGTTTTGGAGATAGCTTTGGATATGTATCAGTCCAATGTATGTTACGACCTGAAACTACTACTTCACTAACAATTTGAACAAAACAGTATACGTTTTTTATTATTGTATTTAATATCTTTGTCTCCTTTTAACCAACTAGGGTTTATTTCGACTGGACCTATTGTTTAACATTGGCTCGGGAACCATGGTCCTCGACAATAAGGCTACCAAGTGGCGAGTGACCAACTTGGAGATCCGGTCTTACCCAACCGGGTTATTAACTTGAATGAGATTATTCTCCTTGTCGGATTTTGCACTTTTACCTAACAAAAATCACAAATATTAAAATAATCACACATATAGGTTTCGAACCTGCGACTATCGAAACAGCAGGATAAACGTCCTGTCGCCTTTACTACTGCTCCTACAAGCCGATAATATAAGTGATGTACTTAATAAGTGGTTGATGATTTTATAACATACAATGGCCTCTTGTTTGGATTAATATTTTATATTTACAGGATCACAATAACGTCCGATTAGTAATTTAGGAATTGTAATCAAGATAAATTGTCATCTAAACTATTCTCAAATCCACATAAACAAACACAAAAAAATACATCAAAATCAATCCGCTTAAGAGGAGTTTAATTACATAACACACGGACAGAAGAATTATATAAAGATCAGCTATAGTTAATGGAATAAATTAGGATGTACAGTACTATTTACAACACAATGTATCCAGCAAGTTGCCAATGATTCCAGGCTATTCTTTCCAACCCTATATTATACATGCTAAAACGAGCAGATTAACTATATTATTGATAACTAACCCTATAAAAATATGTCATTAAAAATATTTTTTTAAATATACATTAATTTAGGAAATAGTTTTTTAGTGACGTGGCATCTAAAAATGAAACCAGATGGGTTTTTCCTTGAAACTACTTTTTTCGAGATAGTTGACTGGATATCTCAAATTCTACTGAACTAGTGAGCCCTCTCTATACATTCTCGTATCATATCACATATCTTATATCGTCCAATAGATATGACTACACCTTGTCGGTCGACGATGATTAAGTTACTAGCAAATTATTCAATTACCCAAAATTGAAACACAAAATCAAAACCAAAAGTGCTATAAAAGCATTACCTTCTTTTAGTAAAGAAGGCTTACTGAAGATGTTCAAGGTAATGCTAAACGTGAACTATTGAAATATGGGAACAGTACCCCTTAGCTTACTTCTTTGGAGCCTCGAAGAAAGTATTACATGATATATAAAACCATACCGTAGTGTAGGACACTATACTCAGATAAATAATCCATAAAAAAATAGAATCTATAGATGGTAGATAGAGCGATGTATATTCAAAAACTATGGGATGTGTCTAAAATAAACAAGACAGCAAAACTTATTGCATAATAGACTATGCCAAAGAAAATGAATAAAACCAGTCTAAATCTGAAGATCACCAAAGGCAAACCGGCGGACGTCGGTTACAGTTGCTACTTTCAAATAATTTTATTACAACTGAAAGATATCACCAACTACCACGTACTAGCATGTGATGCGGTTAAAATTTAAGAAATTTGTTTACATTTAAGTTTACAGTAACGCTCAGGAGAAGGTAACCCTAATCAACGTAACAACAGGTGACACTACAATTTCAAGAGTTACTCAATTGTTTATAAAAATAGTACGAAAAAACTTAATAATTGGTCCTAATAATTGATTTAGTTTGCAAAAAGTCTTGAAAATAGAAAATAAAGTTTTAATGTTATCCTAAAAGAATTTCAGATGTTTTATTTGATGTAATATGACATAATAAGGCTTAATTGATTTAAAAATAACATTTGAAATGTATTTCAGGCCATTTAAATATCATTAATAATGAAGCTGATTAGACCAAACCGAAGTCATTTTTGCCGTTCAATCTGGTGGATTTATAGTCGTTGTACCACACATCCTAAAAATGATACAAATGCCAAAGATTTTTATAAATTTCAAATAAATTCCAACCGTTTGCATATTGATTTCTTGGTTGAAACATATATCTCTTGCCAATTACGTAGGTATTTACACAGCAATCACGGAGTTAATCAGTTGACAGTTTTTTAATTCCTATGACAAAGTCAAGAATAAAAGAACATGCTGCTTCGATATCAAGTAAAGTACATATATATATATATATATATATATATATATATATATATATATATATGCTTTCAATAATAAGTTTCAATAATTAAAATAATACCTTGAAGCCATAGTTTATATAAATAATATTCCAAAATGTCTGATAATTCTCAGACTGAAAAAAAAACTAAGTGAAATAAGTAATCCGATAATTTCGTAATAATATCGTTACAAAATATAACGAGCTTAGTTTTGGGAATTTCACAAGCGTAGTTGGTTAAAAAAAAACGTTATTACAATCAAATAATGAGAAATAAAGGCGAATTAATTCGAATTCTCCAAAACAATAACAAGACATTAAATCACGCCTCCCTACTTCGATCCGGAATAAATTATTTCTATTGCTCCATTGGCATCACGAAAAAAATATGGAATACGATTTAAGTGCAGCCAATGTCTCCATTATTATTCTAGTTTTGTTGTTAGAACGATTTTGTTTGTTTAATTAACAATTCAATGGCAATACGAGATGCAACGACATATTTGCACGGTGAAGGATATTGACTATTGTTCAGACGATTTGATTAGTAATCGCCTGGATATAAGTCGGAAATGTATGGCGGGCGAAGGTTAATGTAATTGAAACCTACGGTCGGCCTTTCAAATTATTTTATGCTATTAAAAAAATGTACAATGACAGTAATGCAATTAGACTGAACATATTTTTTAGTTTCATCATGATGGTGGTTTTATGGTGGGATGATTTTAGACTGTTTCTTTAAGTATCAACATGCAGCATTCATATGTGGTTAAGAAGTTACCCATCAGGATTCGGCTTTGGATTCAGAGGTTACTCTAAATGTGGGTCATATTCTACACAGATGAAATTTAATTATATCAAAGTTATAACTATCGGTAATATAATAGATGTAACTAGTATAATTAATATCTATAGATTATCTCACTTTTCAATCTTAGTTTAGAATTACTGACTTTATATTACTTACTATAAACGATTAGAAAAAAGTAATTACTAGACAAGTGATTAATTACTAGACTGTGGATTAGAATTAGTATAACTTAAGTAAAATTAAGAATGAAAAGAGCGTCGACTGTCAATCATATACGGAGTAGATCATGTGGTATTCGCTTATATTTAAAAAAAGGCAGGTTTAATCCTCAGAACCTTTCAAAAAAGTGATAATCCACAGTCAACTTACATGACACATGTGCAGGTAACTACTGAGAAACTACAGGCTATATGAGCGCACGCACACTTACGTAAAAACTATAATATTTCAGTTTAGTTAGGTTATGTAGGGATGTTTCCATTGTTTATACGCCCGTATTTCGAAGAGAACCACATTTAACGATATTGTGTCTCTTAAAAATAATAAGAAAAAAAATCATCATAATACCATTACAACCATCAATATTTCAGGACAATTAGTGGAAGTGGAAGTTATCTTAATTCAAAATTAAAACAAACTTACATCAAATAAAGACTTATGTTGGTCAAATTTAATAACACGCCATTCTCCACTAAAGGTATTAATTATTGTTAATAACTATTTTAGGATTTAAAATATTATATTTTCGTTGTTTAGTTGCCAAATCCACTATCATACGGTTTTTCGATCTTGATCGTTTTGCACTAATATTATAAACTACTACTGATCAAAGTGACGATTTTATTTATTTTTAACACGATTATATCAACGGTATCTCAAGATAATTTTGATGCAGGATGACGGGTGGTTCGAAGGTAAAGTTATTTATGTAGTTAAAACCACAATCACTTGTAATATTTATATTTCTAGCCGCTATTATTAACGTTCCACTTCTTGAACTCATTTGGGACAATTCTCGTGAGAAAATATAACTTTTAGCTCAAATAAGAAAATGTCAATAGCTTACTAAATTAAACAATATAGTTATTAAGGTTTATATTAATAGTAACTCGATAAAAGTCAGCAAGATAAAAAATTCGTAGTGAATATGTCAAGAATAACAATGATTACTATAAAATTATTGTATCTTATATGAAAATTACTTATCAAGAGTGGATAATTTGAAGAATCACCTTACTATTGAGTTACTGAAGTTACTATTACTGAAGTATACTGATATAATGTTACTCTAAATGTGATTTAAACAGAATACTAAAAATGAGGTAAAGTTCGATACGAAAGTGAAGACCCGACAACCTCGCATTTTACAGTATCTCCCCTGTGACCTCAAGACAAACCACATTGCGCAACGCTGCCCCTTCCTGCTCGTAGAAAACGAAACCGTCTTCATTAATCAACCGGCGAACTGACAAATTCCAGGTTTATTCAGCGGTGACAAATTCGGATACCGATTGAAATTTGATAAATTGGCATCGGCGTTCGATTAATTTGATTGGAAAACGATCGTCTTTTGATGATGGGAGAACACCGACGCCAGTAGATTTGCTCTTTTTTTGCCTTATGCGGTTTTATTAATTTTATAATATGAAGACGGATGATATGGAGTCTTCTCTTCTTTTCTAATATTAATTTTAAGAGATTTTAAGGATGTGAGTAGTACGGAAAAAAGCATTTATAGAATATCGTATCGACATCTTAGGAAATATCGATACAGATATTTTTATTAAAATTGGTGTTGGGAACTATCGATTAACAACGACTATCGACCGAGTTCTGGCTTTACCGTCTTAGCCGCCACCTTTAAAATAATGTACCAAATTTATGATTGATATGATGACATAGATACAGATTACATATGCAATATATGTGGTTTGATGTTTTTCTTGTAGTAGTATTAGAAATAACATTTAAAAACCTTTAATTAACAAGATTATTTATTAATGTAATAAGGTAAAAAGAACATTTTGATTGATAAATAGAAAAATTACTTTGATCGCATGTATGTTATCTGAGCAACTATTGGGACGTTTTTTGATATTCTAAGCCTCTCAATGGTTGTTCACGCTTTTTGAATGTCTTCTTTGAACCTTTGAACTTCTTTCATTCAAGTTCCAACGAATAATAAAATTACTAATAATAAAATATTTCTTATTAACGATACATAAAATTATTATTGTATTTAAAAAGGTGCGATGGTTAATTAGTTGATAAAGATTTATTGAGAAAGTACGATATAAATATTTAGTGGTCATTATTGCTGCCCATTCTTCTTTACAATGAAGTCAAATATATAAAATATAAAAATATTTTTACATCATTCAAAATGAAACTGTTATTTTGACGGTAATAAATTACAGCAATTATCTCTTTCCTTTTCATTCATCGTACATCTCCGTCTCACTTAATGCACGACTGAAAAAACATAGTAAGCATGAGAAATAGAATGAAACCAATTATATATAATATATTTGGTATCAATATTCTATTCCTTTGTACATATTGCCCCTTGCAAATTCAAAATTATTCAAAATTATTTAAAATTAACTGATCTGAACACCACAAAGATTCTCTATCCTTTCTTCTACCAAAATTACTCTCCATCTCTATTATATCTCCGTCTATTATCGAGTAGAAGTGAGCATTTGACTGAAACAGTAATTACTACCCTCAGTCGCTAGTATTTTTTAAACTATCGACTAGTTCGATTGTTACGCGACTATCGACTGTTTATACTAATTCCAGTCGATGGTTCCCAACGTTAATTAATATTATTCATATGGGAACGATTTCAAAGAGAATGTTGAACATTATTAACAATAAAAATTGAGTATATTTATATAACAGATATTATTTTATAATATCGAATATTCGAATCTGATATTAAAATCAAAGAAATAATATTTTACAATTAACCCAATTAATACTCGAGGTTGAAGCTGAAGTTGAAGCCAAAAAAAAACCTTGTCAAATTGTAAATTAAATTGACTGTAAATAAATCGTGCAATATAATTAGGTTACTCAACAACGCGACTCAATTAAATTACTTTAACACTTCTATTTGAATAGTTGGATTAAAAATTTCTCAATGTTTTCTCAAAATTTTTAAAGTCTCCAAAAATTTCTGCCTATGCCTATTAGAGCTAAAATATATACCTGATTAAGACTATAAACTTTATAATCTCAACATGTGTTTCCCAGCCTTAATTGAAAATACTAATAACTCCAAAATAAGTAAATAACAATAAAACGACTGTATTTGAGAGAAATGATGCATCAAACCCCGACGATTGTCCGATGCCTATCGATTTAAAGTTGTTTTTATCGCTCTTTATATATCAAATTAAATCAACATTTTGTGCCCGCAGATATTCAATCCTCCAAGTGAACGTAAAATTAAAGATTACACCTTTGGTATTAAATTGGCACTGAACAGTCAAGAATCGTCTAAAATAACGCATAGTTCGAATGTTTCGCATATAGGTGACCTAAAAAACGGCCGCATCTCCAGCTTCCTCGGTACTTTGATCAGGTACTGGGGCCGACACACACTGAGAAATATCTCTGATGTTCTCAATTACCGATCGTTTATCTTCATGTCACGTACCCGTCCAGATCCCAATATTCGCTTCTTATTTTAGATTTAGGAAACGGTTTTACGATTTGTGCCTTGTTGAACATTGTATGACTGATTCATTTACTGATTTTTAGTCTCAAATTTATTTTGCAGTGAAAAATAGTAACAAATTGATACAATAACATCCTAAATTGAACATGCTAATATGGAGAATACAACATTCAAAGGTGTACGATTAAGTAACAGTTCAGGAAGTCGGATAAGAAGTCGTGTTTCATAAGGAACTGTGCTATTTGTATTGGCGGTTTATATTCTAAATGAATACTGAATTTATGAAGTTGGATTTAATGTTAACAATATTTCGACTGAACCTGAAGACGAAAAGGTCGTGAAAAAACTTGATTTATACAGGAAAAATACTTTTCTGATACGACAGCAAAAACGATAGCAAAAATTAGTGAACAGAAGTATAAATATTTATTATCCATTCCATAAGCCAGATTTAACTTTTATTAATTATTAGTTATCTTCAGATCCCAAGTAACGCAGGACAATTATCATTGTATAAAGATCCAACAGAGAGAGAACTTCTTCAGCAGACAACCATTTATTTACTGGTGTGCACTGCTTATTATACTCATGAATATCGAATAAAATAAATATATCTTGTGGAATTATATTAACACGATGTAAAATTGGGCAAAAACTTGATTTCGTATAAATGAAGCAACAAAATATAACAGCTAATATATTCATCGTTCGTAAATATTCACTTAACGTAACAATGATGAGACGCAGTTATGTTTAACTATATTTGTTTTTTTTATATAGTGCTTAGTTCGTTCTGAAAATGTATCTAATTAAGGACAAATTTAGATAGTATGCGGTTCTAGTTTATTAGCTTATTTAAGAGTTTTTAAAATAGCTTATTATATGTAGAAATTAAGTGTGAAACTAAAACTTAATTGGGACAAGATGAGACACATGTAGTGTGAAAAGAACATGCACATTTTCGCTCTTATCAAGCAGGTACACGAGATAGTGGCAGACGCAGACACTGAAGAAAGACATAGTGATTTGCACCGGATGGAAGATCCCCGATTCCGACAATAAACAGGAAAATATTAAGCACTGAGTTGGCCCTAAAAAGCCTGGGAACGTGAATCTCTGCGAATTCACGGGCGTATGTTCTCGAACAAGACAAAAAATCACGATTAGACCGATCTTTTCATCTGTAGATAAAATAATAAATCAGATAACAGAAAGCCTTCTATAATAGCCACGAGGAACCTGAGGAAAGAACATCAGGGAGAGTCTTCGTTCAACATGTCTATGGGCGAACAAACGTTTATAAAGCTTAAGGAGCACGCCCTGTGCCACTTGTTACAAAGCATAATCTCTTGACAACCGTTCAAATCGTAGCGATAGGCTCGTGTCAATTTAGAGAGGTAGATTTCTTTATTTGATTTAGAGACTTGGCATTATATGAGAGCCTCATTATAAGCGAGTGTCTAATCTTGAATGTGTGTCTAATCATAATTCTTCATAATTTAGCAACTATTTTAACTTTAAATCCTATTGTTGTGTAATTTATATATTTATATAATAAGTAAATTAATAATATAATAAGTAAATTATTCATACATAAATGACTCAAAATATAATACGTTTTTGCGTATTAATAAGAGAGAAAGAGAGAAAAATAGATCTGAATATATTAATTCAACACTTCAACAAATGTTATAATGTTTAGATATTGTTATGATCTGAGTTATAGTGTTGTCAAAAAGACAATAAAAACAAAAATGTAATATTAACAAATGCTTGGCAATATATAACTACTTATTAATATTAATATTATATATTCAGTTCTCATTATTCGTAAAACATTAATATATTTTGCATAAAGCAACGAGTTATTACTAAAATAATATTTCTTCAGTGAACCGGCTTCATACTCGACTGCATACCATGATTCATGCAGCTCCGTAGTGGAGCAACAATACGAATCGTGGGGCTGACGCAGTTGCTAATGGGAAAGTCCCGGTATTGATCCAGGAATAAACATCCCCCTCGACAACCGGCTTTCCCTAACCATCGACACAATATTCCACATTGCATCGGGATCGCTAGGCCGGGATCGTTTCGGGCGGCGAATAATATTGCGTGGAGTAAAATTGTTCAATATTTTAGTATATCGCATGCTTTTTATGTAATATTATATATTAAATTGGTGTTTCAGTGTTACGATAATTTGTTCGCAACTAATAACGTAATAATCTCGGACAAAAATTCAATATTATAAATAATTCTGCCACAATCTTTTCTGAGATTGCTTAGAATTAGGGATGCAGAAGAAATATCGATATATCGATATTTTCTGAAAAAAAATCTAAATTTTTTTAGGTTGATATTTAGCCGATATTTATCGATATTTCTTCAAAATAAATTAAACATAATTTTAAAGGTTTAAAGGTTTAAAGTTTAAAGTTTAAAGTTTTTTAAAAAGTTTGCTGAGTTTAGGCACTTAATATTAAAGGCCCGTCAAAATATCACTACTCTTTAAAATAGTTAGAAAAAATTATATATTTATTTAGGCTATAAATAATATATCACTATATTTAGTTTTTTAAACGATATTTTTAAAAATATTAAAAAAGATATATCGATATTTTTTTAAACTATCGATATTTTTTCCGGTGGCCAACATCCCTACTTATGATATTAACAATTTGCTTTTTAGGATTGAAACTTGGTTTATTGACTAATGTGGATGACGCTTCACAATCTTTGCAGATTACATCTTCAGGACGGGATTTCAGATCAGAAACCGAGTGATCAATCGATAAGGATCCTGGCTTTTTAGAGGTCAGTTGAATGCTTAAGAAACCAAGAGGATGGTATGACAGCTAGCGTTGAGTCCTGGAGCTATTCTTTACAAAACTATCTAGATATTTTCCTCAAAAATAGCCTTTTCGGTGGCTAAAACTTCGACTATTCTTTCAGAGTTCAGCCAAAGTTGATTGGATCGTGTATCCATATTGTATATAATTTTGGGGTACTTATTATCGTCCCAATTACTCTTAAGCACATTTTCCCACCCAGGACCTCGTACCTGCTACCATTAGGAAATACATTTCAATATAACTTCGACGTGATGTATCTTAAGTACACTTGAATACCATCTGTTGTTCCTTAAGGAAGTAACAACCGTAAGGAAGTAAACAGTCTTCCCGTTTTATAGTGCATTGAATCTTGTCGCTCATTTTGCGAATATTGGTGCTTTAAGTTAACCCTCAAGTTGTCTCCAGTGTCAAGATGTACATATGTCAGATGATGAGTTCATTCTCTAATGAATCTAGTTCGAATGTCATGAAGGCTATATAAATGAAGGTTTTTAAGATGGGTAAGATCAGTTTCCTCGCCGACCATTTGATGACAATATTATTTTATTAATTAGTATGTTACTGTAAGTCCGCAAACTGAACAGCGATGCCGAATGATCTGACGAAGACATCATATTTTAGTATCATTTTTCTATTCAATAAACATATTGTAAGCTTATAACGAGATTGATCGAAGGCAAACAAAATGAAAGTCCGAATGTTAGCGATATTATTTCACTATTCAGTAACGAAAGGAGCTTAGTTTTCCTGGATTTGTCGAAGAGAGCACGTTTTACTTTGAATATTTTAAACAATATGTTAATGATTTAATACACTTTACATAAAGATAAAGTTACTTCGACGAACTAAAACGTCTAAGGAAGGCATCTTAGAATTATTCTCAGTCTTCATTAGGAAGAACTTGAGAACTACAAGTATGCCTAACAAAGGTAACATCTTGAAAACAAGGCACCAACAAATAACTCGTTAAAATCTTCTACAATGATTATTAAAATAATATAATCAAACTTGGATTTTTAAGAAAAATAAAACATTGATTGGATTGTTTTTTAATTTTTAGTGAGTTTAGTAGTTAATTTTTTATTTAATTTTGGATTCAGTTCAAAATATACAGCCAAACATAGAGAACCTCCTTTTACCGAAGTCGTTTAAAAATGGTAAATACCATTAGTACTATAGTAGTGTAACTTAAACAATGTAAACATTGTTATTTAGAAATCGGCAGTTAAAAAAACTGCGAGAGGTGCATTCTATCCACCCGACTGCTGAGACATTAGAATTTACTCGCTAACATATACGTGCCATATAACGTGAAGATATGAGTCAAAATCGGATTAGTTCGACTTGAATGAAACGAATTCAGACCCCATAACCATATAAGAAATGCTGCGGTATCGTTTTAAATGCCGAAAACACAGTGCTGAATCTGTGCTTAACGATTAAAGTTTGTTTAGAAGTTATTTTAGTCTGTTTCAGCAGTGGCACTGCCGCAGATTTCTCGGAATCCTGCTAAAGCTTATATTAAACTTGCCGCAACTGCAGGAAATTTAACGCGGCTCGGCCTGGGTATGAATGTCTTTGGCCATATTTCATGACCCTAAATTTTCTTGATTTTCGGTACCGATACAAAGAAACGTCTTTAATTATATTGGAAATGTATAAAGCAATGTTCATAACAACAGTATAGTCAATATAATTATTGTCATATAATTAAAGAAATAAACATAACAATAAAAATTGCCGAGAAATCAAATTACATTGGAAAAATTACTAGATTATTATGATTTTGTAATAAACATATTCATAGTTAATGGTATGTTTGTTAGCAGATTAGATAATGTATGATATGTTATCACACATCTTAACAATTATTTTGACTAATAATTATCAGTAATATTTTAAGAAATATGTAGACATTTAACAAGAGTGGTGAACTCAGGCAATGTGATGACTCTTTATAACTAGAGCAAAATGAGAAAGATCCCGCAGCTCATTGTTTAATACGAATTTTACGATTTATACGAAGGGCTGTATATGTTATGTAATACGGCCCTGCCTATCCGGTCATCTTTTTTAAAATTATATTAACAGTGAACAAGTGGGACGGGTTAGTCTGTTTTCTAATAGATAAGAACCCTCAGTTTCGCTTTGTATTGCCGTTCAGCAAATCGCCTCTTAATTCCGTAAAATAAAACAGTTTTACAAATGTATATATATATATATGTATATATATGTATATGTATATATATATATATATATATATATATATATATATATATATATGTATATGTATATATATATATATGTATATATATGTATATGTATATATATATATATATATATATATATATATATATATATATATATATATATATATATATATATATATATATATATATTTAAAACCCTTTCACACTAAAACTTATATACATTCGTTATGACCGTTCTAATTTAATAACAAAGCTAACTTGAATAAATCACCATCGATATTTTAGGTGCATTTAATAAGATAATTACAAAACAAAACTGACGTCGTTCATGTAAAATTGGACTTCTAACAATTTTAAAGAAGAATCAACAATATTACTTATTAAATCGCGATCATCTTCGATCAGGTTTATAAGATAATTCCAATATTAAAATATTTTCCGTCCGCTCGGAATCAGAGCTTCAGACTATCCTCATTCCTTATAATAATTGAAATATCGATTCGGTCGTTGTTAGAGCATTCTAAAGCGAAATTCGGAAGCTGATCACGAATGACATAACCGTTTAGATACGAGCCTCACTATGCAAGCGACTTATGGCCGGTTATTAAATAAAAGTGCTGACGCTATTAGACGTCGGGTAAGAAAGCAGGATATTTCGAAAATTTAGCCGCCTTCATAACAAACGTGAAGGCTCAGACAGGGTGGAGGTAGTTTGCCGAATAGTTGTAATATACATCCGGTTTTATAGTGGGCGGTAAATCCTTAAAAGTTCCAGGTTATATAGTCTTAATTAGAACTTGTAAAACTTTCTAATTATAAGCCATAACGATTAACTAAGGATTCGTACAGAAAATCCCAACGTAAAATTGTTTATTATGAGTTCTGATCGATATATATCAACGTAACTTTTAAATAAACGAAAAATAGTAACTAGTAGTTGTAAATAACTTCACCTAGCACTCATTTAATTATGCATTCATCCTTTGTTTATTTTGTAGGGAGTTTATATATTTTAACTGCATTAATATTTTAATGTGCAGCTTCATTTAGTTTATTATTACGAATTACAGTAGCTCGATCAAACACCACCCTAATACTTGAAATTTAGGTAAAAACTGTACAGTTTAAATGATACCGATATATAGGGGAAAAAATATCAGACACAAATATCGATATTTTTTCTGTATCCCTAATCAGTATTACTGATCAAAAATAAAGCATTGATTATACCAATAATTTTATATATAATACCACAGGTCCACCCTGAATTCTCGCATATACAACTAGATGTCCAATATAACTAAACTATATGGTATGGTAACCCAAGCAAGTCCTAATCGTACCAAAACATCGATATTACAAACTAGAAATTAACCAACATTCCATGACTAAAGTAAATTAAATATAAACATTTTAAACATAGTAAATGGTTTACAATTGATTCAGTAAAAAATAATACAAAACTCACACTTTGAAATGCGATTTTAATAAACATTGACATGATTTTGTAAATCATTTTAAGATTCTGGGCGAGACTGGGGTATACCGAAACTATGAATCAAAACAAACAAATAAGGGGTAATGTGAATCCGGCTCTTCAATTTGAGTGAGTTTTGTCCACATATTGACCAAGTAACATTAGCTGAATTACCAAAAAGGTTTAGCGAGTAATTAAGGAACAATAAGTCCAGAACAATATTGTGATAAGAGAATAATAACTCTCTGTGATATCTACAACACCTTCAACACAAAAACCATAATTGTAATAATACACTTGTCGATTTAATAAAGCGTGTCAGTTAAACTGAGTGTGCAGAAAAAGCGAATAAAGCGGACTATCGAATAATAATAACATGTAATAAAAAATAAAATAAAATGATTAGTAAATGATTAGCGTTTCGCTGGTGACCTAGCAGATAAATCTGTGGAAGTTTCAAATATATTTATTTATATTATTGTATAGTTTTACAATTCGTTATATTAATACAATATAACGCAGTGTATTATCTATAACTGGAAAGTTACGTGCTTTTACTACTTACACTACTAATAAACTACCATAGTAAAAGTATATTGCCGGGTTGGTTGGTGTAGTAGTAAATGGGACAGGACAGTTCTCCAGCCATTACACCACAGTAAAAAACCTATAGTCAATTCAAATTTTTTATAGTAATGCGTCGTGGATATTTGTGACGTCCAAATATTACAATGTTGCCGCATCAACTCTTGAGTTTTAATTCAGTTGGCTTTGACATACAAAAAATTCTAATTTAAATAAAATAATTGAACAAAAATATTACCAAATATAACTTATTTTAACGTTATACTGCATCCAACTACAGGTTATTATACAGAATAATAATTTATAGGTAAGAGTTAAAACCTCGTTATCACTATTGCTTTCAATAATTTTGCATACATCCGACAGCTGGTCGCCGTCCGGTTGTCAGATGTCCACTAAATTATTCAAAATATTAGTTATAATTATTACAAGTTATGAACCGGTAAACACTAATGTAGCCCTTCATTTTGATAAATTTTAAGTCGCTCCGTAATATATCATACTACTTTGTTTGAAAATGCCGAAAACAATAGATATTGCAGCGGCTTGCTGCCGTGCTAAATATTACTGTGGGTACTGAGAATAACGTCGCTTACAAAAAGAAGAATAATACGTTAAATTCGCCTGAGAAAACCCGTCTACATACAAAGTCGGTGACGAATCTTGACCATCTTGATATTGGCTCTATTAGAGACCAAATATACGAAATGTATAAGAACAGTAAGTACACAAACTATTTCATCGATATAAACATAATTTAATAAAATTACTTTAGAGAAAATTGTCTCTTAGGAAAGTATACATAAAAGAATTAGGGACATGCAGCTTTTTGAGCGATGTAATAGATCCGTTCATACACTCTTACAGGGCATAGGGTTTAAATGATGTAAAGATAATCCTCGGAGAGGTTTAATGCATTGTAGTTCTAAGTCCTTCGATAATATACGTATTAGACGTACTATAATTTTAAAATAAATTATATTTGATAACATTTTTGTTCAATTATTTTACTTAGATTATAATTTAGTTGTCTGTCAAAGCCAAACTGAATTAAAACTCAGAGTTGATGCGGCAACATTGTAATGTTTCGACGTCACAAATATCCACGACGCATTACTAAAAAAAACTTTGAATGGACTATATACATCCATGCCTGTACAAGTTTCGATTGGCTATAACTGCACATGTGCACTTGTTCTAATCTAGCATGAGACTTCACAACTACACGTCCTTTTATATTAATGTTGTATTTATATTTTGATGAGGTACTATAATTATTTCATAGGCAAAAATAGGGGCAGATAATGCGAAAATAAGCATGAAAGGCATGAATTATTAGTAAAATATTATCATTTTATAACACTAATTTTGTAGATTGTTATGGAACAAAGGATATATTTTTATGATAAATAATATGGAAACCGAACTTAAGGAGAGAAGACACTGATTAATTTGCAAGACAAGAAATTAGAAAAATCATTCCAAACAACACACAGTGAGAAGCAGGAACAAATAAGGAAAATGGAATCGATAATAGAATAGACAACATATCTACATTTTCGAAATAGGTATGAATTATTAGTAAAATATTATCATTTTATAACACTAATTTTGTAGATTGTTATGGAACAAAGGATATATTTTTATGATAAATAATATGGAAACCGAACTTTACTTAAGATTGTAGTATAGGTAAGAATCAAATATGGTCATGTTCGTATACGTTTTCTCTCTATTTGTTATACATATATCTGATTTTACATATATTTTAAAAGATATTTCGAATCAATACAAATATGGCAATCGAATCCTTTGAGCAATGTATTAAAAAAATACACTAAGAATGACTGCCAAGGTGTCAGTTGAAAAGCTATTAGAATCGTTAGATGATCTGGTAAATTCGAAAATTTGGAAAATGATCTTGAACATTGAAAGACCAAACGCTAATATCTATCAGGACCGTATAATTATTAGGGCCCATAAAATAGCGTGTCTTGATATTTGAAATGATTACCTCTGCCGAAGGGGCAGAAGGAAAATGACGACGAAACTTTTCAAATAACTCAGCCATCATCGTGAAAGTCGACGCCGCCGGAAGAAAACCGAATTGGGTCGAATTAGAAACACTTTTCCATTTTCACCGGGAAATCACCTGATAACGGCATAAATCCGATGAAATCTCATTTGAGTTACGGGCCTTAAATCCCCAAACTCCATTTCAATTTCCAAAATAAATTCAATTATTGTAACGACAAATATAACAGATCGTTCGTGTTTCGATAACACCCTAAAACATCGCATACAAAATAAAGGAAAATAAAACAACACCATGCACAATAGAACAGTCGTCCAGTAAATAACACAGATACATAAAAAAACTCGAGACAAGCTCTCCACATCACCATTTGCAATAATGGTACAAAAAATGGTAGGAAAGCTGCCAGACCGTGAACAAATCCAAACACACATTCAACTACACCGGAAAATAAGAAAAAACAAAACACCCTGTTCAATACAGACACGCCATTTGATACAATCTAAATGGTGAAGACTCGTATGTAGTTTATCTTCGAACATTTGATAAAATTCGCTCTAAAATAAGGCAGTTTCATCGATTGGTTAAAAAGAATGCGATTAGACGTATTTATGTGCATACTACTAGTAAATATACTATCAAAAAGTAGTAAGACATAAACGTAGAGTTACTTTTTCCCGCTGTAGAAAACGTAAAAAAGTACTAAATTGAATTCAAAGTTCATTGTTCAATTCAAATTCATGTAATTCAAAGGCTTAAATATTCAATTCTGAATTTGAAATATTCAAGAATTCTATTGAAGCATATATCATTTTCCCAATTAAAAGACACGTTCTGCAACATTCATATTTAGGATGTGTTTCAAACAAACTTTTCGTGGAGACAAACGAGTCCCTCGAGTGAAGAATTGTCAGCAATTTAAAAAACAACTCACCTAACAATACCCCCATAGTTTTATCATTAAAATATCGACATATAAAGACAAAATCCTGTTAATTATTAACGTATGTCATACTAAGGGCTCTACATACAATCACCCCTAAATATTTGGTCAGGAAATTTAATAATCTTAGATGAGCGATAGTGAACAGGTAATATTGCCGTAGAGTTAATTCCAGTTGACAAATATTGACTATAATTAAACAGTAGGTCTAAAACTCTCGTGAGGTCTATGTGTGGTAATTAAACGTTCTAATATTTATATCAGGATCAGGGGAAACCGTAAGGTTTATATAACGAAGTTATTAGTTGAGAAACCTACTTAGTTCGGCAAAGTCTTGAATTCATTTTACGAATAGATCCGTATGATTATTCTATAAAATAATTAATTATTTCTTTTCACCTATAACTAGATCATTAAGATGATAATCATTTCATTTTAAATCAAGTACTATATCGATTAATTACTATTTTAAAATATTCTTCAGTAAACCTATGTCTAAACTCATTATCAAATAGCGAAATAAGTCATCGTAATTTAGCTATCCATAAAAGGTAACAGTTCAATTCAGTCATCATGTCCTGATAAAAATTCAGGAAAAATTCAGAGTCTGAGTAAAAAAAGACTGAGTAAATTAGTTCTTTAATTTTATTTAATAAAAAAAAACATAAAATACAAGATCAAATTATCAGAATCATGCATGAACAAAGGTTCAAAATGTATTAGTATAACATTTAATGGAAAATATTTAATGTTGAAAATAAAGGTTCAGGAAACTAAGGTTCCTGTTATGTTTTATGAGAAAATATGGATAATATGAAAAATCTACTCAACCAATTACTAGATTGATTATGATACTATATAAAAAAATTAATTCACTATAAATTGTCAATTATGTATTAAGTTATTTAATAATAAGAAATAGAAGTACACTACACACGAGAATTAAACAATACAAAACTGTGAAGTTTATTTTGGTTATATAATGTGACAAAAATGAATAGTAGACAGAGAACTAAAAAAGCCATTTTCTAAACTGACAAGCTAACCAACATTAGAGACAAATTAATTCTGCAACTGACACTGGGACAACTGCTGGTTATCGATTTTCCTCGGCTTCGTTGGACTCCCATTTTAAAATTACTATCGTAGTAGTAAAATTTCTCCACTAAGCTGAGAGACAATTTAGACAAACATCAAGTACTAAATAATTTTTCATATATTTTAATTAAAAAGACACCAACCTGCTAACTTATATCGTAAAAAAAGTACTTAAATTAAAGTTAGCAAAAACATACGGAGCACAAAAATGAAGATATATCAGAAAAACAAATACCTTATAAAGAAATAATTCAACGTCGCCTTGATCTTCAAATTGTCATACACAAAGATTTAGTTAGTTGATAAACAAGCTAACAAGTCCAGGGTTCTGATTCCAGTCCGACAATTTTAGTAAATTAAGTTCTATTCCATTAGTAATTATACTTCTTGGTACTTAGAATATTCCATAAGTCCATCATTCATTTCATAATATACACTTTATAGTTTCAGTCACACAGTGTTACAGTTTTATTAATTTCCACAAAAAATTGAAAATGCTAAAAAAATAGTTATTAGGAGTATCTATATATAAGATTACAAGAAATATGTCCCAGCGAAATATTTAAATTTGATGATTTATGAGGTTCAGCAACTATTCATATTATTAATTTGATAAACACACTAATAATTACAGTAATGCAATAACAGCAGGCTATAGAAGAAAATTTAGAGCTGTCTTTAAAAAGATAACTGTATTGATATTACCACGATTGATGAGCTCCTGTCTCAAAATTATATCAATTATTTTAGATCTTAAGCAAAACAAACTTCAACTTCTGAATAAAGGGTTCAATAATTGAACAATAAAGGAGCCTGAAAAAGATTTTTCGTACAAACTTCAATAAAATTTATACTCGAACCTGGAAAATAAAATGTATACGTTAGTATAGTGTTTGCGAAGACATAATGCAGATTTTAACATTAATTATCTCTAATAGAACTACCATAATGCTAGTTCAACGATGTTTTAAATTTACCCCCTAAAATGTTGCTCCATTAGTATTATTTGAATCAATAGTTATTCGAAACATTTCTCGACTTAATTGTGAATTATTTGGAAATTTTGGATAATAACATTAAAATTCGGATAGGAGCAAGGACATAAGAAAGATCAACAAAGGGAATCTGGCGGTCGAACATAAATAATAAATCTGTTCTCATAAATAATTTGGTAATTAAAATACTGGCTTGACAGAACAAATACCACTTACACATCCCTTTGTACATTTTTCCTTAGAAATATTATTATTATCGGATATCCCACAAGAAATATTATCTCAGGTCAAGCCGTTTAACCAGGTCGGGTAAGACCGAATACCTACTGGGATTATGTCTAAAATGATTGCTCTTCAGTCGGTGGACTTAATACCGAGGACCATAGTTCGGAGCCCACGTTAAGTAGTGGATCTAGTCCAAATATACCTTAGGTGGTAAAAAGGAGACTTTATAATAACAATAAAAAGTCTCTTGACCTTATACCGACTCTGAAACCTTACACGTTTCTTGACATATTAATCTTGGCAACTTACTCTACAACGAACTAAAATTGTGTCGATAATTTAAGTAATACTATTACAAGTATAAAAATTTGCAATAAAATTAAATCAATTTAACAATTAAAAAAATATTCACAAAAAGCAAACAACCAACTTGGCGCACCTCCGTCTTTGACAACACAACAATTCCGCCGACTATTTTTCTAGGTTGTGTACACAAAACCATTAACCAATTAAAAAATTTCGAGAATTAAGGATAGTCGCCACAATAAACTCAATCAATCTTAAACGATTTAAATTATAATGATTTACGAAGTTAACTGGTTAATGGCCAAAATTTATTTCTAGATAATACTTGGCCAATTGGGATAATTGAAGATGACGAAATATTAAACTCTGAATGTTGACTATTAAGGGCAGCGGTGTTCTAGCTTATTTACATCGGTAATGGATCATCTGATACATTCTCGTATAGAAATCTTCGGTTTCTCAGCCACTCGAAGACTAAATTAATTAAATTTAAACTCAAAATTATTCTATGTGCAGCGCTATTTATAAATAGAACCGAATGAATCATAAGTCATTAATCAATTATCTTGTTATATGCTTTTATTATATAATATTTCGCAAGCTGTTCCATTATATCATTAATATGATAATTAAAATTATGTATAAATTTAATTAATTAACTTTTCACCAAAACCATCTATATTAATTTCGATAAATTGGTTATGTTGCTATGATATAATAATAATTCAAAAAAAAGCTTAATAAGGATAATGAACATTGCATATTAACATACTGGCTTGAAAATTAACGAAGATTCATTAATTTAATACAGATATGACCATAATAGCTAGATATAGGGAGCCTGACTATTTTGTAAAATTAACATGCAGCAAATATACCGTGATAGATATAAAAAACCATTTTTAATTTACTGTATTTCAGAATAATTAAATGATACACTGATAATATTTTACTCATTTTACTAATGGAATTTGAAGCTCTTCTACAATTTGAAATGCAAACGAAACAATATGTTATGAATTGATGAAAAATTGATGAAAAACATTTAAATATATCAACTTGTTGTGGTGAGCATACAAGGTTATTTTCGAAGTGTTAGTCACTTTATTAGATATTGTATAGTATAGGCCTTACAACAACTGTATCTAAGAAAACTTTTACATACGAGAATACCAGGTGCATCGAATATCGATTAGTTAGATATAATATAGCAAAGACATATTTTTAAAAGAGTGTTACTACTCAGTGGTTGCATGTATTTTAATCTATTGTTGAAAACGTGAATAAAAAAACAAACGTTTGGTAAATAGCTCAATCTAACTGTTCGGACAGTTTTAGCACTTTCTATATAAAACAACAGCTTCGAAATTAGAATTGTTGAAATATAGAGTATATACAGGTGCTAATCGTGGAGTTAACTGC
Source organism: Rhynchophorus ferrugineus (assembly GCF_030347505.1). Lineage (NCBI taxonomy): Eukaryota > Metazoa > Arthropoda > Insecta > Coleoptera > Curculionidae > Rhynchophorus > Rhynchophorus ferrugineus. Next base: position 69,079,449 of record NW_027472581.1, read on the forward strand.
CAATGTCCAACAAAACCTTTTAGAAAGTTATGAAGATGCTTCGCCATTCAGAATATTCATTCAGTCTCAAGAGTAACTATATTGATATCGATGACAAAAAAAAAGATAGATTAAAGAAGTTCGAAAACTGTTAATTGTATGATTTATAGGACGAAAACCAAGCTTAAAGTTTCGAAGAACCTTCAAACAGCTTAGCAGTTTACTACATGAATGAAAATGTCATTCCAAACTTTCTGAGCGTATTCAATGCTCTCTGGACAAAAAGAATAATTTTCTCTTCGGTGGTGTATTGTAACTGGAGATACAAGTGGATCTTCTACGATAATCCCAACCGCAGAAAAATCATGCTTTAATCCAGAACTGCCATCCATATCGACACCGAAGCGGAATATTCATGGCCATAAATTATTGCTGGGTATGATGGGATCAGCAAGGGTTACTGCTTAAAGCGAATGAAACTGTTACTGCAGATATCTACCGACGTTTTTCGAACACATAGGATAAAGTATTGTTGAAAAAAAAAACTAGCAATAGAGAATAACAGACGCAAAGGCATCTCGGTCACACAAGAGTTGTGAAGTATATACCGTTGCAGTATGGTTTGAGTGGCACACAGTTTCGGAATCCTCAACATGTGCGGAATTGCAAAACAACCATCAGTTCTTTGATACGACACCGTCATGTTGCTAGAAAGATGGATATTAATATATATTCCCGTCCCTTAATGCCTTTTTAATTGTAAAAACTTATCATGACAATAGCATCTAATAATAACAGTTATTTCGTATTTATCGAAGTATGTAGTATTGATTGATTGAAGACCTTAAGGTTAGCAACTCCTTTCTATGCCAAAAACAGGTGGAGAAGCCCTATGTGTCCCAATCGCATAGAACTCTCCATACGATTTAAGAAACGATATATGGGTTATTTAAAAATGCTCAGGTTAACTACAACATCTTAGTTATGTAATCACAGAACTACAATCCGTTCTCGCAACTCAAGATCGACACCGCAATAATTCCATGGCTGGATAACGTCACGTACAGAAATCCAGAAAGCAATCCAAAAAGGTTCGGGGATAGCAAACCTGCTATCTTCTCTGATCTGCCCTTATAGCAGACTTCCCATCTCCATCAAATGCTTATTTTACAAGATATTAAATCGGTCCGTACTCCTCTACGGATCTAATGTCTACTTCAAGTATATTACACCCAACCAGGTCAAACGGCTTCAAGTTTTCCAAAATAAGCTCCTCAGGAGAATATTAAACGCTCCCTGGTTTGTCAGAAATAATCAAATTCATAGAGAAACTGACACTCCAGAAATCATTCATATCTCAATCATTCCACAAACAACAACTCAGCTCAAGTTCTTCTGAAAACGCGCTTGTTCGCGAGCTGGTCGACATGCTGGGAGCTTAGCACCGCGTCACCTCCAGGCTCCCCCCCTTTTCCAGGCTGAAACGACCTCATCCGTCACTACAGTCATAACTTGTGTCCCCATACAAGAGTATCCAGTTGTGTGTGGACTCAGGTTCGCGAATCAATAGAATCGCTGGGCCCTCGTGCCCAATAACGGCTGCCCGATCAACGGGTGCCATATCCCCAAATTCAATGCAGTAGCAGTAGGGGTCAACTGTGAGGCGGTTTCGGTTTAGTGTATTTATTGGTAAGCCCAGAGGCAGTCCCACATAACCCAGTCGAACTTGTCACTCCAGGGTAAATCTCCGCGACCAGGTATGCGTCATGCATTCCACCGCCTGGTTTTTAGGTCAGAACAAAAAAAAACAACAATCTGTGTTATTCATCAGATCTCAGACCACAACTAGACTTTAGCCATAACCTGTCTTACCTGATGCTCAAAGTTGAATAAAATGAATTAAAATGTTAACGATTGCATATATAGGATATGCGTTACCTAAACCTAAGCCAAGAAAGTCCTTTAAGCACTATTTAGATTAGTGTTAGAAATTAGGATTAGAGAGTTTTATAAGGTTTTTTAGAAACGCTTTCATTAATTTTAGTATCGATTTGTTTAATAAGAAAGAATGAGGCTTTATATTCAAAATATCGTACTATCCCAAAATACCATGGTCATATATAGACATCAAAAAGATGTAAACAAATTTTATAAAGGCACAAAAACATAAATATGTATGAAATGGGCTTGGAGGTATTTTTGATTCATATTTAGTAAATAATTTTTTCTCCAAAAAAAAAACCTTTATGGTCTCTCTATCAAATAATGACGCTACTTTACCCATAATTTAAATAAAGTTTTCAGTTTGCGCTCGAAGGGAAATTCGCAGACCGAGAAATTTAATGCCGAGACTAATGTGAACACGTCTGGGCAGACAATTTTCCGCACGAAAAGCCTCAAATTTTACTTTTCGTTCTAATTACATCGATATGCCATCGTACCGAACTTGCAAACAAGGCAGTTAATGGTTGAGGCACGGCCGTAGATACGCCGTGAAGAACTTCTGCCGACCCATTCGTTTTACACGGGAAACACAAAATCCCAGAAAGTTGTAGCAAGGTCCGATGTTGTTCGTCGTGATTAGTTCCTATGACTGAGGAAAATTGGTTCACGCTTTAACATACTACGAATAGCTTTATAAAGAGTAAAGCAAACTAGAAGTAAATTGATTAAAATCAAAAAGCATTTTAGTTATGATTAGATTAAAAAAAGTGCCTATAAATTACTTATTGCATTTTTACCGAGTGTTATTATTCTCATATGAGAGGATATCTTTCATATTTAAGTGTTTCAGCTTAAGTAATTACACAAGCTGCAAAAATACTAAATACAATGGCAGTTTAGATTTCGAAATGTAATCTATATGTTTTAAATTGGGTTGAATATGATAATTATTTTCTTTTAATCATGAGAGGACACGTTCGTGATAATTTCGGAAACCAAGTTAACCAAGTTAAAGGAGTTAAACATTAAAATTTAAAAAAAAATGGATGAATCTCTGAAATGTCGTATTGGCCTTTAAATTCATTTCAAAAATCCTGACGTCCTGGATTTATTTCAATATTTTTTTTGTTTTCAGCATCTAACTAATAAAAATTAGTTTCAAATATTCAAACAGCCTTTCTGTTGCAGGCCTATTATTACTAGCATTTCTTATAATTCAACACAATATTAACATATTTTTGAATAAGACTGCAATACGAAAACAATATTTTGTGGTGGAAATTCAGGACAATATGGCGGATTATTCATATATTCGATAGAATTAATTGAAAACCTACAATGATGAAAAATAGACCAACTAGTCGATCAAATTTAGATGCCTGCCGATCCCACTCACACACAAGGCCATCCCAGATCGACCATATAGTCTATCCAAAGTAGCAGTAAATATTGGACCATAATGTTAAAACAAATTATAATATTTAACGTTTTAAAAGGCAAATTAAACTAAAAAAGTCAAAGTAAATGCGATTCTACGATAAGACGTCTTAAATTAAGATGACTTAAGTTCACTGCTACTTCGGATAGACTATACTTACCAATGTTTGCCAGAAACACCAAGTAAGACAAAGATCAGAGCAAACTACACAAAATCAAAGAATTAAGCTAGTTATTTGGAAGATACTCCCGACTGCAGTCAATAAAGGTTTTTTATAAGCATACTTGTTCAAACATCGGGTTGCACTAAAACCTCAAACCAGCTAGGAATCAACGCTGCAAAAACAAAGTTCTTCAATTAAGAGCTGCAGAAGAGCTGCACCATGACATAAATGATGGGCCACGACATATTTCTCACAAAGATATGCGGGTCTATAAGAAGTTGTCGTAAGAAGCTCGACGACGACGACGACGAATCTGGAGAGCATTGGGTTCATGGAATGATATGAGATGAATTTGTGAATTTGGAATCACATGAATATTTGAGCTGAATCATCCAAACAACGCATAATACTCAAATTATTGAGGACAATCTTGCCTGGAAAATAAAAATGAACACATTATTTACGTCTTGCTATTTTTTGAACACAGTATATACTTATCATTTTCTTGAACAATTATATGACCTACTGGTATTTCTGCTGAATGAAAGGTGACGAGTAATCGAAAAGCACACAGCAGCACAATACGTATAAATTATACCTTGTGAAACATGTTACTTAAATTATTAAAGTTGTTATTTAATTGTTGTATTTTATCCATATCCACACTTGAAATTTAAGCGATACCTGGCTCACGCATATCGATACTTGTCCCATTCCCTTTTTTCACCATTGCATAATTGAATAATACATTATCCAATAAAATATCGTTGCTGCAATCTCATATTTTAATCTGATGCAACGGACCTATTATTAACCGAGACGTACCGAAAAGATCGTCAAACAACATTCCGAATATGGCAATATTCTTTCTCAACGTCGCCATAATTACCGATGCTGTAGGACGCCTCCTGCTTTTAATACTTTTATGAGGCTTAAACGGTCTCGCTATAAAAGGGACTGTCATTAAAGTATTACAATTTTTACTTTATATTTCGTTCGTTTGTGTACAACTTCGGAAATAAATATAATGAAGCTAATGTAAATAAAAGGTGGCGTATTTGTAGCTTAATTCTAGAAAGTAATTACCAACATCATATTATAATGGTATATTAACATTAAATAATGTTTGCTGCTTCCGTCAGATCAAGAAATAATTTTACTTTTTACACAGATTATTAAAATACTGATACCCTGAACTGAACAATCAGAACCAGACATGTGAGGCGTGATTTCAAAATTTAAAAAGTGGTCATTTAAATCTGCAAGGCAAGGAACGTTTTAGTATACCGGAAAGGTTTGAAGATGCGAAATTGCAAGAATTATAGGATGAAGACCCTATTCAAACTCAAAAACTATTGGTAGAAGCGTTAAATGTAGTCCAAAAAAACGATTATCAACTGTTTATGAACATGAAGAATATCCAAATGATGCCAATAGGTGCCGTATCAATTGAAAGACAAGCAAATGAAAAATAGAAAAATTGAATGTGAAATGCTCCTTGAAAGATATGATCGGAAGTCATTTCTGTATCGAATATGGATGAAGAAAAGTGGATTTAATTTGAAAACCCTAAGAGCAAACAATCTTGGTTATTCCTGGTTATCACCTGGCGAAGGTCATCTACTCCAAGGTCAAATCGTTTAGTTAACAAGACAATGCTCTATGTTTGGTGGGACCCGAGAGGCGTGGGGTTAAGGACTGTTGAAAGCTGGTAAAACAGTTGAAAGTGATTGCTAACCACAATAAATGATCAACATGAATCATACATTGATCGAAAAACGCCCATTTTACAGCACGATAACGTTCATTCTCATAAAGCAAAACCGGCCAGAGAAGCTTTGAAAGCACTTGGATGGGATATATTATCCGACTATTAAGTTTTTGTTATTAATGGAATACGCGCCGGTGGATGAATGGTTTTCCTCAAAGTTTAAACAGTATTTAAGGGATGGGATCCATAAATTGCCTCAAAGATTAGCAAGATGTATAGAAACAAATGACCAATATTTGGGTACATACATTTTTCCAGTGTCTTGAAAACCGTGTAATTTCTCTACGGAAAGACAAAGTAATAACTTTCCGGTACACCGCGTATGTTAGGCCATATTGAAACACGCATCACTTCAGAGTGAACAAATTTGTGGAGTGAAACCCTTTTTTTTCAAAACTTCATGGTAAGAAACATAGGTTAGAATAAAATGATCGTTATTAGTGAAAGAACTACTTCTTTTATTAAATCATAATATCTGAATAATTACTTTAATGTTTCTGCATTAAAATCTCTTGATCAAGGTGTTAATTTACTACTACGCTATTACTACACCACACCAGCTCAAAGACTTAGTCCTCTACTTAGTAGTTCTTACCTACAAGAATTTAGAAGTCGGATTGTCTCGACATTGACGTTGTCCTTGCTCGTCGAACTAGATAATGATATCCAATTTCACTATTGATCACTATGATCACTATTTCTGAAGTACCGCCGGCTATTTACGACATTCTTCAATATTATGTTTTAAAACTTTGAATACAGGTGACACTTCTAAACCAGAGACACAAATTTTTCATAATAAAAGTGATTGTAAAAGGGTTATCCTCTTAGTCCTGTTTTTTACATTGCAATGGGAGGTTATCAAGAATACATCCAATATTAAGAATATTAATGACCATATACTGAATTTAATAAAACTTTGTTTCCTGTAAGATCAAATTTCTTTATATTTTATATTTATGGAATATATATTCAATAAGTTTACTATCATAATGTACTACTCTATATAAATAATAAATAATATTAATTAAAGGTTGGAAGATACGATTGCAAATTGAGTTTAATATCAAACTCTTCATGCAATCTTAACGCGGCTGGTGACAAGTGATTGTCAATAAATAAATCGATATGTTGAACCTTAATATATTTCATTATGATACCTCTAATATTTATGATATTAAGGTTTAGAAACTATAAACGCACAAATATAGAGTCCCTAGAGAGTTATCAAAAAGTACAGCACAAAAGAATAACATTAAGATTTACAATAGCTATACAATAAAACCACCCTGAGAGGATATACTCAGTAGGTATTTCAATATTCCAATAAATATTAATACATTTTAGAAAATGACTCAGAATGAAAATCGACTAAATATAAAATTCTTTGTTCCACAATTGCGAGGGTTGGTATTGGGTACAATACATTAACTGTACAATTAATTTGCGGATGATCGTGGCCATCAACCCCCCGCAGGTCCAAAAAGAATTTTTAATTGCCCCTTTTTAATAATTCAATATGTTAATGAATCGACTCTTTATGTGTGGAACAAAAGAGGGAGGAGGTCGGGTGAGCGCGGACCGATTATTTGTCAACCCCACTTGGTTTCCCTTAAAGTGGAAAGATTTAGATTTTCCTTTCAGGAGTTTAATGTGGCTGTTAATAAATTATTACCGCTTTTTTTAAATGGAGATAAGGAGTCTGTCGCGAGGGGTCCCAGTAGAATAATAACCTGCGCAAAATACTGGAAGATAATGGAAAAATTATGAATCCTCCGGAAAAAAAGACTATTGTAATGTTAAAATTGAAACGGGTCCTATGAAGATAAACTTTTTTGCTTATATTCACTAGCTAATAATCCAAGATTTAATTAGAATTTAAAATTCTAGTTGTTAAAACCGGTCATTACAGATTTAAAAATATATATTTTACAGTTGTTCTGCATTTTAAATAAGTAAGCATTAAGTTTCTCCCTGCTTGTACTTCATACAGATAAGTTCCTTGGTTAAAAACAGCGTCTTGCTATGTTTTGAATGAGTATTTAACTTCTGAATAAAGGTTCCTATAACTTTGCTTGGAGGCATTGTGGCCTCCGCTTTTGAGGTATATCCCAAAATGTACTAGGGCTTACACTTCAACTCCTCTCCTCTTTTTGTGCAAAACTTACTTATTTAATTCAAATTGGTTACCTGTTTATAGGTATAGTTCCACATTCCACTAGTTTTTAAGATACACATAAAAACAACTGAGATTCTAAAGTGATTTAAAATAATGTTTTATAATTGAAGTCCTCTTTGATAAGGCCTTGCAAATATTTTCGAATTGCTAAGCTAATAATGTCCTAATAATGGTTGTAATTACTACATCCTTTCGGCAGCATTCCAATTGGTGGAAGGTGGAAAAAGTAATATATATATATATATATATATATATATATATATATATAATGATATTGATGAGATTTCTCTGCCTATTCCTAATAATGTTCAAATTAAACATTAAAAATTACAACTAATAGCTATTTTCCAGGGTGTTTTCGGTTTTATCTTAAAAACTAAATCAATATATAAAGAAGGTAAGATGGGTAAAGATTAAAGAGAAGGGCGCTTTTCTGTTTTAGTAAATAAGTAAACCAAATTCCCATAATTTATTCCATAATAAAGCCATCGATATTACATTATTGACATAGATATTCTATTATGAATTAGTAATACGTTGATTGAAAAATACCTGTTCTTTCTGATGGAGTTTTCATATGATATTCTTTGAAACTGAAGAGATACCATGTAAAGATATTATATTATAACAAGGAGAGGAAAAAGTAGGGATATTTGATTCATTTTTGCAAATGTAAGTAATGTATGCAATGTGCAGTTTGGAATTATGAACAAACATTCAAAAATTGCCCAGGCACATAGATTCACAGCCATTCTTGAAATAGCCTAGGAAGAAAAAAATGGTCAGATATATTCTTGTACGTAGCGCAAACCTTCGATAGAATCTAGCATAAGAGACTCACACATAAACTCTATAAAATACCATAAAATAACCGAGCCAGTACATGAAACTCTAAACTCATATATCATAACCAGGATGCTTACTGTTAAACACGAAGCTTACTCAACAATGAAAGAAGCAAAATTAGGTGTAACACACGTGTTTAGGGTACTGTTATTTAATTACTTTATATATATAAAATACCATAAATATAAAATGTTACTAATGACACTGCGATACTTGCTATTGGAGGCAACGGTGAAGAAGCAACTGGAAAACTTCAACCCGGAAGTAATAAGATAAACAAGTGGATCCAAACATGAAGAATAAAAGCCAGCGAGAGTAAATCAGCACATATTGAATTCATTTATAAACAAACTTCATATAACAAAAAATATTAATAATATTATTATCCAATAGACTTATAATACAAAGTACTTTGTGATTGAAAAGCACTCGAAACAAAAATACAAGAAAATGTATTGGTTATTTAGATGAAAATCATAAGTATCCGTGCATAATATGTTGCTACTATACAGGCAGATACTAAAACCTAAAGGGACTTAAGGAAATCAGTTAACAGGATGTTCTGCGAGGAGTAATACCAGTATAATACATGTATTTCTGAATAAAGTTGTAAGAAGTATTGTGCACGCAACCAGATTCTATAGGAACTAGGCCACAACTTATCAGCAAATGTAACTTCACAGCAACTGTCACAGGAGACATTCGCAATAAGACGAGGAAAAACTGTACTTCCATGTATGAACTAGGACGCAGACTCGCAGTAGTTGTGAAGTGTAGTAACTGGTAAAAACACTGAGAAGTGCTACTAACTTTTATTTTATTCAAGACTAAGGGCCAAAAGTCCTCCTAGATAAGTACCTAATTTTAAGCCACTGTAGTACAGACTAGTCAAAATATATTAATAAATAATTTAAAAAATTCGAATGTGATTCAGTGTTGGCTAACCAAAAGCTAAAAGAAGGATTAGGCGAGAAAAATAAATCTGAACAAGTCTCCAGACAATCTCCTCCATTCATCTTCAGCAATATGACTTTATAAAAATATAAATAGTAGTAATAGAAATATAAGTAGAGACTTAAAGAGAGAAAAAATTCATGAAACATCACAAACCGAGAGGATATAATATCCTGAAAATTTTAAGGATATATTGTACGAAAAATAGTGCGATTTGAGGAATGGATGGGTTAGTCTAAATTCTCGCCACGTATCACCACTGGAGAGGAAGGTGTTACAAATTTAGTAAAAACATTACGTGATTAATAGACGATCCCTTAGTGGTTAATTATAGAACTATATAATGTAATAAAATACGCCATTTACTAAAATTGCTCCGAATTTATTCATTCATAATCCTTATCCAGTTACATAAAATTTTATATAAGCTTACCGCCACAATGACGTTAAATATTAAAAAACAGAAAACATGTCTTTCGTTCTAAATATAACGCTTATCGGCGGAAACACTAATTGGGTGTGGTCTGGTGAAGGATGCAACAATTGTTTTTCGAGATTAACAAGTCATACTCGACAATTACGAAAAAAATAATAAGTGGCCAATTAAGCTATCAATGTGTTTCGTTGCCTCCGATATGGAAACCACAATGACTTCGAACAATCAATGACTAAATAATATAAAATTTTACGACGTATTTCTCCCGGTGTTCGCTTGTTATGTTGTTATTATTCCGTTCTGCATAACTAGACCGTTTTTTGTTAGCATTCATGTAATGAAAAATATTTATTACGTTCACGACAGACTCGAAAAAATAATGGTTACAATAACATTCTTGTTTTATGGTGTCGATAAATCCAGGAATTTTTTTATTAATATTGATCGAGGTCTGTGTATGTTAATTTCAATTGTAATAACTTATAGATTTAATATTCTCTAAAACAAGCAATCAAACTATATGTTATTAAAAGCCTGTTTGCTTTATTAACAATGATATCATCGTTGTATATCACCTTGGTTGAAAAATCTATCATCTGATCTAAATCGTTATATCGTTACCTACAAATACTTTATAATATTAAATGTTACAAGGGTAATGTGATAAGTTTTCATCCTGCCAGTGATATACTTTGATTTTCAATTTATTCAATCAAATTTTTTCAAAAATTATTTTATTCCTTCACATAATCTCCAGCGTTGGGAACAACCGACTGAAAACAGACGATAATCAAAAAAATAGTCGAGTGAAAGTAGTAATTACTATTTCAGTCAAATGCAATGCTTCGACTTTGTGATAACAGACAGAGGTAAAAATTCCTTTCTAGGGAGAGAAAAGGACAGAGATAATTGCTTGTATCTCTGAGCCGTGGCGTAGGGAAAAAATATCAATATTTCCATATATCGATATTATTTAAATCGTTTTCGATATTTAAAAAAATACTGATATATCTGAGAAAAAAATATGTCGATTTTTTACAAAAAATAAGAAAAATATTATATATATATATATATATATATATATATATATATATATATATAATATATCTAATATATTTATTCTAAATATTTTAAAAATATTTTAAAGAGTAGTGGTATTTCTGATGGACCTTTAAAATTAAGTATAAATTTAAAAGGTTTATTAAAAATTATATTTAATTTATTTTGCATTTATTTTAAGAAAATATCGATATTTTTGCCGATTTATCGATTAAGAGATATTAAGAGAAAATAATGACATAGTATTATAATTGGTTTAATTCTATATAATTCGTGCGTACGTATTTAATGTACACTTAAGGTAACTTTAGTTTATCGCAACAGAGGCATAAGTGAGACGGAGATGTACGTATTCCTTCTCGGTATGTACTAACTCTGGGAAAGAAAACGGAAGAGATAATTGCCGGATCCAATTAAGTTCCTTTACCATCAACATTTAAACATAATGAAATTAATAGTAACGGGGGTTAATCAGGAAAACTTACTAATTATTATTCGTTGAAACTTCAATGAAAGATGTAATATATTAAAGACTTGAATAAACATCGAGACTTACGATAAAAACGATGAAAATGATTTAATAAAAAAATAGACTAAATAGTTGCAAAAATAAGACAAATATAGTCAAAAATATTTTACTATTTATCAATCAAAATTTAGGTTCTTTGAACTTATTATTGAATATATATTAATATATAATAACTTATATTGAACACAAAGGCTGCTATATTAATGTATTACAATGTACATTAACGCACATAATTTCGAAGGTTAAGGCAAGTGCGGCAAAACCAGAGCGTTAAAAACTAGTCGGTATAAAATTATAAATGCCTTGTTTTAGTCGACTGGAGTGTTTTAATCGATTGAAGTAAAAAGTGGTCCATTACTAAACAGTCGATATGTCCCAACGCTAGTAATCTCAGTATCCCAACACAATTTTAATTCCTTCAGTGGATGCGAAGCCACTCCGAAAACAGATATCCTCCAGTTTGGGTACAGAGGGAAGTCCGAGGGTGACAAATAGGAAGAATAGGAGAGATGACCGAGGAAATCATACCCCAATTCTCGATCTTTGCCCATAATCCACGCGCTTTGCGTCAAAGACGACCTGAATCTTTCTCGAGCCAACCCTCTTTTTGCGAACTTTGGCATCCAATTAGCAAGTCAAAAAACAAGCTCCGCCCAACGGTTCGACTGCTCTTTCATTCTTGGCGTGTAGTGGTGGACTAGTGTCCCACAAATGGTGAAAAACGGCCATATAAAATCGGTCGAATCTCTCGAAAAATTACTGTGAAAATCGTATGCCCATTGCCTTCAATCGGCATTCAGCAAACGCGGCACACATCTTTAGCAGAACTTTCACATGCCCACTCTTTATTTAAGATATTGCGCACTCTTTCTTCCTATATTCCTATATCGTCAGTTATCTCATTCACCTTCACGCTTCAACAAGATATCATAAAATTTTTCAACGGTCTGCTTTGAAGATACGGTTTTCGGTTATACTTCAGGTATTGTCCACGTTACGTACTGCCACTTGCACTAATAGTACATTTTTCCAACTGATTAGAGCATGATAGCTGGGGCAGGTCAAAAACATCACCCTCATAGTTCAATTTGTTTACATAAAATATTAAAGTATTACCACATAAATATTAGAGCCATGGAAAAGGTTTGTTCCCATTAATTTTATTTCAAATGCAGGTGAATAATGATTAAGGTCTACAATATGAAGCATGAATTAATGATTATAGGCAGCAAGAAAAAAACCAGAACTCTTGACAAATAATTGTAATGTATGTCACAGAATGTTGAATGAATGACATCAGCAACTTATTATTTCAACCTATTCGATTCATTTTAATTACAACGGTAGCTCAAACATGACATTTCTGTGATGATTCTGAAGTCGTACTCTAAAAATATCACTTCAAAACGGATTTGAGTTAACCAAAGGAAAAAAGAATACACTTTAAATCAAGGGTATTATTTAAGTTTATTTTCATTAGGTCTTATTAGTTTTTGATAACCGTAATCATTTATGAACAAATAGATGATAATTATTCATAAAATGCTTTCCAGAATAATAGTTTGGTTTGGTAAATTCGTGGGACGGATTTCTGGGAGTCTAATTATCTCAATTCGGTAATATCGTTCTCAACTTCAAAGGTGTTGAGCGTATGTAGAATAAAAACGGATGAAGTCGAAAAATTGGAAGGATACTGCTTTACAATAATTACAGGGTAAACTGCAATAAAGTTTGGAAGATTAGGTTCAAACCTAAGCGTAAGAGATTGACTTCAATTGACTTGTCTTTAGAGACCAACCCAGAAGACATCAGGGTCATTCTTACTTGGGTAGGGAACTATCATCAAATGCTGAGACATTGACCACTTTTTACTGTGGACTGTTTCAATCGCTATTTGCTAAGCGACTGATTTGAGAACTTTTTACTATCGACTGGTACAGTCGAGTACTTTCGGTCCTACTAACTTCATTCGACTAATTTTTAACATTCTGGCTTTGTCGTCCTGTAAGATTGTGAACAACAATGTATTGTACCTCAATAAAGTAGATTTTAGGAACTACATTTTACAATATTATTCATCAATGTAATAAGGTAAAAAAGAACAATATTTTGATTGATAAAGATTAAAATAACTTCGACTGGAAATTTGCTATCTTGGCAGCTATGAGGTAGTTTCAATAGTATTTTTTTAGAGTCTCCCGATGCTTGTTCAAGCCTTGTTAATGTTGATTTTAAACTTCCTTCAATGAAGTATTATCGAATAATAATTTCAAAAATATTTAAATATAAAATTATTATTTTATTTAAAAAGAGTGCGATCGATAAACAGTTGCTGAAGATAGAATGTGAAAATACGATACAAATAATCAGGTGTCGTTACTCCATTTCTCTTGTCAATCATATCAAATTTATAAAATATATTAAAGTATTTTGCATTATTCAAAATGAAACTGTTCTTTTGAACATAATGGAATTCAACAATTAACTACTTCCTTTTCTCCCCTAAATCAAGTTTGAGAAGGATTACGTACATTTTCGTTTCATATAAGGCACAGTTGAAAAAAAATTCGTATACACGTGTTGGAACGAAATAGAAATAAACCAATTATTTATTACTAATTATGTCATTGATACTTTCCAAATATTAAAATACCATGAAATGTATTTAGGACCGTTCTTCCATTCTGTTTTTCATACTGCCACTTAATTAAAATTATCTTAGTCCTTGCTTCTATCGAAATTAATACGGGAAGGAATTCATACATCTCCTCTTATCACAAATAGAAAACAGCGAGGCGAGCATTTGACCGAAATAGTAATTTTCAATCACTAGTATTTTAACTAGTTCCGACTGGTATGCGACGCTAGTCTTACCCACCCTGGCCACTACTGGAAGATCTGGGATGGACTTTCCATGTTGGATTTTACGATGTTGCCTTACATTAGTGTCATTTACCATAACAAAGTACATCCATGTCCTACGGGATTCAAACTCGCGAGTATCGCAGCAGTATGAGGACTGTCCTTAACCACTCAAAAGGTAGGCTACCAAGCCTACTCAAATATATATCTACTCAGTTGTTTAATTATACGAGATGGGTCATGAGTAACTGGTGTCACAGTTCATAAATGACAATACCTATAGCGCAATATATAAATATGAAAACAAAAAGCTAATGCCATGTTGCAATTCAGTCGTATTTATTTATGGCATCGATTTACATTACTTGAAAAACATGAATTCATAATAGCACACCAAACATCAAGAATTAAGGGTTTAAGGTTTAAACGACGTCCCTGTCAAAACAATGGCTGTCGTATTTTAGCTAGTTCTACAGGTGATGCCGCGAAAACAAGATATCTCTTCTAGGTGAAGAAAAAATCTTTATTTAGTTAACCAAACTTGCATGTAACTTAAATTTCGAAAATAAAAAGTCATGGTAATAATGACATGAAGGTGGAAATGAACTGTTGCGTAGGATAGGCATGGCGAAACATATCGATAGTATATGGTCGACATATTGATATTTTTTAAATGTATCGATATTAGTAAGTACTTATAGTATTAGTATCGAACTTTTAGTTGCAAACGAAAATATCTATATTAAAAACGTAGGGCGAACTTTTGATATAGGATTTCCCCTCCCCGGTCATTAGTGAATATTGCGTGGAAACGTAGGACTGGAGCGAGAAAAAGTTCGATACATGGATAGATGGATTTTTGTTTTGAGATTTATCTCATGCGGACATCAAGTGAATTTTTCGTGGTTTGATATCGATATTTTGCTGTACGACTAACATCTCTAGTCTGAAACAATAGAGGGACATTTTATAGAGGAACTACAAATAAAAAAAAGATGCAAAACAAGAAAAACCTAGACTGAATATTAAATAAAACCGAAAAATAAAACACATTCATATTAAAGAAATTCCTATTCGCCATAAAATCCTCCTACAAAATATAAACTTATGTAAAAACAAATTAAGAATGAAGGCGACTGAATTAGAAATTCAAAGAGGTCCTATCTTTTTAAAAATTAAGATATATATAATTATTAACGCATAGAGAAATAAAATGATTTATAAATCATATCCCGGACAAAAGTCGAAGCAATTCCAAGGCGTCTCATTCTACGGATTCGATGGACGTATAGTTCGGTGGTTGGATAAAAGGAAGGATGTTGGGAACAAGTCTGTCTCTTCCTCGTAACGTGACATGCTTAAGAATTTATGCCCTTTTAGGTTCTTTGGAAGAGCTTAAGAGAGCTTAAGAACGTCGTTCGTGCCTTTGTCGAGAATTGAACTTAGGAAATTCGCATGGGACTTAGCAAACGATGGAGTTTTTCTTTTAATTATTCAGACTCGAGAGGAATGTGTGGTATGTGTTTTCTTGTTCTGCTAAGCAGTATTTAAATTATGTAATTTATAATTAAATACGCTCGTTTAAATCTACCTAGATACACAGGTTTTAATAATGCCAATGCAATTTTAACAACTAAAGGTGTCTAAATGCTTTTAAAAGCATTCATAGTTTTACATTAAAAATTGTATTTACGTATATATGTATTGCAAATGTAGCATATGATAAGAAGTTTTATATTTGACAAACATAGAAATTCCTGAGAATGGAATTAATCTATAGTAAATTCTTAGCTGGTGTTGTTTGCCTTAATTTACATATATATATATATATATATATATATATATATATATATATAAACAGCCTGGTTACTGGGGTGACTGTGATGATTTTCTTGTTTCTTGGGGAATATGCACTCTTGTTTTAAGAGATAATTACAAACGTAAATCAACCTTATAGGATTTGAACTCGAAACAATCGTAACCGCAGGAGGACTGTCCCATCGTCTTGACCGTTGCGCCAACCAAGCCGGCATAAGATAAATTTGATTATTAGTATATCAGCTGGGTTAAGTTTCTTTGCATACACAATACAAATACAATATCTTACAATATAAAAAACTTCTTACTACCTTAAACTCCAATATTATCAAATGTCAAATAAGTTCGGCATGTTTTAAAAAAAAAATTAAAAATTATTTAATTCAATTTAAACTTTTCAAATAATAAAAATCTACGTCTCTAAAATTACCAATACAATATTCTCTTTCTTTTTCAGGGAAACCATTAAATGTAGGAGATAACGCTTTTCAAAAAAAAAAACACCGTTTTAAAAATTGTATTCAATGATTATTATTGAGATACCCCGAACTTTTTAAATAACGATACAATACTATGGGACTTAGCATCAAGCAGACAAACTTGACATATTAATGAAACAAATATTTGCAATATCTCAACATTATTAAGAAGAAAGACAGGAAAATAGTGGAAGGTGCCATAGTACACTTAACATATTTTATATATAAAATTTAATTTTATGCACTTATCCATAGAAAAAAAAAAACTAAATATTCTGAAGAGATCCACAATTTATTCATCATGTAGAAGATTTATTCTTATATTAATTTAAAGTGAAGTTATTAATATTTTATTATTAAAGGAAATTATTATTAGTTTAATAAATAAAATTTGGAAAGTTTTCTCTTCTTCACCCTACACAATTTGGAGGGTTGCACATTTTCGATTTCCTTCCGTTATATGGCTTGAAATCACTTGTCATAAATTGTTTTCTTCAGATATTCGGTACGATATTGGCCTTAAAAATGCCAATCGCACAAGAAGTTATATAGAAAAATAATAAAACCTTTATACGATAAATTAAATTGTTTGTTTTATATGTTTCGCACATGCACCATAATGGTGCGTGGTAAGTTAATTGCTTTTTATTTGTAAGGTGGTTTTATAGCTTTGTTTTTTAATATGAAGCGGCACAAAGTACAAGTACTTTTGCCTTCACACTCTGTTGCTCGTTGCTGTTATAAAACATAAGCTGTTATTTGATTAAAGCTTTTTCCATGGAATTTTGAAGAATATTAGTATTTTTCACAAATGCCGCTTTCTTTATTCCGTGTTATGATTTGTTACCAATTTATTTAATCACCAATTAAATATTTGCTTTAGCAATATTAGTTAATGACTAACATTTCTTCACAGTTCCTTTGTTGTATTTCACATAATTCAAACATTTCAATCTGCTTTACTACTGCTACTACTTACCTACTAATTTACTAATTTACCATTTTCTTACCTCATATGACAATCTACAAAATACTACAGATCGTATTTGATTAAGGTATGAACATCAATGTAAATTTAAGAAACAAATCCAGAAACACAGATTGCAATAACATGTATGTCGAATGAACTGTGAACGAATTCATTACACAATATTCTGAATTTAAATTTTAAGAAATGTACTAAAAATTAACTTCTGGAGCTAAGAATCAAATCGTTTCAGTAATAACAAACAAGTGAATAAAATAGAATAAGAGAATTCGCCATTGGAAATGGTCATCAATAGCAAGGGACTTTCAGATTTTTAAACATAAAATTAAAAATTAAAAATATAGCGAATCAAGGACAACGAATAAGTTTATCCGTAGATATATGAACAGTGCTGATGCCCATTGAAAGTCCATTTGCTCTGAACTTAAACATATTTAAAAAAATCAAGAACTCCTATGCAAAGTCATTTTCAACAATATATATGATCACTGTAGTCAGAATCATCAGGAACGTCATCGTTACATAATATTTTAAATGAGATGACAACTGACTGACCGATGGTGGAGACTGACTGGATGACTGGTCGATCTACCCTAGAAACAGATGTTCAAACCTTAGGATATAATAAAAACGTTATATTGAGTATTTTAATATACTAGAGGTTCTCATCAAATAGCAACAAAGAGAAAGCCAACGATAGCATTTTCAGTAACCAAACAATGATATTGAAAATAAATCAGCAACTTTCTTTCTGGTAATTATCGGAGACTATATATTTATATGACAAGTTGACAATTGAAGTTCTATACAAAATTAGGAAAGGGCTCATAAAATTTTGTGAATACTTTTTACTGATAATTGTGGTTTGCTTTTCGACCTAACATTGTCAGTACATGATTACATTATTGATCGTCTAACTCGAATAGAACTTTATGCAATTGGGGATGCGACCCTTAACAAGAGGGGTGCACAACGCTGCAGAAATGCGTGTTAGCAGGATTACGCAACGTTGCCAAAACATGCATCCCACATATTTATTGTAATTTATTTAAAATTAAAATTTAAAATTGCACTAAATAAATAGACTTATAAACTTAATCGAGATGTTATAAAAACCTAAATAAATAGACAAATAAGTTCTTTCCATAATAAGTTTTAATTGTGGTAATTCGGTAATAACCAGTTCTAAATAATTAAGACTTATAATTAATATAAAACATATAATTATCATAAATAATGATTGCTTTAACATCATAAAGTTCTTATTACTTGATTACAGACTTCAGTGAACATTAGAAAGTCCGTTTGCAATTTTGATGGAAGCCAACTGCATCAGTGAAAATAATACATGTTTAAAAATAAAATGCCTAAACCGCGCGAAGCGGCAACGTCGCGTACGCGTACATGCGTTCAAAAAGTAGACCCACTAACGATTGGAAGCCTGAGGTAGGTCTTTTTGGCCTTAGCAACAGACCAATGAGTCGGCGTTGCCAGATGTCTTACCGGGAACAAGACCCTCCCTAAAATAAATTTCCTTGTGCTGCAACATTAACTTGATTAGATTAAAAGATGTAGAAAATTTATTTTAAGCTTAAATTCGGTATGTCCATCAATTGTATTAGACGAAAATAGTTGGATGGACTTAGTGTCCATTATGTAAAAATTCTACTAAATATAACCGGTAAATAATTTTTAAGTTATTAATAGCTAATCTTGATTTCTTGTTATTTGATAAAATTATTGATTTGAAAATTAAATAGATACAATATTAACTACATTTCTCTGAGTGTGGGCCTGGAAAATTTTATAGCGTTTTTTTTTTAAACAAAATTCAATAATTATAACGTGAAAATTAACATAATTAAATCACATATTCCACTGTTACCAATATTTCGCAATTTTTCGGGTAAAGCAATCAAGTTGTCGATGAATAATTTGTGTGGTTTCTAGTTGAATATTGATTCAATTGGTTTTCACGGGTTTTGTTAGGAAACAACTTTATTCATCGGGAGAGCTCTATTTAGACCATACGGTGAATACGTCAAAACTATAATGTGAAACAGTTTCAATATCCACAGGTATGGATATATCAATAATTGGCTCAACGCCTCATCTCGTCTCAAATCAACGTCTTTATAATTATTTAAAGAAACCTAATGAAACATAATTATTTATTATATTTATCACATTATATTCACTTATAATCATATTTGCTTTATCACTTCATAATATAAAACTGAAGTCTAAAAATTATTTAGAAGGTTTGAAATAAACAAGAACTGTAAATAAGATCCTTTAGGTACCTTAATATTGGGTAATTATTTTAAATCTAACTTGGTATAAAACCAAAACATATAATTCCATTAAGGATTTAGACAAATGGCGATGTATTATATTCAGCATTTGTGTAAATCTACTAAATTTACACAAAATGGAAATGTAAACTTGTTTATCTTCTCCTATTTAACACTGTATCAATTTCACAAAACATATGCAGGATTAAATAATTTAAAGAGTGCGGTAAAGTGTAAATCTAAAAATGTTCAATGAAGTTTAATGCTTGTTAAAACAAAAGGAATAAATATTATATGTAACATATACAACTAATATTTCGTTATTTCTAACAAACTACCAAATAGAAAGTTCCAAACTGATGCTGTACCTAACCTTGACAATGAATTAAGTCGATAGGAAATGGCCTGTTATAAAATGAAATGTGATTCTACGGATTTCATAATGTAGAAACGGCAATAAGGCAGAAGAGAGAAACTCTCTATGGGATACATGTTATACTGCGCGGGACATACGGAACTGATCATTCAAAATTAAAAAACCGGCGGGTTTAAACTGGGAAAGTAATGAGAGAGGTGTAAAGACATAGGGTTTCGTTTGCTTGTGCTTGGGTCCAACAAGTCGCCTCTTTATTCCACAAATAAACATTTATATTTTTACACCCTACGCATTTTATAACTGGATCACCAGATTCCGGGGAGATGATAATCATTTGGTATTCATTGGAAATCGGGTGAAAATATAGCAATTCAAGCAGTAAGGCACAAGATAGATTGAAGGTGCAGTAATAATAACAGCAGTTCAGTGCGTAAGGCCGCCAAAGTCGAACTAAAGTTTGTGTGAACTAGCATCTACAACGCCAGACTACAATAATCAACAAAGGCAAACTACTGGACGAAGAAATACTCACAAACAATTTATCTACAACAGTAAGCTGACCAGGCACCAAAATGACCACGTACATCATTTAGCTCTTTTCTTTATGCAGGAAATATTATATAACGTTACTGACCTTAACAGAATTCAGCTATGGCATTAAACGATACATTGAACCAAAATTCAGTTAAACCGAATGAAGGAATAAATGTATTCATTTCAGCTTTTACATTCTAACAATAGAAACGTAATTTCGGTACGACTGTTAAGAAACCTGGCAACAGTTTTAAAAACTGCTTTTGAACGAAACTGATTATATCAGCGTTGCGTTGAAGTCTTTTTCAAAGCATCATTCCTAATGAGAACGAATCCCGAAGTCCCGATATGAAAAGCAGAATATTTCTGAGTTTCGCCTCTTCAAAAAGTCAATTATTTAACATTCGTTTCGTGCATAATTGGGGCATGATAATATCATTGGTAAAAATGATGGAAATCCCCAGAGATAAAGGTAATTGGACGGAAAGAAAAAGGGCTGTCCGATTTTTATCAATTCCGTATATAATTTTTTTCTCATTTCATATCTTATCTCGTTCTGTCCAAATACTGTATTATATATTATTGCAAAAAATATTTTCCTTGATATAATCAAATGATATTTTTATATGTATAATCGCCGTTGTTTCGATTTCCTGAGGAATAAAGAACAAAATTGTTGAATAAAAATAATAAATTGCCGGTTTGGTTGGTTCAGTGGTCAAGGCGATAAAAAGGTCCTTCTATTGTTACGATAGTCGCGGGTTCGAATCCTGCTTAAGGCAAGATCGTAAATTTATGTTTCAAAAGGCAAGAGTGAAAAAGCAAATGAAAGTAAATGAATTCCGTATTTAATCCATGAAATATATTTGATCTGCTATCTATGTAACAATAGACTATCTATTAATTAACATAAGAGAAGGTACACCAAAAATGTCCACATGACGTTGCAAATTTAATAGGAAATACTCAAATAATAGTTCTGAGATGAGTTAGTAGTGCTGGACATAATGAATATTCCAACGTTCGATTAATTCGTTCTAAATAATCGGAAATGTTGACTATTTGACTTACACTTAACCTACATCTAAAAAAGAACCAGAATGTTGAAGAACTGCTACGCAAAGTCATTTTCAACAATATATATGATCACTGTATTCAGGATCATCAGGAACGTCATTGTTACATAATATTTTAAATGAGATGACAACTGACTGACCGATGCATTGCTGGACGATCTACCCTAGAAACAGATGATGTTCAAACCTTAGGATATAATAAAAACGTTACAAAGAGAAAGCCAACGATAGAATTTTCAGTAACCAAACAATGATATTGAAAATAAATCAGCAATTTTCTCTCTGGTATTTATCGGAGACTATATATTTATATGACTGAAGTTCTATACAAAATTAGTACATTAGTTCGATTAATTCCTTCTAAATAATCTAAAAAAGAACCGGAATGTTGAAAAAAAATCACACTTCGTTTCAGTTAAATACTTCCCAACCAATTTCCATTAAAATACATATCTCGGTTGTTACAATGGATAGTTGGCTGATATATAACTAAAATAGACATATTTAAATTACATAATTCATAATAAAACAGCCCTAGTTATTTATTACATATTAGATGATTTAAGAAAATGGTTGAACAAACGATTTCAGCTATTGGGTCGATGACAGTAATAATCAACAAGCGCAAACACTGTATTTGCTTAATAAGATTGGATTAATGAATCTATAAAAATGTATTTATTTTATCTATGTCAAGGTTGCTAATTTAATTCATAATATATAACCACAAAATACGACAATCTGCCATGATAAGCTGAACATCACTCAGAATAAATAGCTCCACTGTACAGTTACGGATACATGATAAGTTTACTTCCTCTGGTCTGGAAAACATTTCGGTTTACTGAAACATTATATACTGTAAACTTAATATAAATTCTGAAAAAATATTATACCATAGAAACTTTTTTCGAAAATTTAGGATGTAAATTTTATTTTGCCCGACCTTTGACCTTTTAACCGGACAATTTCCGGTTTTCTTGATCACTACAACGTTTTCTATGCGTTTAGAGACACTACACACTTTAGAATTAATTATTACAACATTTATTACAATTATTACATTAATTATTAATTACTTTACAACTTAATTGGGTACTACAACTCGCAAAGAAGGTTGGTTAACCTGGGCGAGACGATGGACCAGTGTCTTAGGCTGGAGAACCTTGACAAGCTGATTAATTTTCTAACCGTAACAGGACTATAATAGTGTGCATCTATGTAATATCATGAATGTTCGTTTGATTCTTTTGTATATCCTTATCACTGTCATGGATTATGCGACCATTATACTGTAGCATCCATATATTCTGTATGCTTTTACATATTCTGCTTGTCATCTTACATACATAAACTGCATGTAATAACATTGTATACTTTAACTTGTGTAATTGAGTACTAACTGTATATAAGAACAGTGAGGAGTGTCTTGACGGCTGGGATGAATTCATTTTGGCGGATCTTGCAGTCACAAACATAAACTTAGAACTAAGTCCCAGAAGGATTTGAAACCCGTGGCTTGGGTAATAGTAGGACAACCTTCCCGTCGTTTTGACAATTTCTCCAAATAAGCCGACAATTAAAAATTATTTATAACCGCGTGTTACGTTGAAGTATAAACAACATTTTAAGTAAAATGAATTCAAAACTAAACGAAAGCACTTTAGAAACAGGGAAACAATAATGGTAGTTCTGCAGTCAGCCACTAGAAAATCCAATAAGGCAAAATCTGTGAAAAACCGACACTGAAGTACTTGAATTAAAAGTAGAACGGCAAGTTTTAAAATTTAATTCCTAATATTTATACAGGGATTCAGAATAGAAACCTAAGACAAACAGAATAGAACAGACAACATATTAAGAGAAGGTGTGAATCAAGAAGAAAAACTTAAATCAGATAATTTAAAACAATTCTCTCCAACTTCTCTTAAGACGAACAAAAACCATTTTACTTCCACGTTGATGATTAAAAGTAGGTAATAGAAATACTGCTGCATCTTACGCTCGCATCGTAAGCAGAAAGGCGGTTTCATTGAAACTGTAAATGGTGTAGGAAGACAATCTTCCGAGTTAATTTACTTAGCAATCTGTTCGTGGCGTTATATCGGTAACTGTTTCAGCCGAGCTGTTTGACCGTTCTCATTACGTCTATTTCTGCATCATATATGGCTGGACCAGACGTCAGTAGAGTTATGTTCTTAGCTCGATGGCTTACCGTTAGACGCCGGATAAAGAGTTATCGTTGCCAATGCAACGACTGTTTCAGAATGAAACCGAACAGTTTCGGGGTTGCCACGTTTCACGCTAAACCGGGTTTCGACCAGTACATGTTCGCTATTATTTTATTTTTCCTTCTATTGAACACACGAATCAGCTAGAATAAACACCAATAAATCGACGGCTTCGTATTTAATAATCAACTAGTTGTTTGGAAGTAATAAATAAATAAATTCAAATAACATTAAACGTAATTAAAATCAAAAAGAGTAAATACAAAAATCAACGTCATGCCATAAAACGCAAGAAATGTATTAATTAATTTAATTATCAAACAATATTTAATAATAGTTAATATAAACAGAACCAATTCATTTTATCCACGATATGGGAGTTTAAAATTACATTACAATTTTAAAAAGTAAGTCTAAATAAAGGTTATTTCTACAATACGACTCTAAAGACAAATTCTATATATTTCTTCGGGAGAAATTAAGACGAACGTTTAATTAAATTTTTTTCATTATTAGATATGCTTTTCATTTGTACGTAGTTCGTATGGTTTGGTTCGTTTCAATAGTCTAACATCCTGCGCGCTGTCCAGCAGATGTATTGATTCCACGTTAGTATGATTTAGTCATCTTCTTTCGTGTTTCACGGCGAAATCTTGGATAACTTCGCAAATTCATTTGATTTCCAGGTCATCGTGCAGTTCTTCGTTGGTTACGTAGCGATAGGCATAGTAGGATTCGTAGGATTGTTTTGACAGCGTTGTATGACTAGTTGATTTGAATTTTTAGTGCGACCCCATATTTGCACCGCATAGGTCCAAATTGGCTCTATGATTGTATTATAATTAGATCAAGTTGAGTATCTTCCGACTAACCAGTATAGTTGTTTTATTTTGGTTCTAATGTGTTTTGCTTCTTGTCTAACATGATGTTAAATTTAATTAAATAACGATCAACAATTAATCCACATGCAGTCAAGATACGAAAGTACGAATTAAGCATTCTTGTAAAATTAAGAGTGACGAATATCCCACCAATTACCTATTGGTAAAGAATTAGCTTAATAAATCTTAATAATCTTAATATCGTGTTAATAATCTTAATATTCATAAATACTAATCACACTCGTATTTTGATTCTATATTTGATACAAATAAATTATATAAGAAACTTGAAGCAATTAATAAAACTAGATTAAAAACTGGATATCCTGACTACATCTTACTCAATACCTTTCAAATACTATGTTCTCAAGATCAACTTTAGTTTTAATACTGTACCACTAAACGTTTTTCACTCTCGTATATTTATTTAGTTTTTGATATATTTATAAGCAATAAAATGAATAATCAAAATATATAATTTATATCATAAGTAATGATTTATATTTCATTAACTCCATTAATTAATAAACAAAAATATAATACATAATAGATTCTTGAGAGAATGTGATACTTGCAATTTACCTTGTAATAAAATAAGTTCGTCTAAAGTCAGTCAAATTTGTTTGTTAAAAATTGATACAAATGTATATACTAACAATTCATTTAAATATTTATTCATAATTATTTACAAATTAACCCCGGTATTGAGATGGTATAACATTTAAACTTTAATATAAGCAACCATAAAACAATTTTGTCCTATCAACCTAGAATTTGTAGTATTTCTATTTTGTACTTATGTAATAACTGTATAATACCTGCAATGTTAAAGAAATTTCATCAATTATTCCTTACTCCAATTAATTTTGGTTCTATATTTATTTTATTTCTACTCCTATGGCTGTCATTTGATCGATATAAAATTTGACAAGTCGCATAATTTTAACAATAGAAAATTAGATTTTATATGTAGCATTTATTAGGCATAAAAGCCATGACAGTGAGATCTAAAGCTACAGAGCGAAACTCCAAGGTATGTTTTCAAAGGATCGAATCATATAAAGCACAGCAGATCAGACTCAAAAACAAAGAACTATACTGGTTAGTCGAAATATACTTCCAGATTGACTTAAGATCAAAGAGATTCGTTTATTAGTCAATTAAAAATCCTATTCGGGTTTAAGGGATGGAAATAGGGTGATTCATTAAAACTGTCAAAACAATATACTTCGATTAATTACTCATCTTTACATAACCAACGAAGAACTACTAGAGCTGTATTGAGACTACCGATGTCAGAAGGTAGAAGAGAACTAAACCACACCAACTTTTATAGTATATAATTTGCTACTTTGTACTTTGCTACATTTATCTCGAAGCATTTATTCCGTAACTTGTCTTCCTACTCAAAACACCCTTATATTAGTACGTTTCAATGAGAATTACCAAAAATATATTTTATTTCCCTAAATTAATAGCAACAAGATAGTGAGGCGCAAATCCCAAACGATTCTTTCGAGACCGACAACAGCGCTCGAGACCATAACCTCGATATCCCCCCCATAATCTTAGCTTAGCCAACTACACGGGATCTCCATTGCCTTAGACAAGCGGCTAGAGTGGCTGTAAGTTGCGCGAAAACGCTCTAAAAGCCTGTTTTTCGCCCGTTCACTTCGATTCCAGCAATTTAGCTTGACTGGTCTTTATAGACAGCGACCCACACGTTGAAATAAACTAAATCACCTCTGACGGCTGAGCCTGGACGTGGCTAGTTGCAAAGAACGCGAAACTTGATGGAACGCCATCAGTAAAATAAGGCGAAGGAAAATGTTCACGACATGTAACGTAAATATGGTTAAATGTGTACGAGCCACACTGATTTATTTCAAAGCCTAAATCAGAAGTGTAATTAATTTTGTTCTTGTAACATTACGCCAGTGGTTTCAAATATCCGTTTCTTTTGGTGTTTTATGGGTATGATTTCGATTGTGATTATTATTAAATTGTGGAAAAGCGCTGTTAATTTGTAAATTTAAATCCCAATCGATCTAATTTCGTAAATTTTTCAGAAGAAGAAAACTGCTGTTCAGTTAGACCTTGCGCTGTTGGGCGGAAAAAATGCTAATCTGAAAGAGCAATATCTGGAGATTACGGAGGGTAGGGAAGTATGTCCCCATTTTAGCATTTCAAGATAAGTTTTAACCTTTTCACACACTGTTACACACGGATGGATACTGTTATGTAATAAGATTAATTTGCCATGTTTATTTTGATATAGCGGCTGCTTTTCTTCATATGCATAAATTTAGTTTGGTTTGGGATTACAGAACTCATAACGAGTCTAATTTAAAGAGTTAGTTACCGCAATATACTTGTCATCAGCTAAATGCGCGAGAGGGCAATAAAATGTGGGAATAGAGGACATATATATAGATCACTACATAGTATAAAACAAAGTCGCCTTTTCTGTCCCTATATCCCTATGTGCGCTTAAATCTTTAAAACTACGCAACGGATTTTGATGCGGTTTTTTTCAATAGATAGAGTGATTCAAGAGGAAGGTTTATATGTATAATACATGCATAATATGCTAAGGCAACATTGCTAATCTTAGAGGTTTCTAACGTGATGTCGTAAATTAACTTTTTTTTTTTAGGCTTATTTAGCAATTAGCAAAAACGCTGCCTAACCCTACGAGTTAGATCAAATTAATGTACTACAGTATTGTACACCATAAAAAGGTCTACAAAAAAGTCCGCGATGGTATATGTTTATCTTTTAGGGATAACCCACATTAACCATTTTTATTGTTTACTTTTTACCTGAGAAAATGGCTTATTTACGAAGCTATTTTAAGCAATACGGCATTAATCCTTATAGAATTAAGTACCTTAAATACAGTGTGCAATTAATATAGATCAATAAGGTTCCTTATAGCATGTAAATTAAACAAATATTTTCGGAGATATTACAAATTTAAAATTTGCGTTTAAAAATGTGTAATGTAATAAAAATTGTATGAATTTAGATATTCCAAAGATAGCAGGAAATCTTCATAGTAAGTATAGGGGAAGAGGAATTGTTTTACTACAAATTTAATGCGTGCAGGCCAAGGGCAGTAATGAATGAACCAAAAATACTGGATCGATTTTAATCATGTTTTCATTGAGTGACATAGGCATATATATTTTATGCCCGTGCGAAGTCGGAGCGGGCCGCTATGTTTTTATATACAACGTTCATATTTTTTCCGCAGTGTATTTAATTTAGTATCAGCATTGCACCCGTGCGAAGCCGGGGCGGGTCGCTAGTTTAGAATAAAATTCATAGGAGATCATATAATAAAGTGATTTGTACATACATACATATCATTTTAGTAATAACAATCATAAGGAATATCTATTGCTCACTGGGCAAATAATTGAAGTAACAAGGGGCTGAAAAGACCCTAACACAGATGGCGCTAATTCCATTGCATTCACCACTTTTTCAGTTAGTACTAACATTCAAATGTTGTTAACATTTTTTGATATTCTACTCATAAGACTGAAACAATTTTTGTTGCTTTCAAAACATCCATTGTTTTGAAAATAACAAAATATTGTTCCAAAAACAACTTCGTGTTTTAATTGTACACTGCTTCATGGTGGGAAAAAATACCGTTCAAGCACAGCAATGGATTGGTGTTATAAGAAGTAAGTTTTGTCACTGCTGACGAAAAACAAGAACGTGTTGATGATTCTGAGTAGTGTTTGCTCATGCTTAAACATAACAAACCGGGATACTTGCGTCGATATGTGACAATGGATAAAACATGGATCCATCACTTCACTCCGGAATCAAAACTATTTTGATATAAGACCTATCTGGAGACCAAAGATAAATCGTTCTACAAAAGTGGTATTGAAATGTTAGAGCGGTGCTAGAATGAATGTGTGTGGCTCTTGATGAAAATCGAGTTAATGAATAAAGCCAATTTTGAACAAAAAAACAGAGTTTTCTTGGTTAAGACAGGGAGTTGTCAGCCCATGTGCTAGTAATAAAAATGAATTTAATCTGTATTTACAAAAAAAGGCGTAAAAGTTTATAACAAAGCGTAGGTAAAAATAATATTGTGTGTACAGACACAATACTCTTCAAAATTGGCCATAAAAGTATATTTCTTGAACAATGCTGCGATATTTGACAGCTGCAAATAATTTAGCCATAAAAATAGAGCATTTACCACGACGTAAAAGACATTAAATGACAAGAAAAAACGCCCAACCATTTACTAG
This sequence comes from Rhynchophorus ferrugineus, assembly GCF_030347505.1. Taxonomy (NCBI): domain Eukaryota; kingdom Metazoa; phylum Arthropoda; class Insecta; order Coleoptera; family Curculionidae; genus Rhynchophorus; species Rhynchophorus ferrugineus. Next base: position 69,108,563 of record NW_027472581.1, read on the forward strand.
ATGGCGAAGTGTCTCTACCTCATAATCTTGCCTCTGCGTCGTCATTTCGTCCCTGTTTTCTTACACATCGCGACATCTGAATGGGTTTCATAATTGTGACAAATGACAGTTTTAATGTCTCGGCAGTCTGATTACCGCATTGTTTTTGTAGCGGAGTCTGCTCGGGCTCGGTCGCGCTGGTCAATTTAGCGAACGCCGTTTGGCGAGTGTACACATTTTCGGACGTTTTGCATCGTTTTATGCAATTAAAATTAAATTGCATCCTAAAAACGGAATCCCGCTGCATTTATTGCACTTAAAATTCGTCAGAAATAACGAGATTCGGGGACATTAAACGCGACAACGCCGTTGTTGTTTTTCTGTCGACGAGGTTACCAGCCACCATTCCATCCTTCCTGAATAACATTAATTTATGTAATCATTCATTTTATTTACATATATTTTATTTCATACAAGATTTACAAAGCTTATTCAAGCAAGAGATAGTTCAACAAATTTTATCGTCTATTAATTGTTTGAGGCTAAAATGGCCCCGAATTTCTATATAATTCGATAGTGACCGAGAATTCCAATGTATGTGTTTCCAAGGTTACTAATTATTTGTTACCTTTTCGATTTTATTGTATAGTCTGTTAGTGTTTAAATGCATTGTGATAAATATTTCACTTTAAAAGGGCTTTTATTGAGAAATTTTAGTAAAACCAATCATCTAACCATCAATATACTTCCTCGGCATTTCCACGTGAAATCATGTGTCATCTACGCCTTGCTACACCGATCTGAAGTAATAATCAGAAGACACTAGGTCTAGTGCGGCAGAATGTACCATCGAGCTACAACAGTGTGTCCATAAGAACTCTTGTAGAGCGTTGTCATGCGAAGGCATGATATTACGTCTGTCACTTGCTAGTACTAGTGTTTTTTTGCAACAATACGTCCTTCAGTTAGTTCAGTTGACGCAGTCAAACTTCTACAGAAACGGTTTCATTCAATGCTCTACACTTAGCTGATCCCACCAAATCAGTGACAAGACTTGGAAGTAATAAATATTCCGCTTCAATGTCGATTTAGGCGGCTCTACTGAAAAACCCATGACTTTCTATGGTTGGAATTGATTAGTAGATCAACTTTTTAACGTTAGTCAGTCATAATATGTCACACGAAATTTATGTTTTTTATTGTCTGGCTAGCAGTGACACCGCGATGTTGAAACGGATTGGAACGCAATTTCGGAACGAATGAGTGATTTCCGCTCTTTAATACATTTTCTACAGCATGTAAAAGTTTTAAAATAGTTGGTGCATTAAATGATAAACTATCTGAAAGTTCCTTGAAAGTTGGGTTTGCGCTTAGTAGGTCTTGCAATTCGTTATCTTCGTTATCAAAATCGCAAAAACCAACAAATAGGATAATGGAGTAGCAACACCATAGGTTTCTAAAATAAGTTTCGAGAAGAAAAGAAGAAGTTAAAAGAAGAAGAAGAGTTTCTACAAGGAGCAAAAAGTGTCGATTAAGGTAGATGATCTAACAATTCATATTTTCATTTATTGAAATTTGCGATAATGAGGATGACTTCCATTAGAATAATCTACGGTTTCCAAGGTTTGAATGACATTACTATCTACTGTTATAAATTAAAGAATGAATACCCACATAGTACCCACAGAGTGCTAGTAAGTGCTCAGTACTACGTCTTCGAAAAAAATATTTACAACTTTTTTCACTATAAAATATGTGATATATTTCTGAAGTTAATGCACTAAAATTACAGCCACTAAAGGAAAATAGTATGCTATTTTAGACCAATTGCAAAATTTTGAACAATAAGCCCACAACCAAACATATACAAATAGATCAATATTGAAACATCAAGTAATATAAAATTATATGGTAAAAATTGAATATTTTACCCATGTTTAAAACAAATTCAAGATAAAAATGAGGTTTAATTCTGATGAATGGACTAGGGTATGAATGAAATTTAAATAAACTAATTGTAATTAATACATGTTTTACGTCGAATTAAATAAGTTAAACCGTAAAAAGTAGATAACGCTACGTTCGGTAACACTCAGATTTATATATAACAGGCAAACAACGATTTTCCAGACGGAATATATCATTCTGATAATTAAATTTAAATGTCTGGTTCCGAAAAGCAGCAAAACTCCCAGTCCGAGTACAGTGCACCAGACTGGTTTTTCCCCAGAAAAACTTATCGTATATATTATTAAGCCTCGCCCGTCAAGATTCAACACTGCTTCCAAATTCGGCATTGGTCCCTCTCCGTTGTCGTTAGTTCGCTGGTTCGATTGTTGCTGTTGTTGTTTTATGTTTTTTTTCCATTTCGAAACGATAAGTTAATTTCATGCGAGACCCGATCGTGACTTACCATCCGATTTGGTAACTTTTGGTCGTGGCCGGTCCGCTTCGGATTTCGCTCTTGGGCTTTCGGTTACCCATGACCTAACTCATTGGTATTCGGTAGACCGGTTGTTTATACTACCGAGGCACACTAATGTACATAACTTTGGGAAACAGTGATGCTATTATCGAGCTATTTAAGTCTACGATCTTATTTCGATTCCTCAAAAATACTTTCATGTCTTAAATTATATAAAATAAATACTCATTACCGCCGTAAAATATAATCCATATTATACTCGTGCCGAATTGTTTTATAATTGCCAAAATGCTGGTCACAATAATTTGTGAAGGAATCTCAAAAACAACTGCACGTACCGAATTTTTTCTCGCCACAGTCCTATATTTTCACGCAAAATTGACTAGATGGTCACTTGAGTGGAATTCCAAACCAAAATTTCAATACTCGATACTACGATATACGATCGATACTTATGAAGTCGATCGATATGAAAAAAATATCGGCCTATTACTTTCAAAAAAGTTTCATATATTACTTCTCTACAATTGTTCTGGATATTATTATAGTATATATTTTAATCAAATAATCTTATCTTTTTGATTCAAACATATTTAACAAAACTGCTGTCACATACCACTGAATCCATTCACTTCTTGCAAAATTAAAAAATATCAATCAAATGTATAATGCTAACCATGACAAGAACATTTTCAGCAAGCAGGATTTTCTGTGATTTTGATTTTAGCAAAATACTGAAAATGTACTGCAGTTGTTTGGAACAGTATGTATCAAATGTGTATATACACAGTGAGCAAAAATATTATTTCATTATTCATCATTTCTTCACCACAAGAAGTTTATTTATTTTCATATTTCAAATTTCCTCATCCTCAAATTGCCATATTAGGTTATGCTCGGTGAGTGAAAATATCAGAAACAATATCTTAATTTTAATCCCAATTTTAAATATAATGTAATAGCTTCTAGCATTCAACATATCTAAAAGTCTATAGGCAAAATTATATATGTTTTGCTCTTAACTCTCTCAAGTGATGGGTGATTTTATTTTCTTTCTTGTTCTCTAGAGCAATATTTTGTCTTTAACGCACAATTTACTCAAACTGAACTGATATGGATAAAGAAAAGACTGCACCAAAACAGCTAATTTGAAAGATAGAGCTAGATTATTTTAATGCCAAGAACTACAGTTCGAATACATCTTGAAAATACACGTATTGAATGAGTGGGTAAATATTGCAATTAGATCATTGTTTTCCTTTAATTACAGTTAATTTCAAGTATCAAGAGTAAAAAATCATGGTAGGTATGTGTAATTAAAGAATGCTTTAATAACAATATTTCATTAAGTTCTATAAAAATATTATAAATGATTTCCATCACTTGATTATTGTTCACTGCTTTTCTACCGTTATATATGTTGCTATTCTTCCAATACTATAGATCTTAATAATAAACAGAATACATTCATTAATTACGATGATAATTAGTGAAAACCCTGATTAATTTATTACAATTATTACCTAATGATAATACGAAATTTAATAAATATTGAAAAACATGAACAAAAAAAAACAGACAGAACAATATGTAAGCCAAAAACTGGCACAAACGTTGAGAAACGAATTCCTCCGACAACCTCGGAGTTTATTTTAAAGGCGATTCAGACGAAAAACGAAAAAAGAAATAATTCACTCACCTTAATTTGATAGGAATTCAATTTGTTCTTTGGAAGGGCGTTGAATGAACTGAAGTCCAATCGACGTGTGAAAATTCCATTGGCACCTCCAGTAACCCTAAAACAAATAAAACTAATATAATTGATTCTCTGAAATGTTAGATTAATAAATTAATTGGCGAAATTGTAATATTGTGACTTATAATTAACTACTAACGATATGCTATTGAAACAAAAAAATTTCATTTTTTTAAATCGACCGAAGATAATGTATCGAATATTTATGGTATTTTCAACTAAGTCTGTTACCGTTTCTACTTTTAACTTGGTATAAACAAAACAATTATTTATAGCCGTAGTGGTAAGTAGCAATTATATGTGGGTGATAAGAGACATGTGTTGATAATATTAAAAAAATAGCGCCGTGAAGCAGAACTAACCGATAACGGGTAATTTATTGTTCTTTACGAATAAGCCACTTTTGTTCATAGTCTTTGGTATAATGGGACGATAAGTCAAATTCACACACACAATGATATTATCCTACGATAACTCCAACTATGAATCAGACAGCATGAGTTCTAATACAAATTTATGTCCTATGATACAAACTTGATGGCTACATATATTTATTAGTATAAGCGCTGAATGTACACTGTAAGACAAAAAAATTGCTATATGTTAACAGGTCTTCGATTTTACTCTAATAACATCTGGTTTAAAATAACAACCAATGGTTGAAGTATATAAATATTGTTTCATACTTATTAAATTATAAAACAATATTGGCTTTATTAATTGTGCTATCATTTCAAAATATTAAAATAGTACCTCAAGTTTGAAATTCGCTTCAAAGCAATGATACCAAAAATATTGACTCAACTTATGTAAAACACCAACCAGAAGTATGTATGTAATATACATGAAAAGGAGTTACATAAATATATATAGTGTTGAGTCAAAATATTGATAAAATGAGCCATGATTGTAGTAGTAAAAATATAACCATTGTATTAGTAAATTATCTCAGCTCATTATGTAAAAAAAAACGCGCTAATACAAACATTATATGAATATTAGGAACACATTTTAATTAAAAGTGTTTTATTTGCTCTATATCTGCACAGCCTCCTGCCAATTTTCCATTGCACAAGATGGTCCCTCAATGCCAACAATGCCATCAAAGGCGGACTGAAGTTGCTGTGAACTAACATATCTTGCTAGTATAAGGACAAACGTTTACAGTTCAGGGTATACGACAACCAAAGACGGATTGAAGTAGCTTACTTCCTCAGCTGTTGACTATAGGAACTTGGGAAACCATTCTAGAGAGCATGGAAATTTGAGAAAATCAAAGGCAAACTGACAAACGACTGCACAGATCGATGATCAAATAATTTGACTACAACAATAAGCTGACCAGACCTTGGTTCTTATTATAGGAGGGATATACTAAGTCACGGCGACAGATACGCCACTAGTTACGAAAACGTTGTGTTTGCGTTATTCTGAATGATGTGATGATGTGAATTAAATTGAAAGTGAATTAAACAGCAGACACTAATGATATCGACTGATATTCACCGAAACTGAGGCCTATTTTGAAGCAGAAGACAAATCGTACTACAAAAATGGTATCGAAAAGTTGGAGGGTTGCTATAATCAGTGTATCACACTTGAAAGGAATTATGTTGAATAAGAAAACTTTGCAAAAAAATGTGATTTACTATGGTAGGCCGGGGACTTTTCAATTGACCTGTTACATATATACATTAGAATACTATTTTCATAATATTTTTAGTTAAAAAATTAAAACTAGGTTCCAAACAACTAAAATTAATACTAAGTTAAATAGGTAAATGAGGATCTATGACATATATATTTAACAGGCGATTCGAAATGATTTACACTAGCATCTAATGACCGATACTCTGTATAATCTAGCAAGCAGGGCAGAAAACAGTACGGTCGATGACAACTTGATAAATTGCCGTCAATGTTCGTATATTTGACTGATGTTTAATTTATTTCGCCAACAGGACAAACGTAGCGTTGAGAAATCGACAGTTATTGGGTTAATGCATTCGAAATTGCAAATAGCAAATGGTACGCGTACTAACAAGAGTAGAATGCATACATCCATTTAAGCATTGCATAAGCACGTTCGCTATACAATAATTATAGTTGGAATTGTTGAGAAGTAGTCAGGAAATAATTATGAAGTATTAGATATAACTATAATACATAATCAAATCATGCATCAAATGTGGTACACAACTGTGGTTACACATAATGCTAGAATTAGGAAGAACTGTTGCGACTATTGCGAATTCAAATAGTTATTCTCGATAATATTAAGTGTTGATCACAAGTTATTTATTGAATAATGTAAAATGTGCGGGCTCGATTTTAAAATTGAGATTTATTAAACTCTTACATACAGGAGATCACGAAAATATATGAAGACCTGACATATACATAATATTTAATAACTAATAAGGTGTTAGTCACTACTCGTATATGCCTGAATAGTTTCCAAAGTAACGTCCCATTCTTGTATCAAAATATCCACCAATGACTTCAACGATGTTGGAGATGGAAATTTAATTTAATTTACTATCTGCTCTAAAAGTTTCCATAATAGTTCAATTGACAAGTCAATTGAAAAGTTCCCGGCCTACCATAGTAAAACACATTTTTAGGCAAAATTAGTTTTTTAATCAACATAATTCCCTTCAAGAGTGATACACTGATTATAGCGACCCTCCAACTTTTCGATACCAATTTTTAGAGCTATTTGTCCTTTGCTTCAAAATAGGCTTCAGTTTCGGCGATCATTCGACGATAATTTCTTCCCAGAGAGAATTTTTTTGAGATCTGACAAAAGGAAATAGTCGCGGAGGGGGCCAGATCTGGAGAATACGGTGGATGAAGAAGCAATTCGAAGCCCAATTCATGGATTTTTGCCATCGCTGTCACTGACTTCTGACACGATGCATTATCTTGGTGAAGCAGCACCTTCTTTTTCTTCAAATGCGGCCGCTTATCGGCGATTTCGTCCTTCAAACGGTCCAATAACGCTATGGTAATAGTCGCTGATGATAGTCCTTCCTTTTTTAAGGTAGTGAATGAAAATTATTCCATGAGCATACCAAAATACAGACGCCATAACCTTGCTAGCCGACTATTGCATTTTCCCACGCTTTGAAGGGTGTTCATCGTGTGCAGTTTACTCGGATGACTGTCGATTGGACTTGGGACTGAAATGATGGAGCCATGCTTCATCCATTGTCACATATCGACGCAAAAACTCGGGTTTATTACACTTCTTGATCATCTTCAAACACTGCTCCGATCATCAACTCGTCGTAGTTTTTGGTCAAAAGTAAGTTCGCGTGGCACCCACTTAGCACAGAGCTTTCTTATAGCCAAATATTCGGTGAATGATATGATTTACACGTTCAGTTGATATATTTAGAGTGTCTGCTATTTCATTCAATTTCAATTTAAGGCCATTCAAAATCATTTTGTGGATTTTTTTAATGTTTTCATCGGTAAAAACCTCTTTTGGGCATCCACTGCGTTCACCGTCTTCGGTGCTCATTTCACCACGTCTAAACTTAGCGTACCAACCCTTGATGGTTGATTTTCCTGGGGTAGTGTTCGGAAACTCGGCATCAAGCCAAGTTCTTGCTTCAACTGTATTATTTCCCTTCACAAAGCAATATTTTATCAACACGCGAAATTCCTTTTTATCCATTTTTTTCATAATAACAAAAGTGGCTTCACTCAAAATGCTATAATTCACAAACTAATGATCCGACGGCTGTCAAATTTATACACGCATCTTTAGAGGGCTAGAGCTAACTAAAAAAACATATGGATTTGTAGAAATGTTGTGGAATGTAGGATGTCTGGTCGGTCGGTCGAAATGTGGCCGTGGATGCGATTGTTTGTCCGAACACTCACTACTATTTTTGGAAGGAATTTAATTATAGTAGCGCAATCTATGTGTCAAGCCGGGGACTTTTCAATTGACCGGTTATCTTGAGGTCTGGCAATTGTTCTGACCAGGGAAAATATTTATACTCATCTTGGAGTATGGTAGTGCTTGATCAAACACAGACTACTTCCATCTTAAGGATTTTCCCCATTGCTCGTAATCGGTCGCTAATCATTCATCGTGCCACATTTAACACTTCTGCCAACTGTCTGAGTTTGGGTTGAGTTTTCATCTAATAACTCTGGCAGTTTCGCATCTTCAACCTTCAGAACGAATCAGAACGTTTTTAGTCTTGCACTTCTTCTAAGTCCAACGACATCTGTTAGAAAAACCAGTAATGACTTTCCGGCACACCTGGTGATGTTATTGGTTTTCCGCTATATTAATCTTTCATTTATCACTCAGAAAATATCTCACTATAATTTTAGCGTAAGATAGTGCTTGTAACAATTGAACGTGGTTGAAAATATCATTCAACCATAAGACATGGTTGCTCTTCGACTGGGAATAAAAAATGGACTTCAATTCAAGGGTATGTTAGAGGAGTTCAGTCATCAATTATATAGTATGCATTATACTCGAATAAACAGAAAATACGAACTTCTGAAATATACAGAATTTAAGCTAACGCTTTATTATAAGGCTGGCACCTACACTCTTCAACTAATATTAAACACTCAGATGATACTTGCAACTATACAGATAATTACGATACGATACAGAAAATTACAACTATAATTTAATTTAAAAAAATCGCCATGATATATCAATAATTAAATTCTATAAATTTAAATAATACTACCATTAATCTTGATAATCGCTGCAACGATTGCAACCACAAGCGATCTAGTTCTATGTTTTTCAAGACATCATTAAGTACATTCCAACACCAATCCATCTGTAACCATTCCATAAACGATAAACAAAGTTACGTAAGCCCTAAAAAAATTCGTTCTCCTTGTGTATGTAATTTTTTTTGTCCAATATTCGGTGACTGAGTTGTCTAATAATAATTGGAAGCTTGCTCGGTAATACAGTTCAAGGTCGCTGAGCTGGTATTACGTAGTAACCTTGGCAGTGATTGCCCAACCGTCAAATAAATGCAACACCGAAAACAGATCGGAAATAAAATGCGTCTGTCGGTTTTTGATTTTACCCTTGTCGAAGCAGCGGTAGCACGGAACGTCTTATATATATTTGGCCTGCTTTAATGTATCATTGTATACAAATTCGCATTGTATGACACTTCCCTTCGGGCGGCATTATTAATTCGCAACACGTTCTTTCGTATACGACAGCTTCATTCGTTCGCAAGTTTCTCGAAATATTTACAGTACGAGATTGTTTCTGCTATCGTAAAATATTTGCAAAAAAGAGCGAATATATTACGGAAAGAAATGCTAATAAAATATACAGACACAATTATTTTGTTATTTTATTATTTCTCATTGTAATTATGCGAAGCAGATGGATTCAATTTACTTAATAGTTATGCTAATATGATGTTAATGGTTTTACAAATATGTTTATACAACTTTATATATACAGTAATCAATTATATAATTAATAAATGCTCAGACTACCATTTTAAAATTTAACTATATAGTTATCTAATAAAGTAAGGCCATGCTTTAAATACATGCATTAATATTAATGTACGGGGGTTAATAAAATTTAGATGGAATTGAATTATACTATATCAGAGGTAGCGATAGTAGATTTTACAGTTGTGTTTCACTAATATCTAATACTTTAGAATATTGATATTAGGAAATAGACGTGATGTATAGAAAAATCGATTTTAAATAATTAAGTTCCTATAAGAATTAAATATTCACTAGTTCTAAATGTGCTTTTACTTAAAAAAAGTACGAGATGAGATTAAAACTCTACGTATTTATCATAAACCATAAAACAGCGGAATTCAAACCTGATCTAACAACTTTACAAGCACTTTTGATGAATACTCTTCAGCTAACTTAAAGGAGGTTACCAGTTCAGAACCAACTGGAAAGATCCACGATATGATAAACTAGCAAACGGTAGAGCAAATTTTAACTTGTGACCTTGAGAATTTATTGAGGCCATGTGTATCTCAACTGAATGGAGGCCCAATATTAGGAAAATAATAATGAACCAGCTTACTTATAATTCTTTATATTGGGGTTAACAATAAATACATTTTCTTAAATTTTCGTGCATGAATTCGGAAAACATGTTTTACATTATTTATTAAAAAAAACATTTAGTACTATGAAAATGGCGAAGTAAATAAAACCCGTAAAATAATTCTAATCAGCCTATCATCCGATCTAGTTTTATAATACAACAATTATTATTAATTATGCTTCAGCGAAATGAAATATAATGGGAGAAATTAGTCATAATAAGTGTTTTGCACGAAAAAGATTATCGGCGAGCATAGCGTTAGGAAGTAATTCCAACATGTATCAAGGGAAATTATTTTTAAAGACTTAATATATTAATATCAGGTCTAAAGGAAAGTCACTACCGGTTCTTCTAACAGATGTCGCTAGACTTAGTATGCAATGTTATGATTTGATACATGTCATTTTATTCTACTGACATTAAGCTTCAAAGCTATATGTGTTGAGAAAGTCCACAGTCATAGATTTATAACTTTTTGAAAATATTAATTTTCGTGCTTGAAAACGTACATTTGCGGCACGTCGCGAAAGACAAGGTTTAGGTAGACCTAAAAGTTTAAACATGGGAAACTGCAAGAATTGTTGAATGAAGACCTAACTGAAAAACAATTGGCAGAAACGTTAAATGTGCCCCAAGAAGTGATTAGCGACCGATTACGAGTAATGGGGAAAATCTAAAAGATGGAATAATGGATGGAAATACCATTTCAAACGTATGATCGGAAGTCATTTCTATATCGAATAGCCACGGATGATGAAAAGTGGATTTTGAAAACCCTAAGCATTATTCTTGAAAATTATGTAATATATAATAAAGCAGAGACACCTTATATAATGACCGAGACACCTTATATAAGAAAAAACAAAGTTATGTAACTTAAATAGTTAAGAGGCATGCAAGAATACTGTAAATCAAAAGTTGTACTAATGCTTCTAAGGTAAACTTACCAATAGGTAAGTTTATTCTAAACAATAAAACTATAAAATAGTTACATAAAATCTATTAGTAATCTTATTTTAAAGATAAAACTAATGAAAATTGTAAACAAGTACTAACAATTAAGTTCCTAATAAGAAAATAAATATTTATAAATATAAGATAATATTCAATATAAAAGAAAAATAGAGAAAAATTAAATATATAAAATCCGTTATCGATACCATTAGATGTTTCTATATATTCCATTATAGTCCATGAGCGTTAGGGGACAACTTATATGCCGGATCCATCTGTAAAATAACATATATCTATCGGGAATTCGGGAGGATAACATCATTGGCGAATTATGAGAGGCTGCTTTTGTCAGGCGCTTCTTCGTTTGCCGCTGACCACACAGACTCTAAAGCTTTTTAATAGCCATTAGGGGCCATTTTTGTTGGCGTTAGTTATATACGGGCACTGGACGTTTCTTCTGCGGGGGTATGTAATAAATTTTGCGTATGTGGGCTGTAATGGCCATTTCGAGAAATAATTAAACTGTTCTGTGGTAGGGGACTTGACTACACTGACCGAAACGGCCAATCTGTCAGTTTGAAAAACCGAAAGATATATATGTGCCCAACACTTTATATTAATAATTGTTTTTTTCTATTAGGACGACAGCGTAATAGAAGTTTTACATTACGATTTTGACAGAGTCTCAGGGCCCATATTAACATCTATAAACAAAATTACTACGAGCGATTCTAGAAAAAATCTTGACGCAATATCTCTGACACAAAAATTAGAAGCACATGTTACCACTGGTGGAGATTCATTATTATGGCATAGTGTATCAACAGTTTGAACAAAAAGTTTAAATAATTCCCAAAAGAATATTGTGTTGAAAAACTTGTTTTTATATTATAAAAGGGTAAGACTAAAGACATAATTAATAACGTACGTCAAAAAGGTACTAAAACAAAATAAATTGGGATCCATTAAATTCACTCTTACATTAACATTTTTAAAATGTATTTTCGAAGATACATAGTACTGCCCACATTATAGTAAGAAGACTCCAGCAAATCATTAACTAATTTCAAGTTATAACATTACCTGCTATATCCTCTAACTGAAATTTATTGTTTAATTTGTATTTATTGTATATAACATCATTTATTATATTGGTCTATGTTTATTGAGAATGTCCAATTTCACTTAATAGGTTACAAGTGTTTAGTGACTTCGTTAGGTTTTATTAAAATATTATCTCAAAGACTTGTAAATAATAAAACTATCATACTCATAAAAATATTGGGGAAGACTTCTAATTTATATTACTATACGATACAATATATTTCCGAAAATAGTTTTACTTGAGTACACAAGTTCTGTATTATCAGTTATTTGTTAATATTGTTTTGGAAAAAAAATTATGATTAAATCTTTTATGATGAAAATAAAGGATGTCTCGATTTAAAATTGACATATTCAAAACAGACAGAACATAGTTCGCTCCGTGACAAAAATAAAAATAATCTCCATATGAATTTCGCCTTGTAAACATCACTTATTTCTCACAGATCATCATATCTGTTCGATAAACCACTGTCTGGCTCGTCCAGAATGTGTTTTTGCTCTATTTGCGAAACGGACATGTTTATCAAAACAAACGACAAGCATAATTGGCTCGGTATTACGTTGGCCTTAGTATTATTTGTCGCTGAGGATATGGGAATAAAATGCATTGACACGATTTGGGTCAAGGATCCTTTTGCAGTAAGCTTTGATTATTCTGCACTTGTTTTACATATGAATGGAGATTTGTCGCTACAAATTCAAGTAACGTGACGAAAGTGTAACAACACCGGTGAGATGCATGGCTAATCGTCCAGACTCGTCATTTCATTTTGTATTGCATTCGGGTCATTGAATTATACTGCCAACTGTTTAAAGACCTACTTGAAGTTAATTTATGTAGATAAATACGACAATTTTGACAAAACATCTTATTTTCTGAGATGTAACATTAATCTTAATATGTTAGACAATTAACTAGATCTCATAGACATAGACTGCAGTAACCTAAAATACATAAAAACTGGATGGAAAGAGAATGGCTCAAGGGCGGAAGTGTTAAGTTGTGTAATTTTAGATTTTTCTATTTAATAGACTAGATGATAATAGTGTTCTTATGTGCCGATCAACCGCAAACTAATATCAAAACCATGCACTTTATAGACTGACAAATAGATTGGTGATAATGTAATGGTTACGATAACCCTTGGAATAATAGGACCAGACTATACGGAAATACGCCACGAAAATGCGACTCAAGTCTAGAATTAATCTAATTAGCTGAAGTTCGTCGTTTGATTTTCAATGACAATTGCAATATTCCTCAAAATTATGTCACGGGTTTCTAGAGCAAAAACGAAACGAAAATTTTTTGCAAATAATGAAATGGCCTTCAAAATCGATAGACCTGTCCCTTATCAAATCAGTCAGGGATGAAATTGATAGAAAATTGAAAAAAGTAATCAATGCCATCAAAATTAGCACAGTTGTGGTACTACTTACAAAATACTGGAAGATTATGTTTAAATAAGTTAATAAAAAGAATGGATAAAATTTGCGAATAAGAGTCGCTATTATAACAAAGCCAACATTTAATGAAAAATGTGTTGATTTTTAATTAATTTGTACTAAATATACCGCAGCTAACTTTAATTTAATGTTCGTTTAAGATATGAGTATAATGAATCCTAACTTAATAGTTTAAAGGATACGTTACTCCCCAGTCCCCCGGATTTGGCGCATACGCATATGGAGCTCGATTTAATTTTAAAACACAGAATAATCCGAGTTGGGCGGCGCATGCGTACATACAGCTTTATTTACTTTTACTTCATTTGCATTTGTTTATCGTGATTATTAGATTTAACGTCGTAAAAGACGTTAATTAGATTAAACTACATGATTGGATTTTATAATTTTTAAAAATATAACCCTACATTCTGCACTTACCCTCGTTCTTCAATATTTTAAAACCAATGTTAAAACAAATGTTAAACAAAATCTAAATATCCTAGATTTTTTGTCGTTTCGGCTTCATCGACTGTACCGATCGACTCGAAAATAATGTACCGCCATTAGAAAATGAAGATAATATGGTTTATTCTACGCAGGATACTGCGCATGTATCTGATTAATGTATCCCATAGTTTAAGTCTTTTTAAAAATTGTCTTATTAATTCCAAACATTTTAAAAAAACTTGTGAACGGAAATTCTTGAAATAATAGAATCGACATCTTATAAACGTTATCGACATCAATAGACATCTTCATATAGATAAATACACGAATCGTAGAAAACTACTTTTGAGACGTATCGTTATTAATTGATTCCAGTGAAACATTGTTTGTAAACAAGCAATAAAACATAGCAACAATAAAAATAAAATAAATTTTTTAACATATAATTCAATTAATTAACCATTAACTGTAACTAATTGACGGACTCTATATATTAATACCATCAATACAGAAATAAGATAATATTGAAGAAAGCAACACATCGATTGAATCTATATCCAACAGTCACAGAAATAAAAAATAAAAATCGATTACCTAATTTTAGAATGGATTATGAATACTTACAGAAACATTTTCCTTTGGTTCAATAATAAACAGTATTCTAAAATCGGCCTCAACCTACGTGTTTCAGCTCATGTTTGGCACAATATATCTATTTATTTCTCTCTCGTACTAAAATCTGTTTACACCCATCGCTAACGAGATAAAAATGTTGAATAACAAAATGCAGCCGAACAATAACATATCGATATTTATATTCGTTCGAAGGATAACTAGGAATAATCAGTGCAAGATTGTTTTAACTATGCAGTAGTGTGAAATATTGGATTTAAAACATACAAATACTTTTGATATACTTTTATAAAATCTTTTGGGTATTTAGTGTCACGTGACTTGCAACAAGATATTCGATCTTACCCACACTGACGACTGGGTTAATTGAAATGTTGCCCCTATTAGTTATACTCTTGTCGAAAAATAAAGTGAAAATATTCTTACCAGCTAATTAGTTAGTCAGAAAAGTAGGATTCATTCGTCATAAATTCATTTTCTTTCGCACATACCGTGAGCAAAATTCTCCTATCGAAATGGGATTGCCGCTACAAGAGACATAATAATTACCACTTGAACATTCAGGTTAAGTAAAAATATTTAATAATAAATGCTAATCGCCAAATTGATATTTTCTTCACAAATAAGTGAAGGTTGATGGTTGAATTCTAGGTTACGGAGTTAAATATACTTGGAAATGAAAGAAATAGCTAGAAATGAAATTATTGTGCCTAGGCTATCGCTTAAAGATGTTTAGAAGAAAGAAACTAGTGAAATTTTGATTCCAAGATAAAGAACACATAATTCTGATCAATTTTGATCAATGCAAATAGCTGCAAGCATGCGTGATTCTTTGATTTCAACAACGATATATGGTAAAAATGCAAAGCATCAATGGAAACAACCTAACCTACTGATAAATTCGATTGTTATTCCAATTGTTAGTTTTCGTTTCAATATGGTTTAAAAGTAGTTATTTAGATATGAATAACAAAGAATAACCTGGAGACCTAAGACCACTATCGATATAAATCTATATAGAGCATGCTGTAGTGAATTCTATATAATATCCATATTAGAGACATTAATGTAGGAGTGTATATAATTTTAGTCATAACAACGTCAAGAACAGAGATTAATTAAACGATAAGAACTAATAAAAAGTTATATTAAACTACTCAAAAAAGTCGATACTAAATCGTTTTGTAGACAAAGCAGCTCCAATTATGTATATCAATATTGCCATACAGACCAATCTAAAATCCAAAAATATTATCGACTATTTTCAGATATCAAAGGAAAATTAAAATAACCTTGTCATAAAACCAGATTTTCATTTATTTTAGGGCCGATTAAAATACACCAAAATTAAACCATCGTAAACAGATTTCTATTTTAAGAAATACCACCCTACTCAAAGCCATTATACAAGCATCTCGATATCGTTTCTATTTTAAATCAATCTTCACGGCCTTTGTTTTCGTTAACTGGATAAGAAATCATTTTTAAAGAGACTTAAGGGATCAAGGGAGGTGGCTATATAACTACACAACACATTATTGTAAAGGTATTATTAGTAAAATATATAAACCACGATATTATCAACTGGAGCTTTATATTAATTGAGATCTGATACGTTTAATTAAATGGCTATGGGATATTGATCATTGTTGTTAATGGCAAAGTAAAAAACGCAAAACCACATTTGTTAATACGATCATTTCGAATGACCAGTGGCGTGATAAGGACAGTATGTTTTCATCAATTAAATATGCATATAGTACAATATGAAATTCTAAACATTAATTTTAGTTCACAAAAATCCTCCTTTAGTCTAGTATAATTGTAGCGATCATTTACCTAACGAAAAAAAAAATCAGTGTCTTATGAAAAGAACTAAGTCATTCCTATATGAAACAATAGTAGAGCAGTTTTTCAGCAATTTTTTTACCTACACGATCCTAATTCCTGTTCGCGTGATCTGACTAATTGCTGCCAAAGTGGATTATAATAAATTAATATGGACTTATTTATTGTAGTATCCAGTCAATATATCTACAGAAGTTACAGAAGGCCTTATTGGAGATATACCGTGACACATATTACTCTATATAAAAATCGATTAATATTAATTTATTCTTAACCCTTAAGGAGAAGCTGATGATTATATTATTTAGGGTAAAAATGATGTGGCTCGGTGAATGGAGGTAAATCGAAATGAAACAGTGGTGTTTACATGATGTGACCGTTATTTATTGACAATATAAAAGCAATATAAAAAATACAAATAATGAAACGGATGGCAGCGGAGTTACCTGTTGACGAGGCTTGGGCAGTCGATGGTGGCACGTCTTAACCAAACGAGGGTTGAGCACTGAATCACCGAAATACCCTTCAATAATATCCCAGATAAACGTCTCGGGGTTGCCGCCAGCTATTCGGTGTCGGGTTCCAATTGGCACCCCGCCCGTGTTCAACATCTGGGATTATATTTCTGGGTATTTTGTAGACCGTTATTCCACGATGTAAAATTCGACATGCCTCAATTCGCTACAATACTCCCCTGCCAGAATTTTACATAAAATTACTTCAACAAAAATACAAAAATGTTTGCAAAAAATATCAAATACAAAAAAAAACATATACCAAACAAAATGTGCTGTGTAAACTGGGCTTTGAAAAAATATGATAGTTCGAAACGGTTGTGATCTGGTACGGCTGTTGATATCTTCCGGTCCTACAGATACCGTTGCATCATCGTCGCTTTGGCACTTGAATGTGGTCCATCGACGACGTTGAAAACAAGCTATTTTTCAGACAGTTCTCCCGTAATCGACGCTGAGGGAGGATCGACTGTTCGACGACGTGGTAGCTTATTTTCTTCGACGACGAGACGTTAGCAATTCTGGTACTTCGGCGAAGACATAACGAGTCTACGGTGACTGCAATCGGTACCTAGCTTCTGGAGCTGCTCTGTGACTAATCCGTAGTCACATACGTTAGGTTAATTCATAAAAAACAAATAACGACGGTATCCGACCGAAGCTGCCCAAAGCCTTTTAAATCAAAATATCTGCCATTATGACGGAGACGGCGAGCGAGGGAAGACATTATGATTTAAACATAGCGCCGAAAGAAATGTTTAGCCGAGACGCTGATGATTAAACAGTGATGAAAAATATTCAAAAGATTGTGAAATAAAAATTTTGACAAAAAAAAAATTTTAAAAATGAATTGGAAATAATGAAATTAATCGGAATAAAATGAAAATGAATCTAGAAGGTAAAATTGAAAAGGAATCGAATTAAAAATATTTAAAATTTTGAAACAAAAAAAAATATAACGGCCACGTAAAATACATACCAAACACCATGTTCCACGTACCCTCCATTCACGAGTCCAAACCCAATTTTCCGAAAGATCACGTCGGGGTCACCACTTTAGGGTAAAAATGATGTGGCTCGGTGAATGGAGGTAAATCGAAATGAAACAGTGGTGTTTACATGATGTGACCGTTATTTATTGGCAAAATAAAAACAATATAAAAAATACAAATAATGAAACAGATGGCAGCGGAGTTACCTGTTGACGAGGCTTGGGCAGTCGATGGTGGCACGTCTTAACCAAACGAGGGTTGAGCACTGAATCACCGAAATACCCTTCAATAATATCCCAGATAAACGTCTCGGGGTTGCCGCCAGCTATTCGGTGTCGGGTTCCAATTGGCACCCCGCCCGTGTTCAACATCTGGGATTATATTTCTGGGTATTTTGTAGACCGTTATTCCACGATGTAAAATTCGACATGCCTCAATTCGCTACAATTATATCATAAAATAGATCCTTGAGAGTCCCATAATACTCAAATTATGGCTGACTGAACTGACTAGACATCACAGTACATTTTAACCGATTGGAGACTTAAATATACATAAATTATGTATCGAATATATAAGCTATATTGCAACAATTACAAAACTTGAAAAAAAAATACTTAACTGAAACATAAACCCAGCTAAAATTTAAAAAAAAACTAAAAAGCTGAAGATAATGAAAATGTAAAGAACTACGACTCTACTGTATGATAAACAAACTATTATAACATAAAACACCTGAATACGATATTAAATAAAGTCGTGGATGCTTCATGTAAAATTAGTGCCAAGATTACATGTAAAATGTAAGACCAATTTACAGATAAAGAGCAGCTTTAGAGACTAGATTAAGGGAAAAGTGAGGTGCCTAGTATATTAAAAAAAAAAGAAAAAACCATCTGTGCTTTTAACCGACGTGAAAGACTTGGAGCGGAGTTCTTGAACCTAACCAAAGCCTTTAACAAGGTTTGACACGAAGGCTTAGTAGTGAAATGCATCCGATTAGTTCTACCTGATGACCTAACAGATCTTATCAAATAATTTCTGTCAGGACGATCGTTCCAGGTGAAGATTAAAGATATTCTATCTAGCCAGAAAACCATCGACAGAGGAGTTCGACAATGCTCCCCCTGGCTCTATTTATGCACTTATTTATGTTTTCTTTCAGATATCCCTAGGAGATCACAAGTTGAGGCAGCTTTTTACACAGACGACACTGCTTACTTAGCGTCTTCAAGAGTAGCACCGCACATCCGAAGCAGACTCCAAAAACAACTCGATGAGGCGTTACATTGACGATTACAGAGTGGTTACATTTCTGGAGGTAGCAGGTCAACCCACAGAAAACCCAGGCCGTCTTCTTCCACAAGAAGCGTTTCGCACCGAGCATTTCGCGTCTTAAAATCGAGAACGCCGAAATCCCATGGTCAGAAGAAGCCACCTATCTCGGTCTTGTCTTCGATCGCAAGTTTAGGTGGAATTCCTACATTAAAAGGTCCCTCTATAAAGGTCAAGGTATTGTTAATTTGCTGTTCCCGCTTATCAAAACAAAATTCCCCGGAGAATAAGTCAGGAACAATCAATTTCATAGAGAAACAGATGTCCCCTTCCCGGTTATAAGCCAAAAAAAAAAGAGATAAGTTCTTTTACCCTGTCAATTTACTGCTTGAAATGTTACTAGTCAATATTGAAAATGACTTAATGAAAGTATAGTTAATTCTTGAGGATGATTCTACAGATGCCACTCAGTTAGCATGGAAAAATTAAAACTAAAATATATTCCTTTAATAATCCGTGGATTAAAAAGATATTTACCATTTAGAAACTTGGAAATATAAGGATAGCTTACCAGATGTACTTTAGAGAACTAATAGCTGTTCCAATTACCGAAATGTCAATATTAATTTCAGTTTTCAATCCTAGCAGTCGATTCTTACGTATGAAAGTGCAAAATCTCGATAAATGCATTCAGGTTATTAAATAAAATTGTTGAACTTTACAGAGTCGAATTTCATATAAAAATGATTATTTAAAATGTTATAAGACGCGGTGAACACAATGATAAAGTTTGCTTGTTCAGCTGCCTTTTACTTGATACAAACCACTTTCATGAATCAACCTTGACCGTCGTTATTCGATCCAGATGGGTACGAATGCATCAAGAGGTAACGCAGGCTTCGTTTGGAATGAGAGCGCAGTTTAAACTATAATATTAATATTGCCTATTAATATATCAAGTTTCGTTATAAGAGATTTGGATCTTTTCATCTCTTTATTAAATCAAAATGTGCTTAAATTAAAAATCAATGAGTTACATGTATGCATATAACTCCGAAATATGGTGGTCTAAATGTCCGATTTTTTACTGATTTTAACAAAGTAGATTATTTCAGAAAAAAGCTGCCTTAGAGCGACTTAAAATAACCTTGTATTGTGCTATATTCGCCGTTCAGTAGGTATATGCTAATAGCAGCTTCTCTTTACTCATGAAAATGTTATCTCCAAATATACTTTCAAATATTGTTTAAATATATATAATTTAAATACAAATATCCTCAAATGTTTGAAAAAATATTGCAAAACCTTGGTATAAAAAAAGATCATTAATAGCAGACAATTTGAAAATGCGTTTATATTTATGAAAATGTATTAATTTGTAATATGCCATGAAGTTGCAAATTTAGTTGGTCACTAATGTGGCATCAAAACAAAAATAAACATTATTAATCCAAAATATTAAGGACGAGGTAAGAAAACAAAAAACTAAAACGTTATAACATCACAGACCATTTAATAATGATGAATGGTTTTTAAGACTTAGTGATTTTGTATGAACACGACTAAACATACCAAAAAAGAAAACATGTTTTCCTTGCAATCACTATGGTATTATCCAATGAAACATCTGCTAATCTGGCAATTCCTGTTGGCGAAATTCGTAATCTGTCCGATACCAAGCCTACTATACTAGTGGAATACTTAGAAATAACAGGACATATCGGTAACTGGAGCATACGCACGCATTACAAGAACAAGATTGAAATGGCAGTATCGTCTGAGCAGTAGGTACAATCCCCATTTTGTTAAAATAAAATAACTTTAAAGTAAAATATAACTCTTTTTGTTCTTAACCAAACTAACAAAACTTAAAACCTAACCAGAATGCTTTATGGATCAAGTTATATAAGTCTTAATTTAATTTCCATGGCTTACTGTAACGATGTAATTGAATATACGGATCGAAATGTTAAGTTTTATTTTTATGCTGCGCTTAATTCAACATGAACCACTTTCCTTAACAAGTACCGATTAATCAACCGATACTGATCGAGCACAGTACCCAAAATAACCGACTGAGATAAAAAAAAACAGCATTGTATCAAGAGCGAAGCAATAATCCGATCGCTGAAGAGTTCTTCATTGAAGAATTCCAGTTATATAACCTTCAAACGTAACGAGCTGAGTTTTATATAACGATGTTAAAATGGCAGGCAGTGGGACACACAACTACGCGAGCGACCGAATTGAAAAACGGGTCGTTCCTTAATGTACCCGTTCACCTTGAAATAGCAGACGGACCAGAAACAGAAACGAACCGAAACTTCTTTTCGATCTCTCGAGCGCACGCATCTGGGAACGGCCAACGGAACTGGGCCCCCTGATACGAGGGCTTTCGGATTCAATAGGCGCTGGTACGAGAAATATGATACGCAGGGGATACGGATTATTAGAATGATGCTCTTTTTATATATACGAGTGGATCTAAATATCTTGTATACGAGGATTTACAACGTTTATCATGATCAGAACATCAACAAAGAATATAGGAATAATGTAACTTGATATTTGGCAACATATAATAAACTTCGATAAAAAAAAAGGGTGAGACACCAATTTTAACATATTGAACCTAATATAACTTATTATTCAATATTTATGAAGTTTCATATATCATAAGCACGTTTTTCCAGTAAAGGTCTCAAATAAATAATGTGATGACGTCAGTTAAAAATACAATGTCACTAAGATTATTGCTTTCAACTTTATGTTCTTATTTATATGAGCATTTATAACATATAATGAAATATTCTACTTCTATACATGCTCTTATTTTCTATTGGAAACTCTAGGAGACTAAATGACCTCCTAACAAGATTATTTTCATGAGCGAAGATAGAAAACAGTGAAAAAAAAGGGCTGAAAATTTAAAAAATTACATTGCTAAATCCCAATATAATGAGATGATGTTCGATAATGAACAATATTATTCAACGGTCCTGCCGCTGTTGCAAGTCCCGGGTTCGAAACTTGCTGGGGCCATTTTGTGGTCGTGAATTTGTGTTTGCTGGTAAGCGCTTGTGTTTGTTTAACATTTGTACTTGTCCTGTAGCAGAAGTGTAAAATCCGATAAGGAAAATGATCTCAGTAACCAGGCTGGGTAAGACCGGATGTCTGGGATGATTTATAAGTTGGTCACTCGCCAGACGGTAGATTTAATGCCAAGGACCGTGATTCGGAGCTCACGTTAAACACTAGTTCCAGTCCAGATAAAAGATAAAGTTGGCAAAAAGGAGACTCCAAAGCATATTTAAAAAATTATATAGTTATATCCCCATTCCTATTCTGCGTATATTTGCATTATAAGTAATTATAGCAGAAAAATAAAGAGCACTTAATATTTTAGCGTGATTTGGAAACCACTGGAATTGCTTCGCACACTTCCTATTTACCTTTGGTTCATATTTCTATTTTATTAAACAATTTGATATATAAAGTGAAGAATAAATTCGTAGTTTTTACCTATGTTGGCTCCATATCCAATCTCCTGATTTCCATAACTTTCGTTTTCTAGTTCTATAATTTGTTCTATTATTAATTATTTCGGTCATCAAATTGTTTGTTTTGTATATATTCATCATCATTCCACATCCTTATCATGTTCCAACCACGTGAGAGTTACCTTTTACACCATCTGTAAAAGCTCATAATGACATTTCTACTCTGATCCATATTTTAATAATTTAGTAGCGACCTTACGGCATGGCGAAATTTACAATGTGGAATCACGGTCTACAAAATACCCAGAAATATAATCCCAGATGATGAACAAGGGCGGGGTACAAGCAGCGCCAATTAGTACACGATAACGAATACCTGGCAATCCCGAGACGTTTATCTGGGAGATTATTAAAGGGTACTTTCAGTCATTCAGATACTGACCAGGGTTCAGTTCAGATGTGCCACATGCCACCATCGACTGGCTCCGTCTAGAACTAACAGCGCTGCTAACCGTTTTATCTATTTGTATTTTCCACATTTTATATTACATTATTAAAATAACGGTCACTCCGTTCACCGAGTCATATAAAGAACCCTAAACCTTATATGCAGATCAGTTTAGTCTAAAATATATAGTTATATAATAATAAACGCACTATATCTTAGTAAACACAACTAACCATTGAAATTGCAAATGCAAACTATTAAAGTACACAGTTGAAGGTATATTTGCCACTTAAAATTAATATAAAAAAAAACAATAACATCTCTAAACAGCATAACAGATAAGCACAAATGTATAAGCATACTTTTTATAAAAAACGATCTGTTTACATCTCATTAATTGATAAATGATTCAAACATGAGTTTTAAACGGTTGCCAAAAATAACTTATATCAATATTATTGAGAGAAATACTTAAACCCAAACAAAAATTATATACACATAATCAGTAATTTCTCATCATACCCACCGACTGAAGAAGACCAACAATGGCGACACAACGCTTAGTCAAGAGAGTCCGAAATGTAAAAAAGTAATGAAGTTATCAAACCAACAAAATCGGGTTTTCAGAACGGTATGGCCATGTTGCCACAAAGATGGGAAATGTTATAACCAAGGTAAAGAGGCCATAGAAACGAATATAGCCTTATACTACACAAAAATGTATATATATATATATATATATACAAATCGTTACAAAATCATTTAAAATGAATGCCCATGCTCCCATCTTATTTCCCTTAACGCCATTTATCCAAGACTCGGCTTAATATGCTTATAAATTTCCACCATTCGTTCGGCCACTGTCAAGTTCAAAAACCACATCAATTTCTTGGGAATTATGGTCGAACTGGGCGAACTTTATCGAACAGTATATCACGTTAGAACGTATGAAACGGAAAGAACGGCGATTTGTTGCGGCCATTTCAGTAAGCAAAAATCAAATCGCCCGTACCGGTCAAGCGATGTTATGTCTGGCTTCGTGTACCGACATGAAATACGCCGGGAATCGTCGGTTTCGGAGAAGCTTTCAGTCGTGATTAAAACGAAAAGTGGACAGTTAAATTTCGTCGGTTCGAAAACTACATAAAATATCATTAATAAAAGTCAATGTCAAACCATTTAGTAATGCAAATATGTAGATATATTTCAACTATCTTAGTAACCAACTAACAGCAAAGAGCACTTAAATCAACTGAAAAAATATACATGTACAACATTACTGCTAATTGTTATGTATGTAGGTATCATTTAAATAATGAAAGGGTATATGATATATCACCATTAGTGATTATCAAAGTTAATGAGTGAACTAATTCTAAATTTGAAAGTTTGTTTCAGGCAAGTAAAAATAATAAGTTTTAATATACCAGTACGCCACCCAGATTTTGTTTGATGAAACTAAATGATCATTGACATCATCTTAACATGTTCGCCTACAAGTTATGAAACTCTTAAAATATTTCGAGTCAATTTGAGGTTTGAGCCGGTGTTCGCCAAGGAGATGTTTTCCTTCCACTGCTTTCCAATATAGTAGTGAATACATCAACACGTTCGCTGCCATTCAGTGCCTATGCAGTTGTATCGGCATTATCTCAAGACTATAGGTGAGTTATTTACGTGCTTAGTTTCGATCTTTCCTTTCTGATTCATACGTATTACAGAATTGCATATGGCGGGAGAAGGTATCGATGTCAGGGCCCTCTCGTCCTAAATGTGGAAAAATAGATATGAAACGTGCCCTAACTTTGCAATAAATATTCATGCAGTCGTATTCCAATTTATGACTTTTGCTTGTCTATCATAAAAAGGTAACTAAAGGCTCCGTCCAAACCTACTTCCAGAGCGGTTATCAGCGAACATGTTTTGAAAATACGAGGAAAAAAGAAAGCAGGAAAGGTAATGAGAAAGCAATGTAAAAATTGTTATTTACAAAAAAAAACAAAAGACAATGATTATGTATTCAGTGCCATGTGGATATCCTGGTTGCTGTTTAGACTACGCAAAAATTAGTCATGAGCGAGCTTTTATGATTTATCTGAATAGACCTTTTGTTTAAGAGTTTTAGTGAAAATTTGTATCAGCTTATGGTCGTTGATGTATTTCTATTGACTCTCAATTAACTTTAATGGATCTTTTATTTGGTTGTAGTAACAGTTACTTATCGTTCTCGTTTTTCCGCTGAATATTATTTTGTCTTATTTTAGTAGTTGATGTCCATTATATATATAATTTTGTTATGGCATATTAAATTATATCTTCTAAACAACAATGTATTATCCTATTTGTCCACTTTAACACGCCACAGGCTCGCGCGTTATGCAGTCTACGGCGATTTGACCTCAGTACCGATTACGCACTCGCGCGTGAAACGAAAAAAATTCTGGTAAAATATATTTAAATCTGGACTCGACACACGTTAAAAAACGTATTAGGAATATTATATTGTTGTAAGTATTTGATCCCAGATCGGCAACGAACGTGCTAATGCGAAAAGACTTAAAAACAGATATGACGTTATGATCTCTGGCCGATATTATACTCATTGATACCAGCACTATATTCGAAGATACAGACGTTGAGGCTTCCAGCAACCTACCTTCATGTTATAATTCGTACTGTAAAGCCAGATGGCATGAGAATTATTGAAGAAAAGAATGAAAACTTAATGCAAATAGAGGAGTTCAAATATACGGAATCAATAATACAGGAGAAAAAAGAATGTGGTATATACCGGTGAAGTAATACGTTAGATCGAGTAAGCTGCAGTAACTTTTGTATCTCTAAGATGCTGCCTAAGAAATAGAGGAGATAGCGGAATTTCTACATTATTCTTTCCGGGGTCGTATTAGAAGTGAAGTCATTCAATCAACAATTAAATAACAAATTCGGAGACGCAGGCTACAATGGTTTCAATATGTTTGTTGATTCCGACACAGAGTCGAAGTGAACGTATTCCTCACAGACTTCTGTGGCGAAAACGACCTTTAGGATTGTAGATACATCAAACAGTTCCGAAAAAGACATGAACCAAAATCATAGAAAGCCAACACAGCTGCGACTGATCTCCAAAAGAGGCGAGATTTAGAGAAGAATATTCCGAAGGCTTGCAACAACAACAGCGTACTGGTTGGGAATAGCTTAGGAAAGTGGATACAATCTAGCTAGTCGATAATCAAAATAGTCGATAGAAAATAGTAATTACCATTTCAGTCAATTGTACGCTGTTGTTCTCCTTTCGTGATAACCGACAAAGATGTACGAATTCCATATTTGAGAGAGGAAAAGAAAATATATTTCATTCGTATTTTAACATTTGAAAAGTAGCAATGATATACTATAACTTGGTTTATTTCTCTTTCATGTGTGCTTACGAATCATTTTAATTTTTTCAACCGTGCGATAAGTGGTCCTTCTCATACTAATTTTAGGAAAGAAAACGAAAAAGGTAATTATAATTGATGGATTCTATAATGCCCCAACGAACAGTTTAATTTAGAATGATGCAAAATTATATTTGTATTTTATATATTTCATTTGATTGTCAAAAGGAATGGAATAATCGAGTAAATAATGAAGTTGTCGACTGAAGGTAGTGGAAAACAACGGTCGATAGTAATAAGTAGTCCAACTAGTCACGGCTGAAACTAGCAGGACCGAAAGTAAACCTCTGAAACAGGCGATAGTAAAAAGTAGTTAAATATTAAACAATCGATAGTCATTTTAAGTCGATAGTTTCCAACGCTAGTAGACACTCCCTATAAGCGCCTTCCAGCATTTTCCAGTACTAGCAATAGTTACTCACATTTCTGCAATGACCTTTATGGTCTGCTTCAATTCGTTTGCAATACCTTCAATCGATACAACGATGTGTTTAAATGGGACTTTTTTAAATGGAGTTTGAGAGATATCCAAAGTTAAATAAAAAAAATTCATCATTCAGTTATTTCGCAGAATCATGCAGAAGAATTAATAAAACAAGCCTACGAAAGATTCAACTTTAATATTGATTGTAATATTCATTCTCTTCCATACGCACCAAATCAGAAAAGCCAAATCTCCTGCAAATTGACCGACTCGGCTTCAGCAGTTCAGTAGATACAACTTTATTTATCTAAAAGGAATTTGAATTTGAATTGAACCGAGCCATGGTCCTCAGCATTAAACCCACGGACTGGTAAGTGACTCAGAGGTCCTCCCAGAAAAAATCCGGTCTTACCCAGCTTATACCCAAATTTACAACCAAGCCCCAGTAACATTCGAACCCGCAACTATCGCAACGGTAGGAGGACCGTCCTGTTTACAACTGCGTCAGCCAAACCGGTATTATGGTGTTAGAAAAAACCGAGAGTGGAATCAAATAGTATCGATTTAAAATTTCATGCAAATACAAATCACTAACGTGAAATTAATGGCTTAGTATTATCGGCTGATGAAACAGATCTATCGTTAGTTACACTTCTATAAAGTAATGGGAGATATCTGAACTCCTTCATAGTGCAATAAATAAATTCAACACCAAGGTCATTAAATTTTCAGATCTGATAAGAGATCGCGCCATCGTGCCAGACACGACTAGTGCAATTCCAATAATAAATAACTACAGATCGCCGTTTCGCTGTAATAAAGGAAATACAAGCGAAGACAGTTGAAATTAATTTCGACTCAAACGGGTCTGGAACGATATTATCGCACTCATTTGACATTTTCACCAAGCCGATTGTATTGGCTCTCGCTGCACGATATTTAAAACATACAATTTATAAATTAAACGATTAATTAACTAATGATTCGATTACATTAGATTTAGAAAAAAAGTAATTTCATTTAAATAACCTTATTCTAATAATATAGTCCAATGAAAAGTATTTTTTAGTTCATAAAGTGGCAAAATAAACTAAAACTCGGTAATTATAGTTCTTATTACATAATTACCAAAAAGATCAGTCAATAAGTATCAAGAATTATATATCCCCATATACCTCATCAGATCAATACCTTCAAATAAATCCGTTTACATACCAACACAAAAGGGTTAAACTATTTGAATGTGAAATCAACTTAGAATTTACCAGATAATATCATTCATTATTTTAATGCCATAGATTTAAGTTATGTAATACGGCACTGACTATCCGGCGATCTGTTAAATCTCCGATCTGTCTAAAACAAATTGAATGGTGAGTGAGTGAGACGGGTTGGTCTGTTTTCTAATAGACCCTCGGTGTCGCTTTGTATCGTTAAACAAGTCGTTAAAAATCGCATCTTCTTCGTAAAATAAAACAATTTTATAATTAAAGTAATAGTAATTTTCATGCATTAGAGTTCAAGATGTAAGGCCACCCAAGGGGGATTGCTATAGCTTAATTTCACAGCTCTAGACTATTGGAATATGAAGTTACCAAAATTTGGGAAACTATTCCGTAGATGCGTACCACGGATATTTGGGTAGAAAGTACACTCAATGCTTAAAAACAATTTTATAACAACTATAAGCTGTCCAGACGGAGTAACGATCACGTACATCCTTGTAGTCGTTTCTTTAGGAGAGAGGTGTTATGTAATACGGCACCGACTATCCGGCCATCTGTTTCTAAAACTACCTGAATGGTGAACGAGTAAGATGGGTTGGTCTATTTTCTAATAGATAAGAACCCTCAGCGTCGCTTTATATCGCTATTTCTTTACAATTTCGACTTCTGTGAAACTTACTTAATTTTGGGGTTGGTCAAATGGTAAATGGTTGATTAAACAATGAAGCTCATAAGAAACACTTCTAGGATTAAATATATTTATAAATAGGGACAGCATTTATTATGTACGTCATCTTTTATTACATGCGATTTACAGTTAAATAAAAAGTTAAAAATGTTAGGTCCTTTAAGGTCGGGAATTGGTTACAAAAATAATTAACAGGATACTAGATAACTATTTGTTCTTCTATATGTATTATTATTTTTCAGTAATAAAGCTTTTAACAATTTAATAATTAGTACGAAACATGAATTTTCAGTCAAATCTATATTCAATTTCCAAAGACTTCTCTTATAAATTATAAGTTTCTTGTTACAAAGAAATTGAAATCAGAGATTCGTCATTTTCAAATAAAGATGTTTCTTTAAAGCAAGTATGTTAACTGTACTTTACTTGTTAGAATATCTTGCGTAAGTTTCTCAAAGCTTCCAGATATTCTAGAAATAAAAATCCAGACATTTCAAGAGAGTTTTAATGTTTTTATTAATGCATATTCCATGGTGTGGCGACGACATAGTTGTTTGTCTCTATTTGTCTAGCGATTTCTACATATAAAATAGTTTTTTAAGGAAAATAATAATTATTCTGTTTAATACCTTTGCACAAAATATAACTTTTATACCTAACAACATAATATATATCATACACAAAATTAAGCGATTACTATTTCGACTAAGATCAAATAGATTAATTTATTTATCCATAACAAAACCTAGTTAAAGTATAGGGTCTAAATATGGGGTGATCTAAGATATCAAACCCACTAGCAATCAAACGCTGTTAAAACATTGTTCACTGATTAATTGCAACGCTTATAGCTGCGTAAAGAATGAAGAATAATTGCATGATGATTTCCAAATCAAACGGATCCACGAAGTTCCCGCGAATTTCACCATGTCACATCAACATAGAAGGGACTGTACAATGTGCAGCAAATCGAAGCGAACCCAACGAAAGTGTTGCTAATGGCAATTTTAACTGTAAATCGCATGTAATAAAAGATGAAGTATATAATAAGAGCTGTCCTATTTAAAAATAGGTTTAAACCTAGAAGTGTTCCTTATGAGCTTCATTACTTAATCAACCATTTACCATTTAATTAACCCCAGAAGACATAAGTTTCACAGAAGCCAAAGTTGTTAAAAAATATTGACTCACATTTAAAATATATGAAAACACTATTTTTACTGTTAGGACAAACATAAGAAAAAATATATGTGATAAACGAGGATATACGCCTACGTGTACCAGTAGTTGTAGCGATGTATCTTTCCAAGAAACAACAGCTAACAAATCTAGGTACTGCATTAAAACAACGAACAAATAAATATTAGCATTGTCTAAATAGTCAATGAGTAATACTATTTAAGTAACCATCACTTTTAGTTGGCGCCAGACTGCTTGTTTACGCTACGGACACGTATTTGGTGTTGTAGATAGGTTGTTGTTGTTCTTGATTGTACCATAGTTTAAAGATTCTAATTATAGAGATTATAAGGATTTTATTTGAATTCTAATCAATACAATAATACATAATAAAATAACACATATTATTAACTGCATTAACATATATATATATATATATATATATATATATATATATATATATTGTGATTAAAATCCCACTTGGAACGGAATCCCATCCATACCTGAACCAGGTAATATACAATTAATATTCCTAACTAGTCAAACAGTTGGAACATAATAGAGATAAAAATGACGCCTTAGAAATAATGCTGTTATTGCTTTAATTGTTTTGTTATTTTGTTAAACAAAATAGAAGTAAGTATGACTTATTTGGATGGATATTGGGCGCTCTAATACTTTGAAATTATGATTGTTATGTCTGTAAAAGGTAGGCGACAGTAATGTAAAAGATGTTTGTCCTGCCTGCGGATTGGTCACAACTGCTTATGCGCATTTAATCTAAACTAGTTCGACAGATTTCACAGCTACGCATTGGTGTTTACGAGAGTTGAGGTTAGGAAGTAATTTTCAGGTAAATATTATGTTAACAAAAGTTTGTAGTGACAACGGATTAGTCACAGAGCAGCTCCAGAAGTTAGGTACCGATTGCAGTCACCGTAGACTCGTCATGTCTTCGCCGAGGTACTAACGTCTCGTCGTCGAAGAAAATAAGCTACCACGTCGTCGAACAATCGATCCCCCCACAGGGTCGATTACGGGAGCCTTGTCTAAAAAATAGCTTGTTCTCAACGTCGTCGATGGACCACATTCAAGTGCCAAAGCGGCGATGAAGCAACGGTATCTGTAGGACCGGAAGATATCAACAGCCGCACCAGATCGCAACCGTACCAACCACAACCGTTTAGATTTATCATATTTTTCAAAGCCCTTTTCATGCAACACATTTTGTTTGGTATATATATTTTTTTTGTATTTGATATTTTTTCATACATTTTTGTATTTTTGTTGCTTGGAGTAATTGTATGTAAAATTCTGGCAGGGGAGTATTGTAGCGACCTTGAGGCATGTCGAATTTTACATCGTGGAATAACGGTCTACAAAATACCCAGAAATATAATCCCAGATGTTGAACACGGGCGAGGTGCCAGCAGCGCCAACTAGAACCCGACAACGAATACCTGGCGGCAACCACGAGACGTTTATCTGGGATGTTATTGAAGGGTATTTCGATTCATTCAGTGCTCAACCATCGTTTGGTTTAGACGTGCCACCATTGACTGCCCAAGCCTCATTTATATACCCTAAAATAGATTCATTAAAATGTTAATAAACTGCAAAAAAGATGATAAAATGTAGTGTTTATTTTAAAATTAGAGAACAAAAATAAAAAACTAAAATTCACATTAAAAAACAGGGATATTTTTTAGAACATTCTAGTGGTAAACAATATAAATAGTCCATTATATTTACATAAGAGATAAATATTATTCCGTAAGTATTATGATCAAATTTTGTGCCCAACTCAAATAAACACGCTAAATATAAATTGAGAATAGTAAACAGGCCGCAAATCTATTTATATTGTTAGTTTTAATACCAATAGAAATGATAAGGAAGGCTTAAAAATAACCTGCCTCAATACGAACGCAGTTGCGTTTCGTAAACGGTTGCTACCGCAATATTTCATCGATACCATTGAAAATGTCAAATGTGTATAATAATACATAAACGGTTGATGACATGCTCAAGGTTCTGTAAATCAAACAAAGCATTTTTCTCTGGCACGTTAAGTAAACTATCTCTCTCACGCTTTTCGTTTGTTTAACTTATGCAAACTATGCAGCACAGCCACGATAATTGGTTGAGCAAAGAATAAAACGCACTTGGCAGACGTGAATAGACCCCGTCCGTCGGCTCGTCATGGTTTGGAGCTTTTTTGCTCTTTTGTCGTGTCAGATTACAAGGTAGGGATTGTAAATATCTGAACATCCTCATATTATGGGGTGAAATTAATATTCTTAAGCGTTTTCATTGATTTTTTAGATAATGTAATATCTGCACTTGCATTTACTAACTAACAATTAAATGTAGATTACTGAGCACCAAAATATATCTACTGTATAATCCTCTTAGACGTTAAATAATTACTTGACACAGAATTAGCAGGTTTGAATATATAAACTGGACAAAATCGTCCAAAGACAGTTGTATATATACTAATATTATATCATAAACGAAAAGTTCAATATTAAACCAGAAGGAACCGGAGGTGACTCAAGAATATCTAGGAAGATCTGTCCATATTACAATCGCTATAATATATTAGTGATTGCTTATACTAGGAAGAATCACCTCTAGCATGAATAAGAACCAAGAAGCATCTATAACAAAACGTTAAGCAGCTATAAATCTATAGTTCGAGTTAAAAATAGAGAGTACTGACCAAAATAGAGTTAGCTAAAATGTAACTCTGTCTCTTACATTAATGACATCATAATATGAAAAAAAATAGAAATATGAAGACAGAGTCATGTCTGTCAATATGTAAACCCAGACGTCAATCACTTGAATAGAAAATAGTCTGTCAAAATTGTATCGATTTTATTCCATCGGCAATAATATAATAAAATTCAATATTAATTGAATAGGAAAATACATTAAAAGAATAGTATATCCAAGACCTAGATATTAAACCTTAGGCTATTATTCATATCTATAAATTCTTAAATACAAACATTTAGAAAATAATCAATAAAATTGGCATAAACACTTAGATTACTGATTAATCACATAAACAATTAATCATGGTTTCGCTAAATATTTATAATATGCATATAAACTGCAGGCAATGGTAATGAGTACAAGTATTAGTATGAAAAATGCTATTTTTGAATTTTCTAACAGTTTTAATAAAGGAGTTTCTATAAAATTCATAATCTATGTAAATATTATGAAACAGGTATTA
This sequence comes from Rhynchophorus ferrugineus, assembly GCF_030347505.1. Classification (NCBI taxonomy): domain Eukaryota; kingdom Metazoa; phylum Arthropoda; class Insecta; order Coleoptera; family Curculionidae; genus Rhynchophorus; species Rhynchophorus ferrugineus. The sequence goes on from NW_027472581.1 coordinate 69,142,189, forward strand.
TTTAAAAACAAAAAATTATTACTTATTTTACTCCGATCTAGCAGGTCTATTTAAATGATATACAATAGATGATGATACTGTGTATTAAATTGTATCCGGTACTTTTGTAACTAACTTCATGTTGAAGTCTCACTGTTACGCTTTACTTTTCAGTTTGGCCCATTTCGTCGAAGTGCGAACAAAATATTTAGTTCAGTGCGTTCAAAATGTCTGAACGTGCACCAAGTACATCGTTATATACTTTACATCAATTGAAAGAAATAGGCGACGAAAGGTCATCCAATAATGATGTGTGAAGTTTATCACAACCATTCTCCATCAATATCAACATGTGAATACCGGTTTCTAATTTAAAAGTTGCGATTTTGACACCGAAGACAAAGAGCATTTAATTTTGCACTCGTTTGCACAACATAGCATTTGAGGACGAGGATTCGAAGTCATTACTCGATGAAACCATTAATGGCGATTGGTACTGATTACAATTGATTCGATTGAACGCAGAACAAAGCGAAAAACGGCCGGAATACGAGCATAGACACAATAATGTTATTCTTCGGCATGAAAACACATATGAAAACAATCTAGGCAACATTAAAATGACAAGTACTACCCCACCGGCCGTATCCTCCAAACCTTGTCCCTTCAGATACTTGTTCCGATATAAGAGTCCGTGATTTGTCGGAACAGCACTTCACTTCTTGAAGTATAGAATGTTGAGATTGATGTTGGTAAAGCCACTCATTTGATTGAAGATGTATCAAATTTTACCGCAAAGATTTCCAAATATCTCCTCCACTAAACAACCACACAGTTTTACATCCTTGTTATTTCAGGGAAACTGTATATCCTCTTATGTCCATGATGCTCTACAGTATTAATATAAAATTATTGCACAAAAATACCTTTACATATTACCAAAAGTATTAAAATCAATCTTATCAGTTCATTATACAATACTAAAGGAATAATTATGAAACTCCTAGATGTTATTTTCTTTTCCGCTACGTTTATATTGCTTAGACGATTGAACAAGAAAAAAAAAACTAATAAACTACGAGATCGAAATGGAAATTCATTTAAACTTATTACGAAACCCATAAAGTCGATCTTCCTCACGAAGACGCGATATCGAAAGACTTCCTTGAGCTTTTAGGTAATATAAAGCAGACTTTATACGAGAGCAATATAAGGTAAGAAAGAGTCTAGAAGCATTATAACCAATACCATATTATCCTAAATGTATGTAAAGCACTTACGAAAGTCTTTTATATGCTAATACATCGTCAAGCGGATTTTAATCAATAAGACGAGCGATATACCAGCCGAAAACTGCAACAGAAATAAAACGAACCATTCCGAGTAACTGGTGACTCGTTGGGCTCTGTTAATGATACCTTATTGAACGTTTCTATCTCGACTACATAACGGTTAGTGTGCAATTCTTTTAATTGCTTATAACTTTAGAACCAACCAATTAGCGAACATGAAGGTTTTATTTTTATCTAACATATATTTATTTAGTGTATATCATTAGAATTTTATGGCCGCTGAATGCGTAGGTATAATAAAGATAACTATCGAGTATTTGTTGCATTGTTTATTGACGTAACTTATTATTGAACGTATGAATTAAAAAAAAGCCATTGGGATGTATATTAACGTTAATATTATAAAACGGTTATGTGGAGAGTAGGCCAACCTACTCGAGATTGGAAATCTAATTTAATTGAGGCTTAAAAAATAGAAAAGATAGAAAACGTGATACAGTGCATAAGGATTATCATTCCGGTGAACTAAATGATTAGAAACATACTAAATATGAATAAACGTGAAATCAATTATGTAATGTTGTAAAACGGAGAATTAATGATAGCGATTGTTGGAAAATATGAAGCATGGTCTGGTTACAATTTCAATCATTTTAATTCATAAACAATTATCAATTCTTGCCCAGTTTATTCCATTTGATTTGCATTATTCAAACTAGTTTGTATCCAATAACAACACTTGTTTTTTGTTTTATGGTTTTTCTATGTTGGTCAACTAATAATTATATCTGGTCACCTCAACGTATTCTAAACGATAACTTCAAGTTGATGGATTTTAATTATTTATAACAGATCATATATTAAAAAAAATATCTCGATTAATTAATCAATGAAAAGACCATTACGTACATCTTACGGTCGCGTAAGAACAGCAACTAAATAATGTTGATTGTTATAAAATAACTATCCTTGTTACCAAATACATAATAATCTTAAATACAATGTCAGTTAGACTCACTCTCCAAACAAAACTGTTTTATTTGACCCAATTAATTTACTCTACGAAATAATTTCTAAAAATCTTAATCTCAGCTTAGTAGACTTCAAAATTCAAAACTTCAAAAATAGGAATATTCTGATTTTGTGGAGATGTCAAAAGTTCATCCAAATTTGATTAATATTGAATATAACTCATTTGCATGAAAATAAGTCACCAAGAAAGAAATACTTTCAACAAGTTTAATGTGATACTTTTACACTAACCAAGGGTTACATGCCTAAAAATATTGAAATTATTCAGAGTAGTGATTAGATTATTCTGCTTGATTAGACAGGATCATTGTTAGTAATAATCAGAAAAAACTCATCATGGTTCTAGTTGTTGATGAAATCAACGAAGGTACTGATACATTTGAAGCTGTGCGTTTGTCTAAATGTCTGTGATTCTTTTTAATAACGCCAAAGTGCCAAAGTATTACGACTTATATCTAATGATGAGTATGTGTACAGACATGAGCATTCGGCACAAGCTGATTCGGCGCATTCGCAGAAAACACATGTGTGCGCAGAGAGAATTGGGCTACATTTGGCATTATTTTCATCAAACTTTCGCTTCGCTTGAACCAAATATTCAGATCTGTACTCACCATTATATCCTTTATAGAGTGAAGGATTCACAGAAGATACTACATAACTTATTCTTCATTAAATTTCATAAACAATTAATAACAGCATTTTAGAAAACAGATTTAATATTCAAAATTATTTTTGTTATTGGCCTAGATCATACCTTTTTTACTGAAAATATATATGTATTTAGATTAATTTCGTTTTTCCAAGTGGGATACAGTATTTTTCGTTACATCTACAATATAAAAATAATTAAATGAAGTTTAAAGAAGATTATGTATATTCCAAACGTTAATTCAAGTCCCTAAATTTTATTTTAATCGATTGATTGTAATTTTCAAGAAAATACAAGAAAGGATAAATAAGAAAATATAAGAGGGATTTGTCAGCGGCCCAAACTGTTACAAATCCTTAATGACTAATTGATCATTAATTGATGAACCTTGAATATAATCTCATTTAAATAAATCTAACGAAATAATTTATCTTATCTAACGCAATAATATAGTTAAGAATGGATGACTGTTAAAGTAGTTCTATAAAAATTTAATTGAACTCTTGAAGATGTTTCCATGAATTTTGATCAATGACCAAAAAGCAAAGTAACAATGTAAACAATTATTAAACATACTAATCTAACTAGTAAATTGGATGATTATAACCTTACATATCTATGATATCTCTACATTAAAATAAAAGCTTTTCAATTATTAATACTGCGATTTCAGTGTAATTCAGTAATATCATATAATTCAACTAATCACCGAAAGCTCAATACCGCATTGTCAACATTCTCTACTTTCAATACTTTATTTGAAGAAATATACAGGCAAAACCCATGAAATACTTTTAAAAACTTAAGGTGATATTGTTCCGTCATACCCCAATTGTCCGTTTTGGTTTTGACATTTTAAAAATGATGATTTTGATGCCAACGACAAATAATGGGTTAGAGAATTAAAAAAGTTCAACAAGGAATTGCAAAGCTTATTTGACGAAAACCAGGCTTACACAATCAAGTAACTTTCAGGCAGCTTAATAGTTGATGGATCAGATGCTTACATATCATGAGAAAAATCCAAAGACAAGTAACCGTGATTTATTGTGACGGACACTGAAAATCGGATCTACTACGACAATCACCAGCGAAATTATACCAATCCACATCGACGCACTATCATATAATGTACCCATTTGCTTGCCGTTGAAGGGCCATTTTAAAATTTAAAAAAATTGCATAATGCTAATTTAATCAATTTTACTTTAAAATGAATGTGTTAAATTATTAAAATCGACAGTCGTCAGTTTTTTAAGCTCTAACAACAGGATATTTTATATAAATTAAGAGCGTTGACACAAACCTCTCTGACATTTAGGTGATTGACGCCATTCATAATAAATTAATTCACTAACTCAATTGACGTCGGTGGAACTTCAAAACCTTATAATCATAATTAAATATCTTTAACAGAAACTTCGTCATTCTAAACGACGCTAAATTAGTACACGTTTTTATTACAAAATGTAAATTATATCCCAAAGTTTCGATTTTCTCCCTGTTTTCCGAGAATATTAATTTTCTCGGACGCTAATAGCTTACGATTTTTTTTTGGCCGCTGCACCCTATTCGCGTTCAGTTTCCGAAAGATACAGAAGTTAAAAAAACAACAACTGTGCAAAACTTATACCTCCAGCAACAAAGACGCAAAAAAAAACTTGAACAGAAGCAAAAAGGACATAAATTTTATTAATAGCTTCTCGGTTCCTGTACGTTCCCGTTGTGTTTTTGTTTTATCGTTTAAAGAGCGCAGAACTTTTCGAGTTGGTTTCTTTTTCGGTTAATTGATTTTCTAATTTAAGTAGTGGCTTGGTAGTTGGGCTATTATTTTAGATTTAAATCTCAGTCATATTATATAATAGATCAAAAAATGTAATCCGACTTTAAATCAATTTTTATAGTAACTGTAATAACATACTACCAAATAAGTCTTCTGACTAATACAGATGACACTATACTAATATACATACGATACATGCCACTAAAAATAGTTATTAGTCTTTATATTATGATTATCGTAAAACCACTTTAGATATTTCCTCAGCAGTAGCTGAAAAATAGGTCCGTTTGCAGGTTAAACATGGTTTCATGACAAGAAAAAAATATGTTGAAGCTAAACAATACACTAAGAACAGTTAAGAGGATTCTGCACCACGGAAGACAACAATATAGAACAGAATCCAGAAACCCGATAGGACAAACATGCTAAACTACTTGGTCACCAAAACTCTGCAATTTTCCGGAGCAGATTATAAATAAATTCCAGAAAATAATTTTGCAAATTCCTAAATAGGGCTTGTGGCAGATATCTGAACTCTTAGTGAAATGAGATAATGAAGTTAGTTTTTCGGAAAATTTGAATGTGTAATTTACTTGTGATGTAGGTACCATTATCCATGGTTAGAAGATTATCCATTAAAGCAATCTAGTAAATAAACAACAATAAGATATTTGTTTTAAAATTACAAGATTAACATTCATATGACTTTTATAATGGTCACTGAATTTTACTAATAACTTCACTGAAATAAATCAAATGGTTTTACTCTCTTTAATCCTCTAAACCATCATTTAACCTAGAGAACCTCAACATTGATGTGCTGATGAAGCCTCTGTTCATATCCTTGGGCATAACTCCAGATAACGTTATCGATAGTTAACGATATAGATCTATCATCAGGTTCATGTCCCATCTTAAGGTAAGCAGAATGACATTACGAATGTACCATGAAGCATTAACAATAGCTCGCAGTTCCTTGTTTAGGAATCTTAGTGTAATATTTCTATGACTTTGCTACAATCCCAGAGTTGAACATCGTAAGTCCACACTGGTTTGAAGAATGTTGGTAAAAATAATCTGATTAAATACCGACAAAGCTGAACATATACCCAATAACCCCTACATTATTTTGTACCTCAACTTAAGTTCTTCAATTTTTTTCAACATATATATATAGCCTTCACCATTTTTCTGACCAGCAGTGAGTTTTGCAAACATTGATAATAACTTTTCAGTTGATTCAGTGTTGTTATCTCCAATAGGTCAGTTGCAGTGTCATTGACAAATGCAGTACCAATATTTGAATGAAGCATTGAATAAATTTAAGTCCCTAGTGCACAACAGATAAAGGATCGGTCTCAACACACTTCCCTGTGACATAAGTGCGTGTATATGCTTCACGTCAGAATAGCTCAGAATTCTTGCTTGACTCTGAAGTAGCGGTCAGTTAAATAACATTTTAATATTATGTTTTAAATCCTCATGCCAAACTTCCTTGAAATTTTCAGCAGCATCTAAAATATTGCAGAAATTTTACTATCTCCTAGTAATTTTTTTGACGGTGATTCTGTAAAACTGATGACCAATCGTGGAATGTTGTTTTCTAAACCCAAATTGTTGGTCGGAAATAAGAGGCCTTTCCTCATTGACTGGTTTCAATATTTTCAATAACAATGTTTGAAATAATTTAGACAACGTCAGCAATAATGATATTGGCCAGTATGATTCTGTAACTATGTTCAAGCAAAATAAAATAACCACTTACAAATCACTACTAGAAAACATATCTTATCTAAAAAAATCGTTAGCGGCCTCTTAAACCTGAACAATGTAACAAAAAAAAAGTATAAAACTGCAATCGATAAAATAAATGGATTAATTATGGAGGTATTACATGAACAATCTGTTCAATTGAAAGAGTCTCATGTAAATATGAAGTAAAAATGAGTACTTATATAATCATTAAATTAATAAATATGTGTAAACTATGATACTGATCTGTTTTCTGGTGCAATGTACTTTTAACTCTATTAATATGTGATAACATTGGATCGTAACCACACCTCGGTCGTCGGTGTAGCGGACCAAGCGTGCGACTGACTGCGGGACGATTCAGAAACGCCGTTCAAGGTTGAGATGTTCGAGCGGAACGATCACCACACCTTGGAAAGCACCACGAGAAATCCGAACATGCACTTATATGTTGTTTGATGGGTGACAACTATTAGTCTGCTTCTTTCCGTCTCTTTCGCCTTCTGCCTCGGCCGCTTGCCATCTTTATTCGTTAGCGACGCCGTTATTGAACCGAAGAGAAACACGTAATTCTTTCGTGATTAATACAAACACAGGCCGTTCCGTAAGTGAAATCGTACGTATACCGAAAAGAGCTTGCGTGTAACTATTCGGTTAATAATGGAAAAATCGATGAAAGGGTATCGAATTCAATTATGATATTTGGCGAATTTCCGAAAATAAAACGCATGTAATACATTAATAATATTCTTAAAATAAAAAATAAAGTGATGAAGTAAAGTGAATTATTGCGATCTTAATACAGAAAAATTTTTACAATTTTAATTTACGTTATAAGATACATTAAAACTAACCGGTTCAACACTTTATAGAACTAAATAAATCTTAGCTTTTGTGTATCTGTAGTTAACATATATCTCCTCTTTTACAATTTAATAGTAATATATATAACAGCAAAAATGATATATTGATGTATATCAATAATGCAACTAATTATTTGAATAGATGACATTATAGTTGTTGAAGTTTCTCACTGTTACTTAAATAATTAAAAAATATCTATAGAAACTGAATTGCAGGAACATTCCACGAAGGGGTATCTTCGATTCCAAAGACATTTTCTAGAACTGTTTAAATTTAGCTTCAGTCGGTATTTATTGTTTCTTTCTAGTTACTTCTTCCTGTAACTCTTGTAGTACAGATAATTCATTTCAAATCTATCTACATCACATTACCGTTATTTTAAACCCTCTTTTCAATGTTCTTAGTTATACCTTTTCGAGACCATTTCTTGCAAGTTTTTGGCATTCAAAAACTTTTTGCTCTAACCTACTAACCATGTAACATTTTGTCATTACTGGTAAAATCATTACTATCAGCATTAACTTTGTCATTGAATCTCTGTTTATTTACTTAATTCTGTCAATTATTTCGATCCATTTTCTCTTTATGTTTCTTCTTTACCTTCACTTTACTACATCTTTTATTCCTAGAATGGTTATTCTCTTTGATTACGTTATCCCTCCCTACGTTTGATATCCCTTCTCTTAATGTTGCGTTCATTATTTCCTTTGCTCTTGTTTCGTAATTCTTCCTATCCATTTATGACCAATGTCTAAATAATACAAACAGATTAAATAATACAATTATATGCTTCATTTTAGTTATTCTAATTTAACAATTGTTTGAGAATGTCCGTTCACCTGATGATGTTACACGTATTCATACAATAATGTTAGATCAGGTCATCCTCATGCCACTGTGGTGGGAGCATCTTTAATTTACTCTGTAACGAGAACCTTACATCTAAAGTGAGGTCCGTTTCAATCATCCATATATACTTATAAATTCATCTTTATTAGATATGTCCAATTTAAAATAAAAAATATGCATGTATTTTAATAAAAAAAATTCTAACTTATAATCAAAATATGTGAACAACTGCAATAATATGAATTTTATAGCTTAACCGAACAAATAAAATTCATTCTTCTAAGCTATACACGTAATTGAACATAAAATAATTATGAGAAAATCCAAAAAGACATACTGCAATATTATGACGGGTTTTGTCGAATGACGTTACAACAACTCCTTTAGCAGCAAATTTCAGCTTTTATGAGGAACGTAAAACCTTCATAAAATATCTAGGTAAATATTAAGGTTAACTGTGCATTCGCAAAAACTGACTATGACCAAACTAACTGGAATCTAAATATATCTGATAAACTTTAGAATGTCAAAAAATACAAAAAATCACCTGATTTATTTATTAAGCATCGGACATCTGTAGAAAATCATACGTATATGAACAATCTTAATAAAAAACCATTAACGTTATACACGATAGATATTATTCAAAAATCTATAGGAATACTTGGAATCGGGGTGGCGTTATCATCGTTTCTTTGGCTAGGCAGGTAAACTCGACAAACAAGTTAACGGTCTAACTATACTAATAATTTCTGGATCGTAGCCGCCGCCCCACTTAATTCAGCGACGAACAACTATTCAAAACACGCCCGAACAGATTTCCACAGATGAAATATGGTATTCGATGTTTATTAACCCTTTCTACGTGACTACGTGAGATTTGGCCGAGACTTTCGACTATTAATTGGCCAGATTTTGCAGGCGAACATTTCAATTTTCACATACCCATAAATAGTCAGGCTGGCATTGAACTAGTTTAATTATTCATTTAATTTAATTACGCTTACAATCATAACAGATTTATAAAAGAGAGTGATATAACACCGGATAAAACGTTCTATTCATCAACATACTCCTTAAAATAATGCATCAGCTTTACCGTGCCTCTAACTAACCAGTGATGCCTTTTTTGGAAAACAACTTCTATTTGATCTGAAAATAGCTCTTAACCATGGCAATTTTAAGCTGTATTGGAGGGTTTCTGCGCTGCAATATAAGGGCTGAAACGTCCCGGACCTAACACATAGACGGCGCTAGTTCTATTGCATTGATCCCCTTTTCAGTGAGTACTAACCTTCAAAAGAAGGCTGTTAAAATTGCATGATATTCTAATCATGAGTTTGTAAATTATTGTGCTAAGAGTTTTTAAAACACAATTTTGTTAGCTTCAAAACAATGTTAAAAAAATTGTTTAAAAAACAATTTCGAAAAATTTTACTTGAAAAGGTTATTAAAGACTCCGCTCCATCAGAAACAACAATAAAATGTTGGTTTTCCGACTTAAACGTGGTCGTAGAGACACCCATGATGTAGAATGCAGTGGACATACAAATGAGATGGTAACACCAGAAAAAATCCAAAGAATTCACAAAATCGTTGTGAATGATCGAAAAAATTAAGTAAAAAGTTAAACGTGTTCGTTTTATATTGCATGAATATTTGACTGAAATTTCAAAGTGGATGCCGCGTTTGCCTACTGTTGACCGAAAACAAGAACGTGTTGAACGTAATATGTGACAATGGATGAAACGTGAAATGAAACAAACATCGTTCTACAAAAGTGGTATTGAAATGTTCGAACGGCGCTGGAATAGTTGTGTGGCTCTTGATGGAGATTAAGTTGAAGAATAAAGGCAATTTTAAACAAAAAACGCATTTTATCTCTTACTCCTAGGACTTTTCAGCCCCTGTGTTAGTTTCACTTGCGCTATATCTACCAATGCAATAATATAATGTTCTTAAAATATCTGAACAATTAATATTATGCAACTTCAAAAACATTTAGAACTGTACACATTGTTTTTGAGAAAACAGAAATCATTTGACTAAAAGCATTTACGACTGACTGACAAAGCAACTCAAAAGCGTAGGCTAATGATTGAAAAGAATTGAATAAAACTAAATGAAAGATTAATGGTTTATTCCAGTGAGTGATATCAATTGATTAATGATATGAATCAAAACCTCATGGAATCCTAATCCAATAAAATTCGCCTTCCTGATTATTGGGTGTTCCAGCAATATCCAATCCCTATTCGGAAAGGCTATAAAGATAGGTTTAAGAAAGGTCCTTTTAATAAAAGATGTATGCTCATATATACGTATCATTTGATGGTGGTCATCAATATCAAAAAATTATAGGGGCTTCAGCACAACATACAACTTATGTGTTAAACCCAAGTTTTCTGTAATAACGAGACAAGTGATGTGTATTAGAATTAGGTATATATCGTTTACTAAATAACATATTAATCTAATAACATTTTAATTTAATATTCTCAAGAAATATGCTTCTTACGTGTTGTCGAACATTGTGATTGCTGAAAGCAGGTGAAGCTGTTTAATACCATTATCTTGTCTTGATTTTACATATGTTACTCCTTGAAGTATATTTCAAAACATATCCCTAAAATGAATCTAATCCCATAAGTCTACGTTCAAAATAATCGTTCAAATATATCGCTAGGAGGTTCCTCTTTATTTAATTGACATTCATATTTAAGTCATTTAACTAGCGTGAACAAGACAATTTAGGAGAGATAAAGGTACAATTTACTTCCTTCAAGCACTGCTGAAAAATTAGTATTATAACAAAGAACTGGTAAAATAAAAAATGTTAATTAAATATGCAAAACTCGATGAAAACAATAAAATCCTACCACTAGTGATGTTTGTACATCATATATCAAATATTCACACTACCATAAAACGAGATACGAAGCTTTATGTTGAAAATTACTTCAGCAATGTAATCATCTAAGTGAGTATATCAACAGAACCGAATAGCATGTGCTTTGGACATTGAAACGTACAGGGCCCACTTGACAAACAATAAAAAAAAAGATATAAAACCTCTTTATTTCTCCCTTTTGTCCCGATAATAAAAAATCACTTTGCTTTATTATGTCGTTGTAACGCTTAGGAAGTTTATTTTTGGTAAATTACAGCTGTCTATATAAAAACCAACAGGTTAACAATTTAAGAAATAATACATACAAAAATAATAACAAAAAATATAATTTAGATAAAAAAAAGATTGATTATATTAGTAAGAAGTTTGACTGAATACAAATATTTGATTAAATATATATAATATGAGAAATAGGTATTCAGGATTTAAAGCAAAAAACTAAACGCTTAATACCAAACTGTTGGAGATTTATTTAAATGCCATAGGCGTCGTCGGAGTTCATTTCCAATGCAAAACCGTAATCCGGATCAAATTATAAGAAGTAATAGTGTTAAAACAAAATTTAAAAAACTCGTTCTCCATTCTTTATACTGCACATTGCTGTCTGAAACCAGCAACTGAATATTTCATTCGAGAAAATCAATTTTTCTTGAGCTGGCAGGTGATTAGTTCTTCTAGACATTTCTTTATAAAAGGAATTCCTATTTCTCCTTATGATTGAATGAAATTTCGGTCTCTAACATTTACAGTAATGCAACCCAAGTTGATGCATAATACACATAAATACATATTAATCCAACAATAAATTAATTTTAACACCAAATACTTGTAGTTTCAAGCAGACTATTGATTGACTTTAATATATAAATAAAAATAATTGCATCCAAAACTCAACACTTATCTAATGAACTAACTAATGAATATGAAACTAACCCATTCCTTTTGTATGTATAAATTTAAAAACAACCAATATATATTAAAATAAATGATTAATAGATGAAAAGTAGTGATAAAAGTTTACATGTCTTGGTTTAGATAGGAAAGACAAAGATTTGACGCCAAGTGATCCTCAAACGTCAAATTCTTAAGCAGGTTAAATAAAAAACTACATATATTGAATCATGGATATGATTTACGATCTTGGTTTAAGATGATAGAGAATTAATAAAGTTATTGGACTCTTAAAACTCTCTTTATTCTATTCCGAAGGCACTTTCAATTAGGTTATATAGATTAAAAATAAAAATGCGATATTATCTAATGTAAGGTTGCTAGGAAATCTTACTGTTTCTTTCTTGAAAACCTGAATTTTTTAAAACCATAAAACACACCATATACTATTGATATATAAATTTTAAAAAAACTTTAAATTGATCAAATAATATAAAATATATAAAAATAAATACAACATTTAAGAATGTATTTACTAAAAAAACATTATTAAATGTTACAAATATTTAATTTCATGAATGTATATAACTAAAATAATTCCAACTAATGTTACATTAACACATAATAAATATGTACTGATAAAAACCGATTCCGAACAAATACGTTTTATAGAAAAATGTTTAACATCAACAAGCTTAACATAGAACCAAAAGTCCAAACAAATATATGTAATAAACAAACCAAAGTTTAATATGGAACGAATATGATAACTAAAATGTCAGGTTTTATTATTGGCAAATAGGAAAGCAACTTATATGGAGTAAATGTAAAAAATATTTTACATTTTTATTGTGTTTGAACATCATGAAGAAGGGAAATTGTCATATATCATATATAGAAATTGCATTATATAACTTAATTTCTTTCGAATACTATGACAAAGAAGATACAGTAGAAACTTTAATAAAAAGTAAATAACTATAAAGTCGGTTTAAAAAGAAATTATAAGATGTTTCCATGTATGTTCTGATTATTTTTCACCTTAAAAAATTAGTGATAAAAATTGGTGCAATATATATTAAACATAATGTTCGCCATTATTAGCTAAAACTTGTTCTTATCTTTCTAGCGATTCATCTATCCATTTACTCGCCACGAAACTTTCAATTCATTAAATGCATGACATGAAACGAGGAATACATTTGAATTAACGCCGAAACCAAGGGAATCAACATTACTTCATAGAAAAAGCATCGATGGAACTGGTGAAATGCCAATTCAGAAGCAAAAACTACATTTAGTTCAATAACTGTAGAAGGAGTAGGAACAGGGTAGACTATTACGATTCGTGAAACGAACTCGTCAATAAAACTTCCATAACAGAGGCATTAGCAGGAGAAATATTATAGAAGCTAATGCTACCATTCTTAGACTTTAAAGAATTAACATAACACAACCCATTATTTTGGTCTCCTTTACTTCTAGAAGCTCTAAACTAGATTTAGAAATCAGGCTTGATAATTGTTTTAATAAGGTATATTTTATTAATATAATTTATGGTCTACTTCCTATTTAAGAAATTGTAAAAAGAAAATTACCAATATTTATTATTATTTATTATTTAGAATTCATATGGTAAAATGAGATAATAATGTACTCTACGATTTCATGTAAGTGACATTCTAAACTAACTAATACACCTCAACACAAAGGAAAGCAGTAAAATAAAGAAGCCGAAACTTGTATTTACGACTTACTATCCCTTCTTACGGATCCTCCGTGTTACGCACACCCATTCCACATTATATATCTTGACAAAAAGCCATAAACTTTTCATTCACAAAAACAGGCAATAAAAAACAGTTTTTCAATCTTTCCCTTGCCCTAATTCAACCCCATTCATCGCCACTTTTGGGCGCATCAATAAATATTCACATGTCACATACATTATCGCTGCCCTCGGAATGTCTTTCGTGGTATATGCGTTGGAACTAGCAAGCGTGAAATATTTTTGAAAAAGTTTAGTGCTTTGTTCATGTTCGTCCTATGCAGATCCGGAATATTATTGAGTAGGGTAAGAGTGTATTTTCGTGTCGAAAGATTTGTAGTTCTAGAGTAGGAATAAATCGTATAGGAAAATTCTAGTTGCAAATGGCTGCTATAAAAAGAACCGAATATCCTCAAAACATAACAAGAATGTATAAAGAAATACCATAATTCTTTACATTTAACATCTGATTGTCATGTCGATATATTATAATAAGGTTTATATTATTATAAAGGTTGATATTGTTGATAAATTTCTGATTTTCAACGGGTTTTCCTCATATATATTTTAATGGCAATGTTAAAATATTGCTTGATATTGAATTAATGAATATTCTTATTGTTTAGTTATAAATTGCACGAAGAACAGTGTAATTTATTGGATAAAGTTTGAGCATAGAGAAGTTATTTTAAATTAAAGAAAGGTTGGATTTGTTGGTTAGAAACCGTCATATTAGAATTAAAATATAAAATTACGATATAAATGCAATAATTTCACAACATAACGCTGAGTTAGACATTGTTAAATCAGCAGAGGAGTTCCATTCATAAGCCATATCCACAATTTAAAGAATATGTCCGAATATTGGTGTGTATATTTATAAACACCCACAAAATATACATAACTAGAACTCAATGAAATTGAATGCTCCTAAAACTATATAAACAGTAATTAGCAATGTACACTACTTTGAAAAATAGACTCACTTTAAAAGAAGTTGCGACATATTGTCAATAATCTAGTGTTATGATGTATAAATAAATAATTGAAAAGTAAAAAAAGTACTTCTATTATAATTTAAGATATGTTTGAAAGCCTTACCAGCTGAAACAAATAAAATCGAAATAACACAAGGCTACCGAACTTATTAGGAACTACGGTTCCAAGAAAACCGATCTCTTCTCCCATTCGTTAACCTTCCGAATGAAATCCATCTGGAAAAGTCCACAACACGTTCGTTATAGCTTCTCATCTGTTTTATTTGTGTATTTACGACATATAGCTGATTGGGTTGGGTAACAACAACGGAGTTTAATGAAATATTGAGAACTAGCCACCTGTTTATTCGGTTGCTTTATTTAAACCGAACGCTTTGAATCAATTTACGTTAATCTAAAAAATATATGTAAATTACAGTCTTGATGATACTACCGGTAAAACAGAGAGGCGCTATAACAGACAGTTTTTCTGTTGTCGTTAACTTTCAGGGTCATGTCTGATGATATAATAAAACTGGCCAGATCCTTTATTATAAGGTCTTAACATGCATTTTGATTACGGATATCTATTGGTGAAAATGCAAAACATCAATGGGCACACCTATTAAAGATGCTGGCTTAATGCTGATCAAAAATGGTCTAAAAGAAACCCCAGCTCAAACTTTTAGACTTATAATCAGTTAAGTAATCAACTATGAGATCAGATTCCAATCAGAGAGAACAAAGTCCAATCTTGTGGTCAAACTGTAAAGGTGTAGTGTATTATGAGTTACTAAAACCGAATGCAACTATTACTTCAAATATCTACTGAAGTTAATTAAACAAACAGAGTAACGTATTATTAAAAAAAAACAGCAATAACCAGTATTCACCTGGCATAGGGCCATCTGACCAGTTGTTCAGACTGATGCTCTACGTCTTGGCTGGAAATGGTTTTGAAATGAAAATCCTGAGGCGTAGTGAAAGAAGTGAAGTAAAGTGAAAATGTATTGATAATTGGATAGCTGCCAAACCAACATCATTCTCTCGAAATACTAGTCATGTCAGTATGATGAGAAAAGTTGTTTAAAATAATGGAACGATGGTTGATGAAAAATAATTTTATTTATACGTGTATGCTGTAGCATTTCCTCTCACTTTTAAGTTGAATAAAAGATATTCTTAAAGATCAGAAGATTTATTAAATTGCCTTTTGTCCATTGCTTCAAAATAGGGCTCAATTTCGGCGATCACCTCTTCATTCGACGAAAATTTCTTGGCAGCGAGCATTCTTTTGAAATCTGAGAATGAGAAATAGGCGCTGGGGCCAGATCTGGAGAATACGGTGGATGAGCAAGCAATTCGAAGCCCAATTTATGGATTCCTGTCATCGTTTTCACTGACTTGTGACACGGTGAATTGTCTAGTAGTTCTATTTTTCATCAAATGCGGCCGATTTTCGGCGATTTCATCCTTCAAACGGCCCAATAACGCTATGTAATTAGTTGCTGTTGATGGTTCTTCCTTTTTCAGGGTACTCAAAGAAAATGATTCCATGGACATCCCAAAATACAGACGCCATAACCTTGCCAGCCGGCTGTTGCGTTTTTCCACGCTTAGGAGCGGGTTTATCATGTGCAGTCCACTCGGATGTCGATTGGACTTCGGAATGAAATGATGGAGCCCTGTTTCATCCATTGTCACATATCGACGCAAAAACTCGGGTTTATTACGCTTGATCATCCTCAAACACTGCTCCGAATCACCAACTAGTCGTTGATTTTAGTCAAAAGTGAGCTCGCGCGGCACCTATTTTGCATAGAGTTTTCTTATACCCAAATATTCGTGAATGATATGATGTACACGTCCAGTTGATATCTTAGGAGTATCATTCAAAATCATTTTGTGGATTTTTAAATGTTTTCGTCGGTAACAACCTCTTTTAGGCGTCCGTTCAGCGTCTTCGGCCTTGTCGGTTGATTTTCCTGGGGCAGTGTCCCCGAAAACTCGGCATCAAGCAAAGTTTTTGCTTGAACTGTATTTTTTCCCCTCAAAAAGCATTATTTGATCAAAATGGGAAATTCTTATTTATTAATTTTTTTCACAATAATAAAACTTGCTTCACTCAAAATCCTATAATTCATACACTAATGAGACAGCTGTCAAATTTATACACGAATCTTTTGAGGGTTAGGGCTAACTGAAAAATATATGGATTTAATTCCAGTATGCTCATAGTGCCATCTATGCTCATCAAATTGACCTGTTCTATAAGTAAGCATATTTAATAGGTTGGATGAAACAATTATACGCTAACGAAGTAAATTAGATCGGTCATTATTATGAGTTATATGTATTCTAGGATGAAATTCGGAAGATTGTCGTCACTTGAGGGCTCAACAAATAAAATAAAAGGTGATGGTAATTTATTAATATAGTTATAATAATCAACACGTGCCTATCAAAAAATATTGTTTATTGATAAAACAGAATTGAAAATTAACTCATTTCTCGCTCGCGATGAAAGGTAAAATGTAGATCGTCAAATTCAGCGTACGCTTGGAGATAGTTCGATATTTCATTTGCCGCTGTTGGAATGTTTTTCAGGGGGTAATTTGATAGTGAATTTTATCGATATTAAATATCGTCTGGGAAAAATGAAAAGGTTCTGTTATTGCGCCTGGTTTTTCCATCATTCCAGTATCGACGCCGGGGTGCAAATTGAAAATATTTCGTTTTTGTTTCGAAATTGAATTGAACCGAACAAACTAAAATGGCGCTGTAGCCTCGAACGATTTTTGGATTTTTGCGACATTTAAATTAACAATAACATATACATTTAATTACTGTATGTTCATTTATGATGATACTAATATTCAGGATCATACTTTAGGTGGTCAATTAAGAAGTCCGTAAGATGTTTAAATAATTAAATTGTTTAAATAATTTAAGAATATTTAAATCCAAGAAATACACATACAATACAAAATTGTTTTAGATAGTTATTTAAATGGTAATAATTGTAAAACAACAATGTATTATGAGAGCTGGTAAATAAATAAATAATGTTAATAAGGGTAATATGATGATGTTATAGTGATAATATGTGGCATGTTCATATGCCAAAATGTATCCCAATTTAAGATCAATTACTTATTTTTATTTTCTTGTATACGTTCCTCCAGTGGCATCAGATACTGCATTATATCTGTGAACAGTAAATGTTATAACATACAAATATTTTGCATTATAATATTACAGTATTTAAAAGCAGCAACAATAGCTAAACAATTAACATCGTTTTATTAGAGAAGACGAATTGACATTCGTACGTTTATATAACGACGTACGTTTTTCAACGAAATAAATATTTTTGGGCGAAGAAAAACTATTTATAAACTATTAAAAAAAAGTATTCCTAAACATAAATTTATACACAAAATTCAACAGTAATGATAGAATATAAGATAAGTATGACAAATGAATAATAAATGACAGACCAGATATAACATAGATACACAAAGATAGAACCTGTATCAAAAGCAGAATAACGTTAAAACCAATGCTAGGAACTATCGACTGATATAGACCAACGACTGTTTAGTAATTGACTACTTTTTCCTATCGACTGATTCAGTCGCTAGTTTAGGTTCTACTAGTTTCATTCGACTGATTTTTAACGTCCTGGCTCAGGAGTCGCAACCTTGGCAAAAATTTACCCAATTTATGTTTACATAGATTTACATGTAATATATATAGTTTTATGATTTCTTGGTAGTTTGCTTGTAAATAACAATATATTGTATATTAATATAGCAGTATTTTGGAACGATATTTTTCAAGTTGTTAATGTGACAGGGTAAAAAGTTTAAAATTGTGAATTATAAATGGTAAAATACTTTTGACTGCTTTTATGGCAATAATAGGTAATATTTCGATTACTCTCTCGATTTTTGTTAAAAAATATATCCGTTCAATAATAAATAAAGAATTTACTTTATTTAAAAAAGCTCTAGTAGTTATTGTGCGATCATTTTTAATAATGTCATGAATTAGTTTTGTTCTATGATTAGGTGTATGTTTAATTTTTATTTAGTATTTAAGGCTATTGTACATCTTTAGGTTTTGTTTCTATTGTGTTGTCTATATTTATTATATATTATTTGAAAATAGCAACATATTAAAATACGATAAAACAATTGTGGGGTATTACTCCATTCTATACGAAAAATTCTATTCCTTTTTACAGATCCACAGAACATTCAAATCCAAAAGTAATTCTACTTTGCTTAAGGTTGCCTACATCTTCGTCTAACATCATGAATTGAAAAAAACAGTCAAACCGTGCATTTGCTTGAAAATAGTAATTACTAACTTCAGTCGCTAGTCTTTTGACTATCGACTCGTTTTATCGTTTTTATCGTTTTTACAAAAGAAGTCTCTAGACATCTGCAGTGATAGTTTAATTGGGTTTTAACAACTCGTAATATAGTGTAATGCATAACAAGATAAAGTTTTAAAGCCATGAATACTCACTCTAACTAACAATAACATCTAACGATGCGAATAACTCATAATTGCACTAATTCAAAAGTATTAGCACTTGGAATCGTCGCAGATAATTATTACTCATACAATTACTCATAACAGACCACCATATCACAGAAAACTTTTCCTTCTTGTCTGACAATCAATGAAATCGCCATTTTCCCTCCTATTTGATCTTTCCCAAAGCATAAGAACAGTAAATTCAGCAACAAAGCGGTCCCAAAATTCTTAGGGGGTTTGAGGTGGGTTTTCTTCAGACAAGCCTTCAATTCATTGGCCTCGAAGTTTTTAGGTCCTTTAAGCCGTTTTTGGCCATTGGCATGAAAATTCCCATTTTTAAATCATTAAAACCAAAGCCGACAATTGGGATATGACAGACCAGCATCAGCTCAAGTTTCCAAAAGCGTGTTATTGACTTCGACCGAAGATTCATTCAACAATAGAAAGCGCCATTTTAAGTAAAGAAATCTCAAAATCATCGAATTTGGTAGTTAGATTGGATTGTTTATATTAAATATCACTGATTAAAATACACGTAAGCACGTAATATTAAGGATAATGAGGAATATGAGAAATATGAACAAATACAATCATAAGAAAAATATATTATGTAATTTTAAGAAATATTGTACATAAAGCAACACACAATTAGGTAACTTGATTAAAGTCGAAAGTCACAATAAGCATGAAACCTTTATAAAATATGAAAAATACAGACAAATAAATCGAAATATTGGTTGGTTGTCTCGTCGACCATCGACGGAACGCGCTGTCGAATGAAGAGCCAGACTCTCCCGGGTATACGGCTTAGAACGGAAAAGGCGGATTTCACTCGAGACCGTATTAGACCGATCAGCATCCACCTTGAGTCATTTTCGCCTCTTTATTTTTCTATCAACGCGCGAACAGAAAAAAATTGAACTCTGCGAAATCTCTTTGAGGAAAATACGGTCCCTAGACAGTATATATTTTGTTCGTTTTTATTGATAGCCTACAGGATATGGACACAAATAAAATATAAATATTACGTTAAATCATTTAACAGGTTACATGACGTTATAGGGCTGACTTTATAATATACAGATCTGTGAAAAGTATATCTTACTGAATATTTACTTATTGCATTATAACTATATATATTAATTAAGAATACTACTATTAACCCACACAGTGGAAACACTATGTACCTTGGGATGAAAATTAGATGCCACTGTATAAACAAATATAAAAACCTATGTAGAATTAAGTTATGGGGATGGGGATTCACCCAGGTACTATGGAACGACAATTACACCGAGAACTTGGGATTCCTTGGGTCATAGAGGAAATTAAGAGATTCCTAAAAAGACACGAGGCAACACTCCACTCCCAAGTTATCACCGAAATGTTGCAATTCTTGAAAAAAGGTGATATAGGGCGCAGACTCAATACAACCAATTCGTTCAATCTTGTGTAGTATGTTGTAAGAACGCTGAGAAGTTTGAAAACAGTGAAATCACTTAGAGAGACACTTAGAAAGTTAGTCAGCGACGATTAGTAAAAATATGTCAATAAATAAAAAAGACTGTATTTATAACTATTAAGATACGACTAAATAAAATAAAATTTGATGTGTTGTTTAGATACTTTCCTCTGTGTGACTTTAAAGCTTTACTGTTCCAGATATGCTCGACTTGAGAAATTTTGTATACTTTGAAAACCAGTTATATTATCTAAAGAATTTAATACATAGCAGTTGAAAACAGTTATAAAATACTGTTCGGTAAAGGGTAATTGATCAAACTTTTCAAAATCAAAAAATTCAGAAACTTGCTGAAAATGCAAAGAAAGAATAAAAAACCTATTAAGTACATTTAATAGTTCCCGATAATTTTCGATAGTTCTTCAAAAATTCTCTACATAAAATACCGGTGCAATAACTAAATATCATACAATTATTAAAAATGTAGCATCATGGAATTGCATCTCCAAATTGCATTTTCAATATTCATTAGTATGACCTGAAGAAGAGAAAAAGGTGAAAGGCGATGAATTGCAAGACTTATTGGGCGAAAGCCAGCAGTGTTTGACATGCGATGAGAAAAGCCCTAGAGGGACAATGACTACCTCACGGATTGACTAAAAATACCACTTCGAACCTTTTTATCATCGCGGTTTCATTGCTTGTGGTAGGGATGTCCACCGCCGACAAATATATCGATACTTCGATATATCTATTGTTTTCAATATTTAAAAAAATATATCAATATATCGGAGAAAAAAATATCGAAATTTTTTGCAACAGTCAGGTAAACTATCGATATTTTACAAAAGATATATCAATAGTACTGATGACATGACAACTACTAATTTAAAGGTTTAATGAAAATAGTTAAGAATTTTTAAAATGTTTAAGAAATATCTTTAATTTTTGTTTGAAAAAATATCGGCCAAAAGTATCGATTATTTACAAAAGATATAGATATATCGATCGGCATCCCTAGTTTGTGATGCAAAAGAGAAGAATTTTCTGAGGCGTTTTGTAACGGGTAATAACTCCAGGAGAAGTCTAGTATATGGCTGAGTATGGAGTAGAGTCCAGTGGATCAGTAAGGTGTAGTTATATTACAAGGCGCTAAAAATCGAATGAAATGAATACTGCAGAAATCCAGCGACGTCAATTGAACAAAAAGAATGATGTACAGTTGCAAAAAAGGCAGCAATACTTAGTAACATACGCAAAATTAACCCTTTGAATGACAACGCTGTGTCATACGTTATTCAGATCAATGTAACAGGCCTTGGTTGGCACATGGCCTTGAAACAAAATGCGAAAATAAATGGATGATTGGACGAAACTAACATCATTCCTTCGATACTCTCTCGTTATGGTACCAGAAAAATAGGAACAAGTTAAAGAAAATAAGTGATTTTATTAAAATTAAAAAAAAAATATAATACATACACAAGCATTAATTGTCGTAAAAAAAATATATTCTCATATAACTGAAAAGCCTAACGTTATATCATTCAGACTAATTAATATATTTCTAAAGAAACCATTTCAAATATTTATTCGCCAATTAAGTTGAATTATTGAGCAGGCTTTAAGAGAAAAAAAAAACACAGTCGTAATTCTGGACAACAAACGGATTAAGATGGAGCGTCGTCGTATCGTATACCACCACCGAAATACACTCACATGCGGTTTATGTTTCTTAAATGCGATCTTGACATAATTGACGCTTATAAGAAATATTTGTTTCTGAACATCTGCTTAACATATTACCGCGAAGTGGGCTACGGGGGGAACGAGCACCGTATTGATAATACGCAAGCAAGCATGTCGTATCCGATGGTGTGTATGCATTTTAACGTCTGAGAAGATCATCTTTTACATGACGATTTATTTGGTTTCACATTCGCTTACATGTGATACCACTCGGAACATTTCCCATATATCTCGGTTTTATAGGTTGTAACAAAATTGAAGAAGTTCGTATATAACACATCGACAGAAACATCTCCAGTCTAATATAAAACATGCCTTATGCATCTATCAATATATTCATCACATGGAGTTACATTCAAATTCATGCAAATTTTTTATTAGGTTAAATTTAGTATTTAGTTGCATTGATAGTTATGCCTACTACGTTTAAATACCTTTATGTGGTATTACAATCAGTAATTATCAATTATCAGTCATATTGAAGTCATTCCTTTAGATGCGAGAATCAGTGGAAAATCACAGAAACACAGATTACAATAGTTTGGACATGATCTCTCGAATGAAAGGTGAACAAATTCATCACATGATTTCTCTGAAGAATTGATGATGATGTGGTGGTGATAAACCAAAATTCCCATTCAAACTTGAGTTCTATTACAATGCCAGATACAGGCAGGAAATATTTCTATATGTCCCTTTTTCTGAGGTCATATATTTTAATAATGGCTTCTAATGCAGAAGATGAATATTACAGAGATATTTTCGAATGTAAACTCACAGGCTCGTAGAGCATATAAGTAGTAAAACTATTTATGTAGTACAACTACTTTTGTAGAACAACTATTTCATCATGTATCAATACATCATCAGCGTACACTAATAGTACTAGTGACAACATTTTCCATCGATAACTTTTTAAGAAAACCTATGAATAAAAAATATTTCTAATAAGGATTAAAATATTACGAAAACTATCATCTAAACAGTTGATACAAAATTTGTAAGTCATGCTAGGTATTTGATTCATAAAATATGAGATTCGATTCTACGATACAGAATACTCAAAGAGTAGCGCGACAAAAGAATTATACAACATTTTATACTATAATAAAATATATAATTAAATAGTTTATAAGAAAACAAACTAACATCGAATAAAATGAAAGCTCGAATTTTAAATAATTGCTATAGAACTTTTCTATTAAAAGTAATTTAAATAATGCATTGTTATCAAATTGGTATAAAAATATGATTAGATCTATACAAGACACAAAAATTGGTAAATTAAACAAATCGAAATGTTAACACAAAAACAGATTAAATTGATTAAGAACTTACATTATATTGATGAAATAAGTAATAACAATCCTTACCTGAAACAAAAAGAATATATTATGATTCTACGTAGATATCAATTAAGAAATATATATCAATATACACTCAGATATAACAAATATACTTAAAAAAGGAAAACATTTGTTAAATCAATATCAAGCTTTATTGTGATATAATGTGGATTACATGATATAAGTACCATCTATTACTAACCTCTTCTACATACAATGGAGTCGCTATTATTTACTATCCACTGTTTCGATCGTGTCCTTTTAGTTACTATTTTTGGTTCTACTAGTTCATTCGACTGATTTTGTAACGTTCTGACTCTGTCGTCCTAGACGCGACCTTGACAAAAATGTACCCAATTTATGTTTATATAGATGAGATTTATATGTAATATAAAGTTTTATGATTTTCTGGTAGTTTGCTTGTAAATAACAATATATTGTATATTAATATAGCAGCATTTTGGAACAATATTTTGCAAGACTGTTAATGTAATAGTGTAATACATCTTCAGTTTTTAGGTCTATTGTATTGTCTACATTTACTATAGTATATTATTTGAAAAAAGCAATAAAAATATTAAAATGGGGTACTATTTCATTCCCTTTTACAGATCCACAGAATATTCAAATATAAAAGTAATTCTACTTCGTTTAAAATGATATTATTAATTGAATGTTAATAGTATTCAGTAATTATTTTTTCCTTTTATTTTTTAAAGTTAGTACGTAAAGGAATATATATATATATATATATATATATATATATATATATATATATATATATATATATATATACTATTTCATTCCATTTTACAGATCCACAGAATATTCAAATATAAAAGTAATTCTACTTCGTTTAAAATGATATTATTAATTGAATGTTAATAGTATTCAGTAATTATTTTTTCCTTTCTTCTAATTCATTTAGTATCATTAAAGTAACTTTCTCAACAAGTTCCCGTCTCACTTGAATTATCAAAATACAACCAATTCACGATGGAGACCAAGAATAATTCCGAGTCTCATCACATAGGCATTTTAATTATACGAAAAATTACAGGTTATCGGGAAACCTCGATATTAGGTTTTCGGAAAATCGAACCTGATTCCTGAGAGAATAAAATTAAACCACATCGAACGGAACAACAATACCGTACATTGGACGGGTATCAAAGAATATTAAAGTTATATTCAAACAATACAAGATGTCTCAGGCGTTCCCTAACCGCAAAGGGGAAACGCAAGAGGTAGGAAACACGCGTGTAAAAAAATCCCGTGTGGGTATGCAAATAAATGTACAAAGGAGACCCTGGGAGGATAATAAGTACACAAGTGAAGGAACATCAGCGATGTGTGGGATATAGCCACACGGTTTAGTCAGCTTCAACTGAAAATTGTATGCATAATGCTAGGACATTCAGTTCAGTGCAGCTGATATTTTAACCACTCTATAAGACTGTTTTGAGGGAAGACATAAAGAGGGTTTAGGTATTCATAATCACCAAAATAACCTTAACAAAGACAAGATCAATAAGATCGACCCTAACAGGCAAAAGCATCCTTCCGGTTTCTTAAAATCAATCAACGAGCCATGAAAAAGAAGAACTTAATTATATTGACCACCCAACCGTTACAAACACTTGCTTAAATAGGATAACCTGATTAAGATTCATTATCATAGCTCCTGCCTTGAAGATGCAAGCTGTAGCGACTACGAAAGTTGGCAATAAACTTTTATCTGGAAGCCTATAAGTGAGATATGAAAGGCCGTGGAAATCCAGAGAGGTGAAAACATTTTCTAAAATCATATATCAAATTCTCCAATAAACACTTACTAACAAAGAACAAAAAAATCTACATTAAGTACAAAAAGTTTTCAGTCAATAATATTATGATCAATTAACTTGTGTAGGGGTTAATTAAGGTGACATTAAGATAATGATTGATCGATCAGCTTGTATTATAAAATTAGAAAAGTTATTAATAACTGAACCCAAACCAAATACAAGCTGATCTATTAAAGATTTAACAAATCTAAGGTTTTAGATATTCTATGATTGTACTTACAGTCGTTATCTCAATTAAAATTTCATCTGTTAGAATAGGTAGTCTTAATAACACAAACTTGTAATGCATAGTATGTAATCTGCAACGTTACCTTGACAGCATGACAAACACTAATAAAAGCATCAGATACTAAAAATCTCCATCCGTTTTTATCTCAAATATTTACAAACACTGTCATAATATAATACCGTTTGTCGTTGGTAAAAATTATCCTTAAATGTGCCTCAATATTTACAGCTGTAAATATAAGTCCGCCAGAGCTTGGGAGAAGCTGAGAGAGAGAAAGAGAAAGGCAGCGAGAGATGGAAGAACGATAGCGAAAATTCGAATGGAGAATTCATATATACATGCTTCGCTAAACCGAATTATTTAAATTAAGATCGAAATGAGATAGAACAGACTTCATTCATTCAGCACACGTTTCGATCGTACATATACATAAAATCCTTCTTTATTCATAGAACTTCCCTTCTCCCAGTATGATTACATAAATACATGCTTATTTACTGAAATAACTAAAATAAAGTTAACCTAGGTTCCCTTTTCTAGCGTGTAATCACAATGTACAATTTTATACCATCGCCTGCGTTAAGAAATTATCGATTGATTTGTTTACACGAACTAAATGCAGCTTGCGTTGAGAAGGTCTGAAATTATGTGGCTTTAACCTTGGGGAAATATTAACAAAACTCTGTTAGAAAACATATTCGTCGATATTCCGTAAATTTGTATAAAACTACGGTTATAATTAAATATTGATTATGAGTTAGTATTAGGTTGTCGAATACACTCATTCTCGTAACAGTCATGTATTTACTCGTCAAAAACAAAATGTATAATTCGACGTCGCTAAAATCTTAAAACCATAGTACAAAATACAAGATGTACAAATTTGAAATGTGCAAGAAATTGGACCCGAAACTTCTCGAAGAAACCATGGCTAAAATCGGCGAATTAATTACGAAGATACATACTAATCATCCACTAAATTGTGGTCCTTCGACCAAAGTAGAGGAGTTCTCGTCTCTCTAAGATTATAAGGAGGAGAACGCTTACTTCATCAATTATTCTATATGGTTCTGAGATTTAGGAACCATTAAGGCAACATTTGTTTCTATGGCAAATGGCAGCCTACTATAATGTCTATAAGAACCAGATTAGATTGACTGCAGGTTTGCAGTACGAGAAGTTATACTATTAATGCATCACAAGTAAATAAGAGCGTGGAAAGAAGAAATGGTATGGTTTTTTTTTAATTTCATCCAGAATAAATTGAGCTATATTGGCGTCAAGCTACCGCATTAGTTACAAAATGCGTTTGTTACTAGAAAGCATCACGAAAGATGAAAAGTAAAAAATTCAAAATGCCTGAAATTGATAGGAGTAGCAGTATTAGTGTTCTCCATATCGTCTTCTTAAATAGGAACAGCGATATTATATTATTAAAAAATGGAGTACGTCAGCTTCTTAAACAATAAAAGCAAAAAGCTTTTTAGAACTCTGCATATAAAAAATGGGTTCACACAATATAACGCAAGCTTGTGCTCATTAGCATCTGAGGGAGATTATTCTCCTCAGGAAGTTCTAGTCATCCCCCAAGGCAAAGCACATATTTTGCCTAGCTCATCCTAAAATGTAATGATGTAAAGAAGAATCCATAGATTCGGCAATAATATTAAGAGAATCAACACTAAGGAAAGAGCTTTAAAAATCAACCAGGTGCCCGGTCTTCATTCGCCATTATAAACTTCGATATACTCGGTGAATTACCTTAAGACATATTCAAAAAGAAGGAACAGGTTAGGCCGCCTTTAAATTCCAATGGTAGTGAAATATGAAAATCTTAGAGATGCATATATTTCAAAATACATAAACCTTGATCAAAAAGATAGACAAATACCCTTACAATTAGATACTTCCCAAATGGTGTTATTATTTATGATAGAAATTATAAGCAGTAAAAGTTATTAATAATTTCAATAATTTCAATATGTTGTACACGCAACAAATTTATATCTACAATACCACGAAAAAACTGCACTATATAGCAAATATGACCATCCACCATACATTGATTGGACTACATCTATTGTCACAGAACTCTCTTAACCTCGTCAGTCCCAATATTTTATACATATATACATATATACTATATAGCAGTATTTCAATAGATTAGTTCTAATTTTAGGGCATAGCATACCATAAGAAAAATATTTTTGCTGATTGTACTGAACCCTCTCAGTCACACAAGAATTTTCGGTAACCAAACAATATGGCGAACGAAAACCCCCGAAACTAATATCTAAGCAACTATCATATCTTATATTAAGAACTTATCCTAACGAAGAAATACTGGTCATAATGTCAGTCAGAAATATAAGATTTAACATAATTAATGCAAAAGATCCAGACTAGGTACTAAACAAGTACTGGCAGTTGTAAAATCCATGGTCTCCTTAATATGAAAGACAATAATTTGAAGTAATAGTAGATGGTAATTTGCTGCCCAGGCGCAAAATGGGACGCAGCTTGGTGAGACGACGCAACGTGACTCACGGCAAGATTTCGAGGGTTTAAAGAACAACAGCTACCGCGCAATATTGCTTCGCAGCGGGCCGTTACGCAGTTTTAGCTAACGTGATCCTGCGGAACGCAGTGTTCTTGTAGCAGTTTTTCACTTAAAGTCACGGTGAGTATTTAAAAATGGAAGAATTAATCGAAGTTTCGTTCCTTAAAATACAACAATTATTCAAATAAATTGATAGTTTTTTCTAACTTACTGTTTACCAACTAGTTCACATAACTCCTTTTTCCCCAACGGTGTAACTAGCACACATCATTATTCAGAAAATGGCATTGAAAAATTTCCATAACAAATACCAATGACAAATACTAGAAAATAACGTTCGCACTATAATAAATATATATCAAGAGCGTAAAACCCAGAGTCCTTAGAAATAATGGTAAATTATTGTTAAAATGAAATTAGTAGCATATCTCAAACATATGAAAATTTTTTAAAAATACCGTTTATATATCAATATCTTCGCCTCTACTGCTCCAAAAATAAATGTCCTACAAATCTCCTACCGTTTTTCTTACTGGGAACATGCCCTGAATATAAATAAGAATACTTTTTAATATTCAACCAATACTCGAACTGGAAGTCTATTATGAAGACCCTCAGCTGAAACATATTAAAAACCGATTGCCTATACAGTTCATTACACATCGGTTTGAAGAATTAGCCAGATGGAAAACTGAAAAAATATTACGTCGAACTTGAGGAACCTTATTAAATCGTTTTTTCAAAAAGGATTTCTATCTCTTTATTCAACGGCACGATGTACGGATCAATGAGGATGGTATTTCGAGTATTTTAATATACAGATATGAATTTAAGATGTTATACGGAATTATATAACCATGTTGAAAAATTTATCGTTTTTTTTTGAGAGGATTAATCTTTACTTGAAAAGGAGGTAAAAATTCGAGGTATTGTTGTATTCCTTCCATACTGGATTCAAACGCACTGATTACCATCAACTACTTGATCGCCAGACTGATACAAAACAAATTTTTAATCTTTTTAAGAAGTAGCTCACATCAAATTGTCTCAAAATATACTACAACTTCAAAATTTAGTTCTAGAATGTAGGTCCTTAAAAGGTATATACAATAAAGTATCATTTACTGTAATGTGATTTACTATGAGTATATCATCGATAGAAATATTAATTATCACTTTTAACAAAGAGGTAGTATTAAGAGTTCATCCAATTATATTACATTAATTAAATATTACTCTCTAGAGAAAATACACTCCCATAAAATTATTTCAGCACATCACAATTAAAAGTATACGATCTAACTATTCTAACCATCCAACAAACACTCAGTATACATAGAAAAATTAAAAACATGTGGAAAATATGATTGTATTACAATACAGAATTAATCAATGAATAAAATAAAAAGAAAAAAGATCATCTAAATCGTCTTAATAATAAATAAATAGTCATCTATTCTAAACTAACCCAATATCAACGTACCTCCTTTTCTTGAGAAATAAAAATATTCTGTTAACTGAATGAATTCCAAAGAGAGCAGCCTTAAGATATTCCCGGAATCCTACATACTGTCCCATTTAAGTACCATATGGATTTATTTAGGAATAATTAGAGTCGCATCAATCACCAGGTAAAACACACGTCAATACGGAAAAATAAACAATTAGAAACATTATTTTAATATTAATACTTATAGTGCTAAACAAAACATCAAGTGAGGGACAAGCGTCGAAGATATCATGGTGATGGAAGTTATATTGTGATATAAGTTTCCAGAAATACATTTACACACACCATTCTTTAATATTGACTAACTTTTTATAACTTTACCCAAATTACAACAACCAAAAGAAATTACAAAAAAAAACTCAAACAATCTAAGAGGTAGTCATTTAAATGGAATACACCGTACACAGTAGCACAATTAATTTTAAATATTTCCACTAATGAGAATCCATGAGCTGTAGTTATGAAGTTAGGTAGAGGGTAGAACGAGGACACAAGGATTTTTTACAGAACCATTTTAAAATAAATAGGACAATGATTAACCCAAGATATATTAATGGCAAGCATGACATTTATCATTCAATCAGAAATAGATAAAATTAATAAACTCGATATGACTTGATTATATGTGGTTACGCATTCAAATACCAACGAGGCGTTATTCAATTACATATATAATTCGATTTATAGAGGATTTCATTAAAGTAAAGCTTCTAATAACACATTTATATATGTAAAACAAAACAAAATCAATTATATAATGCGTTGAAAATGCAGAGAAACGTTTCTGATGCCGTTATATTGATCGCCACTAGCGGACTGAAATCTTCAAATAAAACGGTAAAATATTTTGTATTACAAATCTGAAAATTACTGAACATATATAATTAATCCGTCAATCATCATATAAATTAACTTGGAACACGTATCATATAAAATAATTAATAATACTTGCAACTTTAACAACAATGGAAAAGAAAATCGTACAAATTATTTTAACGTTCGTTAGGTCGCAGGGTGTAAGACATGACCGAAAAAAAAACGATACGCTTGGCACGCCTTGTAATAGCGTGTGAATCTGTTCCTTTCAATCGATCAAAATATCTGGTTCGTGAGAAGCAGCAGACCATTTTGTTGCTGCAAATTTTATGGGTGATATTAAAATCGATTAATAACTTTTTAAAATGAGGTCAAGCCTTATGAGGAGCATAATTTAATAAGGTTCAGGAAAAAAATTATGTGGTATTTTAGTAATTTTAACGTACTTTAAAGGAACGAGGTACCGCTGTTGATATTAGCAATATAAAATCTTGCGTTATATTGGAATGAATCCACAGAGATTTGAAGTATGTCAATACATGGTAAGTCCATAGAATCTAGAGCGAATTATATTAAAAATATTAGGTAGTACTATATAAAATTAGTGCTCTGTTCTGTCTTTAACCGTACCGAAGACGGAACAAAGCAGAAATCTTGACTATATTATTAATTATTGTAAATTAATAAGGCATGGTACTTAGACAATATCATAATCAATCCATAACCGACACTCAGGAAGAATAATACGCTACTACTGGATCAACAGGACTTCGAATATATGTATAAGTTATGTTACTTGACCAACCATTAATTTGACAGCTGTAGAGCTCAGTGTTTGGGGTTAGGTACAGCAGAATTAGTTATATCTTAGCAATTATTATAAAGCAATTACATAGAATAACATTAACAATACTCATTCAAATTACATTTCTCTCGATAGGCAGATATGCAAAAGCTATTATTCTATTGTTAAACGTTACGAGACATACTTCACTAATTAATTTGTAAACAAGCGACTGAAATAGAAATTCGTCAAATCTTGAAGAGTAATAGTCATGTGTCGTGACATATAGGTTAGGAACAATTTCATATGTCGAAATTGCTTAATCAACAGACGATAATATTTTACATTACTATTTCTGCGACCGAAATATTTCGATTATGCTAATGATATATAAACGAATTCATGTACGTCGTATAGTCAATTCCTCTTTATTCTCTTATAAAAGGTCTTTAGATAAAGAAGTGTTTAGAAGCTATAATTTATATTAGAATACATTTATATTAGGGAACATCTGTACCAAGGTCATACCACATCTTTATATTAACGTCGTTCTATGATATGAAGCTTAAATGCTTAAAAAGCATGCGTAGGAAACCTCCAACTTCATCTCAACAAAATTCAATTGAGGTTTGAATGAAACAAAACCTACTCATGAGGTTCATATTGAATTGAAGAACTTGTCCCCTCAGTAAATATTAACAATTAAGAACTTCTACAAGCAGAGATTATTAAATATGTTATAAGGTATGAGAATGTATGTAATTCGAACATGGAAAAAACATATAAACAAAGTTTAAAGATTTAGGACTTAACCTGATACAGATGTATGTCGATATTTACGCCGGAATAATCATCCATGCGTCGTTTTAACAATATCGATATTCCTTCACTCCAACACGAGTTTTTCACGCAAATTTTTATAGCAGTACTACTTTACACCGAAAAAAAGACCAGAGAAAGAAATCTCAAAACAAAAGTTATTGTAATTTTAAATTCAATACTCTAATTCACATATATCGGCAAAAAAATATCGAAAATCGATATATTGATGATTTCGTCACCTCTAGTATAGTCTGAAAAAGTTGCGGTGCATTTGGCAAACAATTAAAAATGCCCGATGATTCATCCAGATTAATAGTCCCATAAAATAGTCTAGAGAATGGTTAATTAACCTAAGCTCTAAGTTGTTTTTAAGTTAGATAAGATTACAGGAGATCATTTACTGGAAAACGAACTACTACGTATTTTTTAATAATGAAAATCAACGGAGAAATCGGGCAGATATTAAATCCTAGGAGAATAAAAATATATTTTAACAATATTTAGACTATAATACTGACCCAGATATTCTTGGCTTTAAAAATAATATTAAATACTGAAAACTAGAACCAATAGGAGCACAACATCGGAACCGACAGCAACTGATCATGACTAGGTGTCAATGCGGTAGCCTATTAGGTTATTTAAAAGAAACATTAAAAGGCTTTGGCAGGAAAATGTAGAGTGAGAAATTGGGATTTTATTCCACCAAGAGGTATTAATGAATCGTTCAGTTATACGTTTTTAGGCAAGTTAAAGGTCATATTTTACTTAAATCCATTTTAATTTAGTTACGGTATATCTAGCAATGAATATAAATCAAAAAGTATTTAATATACTGACATTAACATATATATAATAATAACAAACCTAAAGTTCAACAGAATGATGATAAAATTTCTGATGGAAAAAAATGGTACTTTCAGTACAAAACACAAATTAACAAAAACTTCCTTATCAATACTCGAAGGGCGGCAATATTTGTAAGAAGATTTATGATACCGCAGAGATAATCCAAATAAAGAGATGGAATAATATAATTTCAAAACTTCGATGCCGATTCAAACTAGATACAGCAAATATGTTAATTAAACTACAAGTAATAAACAAGTAGCACAGGAAAATCCAGAAGCCATATAAAAGAAAATAGATAGAATCAATGACCTAGATCATCTCAAATACAGAACATTCAAAAAATCGGACCCAAAAAAAAGAGCAACGAAGATGCCTTTAACAATTTAATTTTGATCAACCAATAATGAGATCCAAATATTCTCCTCTTACTACCCAACTCGGATGAATATCCTTAGGATGAGATTGGAATACATTTCGAACTAATTTATCATAATTGTCTGATCTCTGACACGATTTAACATCAGACCATTAATCACCAATTCGGCTTAGTTGCGTTAAGAAACGCAAATTACATTAAACAAACGTTTAACTCATAACGTTGCACATGAAATAAAAAACAATAAAATTTCAGTGACGATTTTCGTAAAAAAGAATTATTAGCTATCAGTATATTGACGAAACTGGTTACAATAGACACGGACTGACATTTTTCCAGTAATTAAATTCGATTTAATTAGGTTCGTTGACTTCATGTGAGTTTAACATAACGTGCGCATTATCGTTAAATCATGATAGAGCCGATAGTTGGTGGTTAGAATGGTTACATAGCCATAGAGGATTTAATATAACAGTTTAATCGGATTGAAATGTTGATTAAGATAATGTGTAACATATTCGAATATTTAACTGGACTACGAAATATAGACATACTACATAAACTAGCAAAAATTTATCATAAACCATGTTATAAGCATAATTGTTGTGACGGGCGGTTCTCATCGCATCTTCATGCCAAATCCTCTTGGGCGTTGTATAATAATTGCGTCATAATAATTAAATATAATAGAGTAATTGCGGGATCTGAAAGGAGACCATTACAGCAAAATTTATTGAATGAACATGTTTAGAAACAAAATTAGTTGCTCAGAGACTAGTAAAAAATCTGATGAATAATATTGACTAACCTTATACAGCTAAGCTCTAATCATTTTGACCCATTCCACTAGAGTAATTAATGTGTCGTACCCAGTCATGCCTAAACAAACGTTGTGATAAGCAATTCGCAATTTTAACACATTCTGGATAACAACGATTATACCCAGACAGTATTACCTTTATGTGAGCACTATCATTCTTTTTTTTCTAAATCATACTTTCTTATCAATGCATTTTAATAACAGTAGGTTCAATGATCTATTTATAAGTCCGTAGCTTATCTCTTCCAATTAAGTATATAATTACTTAATATTGCTTCAAACAATGCATTATTGTGAATATCAACTACATTATATAAAATAATATAAAATTCATTGTAATTATGACATATTAATAATTTATGAAATTAATAATAGAAATAGTAGGAGATAAAAATGAGTCGTCGAAATGTATTTACGGGCATAACTCTCAGAACCAGTTCGCAAAATTAAGTTAATTCCTTAGTTCGTTGGGTTCGTTAATGTCAGAACAAAATATTTAAAATAAAAAACTTTGGAAAACTTACGGAAAAGTTTTTGACATTTAAATCTCATAATATAGAGTGAGACACAAGACAGTTCACTAAATTGACAATTGACATTATCTTACATAGGTTTAATGTCAAAATAGTGACAAACATATGCAAATAAACTAATACGGCACTTAGTCAAGAACAAATAGGAAAAAATAGGAAGAGACTCACAAGTGTACCGGGGTATAAACAATTAAAGAAGTTAGTTCTGAATAGTAACAAAATCTCACTGAAAAACCTAGAGATGACAGTAGAAGCAGGACATGTGTGCTGCTCCTGCACATTTATTTTAAAACAGCTTGACAGATTTCATAGTTACGCGTTGTTGTCCACGAGAGTTGAGGTTAGAAAATATTTTTTAGGTTAATTTTATGTTTACAATAGTTTGTCGAGGTAATACAATTATTTATGATTTAATAGAGAAAATTAGCAGCAAATTCTACTCAGCGAAGCAGGCGGTTATTAGCTAGTTCACAATAAATACAATGGTTAAGTCAATTCTACTGCAAATATACTACTACAATATAAAGAGCCCATTAATAATGTTACAATCTAGAGGTAAAATGAAGCCCAGGAGTAGTTCAGATACAATTGATAATTCTACGAATAAAATTCGCAGACTCGAAAATAATTAAACAATGATTCAATGTTAAAAGTAAGTTATAAAACGAGGAGAGTCTAATTAAAATATTTATCACCAGATTGAAAAAACCCTAACAGTACAAATTCATACGATTTCTTGAAAACCTTGATAAGTCGTTGGTGTCTCATTCCACCGTTTAATCGAGTCAGCGTTCATTATTAAGTTCAAAGTGAAATAAAAAACTGGAATAAGCGTTTTAATTACAAAATAAACAAACCGTTAGTAGAAAAAAGTCCTCTATTTATATTCCGACCGCTAAATCATTCACGATAGCATTTTAAAAACCGCACATGATTCATATATCAGCTAGTAAACAACAAACCGACCATATATTATTTGGTCCATTTTTATAAACGGACTTTTTAATAGCAATGGCTCTGTCTCGCCCATTTTAAAATTACAAACAGAGATTTAGGTCTGATGAAAAATATGTTGGTCCAAAGCGAAAATATATATATAAAATACAAGTGTTGAAGTATTACATTAACTACACGACAGAGCGAAGGGAGGCAGCCAGCCAGCAGTTTTGTAGATCATATAAGAGCAGACCACTAGAATGAGAAAATACTATTTTTGAACTGTAAAGAAATGACAATGTAATCCAGATGGCAATGGCTGATGAATACAATAATACGTATTTGCAAGAAATCAAATACAAATAGTGATATTAGTAACTGGACACTCGTGTGGATCGTTAATGGTAGTGGAGGCCTGACTCGTTAGCTACAGCAAAGACTTGAAAGTCGCTAAAAACTTCCGTAATTAAACAAATACAGGGTACTAAAAAACTAATAAGCTGCAGTAAAACAAGAATATTTGTGTTAAGTCAGTGCCTGAGAGATTTCTGAAAATGTTGAAGCTTTAGGGAAGGCTATTTGCTGGTATAGATTTCCAACTGTTACTAAATAGTTTTTCAGAACTATCTGTTCAAAATTGGGATTAAATTAAATATATGTGGTTATTTAAATCTATTAACTTAACTTTAAAGTCGGTGAAAAAATCTGTAAACAAACGCAGTTAAATAGAAACTATTAAATTGCAGTAAAATAAAACAGACTGTGTTAAACCCAGTGTCTTGAGACAGTGTTTTTTCAAAATGGTGAAGCTTAGAAAACACATGACATTCCAAAATAGAATAAAAATAAGGTGCTGAAGAAAATTCACATAGATAATTTAGACCGTAAAGAAGGTAGCTTTTCCTTCCTCCCTGGTGAAATTGAAAAATACTGACATTAAAGATGACGAATGTTTAAATGTGCTATAAGTTCAATAAGGAACTAGAAGTCTCAATACAGCGATACTAGCAGCGCATGAATTATTTAGCCACATTTAAGATACATTAAGATAATTGTTCATTGAGCTAGTTACAGCTGAAGACCGCACTTACGCTACCTAACACAACGCAACGCCAACATACTGAACGGTACAAAAATAAAACTACAGCTTAGACGTCACTAAGCAAGTACTTAAAGAGATTGAGTAAATTTATAATGTATAAGATGTAAAAAAAATACAAATTAAGGTTATTTAACAGTTTCTCGGCAACTAATTTATGCAGTATTTGACAATAACAGTAAAAATAAAAATGATACTCAAACTATTAATAAAGAATAACAACAACATTGGAACAAAATACTGCAGATGTTTTTAACTCGTTATCTAACGAATATAATAATAAATTTGAAAAGCATCATAATGTTATCAGGCTCCTAATTTAAAGTAATTAATTTATATATCATAACACATAAAAATTAAATTAGAGATAAACAAATCAACTAAATATAAACGCTGCATTGTTATTCAGTATTTTGCAATGATATTTATTTTCGAGGACAAATACGTTATCTACCCAGTGATATGAGCATTAAATAAAACTTTACTGATAATAGTAGCCGATCGTCATGTCGACGAAACGGTTAGGGATTTATAAATATAAATTTCCGCGGACAATAGCGCGATATTTATGTAGGAAAACGGACCGAGCTACTGCCTTGCATTAGAACGGTAATTAAGTTTACTATCAGATGCAGTACAAAAATAGTTGCAGCCTGTGCATTAGCAGTAACAACGCACACACCAAATTATAACCAAGGTTACAGTAGACTAAGTTGCGTTGGTCAGGAATAAATATATACATGTTCCGATATTGCTTTACTGTACACTTCCACATAGTAACAGGTTTATTTCTTGATTGAAAATTCAATGAGTATTAAAACGCGATGCCTTACAACTAAAACGTTATGGGAAAATTCCATCAGAAATATTAAATTATCGTTTCGTTACTTAATAGTTTTACATTCAATTGTAGTTAAAACTCAATTATAAAACTAGCCTTCAGGTATGGTTCATATTTGTTATTCAATTAATAGAAGAAAAAATAATTTTAACAACAAAAATTGAATTGACTTCAAAAAATATATAAAGAGCGTCCCCAAAATCAGGACAGTCTTAGAAAGAGTCCTAATTCAAGGACAATTGAATGAGCTTCTGAACTTGGCTCCTCGAATAATCGTAATAACTAAATAAACAAAAACCTTAATTAACCTATCTACTACCCGTATTTTATATTCTACTATATAGACACAATTTAGCTTAATACCTACCTAAACCTAATTAACTATTTACAATATTCATTTAACCACTACCAACTAATCACTATCATCTGAAATCACTACAAGCAACAAATTCGATTTGTTTTCTTCGTAATTTAATTTTGTGTACATATCACAATATTATCATTTAGTAGTAGTTAAAATAATATTGTAAATAAATTAATTGGCTTATATAAGATAGATTAGGTACTAAGCTAAATTGTAGATATATCGTAGAATATAAAATATATAAAGTAGATAGGTTAAATAAGGTTTTAGTTAATTTCTATATATATAATTATTACAACGATTATTACATACATATTTTGTTTTAGAATATTTATTTTCTGTTAAAAATCTAAGTTTGAAGTCGGTTTAATTATTTTGTAAAAACTAATTTATTTTTCTCTTTTTAGTGTTAGATATTTACCTAATAAATTCCGCAGTTATTTTATTAAGTATTAGAATGGGTAGGCCAAGTGAAGGTGCAGCCTGGATTAGGAAAAATAGAAATAAAGAAACAATGATCGAAAACAAGGAATGCTTGAGCGTCAGGGTCCGCTACCTACTATAGGTGATTTGACAAATACTCTAACCATATTAGAACAACAAAAAGTCGTTCCCCCGGCGGGAGTCGAACCCACGACCTCAGCATGTAAGCCGAATGCTCTAATCATCACACCATAGAAGCAGTTCTCTACAATATTTCTACGGCTTCCGATATGACATTTGATCGGTTCTTGCACTGTACGACTTCCAGTCTTTCGTTACACTAGTTCAACAATAACAATATACTCAAACATCCGATTATTTTAGATAAAAAATAATCGAAACTGTGTTTTCTGAAATTTGAAGTTTTCCTTCGATTTCCCCGGATTTCGCCATCAGATCCTGATTTGGTTCCAACGGAACCACCTCCGGAAGCGCGCTACATCGATAAAAAAAAATTTGGAAAATCGACCCATCATTGACGAAGAAATCGGCGAACAGACATTTAAAAATGCAGTAGAACATAGAACCTCCTCCTTTATTGAAGCCGGTTAAAAATATAACAATTACCTACTGTTCATTATAATCATAGCCCAAAGAATATACCAAATCAGAAACTGCTGACTTAGTTGGAGCAGTAGTTAAGGCGACAGGACGGTACCCCCACTGTTGACATAATCGCGAGTTTGAATCTAGTTGCGACATGGTGGAAAATGAATGTTTGTGATTATTT
Organism: Rhynchophorus ferrugineus; assembly: GCF_030347505.1. Lineage (NCBI taxonomy): Eukaryota > Metazoa > Arthropoda > Insecta > Coleoptera > Curculionidae > Rhynchophorus > Rhynchophorus ferrugineus. Next base: position 69,181,646 of record NW_027472581.1, read on the forward strand.
ATAATTGGGGTTGGCCAAATAGTACAAAATCCGACAAGGAAAATGCTTTAAATCACACCAGTAATCAATCTGGGTAAGATTAGATATTTTCTAGATGTTATACACCAATTGGCATTCTCTGAATGTCGAATGTTAAGCAGTAGGTCCAGTCAAGATAAACTCTAGTTGGAAAAAAGAAGACTCTAAAATATAAGAAAAAAATCGTAATCTCCTTTAAATATACGTCGTACTCATTGCTAGCTAGACTATATTTTACAGATATTAAGGTGTAAAATTTCTTTCAAAGCAGTTCGAGTTAAGTGCCCCATTATAGAATATCAATAATGAATTCAACCTGATATGAAAGGTTATAATAAGCGATTACATCAACCGTATGAATTTTAAACCAATATAGTTAACTTGTTATTATAATAATTACAATAAAAATAACTTCATAATTACGATCATTAGCTATTACACAATAAAATAATCAATAGTACTGGGTAATATATTTGAAACGCAGAAAATTACTGACAGAGACACAAATAGGGACAGTATCCATTAAGGGGTTATACTACTCAGATTTTATATCCCATTTTAATTATTTAGTATATTAGCATCTAAAATATCAAATAAACAATCGTTTCAGTACTAATGGGGTTTACGGATAATGTAAACACTCTGTCACTAATAATTACATTATACCAATAATTGACACAGATTCGTTCTCATGTCCATTTGATTAAGACATATTACATATTATTAAGATGACGCTAACAGTATGTAATTTTTAATATCATAAGTGACTTGAGGCTAACAGCTTCACCCTTTTAAATTAAAATAAATTAGTTTAATCATAATATCAATTGTTAATTAATCATAATATCCCAAAATTCTTCTGTAATCCACTTTACTCAGAGGCTGTACCATAACTTCTATAAAGCTGTACTGTAATTGTACCCGCGCCCATTCTCTATCTCTCGCTCTCTCTTAATAACACTCCAGAATTAACATACAGTTAATTGTATAATGTTCTTACGAGTCAAGAGAGTCGGCTGTCCTGGAATCATCACATCAACGATCTTACATGCAGACCAGGAAATGCACTTAGAATATCGTTTGGTGCCTTCTGATCTATTCCTGTAATTAGCTTGTGCATTCTTACACCCACCCCAACCCTTTCATATCGTAGGGACTTTCATTCACTGATAGTGACAAGTTTACCTGCTCTGCCATCTTCCCTAAATCTGACCTCCATTTGGGGTCATCCACCTGTCCTGGGCCATCATATAGGGATATGTTCACTTCACCAGAACCTCTCATATAATTGCAGTTTGGCTTGCTGCGTCCCCTCCCTAACCACTACCCCAATTTTACGCCTTGGACCTCCACTAACCTCGGGGAACTTATCCACTCTTACCCTGACCGCAAGCACATATATACTGATGGCTCTAAATCTCGCAGTGGGTTTGACAGTGCACTTGGGGTGGACAATCGGACATTCTGTTTCAAACTCCCTGAACAGGTTTCAATATTGACCACTGAACTCTTTGCTAGACTCAAAGATTTATCCTATATTGCCCTATAGAATTTATTAAAGAATGGCTTATCCTTACCGATTCCCAAAATGCCCTCGAATGTATCCAGGAATAAAAATGCAACCATCCCTTCGGTAGGGGTGTTAGTGTGTGCTAGTATCTACTGCAACGATTTACTAACATTTTTATTTAAAAGCCTTATCAATACATTGTTCTATCGGTTCAAAGTAAAAAAGTATAACAGCTAAATCTGAGAAAATAACTTAAAATTAGGAAATTCTTAAGGATACAATCATTAAATGGTTAAGCAACACTGTCTTTAAAATTAATGAATATCAGGCCCGTCGAATGTAATCTCAAGTTTTAATAAATTTTGATCACAGTAGTAAATTCTAAGATGCACTAAACAATAAACAATTCACGTATCATTGGATATCCTTAGTAATATCATCCTATAAGTTACAGATCATTCCTGATAAGGAACACGTACACACTCAATAAAATACTAGTTGAGAGAAACATACGATAAACAACAAGCGGACCCAAGAATTAGTGGTTACCATCAAGGAGACTCTCGTCATAATAAAATCGAACGATTTTGCAGGCAGCGATCGACGACGACGACGCGCGAAAATAATCATTCAGGTTATTTAAAAACTATGTATGCATATTTGTTTTTCGGCCTTGATGGGAGCGAAGCTATTCGCTCGGAACTGTTGTATCAGCCGAGCTTGAACTCGGTTCTAACGAGATTACTTAACGCGTCAGTGTTTCGTTGCAAAACAAATATTTTGCCAGGAAGTCACGTTCTTCGTCGTTGATTACTTTTCGCGAATATTATTACTAACCGCGTTAAAATCTTAAAAATTTAACTAATTATACGTCGTTACTTAGGAAACGATTTAAGAAATGGTGCATAGGCACAATCACAGGGCGCTCTATATTCTATAGGATAACCTACATTTTCCTCCTTTTCCGATAACTTACGTTCTTTTCGAGTGAATCCAGTGAAAACATTAATAAAAATTTAGAATATTTAGATTTTAAGCTGCATTACTAATTCTATAGGAATAACTGACGTACCTACTATTGCGATAGTCGCACACGTTCGAATCCTGTTGGAGCGTGGTCGTAAATCTATGTTTGTAATTGATTAATATTTATAATTGGCCTAGGCCAGAGTGTAAAATCCGACAAGGAAAATGATCCCAGTCATGCCAGTAACCAGGCTGGGTAAGACCGGATGGTTTCTGGAATGATTTCTAAATTGGTCACTAAACTCCAGTCGGTAGGCTTAATGCCGAAGACGAATGGTTCGAAGCCCACGTTAAACGGTAGGTCTAGTCCAGATAAATCCTAGTAGGAAAAAAGGAGATCTTAATTACATAATAATAACATTAATAAAAAAGATATGGAAAAATACGGATCTACAAAATTAAAAGTAAGTGCAGAATGGTAAGGCTAAATTTTAAGAACTTTTAAAAACCAAATTGCATCAATGTTATTGATAGTTCAACATTAAATAGAAATAAAAGATAGCAAGAAGCGAAGAAAATTACATTTAACTAAAAATTAGGAAAGGGCATGAGGAAAATAATATATAATTGAAGTGAATGTAATACTAAAAGTAATTATTACTTTCATGCATATTTTGTTGCAATGAACCATCCATTCACTTTAGGCTAGTAAATGTAAAATAAGTCAACCAAAAGCTGGAGATACTTAATTCATTAATAGTTCATTTATTGCGGTAGGGATCATAGCTGATCATATTTGAAAACTTTTAGGGCATTTTCACTGTCTTTATGTATAATTGTGCTTGGTGGCTTTTTAGTTTTGGTCTAAGCTGGTTTTAATTAAGTTGGCTTGATTAAGGCCAAACTAAGGGTAGGTAATAACACTAATATACACTAATATATAAACTAGGTAATAACACTAATATATATGTATAAACTATATATTTAAATTCTGTAAATATATTTTAATATAACGTTTATATATACGGATCTTGAAATTCAAGTTAAACATTTAAATATGGTGATTTTATAAAAATATGCTGGATATATATTAATATAATAATATAAGATATATAATAATATAAAAATATTATAATAACATGTAATTTCAAGCCAAAATAAAGCTAATGAAATATTAATCAAATTTATTTCTATATAATTTCAAAAATAAATGAAGCTGTAGTATAAAGTCATGTGCCAAATTAGAAATAGTTTTTCTAAATAACGTATCTTCGTACTATAGCATAAAAACTAAAAAAGCTCAGGTGTATGAAAACAAAAAACAAGATATTGTTATCAATGTTAAACGCCTGAGAATCCTCATCTACATCAACAGCACCCGATAATAAATGATAATTACAGTTTAAATACGGCGAATGCGTTGCTAGTTGAATAATGAATGCACTGAATTCTAAAGCTACTCCCACACCCTATGAAGTGGTCTCGCAATTCTAAAAGTTCTAAAATAGGCTGTCTAGATTACTGTCCTGACATCTATTAGATCACAGTCCCCTTCAATTACTCTTAGTTAATCATCTTGTTTCATCATCATCATTAACATTCTTATTAAAGTGTCAAATATTCTTGTTTTACTTATAATTCTCTTTAGCAAAAGCATGAATCGAAATCACAGGAATGTAAAAAAACTTAAAAATTTTTTATTACACAGGCCCAAAAACATCATTATTAATTACATTTGTTAATATATGTTTCTACTACAGTCTTATCACTTTATTAAATCGTGAGGTTTGGTTCGCTTCAATATTCTGGTATCTTGAGCACTGCTCAGTGGTTGCATTGTTTCCATTTTGCTATCTTATTAGTTTTCTATTTCATGTTCAGGAGTGGAATAAAGAATGATTTCGTAGATCCATTTGAAGTCGAGGTCATGGTTCACGTGGTGTAGCGGTAACCAGCATTAATCCCGATAGATGAAGCCGTGGTGATACGGATAGAAGAACATCCCTCAAGTGATAAATTATGTTTTGGTCCTTTCGACGCAGTGCAAAACTTAATATGGCAAGATTTCGAACTACTTGGTTATCAATAATAATAATAAGCTAATCGTTAATTCATTTAGGAATTTCGTTAACTACCATTTGCAGTTTATCTATAGCTCCTATCATAATGATAGTGCTGGAGGCAAATCTTGGAATGCCACTACTGCTTCTTTTGCTGTTAGGATATCGGCAATCAGAGAGGACAGATACGGAATTGGCTCCAGAGGAACTCCGGCCGAAATGGCTTTACATACGCTTACAGGAGTCCAGGAATAATTTAGGACAGTGAAATGGTGACTTCGTAATCGATGTAATAATAGTTTCTCAAATAATTCGAATATCGCAAGGTAGTAAGTAGCGAGGTTATTGACCAGAAATATATGAAGAGTAGCAAAGACAACGGAACGAAAGCACAATACAAACTCAATTAAGAGGATGTAGCATTTGGATTTAGAAACTAACACAAATACAAGAAGATAATAACGTATAAGTAAACATTAACATAGATATCAGTTAAATTAATATGAATTTCAATCCGGATCTTAAACTGGGCCCGTATAACAGAATATTTTACAACTAAAATAAAAATATGTGTCTTGAAATATTCATGATATAACCATAGAAACATAGAAAATAAGCGCACTTGTTAAATAGTGGGAAAACAATTATCCGTTTAAATAAAATTATTGTATCAATGTAAATTATGTTGATTAATTCAATTTAATTCTATTTATAGAATTGTTATGGAGGTATAGTTGCGTTAGACGACGTAAACAACACAGGACAGGTTTTTTGAGCTTGTGACATATATATAATTTAAAATTATGTCTTGTTTTTCATACCTGCCAGGCGAAAACAGATAACGTTTGGCAGAATATTAGCCGGTAGAATAGAGAAACTGGATATATTTTCCCCGCATTTTCACTTCATTTGTCATGAGGTTGACGGCTTTTTTACCAACTAGCGAGAAACAACGACTGTTCCCGTAGCCTACTTGTTATTATTGTGCACCGAACTGACCGAATGCGTTTATTTCAATCACTTTTCGGTGATATAATATTTTCGTGAATATTCAGTACAGTATATCATATATATCACTATGAGGTAATATAAACAAAATAGAAAATATAAATATATAAGTAGTGTCTAATAATAACGAAGAAAAAACAAATCTTATATATCTCAATTAAGCATTGATTGCTTAGATTTTAAAGACAGACTGTTATGTATTGATATGATGCTCATCACTGCAGATAGTTAGTAAAAATTATATACTAATGTTCATAAATGTTCATAAAAATGTCACCTAAGTTTAGAAACATTGATAACTAATTTAAATTTAATTCTATAATAAAATTGATCACCTAGACCACAGTTCACGTACATTATCATTCATCCAGCGATAAGCTGGAGCTCTCCCCACTTTACACTCTACACCCGATTTACTACAGTACTCTTACACAAGTGCCCAGGGTCATCTAGGAACGATGCGCTTAACAACTAATTTCTGCAGAACCTCTAAATTACCATGAAGTTGTGGCATGGCCGTATTTTCCAGCAAGCCTATTTATATCTGCTGAGAGCACACATTTTGATTGTGTTCAGAAATATTTTAATTATTTGTTGCCACGAGGGCAACCCCACTGATGTATACCATATATTCATATTGGTCCCAATACCACATTGTAAATCATAAGCTTATTACGTACAGACATTTTGAATTTTCACCCAAGAAGCCAATACACTTGACTGAATATTACCTTTATTTCAGTTATTTTCTCTACAGCATACTACTCCATATTAAGCTACCATCCAAGGTCATATCTCAATGTTTATTTACTCTTCTGTTAGCTCTAGGATCTCTCATCTAAAATAAATGTATACTCATACCGAGATTTTCGATTATTATTTAAAATATTGTAACTACTCATTGATGACTAACCTACAACTTGGTTCTGCAATAGCTTAAATGTAGGAATCAGAACTAAATTGATCTCTAGCCTAATAATGTTTTAATACTGCTGTTTAATTTATGAAAAACACCTAACTACACCATAGAAGATCAAATGAATTGATTCTTTTAAGTCTGAGTTAAAGATGGCGAAAAAAATATCGATGTACCAAATATCACATCATTCAGGTACTTAATTTAAAAGGTATAAGGGTAGGTTATTAAAAACATCGCTATTTTTTAAATGTTTTAGAGAATATGGATATATCTTTGTGCCGATATATTAATAATTATATTTCAATTTTAAAATATCAAAATATATTTTATAAAATATGGATATTTATTCTAGTTGCTGTAAAAAATTTATCGATTTTTATTTACGATATATCGATATTATTTAAAATTGACACTAACTTGCCGCATAACAGCTTTAGCTTGATTTGATGTAGGCTTGCTAGCTAGTGCCCGACTTTATAAACACTCAGGCTGTAATATAAGATTTATGTGGTTCAATGGATCGCTTCGGTAACATCTTTTAGTAGCAAGTATGAACAAGGCCGCTTATCATAACCTTACCAAACGCTTGTGCTAAGAAAATTAGACTTCATAGTCTTTTTACATTGACATCTGGTAGCTTATGCAATAATTCGATAATTACACCTGATTAACTGATGAATGATTAATGATAAACCCAAGCAAGTATGTTAGTTTAGGGTTGTTTATTGCCTATAAATACCGATATAATTGCCCATTCATAGTAGAGCATACAGATCGTGAAGAATAATAATTACACTAATAAAGGGTTGAACATAGAATAGTGTTTCATTATGTGAACTAGCGTTGGCTTTAGGATCAAGTAGATAACGCAGTTGAAAAGACAGGATAAAACTAAAACCGAACAGTCGGTTAAAACCGTTTCAATTGTTTCAGAAAAAATAAGGAATACGGCAATATATAGATTGAATACCAGAGAATGACAACATTAATCATCAATACAGTTCTATTTCGCATGGCGTCGTCACCTTAACTTTGAGGTTTCAATATTAAGATTTACCTTCATCGATTAATGCTTATTCAAAAACATTAAACAACTTAATAGATACGTTTAAATGATCTTAGACTAATTTAAGGATATAAATAAAGTGTAAAATCTTATTTTAATAGCAGCCACTGACCATAAACTAACATAATAGATACCTACTTAACTTTATTTCTCTCGTTGACCAGATCCGGTTAAGAGCGGATGATCATAACCATTCGAGCACTAAAACACGTCACACGTCCTCCGGATGAAATAGAAAAATCGCACGAAGAATATCGAAAACGAATCGAATTCCTGACACGTACATGCTTATCGTGTCAATGCGGGAAGTTCTTAAGGGCCGTTTTCTCTACCTAGTTCATCGGGAAACAAAAAGGAAAAAAAAGTTATGCGTATGGAAATCTGGCGAACAAAATCAAAGCGAAAATTCAATTTTCAATGGAAAAAAGTTTAACTTAGGAAGGTTTGATAGAAAAAGTTACTGTCACTATAAAGTACATGATGGTTAGGGAAAGTTAATGGGGATATTTTACTCTGTCAATGTTTAGAATATAAAATTATCGCCATACCACAACGTATACACGGTCTAGAAACAATTACAAATATGCATCAACGGGATTCAAACCTCCAGCAATTGAATTTGAATCATAAGGGCGGCTGAGAGTGTAAGAGCCACACACCAACAGGTCAATTGAAAAGTCCCGGACTACCATAGTAAAACTAATTTTTAAGCAAAATTGTTTTTTTAATTCAACAAATTTCCTTCAAGGGTGATACACTGATTATAGCGACCCTCTAACTTTTCGATACCATTTCTGTAGAACGATTTGGCCTTTGCCTCAAAATAGGCCTCAGTTTCGGCGCCCACCTTTTCATTCGACGAAAAGTTTTTCCCAGCGAGCATTCTTTTGAGATCTGAGAACAGGAAATAGTCGCACCCACTTTGCACAGAGCTTTCTCAAACCCAAATATTCGTGAATGATATGATGTGCACGTTCAGTTGATATCTTGAGAGTGTCTGGTATTTCATTCAATTTCAATTTAGGGTCACTCAAAATCATCTTGTGGATTTTTTAATGTTTTCGTCGGTAACAGCCTCTTTTGGGCGTCCACTGCATTCACCGTCTTCGGTGCTCATTTCAACACGTCTAAACTTAGCAATACTCATTCTTGATGGTTGATTTTCCTGGGGATGTGTCCGGAAACTCGGCATCCAGCCAAGTTTTTGCATCACTGTATTTTTTCCCTTCAAAAAGCAATATTTTATCAACACGTGAAATTCTTTTTACCCATTGATTTCGTTACTTCGCTCAACATGCTATAACTCACAAACTAATGATCCGACAACCGTCAAATTTATACACGCATCTTATGAGGATTAGTAGTAGTAGTTCAGGTAGCGCCATCTATGTGCCGGGGACTTGTCAATTGACCTGTTATGTTTAAAGGCTAAGCAAGTAATTAAAAAAAGAAGAAAATGGATATCGCACAAGGACACCAGATATGGCTGATGGAAAATTAGATACGGCTGATGGAAAGAAGTACAAAAATGTTTCTTGACCTGGTTGAAGTTTAAGTTTATCTTTTTAAATATTGACAATGTGTCGCCATTCATCATATGTATTTTATAATCAAGATTCAGAAGAACTACAGATACTTTAAATCAGCGACAAAACTTTAGCATACTACATAATTTTCATTATAACTCCTGATAAAAATGTATAGCTTCTAGATTCTACGATTAAAGACTTTTAGTGAAGGCATTTATATGAATATTACAAAGTGATCGCTATTGATTATTTATAAGAATTAGAAGTCGTAGTTGGAGGACGTGACAAAACTCTAGTACACATAGTGAGCTGTTTGTTGTACAGCAAACGATTAATATATAATGGCTTAGTTTTGCGAATGCAATACGTACAAAGTACTAGTAATACTAATCTGCTAAGGTTTATTAACTTCCAAATACTGAATCTACAGCAAAGCTTGCTCATAATGAGGATTTACGACATTAATCTAAGAAACCTCGCAATAGCATACAGACAAGAGAGCAAAAATATTAGATTGCTGAGAAATATAATACGCTTACTAGCGACACCATGCAACAAAATTGATAATTACTAATAATTGAAAATACGATGCATGTGATGTGATATTGCCAAATGCCAAACCTTTTTCAGTTATGACGATGATGAATAAACACTATTTAAAAATTTAGGTATTGATACACAAACTATAACTTTATTCGGTGATTTAATTCAAGACCATTCAATTTTCAAAACACTACTCAATATTGTGAAACAGGAAAATATTTCTAAAGTTGTTATTATTTACACTTCAAGCCAAAATACACAAGATAAAAATATAACGTAAATAAAAATCTGCCAAATATATAATCTCAATTTATTATATGAACTGGATGTGTTTCAATTCTATCTTCCCATATATTAATGTTTTAACAAAAATAGCTTTAGTATGGACTCCCAAAATGCAGGCATACACACCAACATTAATTTGAATAAAGGTTAAATATTTATCAGCGTATTGCATAAGCAAAAAAAATAACAGGTAATCTTAACTGATTAATAACAACCTAAAAATAGTACCTTCTCATTCGTGAAAATTGCTCACACCCGAAAACAAAATTGTAGCAATTAAACCGTTGGATAATTTAAGTATTATAAGTCCATTCATGTATATAAACATTGATAAAAATCTTACAATAGATATAAACGAAATATAACAATCTTAAAAACATTTATAGGTCACGACATCAAAGAAACTTAAAACTTATCTTTATTTTTAGGATTAATCAAGTAAAAGTATAATAAATAACCAAAATATTGAAAACATCTGAAATATATTAGCAAAAAATATATTAATCTCCATCAGATCTCCACCAACAGCACATGCTTTCTAAATATTTAAATTTGCGTTCTTTTTCTATAGGTTTAAACTGTATACCAATGACGCTATAAAATTACACATCCAACAGCTGATTCAACAAATTTTTTTACGATAAACTGCTCGGAACAGTATGCTAAACGTCAGAATCATTATTGAATTACAAAAATATAAAATTGATAAGATAAAATAAACAGAATGTACTTCCAAGTCATTAGTCGATGATTAAATTGTTAAGAGTTGTAAATCAACAACAATTATGACAACATTCCAAAGCTGACACCATAAAACAAATAAATATTAACAGATCACATCTGATAATAATCATAAATATCTGGTAATTAATATAGATATAATGATAAGTCTTCGTTAGAGATGAGTATTGAACAATGAGAACATTGAAGTCCTTTACAGATATAATTCAGGGTGATATATAAGCATCACAGAAACTAAAATTACTGATTTCGTCTATGCCGTTAGATTTGAAGATATAAAATAAAATGCGAGAAAAAAGATCATAAATAAATGAAGACAGTAATAATTTCTGTATGTTTGTATCTGGAAAACTGGAACAACAATTCATAAATTGAATTAAAATGTCTCAGGTGATAATGCATATTATGCAGGAAAATGTTATAAAACATATATATCTAAAAATCCAACGGATATAGAAAGCATTTTGGGTGACTTATAACGTCGGTACCATGGTAACAGGTTAAATAATCATGTTAGTTATGCTTACGACGTTCAATTTCCTAAGCCCACTACCTATGAAAAATAACATATAAAACGACTTTTACAAATTAATGACGGTCACTTAATTTATTTCAAATATGCCAAATTTAAAGTGATTAAATATATTATTATATACAATGCTATATTGAGTTACTTTGCAGAATCTTGGAAATAATTAAGCTCTTGGAGTTTTGATACATATATGTGAGTTAATAATTAAAATCAAGCCGAGTGAAGATGGTTTAGCAAGCCAGTACATAAGAACATTAGTGGAGCCAGTACATATATCGAACGGTAATTCAATTGCACTAATTTGGGTTAACATATTAATATTATAACTATTGATGTCCAGAAAGACGAGTATTTACAGATATTAAAAATATTTACTGCAAAATGTAAGTGATGGAATGGAAAATAGCTTGCGAATATCGTCTTGCATTTCAGTAAGATTAGAATTACATATCACCATAAATGAGGAACTTCGATCGAGAGTTAGTCAAACATGATTCATTTCGCATTATATACTACAGCCCTAGGTACATAAAAAAATACATCTTAAATCATCCAATAACACAAAGTTGAATCCAAAAAGTTGATGTAATTAAAAACCTTATATAAGTTGTATGCATTCATTTTATATCAGTTGCTAAAGAACTCAATAAAATAGAACAAATAATTCGGAACATATTTCCAGAAATATTTTAGTACCATAATGACATTGTTTATTAGAACATCAAATAATTATAACCATAATAAATTGATCGCAACACAAACATAATATTACATCCCAATTGAAATAAAATTTTTATCGTTCTGATATCGATAAAATTCTATTGGATAGTAAAAAAAATCATCATTACACCCATTATCCATTTAACAAGCCGAAACAAGGAAAATATTCCCGAGATATATCCGAAAGAAACCCATAAAAATTATATAGACCAACCTATTAAAATATTCCCTGTAAAAAAAAACACTTTCTCGAATAAACGCAAGTTTTTACAGCTTCCAAGGGACAAAGAAAAATTACTAGAAAAAACTTTTTCGGTAACTACGCATTCTCGTCGAAGTTTCTCGATTGAATTAAGATTTTATTTGTCTTAGATTGGGCGCCAGCGTCTTAATAAGAAAAATAAAGCCGTAAAAATACTGCAACTATTAATTTCGACGATATCGATGGAAACTATTGTGCGACGACCATCTTATTAATGCGAGAAAGTTGCACGAGCGGCCGAGAGATACGACGACGAGATTAACAATTCGAAAATCGTAAAAATCTATTTTACGAGCCTTATTCTGGTGTTCGGGGTGTAACCGATTCTCTTCACCAATCAGTGGGCAATTTTAGAACAAAGAAAATGAATATCACTTCATCTCTATTTACATTTATACCAGTGAACAAGTTAAATATATAATAAAATGGTAATTGCTGGAATCGTATCTTTACGAAAAAAATTTGGAGTCTCTCATGAAGGGACATTCTCAACACTGCAGCCGAAATAGGTTTACTATTTCGGCTGGAATTATACAGAGTAGTGGCTTGGGCCACTCCTATATCTACAGTTCTGCTCTATACTGCTGATATCCCAACAACAAAAGAAACAGTACTTGGAATATTAAAGAAAAGATGTATCTCTCTAAAGCTATAGAAAAAGTACAAGCAGCGCTCATCAAGATTTACAAATGGACTAGAGACTGGCAATACAGCTTAATAGTTCCAAATCAGTCCATGTTAATTTTGCGTTGCGACAAAATGACATAAATCTAATTATATTATATAACTTGACGGATGCCCGATTCCTCAAGCAGGATCAGCAAAATACCTCGGAATATATTTGAAAGGTAGGTTAAAACAGAAACATCGTGTTAGATAAAAATAGGAGCAAATTAGACTGTATCAAGCAACTGTATTAGTTAGTCGGAAGATACTCTCAACTTAACCTAAAATCAAAGATATTGGTTTAACAGTCAACCAAAAAGCCAATTTGTACCTAAGGGGTGCAAATATGGGATTGCACTAAGACATTAAAACAATTAGTATTCAATGTACTCAAAATAAAGCTCTACGATTAATAACTAATGCTTACCGTTACATAACCAACGAAGAGCTGCACGATGATATTGAAATTAAACGGATATACGAAGTGATCCAAGATTTCGCCTTAAAACATGAAATAAGGTTGCTAAATCACAGCAACGTAGAAACACTACAGTTACTGTACAACACGCACGAAATCAGAAGATTGAAGCGAACCAAACCACGCGAATTTGATTAGTATACAAGTATATTCTTAACTTAGCTTAAGTAGATTAATTTTATTTAAATTTGGAAAAAAAGGGAAATATATACTAATCCTGTACTCGTATTCCTTACGTACAGCAGTAATAAATAAATAATAATAATAATAATAATGATAATAAGTGGCAAGTAAACACAAGAACATATACTCAGAACCAACAAAAAATCATTTGTCCGTATTTTAAGTAAATTTGGTGACAATAATATGTTGTAATCGTGAAGTTCAATGTTCGAAAATAAAGGGCGGTTATTGGTATGGTTGGTTTAGTTAGCAATTAATTTATCCCGGTTTTAGAGCCGAGTATAAGTTTAGATCACTAGAAATTATAAGTTATTATAAGTAATTAATATAATAAGTTACTATAAGTTTGGCTGAAATATTGTATTTCAGATATATGTGCAAATAATATTAAAACATTAATTCACGCGCATATTTAATATATTTAATTTCAGAGTTTTTGAGGAAGGATTATGTGGGTTAATTTATCTTACGGATGAGTCAGTGAATCAAAAACAATATTACTTGTCCACCGGCTCAAAAGTTATTAAACGATAAATCCACATTAATCACACATTATCCCCATTATTTAAAATGCTAGAGTAAAAAAATCTGAGAAAAGACCTGCGGTGCAGAATTAAGAAAGAATAATCAAAATAAGACATATCCTATAGAGCCTTAAAACTAAACACAGATGGGTGCAATATTCATTTTATTTTCCGACCCATCCTGGGATTCCGGCTCTAATAATTTTTAAACAATATTTAAACAGAAACTAGTTGATCGATGAAATATTATGGAGAAGCGTTGTTAATTGTTATCATCATCAATTATCAGCTTATTAAATATTAAATTAAATAAATAATTAATATTAAATTATTAATAATAAATATAGGTTTACTAAAAAACACATTACACATTTAATTTAGTTACTATAATATATTAACAGCAAATGTTGAACCAACTATTATTAAATAAAACAAAGTACTTAAAGCCACAGAATGGCACTGAAGACATTTGATCTTACGATGCCGATCGTGATCTGTTCAATGACCCTACTAGTGGAATAGCAGATGTTGAAAACATTTCAATTCCGACATTAAAATATGCAAGTATTTAGTTGCCGACAATCTGCATTGAGCTTAAAACGACAACATACTGGAGCGTTAATCGTAATGCTCTTTGTAAAATAAATTAAAATAAATAAAAAATAACTAAGTATTTTCATCAAAACCTCAGTATTTAACATACCATAGAAAGAAAACTTAAAATAGAAGGTACTCTGCAAAACCATTAGAGAACCAAATAGAAAAATATTACAACTTAATATAAACAACAGCCCGTCTTATGTAACTACAACTATATGAATGTAATATGAGACACAAAAGTGGACTTGATTGAATAAATAATATAATCTGGCTAAAATAATTGTTTTTAATTGAAATAATAAGAATTTTATTCAAAAATATATTTTTTGGTCGGTTTCTTCGGTGTAACAGACGTGACTGGACGCTCCATAAAATTTACTTAAAAAAATTTAAATAAAAATACTATATTATTATTATATAAAAAATTAATCAATCTGTTACATTGGAACGTTAATTTAAAGTAATTATTCAAAACTGAATTTTATTACACAGAATATTCATATTTAATTTTAATAATGTTGTATATATATATAATATAATAAGATCATAACTAGTGACACGAAGATTTTGAACATGTAGTCAGTTTTAGTTGTTTATTTTGAAATTAGCAACACTATCGATATCATATAACTTTTTATGTAATTTCAATAAAAATAAAATTATAATATTTACTAAGAATTGCTTGGAAATATTAAAACAATTTGTTCCATGATTCATGCCATAAATTTTTAAAAAATCGACATTCTCAGAACTTTAATTACGGTTATTTTTAAACAAAAAAAAACTTCACTAAGTTATATTTAATTTATGCGGCGAAAGATTTTTGGATGGAATGTAAATCGACTCTTTCAACGGGATTCACTTATAATGAAGCTTTAGGAGGAACAGACCTTTTTTCAGGAAAGACGCAAACCTAGTAAGACAGACAGAGAGAGAGGGAGGAAGAGAAACGAGAAAGAGGAGCGTTTGAAAAAAAACCAAGCGAAAAAGTTTGCTTTCATTAAAAGTTCTTTTTCGTCCGGGGAGAAGAATGAATTTCGTAAAGCCAGACAAAAATTTATTTGCCGAAGAATTTAAAAAGAATTATTTAACTCGAACTAATTAATTTTGTTTTTAAGATGTTATTTACTTCGGTATTTGCTGTTCTATCTTGTTTCAGAATTCGGCGGTCCTTCATAAAGCTTTCAACCCCCAAAAAGTAAGGTTATAAATAATCAACTAGGTGGGAAATAAAATCGTATAAAAAAACATCAAGTCATTGGGAAAATTTCAGCGATATTTCGATGATTTTAATATATGTAAATTCAGCAAACTCTAGCCCAAACATTTATCAACATATATAACATGAGTAAAAATGAATAATGGAAGCAAACTGTTATGTATTAAACAGCAACAAAAATGATGTACTGGAGCACAGTATGATGACTTCCTTTGACAACGACGCTGCGCATTAGTAAAAGGGGGAAATGAACCAATTAAATTCACTAAATAATAGTAAATTAGGTGGAATAAAGTTAATTCTCATACAAATTAACAAATAAAAAGATCTCACCGTTAAGAACAAATTTCAATGCAATAACATTGTAAAAATAAAGGAGCTTATAGAAATTTTGAAATGGAAAAATAAGTAACGCATTCAACGGCTGAGTAAATGGAAAACATCATGTTATATGTAAAGCTGAACAGATCAGAATCAAGACTAAACTGTAAAATTTTGCATCAAATCGAACAGTAATCCAAGCAAAGCTGACAAAACAAATTCCTTCGATTAATTACCATTACATACAGGTGTGCAGGTTATCAGCAAATTGAAGCGAGTCAAACTGTCCGAACTTGTATGAAGTATGTAAGTGCTGACAACAATAAAAATCAAAGAATGTAAAATAATTCTAGTTAAGTTAAAGAGTAATAACTAATTAAAATATGAAAATGAACTAGAATTGCAAATCAATAAAATACTTTAACATCTACACAAATTAAACACAAAAAATATCTTTATAACGTTTGATCGATAACTAGTCGCACTTAGGTAAAGGTAAAATTACCTATATGCTAGTTTAAAAATTTTAAAAAGTACGTTCGTTTCGAATATCATGAACAAATACTCAAAATACTGTTAAAAACCCATACACCCCCAACCCAAATACATAGTATTGTACAATGTTATATATAAAAATGAATCGCAAAATATGTTCCTAAGCGCATAACTCAACAACGCCTGGACCAATTTGGCCAAATCTTTTTTTAAAATGTTCGTTGAAGTTCAGGGATGGTTTTTACGGCGAGAAAAATTAGAATTATTGCTGGAAAAACCCTAAAAATAGCCCTTTTTGTTTGAATTTGTTTCGTGTATCAGTTGACAATTCATCTGTCATCTGTAACAGACAACTTTTTTTTTTTAAATTTGATATGACTTGAACTCAAATCCTTTTAATCCGTACGAATTGTTTTATTTATTTAAAATTTTTTATTTGTTTAAAATTTAATTCAAATTTTAAATAAATAAAACAATTCGTACGGCTTAAAAGGATTTGAGTTCAAGTCATATCAAATTTAAAAAAAAAAGTTGTCTGTTACAGATGACTTTTGACAGATGACAGATGAATTGTCAAGTGATACACGAAACAAATTCGTATATCGTGTTTTGTGCAGAGTGTTTAGTTAGTTAGTGTTTGTTTAGTTCGTGATTAGTGAAAAAATAATTTATATTTGATATGCCTCCTATAAGACGAAGCAATTTAGGTAGAAGAACCAGAAATGCTATAAACCAAGCTAATTACCGATCTAATCGTACTGCACAAGAACGTGACGACGGAAATGAACGTGAAAGAATTCGGATATCACAAACGCGTGAAGCGCGAGCGCGACATTCAACTAATAATCGCGCAAGTTTGAATCCAGCTGCTTTCAGTTACGATGTGTCAATTGACTACAGTAACTACCAATGTGTTGTTATTGGTTCTATGAACTTGGTTTGCTCACACTGTAAGGCATTAAAATACAAAAACGAAGCCAATGGATTGTGTTGCGCAAATGGTAAAGTGAAATTGATACAATTGGATCCACCACCAGAACCATTGTACTCATTGGTTTCAGGAATAGGAACAGATTCTATACACTTTTTGACACATATTCAACAATATAACAATTGCTTTCAAATGACTTCATTTGGGGCAACAAATGCAGTTCGGGAAAATTTTATGCCAACTTTCAAGGTATGTATTATAGCAGTTACTCATAATTATTTTAGCGAACAAAATTTTCGGTCACCAAAGTTAAGATGTGTTACTAATCTTCAATTTCTTAATAATTACGAAATATATCACTTAGTCATCATATTATATGGTGATTCAGTTTCAGTGACACTTTTATTATATTTTATATTTGATAGATATTAGTTAAAACTAAATATATACTTTTTAAGATCAAATATTATTTAAGTTTGATCATTGACAATCCATTAATTTATACCACACCATAATATTTTTTTTATTTACAGATACAAGGGCAAATATATCACAGAGCAGGTTCACTGTTACCAGTGTCAGATAGCGACAACAAATTCCTGCAAATTTATTTTATGGGCAATTCACCACAAGAAATTGATCTGCGTTGGGCACATAACAATTTAGTAAAAAGGTCTATTGTAGAACAATTACAAACTTTATTTCATCAACACAATCAATTGATTATATTGTTTAAAACTGCCCTGGATCTGATGCCATCCGATAATCACAAAATTGTAATCAGAGCTGATAAAACACCTGCAGGTCAACATACAAGACGTTTTAATGCACCAACTATTGATGAAGTTGCTATCGTTGTAGTTGGAGAAAACTTGGAATCCCGTGATATTGTTTTACATCGTCGGAATTTTCAATTACAACCTATAAAGGAAACACACCGCTCATATGATGCACTGCAATATCCCATTATATTTTGGCAAGGTGAAGATGGCTACGATTTATCAATAAAAATGATAAATCCCATTACAGGTAACTAAAATATTAGTTTAGCTATGGCGATAATATCTCAGTCACTATATTATGTATTTTAATTTTATATTTGAATGTTATTAAAACAAAATCTGTTTACAGGTTCTGAAACCAACAAAAAAGTCAGTTCAATGAACTATTATTCATACCGCCTAATGATTCGGGAAAATGCAGATAATCACATATTGAAATGTCGGCGATTATATCACAAATATGTTGATGACATGTATGTTAAAATTGAAACGGAGAGATTAACATTCATCAGGTTGAATCAAACCAAACTCCGATCTGAAGAGTATATTCACCTTCGAGATGCGATTAATACTGATGGAAATGCACAGAATGTCGGTCGGATGACTATTCTTCCAGCAACATACATCGGAAGCCCTCGGCATATGCACGAATATGCTCAAGATGCCATGTCGTATGTTCGTCATTATGGTACAGCAGATTTGTTCATCACATTTACATGCAATCCGCAATGGATAGAAATTAAGCAGGAGTTATTACCTGGGAAATCATCCATTGATCGTCATGATATTACAGCCAGAGTCTTTAGACAAAAGTTGAAATCTTTAATGAATTTCATCGTAAAACATAATGTGTTTGGTGAGACACGCTGCTGGATGTATTCTGTGGAGTGGCAGAAACGAGGATTGCCACATGCACACATTTTGATTTGGTTGGTTGAAAAGATAAGGCCAAATGAAGTTGATGCAGTGATATCAGCTGAAATCCCTAATGTACAAGTAGATCCTGGATTGCATGAGGTAGTTATCAAAAACATGATACATGGTCCCTGCGGAACTCTTAATCAAAATTCACCGTGTATGATGGATGGTAAATGTTCAAAACGATATCCACGGACATTAATATCGGAAACAATTACTGGTAATGACGGTTATCCATTGTATCGTCGCAGATCGACAGCAGACAATGGAAAATCAACAATTGTCAAATTAAATTAACAAGATATTGAAATAGATAATCGTTGGATTGTTCCATATTCACCCATGTTATCAAAGACATTCAAAGCACACATCAACGTTGAATCTTGCCATTCAGTGAAATCGATTAAATACATTTGCAAATATGTAACCAAAGGGAGTGATATGGCTGTGATTGGAATTGGTGCAGAGAATTCTAATGATGAAGTTACCCAATACCAAATGGGCCGCTATGTCAGTAGTAATGAAGCAGTTTGGCGAATATTTTCTTTTCCTATTCATGAGAGACACCCTTCTGTTGTTCACTTAGCTGTGCATTTAGAAAATGGACAAAGAGTGTATTTTACAGCACAGAACGCAGTACAAAGAGCTGCTCAGCCACCATCTACTACATTAACCAGTTTTTTTGAGACATGCCAAAACGATGATTTCGCACAAACATTGCTATATTCTGAAATGCCAAAATATTATACCTGGAATCAATCCTCAAGGAGATTTATACGACGGAAACAAGGAAAACCAGTTCCAGGATATACAGATGTATATTCCACCGATGCGATTGGCCGGATTTATTCAGTACATCCAAGCAATGATGAATGTTTTTATTTACGACTGCTATTAGTCAATGTACGTGGCCCAACATCATTCCAACAGTTACGAACTGTTGATGGTGAATTGTGTGGATCCTACAGAGAAGCCTGTCAACGTTTGCAATTGCTTGAAAATGACGCTCATTGGGATCAAACTCTCAATGATGCTGTAATATCATCACACACTCATCAAATACGAACATTGTTTTCTATAATCATATCTACATGCTTCCCATCAAACCCAATTGATTTGTGGATGAAGTACAAAGATTATATGTGTGATGATATTTTGTATCAAATACGGAATAGAATGGGAAATCCAAATATACAAATCAGTGAAGAAATTTACAATGAAGCATTGATTTCAATTGAGGACATGTGCTTGATAATGTCAAACAAACTATTAATTCAATTAGGCCTGACCGCGCCCAATCGTCCTATGCATGACGCTTTTAACCAAGAGTTGCATCGAGAAAGACTGTATGATCTCAACGCTTTGAAAGAATAAATTCAAACAAATCTTCCACTGTTAAATGAACAACAGAAGTATGTATTTGAAACTCTTATGAAAGTAACAAATGATGAAACTGGAGGGATTTATTTCTTAGATGCACCTGGTGGTACAGGAAAAACTTTTTTTATTTCATTAATATTAGCAACAATTCGCTCACAAAATAAAATTGCACTTGCACTCGCTTCGTCGGGAATCGCAGCAACTTTGCTTGAAGGTGGTCGAACAGCCCATTCAGCACTAAAATTGCCATTAAATATGCAAAGCAATGAAACTCCAACCTGCAACGTTTCGAAGAACTCTGCAATGGCAAAGGTTTTGCAGCAATGTAAATTGATTGTTTGGGATGAATGCACGATGGCACATAAAAAATCTTTGGAGGCTTTAGACAGAACCTTAAAAGATCTACGTAGCAATAATAACCGATTTGGTGGTGCAATGATTTTATTAGCAGGAGATTTTCGTCAAACATTGCCAGTGATTCCACGATCAACCCCAGCTGATGAACTCAATGCATGTCTAAAGTCCTCCAATTTGTGGAAACATGTTAAAGTACTTCATTTAAGCAAGAATATGCGTGTCGAGTTGCAAAATGACCAATCTGGAAACATATTCTCTAAACAACTCATTGACATTGGTAATGGCAAATTTCCTATAGACATGTTGACGGCTTGCTTTTGCTATGACTATAAACAAGTCCCAGGGGCAATCATTAAGTGTTTGTGGTATTAATCTAGAAAACCCATGTTTCTCACATGGTCAATTGTATGTTGCCTGTTCCCGTGTTGGAAAACCATCAGATTTGTTTATCTATGCGCCAGGTAATCAAACAAAAAACATCGTATACCACAAAGCAATATAATGATAATAATAATAATAATTATGATTCACATGATTAACAATAAAGCGATTACTTACTTTTCAATCCTTATATATGTTTTATTTAATTATTTTTTATTCACAACGCCCTATCACCAGGGTGATGGTTCTGTTCAGGAGAATTTTTTAAAATACGTAGGCACAAAAACTGCCACATTACAAATCTTTTTGACAGGACGAAGTCTGTCGGGTCAGCTAGTGTTATATAAAAATTGAATAATATATATAATTGGAATAGGCTATGAAGGTAAAAAGGTATGTTCAGTTATATTCTTAGATGTAGGACAAGTCTTCCATAAAGTATGGCATGACAGCCTTGTTCATAAGCTGCAGAAAACTTCGCCAAAGCAACACACGGAAGTATTAAAATCTTACATTACAGCCAGAATATGTAGAGTCATGCAAGAAGAAGCCTACTCTACAATAAAAGAAGCTAAACAGACGTAGCACAAAAATGTGTTGGAGCCTATCTACACATGTGATATAACTCATGTTGAAAATATCACGATGGCTACATTTGCCGAGGATATTGCGATTCTTGCTGTCGTATAGCGAAGAAGCTACAGGAAAATTACAACAAGCATAATATGACAATGACAATAACTGATACAAGAGGTCTGGTTACAAAGACCTTCAGGTACCAACTGTCACTATGAGGAGAGACTCCATTCTTATGTGAATATAGAAGTATTACAACTGCTGAATAACATCAGAACTGGACACAAGACTGAACAGAATCAAACCATTGAATCTTAAGTTAAGGTGTATTTACAAATGCAAACATAGATAGTCATCACAGATATATACCTAAGTTATTATAAAGCTAAAATGTAGATTAGTCAGCAACGACTACTAAGTGTAAAAATAAAATTTAGAGAATTATATAAAATCATTACCAAGTATCGTGTCATTATGAAGTGCCACCTTTCAGCTGCACTGGGCTCAAAATATCAAGTGAACAAAATGCTCTTAGGAGCTATGCAACCAAAATGAAAAGAATTTCTTACGCCGTTATGTGACAATAGATGACATATTAATTTAGTACTAAGCAGCTGCTGAATACTTTTTGAGTGACCTATGTTAAGAAACGACAACTCAAATCTCGATAACCAAACTTCTATATATATATATATATATATATATATATATATATATATATATATATATATAGAAGATTTTATTATTTGGAACTAAATTTATAAAGATCTGTCTATCTGTGCCTGCCTCTAAAACAAATATTTACGAAAAACATCTGGCTATATCTCTCTTTAATACTAAAATACATCTACAAATATTACCAAATAACATACAATATACGATTGTTGAGTAACATTTTGCACTTTTACATAAATATGTATGTGATAACTCTCGATATCTTATGTTTACGACACGTCAATCATGCTCATACTCCGATAAAAAAAAACACTTTTCCTGCAAAACACTGATAAGTTTATTTTTAAATCGTCTGTTTTTATTCCGAGTTATTACCTTGGCGAGGAGCCGTTTCATTTAATTCAGTCCAATCTTCATTTCACGTGCGTCTGGGCGAAATAAAAGTATATTTCCCCATTTCTATGCATCTCCTGGACTGGCCCAAGGAAAAGGACCGACCTGGAACGTATGGTGGGGGAGCGTTCCGAGGGAAAATTACCGACATTTTAAACGAGCCTGCACCTGAATGCAGGAGAGTAAAAGAGAAATGTGTCGCGATAATATCTGGAAGTTTAGCGGTGGAAGTCTGAGTGGCTGCCGTCGTAAAATTCCGCCGAAACTTTTAAAAGACTTTGATTGCTGAGAAAATATATTTTTCAATTGAAAAAGTTTTATGGTCTGTCTGTGTGTTTCATCTTCCGATGTCAAGCGGAGTACCAATAAAATCCATGACCATTGTTAGAAACGTGTAGATAATATGCGAAAATAACCAATGAAAAATTACTTAATTTAATATAGCAAAATATGTATTTTAAGACATCATCTCATTTAAATTGGGAAGAAGTACTGATTATTTACAGAAAAATTAGGTAAAAAAATATTAAAAAGAGTCACTTACACATTAATATTAGTGTTACTTCAAAATGTTACATTTATTAAACAATGTAATATATGATTTAAATTTATAATGCATACTTATCTTCTAAAATGAAGATTGAAGATGTATTGCGTAGGAATCCAGAGAATATATGAGCAACTACCACATTAGAGCAACAACCAAATAATAAAAGAACATAACATATGTTGAAAAACGTACCACTCTCATACATTAACATTGATATAATGGAACTCATTTAACAATGTAATATTCAAACGCATAGTCACCAACCAAAGCGAGTTTTAAACCAACCAACCAACGAGTATAAGCAAAGGGAAATGCAGTTATTAGAAAAAGCAGAAAAAAATTATCTAATTAAATGGAAGTAAGAAACAAGGGATTGTTTTAGCAAGCAGTCAGTTTTGCATCATTGCCCTGAAATTATATATAATAGTTGGCAATAATTCATTCAAATATATTAATAATAACAGCTACAGTGTCTGTTCCTGAGATCAATAAAGAATTCATAAGTAAATCAATTGGATCCAAAATAAATAAAATTAAAAATGTTTCCTATTGAATTTAGTAGACATAAACACCAAAAACAAATGATTACAACCTAAGGGTAAATTTATAAAAGGGGAATATTTCAAGGTAATATTTGAATTTTTAATATTCTACAAGTAATATGTAAAGTTTTTGATAAAAAATACCTTTATATAGAGATATTTTAACTTTAAATATATGGTTTATCCATAATTAAATATTATATTTTATGAACACCTGCCAAGTTGGACAGATCAAAACAATCCCAAAATAATTTTATTCCTATTGGGCTACTGTATACCGACTATTAAGTCCCTTAATTAAAAACCGTTATTCATATATATTTCTTAGTGCCGGGACAATTAAAAGAACAATATTTTATTAGGAGAATTTGGAGGGAAGTGTGTATAAGACAAGACCGTAAAAGCACACCTGCACATTTTTCAAAAAAGCCGACATTTAGTGGCAATACACAGACTTTTTGATGTATTAATTCTATATTTCCAAGTTCAGCAGCCTAACAACAACATTATAGTCTTCTTATAAAAACATAATATATTTATTCATGGGCATTCATATTTTAAAGCATGTTTAGGGCATCTATAGCTTGAAAAGTTTGTGCATATTAATTTTAAAACTGAGGAATCATGATATTTGCAAAAACATAAATTCTAAAATTATTGACACTCTTTTATAGCCTTTAGTGAAATTTATATTTAAGGTGTAGTTAGTTAATAATTTAGCATTTAATAATGTTTTCCTAGAATATAATATTCATAACTTTAAGTTTAAAATTTGATTTAAAAAACTATCGATTTTTCACCAAAAATACTTAAATAATCACAAGTAACTACAACCATAAGATACAATTAATTATATTAGTTGAATGGCCAGTTCTAGCCGTTGTCAATAGATAAACAGTTCATATTTTGAAAAATATACGAGCTGACACCCACCCGCTTCGCTGATCGCAGGATAAAAGTTGTATGCAAAATATGGATAAAATCTTTAATTTCAAAATAATGAAGATGATTTAAAATTTGAATGGACTGATGTAGATATGATGCAAGTATTACTTATTAGAAAGTAATATTAGTACAAGATTAGAAACTTGGAATTGAAGTATTTACACGTTTTACTTAGAGATGTCATTTAAAAACTAATGCTTGTTTACAAATCGTACTGAGAACATATCATGATATAGGAGATAATTCAAAGGAGTACGGCTCAATAATCAATACTATTGCATATTTCTAAATATTCGTCGTTCTATTTTAAATCATTACCCAAAATATAGGACAACCAATTTCCCACAATTAAAATTGTATCCATTGTATAATCAGTAACTTTGATATCTTGAATTGAATGTTCTGAAGTTATATGCGTACATACATTTCGGTGATATTTGAATGATCATTTTTATTAGTCTTGAAAACTAACGACTGAAAATAGACGATAGTCGCAAAACAGTCGATGGTCAAAATACTATCGATTGAAAATAGTAATTACTATCTCAGCCAAATGCAAGTTTCGACTGTATGTCTACTCCTGATAACAGACGGAGGTGTACTAATTCCTTCTAGTATTAATTTTGAGAGAAGGAAGGATGGATATATTTGTTTGATTATCAGTGCTTGTCAAATCAGTTCATTTTAAATAATTTTAAATTGGCAAATGGCAGTGTAAAAAAAGGAAAGGAATTATAATACCAAATATACTTCATCGTATTTTAATATTATTAAAGTAACAATGACATAATATAACAAAAGTAATTAGTTTATTTCTATTTCATTCCAACATAGTCTTACAAATTTTATTTTCAACTAAAAACAGGCCGTAGGTTTACATATTTCTTTTCGAACTTTCTTTGGGGAAGAAAATAGATAATTGCTGGAATCTATTACATTCAAAATAACAGTTTCATTTTGAATGATGTACGAGGAATGGGGTATCGCATCCTTCTTAAATATAATAATAATTTTATTTATCGTTAATCAGCAATATTTTGAGATTTATTCCTTGAAACTTGAGTGACGCTTTATCATTCAAAAAATTTTAACAAACATAGAGAAACTTAAAAATCTGAAAAAGATAATCACAAAAAGACCTAACAGTGGTTAAGAAGGAATAAATCCACTCAAAATTAATGTACAATTATTCACTATTTATCAACCAAAATGTTGTTCCTATTACTCTATTACTTTAATAAATAATCTTGAAAAATAGAGTTCCAAAATGCTGCAATATTAATGCAAAATATATTGTTATTTACAATGACACTACATAAAAAACAAACCATATATATTACACATACATAAATTCGGCACATTATTTTCAAGATCGCGGTTAGGACGGACGAAATTAATAGGATCGAAAATAGTGACTGAAACAGTCGATAATAAAAAGTAATCAGTTACGTTTTCAATGGATAGCTTTCAAGGCTAAGTATTATATATATATAGATAACCAACAGTACATATCCAACATACAGATGTACATTATAAACCACACAATACCGCACTATTCATTAAATTAGAACATCAAAATAGTAGTAATAAAGTAGCAAATAATATAAAATAGTAATGATGAAGCAAAAACTTACCGAATTCTCTCGGGTAAGTCGACCTTGGTTTTCTTCTTTGAATGGGCTCCGTGTACCGGGGATACGCTGGGTTCGGAACCAGAAGCCGGTGGCGAGCTACTGCCCGAGCTGGAGCAGGACAAACTGCCGGTTCTGTTGCGCCCGTCTATAATCTGGGTGACGGGGCCGATGGTCAAGGAAGGCTTAGAGTTACGATTACGCCTTTTCTTCTTCTTAGAATTGGTCGTATCGACTTCCTCAATGCGGCCGAAGATGTTCGAAGTGGGCGGTGGCGGCATCCAGTCTAGGTCT
Organism: Rhynchophorus ferrugineus; assembly: GCF_030347505.1. Classification (NCBI taxonomy): domain Eukaryota; kingdom Metazoa; phylum Arthropoda; class Insecta; order Coleoptera; family Curculionidae; genus Rhynchophorus; species Rhynchophorus ferrugineus. The sequence continues at coordinate 69,208,646 of NW_027472581.1, forward strand.
TTCTTAAGGTGACCGCGACCACATCTAAATAAGCGGACCGATTAATACCGGTTGAGATTAATTATGACAGCAGAGATAAACTCACTTGCAGCCGCATGCCTTGTATGCCAGATCATAGCCTTTCTTGGTCCACAAATTCTGATGGCGTTGTCTCTCGGACCAGGACCGCGCACGACCGCAAGTTTTGAGATAAGCTAAAACACCTTGTTCCCATTGTTCGAAACACTCACGGTGCATGTATCTTCCGGCAGTACAAACATCATTATTGCAGGTGACCTAATCGAAAAGAAAATAAAATAGATGTGAAGATACAAAGGCAAAAATATTGGACAAAAAACTGCCACGTACAGAACATCACCTGTTAAAAGACTTGAGTAAAAAACACTTTAAATATTATGGCAACTTTCAAGAAAAATAACAATATACGCCTGTTTGTTTAGCGCAGTGGTCAAGACGAGAGGACGATCATTCAACTATAGCGATAGCCGCAGGTTCAAATACTGCTGGAGCAAGGTCGTGTAAATTTCAGTTTGTTTGTCTTTAATTATAGTTGTCCTTAGAGCAAAAGTGCAAAATAAGGGAAATTATCTCAGTCACAACTAGACTGTAAAATATAACAAAAATATTGCATATAACTTTTCTTAATGATTTAGTCTGAATCTAAACCACGCCATTAAACATACCGACTGACAAGTGACCAATCTGACGCCCATCTGGTCATGTAAAGCCAGTGTTAGTACATTTTTTTGTATAACATAAAGAAACGCAAAGCAACTTAATTAGAAATATCATTTAATACTAGGGGCCACCATCACATCGCCTCTGCTAATGCAGTCGCAGAACTAGCAGGGTATAATTTATAATACTTAATAAACCACAGAATACAAGAAATATTATACATTAAAATAAAAAAATATGATAATAGAAACAGTAATTAGACACCCAAAAATTTCAAAGAAATGTGGAGACTAAACCAGAAGAACAATAATTAATAAGAAAGCGATATTGGATAGCAAATAAATGGTAATTACTCTTAGATAAAGTATTCATTAAAATACGAACAAAACAAATAACTTTACATACCATAATAACCACATGGAAAAGAACGGTAAAATTAATTAGTATTCAAACAATGCAAACATTTTACGTAGAACAACTAAATAATCGTAACAAGATGTTTCAGAAAGAAGCTGGTAGAAGTTTTCTATGTTTAGGTATATGACTTAATATTTATATATTAAACATTGACATTATAATAAAAAACTATATCTACAATTACTGAAACTAAACTAACGAATTCGTAGAACATTTCATCAGAATTATTCATTCATGAAGCAGATAATCCCCATATGATGCAAATATATAAAACAATCAATATATACTCAAAATGATGCCTGTATAAATGATTTAGCATATATATTAATTCTTTATTTATATATTTAATTCATTCTAAATAAAACTATTTATATGTAAATACGAAGCGAGAATAAATTTGAATAAATTAACATGACACTGGTCCAAAACACAACATTAAAACATCAAAATTAATACGTCAAAACTTGTAAGGAAGAAACAAATGGGATCTGATTCTGTCAAAAAAACAATAAATTGTAGTATAGTTTGGGAGTAATATAAAGCAAAGTACAGTGGTTATTATAAAAGAATGTATCCAAAATTGTGTAAACAACTAATAGTTTTACTTTATAGATAAGAAGACTGTCAAGGAAATTAGAATAAGCTATAGATAATATTAATCATTAATGTTGTCAAAATTTCAAAGTATTAAATATTAAAATCGTGAGAACATAAAAGAAGAAATAATCTAAAATAAAGCAATAGTAAAAGTAATAATTACTTCTATGTACATAATTAATATTTGCCGCGTTATTATTAGTTGGGAAGAATAAAATGGGTTGTACGTACGTGAATTACTGTAGAGATTACATTAAAATACTGGATGTAAACTTAGGTGCATTGCAATACGAAAAATTAAAGAAGACGTAAAAATACAAAGAACGTAATTCCAATTCGTTGAATTCCACTGGTGGCTTCGCGGTAGTGTGTTTACAGTAAGATAAAAAAACAATTTATAGAGTTTTGTTAACAGCAGCGGCTTGATAAGGAATGCACCGTGTGAAATGTGAATTTTGTTATGTATGAACTAATGAGATTTGTTTTTTCAAAAAAGTTTTGATATACTGTAATTATATTATTAGTTATTGATTTTAAATTATTACTAACTGTATACTAAATAGTGGATATAAAATTAAAATATTATACCTGATCGTACAAACTACACACTATAAACACCGAAATCACTAATATAACACTTTGATCATTTGATAATGATACTGCACAGTAGGTTATAACTCTAGTAATATAGGGAAAGGGAATGGTTAATTCTTACAGATAATTTATTTATTAATTTCAGAAAACAAATCATGAATAGTAAAATGTAGCGGAGTGAGAGGAGAGGTAAGGTAAGCATAAACGCCGGCTTCACGGACATAAACAAGCCTGACCTTGAACTTGTACAAGCTACTTCTGGTATTTATCTACTAACCCTGACGGTGTCACGTAGATCGTCCAGGGCTATAGCCATGGGGTCTTGAACGGGATTGGATCCAAGCCGTTGCTGGGCCCGCAGACAATCTCCGGAGGGTACACAGCACCTGGTGTACCCCAGTCCGTCTAGGCCTCCGACGACGACGTGGTCCATGGCGTGAACGCGACGCGGTGCCATCGGCGTGGACGCGACGAAACACAAGGACCTGGCGGCCACGAACGTGGTTCTGCTGGTACTAGGGCTGACTCCTGTTGTGGGCGGGGGGAAGCTGGGGGGTTGGCGGCGGTGCTTTAGTGTGCTGCTGAGCTCGAGCTGTACAAACGACACGCGCGTCTTGCTTCCAGGCCTCTACGAAGCCTACTGGTTGGCGCGGTGCGTGCGGATCCTTCGCGTGGCCGTCGACGACGACGAGAAAGCGAAAGGAGGGGGGTCACTTTCGGTTTCGGTGGCGCCGAAACGTGCGCCGGTTTCACTCTCGGAGGCCCTGACCGGAGCAGAGCGTCGCGATGCACCCCGGATCGGCAGCGGTGGGGATGGTGCAGCGACGATGACGGCCGCCGCGGTGGGGGTGGCGATGCTTTCGCGTTCGTTTTTCAGTTTTCATAAGGAATAAAACGACAGTTGGGGTTCGTGCCGTTTTGTTTTGTTTTAAATTGACGGATACCGATACGTTCATTTATTCTTGAGAGGAAGTTCTCTCAATATTTTTTATTAGCATAAATTGAATTAAAAAAAACACAAACAGGTTTGGAAAAAATAGTAGATGGCCGTACCATCATGATTCTGAATGAAAAGAAAAGGATAAATTGTAGAGAGCACCCTTTCCTCGACTCAAGAAAGTGTTAATGTCAGCTTTTCGGGATACAAAAATAATTTTAATTGTGGATTACCTCAAAACTCCTGAAATAATAAACTCAGATTGTATACTTTTCGACCAATTAGATAGAGACATTATGAAATGTGAAGCAATTACCACTTTACAGAAAAAATAATTAATTCCCATCAACTAACCTAAAATTTCTCTTTACATCTAGGGGGACCTAATTTAGGACCTTCTTGTCTAATAATGTCTATATATTAACACTTGTTTTTTCTATCAAATGCATGCCACTACTGACAATCAATTGGTTTGATTCTTTTAATTATGTACCCTGTTCTGGCGTTATCTAAGAATTGCAATACTTCGATGTTGTTGTTCTCCTTACAATGCTTTTAATTTCCAGAGAGACAATCCATATCTAGAAGTATAGAAGTAATCAGCCCTATACAAATTCTTCTCAGGACTTTCTTCTTGAAAACTTGCATTACATTTACATTGCTTTGTACGCAACATCCCAATAATTGAATTTCGTGGGTTCCTATAGGTATTAATACTTGCTTGAATAGTAATAATTTATTATATACCACTTTATATATTATATATCATTGTGATTTTCTCCCAGTTAGCTAATATATTTTCCTATATTTGAACTCTAGTTATTTAATTTTCTTTTTTACATGCCCCGTCAAGCAAAATTCTGTATCAAGATTCTATATCATTTTATATCATTCCGACATACTTTCCGGCTATTGTTTTAGTGAAATTTAGTGACAAAAATGATTCCGAGATAATTAGTGTTATTGCAGTATATAAAGATAAAAATATTTATTGTTATTGGTGCTTGTGCGGTCTGATTATAGATAAAAAAACATGCTCTGAAAGTAAATCTATTCATTAATTTTTATTTTCCAGGCCCGGGTCCAACTATTTATATTGTAATTTTCGTGTTGTTTTTTTTTCAGATTACTTCTTCGTTAGTCTCCGTTAGCAAGGATAGCAATGATCGAAGCATCATCAGCAAATGTAGCCATCTTTATATTTTAAATTTGTACTATATCCCATGTGTAAAATAGGTAAAGAATTGGCTTCAATACACTATTATGGTACACTTGCTTTAGACTTTTTTTAAAATTGTAGAGTAGGCTTCCTCTTGTTAGCCTTTAAACATTCTGGTGTTTTTCGGTAAAACTTTTCGTAGCTTATGATCGAAGAACTTATTGAGCAACGTAATATATTAACAAAAGTATCATAATATACGCTGCTATGCCTTAATGACGAAAACTCGGTTTGGAAAGAATAAAACTGCAATTATATTACCGAGAAATTGATTGATAAAATATTTTTTTTTATAATTATTATAACAGATTTAACTGTAGTAATAACAAAATTTTACCATTATCAAAAGGGCTTATAAATAAATATGATTTTTTAGAGTTGAATATTACCGTAATATATAAACGTATTTAAAACGATTAATTACTTATTTATTGAGTAAACAATACTAAAAATGTACATGTTGTCACGTACGTGATTGATATTGAATTAGTGTTGAAATATTAATTTAAAAGTGCTTTAAACATGTAGGAATTAAATATATATTGTAAGCCTACAAATACTAAAATTGTGAGTTGGAATTTCCTTTTGACCAATTATGGTTTACCTGAAATAAGTTTTATTGGATAACAAACCACGATTTTACACAATGGTGAGTGACCAACTTATTATCAAACAATAATTATTATAACAATGACATGACTGTGATGATTGTTTCTTATCAGATTTTATTGGTTTATATCAAACCCATATTAGAACATTTATGTTTCTGACACTTATGTTAACTTATGTTCTTTGACGTCATTAATTTTATTTTATAAATTAAACTAATGTATTTCAGAAAAAAAAATCCTCGACGTTTTTATATTAAATATCATAACAATAAGTCATTGTTGTTTTTGACATATGCTTTAAATATCTAATAACAGATCCTGATCGTGAGAATGTGATCACTCTTCATTGTGATCATTCACTGAATGAGAATCACTCATGAAGGGATATAATGAGTTAAAAAATTAAGTTTTTTCATGTTTATTTAAAGCGTATTTATTCATATGAATTCTACGCATTAGTCAATAATATTTGCGCCTTTTTGATCCACCTACCTTTTGCCATTCTATTAAAAAAACTAGAATAGCATGTAATTAAAAGGCCGAGTATTTGAGGATAAGTGTGGTTTACCATTGTCGTAACGCAAGACGTCTTTTCTAATAACAATATGTCGCTTTTTTAGACCGCCTGCTTCAATCACTTTAGCTGGAGACACCCGAGGTCCAAATTAACGGTTAACTTCGGAAATTCATTAATAAACAATTATTTCGCACCGGAAATTAGCATTACAATCCATCACTTCAAGGTAAATTTTGCAACCGTTTGTATGTGTTTGTAAGTTCAAATGTAGAGCTCTTTTCAGTATCCAGTCTTAACGAAATGGTTTCAAGCTCTTTCATGGTTCATATTTGTGTCCGTACTCATATTGCGAGATGAAATATCTCACTCCCCCTTGATACGTTTAAGAATTGCATCAATTTTCTCTGATTGACCGACGAGGGCGAGATTAATCTTTAACAGCTGTAGTTCCAGAACGAAAATGATCAAAACGATTCTGATGTTAGCATGCAAACGTAAAAATTTTCAAGAGAGAATACCTTTTTTTCTGGAATCCTCTATGGGTTATGACTTATACAATGCGCTATTGTATTTATTGTTATATATATTTTATGTTATATGACGTGTGTAATTTAAGATAGATTTACTGGTAAAGGTTTGAATAATGATTATTAAATTGTGACCGTTTGTTATTGTCACTGCGTATAAAATGGTGAATATTAGGTGTGTGAAATTTACTATGGGTTTTGCATGTAATGCCAGGTGAGAATCAGCCGCTCTGAACCGACGAGAATCATTCGAGAATCATCACCATTGAGATTTGCCGGATTTTAAAGGAGATTCTGCTTTGATACAAGTGACATAAGGCATGCTTACTCGTGGTACAGATACACGCCTGGTACACTTTTATATAAGTCTTGGTAACAACCATTTTCGTATTCGTTTCTAGTTATTTGTGACAAGACTTTGTGCTTGACACGATTCTTGCTTAATATTCACAGAGACCCATGACCCATGAATTTGATGAACACACTGATTTTTATCGCTGATTTTTCACCATCTACGGGTTCGTCGTGGTTGCATAGAAGGTCCGTAAATTATCAGAGATTCATATTCCCAGACTTTTCAAGGCTAACGTAGTTCTCGATGTTGGTCTGTTTACTGTCATAATCGTAAATCTTCCATCGGGTTAAAATATACTCTACATTGCCATTATATTGATAAGAGCGAACGTCTGCATGTTCTTTTCACCCCACAAGTGTTTCATCTTGTCCATTTCGCACCTAATTTTCCCACACAAATATTTTAAAACTTATCTAAAGTAAAATAAGAGTTTTTAAATGTAATTTCTTTTTTCAACTACTGTAGTATGGACAAGCGTTTTTATTATAAGTTTTCCTAGAGATTATAATAGTTTTTGTTATTTTGAAATAGAGTATTTTTAATAAATAATAGGGTGTTTTCATCTATATTCTTTTTCGAAATAAGAAAAAATATTGGCATATATTTTACAAAATGGCGGCTATACGTGTGCTATTAATACCATATTTTTAAATACACTCTGTGATAACAGGATTAACAGAATCAAGAAGCATAATGATTAGCGTTGGGAACTATAGACTGAAAACGACTGCCTGTTTAGTAATTGACTACTTTTTACTATCGACTGTTTCAGTCACTATTTTCGGTCCGACTGATTTTACAACTATTTACTATGGACTATTTCAGTCGTGTAATTTTAGTTACTATTTTCGGTTGTACCGGTTCCATTCGAGTGATTTTTGACATTCTAGTTCCGCTTTCCCAGCCGCGACCTTGAACAAAATGTGCCGAATTTATACTTACACAGATTTATACGTAATACATAAAATTTTATGTTTATTTTTATAGTTTGCTTGTAAATAACAGTATATTGTACATTAATATAGCGGCTTTTTGGAAAGCTATTTTTCAGGATTATTAATGTTATAGGGCAAAAAGAATAAAATTGTGAATGGTAAATATTAAAATACTTTTGAGTGTTTTTATGGAAATAATAGGTTTTTTATTTGATTGAGTTCTTTGTTTCGATCTAACTCTTTCGATTTTTGTTCAAGCCTTTTGAATGTCAAAACCTCTTTCCTAAAATTTTAAAAATTAAATTTAGATTCGAAAGGTTCCAAACATTTCATCGATTTGAAGATGTTTTTACAGTAGCCGTTAACAACTGGAGGAAAGCTGAATAATATATTTTTGAATAGTTAATATAAAAATAATTCTGTTCAATAATAAATGAAACTTTTTAGGTTCTGTCTATGTTCTATTGTATTATCTATATTTATTATAGTAAGATATTTAAAAATAGCAATTAACAAAATATTGAAATACGTGATTATTTCATTCCATTTTCATGAATTCAAAGTAACGCTAAAATATAATATTAACTGACACTGCCATTGCCCATTTAAATTAATTTAATATGAACTAATCCAAGTCATGGTTAGTTCATATCACAACTGAACCAAGTCATCATCTACGTCATTTCCTTTCTTATATTTTATACGGGAAGGAAAAACAGTCGAACAGTGCATTATATATAGTAATAACTATTTTGAGTTGCGAGTTTTCTGACTATCCACTGTTTCGATTGTACAACGCCAATAATAAAAAAATATGTACTCTACATAAAACGATGGTTCAAGTTGCACCATATTAAAATTGTATTTCTAAGACCGTATTTTTTTATTTCCAACTTTTTTCTGGACGTTGTTATGCTTCGTCAATCATCTTTTACAATGTGAGATATTGAATTAGGGTTGATCCGATTAATGTTTCGTATGGAATGCACAAGCCATATATATTTCGACTAAAATTCAACTCAAATAGATCACGGCTAAAAATAACCATCACTGAAACTAATAACTTTGAAGACAAAGCTCTTTCATGCTGCTAAGAGCCCCAACAATCGAATTCAGTGGAACATGATTGATCATGTTGTGGCTTTTTTACTCGCTGCAAACAAAAATGACATAAAGTTGTACCAAACCACTCTCGTGTTTTTTGAGTAGATTCAATGTTTCTTTTATTCTTACCAACAGTTTTTATTTTATTCTTTACAGTTTTTTTTGGAACAAATAGAATATCCAGTAATTCGGAAATTTGCTATTTTTAAACAATATATTGGTTTCACAAGATTGATTTTTAGAATATTTCTGAATTATATCAATGCATAGAAATTATAAAATGGATGTAGTTTCAGTCAATAAAATCGAAAAAAGTACCAGTCGATATAGATCCTTAATATATGGTAATAATTATTTATTTATACAGGAAATTTTATACACAATACACTTTGAAATGTAATAATTAATACAAATTTTCGTTCTCACTCGATTGTTTGAACAAGTTAGTAACATATTGCAACATATTGATCAAACACTGTAATAAAAATTTGATTATTTGTCTATTTCTTTAATCGCATTTGATTATTAATCTTTCTGTATTCATTTCTAAGATATTTATGACGTCGTACTGTTTATATGTTTCGTCAAAATGGATTGCTCATTAGGAAGAAAAAATAAATTGTCACATCAATGACCAACGGTTTGTTTAAAGCTCTCTGTCTGAAATTATGTAATAGTTTTTACATATTAAGCATTAGAGGTTTAAAATTGATACTATGTATTACTTTGTTGCTTAAAAGGTCGATTTTAATTTATTTATTATAGTTCTTCAGCGCTAATAGCCTAAAAAGCTTTTGAGTGTTATTTGAAATTTAGATAATATTTCTAGGATTTGGTATCATACGAGATGAAATGAAACATTAAATATTTTTATTTCTATTTTTTCTATCTATATTCTATTTGTCACATACACTTTGCATACATACGCGTACACAAAAAAAGAAAGAAAATGCCATCTTGTGGTTTTGTTTGTTTTGCTGAATCTGTTACTTGTTAAACTAACTGACCTGATACCAAATGTTACCTTTCGATTTTTTCAACCTACTGGAATTTAGCAATGTATTAAAAATTATTAAAAGTTATTAGAAACTATTATTTAAAAAAAACTACAACTCCAAATCTTCAAAGTTACTCCAAGCATATTAGAATTTGGAAACTCTTAAAATAACCTTACTTTAACTCAGGGACAAATATTTTAGTTTAGGAAACCATTAAAGGAAGACGAATGAAGATAATCATATATGAAGCTGATAATCGTAAAGAATTTGATTCTAAAATATTTTTGATACTAGTATTCATTCACTTGAGGTATCATGGGCTTAGTCAATATTTTCAGTAGCAGTTTGCTGCTGGAACATTTCTCAGGATAATAGAAATTTGGGCAATTTGGTTGTAATGGTAACCAAACCAGGTAAACCAAAACTGGAAAGGGCCTCGTACAGACGCTTATAGAAAGAAGCATTCTACTAGTAATTGAAAAACTAATCGAAACATTCTTTCTAGAGAGAATGAAGGAGCACCTAAAGGGAACAATTTAACAAGTACATCGCACTATAGATGTCATCAGTGCATGCCTGGAAAATGGACTGACTTTTTGGGAACAAGTAAAGCTTTTGACAGAGTTTGGCATGATACTTTCTCCTGGAAACTAAAACTACACATATTTGTTATCACATACTACTTCAATGGAAGAAGCTTCATGATTACGTGGAATAATGAATATTTTGCCTTGGCCAAAATACGCTTGGTAGTTCCACAAGCCAGCGTACTGGGACCGGTGTTGAACCTGATTTACAGTGCGGACCTTCCAACAAGGGAGGACAAAATGACTGTGACTTATGCTGATGATACTACCGTCTTGTCGCTACATTTTGACTCAAAACTGTCTTCATTCCGCCTTCAATGCCATCTAAATAAAATAGAACAAACCAAACCAAGTCAACTCATGTTATTTACACTCTGGGAAGAGAAACACCTCCGTCAGTCATATTATATAACGAAAATTTCTCACAAGAAGAACATACAAAATACATAGGTATTTACTTGTAATTATAATTATATCATATCTGAACCTAGAGTAAACAAGTCGATAGCCAACTCCGTAGTGTGCACAGGTCGCCACACCCACTTAAACTAAGAGAAGAGAACGATGGTATATAAAACAATCATCAAGGTAATGTGGACATTAACTGGTATTAAACTATGGGGCAACAGCAATATTGAAATATTAGAAATACTCCAGAGAAATACCATTAAGGAATATATTCAATAATTCTCAGAGCATGAGCAACAAGTACATGAAATACGGGAGCTAGCAACGTAGAGAAAACAATAGTTTCGGGTAACCTAATATTTTGACATTTGATCTCTTTCACTCTTTTCGTCAGCATTCGACACATCTGGCTGGGGGCAGGGGTTGCGTTTATCACTGTACATCGTATGTGTAGAGGTAAAAATATTCAATTTTTAAATTAAATATCAATGGATAATTTTTTAATGGCTTTTGATAGGCTAGAAAACATGAATTAAGTTTTTAAGAAATTATGCTAAAATATCAAATGGTTACTAGGTAAATATAAATTAAATGTTTCAATGCGTTTTTTGCAATTTACTTTTTTCGAAATAAGTCCGAAAAAAGATATACAGTAGAGCAGATGGCTGAACAATATGGTCACATAATATTACGACTTCCTTGCTATCACTGTATATTCAATCCAATTCCATCAATAACTGTTTGGATATGTGGAAGGATGCATTGTCGACCTTTACACCTTGGGTTTGGATTAACTCGATAAAATATACAGAGGAAGCAATTGATAAATGGTGGAATCCTGAACATGTTTTAAACATATTGGAAATTAACAGTTTAGTGATTCATTTGGACAGTGACTAAAGGAAACTTTCGGGATATGTGATATTGCTGTGCAATGCTGGAAATTCCTGAGGCAGAGTGATGAGAGTGGAAACAACTAAAGATGTGCATATAATTAATAGAGTTTAAGTGTAAAAAATGGTATTGTAGGCTGTGAAAGATTTGTATGATTAGGTTAGAATGTATGATGAGAGGATGAATCTAGTAATCCGTAGATGAATATTAACTGTTTTGTAGATATCGTAAATGTATTACACAGGGTAGTGGCAGAAGAATTAAAAAAAAATATAGTGATATCAAGATGACTTGACAAGTAAACACGTCATCGAAGGAAACAAGAACTAGACGTAAAAAGTTAAATATGCTTCCTAATAAAAGTAAAATATATTAATTTGATATATACTTGTTAATTAAGCGGGTTACGCCTCCAAGGGGACAACACTACATAAAAAAATCGCGCCTAGAACTCTACATCATGGTTAAATGTAAATATAATAAAACAACTCTAACCTACAAATTATTATACCTGTGTTCTTAATTGTAGTTTTAAGTCCTTCGATAATATATGCTATTAGATGTGCTATAATGTTGAAATAAAATATATAAGTTTGATGACATTTTTGTTTAATTTTATTTAGGCTAGAATTTTGTTTCATATCAAAGATAAAATGAACTAATACTCAGAGTTGATGCGGCAATATTGTGCCGTTTTGACGTTACAAATTTAGATGACGTATGTGCAAAATAACTTTGAATAGACTATAGATCTTAATATGAAAAGTGTAAGGAAGGAGATAAGTCAGCATAGCATAAAATATTAAAGAAGACTTGTGTGCAATATATAAACGATCTGACATTGGTGCTGAATAGAGTAGCGGAGTGAGGCTTAAGAGATGCGACATCCCCAGTCTCACCAACCGATTCGCGTAGCGGAATTGAGGCTCCCTCATAAAAATCATACAATAAACAAACAGTTTAGAAGTCAGACAAGATAGTGGCTTATTGGTCTGGGATAGATTTCCATGGTACAGGAAAAAAGGAGATCTACGGATGACGTGAAATACCATTTTTACTGAGATATAAATAAACCAATCTGACAATTTTTCTTACGGTTATGTTCACTTCGCCACCTATTACATAAAACGCGTAGTTAATTATTTGAGAAAGCATGCATCTGTTTTGAAGAATAACTCATCTTATATCTATAGCTATTAATAGATTCATACATTTGTAATTCCAGAAAATATATAGGAATCATTCGAATTTTCGTTGAAAATATTATTAATGTTGGAGAAACGTTGGAAAGCATATAATGAAAATTGGCAAAAACAAAATACAATATCTCTCGGAAAAATTCAGATCAACCGTATACATTTTTTTATTCTGATAAAGTAGTTTCATAATAAACATTATATACTTAAGATGTATATTTAATTTTTGGGATAAATATATTCAAGGAATATTTTTATATTTGCATAATAATTAATATATTACTTGATTTAATGTGTTTATTGTATTGTATTGTGTTATAATAATTAATAATAATATTATTAATATAATAATGTGTAATAATGTATTGTTTGATATAACATAAATAAGCAACTGCATATATTATTAACCTATAAAACACAGATAAATATATACAAAAGAGATGACATAATTTTTATATGTAAGAGATAGAGCACACTTAAACTCTAAATATGGAGGTGGGAACTTTAGGACTGCATTCACTTTAATACAAATGCTTTTGAGTGCAAATCAGAGCAAAAAAGCAAAATATACAAAAATACAAACAAAAATACATGACAAAAATAGAATCCCATCTGAAATCCCGACTTTTAAGGCTCTTTTTTTTGGCAGACTAAGTAATTGAGGTTACCTATATATCTAGAATATTGTGCTGACTTTTATCTTTCAAACTCATTATTATATGGTTTCATTGAATCAGTTTTACTAGAGATATGCTATTTAACAAGATTCAATCACTTATTATTTTTGTTGTTTGAAGTAGTAAAATAATTAGATATAAATTTTAAGTATATAAAAAGCTTTAAAAGAGTTAATAGAGCAAAAGGTATTTTAAGCAAAGGCAAATAAAATAAATACTTATATTTTATAAAATACTTATATTATACAAATTACCTAACGTGTTATCTTTAAGTCGCGTAAGTGAAATATAAAATAAAAAAAAACAATATTTTAACTATTTTTATTTAAAATACAAGATACAAATTACTAAATACAGTCTATTAATCATTATCTATTAATTACATTATATCTATTATTATATAATTTTATCTATTAATAAGAGTATAAGTGTAAGTAAGTATACGTATAATCAGTACTATCAGACATTGTTGGAAATGAATAAAAAATACAAGAAACATTATTTCTACAGATCCTGATAAGCACAAACTTATGTTATATTGTATGAACACATTTTTTATTCTTAGATAATTCATTTTTTACAATTCAAGCCTATTAACTGTAACTCCATTTTTGATCACTGAACATGTTCGCAAGAACAATAATCAATCATCTCTTGTTAGTCACAGGAATTATTTCATGTTTTTTCTAATTTGTTTTTAAGGTATGAATTAAAAGGATTTTAATTTTTGCCCCTCAACTGTTGTGTTGCTTTCTACAACCAAAGCATTTTATAACTAGAGAGGGAGTTTCAAAAACTTATTAATTTTACTACTTCAATAAATGTCTCCAAGGATTGTAGCTCTATGACCGAGAAAATTATCAAATAAGTCACTTAATTTAGATTTATTTCTCATAATCTACACTGTAGAATTGTAAAAAGTGTTTTATCTTATGGGACATGAATTTATTAACTGATGTTCAAGATAGTCTTTTATGACGTTTTCTGATTTGGGCTCTATTTGAGATGTATTTATGTTAAAACGTATTTTGAAGCCATAATACTAACTACAGAATATAATAACAATAATAACAATATGTATATGTTGGTATACTAACTACAGAATATAATAACAATTATGTATATGTATTTCAATTACATATTCTAATTATAAGTACTACAAAAACTGCCCAATTCCGGCAGGCTCATACAAAAAAAAACAGTACATAAAAAATAACATAACATATAAAAATGGATCCAGGGTTTTTCACATTTAACTTACACATTTGACATATTTGAGGCACATCGAAGAATTTACACCACACTTGTTCAACAATCTGCCTAGTGGGCAGTAAATATTTTTTATGACAATAACGTGAGAAATAGAAAATCACTTTACTAAATGAAATATTCTGTGTAAAATATCTTATAATAAAGTACGTCTTGCCCTAAAGTTTATATCTAATAAAATAGTGAATAATAAATCAATTTATAATCATGATAACATTAAATTATTTTGGAATATAATATTACTAAATAAAACTGTCAATCTATATGATCCAAAAAGAATATATCCACCAGTGATGTACTAATAATGGCAAGTAGAGAGGACAAGCAAAATGGATGCAATGAATCCACAATAATTGCATGTTGTAGTTTCACTACCCGACTGCTTGTATCTAAGCAGGTGTAAGCCATTATAAATAGGGAATTTGCTTTTGATTAGCCACAGTCTGTTATCCCTTTTCACTAAAATCCTACTATTTTTGTTGTACTTGGAAGATAAGGTTATGCACTTCTAGTAATGATTATTTTTTATGTTAAGTAAACAATTAAGACCTTTACATTACATAATACACCTATTTAGGTTATTTAATGACCTCAGTATAAATATTTTTAAAAACTTTAGTTTGTTGCAATAATTTAACACACGTATATAAAACTTATTATATAAAGTTTGCTGTAAGCTTTCTTTGTCCACTCCTGTATTTCTACAACTACACGTACAGTTAACAGATGTTCAGATCGAACCAGATAAAAAGTTTTCTATATTTTTATTCACATTTGTGCGAATGATCCGGACGTGTGTTATCTTCAACGTCTTTTCGTCCATTTTGGGAGTGTTTACACAACGTTACACTAAAAATATATGCATATAAAAATATTGTTTGTCCTAAATTTAATTCAAAAAGGCTAGAATGAAAAGGCTTAAATGGCACTTTCTTTTAAATGATTTCGTAATTTGAAATCTTACCACAATTAATTGTAGTAAAAGTAGTAAAAGATATATTTATTATTTTAATTATAAGTCTTATATTTTAAATGATTTGAATATAAGCGTAAAATATTAATCTTAATAAAATAAATTATATATTAGTTTTTTTGCTTCTTTGGCTCTCATTTTAACGACTCTTGATTTAATGACTTTAATTGACCCCAAATATTGAGCTTTGTGAAAACATGCTATATAGTTGTTTATTGCAGTTTTACTTTAATTAACTTCAGTAGTACAATCATGTAATCTTCATGTAATACATTTAAAAGGCATAACTCTATTTATTAATTGTTAAATGACGTTGTACAAATATTTTTTTCAAATACCATAGTCCTATCTATATTTAAGTTTAATAGCTTATTAAACAGAATCTATTATTTAATAAATGAAACTATTGCTAAACTTTTGGATACCATAATTTCAAAAAGGGCATGAACATATGAACGTAAGGATATTTGTTAAAAAATAGGCAGTTGTGGATCTGGACCATCATTATCTAAGATCTAAGACTGGTATAATGGATTTGAACGAGTTCCTAACTTGATTGTAACCATAAAGTTGTTGTCCCCCATTAACTTGTGTTTATCCCGAAAATATTGTAGGAGTGGTTAAGATAGTGAAGAGGCACAATTGATTTTTTCAATATGATACAATATTAAAAATACAATCACCAATAAAAACGATTATACCTGCAATCTTTCTTAGAAGTATGGGTCTAATAGATGCCATTAAATCAGAAGACCAACGGAGATATTGCTAAAAAATCTCAATTGTAATAATACATCCTTCTATAGAAAATAATTAACTCTTCAGTATTTAGCCCGAAGCGATTATTTCTCTTTATTAACCGACTTCAAAAAAAGAGGAGGTTCTATATTCGACTGTATATATTTACATGCATGTTCATCGATTTCTCTGATAATTGTGGAGAGTGTACTTCCGAGCTGGTCTCATTAGAACCAAATCAGGATCTGATGGTGGACTCCGGGAAAATCGAGGGAAACCCTCAAATTAGCCCAAGGCAAGTACATATTTTCACATATTTTTTTATGTAAAATTATTAGATATATAGATATATTTTTTTATAACATCTTTATTAGATACGCTTAGTACAATCTTAATTTACAATTAATTTATTACTACTTTTCCTATGTACTTGGATTAATTAACAAGCAAGACGAGTGCGAGAAAATACATCAGTATGTATTCCTTAATTATAAAATTATAATTATTTATTAATTATTAACTTATAGCTATAGGTTACACTAATATTACACACTAAATGTTCACACAAGTTCGTATGGTTTTGTTCGTTAGTATGAACTTATATTATCGTTAGTATGTATGAATTAGTAATCTTCTTTCGTGTTTTAAGGCGAAATACTGCACAACTTCGCAAATCCATTTGATTTCCAGGTCATTGTGCAGTTCTTCATTGGTTACATAGGGATAGGCATTGGTAATCAATCGAAAAACCTTGTTTTGACAGCGCTGTATGACTAACTGATTTAAATTTTTAGTGCAACCCCATATTTGCACCCCATAGGTGCAAATTGGCTTTATAATTGTATTATAGATCAACCTCTTTGATTTTAGATCAAGTTGAGAGTATCTTCCGACTAACCAGTATAGTAGTTTTATTTTGGTTCTAATGTGTTTTGCTTTTTGTCTAACGTGATGCTATAGATATATAATATAGATAATGTTATTGCTGAGCTGATATGGCGGAAGACACCTCCTTAACGGTTAGGAGTTCTTTAAATATTATGAGGATGTACAGACAACTAATTTTATACATTATGAAATTATTTAAGTAAGGTGATGACGAAAGCAAGAACCAGTCTTCTATATCTTTCAGAGGTTTACGAGGAGTTTTTAGTAATGGTTTGCGTATCAAAGTCGTTCAATGCAAAAGTCAATCAGTTTGCTTTTTAAGCACTAACAATATCAAATGAGAAGCCTTATAAACATTGCAGGCAACTATCTTTATGGTGTAGTAGTTAGAGCGTTCAAACACACGCGGGGCCGCAAGATCGATTGCCGGCAGTGTGTAAAGACTTCTTGTTGTTGTTCTAGTTTGGTTAGAACATTTGTCAAATAACTTAAGCTAGGTAACGGACCCTGAGGCCTAAAGTGTTCCTCATTTTCAATCATTATTTCTTTATTCCTATTTTTCCTCATACACCTTTAATTGGCCATTGTAAAACTTTAAAAAATAAGTGAGTAATTTGTTGAGTAAATATCTAACACTAAAAAGAGAAAAATAAAATATTTTAAAAAATTGGACCGACTTCGAAAAAGAAATAAGGAATTCACTAAAAAGTAAAAAATAATCAAACTTAGATTTTTAACAGAAAAAAAAGTCTCAAAATAAAATATGTACATAACATTCGTTGTAATAACTAAATAAATATAAATAAAAATCTTATTTAACGTATCTTCTACATCTTTTATATTCTACTATATACACACAATTTAGCGTAATATCTATTATCTATTTACAATATTATTTTAACTACTACCAACTGATCAGTTTGAAGTCAGTGCCGAGCCCAAAGAATACAAAAATAATAATATAATTTTGTATCATATACAAAATTAAATTATGACCAAAACAAATCTAATTTGTTGCTTTTAGTATTTAATTTTTAACGTTTTTTTGTGTTAAAATATCTAGGTTTGATTATTTTGTACCATTTAGTGACTTTCTTATTTATTTTTTACAGTCGGTGCAATTTTTTAAAAATATTTTATGTTTTGAATTTTTAATTCTTGAAGACTGATACATATAGTCTTTTAATTCATAATGATATACAAGGAAAACATACTATTTTTTATCGGGATTTCTTAACAAATAGCAGAAGTTTACGAATAAGTTAAAATGCTTGGTACCGCTGAAAATTCTTGTATTGGTGATTCTAAATATGGATTTCGTTCGTTTTCTATATTAAATATAGTGAAAACGTATGTACAAATACATTTTCTGGTTTTAATAAACTACGATGGAATTTTTAAAAAATGCCCATATTCAGGATGATAAACTAATATTTGAAACTGAATATTCGACGACTTTTTACATTTAAACAAATGAAAATATTAATTCAGAAAAGAGACTAACAAAATTTAATCAAAATCAAATAAAATAAGTTGTTAGTTTATCTGAATAAGAAGCTAGTACTGATAAAAGGATATGAAAGGAGAGAATGTAAAATATATTATTAAGAATGGCAATTATTTTGAACATATAAAAAATAGAGATTCCGAAATACGATATACGGTGGAGGCCCTGGAGCAGTAGGAATAGTGGGAATTTTTTTTGAGCTAGACTGCCTTAAAAATTGTATCTATTTTAGCCCTTAGCTATTTTGTTAGATGTTATTTGAGATGAAAGTCTGGGTACTGTTTCGCGAATTTTCAACACTTTCATAGCCTTACTTGTGTTTACTTAAAACAATACTGACGTATTGGTATGATATGGTATGACCCAGCCACCGTTGTAACTATGACTCAAATTGTTACATGTGCAACTCAAATAAATAGACGAATACGCAAATGAAACGTCAACTTACCGCAAACTGACAGTTTTTATTGTAATGATTAATAGTGGTAAACGTAATTTTTACACAATAAGAATATCATGTTCATAAGCTTCATTTTGGAAAAGGACTGTGCTGATTTGTAAATAAGATTGGATGTGAGGTTGTTTTGGTTTGACTGAGGAACTTGTGAGATTAAACTCATAATCGCAATATTTTCAAACAACAGATCCATTTAATTTTCTTCGACTTGTTAAAGATAGACATTTGACGAATATTTTGCTAGGTATATGAAGAGCGCTTTACTGACTATTCCGGTAACTGTCGTTGAAAAAGGAATTAAGTTTCAGTAAATTAAGATTTATAGAACTTACTTATATTCTAGGAAATATTGTTTGATTTGGAATATTATCCATAGAAGATCCTATGCATCGACTATCTATAGCATAATTTTTTAAATAAAAGTTTTCAGACAAATTTATTTACTGTGATTATTTCCCATCTTAATCTTTAATATATAATCTCTTTTCTTTTTCCATAATCTTTTTTCTTTTCTACAGCTCAGAAGTCTAATTTATCAGGACATTTAACGGTTTTTGTAATATTTTCGACACGGGAAAACAGTTATGACTTGACACTACATAAAATATCGCATCGAAAATATCGAAATAAAACCTCGAGAATCAGATTTAGAACTAAAGAATTTGCCATCTGAATTAGGCAAAATTACGAACAAAAGCAATAGTCAACAGAGTCAAGATTTAATCAGAATTAAAAAGAATAAAAATAGAATCCTTATATGTCGTATAATCATCAGTTGGGTCCGGTGACGGAATCAGTATTATCCAAAATCGGACCGACGATTAAGTAAGTCATTTCCATTCAATTCATAATTCCTTTTGATTCACATCTTTAATTGTATATATTTTATATTATTCATTTAGATAAACTCATATTTGTATATTAATTTACGCAAAGAAGAGATAAA
Organism: Rhynchophorus ferrugineus; assembly: GCF_030347505.1. Lineage (NCBI taxonomy): Eukaryota > Metazoa > Arthropoda > Insecta > Coleoptera > Curculionidae > Rhynchophorus > Rhynchophorus ferrugineus. The sequence continues at coordinate 69,228,675 of NW_027472581.1, forward strand.
ACCTTATATATGTCTTTGTATATAGCCGAACATAGAATCTCGTCCTTTTTTGAAGTCGGTTAAAAAATGATTCATCATATACTTGAAATTAATACACAAAAACGTTGACGAATATCTTATTTGATAATAAGCGGAAAGCTTACTCATTTCAATTATTTCATAAACAAAACTGCATATCCCCAAATCGCAAGACGCTGATTTAGCGTAATATGTGAAATCCAGCCGTTCGCTTTGCCCTGCGCTCGTCGCGGGAGTCTTCGGTCTCTGCAAATCGGAATATTAGATATGATTGGTTAATCCTTCGTCGCCCGCACCGTAACGGTCAAAGGTTTATGCTGGCCCGTTTGCACAGGAAAATCAGTGCAGTTGTAGCTCGCGGGTGTAATAATCTTTGTGGATACGGGAACTTTGATAAGATGACGAATATTTTTTTTAACTAAGCTGTGCAACCAAAAGTTCTGAAAGACGCGCCACTGATCACAGCTTTTGATTGATTGGCGGGATGGTCGTTATTATTTTTTTTTTTTTGAGTAGAAACTAATTTTAAAACATGATCCACAAGATGACATTTGATAACGACGCAGATATATGCCTAGAGCTATAAAAAAACAATAAGCGGCAGTCAAGAAGATACACAATAAACTAGAAACAGAGAACAGAACCAGCGAGATATCTCAGTGTTCATATCCTAAAAGCTGAGCATAACAGGCTGAAAATTAGGCAAGTGCATTGGTTACAGTCTGAAGATACTTCCAACTTGACCTAAGACCAAAGTGATAGCTTGATTAGTCCATCATAAGCCTTTTTGGACTTATGGGGTACAAGTATAGGGTTTCACTAAGTCATCAAACCATATCCCTATTCCTATACGTTTCACTCACCATTCACTATTAACTTAAACACACAGTCCCATTCCTTCAAATAAGTGTCAGAAATAGTTTTTTTTTTTTTGGTAAATAAAATACAAATTTCCAAAGAAACATTATAATGGTCACTATTATGACTATATACAATGTGTTATAACTGCAATAACATTTGTTTATAAACTACCTCAACAAGATAATCTTCGAGAAACTTTAAGAAACTATATGATTTCCAGTCAAGGCGTCGGCCTTTGAATCCAAAAAGCATACATCCCCATCCATTCCATTGCCCAGACTCGATACTACGTTTTTTTTGGCCTGGAACCGGGTAGGGGAATCCTGTTACGGATACCTGGTCGGGAAGACCCGCAAGAATAAGTGAGTTGGACTGGTTATGTGGAGACTGCCTCTGGGCTACCCACTAAACCCCACCCTATCAGCTGATCCAATGACCCTAACTGATACTTCTTACTGTTAGTAAGGAGGGTGCCCGTAACCGGTAACACCGTTAATAGACACAAGGGCCAGGCAAGGAGTGGCGTCGTTATCACACCACGCAGCTTGCGGTACATAAGTTAATTGCTCGACGGAGAAGGTCGATACAATTTGGAGTTAGAGCACGACGGGGTAGTGTCGGCTGTGATAGAATAAGTCCACGAAGAGCAGAATGAGTTATTGGCCTAAAATATCGGCCAGCTCGGTAATACATTTATTGTCCGAGAGTCGAAGAGTGGAGAAATATCCCGAGTAGATCTCGGATATAAAATCATGAACTTGGGGGACGTCTGTTTCTCTATGAATTTGATTGTTCCTGACGAACCAGGCGGCATTGATAATTCTCCTGAGGATTTTGTTTTGAAACACTTGAAGACGTTTCACCTGGCTAGGTGAGACGTATTTTAGATAGACACTGGAGCCATATAGAACGACTGATCGAACCAGCATCTTGTACAGGAGAGATTTTATAGATAGAGGAAGCCTGCTGGCCCTGTTGATAAGCGGGAACAGCAAATTAACAATACCTTGACCTTTATGGAGGGACTTTTGAATGTGAGAATTCCACCTAAATTTGCGATCGACGACAAGACCGAGATAGGTGGCTTCTTCTGACCATGGGATTTCGGCGTTCTCGATTTTAAGACGCGAAATGCTCAGTGCTAAACGCTTCTTGTGGAAGAAGATGGCCTGGGTTTTCTCTGGGTTGACCTGCAACCTCCAGAAATGTAACCACTGGACCGTCTCATCGAGTTGTTTTTGGAGTCTGCTTCGGATGTGCGGTGCTACTCTTAAAGAAGCAAAGCAAGCAGTGTCGTCTGCGTAAAAAGCAGCCTCAACTTGTGGTCTCCTAGGGATATCTGAAAGAAATATATTAAATAGGGCGGGTGCCAGGGGGGAGCCTTGTGGAACTCCTGCGTCGATGGTTTTCCGGCTAGAGAGAATATCTTTTATCTTCACCTGGAACGATCGTCCTGACAGAAATGATTTGATAAGAGCTGTTAGGACATCAGGTAGACCTAATCGGATGCATTTCGCCACTAAGCCTTCGTGCCAAACCTTGTCAAAGGCTTTGGTTAGGTCCAAGAAGACAGCTCCAAGTCTTTCACGTGGGTTAAAAGCACAGTTGATTTTTGCGGCCAGCCGGTGGACCTGATGAACGGCTGAATGTTTAGCGCGGAACCCGAATTGCCCATCTGGAATGATATTGTTTGTCATCGTAAAATCATTAAGAGCAAAAAGATTTGCTCTTTCAGCAAGTTTGGAAATGGAACTTAGTAGGCTGATAGGTCTGTAGTCAGAAGGTGATGACTTAGCTCCTTTTTTGGGGATAACTGCGATGAATGCATGTTTCCATGTGGATGGAAAGTGTTGCAGCCTCAGAATGGGGTTCGATACTACGTCCGCCTCTGTTAGCGAATGAGTCGTCGGTGCCCTCTGCATTATTCGCCAACAACGCTGTTCTGTGTTTCTAGGGCAGTATCGGACTTGTAATATTATATCTCTTGTAGGGTTGTTTTTAAACAAAGGATAAATGAAGATTACATTTGATAAAACAATAATAAACTATTTAACATATTAAATAAATAAAACAGAGATCAAAACAAATGATATAACAACTACTTACTCAATAAATGGTGGCGAGGTGGTCGGGAGATAATTCTACAAACATAATAAAAACGTACCTAAGCAACTAATATTCAATGATAAGGGTGAAATTAAAATATAATTTAAATATTACTTAGATACTTCTATTGTCATGTAATTGAATTATAACGGAACTGATAGTTAAAATACTGGCAGCTATAGTATGGATAATAATAGTATAGATAAATTAATGTATCGACAAATACTGGTAATGGAATATATTGAAAATCTCAGTAAAAACGATGACCCATAGTAGTCATATCCATAGTAATCAATAATTGAGGGACAATCCTTATAAAATAGACAATAACGGTAACTGATATTAATGATAAACTATTCTAGGGTGAAGTATCACATGAGCATACAGTACGGGAAAATAACGCACGACACACCGGTTTATATCCTAACACCAACAGTAATGGACGTGCAATGAGATCAAGGAAAGCAGACGCAAGAAATCCTGCCATTTGGATTAGTAGTACTCTCTAGGGTAAAGCTAAATTGTTCAATATATAAATAAGTAAATATGTAAATGTGTAAATCATTAAATAATTATTGTGCACTCACTTCTCCTAACTCCTACTATGATGAACGTACAATGCGTACAAGGGAAAATCCAGGGGCAATCAGGCTAAATACACTGTCACCAACAGCCTGCAGGAACCACATTTGGTTGCGTTTATGTATGCTTCACATAGTCAATAAACCACATATAATTGATGTATATAGCTAACAAACACCATATAATGGTTAATAGTGATAATAGCGATAATTGATAGCGATGGTAAACTGTGCTTGGATAAGGTATGTCATGTGCACACGGTATGAAGGGAAAGTAACGCACGACGTACTAGCTTATGTCCTAACGCGAAGTAACGCGCAAGGTCTGCTCTCGCTAAGGTTTAGTAGGCCTCGTTAGGATTAAGCTAAATTCTCAAATAAATAAATAAATTAACAGTACTATTTCTAGTGCACTCACTTCTTCAGCGGCAGCTATGATGAACGTGCAATGCGTACAAGGGAGAAAGCAAGGACCAACACTTTCGGTGGCGTTTATGTATACTTCAAGTTATCCATAGATCATAACTACACACCAATAACTTTAGCCACTTTGACGTTAAATTCTAGATTATGAAATAGTTATAATTTATATTTAGAGTTGCAACCGTAAAACATATCTTTGATTTGCCATAATTTAAGTATAAAATAATAGTGATAAAAAGTTTAAATGAAGAATAACAAATACAGATTCTTAAATATAATATGATAAATGAACGGTAGTAAATATTAAATAATAATTAGAACATAATAAATAATAAGTGGTAATTAAAAACAGAAAACTGGAATATTCGGTGAAAAACCCACCTTTTTCATGGTAATCATTTATGTTGATCAGTATTCGCAACGGCGACAAATCATACAATTAAAAAGAGGCGGCAATCCCTCCTAGTTTCTTTACATTATCGTTCAAACCTTTTTTAAAAAGACACTTACACGACCCAAAAGGTCTAAAATATCGATCTACCAGATGGAATTCCACGTACCATAGATAATCGGAAAGATGTATGATCTCCTTGCATGGTACATGTATTTGTCTGAGATTTAAGGGAAAAAAATATTGAGAAAATATAAAGAAATAACTGGCTTTTACACTCATTTCTAAATAAAAGACCAAAGCGATGTACATGGTCGTTTTCCCGTCTGCACAGCTTATTAGAATTCCAGTAGATTCGGTTAGTTCTTAGCAATTCCAGTATCTATGTACTAGAGATGTTTATATTTTCTAATAGGAATAGTTTATAGCCAGGTGTCTTTGAGCACCTTCAATCCACCTTTCGTGACCTTACAACTTCAGCTACGATGATTTTGGACGAAATTTACTCAACTACACGAAGCAATGTCAGGATGTATTTAAATAAAAATCCAAATTAGACGCGTCCCAGCACCGTATCCCGTGCCAGGGCCTCTTGAAAAGGTTCACACTCGGCTAATGTAAACACGTCTAATATTTCCGATGAAATATGATCGCTCGTCGTGGGAAACAAAAGTCCCCGACAGGAATGCCTACGAAACGATTGTTATTTCAACATCAACTTTATTCTTTTGAATGTATGATAAAATATGAATTCAATAAAAAGAAAGACCTCATCATCTCTCCGGAATTAGTAGCGCAATATAATATTTATCTGGCGCTCATCCTGCTTGTGAATCGATAGTAGTACAAGTGAAAAGTAGTAACAAATTAACTTATAATTAATATTATATTCAGTGTATGTACTAAGGGACAACGTAAAACTGTATTCCAATATTAATGAAACAAAATATTTTGACTCTCTATTATTCACCACAACCAATAAGCCTGATCATAAATTCTTGGGGCTTATATTTGACTCTCGCCTCAGCTGACTCTCGCATCTTTACTTTGTTAGGAATAAATTCTTGGCAGATATCAGTCTACTATGCACACTGACCAACTTTATTAGGGACGCTCGTAAAATCATTTTATTAAACGTATATAACGCTTTAAGGCTAAGTAAATTGGAGTATGGCTGCCAATGTTTCAGGCAACCAGACGTGAACTGCTTTTAATAAAATATGCTAGTTCCTTAAAATTTAAACTAAGGTCTGTAGTCTCATTACACACATTTCTTCCCACTAAGCACCAAATTCAAATTATCTAAATAGCAGCACAAGATACTCTTTGGTTCAGAAGAGAGATCACAAGTAACTGCCGATCTCTCCATGAGTAGTCTGCCAAAGAACAATTTCAGCACTAGCAATATCTGCTCCCTTTTGAAGCTAATTAACACCGAAGAATATTCTTTCTTTATTTTTTTTATTAATTTTTTAGAACTTCAACAATCTACCCGTAGCCTATCAGTATTATCATATCAACTTAATTATTGACTCATAAAGCAAAACCTTATTATCAAATGATAATTTAGATTTACAAAGCTGCTTGCGTTTTGTCACTATATGTTTTTCGTGGATCAAAATGAATTTCCAAATATTTAACGTTGTCTGCTTGCGGAAGTTCATGATTATTCAATATTACTGAGGGACAAGTTTTTCTACAAAGGGTGAATGACACATGGGTAGATTTTGTCTCATTTGCATTGATACGCTTCGTTTTCAACCGCAATTCGACTTTGTTAAGATGAAGTTGAAGGTTTCTTGTGGCTGATAATGGATCCTCGTGTAATGATAAATGTTATGTATGTTGCAACAGTAGTGTTTCTCGAGGTTAGCTGTATATAATATATATAACAATGGGCCAAGAATACTGCCCTGCGGCACACCCGAATATATTGGGTGTAGGTCAGCGTATTCGTCACCCTATTTGACAAAAAATGTCTGTCTGTGAGGTATGATTTTAGTAGTTGAAAGTGCGTTTGAGGCAAAAGCTTTTTCATTTTAACATGCAGTCCATGCCACACTTTGTCGAAGGCCTGAGATATATCGAAAAATGCAACTGAGCAATATTTTTTTATCGTTTAAGTGTTTGTTAATTATCGTTTAAGTGCTTGTTCTGTGTTAATTACAGAAGCTAAATTCATAGTATGGAATAATATTTCTCTCCCCTGCTATTATTTCGAATAGGACGATAAGAGGTCTTGTGATTTTTTCTCAGGTTTAAGAATCATATTGATTTAAGCTACTTTCTAAGTGTTAGGAAAGTAATTAAGTCTTACCATGACATTAAATATAAATATTATTAATTTGATGCACTTTTTAAATATTCTGAAGAAATTTTCATATTCTGTGACGGCTCCGAAAGCAACGACTACGTAGGGATAGCATTTAAATCAGTGCTATCATAAGGATACTTCAAACTGAACTGTTCGCCATATGTAAAGCCCCGATTTCAATACAAAACGTACAAGATAAACAATTAATGATCGCCTCTGATTCAATGACCTCCTTAAAGAGCCTCCAACTCTCTTCTGGAGTAGAGACATGAAAACACCACTATGATAATTAGGCATCTAGACCAACTCGGATGGGAGCTAATAGAAAACAATAAGTTTAGGAGGTGGAAAAAGAGTTTTATCAGGGCTTTAACACCACCAACACTAGCAGACGCAAAATTCTAAGTATATTCTTGCGTCTTAGAATTGGCCTCTATTGACCAATGAATTCCTCATTAACGTCACTAGCTGTCAAATACATGCTAACTGAGTGCCGAAGATACAACTCGCAGAGTCGACAATTCAACTTAGAAGAGATGATTGTACCAGTGTCTTCAGATAAAGAACCTAGATAAGCTGATGAACTTTTTGACTGCAAGAAGATTACTGCCAGTAATAACATATGCATATGTAATAATATTGTCCACTATCTACAATATAAATATGATTTGCACCCACTGCTTGTATCATCTGTATAATATCAAACACGTACATTTGTAGATTTATATATATTATATCCTTATATAAATTATCATAGGTTGTACGAATTCTATACTATAACATTTGTAGCGATCGCTACGACCCTTTAGGCCACCACTATTACATTTGTGTTAAGTTCAAAGGTTGACAACGCTGGTGGATTGGTAACATGCGGTAACTTCCTTAACCTAACCTAATATCCTGTCTAACATTCCGAGCGACCACATGTAGTATTTAATACATGAAATAAACCAGTTTTTATTAAACCAGTGTCTACTGTTTCCGTTCGAATTCTTTCCACAAAAATAGTATTGAGTGTTCGAACAAACAATCGAGTTGACAGTCACTCATTCCAACGGACAGGACGAACATTCCTATAATTGGTGACCCCGACGTGATCGAACTGCCTACCGAATAAACAATACCAACAGGATTCACGTGCTCGATACGTTAATGAAGGGATAAACACGAGGAACCCATCAACATCACATGATCGAAGTTTTCCCACGAGAGTAGCGCTATGGACGAAGGCGTATATACTAAATCTATTATATGTATATAATCTATTATAGTATAAAATAGTATAGGTATACTAAATCAAGTTGGAATGCCCCAAGATGAACTACGTCCTGCAACTCCGTCGATGGCACCTGATCCGGAAAACTCCTGACTAGGGTTGGATCGCCATTTCATAAGCAGTACCTGGGCGATTGATTGCGTGTGCCCTCAGAAACTTGCACAGAACAGCAGCTCTACGTGGAGGGGAGTAATATAGCGGCCGCCTACGACCTTTTAGGCCACCTCTATTACATCTGCATTAAGTTCAAAGGTTGGCAATGCTGGTGGATTGGTACTATGCGGTTCCCGGCTATAAAAGACCACCACGACGACGTCTCTTTCTCTTTTCTCTACCACCTTTCTGTAACAGTACCATATTCATAGCGCTTCCGTACTTCCTTAACCTAACCTAATATCCTGTCCGTCCTCCCATCGACCACATGTAGTATTTAAGACATGAAATAAACCAGTTTTTATTCAACAAGGGTTTTCTGTTCCCATGCGGATTCCTTCCATAAAAATAGTAGTGAGTGTTCGGACGAACAATCGAGTCGACAGCCACACATTCCGACCGACAAGACGAACATTCCTACACATTCTTGTATCCATACATCTGTAAAATGTTAGAAGTTTTGTAGGAAATACTTTTATTTCTTGGTAAATTAAATACAAATGTTCAACAAAAGATTGTAATGGTCACTATCTCAATATTACATAAATTATTACAAAGGTGATTACAATGACATTCGGCTATCAGTTACGTTAACAATATACTCTTCGAGAGACTCTTAGAAATTATACCATTTCTAGTCAAGGCGCCGGCCTTTATATCCAAAAGTGTACATCTCAGCATTCCCATCGCCCGGTCCCGATACCACGCCGCTCTTTCAGCAATCTTGGACATTGAACTAAGCAGGCTGGTGGGCCTGTAGTCTGAAGGCGAAGAATCTGCTCCTTTTTTCGGAATCACGACTATGTATGCATGTTTCCAAATTTTTGGGAAGTGCTGCAGCCGCATGATGGAATTTATGGTGTTGATTAATTCCTAGGGCTCCTTGTGTGGGAGCTTTTTGAGTTGGATTACCTAAATTTCATCGTATCCAGATGCCTTTTTGGGTTTAAGATGATCGGTGATCGGAGTCCATTTCATCGAGAACTCGTATGTCAACGGGGTTTTGTGTGTTTTGGATTATGAAGAAATCAATTGTTGATGAAAGTGTGTGCAGGTTATGGTAGTGTGTCGGTTCTGCTGGGATTATCAGTCCTAGACCCTAGACCCGACTAGTTCGGAGCCTGCCCCACGAAGGGTGATGTGCGTTGAAGTCGCCGCCAATAATTTTGGTTACGTCTCCGTCGAACACGGTCGTGAATTCGGAAGAGTCGTAATCCGTCCGTTTCAGATACATAGAAGTGACTTTGACTGGCCTGCCTGAGGGAACAATTGAGATGGAAGTTGATTCTAAACTGTTCGTCTATTGTGACGGTAATAAGAAGTGACGGATTCCCTTTTTAATTAAGATTCCACTTCCTCCACCATTGGCAGTGGTTTTATCGTTTCTGTAGATTTTATAATTCGGTATCGAAAAACGGATGGATGGTTTGAGGTATGTTTCCTGGAGCTGAAGTATATCGATGTTGTGACTGGTCAGTACGTGGACAAGTTCCTCCTTCTTGTTGCGTACTGATTGTGCATTCAGGGGCACGAGCATTACTGTGATTTGCGCGGAAAGCGCTTGGAAGACGGATTGTTTTAAGTCCTTAAGCTGCGATTGAGGAATCCAAATTTTTACCTGTTGGCTTGCTTGTCTGGAGTTAGCCAGGTCATTAGCGAGTCGCCTACCTCTCACGTTTCCACAGGCTGACATCTGGGGTGGAGCGGGCTAGGTAGATGTTGCTGGGGATTTTGACGACCTTTTTTTTGGTGATTTGTTTTCCGGTCTGCAGCTACAGTCAGAAAAGTTGGCGATATTTAGTTCACCGTAATTGCTGCATTTAACTGGAGATATCTTTTCTTTTTCGCAGACCCCTGTCTCGTGTTCCCCTGTACACTTCCGGAATCTGGGGTTTGCGTGACAGTGGTTTGCGAAGTGGCCGAATGTTTGGCAGTTAAAACATTGAGTTGGTATTCCTGAGCTACGTTGGGCCTGGACCTTGATTGATTGGTCCATGAAATATTTTAAGTTGAAAATATGGCGTTCCTCTCTCGGAACCGCCACATTTACGATAGGAATTGGGTTGCCTGATTTGGTTTTCCAACGTTGGATAAATTTGGGATGAAACCCGAGAGCTTCGAGCTCAAATTTAATTTCATCCGTCGCTACAAAAATTTTCAGACCCCTGAAGATTGTGTCCGGTGGCACCTTTCCTCCGGGGGGCAGAACGAATGGTATTGATATTTCCGCTCCAAAATTTTTTCTGTTGGAGGGTAAAAAAAGACACTCTCCTTTTTTGTCTGAGTAATGCCTATTTGGATGCCCTGTTGGCTTGTTATTCGTCTTAACTCGGAAAAATATTGCTGGTCGCGTAGTACTACCGGCGGTATTTTTGATTTTGATTGCGGCGGCGAAAGCGATTACGTGGAGGTAGAAGGCAAAGTGGTCGCGTTTGAATTAGAGATCGGTAGTTATGTGGCGGTATTCGTCGACTTTTGATCGGAAAAATTACGCTTACGTTTGTTTACGGTGCTCTCCGTCGTTTCCGCTGATGGTTTCGAAACTGGCTGCTTTGGTGTCTTGAAGTTGGCCAGTTTAGCTGCTTCGCTGGTGCTTGGTGTGGGAGTTAGCCATGGTCTTGACAGGGGTTGGTTTTTTCTTGGTGGATTGCTGGCGTCATTATCTGTCACAGTCGGCCCGGTTAACTTTGGTTTCTTCTCTTGGTGACTCATTAGTGTGAGCCTCTTTTTCTTTCGGTTATTGAGCATTTGTTGGAACCCGTCTTCGGATCTGGTTTCGTCGTCTGTTGTTTCGTTTCTCGCTGTGTATTTTTGATCGCTCATTGTTTTCAAATTGATATTGGTTGTTCCGGTTCTGTTTTGGTTTTTGTTGGTTCCTGCTTGTTGGGTAGTTATTGCTCATGGCCTGCATTGTTTTTGTCAGTACTTGTATTTGTGGGGAGAGATGGGCTACTTGTTCCTGAAGTGGTGCACTCTCCTTGCGCGACTCCTCGTACATTTGTTTTCAATTGACTTGATTATGATTATTCTGATTTCCGGCAAGCCTATTTGGCTTGCCATCATTCACAGGTTTTTTCACTGGGTTTTTGGTTCTTTTGTTTCGAATGGTTTTTCCATTTGGAGAACTGAACCGTGCTCGAGGCAGGTAGGAGAAATGTCGTAATCATCATTTATAGTTTTTTTTTCGTTTACTAGAATGACCAGCTAGAACCAAATGTTCTTCGGTTGATGTCGCTTCAGGTTCGGGATATAATTATTTTGCAAGCGACAGGCACCCTGGGTTGCTACTGGGACTGTCGTAGTTTGTTTATTACCAGGGTTTGTCGACGGGTAAGGATTTTATTAAGGTGTTATCGTGATCTAAGGTTCCTATGGAGAATCTCACACTGAGCATGTTTATGAAATTTTTCACAAACGGGATGCCTAATTCGAGGTGTGTATTGATGTTCCTCAAAAACAATGGGGCTCTGAGTAACGCACGGAATTTTTTGGATTGGAACACTTGGAGTAGTTTAAGTTGTCTCCCCGAAACATACTTGTACCACACCTGTGCTCCATTGAGGCAGATTGAACGGACTAGCATTTCATACAGAGTCGCTTTCTGTGGGATTGGGAGTTTGCTTTTTCTGCAAAGTAGGGGAAATAATAGGCTGTACACGCCATTTCTTTTGCAAATGGCGTGCTGGATTTGGGCAGACCATTGGAATCTGCGGTCGAATTAGAGACCGAGGTATGAAGGCAAAGGATAGGGATTTTATCCATTTGGAGGCGATAGGCGCGAAACTCCTTCTTGCGATGGAACAGAATGAGTTTTGCTTGGGTTAATCTGAATCCGCCAGAATTTGTACCACACTATCGCTTGGTTCAGTTGTACTTAGAGTCTATTGCGTATTACGTCGGTACAGTATCCGGTTGTGAAGAAAGCGGTATCATCTGCATAGAATGCTGTGTGGGAAAGTTTGTAGAGCGGGAAATCAGCCATATAAAGGTTGAAAAGGGCTGTGGCTAATGGACCGCCTTGCGGGACTCCTGCAGAGATGTGTTTACGAGAGAAGACCGCGTCACCGATCCTCACCTGGAAGGATCTACCATTCAAGTATGAGTCTATCGGGGATATTAGGTCATTCGGTAGACCTAGTTGTTTAGCTTTAAATATTAGACCGTGATGCCATACTTGGTCAAAAACTTTGGAGATATCTAAGGATATGGCTCCTGTTTTTCGACCGTTTATCATTGCCTGGTGGATAGTTGCTACGACGCGGGCAGCTTGATGAAGGCATGCATGTTTAGCACGGAAACCGAATTGTTTGTTCGGGATTATGTAATGTGTATCTGTGAAATCGTTTAAGGTGTTTAATATCACTTTTCGGCAAGTTTGGAATCATTTCTAGTCAAGGCGCTGGCCTTTATATCCAAAAGTGTACACCTCAGCATTCTCATCGCCCGGTCCCGATACCACGCCCGCGTCGATTAGAGAATTAGTAATCAGGTGCCCTTTACGTAATTACTCAACAATGCCGTTCTATATTTTCTTACAGTTTATACTTGCCATCTTATAATTTATACTTTATATCTTATACATTTAACTTGTAACTTCTACTTTATATTCAATCATATTATCTAGTATTATACCTTACTCTCTATGCATTGAATCTTACACTAGATAATTTATATCTATAGTTTAATGCACTATATCATTTATAGTTTAACTGATGTGAATGTAATATACAATGTAGAACTGTGAAGTGACCCTAAATGGCCCAGGAGGCTGACGGGCCTATAATAAATAAATAAGTAAATAACTTTATAGGTTTAACTATTTGTCTAATTCTATTTTGAACAATATACTTATCCTAAGTACTAACTATTAATATAACATATCCTAATTATTAATAACTTTATAGATTTAACTATTTGTCTAATACTTTTTTGAACAATATACTTATCCTAACTATAAATATTTGTCATTTACATTACATTACATTTACATTACATATTTATTTGTTTTAGATACCACTTTAAAACTGTTGATTTACAATACTACAAAAACGCTTGCGTAATATGTAATGCAATCTTTGTGACAAGAACCAAACCCACTACAGAGTTATTATGTGAGCCAATAGACCCATTTTTTAGATGAGATAAGCATAAACATTTTATTGTTCCATATACCGAAACAAGTACATAAACAATTTCGCTGGTTGGTTGTTGTTTTTTTTTCGCTAGTCGGAAACCAGATAAAGCGTACCGAAAACACGAAACTGACGCCGCCATTATGCAATCCGAATCGGGTTGACCTTGGCCTTGGCGATCAAATTTAGAAGCAGATGTTTACCGACCTTCACGAAAGTCAACTTCACAAAATTCGAACGTTATTTTCTTGTGGCGGTTTCTGCTGCGACAGAAAGCGAATATTTATGCGGTGTATTATGTGCGGCATCTGCTGCTGTTATATAAGCTGGCGTTTCCTTTCAGGTGGTATTAAGGAAAGTGAATCAGGAAGGTCCGATGGGCAAATTCATAGAAGAGGAAATAAAATACCTCTGTGTAAAATTGGAGGCTACATGGGCTAATAATTTTTATTTTATTGGGTTAGCAGGAATATATCGTTTTTTACAAATAAATAGTCGTCTTTTATATATAAATAATAACATTTAAGCGATGTTCGATGATTGCACGTTGTAACGTAAGTTTTATCGTCTTTTTGAAAATTCGTTCATAGTATTTCCAACTAAAATAATTTAACACTATCTTTTACATATATTTGTTTTATGTTTTTATCACTTTTGCATAGCCATTTTTCTAAATCTCTGGCGACAATTTGAATAATGGTATCAAAGAATGGTAAATTTTAAAAGTAAGTTGGTCTAAGTAGCTCTAACCATCAATTAGTGGAATTTGGGAAATTAACATTAAAAGCTTAGAATACTATTTCGAATGCCCAACCATACAGAAATTTGGGTAAAAACATAGTTGAAACGATAATTATTGAAGCGTGAGTCATGTTTTTTAAAAATTATTTCTGTTACTGTTTCAACAATATTTTTTATTGCCAGTGGATTATAAGTATTTGTTATGATTGTAATATATAATATAGATCACTTCATTAAGTGGTCTCCTATGTAAAATATTTTAATTAATTGGTCCTATTCTAAATGTTATTCTATATTTTAATTCTATATGTCATATAACCAAACCAGTCTTAAACGTTTTAGTATACGCACTTTACTATCATGTGTCACATTTTTAAAGTATTTAACACAAAGATTTTGAATTACACTTGTTATGGTTTCTAGAGGGATATCGAATTGTATCACTTCATTAGAGACATAATACGAAACGTCGACAATTTGTTGAACATGAACACTTTGTTTTGGAACTGTTGTATGATAGCTATATTAAACTTGCTAGCAGTACCCCATAGTTGGATTCCGTATGACCAAATAGGCTAACATATTGATTCGTATATCAATACTTTGTTATCTAATTATAACTTGGATTTGTGCCCAATAAGCCAACGTGTTTGATATTTTATAAGTGCAAGTGATTTGGTTTAGTCAATATGTGCTTCTTCCATGTTAGGCGTCGGTCCAGATACATACCAAGGTATTCTAGGCATGGGGAAGTTTACAATGATTGCTATTCACTGGTGGGTATGTTTCTCTAGGCAGAGTTAATGTTACCTGGGTAGATTTTGTTTCATTTAATTTAATACGCCATGTCTTTAGCATTTTTTTGTATTTTATCAAGGTGTGTTGAGGCTGAGGTTGCGTGTGTAGAGGCTGATAGAGTAGCCCAGTACGCTGCCTTGATCATTGTCTTATTTTATAGCGAAATGTCTATCTGTGAGATAAGAATTTAGTAACTGAAGATGTGGATGAGGGAGGAGTTTCTTTAATTTAATCTGCAACCCTATGTGTCATATTTTCTCACCATCAGCAAGTTAGTTACAGATGGTGTTACTGTGTATTAAATGGCATCGGGTATATTTGTAACAAACATTATGTTGAAGCCTCACTGACACTTTCAGCTTCACTTTTCACTATGTGTTATTTAATTGAAGTGTATACAAAAAGAATGTAAGTGCGTTGAAAATGAATGATCGATGAAAGACGATGATGTGAAGGCATTATTCGATGAAACCATCAATGGGAATCGCTGTCGGCTACAATTGATGCGTTCAAGACTAGTACTACGCAAGAGACGACCGGAGCAAAGAGACAATGTTATTCTTCAGCATGACTACATGTTGCATAACTGGCGAAAACATATTTGAAAATCTTAAAATGAAAAATGGGTGCTGCTTCAGCCGCCGCTCTCTCCAGACCTTGCGCCTTCTAACTACTACATATTTCGACATATGAGCGACCTCTCTGAGTAGCGTTTCATTTCTTATGAAGATATCAAAAAATTGGTTGATTCAGGAATAGCCTCAAAACATAGACAGTATTTTGCAATTAATTATTAATACTATAATAAAACTTTAAATTAAAAAAAATCCTAGCATTTTGACTACAATCTTCTTGTTTGCCTTGGATTGCTTTGTATGTCTCAGTTTCGACGGCTGTCGATTACTGTAGCTTTTATTCTTGATGCTCTTCTCTTATGTTCCTCATCAGATTGGACCAAAAGCCCCCTGTATATCTAATTCGCTGCTCATCTTCAATGAATGGAAAACACATATTATTGTGTCTCTACGATCTCAATGGAAAATACTGTTAATAACCCTATTGATAGATATTCAGGTTGGTGAAGATGCAACGTTGATCAATTTAAATCAATTGTTAAAAAAAAGCTTTGTACCGAGTGAATTTTATTACAAGACTTGATTAGAATCACAGACAACTTTTGGTCATTTTGTTCAGGAGGGAGGTCTAATTAAACCAAATTTGTTAGACGTGGTTCATCGTTTAGATGGTGTTAAGAAACATTAACATTATAAACATTCTTTAATTTGACTTTATATTTTTGAAATCTAAAGTCAAAACATATAAAGCAGAGTCTAAACTGAGTTTCTGTTGCTTAAGCTTTTTGAATGATTTAGTACACATAATACTATTCTAGTGTGATATTTTTAGAACAAGAAAGAAATCATTAAATTAAATATAAATATTGAAATACTTTCTTGATGCACGAAATACTGATTTCTAAATTGTGGTCATGTTAGGTGAGCATTGGTAGTCCATTCAAGTGGCACTGATGTTGGATTTCCTTAGTAGTCTGTTAATACAGGTTCTTTTTATTAAATACCTTTTATATACACGCTGATAACACGTGGGATAACTTTATAGTATGTTTTATTCAGTGTATGTGCACAAATGTGCTGTTAATAATTACAATTATATATTAAATTAATTTAAAAAATCTGATGGTCATTGTTTCAGAAACATTAAAAAGGTTAATCGAAGATCATAATTTCTTCGTCTTCGTCTTTCTTTTTCTTTCTTCAAAGAAGAAATAAAATTGCTGCGCCTAATAATGAAGCGTTCCTGAGTAAAATGTCAAACCACTATACGAGCTATAAAAATAATAAATATGAATAATTTACAATTTAGTTAGTGTACAAAAATCAGTATAAAAATAATATATCCACCTAAAGAAAAGTCGTATTATGATTGTAGGTTATATAATGAATCACGTAAACCACAATAAAAATAAATATTCATTGTTTACCTTGTTTGCTTCAGAATTGATTCATAAATTTAAAAATAATTGTTACTGCGCCTTTCTTAAATTGTCTTGATTATTATGATTTTAATGATTCCCCTTTTAAATGTTACTGACCTATTATAGTATTTATTAAAAAATTATTCCCAACTATTCATTGATATTTGAACGTAACGTTACATAATAAAAATTAAGTTAACTCTCAATGTACAAGTTAATTAGTCATAAATTGAATTCTATTTTCTATCTCTATTTTCAATTACTTTTGAAATTTATGAACGAAAATAACAAAAAAGAATTTATTCTTCAATTTATCAATCTTATGGAGCTTCGAGGGAGCTCATTTTAGTGAACAGGATGTTAACTCAAGTCTCACCCATGATGGTAATATGACCTATAAAATCCTTTTTAATCCAATTTAAAGTCGCACTCGAATGTGATTTTGGTTAAATCTATTCCACATATAGCTTGGAGTGTCTTTAAAATTTTCTTTAGAAATTCAAAAAAGAACTTGATTGTCTGATAATGAATTGTCTAATTTTTACTTCTAATATTTATAAATATTTTTTAATTATCAATATATTATATTAGTAGTCGTTGCTGACAAACTTGAAATTTTTCTCTGCAGTAACTTAAAACTAGGTACTTATTTAGAAAAACCCATTGATTTACTTAGTCTCTAGTTAGTAGCAGTTTTCAGTGTTCTTACTATTTCGTACACTTTACTACACAACTACACAAAATCACACTGTTTGGTTCTATTGAGTGTACGCCCTAGTAGTGTTGTCCAAGTGTTGCAGCACTTCGGGGTTTACATGGGTATGGAGTTTTCCCTAATGTCTTGATGCTAATCTCTTAATTTCCTCCAGAAGAGTTGAAATGCGAAGGTCTCGGCGCAATTAACTGTTCCAGTAATATCTGGGTGGATCCATAATACTTATCAGCACTTTATTTTAAAGTAATTGTAACATGTTGATATTTTTAATCTCAGAACATCCCCATAATTTAATTCCGTAGGTCCATATAGGTTTTAATTATTTGCTTGTATACCAGCAACTTATTAAGTACGGATAACTTAGATCTTCTTCCAAATAACCAATACATCTTTTTGGAATTTTAATTCCAGTTTTTTTTTTGATGTACCAACATACTAAGTGATAATGTTTCTATTGGGTTTAATAGATACCTAGATTCATAGTGACCTGAGTGAAAATGTAATTAAAAAAGGAACAAAATTCAATATCAAAGCAAAGTGAATTTTATATAATTTAAGATAACTAACATCAATCTAAGGATCAATGAACATGAATAATACAGCATTTCGATTAAAATATATTCTAGGTGTTTGGAACATCGTAGAAGTAATTATGACATTATGATATATCCGCAATCTAAGAGAACCACCAAATAAAATAAAATCCTACAGACCTTCTTTTTCCGATAAGAGCTAAATCATATGAGAAACTTCCATTAAAGAGGCTAAAATCAATTACAGAAGGAAATAATCTAATACCTGAATATTAGCTTCGTTTTATAAACAAAGATTGAACAATTGACTAGGTATAGAATTCATCTAAAAAGCATATAAGAATAGTCTGCTGAGCTATTTTTTTAGAGGCAGCCTATGCCGTCTACTATGCCGGCCCCTTTGGCATGCGGGATTCATCCACCAACTTCAGAAAATATTACTCCACTATCATATTGAACTTTAAAGCTCTTACATCTCAGCCAGTGTGTTTACAGTCATGCAAGATTACAATAAGAGCAGCTTTCCCCCAATAAAGGAAATTAAAGCAGGCGTACTGTAGGAAGGAAGAAGAACAACAAATGGAAAATGTCAATATGTCTACACTTGCTGCTCATACATATGATATTTGCTGTTGGAAGTAATAGCGAAGAGACAACCAGAAAATTACAACAGGTGGGTGACGATATATATAGCTAAACCAAGACATGTAGAATAAGAGTTAATGAAAGCAAACCAGTTCATATTGAATGTACATATAATTAATCTGCGAAGTATATTTGAATGAATCTCCATGTAAAACTTGAAATATGAGACAATGCATTGATTAAGAAAATTGGGAAGAAAATCTCAACACTCAAAAAAATCTCGGATAACACTCAGACAAGAGTCCGAGTTAAAAGAATCAAACCGTTTGATTTTATAGTGGAGTGACATGTATTTAACAGAATATAGATCAGTGCTAATTAATAGATAATAGAACATTATTAGAGTAGAAGACTAGTTTTAAGTTGTTGTAATTGTAAAAACTAATTGTAAGTTTGTCGGTTACAACTAATATTAACAACATGCATTAAAAGAACTGCCATCTAAATAATAACTTTTAATAGATATTGCTGTAAATAGATATGTAGGTAAATGTAAAATGTATGTAAAGATATGAGATTTAAAATAATAACAACAAAAAATTATTCATTTTGTATATGAGGAAGGCAGATTTATAATTTCTTTCGTGTCACAAAATAATAACATTATTCAATTTAGACACTTTTTGTTCTTAAAATATTCGTATGAGTTTCATTAATTCTAATGTAAGTGTAATATAGTTCGAATTAAGCATTCTACACAAGAACAATGAAAATTGAATTGTCAGGTTGGGTCTTAAAAGCCATCATGTAAATAGGTCCCAGAATTGTGTACAAAGGGTCGCTTAGTTTAAGCAAGAGGGCAAAGCAGAAAAGGTGTAGTAAGTAACGCCGAACAATTACAAGATAAGAAGCTCCTCTGTCTTAATCTCTTCAGCAGATAACACGTTACACAACGCCACACATTAGTCTCTATTTACGACCCAACTAACCGCTTCTATCTAATAAATAGCCTCTACAAAGAAACCTGCATAAACGACTCTATTAGATTAACGTTCTCTCTCATTCTCTCTTCTGTGTGCCTACAAAATCCATTTCTCACTGAACTGCTAAATAAAAGTCAGAAAAAAGAAAAGCTAGCGTTAAAATCATACAAATTTCAGAACAATGAATATAAGAAGTGAGATTTTTAGAGTTTTTATGTCTTCTAAAAATACATTTATTTTGCAATTGATGACTTTAAAATATATCAAACTGTCAAAGGCCATGAGGTTTACAAAAGATGACTTTAGAAAATTGACATTTTGCAGTAAGAAACTTATTTGACAGATTTATAAATAGTCAACTCAATATTGTTTGAACACTCATCAAAGATAGTCACTAGCAATTTTATATGTTTTCTTCGATAAAAGCTAAAACGAGGTGGCTGAAAATGTGATTGTTTACATGGTATGATCGTTATTTATTGAAGTTATATCAAAAGTGGAAAATACAAATAGATAAATGGTAAATGGGTAATGGTAAATTGACCTACTTCTAAAACAGATGAACGAAATGTGGATTACTTATGAAAAAGGATTTGATATGGTCGGCTCCCCTACGGTCAGAATACCCAATCAGAATTCCCAATCCTCCAGTCTGCCTCTACGGAGCATAGGTGTGACACAGATACGTCTCTGAGAGACAACTTTCATTACTTCAAGTGTTCCAATCCAAAAAAATTCGCGCGTTACTCAATGCCCCATGTTTTATGAGGAACGCGAATACACGTGAGTGAGGCATCCAGTTTGTGAAAAGCTTCATGAATATTTTCAGTGTGATGTTCTCCCTAGGCGCCTTAGAACACGATAACAATCTTATTAAATCCCTACCCATCCATAAACTCTGGTATTTAAACCAAATACGACAATCCCAGTCGTAACACATAGTCTTTGACGCCCGCAAAACCTTTTTATCCTGAACCCAAAGCGACATTAGCAAAAGACCATTTGGTCCGAGCTGATCATCTTGGAAAAAGAAAAAAATCTACGTTCAGAGCTGGACAAATTTATAGCCACTAGAACAAGAATTGGTTTCATCAACACTACACATCAATAGAGACACGCCAGAAGCTTCTAGAGCTTAGCCCGGACCTGCCATCAAGTGAATACCACCTATTACCGTCTGTGTTAACTATTATGCTATTAGTGTTAGCTATTATGAAATATTCGCCTACACACAAGTTTGTGGAAATAAACTGTTTCAGTTTATTTGATAATAAGAACAAGAGCTTTCATGAGTAAGGTATAATAGAATTGTATAAAGAGTAAGGTATAAAAATAACCAAAATCAAGTTAACCAACACAACGGTATATACTTGACCTAAATCAGATCATTCTAAGTATATTAAACAAAGCATTACCTCACAAACATTCAAACACTGGAATTTGTTGATCAAATATTCACATTAAGGCCTTAATATATATTTTAAATTTAATACAATATTCTTAATAAATTAGTACAACTGTTGATTGAGTATGTCCTATAAATATGACAATGGGTATATATGATTAGGAATTATTAATGATAACAATTATAAGAAAATTAACTTTATTTGAAACCCTTGATCATTGCTTTTATACATTTTAACAAATGAACTGCTTTTTAAATAATATTATAAAAGGTGATATTATACGATTAGTTAAAAAAACACAAATCACTGGAAATTGTTTTTCATATATGTGACACAAACAGCTACGGATTATTTTTGCAACCTTGTCCTTAGCAACTTGTTCTTTTTCATTGTGATAAAAACTGTCATATCTGATATATTGTAAAATAAATTCCAAATAACCTGAAATAGATCTGCTTGCCTTATTTTCAGACTCTTTCATTCCAGAAAAACTGACCCTTCGTTTAAAATTTAACACAGGGATAGTCTCATCCATTTACTTGGTTGTAAATATTCCAAGTATTCACTAGGAACTCTAGTAATTTTAGTTTCATCAGTTCAGGCAAATTCATTTCGTCTGATGGTATCATATTTTGTGATTTGCGGTTTCTCTTATATGATAGGTATTTAACGCCAACAATATCTGGTTAAAATATTAGTTATTACATTTAGATACTTTTAATCGTTTAATTCTTGTAATATATGCCATTTTAAATAGCATCTTGTAATGTAAACAGTTATTGAAACAGTTTTTTCGGATGTAATTTACTATCATTCTTAAAATTTGTGTTTGAATATATGGTAGGCACGTGATGTTTGTAAATGAAATTATCGGGATGATGAAGATGGAGACGTATGTTTCCATATATACTTTAAATAACTCATGAGGTAAATTATGGGCGAAAGGAATTATGATATGGGACAAGAACACGATAAGAGGTAACACATGGCAGGCGAAAAAACATTCATGTTTTCGCTTTTATCAAGCAGGTACTCGAGATCAAAGAAGTGCAGACCAAGAACCGAACGAAGTACATTGCGGATTTAACTCGATGGAAGATCCTCAATTGTAACAGTAAACAGACGAATATTCTCAATTACTACCAGGAATTCGAGTATGAGGGAGAAATATTAGATGAACAGAAATAAATGGGATATGATGATAAATGTGTCAGAAATGTATCCTTGATGTGATAATGATGAACATGTGATGCATCCATCATATTGAGACTTATTATTTTGTTAACAACACACAATCTACTAATCAACAGGGTCGTCGAAACAAACAGGTACGTATCACATGCATAATCAAGAACATTTTCTCCAGAAAGCATCAATATTACACAAGCAGGGTTTCCGTTCTTACCAAAATCGAATCAACGTAACTATTTCGTATACAGAGATGGTAATCAGTTTCATATCAAGCACGTAACTGTAGATTTTCAATGCAACGTTTAACGAGGAAGCGCGTAACGTATCATTTTCAACAACGGAATTTGTATCAAAACAGAGTCGCCGTTCATACAGAACCAAGGTAATCAATTTCATATCAAACTCGAAACTATATATTCTTGTTAGAAATCATCAATGTTAAACTAAAGCTCAACCATCTGCTTTCTATTTCTTCTAAACTGTCGTAATTGCACTTGTATATATAATTCTTGACCATTTTGTATCAGCTTTAATCTTGTCTATTTTATATCTTTAAGCTTAGAACACGAAGTTGTTTTAACCGTCTTTAGGGATTAATTTGGTTTGATAATTAGAGAGGGAATCCTAGGGCAGTATTGTATGTCCTATTACTATTTCCATATAGACCGTAGAAATTATATATTTCAAAATATATGTTAATAGATATCTAATTATAAAAAGAAAACGCATTTTCTCAGATATGAAAAATATTTATTTATAGAAGGGGTTGAAAAATTGAGTTGGTTTGGTTTGGTATACCAACACCTAGCAATCAATACGAAACACTAGATAAAATCCAGATAAAGTATTTTTTAGTCAATTTACACAACTAGCGATTAATGTTTTATCATAACATATTAACAAATAACTATAACTAAGATATTTTCCATTGAATCACTTATTGTTCAGACATTAGTAAGATCAGGTGATTTTTTTCCGTTTAATACGTCTAATGACATTACATACATTTAGCAGTATGCACGCTTATGGCATTAACGTAATTCTATAAGTCTTTTTTGATTCGAAAAATCTTCTGATAGTGTCCGTGGGCATTTCAATTTTACCAACCGGGGTCACAAATGCGTACGTACTAGGGAACATTAACAAACCAATAACGCTATGTAATAGTCGCTGTTAATGGTCCTTCCTCTTTCAAGGTAGTCAATGAAAATTATTTCATACGCATCCCATAACCTTTCCAGACGACTCTTGCGTTTTCCCATGCTTTGGAGCGGGTTCATCGTGTGCAATCTGCTCGGATGACTGTCGATTCGATAATAATGGAGCTATGTTTCATCCATTGTCACACATCGACGCAAAAACTCGGGTTTATTATGCTTGATCATCTTTAACACTGTTCCGAATCATCAAGTCGTCGTTGTATTGGATCAAATGTGAGCTCGCGCGGCACCCACCTTGCACAGAACTTTCTCATACCCAAATATTCGTGAATGATATGATCTACACGTTCAGGTGATATCTTTTGAGTGTTTGTTATTCATTCAATTTCAATATGCGATCATTCAAAATTATTTTGAGGATTTATTGAATGATTTCGTCGGTAACAACCTCTTTTGGGCGTCCACTGCGTTCACCGTCTTTGGTGCTCATTTCACCACGACTAAACTTAGCATACCAATGTTTGATGGTTAATTTTCTTGGAGCAGTGTCCGGAAACTTGATATCAAGCCAAGTTTTTGCTTCAACGAAATTCCTTTTTATCCATTTTTTCAAAATAACAAAAGTTGCTTTACTCAAAATGCTATAATTCACAAACTAATGATCCGACAGCTGCCAAATTTATACACGCATCTTTTGAGGGTTAGGGCTAACTAAAAAAAAATTAATTCTAGTAGCGCCATATATGTGTCAGGCCGGGGACTTTTAATTGACCTGTTAAGTGAAAAATTGATCAGAATACATGCAAGCACATAATATTAATTAAGCTATTAGAGCTTAGTGTCATTTCAAATGCAAAGGCAAGGACATTTCAGCTACTAAATCGCCCAATAATATTTAATAATTTTTAAAAATTAATATAAATAACAGGTGGTGCAAAAGTCCTACTACAAATTTGATTGCGCGTCTTCTTGGTTATGTGACGTTTAGCTCAGTTGGTATTTACAGTGGCTTTGGTGCGCGATAGTGTGCAGTGTTTACAGTCTCTCCAGAAACATAAATTAGGAGATGTGGTTCCCAGTTACACATTTCTGCACGCAGTTTAAGGTGAATTTTGAAAACTGATTTGAAAATATCCCCATACAAAATTCAATTAGCCCAAAAATTGCTAATGAGAGGTACTGATCAACGAGTTGAGTACAATAATGCAATCCTAAGGCTGTCTGGTGAAATTAAAGATTTTTCGTATAAATTGATAATGAACGATGAAGCCTATTTTCTTCTCAGTGGCCACATTAATAAATAGAACAGTCGGTTTTGGGAAACACATAATCCTCAATTAATTCATGAAACATCATTGTATCCACTAAAAACAACTCTATGGTGTGGTATTCATGCTGAAAACATCATTGGTCCCAATTTTTTTTGAAAATGACAAAGGTGTTGCAGTTACTGCTACTGCTGCACGGTACCAAGACATGATTCGAAATTTTCTTGTGCCTGAAATAGAATAGCAAGGACTAGAGGACATGTGATTTCAGCAAGATGGGGCTATAGCACACACAGCCTGTTCAACAATTCAATTATTGAATGACGTTTTTTCACGAAGACTCATTTCGCGAAGTGGCGATTTAGCATAGCCAGCCAGATCTCCGGACTTAACGGCACCAGACTTTTCTTATGGGTTTATTTAAAATAAAAAGTTTATATGAATAAGCCTTAAACGATTCAACATCTTAAAGACAATATTCGTCACTAAATTGAAGAAATTTAGCTTCAGATGTTGCAGGATGTCATGAAAAATGTCTTAAAAACAGCACAGTGAATCGCGCTCACCATATAGCAGATATAATTTTTTAATCATAACGAAAAAAAATGTAAAGATCAAGTAAACTTTTTATGAAAACCAAACTTTCTTATATTTTCTTTGATCAATATTATAGGCAATCAAAACGGTAGTGGCACTTTTGTCCTACTTTGTACATGAGATTGTAATAAAATTCTAAAAAATCGCTATATTCCTAAATATAACAAGCACCATTTTGATTGTCATCCAAAATATTCTCCAACTTTATAGAAATTTAATTAAACCAAATGCATTTTTTAACTGAACATTTCTGACCACATAATGTGTATTTGATTTATTTTGCCTGAGGCAAATGGCGGTTTGAATATGTGTACGGCACTCTTATTATTCTAACAGAATTATGACAGCGTAAAAGTCAGTTGCGTGTTTTGTATAGATTACAAAGTCTGGAAAATGTTGCATTTTCTTGTAGTCTGACACATTCATTGTGCTTGTAATAAGACTTTTTTTAAAATAATAATACAGCAGGATATTTTGTGTTCGCTGGCTGTTTTTTAAAAAGAGTTTGTTATTTTCATTCGTCTTCTTTTTAATGAAATTTCAATAGACCAATTATGCAATAAGGAGAATAGTTAATTGATATATATATTATTTTGAGACCATTTTATGTATACGCTGAATTTTAAATTGACTTTCGTTTTGTTTCGTCTGGACATTTTTTTAAAAGGTCTAGCAGCTTCTTGTTTATTTATATAAAAATATATATTAATTAATTTTATTCAATATAAATTTAAATTTTTTAAATATTGCTATTTATTACATTATATTGAAAACATCTTTATGGCTTTAGAAGAGAACGGGAATAAATTGGTGGTATATTATATTATAGTATATTATTTATACGAATTATATTCATATCAACTGCACATTGATGAATGATTGTTGAATTTGTTGTTCTCTGTAGAGGGTTATGATGTACAACAGATTGAATAATACACATATACTTCTTCGTAGCAAAGGCCCTTTATGCAAGATTACTTCTGCTCAGTATATTTTGTACAATGTTCACTTTTCAATACCGCTAGTTGCCAATGACTATATTACGTAGGCCCCCTTTTTAATCGCCTTCAAAAAAGAAGGAGGTTCTATGTTCTGCTGTATGTATATATTTTTAAAATGTATGTTCGCCGATTTCTCCGTCGATTATGGACCGAATTTCAAAATTCTTTTTTTATTCGAAAGAGTGCAGTTCCGAGGTGGCTCTATTGAACCAAGTCAGGATCTGATGGCGGAATCCGGGGAAATCGAGGGAAACTCTCAAATTTTAAAGGCATGTACAAAGTTTTCACATATTTTTTTATCTAAAATAATCAAATATTTTGGTATAATGTTACTGCTGAGCTGATGTGACGGAAAATCGGAAGTCGTTCAGTGTAAAAGCCATTCAGTTTGCTTTTTAAGCACTAACGTGCTTCTATAGTGTAGAGGTTAGGGCGTTCAGTTCACATGCGGAGTTCGCGTGTTCGATTCACGATAAGGGAAACAACTTTTTGTTGTTTTAGTTTAGTTAGAACATTTGTCAATTCACCGATAATCGTTCCTTATATTTAATAATTGTTTGTTTATCCCTATTTTTCCTGGAACGGCCTGCATGCGGTAGCTACTTGACCTAGCCATTGTAATACTTACTTAACAAAATAACTGTGTAATTTATTGAGTAAATATCTAGCATTAAAAGGAGAAAAATAAAATATTAAAAATGACTATTGGCAATTAGCAGTATTCAAAAGTGAGCATTGGACGAAATATACTGAACAGAAGTAATCTTGCATAAAGGGCCTTTCCAACGAAGGAGTATGTGTGTATTATTCAATCTGTTGTACAATCATATCCCTCTACAGAGAACAACAAAATCAACAACCATTCATCAAGGTGTAGTTGATATGAATATAGTTCGTATAAATAATATACTATAATATAATATACCATCAATTTATTCCCGTTCTCTTCTAAAACCATAAAGATGTTTACAAAATAATGTAATAAATAGCAATATTTAAAAAAATTAAATTTATATTGAATAAAATTAATTAATATATATTTTTACATAAATAAACAAGCTGCTAGACCATTTAAAAAAATGTCCAGACGAAACAAAACGAAATCAATTTAAAATTCAGAGTATACATAAAATGGTCTCAAAATAATACATATCAATTAACTACTCTCCTTATTCCATAACTGGTCTATTGAAATGTCATTAAAAAGAAGACGAATGAAAATAATAAACTCTTTTTAAAAAACAACGAGGGAACACAAAATATCCTGCTGTATTATTATTTTAAAAAAAGTCTTATTACAAGCACAATGAATGTGTCAGACTACAAGAAAATGCAACATTTTCCAGACTTTGTAATCTATACAAAACAGGCAACTGACTTTTACGCTGTCATAATTCTGTTAGAATAATAAGAGTGTCGTACACATATTCGAGCCGCCATTTGCCCCAGGCAAAATAAATCAAATGCACATTATGTGGTAAGATATGTTCAGTTAAAAAATGCATTTGGTTTAATTAAATTTCTATAAAGTTGGAGAATATTTTGGATGGCAATCAAAATGGTGCTTGTTATATTTACGAATATGGCGATTTTCTAGAATTAAACAATGGTATAGCGAGTTTGAAAGATAACGGTTCATAAAATATCTTAGATATCATTTCTATTTGATTTGATTATTCCTAGCTATTGCGCGTTAAAAATGTTTCAGAATGATATTTTTGCTATTTTTTATTTCTAAAAATGAAAAATATTGTACGATTGTGTGTTTGTGGCGATAAGTGCTCGTTCTTGTTTTGAAAATTTCGATCTTAAAGATGAACCTCACGAGCTAGACCCACATATTTCATTTCGCCACATTGTTACGGAATTAAATATTGACAATCAAACAGTGTTGATTCATTTACATATGAGTGAACACTAAAAATCTCGATACTTATAATACACATGAATTAACAGTGAAAAATTTACAAATTGACACTCAAGGGTGTCCATTTGAGAATCGCTGCCGAAATTAAACGAAAACGAGCAATGTTTAAATCGAATAATTATGGAGATAAAACGTGGATCACGCACAATAATAATGCACAAAAAAGATAGTGGTTGAACCATGGAAAATCTTCACAAACTTTTGCTGCCTATGTTTAATACCACCATATCTCACATGAATTTAAAATGCAAAATAAAAAATATTTTAAAGTCGTATTTCTTTTTAAGTCATCTAAATATATTTATGTTCAAATGTCCTTTGAAGCCATTGTATTTGAAATATTAACTACAAAATATCAAGTACTTGAAATACAAATTACGAATTACAAATAGCAAGTACGTATTTGTATTTCAATTAGTAGCAGTGCAAATACTGCCCAACCCTGATAGCAAGTCACCTAATAAACGTGTTTTACTAAACACAATCTCTTTTAAGCCATAACAATAGTGGTAAATATTGGTCTGATTTAAATTAATATACATTTATATCAGCATATTCGAACAATATTTAACAACATTGCGAAATACTTCCAAGGTTATTGCCAACATCATTTTATTATATTTTCTTTTATATACACATTTTGGTTGGCACAGTCATACTGGTCCAACCCTCTTAGTGGCACCACTTTTTGTCATAACAAAAACATTTTCTTTGTCCGGGTTTCCGAACTAATATGTCAAGTTATCTCGAGAGCTACCCCATACCGACCTAAGAAAGGTACCTACGGAATGTGTTTTGAATTCATTATTCAAATTAGGCCGAACTTCTTGCATACCCCGTATTTGCTCTAATGGCTGAAAAAAACTTCTATAAATCTGATTTTTTCAGTGAATGGGAGGGTTAGAATAATAGGTTTTTTTTTACGATATATGGACTACACTATGTGGGTGTATAATATTCAATATTATTCATCGATTGTAAATATAAATATATTCTAAACTTTTAATATCGCAGAGTGGATTATATTTTGGGTTTATTTACTTTCATTTGTTTTTAAGGAACAATTTAAGTCGCTATTCTTTTTAGGAAGCATACATTAAAAATTATCTTTAATGGGATTAAATATTTATTGATAATTATCAGATACCGGGATTAATTCGTAGAAATTTTTGATAAAAACTAATTGGTCTGCAACCAAATAAAACATTGTTATTAAAAATATTGTACATCGCTAATAAAAGACGAAAGAAAGGAGAGATATCAAAAAAGGAATCATCATTTTTAGGGAATTTATAAATTAATCGAATATGGTAGCATTTATTTGATTCAATATGATTTTAATCATTTCTGGGGAGCCTATCGACAAGCATTCGTGGTGAAATTTTATTAGTTCATAGTGGATTATATCTTTGTAAACTAATAAATATACAGATTGGATTTATATCCAATTTTAGTGGTTCGCAAGACGTTATGCACTGTATTTTTGCTTGATATTATGGAAATAGAAACATGTTTATCACCGGTGATAATGCAGTGTAAAATTCCCAACCCAAATACTTCGATTCTTTATTACTGAGGCTTGTCGTTTGTCCAGGTTGTTCTTTATCATGCAAAACAAAATCGCTCTTATCTTAAAACTTAAAACCTCTATGGACACTTTTTTAAAATCAGATCGTAAAATACACTAAGATATATTATGACTTTTATTAACATTTATTTCATAATAATTTAATGATAAAATGAGTCATAATGTAGAATATGAGTCGTGGAAACATAAAATAGCGGTGATGAAAACTTGCCAAATTATGTAAATAACAGATAGTATTGAATAAAAACCATATTGTCTTCAAATTCAATGTAGCCACTACAATATATAATTTTTTAAATATTGCACATTCTTTTCGAATAATCACTTCATTATAATGTTAATCTTGACATAGCACTATCTAGGGCCCGTTTAGTAAAGTAGAGAACTGACGTCATCTAAATTTAGATGACGTCAAAATATCGCATGAGCTTTAAATTTTAATTCATTATGGTCTTCATTTCTAATAAAATTCTGATTTAAATCAAGTAATTAAACAAAAATAATATAACCAAATACAATTTATTTTAACTAGAGTGGGGAACTATTGATTGAAAACGACTATCGACTGCTTCGTAATTCACTTTTTGCTATCGACTGTTTCAGTCATCTACTTTCAGTCGCTCTTTTAGATTCGATTGATTTAACTATTTTGTATGACTGTTTCAGTCGTGTACTGTTTTCGGTACTACCTACTAGTTTCATTCGACTGATTTTTACCGTCCTGGCTTTGCCGTCCTAGCCGCGACCTTGAAAATAATATGCCGAATTTTTTTGTTGTTGTTTAGTTACAACGTTTATCAGATCACCTAGGATAATTACCGGACCCCGGGGCCTGAAGCGCTCCTTATTTTCAATCATTATTTCTTTATTCCTATTTTTCCTAATACGGACTGCACCTTTACTTGGCCTATCCATTGTAATATTAAATAAAATAATTGCGTAATATGTTGAGTAAATATCTAACACTAAAAAGAGAAAAATAAAATATGTTTAACAAAACATTTTTATCGACTTCAAAAAATAAATAAGGAAATCATTAAATATTTAAAAATAATCAAACTTAGATTTTTAAAACAACAAAATATTTTAAAATAAAATGTGTACATAATAATCTTTGTAATAACTAAATAATAATAATCAAAATTATTTTATATATTTACAATAATATTTTAGCCGGCTTGGTGGCGCAGTGGTAAAGGCGATGGGACGGTCCTCCTACTGTTGCGATAGCCGCGGGTTCGACTCCTGCTGGGGCATGGTCGTAAATGTATGTTTGCGATTGTTTAAAATTTGTGAATGTTCTAGGAAAGAGTGTAAGATCTCACAAGGAAAATGATCCCAGTCATGCCAGTAGACGGTAAGACCGAAGGCCTTCTGCGATGATTTCTAAAGTTGGTGACTCGCCAGTCGGTAGGCTTAATGCTGAGGACCGTGGTTCGGAGCCCACGTTAAATAGTAGGTCCAATCCAGATAAACCCATAATAGGTAAAAGGAGACTTTAAAATATACATATAAAAAACTATTTTAACAACTACCAAGTGATCACTTTGAAGTCGGTACTAAGCCCAAAAAGTATAAAAATAATAATATAATTATAAGACATACAAAAAATTATATTAGCAAAAACAAATCTAAATTAATATAAGTGTTTCGGTTCGGCACCGACTTCAAAATGATCAGTTTGTAGTAGTAAAAATAATATTGTGAATACATAAATAGGTTTAGGTTAAAAAGGGTTTTTGTTTATGTCTATTTAGTTGTTACAACAATTATGTACATATTTTATTTTAGAATGTTGCTTTGTGTTAAAAATCTAAGTTTGATTATTTCAATAAAATTTACACTAAATTGCAGTTTAGTTAATCTCATTTATATTTCTGTTGTATTATCGATTGCAGATTATAATTTTTAAGATAAAGTCACTTTTTTATGATAATAATATCAACATACTGAAATTGGTATACGTTATGATCTTTTGTGCAAGATATGGATATGTATGGCAGTTCAGCGCTAAACTATTATAGGGGTAAATAGATATGGCTCGGTGAATGGAGGTAAAACGAAATGAAAGAGTGGTATTTACATTTTGTGACCGTTATTAATTGAAGTAATATAATAATGTAAAAATGCAAATGATAAAAAAGGCTGGCAGCGGTGTTACCTGGAGACGAGGCTTGGGCAGTCGATGGTGGCACGTCTAAATCAAACGATGGAGGTTACTGAATGATCGGAAATACTCTTCAATAACATCCCAGATGAACGTCTCGGGGTTGCCAGCTATTCGTTATCGTGTTCTAGTTGGCGCTGCTGGCACCCTGCTCGTGTTCAACATCTGGGATTATATTTCAGGGTATTTTGTAAACCGTTATTGCACGATGTAAAATTCGACATGCCTCAAGGTCACTACACTATCATTAATCATACATTTCCTAACAAAAGAATAAATTCAAAAATAGTTAATTTTGTTATCTTTTAATAGAGTTAAACAATATTTCTATTGGCTATTATGGAAACTAACATTAACAATTCGATTCGAAATAGAAAAAGTTTTGATAAAAAACCTGTGACTAATCCATTACTTCTTGACACTTACGAAATTAAATTCAGCAGGCGGACAATACCATTGCATTTCCTGTAAAACCCCATTACGTCAGATCGGACATATCAGGACGAATTTTAATCCAATGCCCAGTTACAGTTTGCATTTTAATAACATCTGAACTCATCCTTATTTGAAATTTTTTTTATTACTGTATTCAAGTATTAGAGCAAGATGTTGGATATAGTTTAGCGAAGGTCAATAATAATTAGTATTTGCGTTTCAGTTTAAAAAGTTTGCTGTTGCTCCTATCTTTGTCCTTAAATATAATTTTTCATACAATCCCTCCAGGTGAGTTATAATGAAGACAGGTGATAATTTGCTTAGACAGGTGATTTGTAATATTGGCATATGTTTTTCCCCAAATTGGTATAATGCCGCCTGATAATAATTTCTTGAAATGTAGTTCTTAAACAAATTGTTCTTCAAAAAGTTCTTAATAACAAATTGAAATTCCGATTATTTAAAAGCTTTCGTTCCATTCTATAGATTATTTTTTTTATTATTGCTCTTAGATCCATAATCTGCCCAGAGGGCAATAAGTATTTGTTATGTTTATATTATATATACATGGCATGTAGAAAATCACTTCATTAAGTGATCTCCTGTACAAAATACTATTTTAATTAATTAGTCTTATTTTAAAGCTTATTCTAAAGTCTATATATGTCCATTAATCAGATGGGATAGTGTTAGACGTTTTAGTCTACGCACTTCATTGTAACTTCGCTTATTTAGCCGTTTAGCGAGTACATTGGGATACACACTCTTTCAAAGTACTTCACACAAACGATTCGATTCTCAATGAAGCATGGATACTTTGACTTTTAAGACAAAGTAAAATCTGATGAGAAATAATAATATCTGTCACGCCAATAAATTGAATGAAAATTTTGTTTTTGTGGTCAATTAAGTTATTAAGAAACTTAATTGATATAAACCTTTCTTTACATTTATTACTTTGTTACATTTGTAAATATGCTTCACTATTTTGGAATAATTTCAGTGGTTACTCAATTGTATAAAATACATTTTACAAAAGTATCAAATCCTAAAAGTTATATTAATCTCTGTCGTACCAAAAACTTGAAACCAAAAATGAAACAAAAAAAAAATGAGAATTTTGTTTTTGTTGAAATTAATTATAAAGGAAGTTTTAGTTTATGTGCTCAATTGTTTTTAAATTTTCTTCCATGTACATTATTTTGGATCTATAAAAATGTTCATGGCGTTTTGAAATAAAATTCTGGTTTAACTATAATGTAAAATAAATTTATTTTCACCAAACATGAAATATGTTTCAGCAGTTTACAACAAGGCCATGAGGCTATTAATGCTGAGTTTTTGAGGTTGCTGAATAGTGTAAAATATATTATACAAGAATATAAAATCCGATAAGATATAATAATCTCTGTCGCGGCAATAACTACAATGATAATTTTGTTTTTGTTTTGTTTTTATTGAAATGAATACATAAAAGTGAGTCGAGGTTGGTTAATCTCACTAAAACTTGAGAAGATCTAAACCGATTTGGCTAATTGTGGTTTTGAAATGCTTGTGGATGTTTAATGGCTTATGTGGTGAGAAAGAATGAAATAATATGGGGGAAATAGTAAAAGCAACAATTTTGCTTTTATAAAAATCATGTTACTGTCACTGTCATCAATAATTTCACTACTATAAAAGAGCGACTTTTTTTTGGTTGCCAAATATTAATAAGTGCGATTGGAAAATTATTTTGTGATCAAAATGTTGAATACTGATTAAAGCTCCAAAATGACTGGAATACTGATTAAAGCTCCAAAATGACTGGAAATGAAGTAGATTGGCTTATAATGTAAGAAGTTCGTGCACATCAATCTCAACAACAGCGAGTACGACTCAACGAAATTAAGCAATTTCGCAGGCACAAGACTTCTGTGATTCCAGGAACGAGCAGCATTTCACTACTACCCGGAAATACATTAAGGTGTCAACAAATTCAATTACAATTAGGGAAGTGACAATCATTTGTCAATATTATCAGACATCACAGAACCAGAAATGCTGTAGACAAAACAATATTTAATAGAATAAGTAATCAGACAAATCAAAAGATTAAAGAATATAAACAGAGATGCTTCGAAAAATATGTAAGTGAATTCAGTCCGGAAGCAGACCAAGATTATTCGCTATGGAAAGCAACTCGAAGATTTAAAAGACCAATTATTAGAATACCGCCTAATAAAAATGATCAAAATGAATGTGTTCGACGTAATAATGAAAAAGCTGAATTATTCGCAGAACATTGAGTTGTTTAACAGCCCGATGTAAAAGTAAATTTAATTTTTCTAATGGAGATTGCCGCAGAAATTGATAACAACCTCAATCCTAAAAATGCCCCTGGAATTGATGATATTTCGACTGGGTTATTAAAAGGGCTTGAGACTGAACCATGTTCCGGAATGTCTTAAGTTTACTCGAATAATTATGTTTAAAAACCCTGACAAACCGGCAGAACAAGTTGGATCTTATAGACCAGTTCAGCTGCTACCTATGATATCAAAATTATTTGAGAAACTGCTGTTAAAACGCATTAAACCATTTATAAAAACACCAGTTTGGATTTTGAAGTCACCACTCACTAATTGACCAAGTGCATGGAATAACAGCGGTTGTTGAAAAGGCATTCGAAGAAAAGAAATACTGCTCGGCAATATTCCTGGACATCTCATAAGCTTCTAATGGCATTTAGTATTAACATACAGAATGAGCAAATTGCTACCGTGCAATTACTGTCGGCTACTGGAATCATATCTTTTCTAAAGAAAATTTAGAATGTCGCATGAAGGGAAATTCTCAACATTTAAATCTATTTCGGCTGGAGTTCCACAGGGTAGTGTCTTGGGGTGATTTCTATACTGTTGATACCCCAACAACAAAAGAAACAGTGCCGACGACACAGTTATTATGGCAAAAAATGTCTGTCTGTCCGAAAAGATTCTGTCTAAGACTGTAGAAAAAGTACAGGTAGTAATCAACAAAATCTGCAAATGGACTAGAGATTGGAATATACAGCTTAATAGCTCAAATATTTCGAAAAGACCGATTTTAAAAAATATCGATATGTCGTTTTTGATATTTAAAAAAAATATATCGATATATCGGTGAAAAAAGATATTGATATTTTTTGCAAAATATATTAATATTTTTAATAAATCTTTATAATCAAGTATCAAAATATGCTAAACCTTTAAAATACCAATAAAAAAATTATTAAAGTACGAATTTAAAAGGTTCGTTAAAAATAATTAAATGGTTTTTTATAATGTTTAAAAAATATATTTAATTTTTTTCAAAAAATATCGGAATCTTATGGAAATATCGATATATCCCTAAATCTAGATACGGAAATTCAAAAGCTTTAGTTATGAGCTTTAGCTAAAAGTTATGATGTTTAAACATACATAAGAAATTTTTCATTAGACAAATATTACAATTTTAAAAGGGAATATTTTCTATTTCTGCAAACTTTAATTGTGAGTTATTTAATGCCTTTTCTCATCAGCTAAAACAAACAAAATTTGATTATTATTACCACATATACAATTAGTTCTTGGTATCTTTGTTGTACAGTCTGGTTCCTATATGTCGAAAATCGAAGACTCAGACCCGTCTGAAAAACATGTTACAGTTTTCAGTTTTCAAATCTCTTAATTTACTTCGTTGGAAAAAATAATTTTCGTCATTTCTAATTATTTTTGAATATTCAAATATGAACTAAACAACTTTCTAAAGCTAACTCTTCATATTTTCTAAAGGTAAAGGATCTGTGAAAAAACAGATGTTATGTATTTCAATTCAATTATGTAGATTAAGCAATACGCAATACTCTTCCACATTTAGATGTATAATAATCTGATCTAAAATGCAAAGAACAAACCTTACCTCTGTATGATTTATTGCATTTGGTTTGAAATTCTACAGGACATATTTAGTTAAATTATTTTTTTTTTGTAAAATGGAGTGCACTATTTTACAAAGGATTGTGCACGAACCCAGAAGTGGTTTTTATAGGTAAATAAGTATAAACATAACGGAATCTCTTATGAACTCTTACAGTTTTTTAAATTTTTATACCGTCGGTCCTCTGGTGGTTCCAAAGCGCATCTGAATATTGTCACAGGACCTAGCATTTCACTTCCCCTCCTAAGGCCTATTCTTCTACGCAGATGTTAGTTAATCTGTCAGGTTTTTCGTGTTTAGCTTATGAGGAGCTCATATATCGAGGTTCTTTTTGTATGTAGTTTAGTGTAAAATGTTAGAAATGGTTAACGGCAACTGTTTATATGCTTATTCCGCTAAACTTTTTCATACATTTTATCAACATTTTCATTGATTACACTATAGCACGAAATAAATTTGTAAAAAATATTTTTTAACAGATCAATTCAAAGCCTACCATAGTGAAGCACATTTTTTTTGGCAAAATTAGTTTCTTTTAATCAACATTGCTTCAAAATAGGCATCAGATCAGATTCGACGAAACTTTCTTTTCAGAGAGCATTCTTTTGAGATCTCAGAACAGGAAATAGTCGCGGGGGGACAGATTTGGAGAAAACGGTGGATGAGGAAACAATTCGAAGTCCAATTCATGGATGCTTGCCATCGTTTTTACTGACTTGTTACACGGTGCATTGCCTTGGCGAAGCTGCACTTTCTTTTTCTTCAAATGCGGCAATTTCGTCCTTCAAACGGTACAATACGCTATGTAATAGTCGCTATTTATAGTCCTTCTTTCTTCAAGGTAGCCAATGAAAATTATTCCATGCGCATCACATAATACAGACGGCATAACCTTGCCATCCGATTGTTCCGTTTTCCCACGCTTTGGAGCGGATTTATCGTGTGCAGTCCACTTGGATGACTGTCCTTTGGACTTAGGAGTGAACTGATGGAGCCATGTTTCATCCATTATCGCATATCGACGCAAAAAAAGTGCTCCGAATCATGAACTGTTTTTGGTCAAAAGTGACTTTGCACAGAGCTTTCTCATACCCAAATATTCGTGAAGGATATGATGTACACGTTCAATTGATTTCTTTAGAGCGTCTGCCATTTAATTCAATTTCAATTTACGGTCATTCAAAATCATTTTGTGGATTTTTTAAATGTTTTCTTCGCTAACAACCACTTTTGGGCGTCCACTGCGTTCACCCTCTTCGGTGCTCATTTCACCACGTCGAAACATAGCATACCAATCCTTGATGGTTGATTTTCCTGGAGCAGTGTCCGGAAAGTTGGCATCAAGCTAAGTATTTGCTTCAACTCTATTCTTTCCCTTCAAAAGGGAACATTTTATCAACGTGCGAAATTCCCTTTTATCCATTTTTTTCACAATAACAAAAGTTGCTTCACTCAAAATGCTATAATGCATAAACTAATGATCCGAAAGCTGTCAAATTTATACACGCACCTTTTGAGGGTTAGGGTTAACTAAAAAACATATGGATTTAATTCTAGTAGCGCCATCTGTGTGTCAGGCCGGCGACTTTTAAATTGATCTGTTACAAGTTTGCGCAAGAGTTCTTCCCTTTTGGAAGTAACAGTATTGGAAAATATAGCGAAGTTCTTGATTATTTTTCTCCAATTTTAACTGAAAACAATTCTCACTACTGTGGCTACACCAATTTCGATGTTTATGCATTCAGTGTCCCTCTTCAACGATATATACTGATATATACTGAATAGTTTTATGCGTATTTGTACATTTATTTCGGTTGTTACACAATTTTAATCGAAACTTAATACCCAAAAATTAATTGAGCTAAATCTGATATAATATTGAAGGCTCACGATAGCGTAGTAATAATGAATACAATGTGTTAATATAAGCATAAAGTTTCTACATTTGCAGTTTTTTTTAACTAAAAAATAATGAAATAGTGAAACGTTATTTTGAATAGAAACGTGTGTTTATTTAGTTTGTTATATATAACTATACTGACTTTTCATAGCCTATATACATACTTACATCAGTCTCCCTTCGGTACTTTATCAAGGGTTTGAAGTACAAATACATGAAGTATTTAATTATATTTCAGTCCTCTCCTTCTTCATCTTGGCCTGATATTGTTAATCTGTTCTGACCCAGTACCTAATTAAAACACAAAATGTCATTATTCATACACACATATAATATAGACTGAGTAAAATGTGTAACAAAACTGAGATAAAAAGCATTTCATGTTTCAATCAATATTTACCACTACGAATGTCATACGTATCCCTTTAAGATTGACTAGCGTGCAGGTGTGCAAATATAGTTATGAATATTCGCATGTACCATTGGAATTCTATGAGTTAACACCTACACTACGACTTTAGTGGCCGTAAGTCAACATACCGATATTTAATAACAAAGATAAAACTGTGTCAGTAGAAATTTTTATTTTAAATATTTTTTTGTACATTTTTATATAATAAGAGAGATATTGTAGAAAAGGACTCAAATATTAAAAATAATATATTTCGCGTTTACTTAATGCGTTTTAATATGTAAGATTTTTCTGCCATGCCATTCTTAGATAGCGTGATCGACCCACATTTGGGATATTAATGTATTGTCCTTGACATCTTAACATAGGTTTTATGATGGTGAACCCTGTAATTGCTCGACTACCGACACACCTGGATTGGGCGCTTAAAATGGTTAGTGGAACTTACATTAACTATTCTATTCTGTCTTTTGATTGATTTACTGTACGAGATATTATATAACAAAATGTATTTCGGATTTGCTTGTTTTTCTGTTCATATTGTTATTTTATTATTTGTTTTATATATTAACGCTAAATATAAAAATAATAAACAACTATTTATTTATAGCTTCTTGGCAATGTTACTCTTTTTCATTCAACATAATTGCCTTCAAGGGTGATGCAATGATTATAGCGACCTCCAACTTTTCGATACCATTTTTGTAGTACGATTTGTCCTTTGGTTCAAAATAGGTCTCAATTTCGGCGATTACTTCATTCGACGGAAATGTATTCCCATTGAGAATTCTTTTAATATCTGAGAACAGGAAATAGTCGCTGGGTGCCAGATCTGAAGAATACGGTGGATGAGGATGCAATTCGAAGCCCAATTCATGGATTTTTTACCATCGTTTTCACTGAATTGTGACCGGTGCGTTATCTTGGTGAAGCTGCACTTTCTTTTTCTTCAAATGCGACTGTTTTTCGCTGATTTCATCCTTCAAACGATCCAATAACGATATCATCGTATGCAGTCCACTCGGATGACTGTCGATTAGACTTGAAAAATTAGACGAAAAAACTCGGGTTTATTATGCCTGATCATCTTCAAACACTATTCCGAATCATCAACTCGTCTTTGTATTGGATCAAAAGTGAGTTGGCGCGGCACCCACTTTGCACAGAGCTTTCTCATACCTAAATATTCGTGAAGGATATGATGTACACGTTCAGTTGCTATCTTTAGAGTGTCTGCTATTTCATTCAATTTCAATTTACTGTAATTCAAAATCATTTTGTAGATTTTTTAAATGTTTTCGTCGGCAACAACCTGTTTTGGGCGTCCACTGCATCACCGTTTTCGGTGCTCATTTCACTACGTGTAATTTTAGCATACCAATACTTGATGGTTAATTTTCCTAGAACAGTGTCCGGAAACTCGGCATGAAGCCAAGCTTTTGCTTCAACTGTATTTTTCCCTTCAAAAAGCAATATTTTATCAACAACTTTTTATCCATTTTTTTTCCACAATAACAAAAATTGCTTCACTCAAAATGTTATGATTCACAAACTAATGATCCGACAGCCGTCAAATTTATACACGCATCTTTTGGGGATTAGTGTTAACTAAAAGACATATGGATTGAATTCTAGTAGAGCCATCTGTATCAGGCCGGAAACTCTTCAGTTGATCTGTTATACTAAATATTTAATACATTTGTGGAAAAGAAATGGATTAACCCGAAAAGAGAATTGTAATGAATGAATGAATTTATGTTTGTATGAATAACGGTATTTTCATATGGTTGAATTTCATATGGTTTAAAATGGTTGAATATTTACCCAAAGAAATTTTGAAAAGGAATATTTAATAAATAAAATGCGAGCTTAGCACAGTTTTTGTTTTGCAACAACAACCCTTCAAGATTCTAGATTTATAGGAAGCAGGTCATTAGGAAAGAAATACATGACCTGTTCAGAGCATCGGATGGGTGACTGTACTGGCTAGGACGATGATAAGGGAGGAGTTTAGTTTGAGCACTTACTTGGAAGTCTTAGCTATTGAGGTCTATATAACTGGACACCTTTTAACATTATGACAGATAACTCACTACTTTATACTATATGATAGTTCCTCCACTCCACTTTGTACTTCATTATTATTTTTATTTTCCTTTACGGGTTGATACTCCTTTCTGGATCGGAGCTCGTACATATTATCATTTAACTGTAATTCAGGTTCAAATATCTTGTACGACAAGGCTCTTT
The DNA here is from genome assembly GCF_030347505.1 of Rhynchophorus ferrugineus. Lineage (NCBI taxonomy): Eukaryota > Metazoa > Arthropoda > Insecta > Coleoptera > Curculionidae > Rhynchophorus > Rhynchophorus ferrugineus. Next base: position 69,269,525 of record NW_027472581.1, read on the forward strand.
GAATAGAATTCCTCGTGGAATCTAGACAGTAGGCTTTTTTTAACATATACTAGAAATACTTTTTATACATACCCAATTTTTGACAAATACTGACGTATTTGCTCAAGATTTTACGAAGGCCATAATCGAGGCATCAGAATGTTCAATCCCCACAGCTATCCCGTCATATGCCAATCTTCCAGTGCTTGTGGTGCGATAATTATTGTAAACATGCCATAAAAGAAAGAAAAAAGCTCTGAATAGGTTCAGAAATAATCCTATAGTAATAAGTTTTGTTATATAAGAGAGAATATAGACTTTGCTAGGCGAAAGGTAGAACGAGAAAAACTACGTCATGGAGAGATTTCATCCAGAATCTACATAACCCCTCTCAGATTATTAGTAGTAGTATTAGATTATATTAATTGTTATAGTTTATTTAATAAGTTGCATATTTTAGATACTTCATATTCACAGAAAACTTTCATATAAGGTTTTGAGACAAGATTTAGCCATAATTTTCTTGTCAACGAGTTATGAGTACTCGATATGATAGATATCAAATAGCTCTTAAACGAATACTAATATACAGAAAGGCCAATCTTATGATAAATCCCGAATAAAACACATATATAACGTTCACCAAAGGGAACTGTATTAGAAATAAAGATGAAGAAATGTCCCACAAAAAAAATAAATCACCAAAAGTTAAGTATAAAAACGCAAGGAAATGAAAATGCTAAAGAACTTCTAATTAGAGATGATGCTAGCTCATCATATGAATCAGTCAGTTACTATTTGGTATGTCTATACTGGTGGTAATAGTGATTACGCCGTTGAATATGATATGATTTTTGTGATGTTTAAAAACCAAACGAGTTGTGGTCAGTGCCGGATTAAACAATCCATACCTGATGGCTACTCTATCTAAAAAATATTAGTGCTTCTGGGACCAACCAGGGCGTAATGTCTTAAGTTAATTTGCTTATAACCTAATCTGGCCCTGATTGTGGTACAGATGCAGGCCCTGTGGTGAATGGAAGAATATTTATGAATCGATTTAGACGATAATTTGTTTCAAGCATATAAAACTTGATCGTGTGTTTGTATGCTCTTAAAGATAATATAATTACATTTTATATGAACATAAGTTTATGTTATAACTTATAAGAAATATGTTATAAGCATCAGGGTCATGGTAATAACAACTATCAAATAGCCTAACGTAAGAACTTTCCATTTAGTATTATTGAGTTATTCCGCATTCAGAATTTGCGCTCGATATTCACTACTTTTTGTGATTATTTGATTTGAAGAAATCTACTGCCGAAGCTCATCAAACACTTTAAAAAGTAATTAAAAGCGATGTTAGTTAGAAATGAATTCATTGAAAGACTTAGTGGACGAAAACCAATTGTTCAATCGCTTTCAGATGGTTATATGCGATGGAACAGATCCCAAATAAGGAAAAATGACTACCGCGCGTATTGACAGAAATTTACATTTCGAGAAATTTCAACAGCATACTCGCTAAACATAGCGCTTTCTAATTACGATCTGTCACCAAGAGCCGGCAGGAACCACGTTTGGTGGCGTTTATGTATATTTCAGATAACCAATGAACCACATATAATGGATGTAGATAGCCAACAAACAACATGTAATGGATAATAATGATAATAGCGGTAATTGATAGCAATGATAAACTGTGCTTGGATGACATATGACATGTGCACATGCCACGAAGGGGAAGCAACGCACGACGTACCAGCTTATGTCCTAACACTAACAATAATAGCGTGCTGCTGTCACTAAGGTTAGTAGGCCTCGTTAGGATTAAGCTAAATTCTCAAAATAAATAAATAAGTGAACAGTACTGTTACTAGTGCACTCACTTCTCCAGCTCCAGCTCTGATAGTCTTACAATACGTACAAGGGAGAAAGCTACAAGCCACACGCTAGATACGCTGCCACCAAGAGTCAGCAGAAACTCTTTTCGGTGGCGTTTATGTATGCCTCCAGTTATTCATAGATAGTAAAATAGAGTCGAAACTACATAACAATGGATGAATAAATAAATAAATAAGTAGAGCATAATGAATAGAGAATAATAAGTAAAATAATAATAAATGAATAATAACTAATGGAAAATTATGAATACAATATAAGAAATGAAAGCTAATAAATATAAAATAACAATTTGCATATGATAAATCCAGATTTAATAAATAATAAATGTTAAATAAAAATAGAAAACCGGAATACTCTATGAACAAAAATAATAATTTGCATATAATAAATCCATATTTAATAAATAATAAATGTTAAGTAAAAATAGAAAACTCTATGAACAAGCTCACCATTTGGTGAAACTCAGCTTTAACACGATATATATGATGAAATATTTTTAAATATCATCTCATATCCAAACTGCTCTTGTTTATAGAAAAATCACTTTTAGCTTAATAGATAAAAAATGAAGTGGAAAGGAAATTCAAAATAGCAACACAGGAATATTTTCGAACACGTATACATAAAATAAGAACATAAAATGTAAAAACTTTAATAAAATTGTTCCCAATTTCATTAATTTTTTACACTTCTAACATATATTTCATAATTGTATTACATTTTAACCACCTTATTTGAAAAAAGACCATATAGTTTAAGAAATAATAAAGTTTCTAACATATTTAAAATGAAATAAATATTATCATTTTATTTTTAAAAAAATCTAAAATCTATATGTTGCGATAGTCTTAGCACCTTTCATATCAATGTGCGCTATTTACATACGCATATACACGTACATAAACGCGTTATTCACATACGTCACCCTTCGCTCATTACAAAAATCCAGGTGTCCTGAATGAGCCATTGTCTGGCAACTTTCTTATTGATAACACACTTCTTTAAGGATGAATGTGTACGTACTACGCAGAACCTTTTCTCCAACCATTGAAGTCGACGAAGAAGGTGTGCCCTTGAAGGGGACCACTTTGTTTCGGTCGTACGGGCTGACTATAAAGACTTCATAATAATGGGGCCAGTGTGCTTTATTTTTACGATTTAATTCGCTTGAAATACGAAACAAAGAAATTTACCTTGGTGGTTATAACATATATATAATTCTTTATTTTAAGATGCGCGTAATATTATTCTTTTAAATTTCTCTTGATTTTTATTTCAGTAAGTTACATAATTGTTATATACAGCAAGAATTTAAATGTGTAAGCAGGCTTGGTATTTTGTGGTATAATAATTTACGTTTATAGGTATAGGATTATCTATGGGTAAAAGTGTAAAATTTGACAAGAAACAAATAAGTCACGTCAGTAAACGGGCTGAATGAGACAAACATTTTTTATGGAATGATCTCCATTTTACTGCATATTCAAAATGTATTTAGAATAATAATATATTACGTTAAAACGGTATATTAAAAAGATGAGTTTATGGATACTAGGATCCTGAATCAGTATAGCAATCTAAGGAAGGGTGTGAATCTAGTATTTTAGATCGTAAGCAAGTTAAGATTCAGAAATCAGTAAAGAAGGTGTTAGCATTAGTTTCTTGCGTGTAAAGAGTAAAATAATAGATTCAGATTATTACTGTAAACTTTTGGACTATGAATGCAAAAATTAATTAAAAGGACTCGGTTTTAGAAAGAACAAATAAACATCAAGATAACCATCTTTCTGCTAACAATTACAACCAAACGCCATCTTTCGGAGAAGAAATGGATACCACTACGAAAAAGATGGTTGGTTTTATTTATTCACGAAGTAATTAAGCTTTTAATTTAAAATTGTAATTTCCATTTGTGTATTATTTAACCCTATTACGATAAAAAAATTCTGATAAATATATAGTATATTTAAGGACTTAATGTTTTTGAAAAATGTATCTATATTTTCGGCGGATATTTTTTTCATTGATATATCGATATATCGATATTTATTAGCCCATATTTTTGGATAGTTTTTAAAAGTTAAAGGTATTTCTTAAACATTATAAAAATTCTCTTCATTATTTTTTAAATAATAACATATATAGTACATACAGTACACAATATTACATATTACAGAAATGTAGCTGATTGGGTGTTGTTAGTTTTAGGGCTTCATAATTTTGCATTATTTATCTAAGATTGTAGTTTTACTCCTCGTTTTTCTATCAATTACGAGGCATTTATCAATTACTAGAACTGTTATATCTACTCATTTCCATATAATCATTGTATTAACACTGATAAGATGTGATATAAGATATCTCCATATCCACTTATTTATATTATTATTTGCGTGTTGCAATTTTCTGGTTGCTTCTTCGCTATTGTCTCCAACAGCAAGTATCGCATTGTCATAAGAAAATGTAGCTATGGTAACATTTTCTGTTGGTGATATGTCGCATGTATAGATAGAACAGAACTTAAAACACTGCCTTGCGGTATATCTGATTTTATTTATTTCATCGTTGAGTAATTTTCTACTTGTTTAACTCTAGACATTTTGGATGATATTCAGTAACATTTTATGACATTTTTATGAATTATTTATGCCAGACTTTGTCGAAGACTTGCGTAAGATGTGCAAGAATACACCTGAGCAAACTTTTTTCTATTCGTAAGCTTTTTCAATAATGTCTGTGATACTATGTATCTGGCCACTTGTTGAATGTGTAAAACCAAGTTTTATTTGTTTACATTTTCTCGATATTTTTTTCTTAATACACAAAGACATGAACCATTCAAGGATATTACAAATCATTCCTAATATATATGGTTCTTAGGATTCCACACGGTAATTCGAGACCTTTTAATTTTGGGTAGTGTTTTTTAATTGTTGAAGCAGAAATAACTGCCATGAATGGCACATTGTTGATGTTTCTTTGTGGGTTATATTTGACAGATGTGTCATCTTAACATGTCGAGACGTTAGAAATTTACGAGACTTCATTTATGAAGACACAACGCTCAGAGTCTCTATCTTTTTCTTATTCAGTTGATGTTACTATGTTTTATGCCGTCCAAACTGAGTTTCATCAAATGGTGAATTTGTTCACAGAATATTCCAATTTCCTCATTTTAATTCCCATTTCTTATTTATTAAATTTCTATTTATCTTTATCTATTTTATTTCCATTTCTTTTATGATTCGTAAATTAAGGCAATTTAAAGATAATAGTTTAATGGTTGCAACCGCAAAGAATAATTTATAATTATTTTATAAGCCAGAAACTGACGGCAAAGTGACCAAAGTAACTGATGTATAGTTATGATCTATTGATAGTCTGCATAAATTTGAATTGAATCATATATAAACGCCACCGAAAGTGGTTTATGCTAGCTCTTGGCGGCAGCTGATCTAGCGGGTCGTCTTTGGCTTTTTCCCTTGTGGACATAGCACATTCATCATAGCTGGAGCTAGAGAAATGAGTGAATAATAGCAAGAGTATTGCTTAATTATTTATGTATTTGAAATTTTGGCTTTACCCCAGCGGTGCCTACTAACCTTAGTGGCAGGATCTCGTGTGCCTGTTTCCCTTAATCTCAATGCACGCCCACTATTGTTAGTGTATTACTGTCAGGGTATAAGTTGGTTGTGTATTATCTTCCCTTCGTACCGTGGTAATATTTCATTCTAGAATAGTTTATCATTGCTATCAGCTATCGTTATTGTCTGTTGTCTGATATGAATGCCCATCATTCTTATTGACTATTATGGACTAAAATTGTTGTTAACAATCATGGTTATTCCGTCATCGCTATTGACTATCATCGTCATTGTCCGTTATTAAGATTATTAATACCATTCATTACTTGTTGGTACTATTATTTATCAGTACTATGATTCGCCAGCATAATTAATTATGCGTATTTATAGCTGCCAGTATATAACTGTCAATATCGTTTTATTTCAATATTACTGACATTAAAATATCTTTCGTGATAACCTTCGATTCCTGTTATATTTCATGTATATATATATTTTAACTGACTTCAAAAAAGGAGGAGGTTCTTTGAAACTTTGAGACTTTGAAAATTATATTTTTATCGAAACGAGGGGAAGTCGAGAGAAACCCTCAAATTTGAAAGGCACGTACAAAGTTCTCACATATTTTTTTTAATCTAAAATAATCAGATAATTGGGTATAATGCTATTGCTGATATGATGTAACGGAAGACCGGAAGTCATTCAGTGTAAAAGACGTTCAGTTTGTTTTTTAAACACTAACTATATCAGATGAGAAGCTGTAGAAATATTGCAGGCAACTACTTCCTTGGGGTAGTGGTTAGAACGTTCAGCTCACATTTGGAGGTTGAGGGATTGATTCCCGGTGTGGGCAGCGACTTTTTGTTATTGTTCTAGTTTCGTTAGAACATTTGTCAAATTATCTAGGTTAAATAGCGGACCCCGGGCCCTGAAGCATTATTTTCAATCATTGTTTCTTTATTCCTATTTGACCTCATACAAGCTGCATCTTTACTTGACATACACATTGTAATACTTAATAAAATAACTGCTCTTAACTATAATTTATTGAGTAAATGTCTAACACTACAAAGAGATAAATAAAATATTTTTAACAAAAAATTGATCCGACATCAAAAAATAAATAAGGAATGGACTAAAACACTTTATTAACATACTTTATTTTACCGTTGTTATTGAAAATTGTTTACTCAGGTAGGTTTTCATTATGTTTTCAGAGCTGTCACCCGACCACCTCGACATCAAGATCCCACACGCTTAGTATTTGTTTTATTTATTTTACCATTTATTATGTTATATTACCTGTTATATCATTTATTTTGATTTATTTAAGAAGCTAAATTGTTTTATCAAAAATATATTTTTTTACGCCCTGGGATTAAAATTAGCCCAACAAATGTTTACAAGGATGTGCAGTTATTAGATGTCTTCTATGTATGATTGAATTTAGCCTTTTTAAGTGGGAATTGGTCTATTTGAATTTTCTATAGTTGAACTGATTTGCCACTGCGCAACTTGAATATATTTCTTTTATAGTACGCCTTGTTTTTGGCGGAAAGTTATTGCCTAATATATCATTCCGATCGCAAACGGGATATCAGTTTATTTAATACGCCAATTTATAATTTATGCACCCGCAATTTTCTCGCAGAATACGATTCGGTATCGACGGAACTGGGCCTAACGCGGAAATCCATATCGTATACACGCCGAACAAATAAGCGCATAAAATTGATAGATCGTTTCAATAAGCATTCCTTACGCATGTAAACCTTTGTATATTTTACAAATAACCCGCCGAATTTTATTAGTGTCGATTTTTCATTTTTATTAATGCATCAAGCGTAAATCGCACGGACGTATCGCCGCTATTGAGTCGTTCTGGTTCCCCGTTAGAGTTATTTCCATCACTTTTTAAAAAAATCTTACTGAATACTCCGCCGACTGCGAAACGTGAGGTGAATTTGATTTGTCTTCCGGCTTATAATGTAAGTATATGTTCGTTTTGGTAAATAACCGGGTAAATATAAAAAGTAATTTTCTATATTGTTGTATTTTATTAAAGAAATAATCAATATAATTGAAATATCAAATTAAAATTTCGGAGAGCTTAATTTTTTTAAAATTAATATATTATTACTAGATGCTGTCGACTAGCTTGCAATACAACTTGTCTCTATAGTGACTTGTAACTAGGTACTTATTTAGAAAACACACAATCAGCCCTTACTTACTCTCTCATAATATAAAATAACGAAAGTTGATAGCAATTTTTAGTGTTTTTACCATTTAGTACATTCCACTAAACAACTACATAAGATCACACGTAGTCTTTCCTCATGTCCTGTTTCGAATCTCTTAATTTACTCTGGGATAGTTGGAATCCGAAGGTTCCAGCGTCAGTAATTGTTCCTATCTGGGTGCATTCACAATGCTTCTCAGGATTTTATTCTGCAATACTTCTATTATGTTGATATTACTTTTCGCATAATATCCCCATAACTGAATTCCATACGTACATAATATTTTATAGGAGTAGCTAATTATGTACCGATAATCTGAGTTTTCTTCCAAATAATCAATACATTTTAATATTCTAATTCGAGTTCTTCTCTTTTCTTTTTGGTATGTTGTTTCCAACGAAGTTTTGCACAAAGGTTTGTTCATTCATCGCTGGAATAAAATACTGATTTGCAGTACACTTGCTTTTGTTTCTTTGATTGTTGAGTAAACTTCTTGTTTGTCTTGATTTTTTTGGTGTTTAATCGGAAAAGTCTCTCGATGATCGGTGGAACATGTTCGAAGCCAATTTCATTTGTTTCAATGGTTTATTCTAAGAGTTTGGCGAATGCTTCAGCTTTTTGTTGATTATTGTGTGCTCTTTTTTTCCCTAGATCTCTTATAGTTGAAACTGTGCTAATTTGATCGCTTTTGGACTTTTAATGGCTTTCCAAAGTGAATAAGATGTTTCATCTGTTAGATCTCGCTGATACTTACTTACGGATTCGATTTTGATTTTCAATATTTCCATTTTTAAACCATGTTTAACCTATTTTTATTGTAAGGTGTGTTTGCGTGGCATTTTGTTGCCATTTTTTGTTTTCAGCTACCATTTACTTAATCTGTTTGAGATAATTTATTCTTTTGTTGGAACATTTGTCAAATCACGTAAACTGGTTTGCGGGCCTCAGGGCATGAAACGTTGTTGTTTCAATCATTGTTTCTTTATCCTTATTTGTTCTCATACTGGTTGTATTTTCACTTGAGCCATCCATTGTAGTACTTAATAAAATAATTGCAATTGCAGCTGCAAAGAAATTTTTTGAGTAAATATCTATCACCAAAAAAAAGAAAATTAAAATATTTTTAACAAAAAAATTGAACCGACTTAAATAACAAATTAGATTTGTTTGCTCGTAATTTAATTTTGTGTATATATCACAAATTTATATTAATATTCTTGAATTGTTTGAGTTCGGCAAGGACTTCAAACTGATCAGTTGGTAATAGTTAAAATAATATAGTAAATGGATAAATAGGTTTAGGTAGGTATTAAGTTAAATTGTGTGTATATAGTAGAATATAAAATACGTGTAGTAGATATAAGGTTTCTGTGTATTTTTATTTAGTTATTACAACGATTATTATGTATATATTTTGTTTAAAATGGTTCTTTCTGTGGTAAAAGCCTAACTTGATTATTTCTTTACTTTTTAGTGAGTTCCTTATTTATTTTTTGAAGTCGGTTCAATGGTTTTTGTTAAATATATTTTATATATGCAATTCTGATGCATTAATAATACTAAATGAAAACAATTGAGTTAGTTTGTTTAAAATAACATTTCGCATTTTCAAATACAAGCAAGAACCTAATAGACGGATACGAAAACACACAATTTTCGATCTGATATATCTTTATCTAGTCTTTTTCATGCTCGATCTATACACACAGTCTACAGTATAAATTATCTGGAATAGGCAAAAGTCCGATAGGATTTTTTAATTAAAATTTTAATCTGTTTTTGTGATCTCCATCAGATAGGAAGAGTTTCCCATAAAAGCAAATAAATGTCGAGTAAATAGGTGCGTGCCCAGTCGTAATTTTCCATCAAACTTCTTCCTTTCGTTTCGCTCTACCATTGGATGCGTGCCTAAAATGACGGTACGGTCTTATTTCCTGTTCCTCTATATGGGTTACTGAATTATAATCGAACGCTTTTGTCGAAATTTTCGGGCAATAAAAGGATTGACGAAACGGAAGGGTATTTTTGGTGGATGATTCTAAGTAAACGCGTGTTTAATACTACTTAAATATTATTTCACAAAAAGTTTGACATCATAAAGGTTAACAAAAAATTAACCAATAATAAAACATCCATCGAAAAGGCCATTAGAAATTGCATATATTATTTGTTGGAAACTAAATTTTTTTTATTATCTGGACTGAATCTATTGCTTAACGTGGGCTCCGAACCACGGTTTTCGGCAATTAAGCCTAGTCACTGGCGAGTGACCAACTAAGAGATCATTATAGAAGACATCCGGTCTTATCCAGCCTGGTTGCTGGTGTGACTGAGATTTTCCTTGTCGGATTTTACACTCTTGTCTTTTGGACACTCACAATTATAAGCAATCAAAATACAATCCGTGAGTATCGCATAACAGCAGTAGGTAGTAGAAACAGTAGTGAAGTGATTATAAGAAAATATTTAAAATATTCACCATTTTCCCTTGAATGATCCTGATAAATTAGTATAGTCTTAATGAATTCAATAGGAAGATGTTTTAAATTTACTAATAAATTATTACTAGTCGTAATTTTTTTCTCAACAGCTATTAACAATTTTTCGCTACAGTAACTTAAAAATAGGTACTTATCTAGAAAGACCCATTTGTCCTCACATAGTCTCTAATGAAATAAAATAAAATAAAAAACAATAAACTGAAATAAAGTAGAACTTTTCAGTGTTTTTGTCATTTAGTGCAATTCACAATTACACAAGATCACACGATTTGATTATCTGCGCCTACGTCCTAGTTCAGTGTTGCCCATGTGTTGCAGTACTTCGGTAGTTATATGGATGTAGCGTTTTTCGTCATGTCTTGTTGCGAATCTTTTAATTTCCTTTATAATAGTTGGAAGTATCTAGTCTAGGTGCATCCATAATACTTCTCAGCACTTTATTCTGAAATATTTGTATCACCTTGATATTACTTCTTGCAAAAGCATTAGATACTTAGCATTGTTACTGTATGGGATAATAGTGTTATTCATATTTATAGGTATATAAACGGTTTGGTTGTGGGCAAAATTAATTTGTACTAATTTACTCTCGTTGACTTTTAAAAAAATTAATAGTTGATCACTTTTATTCTTATATATTTTACTATTAATTAATACGCCCGGGAAATATTGTAATACTTCAACAAAAATGCATTGGCTTTAGATATTGATTTGATCAAATAATAATAATTCGAAGGACAAAGATTTGGATCTAGTCAAGATATGCTGGAAAATACATATTCTTAAATAGTACAATACGTAATTAGAAGTGAGTTTTACATTTTAAAAAACACTGTTAGCAATGAATTACTAGCTACTGGATATACCGAATATTATGAAGTTTCGAAGTTTTCGAATCAGTTCAATGGATTCCAAGACGAATTGAAGTTACACAAAGTACCTCTAAAATTTGATAATATCGCATATTAGAAAATGATCCGTTAACCTACATACCATAAAAATTTTAAGAATATCATGGGAGTTATTCACAGACAATTATGTTTGAAGTGAAAACTCTCCAGACTGGACTACAATTTCGGGTATCTTTCTCAAGGAATAGTTACGTTACGACTGCTATGCCATAGGCGACCTAACAAATCGTCAGCCTCAGCGTCAGCGTCAGTCCAGACTTTTGGCTTAAAAAATATAATAAATATAAATCTAATAAAATATATATAATATATAGTAAATAATATAATAAATATAAATATAATAAAATAAATATAATATATAATAAATAATATAATAAATATAAATCTAATAAAATATATATAATATATAATAAATAATATAATAATCTTTATCAATAGCTATGGGCAGTTTCAAGACGATACAACAAGCACGTCCATACCTGAGGTTGTTTCTCTAGGTAAGAGGTGTTATATCGCGCGACTACCACGTCATGTCATATCTAACCCATAAAAACCCTCAGTTTCGTTCTGTATCTCCATTCAGCAAGTCATCTCTTCTTTCCGTATCTAGCGACCTTGAGGCATGTCGAATTTTACATCGTGGAATAACGATCTACAGAATACCCAGAAATATAATCCTATATATTGAACATGGGCGGGGTGACAGCGCCAACTAGTACACAATAAAGAATATCTGGCAACCGCGAGACATTTATCTCAGAGATTTTTGAAGTGTAGTTTCATTCATTCAGTGTCTGACCATCGTTCACTTCAGACGTGCCACCATCTGACTGCCCACAATCACCGCCGATCAGTTTTATCTATTGTTATTTCTATATTTTTATAACTTCAATAAAATAGCGGTCACACCATGTAAACAACCACTATTTAATTTTGTAGTACCTCCATTCACCGAGACAAATAACTAACCCTAAACATACAATAAAATATACTTTTAATTAATAAGAAGTCTCAAATTGTGGATACTTATTTGTACAAAATCTATGTAATATTTTGATTTATAACATAGAATTATTTAAATATAATATAAAACAATTTCCAAACGTGCGTTCTAATCCACTATCGTCCAGATGATTAAAATCAGACTAATTAAGGCCATAACTTAAGGACGCGAAAAAAGCTTCGAAACTCATTTATCTTTACCATCCTTTACTTAAACCAATTAAATCATCAGCCCTGATTTATTGTAATACACCCCAAACATTATCCAATTTTTCTTTTGCGACTTTAAATTCGGCCCTGCCCGAAAAGATTTTGGGTCATTAGCATCATTAGAAATGCACCCTTTTCGCCATACCCCTTTTTTTGTAAGTCGGAAGTGATATCCGAATGGGTCGGGTTGCTTTCGCGAGGAGGCGAGCATCCGTTACAGTCTGAGGGTCATCTAGATAAGGGCCGGTAATTTCGACAGTAACTAGACTGTGACCCGGTACAAGAATTTATCACAATTGAATTCCGATTGTTTGGGAAGATATTTTATAATATTGCTATTAATTTTTCGCGTGTCTTCTGGTTATTATTATTATTAATGAGAGTTAAATGAGGTAATGAAGTTTTATATAGTATATATTATTTTGTGAAAATGTTAAGTGCGTTTGTCGGTTAACAAGTTTTAATGTTTTGTGCATGGCAAAAATCCTTTAATTTATAAAAAAAAGTCTTTATTTTTATAAATATTGGAGAAAATTGTGTTAAATTTTCAGGCCTGCTATCGATTTGTACATAGAGTCTATTCAAAACAGTAGTGACCCACGTCATCAACGTATGCCAGTCGAAAGTTGTAATTTTTTTTACAGTCAGACAATATTTGCCTTCTTATTTTATTCTGCTTAAAAAGAGATGAGCCTCCAAATATTGTGCGTTTGTCAAACGTCTGCAGAATTCTTCGAAATATTATAATTATGATTTATAAACCAGCAAATGTTGTTATAACCCTTTGTTTTAATAAATTTCAAATCGCCACTGTTTTTATTGAACATATTTTTCCGCGTTGCAGCTGCACTGAATATTAGTATGGACACGGTCACTAAAATATCTCAAAAAATAAAAAACAATATAACCTTAAATTCGCCAAAAAGAAATTGTATTTATGCGAAACCGGTGACGAATCAAAATCAGCTTGATGTTAGCTGTATCAGAGATCAAATATACGAAATTTATAAATACAGTAAGTATTTTTTTGAATCGAAACACACTTTAATTCAATTAAATAAAGAGAAAATTATTAGTCTGGAAAGTATCCATAAAGAGCCAAAAGATATGCAGCTATTTAAGGGATATAGGAGATCCCTTTATACACTGTTCGGTAATATAGGATTTAAGTGGTGTAAAGACAAAATCACGAAGGGGTTTAAGTTTCATTAAAAAATTCCAAACATTTCTTTTGAAAGAATACAATTTTTAAAAACACACAATAAAATCAAGGACGAATTATTATATCAATTTTTATATTTAGATGAGACATGGATATTTCAAATTGGTACATAGGGACACTCATGATTTTGCGGTGGTTTGAAAATCAGCTTTTAAAGAACTTGGAGGAGCCATCAGTTATTGTCATAGACAATGCACCATATCGTAGTACACTCGTGGAGAAGATGCCAACAAGTGCATCAACAAAGGCTGCAATTAACGAATGGCTTAAATGACATAAAAAAAGTTTCGAAGAAACCATTTTAAAGAATTAAGTATTTCAAATTGTGACTCGGTATATATAAATGAAATATTTAATTGCATTTTATACAATTTGCTTTCTTAGGAATAGGCTTGAGAAAAGATACATGGTATATCATATTACTGATCGTTATGGCTACAGAGTATTACGTCTTCCTTCCTATCACTACATATTTAATCCAATTGAGTTGATATGGGGCATTGCAAAGAATTAGACAAAATAGACATTCAGGCTGAGGATGACTTTCAAACCAGAACTGTCTGGATTTATGGAAAGAAGCATTGTCGAAGGTGTTCGGTTTGTATGATCTCGATCAGACACACTGAAGAAGAAATTAACAAATTTTGGAATCGTGAATAAGTTTTTGATAAATTGGAAATAAACAGCTTAGTTATTCACTTGATTAGTGTTTTTGAAAGTCACATTCATTGAGTAAAACTTTATAAATGTTGGCTTGTGATTCAATACTGACAATTACCAAGACAGTGTGATGAAAGAGGAAATAACTAATGATGTATATAGATAGTAACAGAACAAATTATGGAGAAATATAATAATATCAAAATGACTTTAAAAAGAAACATTGTATCGAAGGAAACAACAACTAAGCGTAAAAGGTAAATATGCTCCCTAATAAAAGTAAAATACATTACTCAGATATACAATTGTTAATTAGGTGGATTAGGCCTTCGGAGGATACCACTACATAAAAAATGCGCCTATAACTCTATCTATATTAGCGTGGAAAAAAGTTCAATGTAAATATAACAAAACATTAACCTATAAATTATTGTGGCTCTATAATTAATTATGGTTTCGATAATATATGCATTAGATGTACTATAATGTTAAAATAAATTGTAATACATAAGGTTTTTGTTTCATTATTTTATTTAGATTAGAATTTTGTTATATGTCTAAGTCAAAATATACTAAAACTAAAATACCAGCAAATATATTATTGTAGTCCTGTAACTCTGCTGGTGCTGTTGCTGTGGCAAAATTGTGACATTTAGACAGGTCACGTGGTTTCACTGCTGTTTTGAATTTACTATATACACTATAATATATTTGCTGGTATTTTAAGATGTTTTCTAGGAAAATTTTGATGTTAGAAACACATAACCTATAAAGATTGATATTGAATCGGATAAGAAATATACAATACTGCGCTACCTTGAATTCTTTTATCAGGCTCACGTAGATTTGATTTACGGCATTCTAATACATTGTTCACTTTAAAAACAAATTTATTGAGAAAATATTGTACAATATATATTACTCAAAATATATTCAATAATTTTCTCTTGTTAAAGCAATGATGGTTTGCAAGCGATCCAATTATCAATCCATTATCGAATTTATTGAACATTTCGAACCTGCGTTCCTGCTAAGCCATGCTTCATCGATCTGAACAGGTGTTAATCAGAGGGTACTATCTGTACATTATGCACCAAAAACTTATTTTTGCGAACTGCAATAGTACATCCTTCAAATCTCTTGCAACATGTGATCGAGAGTTGTCATGCCATGTTGTCACATATTGTATTTAGAGTATGACTTATTACTCGTTTTTGGTGGTCTTTTTGCAACAATGCATCCTGCAATTTATTCAATCGGATATCCACATCTGACCTAAACTATTACACCTTCTTCATCCCACCATATACAGAGAAGACTTGGGTTATGGATATTCCGCTTAGGTGTTGATATTAATTTTTCTCCTGGACGAACTTATTACTTTGTGGAATTGAAATTGTCGTAGTAGATTCATCTTTCATCGCCAGTCACATTACGTTATAGAAAATTATTTTTTGCCTGTCAAGCTATCACATATCGATATTGAAACCATTTGAATTGCTAGTCAATTCCACTAATTTTAGATCTTTCCCATCGCATGAGAACATCTGAGAACATTTTATTAATCAACTGTCAAGTTGCCTAAAATATATTTGATAAGTTGTGCTGCGTTTTCCTCCAGACTGTACTTTATCATTGACCTCAAAATGTATAATACTGGGAAGTTGTAGATTATACTTCTTTTAATTTCATATTTAAATCGTTTTCCATTTTTGGCATAGTCCCTATTTTCTTATAACTGAGAAACAATTTTCTACCTGGTCTCAGCTTGAGTTCCGGAATTATTTTATATTTCCTTATAATATTATTAATCAATAGTATATTTTAATGTTGACAGTCCTACAAAATGTTGAATCACCAGACCTTGGACTATTTTATTACAAAACCTATATAGCTTTTCTAAAGTCAACCTGCAGTGGTTACAACTTATGTACCATAAATTTACTCACAAATTTATACAAAAAATACTTTCATTTAAATTACGAAAACTTGAAAAATACGACAAGAAGTGCTGTTCAAACGGTCTTAATGAACGAAACACTCCAAAACCCAATTATCGGAATCACTGGCTTAGAGCGGAAACACAATCTGCAAAAAAGCAGATAATGAAACCTTTTACATTCCCTTGAATCGGTACACGGCTTTGATTCACATGACGATAAGAAGGCAAGTTTTTTTAACCGTAATAGTTGATAATTTTCGTACATAATTTTTCAGATAAAATCAACCCTTTTATCTCTTATGGCGCAACTAATAATTAGTATTGTTTTAAGTTTGTGTTTATTATATTGGCTGTTTTTATTTTGTATCTATGTTGCGAAATCGAAATACAGGCTAAACTTAAATTTTATTGCGTTTCCCATTACATATCTAATTAATTATCATCCTGATAATGTGCCTTTTCATAAAAAAATTAACTAACATCATTATAGTCATTTGATTTAACTCCATTAGACATCTGGCTATTTTTTAAAAATTATGTATAGATTTCTATATACATCTGTTACATCGCGCGACTGTTGACTATGGAGTACCCTGTGTATTCAAGGTACTATGAATGAAATGTCTAAAAAGAAAAGAAAACAGACATTGGATTAGCAGTCGTTCCACAGTTATTCGAAACATTTCTTGTTGTAGTTACGTGGAGTTCGGGAAAAAGTATCGGAGCTGAAGCTATAAAGCCACAAAAGGGGCTCAAAGACCCCTAGCCATATTCTATTCCAATTAGGAAACTTTTAAGCTTTCAAAAACAGATCTAGTTCGTGCATTCATAGCATAAGCATCATAGTTCTAGGTCTAAAGTTACCAAAGGTGGAAAGAAGTTGCTGTGATTTAGCGTAGCCTACTGGAATTTGGACAGAAACTTCCAGTTCAAGGTGATAAAAGGCGGACTACAGTAGTTCAGTTTCTAATTCGTAGACTATTGGAATTTGAAGCTAACAACACTTGAGAAATCATTCCACACAGGGATACCATGGGAATTTTGGTAAAATTAGTTTCATTTAAAATAATTGTATTAGACCACGTCCATCCTTGCGGCCGTTTCTTTAGGAGAGAGGTGTTCAATATCGTATGACTGTTGGCCACGGAATATATTGCGTATTCAAGTGCTTGCGTTAAGATCAAATAGTGCAACGAGCGAGATGTTTAAAAGTAGACGCCGTTGAGAGAAGGGTTTTTACCTGGCTTGTAATAAAGACCGGCGTGTCGATTTGTATCGTTGTTCAACAAATCGCTTCTTCTCTCCTTAAAATAAAATAACATTTTAAGGCATATTGATGTTATTTGTGTTCTTTCATATTTCATAACTCTTATACATTTAAATAATACCTACTACCTTTAAAGAGAAACAGTCAACCACAGACCAAATTCATAAAATAACGGATATAATTGAAAGATCCTATAAGGAAAGTGTTTATTCTGCCTTTATTCTTTATCTGTCACAGACTTTTGATAAGCGGTAGCATAAGGGATCTAATTACAAATAAAATAAGATTTTGTCCAAACAGTTCGCAAAATTATACAGAACATAAAGGCTACAATGCCGCAGGGTAGTGTTTTGGTAGTGATGCCTTGCCAGACGTACACCGATTGGGTGCCTGAGTTCCTGGCTACACGTCACAATCATGAATAAATAGCTGTAAAATGGCTTGTTTCCTAAAATCGCCAGTTGGACCAAACAATACCAAATTAAATTGAGACTAAATATACATATTAGTTTTACGAATAAAATAAATCAACATATCTTGGTTAAAATAAATAATATTCATGTGCCATATGTTAATGCTGCAAAATGTTTGTGAATAACATTAGATACAACTAAGATAATTTCCACTGAATCACTTACTGTTCAACCATTTGCAAGATCAGAAGGTTGTTCCCGTTTCAAACGCCTAATGACATTATTCGCATTTGAAAGTCTGGATGCTTCCGTGTTGACGTGGTTTTGAAGTTTCCTTTGATTGAAACCAGCAAATTTTCTGATAGTGTCCGTAACCATATCAACTTCTATGTCACGATGGAGGTTACAAATCTATACATACCAAGGCATAGCATTCAGAATACACGTCAGCATCTTATTTCGGTAACTTTGAATAAAATGGACATTGGAACAACTAGCGCAGTCCCCCAGCTAACTTCCATAGTTCCACATTGGTCAATCAGTTTATTGTAAGTTGATGGCTCGGAGTTTCGGCCAAGCAACCAATGCATTTTCCTGGACTTGATATTGAATTCATCGCGCTTCTTTTTAATGTGCTCTTTCCATGTGAGCTTGGCATCCAGGGTCATGCCAGGGTATTTTGCTATGTTGGTATGTGGAATTTGCATGTCGTCAATAAAGATGCGTTGTGGCGTATCCTCTTATTTGTGAAATCAATGTGTGTAGATTTGCTTCATTTAATTTGGATCGCCATTCCCTAGTCTTAGTACAGATAGCAACTTTATCAAGAGAAGATTGAAGTTTCCAGTTTGAGCTTTTACAGACTCTGCTTTAACTAATATTGCCGTATCAACAAAGGTAGCAGTTGCTATATAATGTTGTGGGGAGAACCAATAAATTTGTCTTAAAATATACAAAATTCAAACGAATGGAAGTGAAGAATGTTATACTTTTTGTATCAGATCCTATAACCTATAAATGGACGATATGACCATTTTGATATGATAAATATGGCCACTCCAAACTCTTAAGCTATTTACCCTTACATTATGCTTTAAAATGCCCAGAAAAATGTTTGAACATATCAATAAATGATTTTTTAATGTATGTTTTGCTAAACTATTACTCCTGTGTAGATATAACTAAAATCGTGATATAATGGGGAATGACTTTATGAACGAAACTCGAGAAACGTAAATGTATGTATATTAATCATGAAAACTTCTAGGTCTTTTTGTGATTGGAGCTATAGCTTAACGTGGGTTCCAAACAAGAGTTGTTTGCATTAAGCCTATCAAAGAGACGAGACAAGATCATCAAGATCGAGATCGTTACGACATGAAAAGAAATAAAGGATTTGTTTCCGTACATTATTTAGCACATTCTTTTATTTAGCTCAATTTTTTATTTGGCATTAACATTATCACGTTAAAATCTAGCCTTTTATGAATGTAATTCAACAAAGGTTTTAAAGATTAGAAGAAGACTAAAAGATCTGCGTTGCATCCAAAGAGTATTATTTTGAAAATGGCGGATTTAGTTAAAAAATAATCCGTTCCATAAAATTTTAAATGTCTATTTTAGATCCCGGTAATAATTTCTTTGTGTTTTGAGATTACAGAACCTATCATTTTAAGATAAACAATAATTATACTAATAAACTTCTCACGATTTACATGTTTCCTTTTTTATCTGCTAGACGTTTTCCCCTATCTCGATGGAACGCTCGATATTAACCTAGAACATTCTGAAAACAATATATTTAAAACACCGAAAAGTTTCGAAACATATAATTTGTATTGTTGCCATCGCGATAGGCAAACAAAATTTCTAACACATTAACAATAAAGCGGTTTAATTGCTTCCTTTCCGGCTCACCGAGAAACGAAACCAATTTGTCTAGAATGGAAATTATAGAAGAAGATATTATCATGCCATCGTTTTTGTGTTCAGCTAATCATATCGTGTACTAAAAATGATTTAGTTTCTGATAGGTGTGGTCTAAATATATAAATCAATAAAGCTCACGATAGTTAATTAGAATATATGGGTATATATATTTTTTCTTAGTTTCGAAAATCGAACAAAATACCCTTTTTAGTAATGTTTATGGCTTTGTGATCAAAAAAAAAAAAATTAAAAAATTGCACTGAAAGTTATCGAGCCAAACTGTTAGAACTTTACGAGACATATATACTAATATATATATATATATATATATATATATATATATATATATATATATATATATATATATATATACTAATTCAATTATAAAATGGGAAAGTGTTTTAATAAAAAAAAATTAAAATTAAAATTGAAATTAAAAAATTAATTTATTTAATGGAAAGAACGGAATATAACACACGGAATAAACGTGTTACATAAGGTAAGGATTTGTGTAACTGTAACAAATCCCACAATTAAATATAGCAGCAATCCCGCCTAACAGGTCAATTGAAAAGTTCCCGGCCTGACACATAGATGGCGCTACTAGAATTAAATCCATGTTTTTTAGTCAGCCCTAACACTCAAAAGATACGTATATAAATTTGACAGCTGTCGGATCATTAGTTTCTGAGTTATAGCATTTTGAGTGAAGCAACTTTTGTTATTGTGAAAAAAATGGATAAAAAGGAATTTTGCGTTTTGATAAAATATTGATTTTTGAAGAGAAAAAATACAGTTGAAGCAAAAATGAGAGAACTCAGAAATGAGCACCGAAGACGGTGAATGCAGTGGATGCCCAAAAGAGGTTGTTACCGACGAAAGCATTTAAAAAATCCACAAAATGATTTTGAGTGACCGTAATTGAAATTGAATGAAATAGCACACACTCTAAAAATATCAACTGAACGTGTACATCATATCATTCACGAATATTTGGGTATGATAAAATTCTGTGCAAATTGGGTGCCTCGCGAGCTCATTTTTGATCAAAAACAATGAGGAATTGATGATACGGAGCAGCACTTGAAGATGATCAAGCGTAATAAACCCTAGTTTTTGCGTCAATATGTGACAATGGATGAAACATGGCTCCATCATTTCACTCCGAAGTCCAATCGATAGTCATCCAAGTGGACTGCACACGATGAACCCGCTCCAAAGGGTGGGAAAACGCAAAAGTCGGCTGGCCAAGGTTATCGCGTTTGTATTTTGGGATGCGCGTGGAATAATTTTCATTGACTACCTTGAAAATGGAAGGACCATCAAAGGCGACTATTACATGGCGTTATTGGACCGTTTGAAGGTCAAAATCGCCAAAAAACGGCCCCATTTGAAGAAAAAGAAAGTGCTACTTCGCCAAGACAATACACCGTGTCACAAGTCAGTGAAAACAATGGCAAAAATCCATGAATTGAGCTTCGAATTGCTTGTTCATCCACCGTATTCCCAAGATCTGACCCCCAGCGACTATTTCTTGTTCTCAGAATGCTCGCTGGGAAGAAATATTCGTCGAATGAAGAGGTGATCGCCGAATCACCCTTGAAGGTAATTATGTTGAATAAAAAAAACTAATTCTCTAAAAAAATATATGTTTTACTATGGTAGGCCGGGGACTTTTCAATTGAACTGTTACATAGGAGCTCCCTCGCAATTAAATGGCCACAGGGATGTACGTGGTAGATTATTCCACGTGGACAGTTTATAGTTTTTTATTATTTATTATATATTTTTGTAACAAAAATTGATTTAGAATATCGATTGTACCTTAGTCCACCACTACGCTTTAGAGCATCTTCGAAATGACACTGTTTCTATCCAAATTTCCACGGTACCCTTCTTCGGAATGATTTAACAATTGTTGGTGACTCCATACTCCAATTGTTTATGGTCCAATTGTCTATGTCTATGAAGCTGATGTACTGAAATCGCCGTTGGTTGCCGTTCACCGTGAATTGCAAGCTTCTGTCCAAATTTCATAGACTGTGTTAATTCGCAGCAATTTCAGTCAGCAGTGATGCATGTGCCGGGAATCTACGGCCTAGGGGTGTTTTTGCAAAACTTAGTTGGTCGTTGAGTACCTTCAATCCTATCCTACCTTCAGCCATACTTTTTGCCGATCTCTATATAACTATACCGAGAAACGCTTCTAGTAACTGCGAAACGGCTGCCAATCCAACATTAGCCCATCTTCTTTTCTTAATAGTGAATTCGATTACGATTAAATGAATTAATTCAAAAGAAAATAGCCTTTTGAACACCCTGGAACACTACCTACTGCGCCAGTTATAATTTGTGACAAGGTGTTAAACTTGGGGTAAAAACAGACCAACCCGTTTCACTCGTTCACCATTCGAGTAATTTTATCCAAAAGTCATTCTCACTCGCTCAGAGGAAAACTGAGGTTCACGTATCCCAGTTATTAATATCATTAATATGTTTAAGCTTTGATGGGTTTCCTAGCAGTTTATCCACTCCCTACCAACCTCGAAGCTGAGAAGAATTTTCG
The DNA here is from genome assembly GCF_030347505.1 of Rhynchophorus ferrugineus. NCBI lineage: Eukaryota > Metazoa > Arthropoda > Insecta > Coleoptera > Curculionidae > Rhynchophorus > Rhynchophorus ferrugineus. The sequence continues at coordinate 69,291,865 of NW_027472581.1, forward strand.
GACTATTCGACCAACAAAACCGCTTTCTGCATAGTTTTGTATAGATATTCTTATAGATCCAGTTTACCAATATTCGCCAGCAGTTTCTTAGGAATTAAACCTATTGTTGATAGGATGATTTGGAGGGTTGCTTCTACTTTTGTAAGTGTCCTTCCAGATTTCGACATTTTGATATCGTTCACTGTGTTTTATAAGTAGCTTGTTTTTGTTTGGGAGGGCCACATTAAAAATGTTTTTTTTCTTATAACCGTGGTAATCTATTGTGGTCAATCCGCTGATCTGTGAGCACTGTCCCAATACCTTTTATATTCTTAGTCTTCTAACGCCGATGCTGATTGTTCTTTTATTTAAAACACATGGCACACATATTACATCTAGTTATTCATATCTTCATATAAGTATTAAGTTCGATCTAAGCTTTCAGACCTAAATTTAATTAGCATTTGATGGATGTACCGCAATGGTGCATTTCACATAGCTTTAAAACAAGACAAACTATATTAGTTTAAATGGTTTTTATCTATTCAATCTCCTAGTATATCAAGTGTTGTCGAGTAGTTATAAAACCCTTATGTTTTTATGTTTACGCAGTCTCTCTTGAGCTTTTTTCGCAAACCTTTTAATCTTTTCGCCGAATATTGGCGACACATCTTCAGATCTTCATAGATGTCCTCATTTCTAACATACCACGGGGAGTAATATTGAACAGAGTCTTGTTTTGGTACATGTTAATACTAAGTTTCTTTGCTCAACCCCTAATACAATTTATAATAAGAAATTTTCTTTGGTTGGCGCAATTGCAACTTAACGTGCAACGTATAGCGAGTTTCTGGTGAATTAGGTTAGCCACTGGATCATACCGCTTCTTGTATTGGTTAACCAGCGAATATGTAACTAGATATTTCAGATAGTTACTCATGTCGCGCACCAGTAGCAATCAGTAGTTCGATGAAATTTTATCTGCCCACTGTTATCATATAATATGTTTCATTATTATCTTTTATGTCTTTGTTGTTATCTTTGAGTATGGGCGAAGCTATTCATTTAATAGATTACCTAGAGTAGCAGTGATGTTTTCGATTATTTCAAGAAATATTGTTTTTAAATTAACGCTGTGTTGATGATGTTACTTGCCAATATCTATCAATACCTGCCATATATTTCTAGGCAAAACAGTATAATTAATATTCTTTCTAAATTATAGAGTATGTTATATTCTTTACTGAAATGAATTCGGTTATCAATTGTGATCTTTAAATATGTAGACTCACATCAGTTAATAGAATACGCTGTCTGACGGGTGCACAGAACTTCGCATTCGAACTACACCAGTGTATCTTCCACAGCTCTTGCATCATGTAATTATACAAGAGAACAATTATTCCTTTGCTATTGCTTCTCTCTTTTTGCATACGTAGCTTATTTTGTTCAATTCATACCGGTAATCATCCGCAGTAACACTCTCATTCGGTTCTATACATAGCAAGGTTTTATGGTCATGAATGTCGTCGTCCTATCTTTTAACATTTTTCTCCATTTTATATTATATTCGGATGTTCAAATCTAGATATAAATTCAGAGAACAATTTTTTAAAATAAATTTCAATAAACAAATCTATTTAGAAAATAGGTTATTTTGTTTTCGTGAATTGCAAGTGTTTCATAGGAAAATTTCAGCATTTCCACCAATAATACCAAAATAATAGTAAAAGCGAGTATTATTTGTTTGTATATTCTCAATATTTTTTTTCGTAAAATACAGACAGAGACATGAACTATTCAAGGAAATCATAAATCGCTCCGAATATATGTGGTACTTAGAATTCCAACACATAGTTCGATATTTTAGGCCTTTTAATTTTGGGTCGTTTAAGTGTTTTTAAAAAAAGGTTTGAACGATAGCGTAAAGTAACTAGGCGGGATTGTCGCTTCTTTTTAATTTATGATTTGTCGCCGTTGTAAATACTTAACAACAGAAATAATTATCACGAATGAGAATATTATTTATCTTTCTTCGGTGGTTATACTTGCCAGGTGTGATCACGTCCTAGCGATGATAGAACTTCTTAAGAGTTCTAACGACGTAACAACCAGTCACTACGTTTTCCTTATTCAGTTTATTTTTCTACGTTTTGTGCCGCCCAACCTTAGTCTCACCAAATTGTGAATTTGTTCACAAAATATTCCAGTTTTCTCTTTTTAATTATCATATAGTATTTATTAAATCTCCATTTACTATTTTCTAATTATTATTTTCTATTTATTAGCGTTCATTTCTCATATTCTGTTTATTATTTTCCATTTATTATTCTTCATTTATAATTATCTAATTATTATTTTATACTTACTGTTTTCTATTCTTATATTATTACTATTTACTATTATACTTTACTTATTTGTTTATTTATCTATCCATCGTTGTATATTTTATTTTCCGCTAATTAATTAGTTCTTTGAATCGTAGTATATTCCCGTAATTATGAAATTATGGCATTTCAAAGATAATAGTTTTATTTCAAGTTTCAACTGTAAATATAAATTATAAATATTTTATAATCCAGAAACTAACGTCAAAGTGGCTAAAGTTACTGATCCATCGTTATTGATCTATGGATAACTTGAAGCATATATAGCGCCACCGAAAGTGGTTTCTGCTGGCTCCTGGTGACAACGTATTTAGCGTGTGGATTTTAACTTTCTCCCATGTACGAATTGCACGTTCATCATAGCTGGAGCTGGAGAAGCGAGTACAATAGTAACCGTTCTGTTGATTTATTTATTTGAGAATTTAGCTTAATCCTGGCGAGGTCTACTAATATTAGTAACAGCAGATCTCGCGCTTTACTTATTGCAGGCCTATTATTAGTGTTAGGATATAAGCTGGTAATCGTGCGTTACTTTCCCTTCGTACCGTGTGCATATGTCATACTTCATCCAAGCACAGTTTATCATTGCTATCAATTATCGTTATTATTACTATTATCACTATGTCGTTTGTTAGCTATATACATCCATTATATGCGGTTTATTGGCTATCAGAAGCATACATAAACGCTACCAAATGTGGTTCCTGCCGGCTCTTGGTGACAGCGTATCTAGCGTGTTTGCCTCTGGCTTTTTCCCTTGTTGCATTGTACGTTCACTATAGTCCGAGATAGGAGAAGTTACTGTACAATAATTATTTTTATTTACGCAATTACATATTTGCTTATTTATATATTTAGCAATTTAGCTTTACCCTAGCGAGTAGTACTAATCCTAATGGCAGCATCTCGAGAGTCTGCTTCCCTTGATCTCATTGCACTCTATTATTGTTGGTGTTAGGATATAAGCTGGTACGTCGTGTGTTATTTTCTCTTCACACCGTGTGCACATGTTATACTTCATCGTAGCATAGTTTATCATTGATATCAGTTAGTGTTATTGTCGGTTTTAAAATAATTGTCCGTCAATTTTATTGAGTGCTAAGGTTATTGTTAACCATCCTAGTTATTACATCTTTTTATTAAGATTATCAATACCATCCATTATCAGTATTTATGGATACATTCATTTATCATTACTATTATTATCGATACTATTATAGCTGACAGTATTTTAACTGTCAGTTTCATTATATTTCAAAATTGCCTGCTTATATTTTAATTCCACCCTTGTCATTGAAAATTGGTTGCTGAAGTACGTTTTTATTATGTTTGCAATTTTACTAACTAATTACTAAACTAAATTAAAACCGTTTTAAAAAATAAGAGCAACATAATAAGATTTAACTTAATGACATACTGGGAACGTTCCAAAAAAAGACCGAATAAATTTTTTACCTGGAAACACTTATCAATCAGAAAGGCGATTCAAAATGGCCTTTGTCACATTTTCCAATTACATCAGCACAAATTAAACGACGCAAATGGCAGAAAAAAGCGCGCGCTGGAGTGAGAGAGAGAAAGCGACTGAAACGAGCAGGCGACCAATGGTCATCAGCTCCGTTCGAGAGTTTGTTCGACGTACTTCAATCTGTTCCGAAGGGGTAACAATGTGATGAGGTCATTTTGTTATACGGTGGGTGGGTGGGCGCGACAGGGGTTGGTCATCGATGGTATGGGTGGTATTTAGAATGAAACACGATTTTCGCCGAGCTTTTAATCCTATTTTATCTTTGTTTAGTGACGTAACTCGCCGTTCATTTTGTTTGAAGCCTGCAGATTGAGACCAGTGAAAGCCCATCATCAGCTAATCAATAGAACCGGAATAAATCTCCCTTTTTTTACATATATGTATATATTATTTTCGACGATGTATCTGTATTGTCATGTGGACAATGAAAAAATCTGTAAGTGATTTCAAATTTTAAAAATGTAGTACTTATAATAACAATATATTAAACTTTTTATGCTTAAGTTGTCTACAACTATCACTATTATTGATGTCAAATTTTAATCAGCTTTACAATCATTCTATCATTTTCTGTATTCTGCATATCGGACAACTAAAAAATCGTGTATCTGCATATTCATATTGTTGCGGTTGGTGGGAGCTCGCATGTACAGTCCAGAGTCTAACAAGTTTCATAGTTATATGCTTTTAATGGCCATTTAGTAGCAGTTCATAGCAGCCCCAGTCTGCCTTTAGTGGCTCTACACCTGCGATACTTTATAGTTGCAGTTAATTGAATGAATTAAAAAAACGACTATATGTCATTAATTTTTCTCTCGATTCTAGATAATAAATATATTATAGATAATTCTAGATATTTAGCATAATAACTTTTTTATTCGCTTCTGCCAAAGAATTATTGTAGGTTATATGAGTTTTGGAACTAATATGCATTTCCTTCTACTTCCTTTCTTTGAATAGAAACCTGAATACCGCAGTATCTTCTATGCATCAATGGATGAATTCAAAATACCTTTTCAGCATACTCTCCCAGTGGTTGAATGGTATGGTCTTTTTTTTATCATTACTTCTCATCATCCGTCTCTATGTCCATCTTTATTACACCCCTGACTCGTCTCCCAACCGAATCTTAGGGTTAGTTCCATTATAGTCGAAACTTCCATTATAGTTTTCCTTGATATTTCATTTTGTTACGCATTTACTATTTATATAGAATTATTCATTATTTTTCCAGTTCTGGAATTCATTTCCTTCTGCTGCTTCTTCTACTGCCTTCGATTTCTATTCCCAGTTATTTAACGCCTTTAGTTGCTTTATTTTTACATCTTCAATATGAAGGTTAATTTTTTCTAATTCTCATAATAACTTTTGTTTTGCTCTAATTTGTTATAATTCCATATTATCTTAGCGAAATATTCCATTTGTTTAAGATTTTCTGTGGGTTATCTGCTCTATCAAGTCTTTACCGACATTTCTACATTTTCCATATTTTAATATTATATGTCCTATTACATCCATTAATATTATAAACAGGCTTAAACTTCTGCATTGTCTTAGTCCTGTTTTGGTTTTAAAGGTGTATAATACTATAGTCCATAGTATTTCTTTTCTACTTCTAACAAATGCCATTTCCAAATCAATGAATGCTAAGTATATCTTTTATGTAGTTCTTTTTCCACTATTTGTAATATGCTGAATATAGGGTTTTGTAAACATCTTTTTTCGGAATCCGTTTTGCGAACTCGTATATTTCTAATCCTAGATCATATCCTATTATTTATATTATTATTTCTATATCGTATCTCATATCTTGACGTTTTCGATCAACTTTTTTCATTGTTTATATATCGGATCAATAAGTAAACTATTACTATATAATCTAATACTATATAATATATATAATCTAATTACTATATATCTATAAATAAGATATTTGCAAATCCTATAGGATTTGTTCTTTTTTCCTACTTTTTTGTAAGTTTTCACTAATAAGTCAGTAATCTTCAACAGTTTTTTTTACTATTTTATCTTAACTCGATACCTTTCTGATCTCTTGTTTTCTCAATAGGCTCTATAATTCTTCAATTTTTGTGTCCTATTCGCTGTACTCTCACTTTTTCATATATTGTTTTAGTACCTTGATTCCTGCGAACCAAGCAATTTCTGAAAATATTTCTTCCATCTATTCAATATGTTCCATCTTCTGTTATTATTCAAATAGCATATCAGACAAAAAGCAGAGCAAACATCAAAATTAGTCAGACTTAAAATTAAGCAACTGTACTGTTCAGTCAGACGAAACTGCCAACTTAAATCCTAAAAAAGAAAGGGCTAAATCAAAGAGACTGGTTGATCAGTCAATCAAAAAGTCATTTTGGACCTATGTGGTTGCAATTTTTCGCCAATCCAAGATTTCGCCTTAAAACATGAAATAAGGTTACTGAATGTCATCAACGTGGAAGCAATACATTTTCTGAACATAAAACATACTGAATCAGAAGATTGAATGGAACCAACCACACAAACTTATAGGGTGTTTAAGTGTTACTCTTAACTTTAGCTTAAGTAGTTTAGTCTTATTTTAATTTGGAAAATACATACTGATGTATTAATCTCGTTGTCTAATAATAATTGCATGGCTTGTTATTAATCTAAGAACTGAACAGTAGTAATAAATTAATTTGTAAATTAAGATTGTGCTAAGCATATCTAAAGTAAGATGCACTTAATTGAAATAAAGTTATTATTCAGTTATTCAGCTATCTTTATTTTTTATGTGTCTATAATTAGAAGATTGTCTGTTCTGTTAGTCTTTAAGACTTTGTAAAAAAGTTTCAAGTATTCTTTGCTGTTTGCCTAGGCCATCATACTCCACATTTATTTAACTTACAAGAAATTCTACAAATTGCTAAAATCGAATATATATATATATATATATATATATATATATATATATATATGTATATATATATTTATATATATATATATATATATATATATATATATATATGTATATATATATTTATATATATATATATATATATATATATATATATGTATATATATATATATATATATATATATATATATATATATATATAGACTGCATAATTATATTCCTAATTAAGGATTAGACGATTCATATTAAATTAGATATAGAGACAGATATAGAGAGAATTTAAATTAAATCATGAAAAACATATTGATAGCTATAATCGGTTCAGTTGCAGGAACTTTCTCTCTGCAAAAGAGTATAAGTTTTAATTATTCATTAATAATCAGTAGATACATTTTTAAATAAGTAAATATTGGTTATCAGTAAATAATTTTAACTTTTTTCAAACAAAATTGTATAAAAATGAAAATGAAGACTTTATTTGTTAAAATCAAACTTAAATATTGTCTTTCATTAGTCTGTGACAACAAAAAGAAACCGTAATTCAATAAAGGAGTAAAATATTCGTTACGACACTGTTAAAAATTTTACGTCCCGAAAATAAAAAGCCGTACTCGATGAGCAATCGCCTCCTAAATAATTGAGAACGGAAAAGGCCAAGTTGTTCCCTATAAATATACCGGTAATTAAAAAACTTGGACTAATTGTTCGCATGATTAGATAGTCATTAATTTTAATCTTTGAGATTCGGAGAACGACGGAAAAATGTCGAGGTTGCAGAAAACAGAAGGAAGAGGGTTAAGATTAAATGGAAGGGGGCAGTTTCTAACAAGGTTTTGGACTTAACTTTGATAACGGGGTAAAAATACGATCGTGCGTTTAGTTCATCAAAGAAATGGAAATTTTTAAAAATATATTGATTAATATTTATAAATGACATTCGAATATATATATATTTTTATATATTTAGGGTAAATGATGTGGCTCGGTGAATGGAGGTAAAACGAAATGAAACAGTGGTGTTTACATTATGTGACCGTTATTTATTGGCTATATAAAAATGTGAAAAATACAAATCATAAAACGGATGGCAGCGGAGTTACCTGGAGATGACGCTTGAGCACTGAATGAATCGCAATACCCTTCAATAACATCCCAGATAAACTTCTCGGATTATATTTTTGGGTATTTTGTAGATCGTTATTCCACGATGTAAAATTCGACATGCCTCAATGTCGCTACATATATAAGTCTCCTTTTACCAAAAATGGGTTTATCTGGACTGGGCCTAAAGTTTAACGTGGGCTCCGAACCAGCATTAAGCCTACCGATTGGTGAGTGACGAACTTTAGAAATCATCCCAAATCATCCCACAAGACATCCGGTCTTACCCAGCCTGGTTACTGGCGTGACTGGGATCATTTTCTTTGTCGGATTTTACACTCTTGCCTAGAACATTCACAAATTTTAAACAATCACAAACATATAAGTTTACGACCATTCCCAGCGGGATTCGAAGCCGCGGCCATCGCAATAGTAGGAGGATCATCCCATCGCCTTTACCATTGCGCCACCAAGCCCAGTATTATTTATTTTTAATATTTGTTAAAATATATATTACTGCTATACGTGAGTCCCGCTATTTACTCAGTGGATAATAAGTATTTGTCGTGATTATATATAAATATGGGAAATAATTAATATCACATTAACGAACAATATGTCCTCAATTGTGCCTCAAGGTCTCATATCGAATTACCACATTTTTTATATATTACAATATGTCTATCATAGCCATCAAATTTCTTTAGGGCACTTTGTTTATGATATTCCCTAATTTTTATGATATTCCCTTGCATTCAAGCGGCATCATAATGTAATATAATAGGGTCCACATAGTATAACGGGCCATTTTCGACAATTAACCAGGTCACAGTCTCACTATATAACACCTCACTCCTGAAGAAAGCAGCAAAGTGATATACGTTGAATTTGTCCCGTGTAAACTACTGTTGTAGTAAAATTATTCTTTAGTATCCATTTTCCTGCGTCTGCCAGGTTGTCTCTGATGATTTTCTGGATTATACTGTCATTACCGAAATTTTTACTGTATAACCTGTATGAAATGATTTCCCAGGCTTTGGTGTCCCCATATTCCAATATTTTGCGGCTGAACAACTGAACTACTGCAATTCGCTGTTGGTCATTGAACTGTAAGCTTCTAACTAAATTCTAGTAGTCTAGGTCACACCAACTTCAATCCACGAACTGAGGATATTCTTTAAATAATGTATCTTTTTTAATTCTTACAGTTTTTACCTTTGAGTACTTTCAATCCACCTTTAGTGATTATAGAACTTGATCTGTGATAACTTCGCCCAAACTTAACTAAACTAAGGCAAGCAATAAATACCAATACAACGTCAACCTGTCTTCTCTTGTAACACAGAATTTTTGTTCGAACAATCAATGCCGTATTAGTCACGCTCTATAACGTATATAGTATATTTGTTTAGTCGTTTGAACTAACTGGAAACACAATACCTATCCCAGGTCATTAATGAAAAAAGTAAACCCATTTCATACTTGCAAAAAGATAAAAACAAAGTGAAATGAAGAAGAAAAACCAGCTGGAGATGTCAATGAAATACGTCAATAGCTTAAGTAAACGCTATACGCTATTAAAATCGCACTTTTGTATTTTATTGTTTTTCTGGCTTGCAAGAATACATACAATACAAGTACAAAAAGTAATAATATACAAGCTTGATATTTAATATAAATACCCTATTTTTGTTTTCTAATGTCGCTTGTGGTAGTAGGCAATGTTCCCTTTTTTATAATTAATTGCATTTATGATTAAGTGATAATCCAACCTCTTTGATTTTAGGTCAAGTGGAGAGTATCTTCTGACTAACCAGAATAATTGCTTAATTGTGAGTCTGATCTGCTGATATATTTAGCTGATCCTGTTTGAGAAATCGGCGATCCGTCAAGAGAATGTTCACTGATAGGCGTACTGATAAACCTACCTCCTTTGTCTTAATATCTCCAATTTCTAACAATGACTGTGTTATTTAAATTATTTTACTCTTATGTTTATTTGTGATGGTTTTGTATGAATATTACTCTATGAGAACCTGTAACTCTACCGTCTTCCTACAAATAAAAAGCACGTTTGTTTACTTGGTATGTTACATATAAAATTATTCAAAATATGCCATATTCAAATTTAAAACATTTGCATATACATCAGGCAATTTTTAGAAATGTGGAGAGGCAACAAGTATGAATGATCCGCATATATAAAGGGAGGGAACAATGAGTATCCCCATTGAAAACATATTGATTTAATATTGACTTGAATTGAGAATAATTATGGCTAAAAGTGGGACGTGTAAGTGATGTTAAATATCAAATGTGACTTATGATATCTATTCTATTTAAAAACATTATTTCAGCTAATTTATATGAAAAATAGTTAACAGAGTTTGACCAATTTTACGATGTTTATAACAAAACATTCCTTTCATATCGTACCAGATACGCGGGAAAACCTTGTTGGATGTATTGTTTTACAATGTAAAGGATTTCCCATAATGCAAATGCATTTATGCAGAATTTTCCATATAAATCATATTTTGTTGTCGAATAGTCAGTCAAAATCATGAGTTCATATGTTGACTAAGGTTGTGTTAGATCAGTATGGGGGAAACCTATTCCCACTTAATAATAATAATAGCTGAAATTTGTTAGTTAGTTAATTTATAGCTGAGCAGCAAGCTGTTATTGCCTTTGTGTTCAACGTTTATTAGTTGAATCAAATTAAGAAGCAGCCGCACTTCAAGATCGAAATCACCATACAGAATAAAATACTAATAATTATGCGTTTCACATATCAGTACCAGAACATTTTTCTTTGTTGGATATTGTATAAAATGTAATTCTGATTATGTGCTCTTGATCACTTGCTATCGTAAACTATGCTATTCTGAGAAGTTATGTATTTCATGTGAGCTTGTCTGTCAATATTCTAGAACTTTGCGCCCAATATTTTCAAAACCATAAAATACTAGAAAACTTCCTATTATGTGTCGAAATGTATTTTGATCGACGATATCACTACGACTGGCAAGAGTACGAAGTATCAATGTAGACATATGTTAAACAACCAGACTTAATTGCTAGTTTGTATAGTATAGTTAGTAGGTAACATGACATCAATAGATTTAATTTATTCGATAGTTTTGTCATTTCTGTATATAAATTAACAGTTTTCTCTTTATACTGAGTTCGTATAAATTCTATTAATATTAGTATTCGAATAAATTCGTTCGTTATCAGTGCGTATAAAGTGATACAGGTGCTAATCATGAAATTAAAAATTGCGTTTTTGATATTCCTTACTTTGGTTTTTTGATTTAAACAAAACTGCTGCTGTAGCTCATGAAATACCTTCAGAAACTTAAAGTGATGTTGCTCCATGATATCCCACTTGTCAATTTAGCTCAAATAGATTAGCAGTTGATTATTCAACTTTTTGCAGGCCTTTACAAAACAAAAGCAGGGGAAAATGGTTACTACACGAATAGGCTCAATTGAAAGGAGGAACTATCTGTAGCGGACTGTGACGCGATAAAAAGTGAATCTACTACGACGATTCCAAACACAAAATATCATGGGTTAATACATAATAGCCATCCACATAGACACCGAAACAGAATATTGAGCAACTGAAAAATCGACTAAAAATATTGACTGTGGTACTATAGAATTCTACGCCAACTAAACGATTGATTGTTGCAGAAAAGACCAGCCATAGCGAGTAAACATATTTAAGTCCTTCTCTTGCATGTCAATCATCGGCTACACGTTTCACAGAGTTGTGAAAGATGCACTGTTGAAGCTCGAATGAGAAGTTCTGCCCAAATAAGCGCGCTCAGTAGACATAGATTTTTCTGATTACCACTTGTTCATATTAATGCAACATGGCTTCATACAAACACGGTTCATAAAAATGCTAAAAAATGAGAAAACGGATGGATGCGGTATAATATTACATGTGGGCAATAATATTTTATTATTCAGTTAGTTATTCCTGTAAATTAACATATATTGTATGCCATGAATAGCAATATTGAGCTGATCTACCGAAGACTGCACTGTTTACCTTTAATGTTACTATTAATATATCAACACCTAATAATGTTAAATTATATTTACGATGTGCTATCATCATGTTGTCAGAAAGATGTGAACGAGTTATAGAAAATATTTTAGGGTAAATGATGTGGCTCAGTGAATGGAGGTAAAACGAAATGAAACAGTGGAGTTTACATTATGTGACCGTTATTTATTGGCTAAAAAATAAAAAAATAAAAAAAAATGTGAAAAATACAATTAGATAAAGGATGGATGGCAGCGGTGTTACCTGGTGACGAGGCTTGGGCAGTCGAAGGTGGCGCGTCTAAACCAAACGAGGGTTGAGCACCGAATGAATCGAAATACCCTTCAATAACATCTCAGATAAACGTCTCGGGGTTGCCGCCAGCTATTCGTTATCGGGTCCTAGTTGGCGCTGCTGGCACCCCGCCCGTGTTCAATATCTGGGATTATATTTCTGTGTATTTTGTAGACCGTTATTCCACGATGTAAAATTCGACATGCCTCAAGGTCGCTACAGTGCTCCGCTGCCAGAATTTTACATACAATTACTCCAAGCAACAAAAATACAAAAATGTATGAAAAAATAACAAATACAAAAAAATTATATACCAAACAAAATGTGCTGCATGAAAAGGGCTTTAAAAAATATGGTAAATCGAAACGGTTGTAGTTGGTACGGTTGCGATCTGGTACGGCTGTTGATATCTTCCGGTCCTAGAGTTACCGTTGCTTCATCGTTGCTTTGGCACTTGAATCTGGTCCATCAACGACGTTGAGAACAAGCTATTTTTCGGACAGGGCTCCCGTAATCGACGCTGTGGGAGGATCGATTGTTCGACGACGTGGTAGCTTATTTTCTTCTACGACGAGACGTTAGCAATTCTGGTACCTCGGCGAAGACATGACGAGTCTACGGTGACTGCAATCGGTACCTAGCTTCTGAAGCTGCTCTGTGACTAATTTGTAGTCACATACGTTACGGTAATTGAGAAAAAACAAATAACGACGGTATCCGACTGAAGCTGCCCAAAGCCTTTCAAATCAAAATGTCTGCCATTATAACGGATACGGCGAGCGAAGGAAGGCATTCTTATTTAAACATAGCGCCGAAAGAAATGTTTAGCCGAGACGCTGATGATTAAGCAGTGATGTAAAAATATTTATGAGTTCAAAATATTGTGAAAGAAAATTTTAACAAAAAATTTAAAAAAAAATGAATTGGAAATAATGAAATGAATAGGAATAAAATGAAAAGGAATATTGAAGGTAAAATCGAAAACGAATTGAATTAAAAATATTTAAAATTTTGAAACAAAAAATATAACGGCCACGTAAAATACACCATGTTGCACCTACCCTCCATTCACGAATTCAAACCCAATTTTGCGAAATATCACGTCGGGGTCACCACTTTAGGGTAAATGATGTGGCTCAGTGAATGGAGGTAAAACGAAATGAAACAGTGGTGTTTATATTATGTGACCGTTATTTATTGGCTATATAAAAAAAATGTGAAAAATACAATTAGATAAAACGGATGGCAGCGGTGTTACCTGGTGACGAGGCTTGGGCAGTCGATAGTGGCACGTCTAAACCAAAACGAGGGTTGAGCACTGAATGAATCGAAATATCCTATCGGGTCCTAGTTCCCCGCTCGTGTTCAACATCTGGGATTATATTTCTGGGTATTTTGTAGACCGTCATTCCACGATGTAAAATTCGACATGCCTCAAGGTCGCTACAATATTTTGATTAATATCTATCGCATGAATGTTTCTCAATAAAGGTTTTTTAAAGAAATAAAATGATCAGAATACGTGCAAGTACCTAATAATTTCAATATAATTTTAAGCTCAACGGACAACTTGTAAAAATTAAATCATACATACAGAAGATAATTATAATTGGATTTCATGGAACTGAATAATACGACTGTTCACGATTCCATAATTAACATTGCTTATTAAAGTTTTATTTAAAATGTGTTTTCATTGTTACCGTATTTTGAACAGAATATGCAAAGAAAAGAAAACCAAACCCTTTAAGTTAAAATGTATCATTCAATTATGAAATAAAATATGTAGTCATCGCTATACCAACAACAATGTATTGGATACACAGAAAAGGTAACATTGAATATCTCACAAAAGAAACACCAATATTGTTATATATTCTTAAAAAAATCACCCACTATACAACATTATAAAATTTGTTCCATTGTCGAAGGTCAGACGCTTGTAGTCGCCTAAATGACGAACAACGCCAGGCTTTAATTTAGCGAGAAATGAATGAAGTGCTGCTATAATCCGGTGTTAATAAGGACGCATTTCAATCCCAACGCGACAAAGAGTCGCATTTCGCTGGTTCCACAAATTCACGGACCGCCTCTGATGCATCCCGAATGATTTCTGACAAAATTCTGTCGCGGACCCCCCTCCCGAATAATCTCTTTCATACTTAATTACTTTTTTAATAGACTTTTTTCGGGACGTTATTATCGCCATAAAATCGTCATTTTCGACGGAACCCGTTATGAGGAATTATAGGCGGAACTAATTAGGTTCGGGCCGGCGGAGAGGGGTGGAAAAATTAAAATCTCCTTAAGGGTTTTATTAAAATTTTTAATAAACCTCCTTGAGAAATGGCAGTGGAAATTAGTTTAAACAAACAAAAGAAATTTAATTTATTAACATAACTGATCTATTCCCCAAATGAGCTTTTATTCGAGCAACATAACTGATTTTTTATTACTATCCGTAATGATTTAACAATTTCCAATTATGTATGTGGAAAGTAAGTCCCACGATAACTATTAAATATATGAAAAAAGCTGGTGTTAAATGGCGTGTAGTCTACTTTTCTTTTAATACAACCTAAGCAGGCCAAAAGAGCAGCGCTCTTCGTCGGCATATCCTATGGGTCCTAATCAATATAACACTTCCTTATGGGGTTTTTCTCTGTGGACACCGACTGGTTCTGGGTTTTTCCGACATCAAAAATCACGAAAGAGATATGGTATGCTCTAAATATGGAGACTAACGAAAGGATATAAAGAGTGATGAGAGCTTAAAACATAAACAATATCTATGTGATCTTAAAGGGCACAATAATTGCAATAACCTAAATTAATATCTAGTAATATTTAATTTAATAACTAATACTGATATCATACTAAATAAAAAACAGTTTAAATCCAAATATTTCCACCTTCCAATATAACTCATAAAAAGTCAATTGATATAGACAGCCGCAAACAGAATTGTGCCATTCAAGGAATTTATAAATCGTTCCGAATATATAGTACTTAGGATTCCATCGGGCAATTCTATATTTTAGACCTTTTAATTAGGCTCGTTTATGTTTAGAATTATTTTTAAAAGAAATAGGATTGTCGCTTCTTTTCAATTCTAGTGTGTAACGTCTTTGCGAATACCTAGCAACAGAAATAATTACCAGGAATGGCGACATTGTTGATGTTTTGTAACACGTCCAAGGGACGTTAGAACTTTATAAGAGTTCATTTCTGAACACGCAACTCTCAGAGTCACTAACTTTTTCTTCTTCAGTTTATTTTGCAGTGATTTGTGCTACCCAATTTGAGTTTAATCAAAGGTGAGTCTGTTTACAGAGTATTTCAGTTTTCTCAGTATAATTCTAATTTATTATTTATTAAATCTCCATTTATCCTTATCTATTTTATTCTCCTCTAGTTCCATTTATTTTCATCTCCATTTATTATTCATCAATTATTATTATCTATTGTGTTGGTGCGAAGTACTCTGAAAGATAATTAACAGTTAAATGTGCGCGATGACAGTGAACTGATTAATAGAGACATAGAGTGAGATTTAATAATCTCTAGAATATGCTAGAATAGTTTTTAGAATAAGTTAGTATAGACTTTAAAATATGTTAGGACAGTATCTAGAATAAGATTTAGATTATCGATCACTTATATTATTATCACTCACTAGAAGATCACTTAATGAAGTAATCAGTATTAATCAGTATCAAGTATTAATATGTGCAGGAATACCTTATTATCTAATGATCTAATGCGATCTAATGTGATGCCTAGTACGCTGCATTGTAAATTGGATTTACGTCTGATTAGTTAATACATTTGATATAGTTTACCAAGTCGTATTGATTTAGTAAGTAACTGGAGTAAGTCTACCTACGAGAGTTGAGAATTATTAATATTGGTAAGTATGTAAATATCTAGGTAAAAAGAGAGTACATATATCCATAAATTAAATACTATATAAATAGAGTAAAAGTATATACCCATTTAATGTAGGTTTTGTTTAATGTTGTGGCGACCGCCACGACCCTTTAGGCCACCACCAATTCACCATCAACAACTACAAAGGTTGGCAACGCCGGTGGATTGGTACCATGCAGTTCTGGAGTATAAAAGGCCATCACGACGACGTCTCGCTCTCTTTTCTTATCACCGTCCCCCTGTAACAGTACCACTTCCACAGCGCTACCGTACTTCCTTCACCTTAACCTAATATCCTGTCAATTCTCCCATCGACCACCTGTATCAATCGTAAGTTAAAATAAACAACTTTGATTCAATCAGTGTTTTTAGTTCCCGTGCAAATTCCTTCCAAAAATAGTAGTGAGTGTTCTGATAAACAATCGCAGCGGCAGCTACACATTTCGACCGACCGACCGACCCTACGAACATTCCTACAATGTGCTTTAATGTTCCATGTTGTCTGTGCCGTTTGGAAGCTCTTTGGTGCTGTTGTGTTGTCTGCATATGTTGCTACAGTAGTGATGCCTAGTACGCTGCCTTGTAAAACTCCTGCATACATATTGGATGTCATTCAGTATATCTATCGTCTTACTTTATGGTAAAATGTCTGTCTTTGAGATGAAATTTTAGTAAACGAAAGTGAGGATGACGGAAAAGTTTCTTCAATTTAACCTAAAGCCCTATATACTATACTTCATCAATGGCCTGAGATAAGCCCAGGAATGCAATCGAACAATATCTTTTGACGTTTAAGTATGTACTTATTTGTTTTACCGGTATATATATATTTGTTCTATAGTAAAATAAATTCTTAAATTTATACATTAAATAATTATCTTTAAATAATTATAGTGTTTATAATGTATCTGCCCTATCATTAGTGATGGGTAACAGATCAGATCACAGGATCAGGGATTAATGATGGGTGAAAAAGTCTCTTTGGTTTTCTTTTAGGCTCCTTTTACATTTAAACTAACCTCAAATTCTGTAAAAAATTTTACATAACTACAAACTAGTGTTGTTAAATATGCTGATAAATATACATTACGTCCTCCACTGTTTCAACAAAGTACTCGTTGCCTTCATATTGAAATTTTATGACAGAAACCTACAATCTTGGTGTTTTAATTCTAAATATCAGGTAAATTCACAATCTTTGTATATAACTGTACTCATGTAACTAAATTGTAAAAACTGTAAATACGATAGTGATTAGGTGCTTGGATGTATTCTGATTATTTATTTTAAAATTGCATTTATTAAGAAAAAGTTTGTATAATATCTATTCATCAAAATATTTTACACCATATTCTACATCTTCTTCCCATCTTTCTGGCAACGTGGCAATACCTTGTCGAAAGAACGATATTAATTTGGCAGCGATACAATCATCGATCGATCTTTGTATTTGTTCAGCATATCCAAATCGTATGTCAGCCAATCGGTATCGTTCTGAACAAGTCGTAATAAGAATACGCTATAGCTGGGGTGAGTATACTGTGTGAACTAAACTTCCCATTTGAGCTACAATAGTGTATATATCACCATTATTGCAACGTGTAGTCAAGCGTAGTTGGGTAAAATAACGAGTTTGCGCCTGTTATTAGCTATTGCCGGTCTTTTTTCAAATAATGTGTTCATTTTACGGCAGTAGAGATCTGCACTAACAGACTGATTCAATTTCAGCAACTCGATACACTACATCTTGCTGATTCCTCAATATAGGCACACTTTATAATCATGACCATTTCGCTTTGCCGTCGATGGGTGTCTCATAAATATTGCTGTAATAGATCATCTTTTCATCGCCAGTCAGAATACACCACACAAAACACTTATTTTTTCCGTAAGAAGTAATGAAAACGCGATATTGAAGCCTTACGAAATGGCATTTTCAGTCATTTCCATTCTTTTGGATTTTTCCGG
Organism: Rhynchophorus ferrugineus; assembly: GCF_030347505.1. NCBI lineage: Eukaryota > Metazoa > Arthropoda > Insecta > Coleoptera > Curculionidae > Rhynchophorus > Rhynchophorus ferrugineus. The sequence continues at coordinate 69,310,014 of NW_027472581.1, forward strand.
TCAGATGTAAACGTCCGTAAACAATTGACGCATCACTGCTAAACTGTATTAAAATTTATTGGAGGTGGTGGTCTTAAGTATTTGAGGTGGGTTCTCATTCAATAAGTTTTGCAACTTATCTTGTAAGTACTGACGTTGGATCGAAGCAGCATCATGATAAGTATTTGATAGTGCTCGGGCAGTAGATTTCTTCAAGTTATATTAAAAATACCCAGCGGAACATTCATAGCCACAAAGCTTTGTTGTGGATATGGTGGACTCAGAAAAGTGTTGCTTGTTACGAGCTGCTAAAATTGAATGAATTTGTTACTGTAGATCTCTAGAAAAATCCACTAAACAAACTGAACAAAACATATTCTTAAAAAAGACCAGCAATAGTAAATAACAGCCGTAAAGTTATTTTTTCCATGAAAACGTTCGGGTTCGTTCGGTGTTGCAAGAGTGGTTAAGCCGTATTCAATCTACTCACTAGTCAGGGTGCCTTTTAATTACCACTTGTTCAGATCGATGTAGTAAGTCTCGCAGAAGTAAGAAATTATAACAATTATTGGATCACTGCCTAATCAACATCGATATTTCGAATTCAATACCACCATGTTTTCACTTTCACCAGTGGAAAAATGGTTGGAATATGAAAGCATTTAATATATGTGTTTGTAATCGTGATTATCCATGGGCAAAAGTGTAAAATCCAACAAGAAAAAATAATCCCACTCACGCCAATAATTCATAATATACAAAATCTCCTTAAATAAGGCTTTAATCTACAATAATGTTCATCAATATTACTTCAAAGTCAGTAACATTACCAAAAAAACATATTCTATTGGGAAACCGGATTACTGTAGCTGCATGAAATATTATGTCTTCATTAAAAGTATTTACATGTAAGCAAACCGTCACTGGCTAATATTTATTAAAAAATCCGTATAGATACCTGTATAACTCGTTCGTTAAAAAGCTGATATTTGAACAAGCTACGAAACACGGCTTTACCGGGAATCCATTTGGTGAACCCCTTTCGCCGAGTCCTTTTGTGTTCCATTTTAATCTTGCCGCTCTGAACTCACCATCCGGCACTTTCATCCTCTTCAACTTCTGCCAGTTCGACCTAATCGTAATTTCGATGGGCATGTTTTTGAATAATGTACTTGAGAATGTAATATTTCGCGATTTTAATATGTTTCTCGTTTATTTGCCGGCATGGAGATGATGTTGATGTTACTGAACTTTATTTTCAAAAAGCTTTTCATTATTTCGCTCTGCTATAAATTTCTTATTTATGAATCTCTTAAAACCGTATTAGCTTAATAACAAAACAACCTATTTATTAATTGATACAATATATTATTTACTGAAAAATACTCTTTAACTTTAACTTTAACTGTTTAGAAAAGGAAAACTATTAATTTACTTTAAAAAAAATTTTATTCAACGGAAAGAAGAGGCGACTTGTTGAGCGGCTATACAAAGCGACATATTGCCCCTCAGATCACAGTGCAGTCCATAACCAGTGCAGTACTAGTCGTATAATGTAACACCCTTATCCTAAAGAAAAGTCCAGGAGAATGGACGAGGTTGTTGTCGTTTCTCAACAGCTTATAGTTGTCATAAAAATTGTTTTTGGTCATCTATTGTAATTTCGTCAGCCAGTGTGACTTTGAAGATCTTTAAAATAGCACAGTTAATACCAAAATTATTTTTATGGTATCTCTATATGGAATCGTTTTCTAAGTTTTGGTGATTCCGGATTTCAACAGTCTACGACTAAGAAACTAAGCTATTATAATCTGCTTTCTGTGGCCTTTGACCCTGGAAACTTAGAACCAAATTCCAGTAGACTACGTTAATTCACAACAACTTTAGTCCACCTTTGGTGGTCTACCACCTTAAACTGTGATACATGTGCAAGGAATCCACGGACTAGGAGTGTTTTTCAAAGCCTGAATGTTTCTTAATGGAATACTTGGAAGAAAAACACACTGTTTTATTTTACAGAAAGAAGAATGGGAAATGGATTTAAACACAAAAACTATTATTTTACTTCAAAATACTATTTTATTTAGGTAAAAATGTAACTCGTAACACTATGCAAAACACATGGCCTCCCTCAGCTCACACTGCAATCTCTTACCAATGCAATACTAGTCGTATATTATAGCATGATTACAAGTCTTGTTGATATATTGTTTTAAAAATTTTATATTATAATTATGCATTTTGCAGATGTGCAGCTTATCGATATAATAATACAACAGTAAAAACTCCTAAGAGGAAAAAGTTAGAGTTATGTGGTTATATATATCAAGGGCAGATTCAGCCGCTATAGCTTCAACATCCGTAGTTTTTATGTGAAGACCATTTAGAATTAAGTACTTAGTATCCTTACTACCTTTAGAATATTTAACGTCTCTGGTAAAAGTAATACTGTTGACTAAATTTGAGATTAGATTTCTTTTTTTTTTTGTTTATTGTGTATATCTGTATATCAGTACCTAATAACCGTAAGTTATTTGTTCTACGAGAAAAGACGCTCTTTTATTCATTATGTTATACTATCAGAGATTTAATAGAGCTTATCACATTAGAGTTATCACATTAAGTATCTCGTAATGAATCATGATGGAAAACTTTGCTAGAAGGAAGAAGACCTTCAATTATGGGGATGCTCCGCGAAAACTAATATAAATATAGTACAAGCTTTCTAAGACAAAATCCTGAGAAGTATTGTAGGTGCACCAAGATACTACAAGACTGATTACTTACACCAAGACAAATATGGACTGTCACTCAGGAAATCAAGAGAATTGCTAGAAGACATAAAGACAAACTCCACTCTCATGTCAATAAGGAAGTAATACAACTCTTGGATAACACTAGCACAGAACACAAACTCAAAAGAATCAAACCATATGATATTGTGTGGTGGAATGTAGTGAGGTCTACTTAATAGAAAAACAACAGAGAGTAAGATTGGGCCGATGGGCCCTGCTAGATATAAACCTAGATTTAATTTATTGTAAAGACAAATTATAGGTTAGTCGGCAACAACTAGTAACAATGTAATAAATAAATTTAATAAAGTATCGAGGCCCGTTAATGTCCAGAAATTGTACAAATATTTAAAATAAGTTATTATATCACTTAACATCCAATAATAATTAAATAATGAAAATAAAAACCTACATAGGATGGTGAAACTGTCTAATTATATGAATCCAATTATCGGGAATAGAAAAAAAACTTTTTTACTTGATCAAAGTAATTTTTGGTCACTATTATTATCTCTCTAGATCTCTATCTTTCTAGTTTAAAGGCGGTTATAATAATGTATTGGCGAATATTATTAAAATTAGCTTTAACAACAACGAAAATAATTTCTTCCGTCAGGATATTATATCGTTCCCATTATTCAAGATATTTAAATTTATTGCCAAATTATGTTCTGCAAAAAACATTCAGTTTTGTTTATTATTAAATTGTCCAATATTGATATATAAACTAACATAACATCGTGCAATATTAATTTTAATACCGGTTCAATTATAGTAGAGACAATCCACCCTGTTCTTCACAGCAGCAATATTTACAGCTAGTTACTAGCCACAAGTTATTGTGATATTCTCCTTAATGAGTTCTCCCATAACTTTAATTAATTTCTTAATTTGTATGCACTTAAGTCAATAATTCAATGAATCAATCTAATGAAGATGCAGAAGAATCAGAGGTAGTTAATCCTCTACTGTACAAGAAACTACCGTATACAGTACGGTAATAACTAGCGTTGGGAACTATCGACTAAAGACGAATATTGACTGTTTAGTAATTGACTATTTTTTACTATTGAGTGTTTCAGTAGCTATTTTCGGTCTGACTGATTTTATTACTTTTTAGTAGTGACTGTTTCAGTCGACTAATTTCAGTCGCTATATTCGGTCCGGCAAATGTTACCACTATTTACTATCGACTCTTTCAGTCGTATACTTTTAGTTACTATTTTTGGTTCTACTAATTTTATTCCCTTGATCTTTATCGTCATGATCTCTGTTGTCCTAGCCACGACATTGAATATAATGGGCCGAATTTATGCTTACATCACTACATAGTATAAAACAAAGTCGCCTTTTCTGTCCCTATATCCCTATGTGCGCTTAAATCTTTAAAACTACGCAACGGATTTTGATGCGGTTTTTTTCAATAGATAGAGTGATTCAAGGAAGGTTTATATATATAATACATGCATAATATACTAAGGCAACATTGCTAATTTTTTTAGGCTTATTTAGCAATTAGCAAAAACGCTGCCTAACCCTACGAGATCAAATTAATGTACTACAGTATTGTACACCATAAAAAGGTCTACAAAAAAGTCCGCGATGGTATATGTTGATCTTTTAGGGATAACCCACATTAACCATTTTTATTGTTTACTTTTTACGTGAGAAAATGGCTTATTTACGAAGCTATTTTAAGCAATACGGCATTAATCCTTATCGAATTAAGTACCTTAAATACAGTGTGCAATTAATATAGATCAATATGGTTCCTTACAGCATGTAAATTAAACAAATATTTTCGGAGATATTACAAATTTAAAATTTGCGTTTAAAAATGTGTAATGCAATAAAAATTGTATGAATTTAGATATTCCAAAGATAGCAGGAAATCTTCATAGTAAGTATAGGGGAAGAGGAATTGATTTACTCCAAATTTAATGCGTGCAGGCCAAGGGCAGTAATGAATGAACCAAAAATACTGGATCGATTTTAATCATGTTTTCATTGAGTGACATAGGCATATATATTTTATGCCCGTGCAAAGTCGGAGCGGGCCGCTTTTTTTTTATATACAACAACGTTCATATTTTTTCTGTAGTGTATTTAATTTAGTATCAGCATTGCACCCGTGTGAAGCCGGGTCGGGTCGCTAGTAGATTTATATATGATATATTTGCTTTTGTTATATTTTTTGTAGTTTGCTTGTAATTAACAATATATTCTACATTAATATAATAGGGTAAAAATAATAAAATTGTATATGATAATAATCAACTTTTTCATTTCTGTCTAACTCCCTCGATTTTTGTTCAAGCCTTTTGATTGTATTTTATTTAGAAAGGGTCTTGTAGTTATTGTGCGATCATTTTTGACAGGCTTAAAAAATGAAGGAGTTTCTATGTTCTTGGAACCAAATCAGGATTTGTTTGGGGAGGGGGGAAATCGATGGAGAAAATCAAATTTCAAACGCAAGTACAAAGTTTTCACATATTTTTTTATCCAAAATAATCAGATATATGTGTATAATGTTGTTTCTGAACTAATGTGACGAAACATTAGAAGTAGTTCAGTGTAAAAGCCATTAAAAACGCATTACACCGACTTCAAAATGGTCAGTTGGTAGTAGTTAAAATAATATTGTAAATAGATAAATAGGTTTAGTTAGTTATAAATAGGTATTAAGCTAAATTTTGTGTATATAGTAGAATATAAAATACATGTAGTGGATAGGTAATATACGTTTTTTTATTGTTTATTTTTACTTAGTTATTACAACGCTTATTATGTATATATTTTATTTTAAAACATTTTTTGTTTGTATTAAAAACCTAAGTTTCTTATTTATTATTTAAAGTCAGTTCAATTTTTTGTTAAAAATATATTTTTAGTTATGCCATGGATTAGTTTTTTCTATGATTGGTTATACATTTAGTTTTTATTTAGTATTTATGGTTATTGTACTCCTTTAAATTTTATTTCTTGTTTAAGTTCTTGTGTATTATCTATATATTTATTGTAGTAGGTTATTTAAAAATAGCAATTAACATATTATTAAAATACGATAAAATATTTGAGGTCACTATTCATTCCATTTCTCTTTACAGATCCACATAACATTACTTCATTTAAAATGAAATTACGAGAAGTGATATGTACAACTTCGTCTCACTTATAGTACGATTGGAAAAAATAAGCACATTAGAATTAAATATAATAACCAATTACATTTATTATATTAAGTCATCACTTTCCAAATATTAAAATTAAATACGATAAAATGTATTTGGGATAATTACTTTATTCCTTTTCCATAAATTCAAAGTAACACTAAAATGTAACATTAATCAATATTTTCAATTGCTCATCAATCAAAAAATCAACTGATCCAAGCAATTATCTCCGTCCGTTCCTATCTCACAATTTATACGGGAAGAAATTAGTACATCTTCGTCTGATATCACGAATGGAAGAGACAGTCGAACCGTGCAGTTAACTGAAAATAGTAATTACTATAATTAATCAGTATTACCATTTATATTACCATTTTAGTAATTACTATTTTCAGTAGTTACTTTTTTAACTATCGACTGTTTCGACTGTTTTCAGTCGATAGTTCCCAGCTCTAGTAATTACTACAGACAACATCGTTTGTTATTCGCTGACTGGAAAAGGTATTCCAATTTTGTCCTAAATATCATCTATAGATGAGGCGACGATATAATAAATATAATTGCCGTATACGGAATTGGAAGCAATACAACTGCTGGACAGCGCGCAGGATGTCAGGAGATTGAAGCGAACCAAACAATACGAACTTATATAAAGTGTATAACTTTAGTGTAGACTATGGCTATAAGTTATTATAATTTTATAATTGAGGAATACATAACGATGTATTTTCTCGCACTCGTCTTGCTTGTGAATTAACCCAAGTACAAATGAAATGTAGTAATAAATTCATTTATAATTAAGGTTGTACTAAGCGTATCTAATTAAGATGTTATAAAAAGATACACGGAACGATCTCCATTTATATGTGGTTCACTACTATAAAATAAAAAGTTACTAGTTGGTGCTGAAATCAATGGTGAAAGCTAAGTAATAATAATTGTTTATTTTGCCCAAATTAAACTAGTTCTAGGCTACTTCCTTCCATCTAGACTACGATATGCGTTACACAGGGGACGCATTAATTCATTGACCATTCAACATGGACAATTTTAGGTTACTGTTATCTCGAGGTAAATTGGTTTCTCTACCAAAATCGTGCCTTTTGACTTCACTACACTTGTTCTTGGGGAGTTTCTGAAGTCGTAATTCTATACCAATAAACCATGATCGATCGAAATGGATAGCCCCGATATTGTAAGGTTTCCTTTAAATTAATATACGAATACAGATAGCCGTCTCGTTCGATAAAGCAAATCGCCATTGATTCTTAAAATAAAATTGTTTAACTAAAATAAAAGTGTATTTTCATCCTAATATAAAACAAAACTTATATTTATTTTTATGGGTAGTTTGAAACAAAATAAACGTATGCCTCCTTAATGATCAATATAAATGTCAAATATATTGAATAAATAAAAAAAACAACATATATTTCATTGTAAATTGTGCTCGATGTATCCTAATAATATGTATTAAGTTTGAAATAATAGTGTTACAAATTAAATACGAAAATTGACTAGTATTATCATTTATTTTAACTTAAAAATATTATCAAAAAATTGCCTTATCGTACTTTAATTAATTGTGCTTGCAATAAAAATAAAAAGTTCGCTTGGAGGAGCTGGGATTTGAACCCAGGACTTTCCGCATGCGAAGCGGACACTCTACCACTGAGTTACACCCCCTTATAATGTCTTTGAGATTTTTACGGTATTCAGGTCAAATTATTGAAATGCTTTCAATATATGTGTATATTAACAATGTTTATCGTCATTAAATCTAGAAAATAATATCTGGTTAAGTAAACAATTAAAAAATGAAAGAAATTCACGAGAATTTAAAATAACCATTGGAACTACTAAAAGCAAAGTCCAAATTATAACCAACTTAATTTCAAGATTTAAGCAATTTCTGAAAAACAATTTAAATATAAATAAAATTCATTGGTTTACTACTAGAAAAGACTAGTTCTTGAAAAATGTATGTGGAATTTAGGATTAGTGGACATGTAGCATTTGTTTATTCATTACATGCAGTTATCTGCAGTAGAATGAAGACACAGTGTTAATAACAATGAGATATCTTTGCTTATATTTGTTGCGTTCGGCACTCACGTAATGTTGACAAGTGTTTACATTAACAGAATTTTTAGATTAGAGTGTGGACTAATTAACAATGTCATTTATGCTACAAATGACCATTGTTATGTTTTGAAGTAAACTGTTCAAAATAGTGTTTCTCTCTCTATAATACATAAAAATTTGCATTCATTTTTATCGATTGTCATATCCGTTAATATTATACTGATGCAATCGTTATCGATGTTTAGTCATTATTTTGTTTATGTGTATGCATGTTTTTGTAAAAAGTAATTAGGTTTTTTAAAATTAATTTATTCATATAAATTCCAATCAATATTTAACGCTATATGTAACGTTTTGATGAATGACCTTGTGCCATTTTTCTATCAAAACCGTAAATGACGAGAAACTGGACTAACTGATTTTCCTAAAATTATTTTGAATCCCACTAAACACTTACCATTTTCTTTTCTTGGTCATAATGCTGGTTTTGCAGCCGTTTGTGAAGCTTCTCTAGGGTTTGACCACGATCTTCGCATATGATTGTCGTACGTAATTCACATTTCTCCTCTCTAATAATTCGTTTTAGGTTCAGCAGTGGTTCACAATGGAAACTCGGCCAATTACATTTTTTACAATTAATGCATATAGAACCCAAGTATCGTACTTCTTTTAGTATCCAATCTTGTACAAATACTTCAAAACTGTGTGATGATTAGTTCTATAACGATGTCGCGAGATGAAATATGTCGGGCTACCTAGATTGTTTGAATTTCATGGATTGATTTCAATTATTGGCTTCAGCAACAATATTTCTGGAAAGAAAAGGAGCAAACCAACCAGCGGTCACTTAAGCCCTCAAGAAATTGTTCGATAAAACAAGTACTAGGTAATTTTAACTTCGCCAGGTTTCGTGTTATTTTGTGTGTTGTTTATATCCAATATAGAGCTTTTATTTGTATTCCTTAATTTCTGTAGTATTGTAATTGTATTGTTTCTTATTCTCATTTTATCGATATTTTACTTATAAGGTTATACTGCCCAAGTTTATTAATGAATAATATATTTAATAATTAGAGTTAAGTCTATTGTTATGGATATACTTCCCTTACTTTATTTTTTATATCGTTCAGGTTATAGCGTTAATCACAATTAAATTTTAGTGTGTATGTCATGCGTCCTTATGAGCAGACTTTTGTACCCAAGCACATAAAACTATATGAGCCAGATCAAATATTTATGACATAATATCGATGGCTTGTATAATGAGTTCTAAATAAATTCTTGACAAAATGTTTGCTAAATATGTAAAAATACTTCTACTTCTATCATTTATGCTACAAATCATAATTTATAAGAAACCTATCCCATTATTAAAATCGCTAACACAAAAACATCGTCCGTTCCATAAAAGAGTGAACTTACGTCATCTGAATTGATGACGTCAAAACGTCGCAATGTTATCGCATCAACTCTGAGTTTTAGTTTTCGCTTTGACTTTGACATACAATGTCATTATAGTATAAATAAAATAATGCATTAGATAGTACATCTAATACCTATATTATCGAACGATTTAAAACTACAGTTAATTATTATAATATAGTTATGATAGTTTGAAGGTTACGGTTGTGTTTTATTATATTTCCATTGAGCTTATTTCCACACCCCCTATGAGGTTACAGTTGAAGGCGCGTTCTTTATGTATTGGAGGCTGGCAGACTATTTCCCCTAATTAACAATTGTATATCCAAGTAATGCATTTTACTTTCATTAGAGGGCATATTTACCATTTACGTTTAGCTCTTGTTTCCTTGTACTATTCGTATTAGTCATTCTAATACCAGTGTTCCATTTCTCCTTAGTTTCTTCTATTACTACCTGTGTACATTTTTCTTAATAAAACTAGATTTAATCACTGAATTCTCCCTAATGCATTTGCCATATCTACAAAACAGTTAGTATTCTATCTCTCTTCACACATATTAAGCAAATGCTCATGTATATTCTGAACAATTACACACATATCTATGCATATAAATCTTTCACATTCTACAATAAAATTTCCTACTGTTATCATATATTAATTATATTTTCACGTTTAGTTGTTTCCACTCTTATCTATCTATCTTTTGTTCAGAATTACATTATGTTTCAGTCTCTTCTTTAATGTTTCTGATCGAGTTCATCCAAACCGAAGGATTCTTAACACTCTTAATACTCTTTTTGACGACCATTGGATATATTGGTCCCATTCTGCAATATGTCTCATTTAAATAGACAAATTGAAATACTAAGTCTTCCTTCATTTTATTATATGCTTTTAAAACTTGTATTCTTTTAAAGTAATTTCTGGAATTTCCATTAGTCCTCCTCCTAGGTTGTTTTTACATAATTTAAATCAATATATTACCCAACAGTCTATGAAGGAATGTTCTACATTCATCAATCGGCTGCATATCTCCAAGCTTCCTATGGATATTTTCATAACAGTTTGCTTTTAAATTATTATATTATTTTATGTGTATATTGAAAAATCTACTCACTGTTTTTATACATTTCATATATTTGATCTCTGATAGAGCTAACATCAAGCTGATCTTGATTCGTTTACCCGCTTCGTATGAATACGGTTTCCTTCGGTGAATCCAAGATTATATTTCAAGATATTTCAGTGACCGTGCCCATACTAATATTCAGTGCAGTTGCAACACGCTAAAAATATTTTTAATAAAAACCGTAGTAGCTTAATATTTATCAGTAAAAATACTAAGGTAACTCTCTAAGGAATATTACTGGCAAAAGAGGTCCTCTATTATCTCGTTCGTGTTGGAAGTTACTGACTGATATCCAATATTTCCTGGTTTTTGCTTGGTTTCGGCATTTCCAATCAGGGTAATAATAAGTAGCGATTTGAAATTTATTAACATAAGCAAAGCGTTAAAACGTTTGCCGATTTATAACTTGTAGTTATTATAACTAATATTTTGAAGAATTTTGCTGATGTTTGACGACCGGACAACTTTCATCGCCTGATTCATTGAGCCTGAGCATTGGATCTCATTTTAACTAGAATAAAATGAGAATGAAAATAGTGTCCGATTCTAAAATGAATTTACAAATCGCGATAGGAAATACATTAAACGTTATGATGACGTAAGTTCAGTGTCATTTTGAATATGCTATGTTACAGCTCTTATTATATTTACTTGACTGGTTGTAGCTGTCAGGTTTCAGCTGTTAGGTTATAAAATGTTTTATGTTAAGAAGAAAGAGAAAACATCTAAAACTTACCCTGTTGTTCTTGCTGTTGTATTTGCTAAAATACCATGACATAAAGTCACACAAATACCATTTCATATTTTTCCAACAAATCCGATGTTCCTTCTAATAGCAATCCAGTAAAGATTTTATGTGCAGTGAGCCAACCAGTTTTCCTCAATCAATTTATTCACAAAGAATTCCAAGCAATAATTATCTAAAAACGTAAACGTTCCATTACTGAGACCAATATGTTGATTAATAAAGTTGGCTACTAGTCTAAATTAAAATCCTCGTATATTAAGCCATGGTACATTCAGTCTGTCTATTTGGTTCAGAAGTATTAATTCCTCTTATATTGAAATTTTTTTAACAGCATACCTATCAGTGATTGAGAAGAGTGTAACTTTTACTGTAGCAACCAGTAAATTGCTCCATAAAATGACATATGTACAAAATACAAACATCTTTATTAGATACGCTTGGTATAATCTTAATTTACAATTAATTTATTACTACTTTTCTTATGTACTTGGATTAATTAACAAGCAAGACGAGTGCAAGGAAATCCATCAGTATGTATTCCTCAATTATAATATTATAATTAATTATTAATTATTAACTTATAGCTATAGTTTACACTAAATGTATACACTTTATATAAGTTCGTATGATTTTGTTCGCTTCAATCTCCTGACATCCTGCGCGCTGTCTAGCAGTTATATTGCTTCTACGTTAGTATGATTTAGTAATCTTCTTTCGTGTTTCAAGACGAAATCTTGGACAACTTCGCAAATCCATTTGATTTCCAGGTCATCGTGCAGTTCTTGAATCGAAGAACCTTGTTTTGACAGCGTTGTATGACTGGTTGATTTGAATTTTTAGTGCAATCCCATATTTGCACCCCATAGGTCCAAATTGGCTTTATAATTGTATTATAGATCAACCTCTTTGATTTTAAATCAAGTTGAGAGTATCATCCGACTAACCAGTATAGTTGTTTCATTTTGGTTCTAATGTGTTTTGCTTTTTGTCTAACGTGATGCTTCCAATTTAATCTACCGTCAAGATGGATTCCAAGGTATTTTGCTGATTCTGCTTGAGGAATCGGGCATCCATTGAGTGATATAATTAAGTTTTTATTATTTCGCCTTAATGCAAAATTAACGTGGACAGATTTGGAGCTATTAAGTTGAATTTTCCAATCTTTCGTCCATTTGTAGATTTTGTTGACTGCCACTTGCACTATTTCTATTGTCCTAGACAGAGATATATCTTTTGCCATAATAATTGTGTCGTCAGTAAAATTTCCAAGAAGTGTTTCTTTTGTTGTTGGCATGTCAGTGGTGTAGAGCAGATACAGGGAAGGTCCTAAGACGCTACCCTGTGGAACTCCAGCCGAAATATTTTTAAATGTCGAGAACGCCATTTCGTGCGATACTGTAAATTTTCTTCCGAATAAATATGACTCCAGCGATTGACAATAATTACGCGGTAACAATTTGCTCATTTTACAGATTAATCCCAAATGCCGAACCCGATCAAAAGTTTGTGAGACAACCAGGAATATTGCAGGGCAGTATTTCTTTTCCTCAAACGCTCTTTCAATAGCCGCATTTACTCTGTGCACTTGATCGATTGTTGAATAGTGATTTCAAAAACCAAACTGGAAATCTGGTATTGTTACCAAATGTTTAACACGTTTAAATATTTCCAGTTTCCCAAATAGCTTTGATATTGCAGGTAGTAGCGAAATAGGTCTGTAAGATTCCACTTGTTCTGCAGGTTTGTCAGGTTTTTTGAGCATAATTATTTGTGGAACTTTAAAGCATTGTGGGACATGCTTCAGCCTTAAATAGGCATTAAATATATATGTCAACATGATGATTGCTTTTCGTGGCAGTTCTTTCAATAATCCAGGTGAAATGTCATCTATACCAGGTGCCTTTTTAGGATTGAGGTTATCAATTTCAGTGGCAACTTCAGTGGAGAAATTAGATTTAGATCTACATCGGGTTGATAAACAGGAGATGTATCCATGGTAGATTCTATATCATTAGGTCGAAATATGTTAGCTAAGTATTGTGCGAACAATTCAGCTTTTTCATTGTCGCGTCGAACCCATTCATTTCGATCATTTTTAATCGCATAATTGGTCTTTTAAATCTTCGAGTTGCTTTCCATAATGGATAATCTTTGTTTGCTTGTGGGCTTAATTCACTTACATACTTTTGAAAGCAATTTTGTTTATATTCTTTGATCTTTTGATTCGTCTGATTGCTAATTCTATTAAAAGTAGTTTTGTCTGCAGCCTTTCTGGTTCTGTGCCATACTCTTCTAGCTTTTCGCCTTTCTTTTATCATTTCTCTAATTTCGAGGGGGTAAAGTACTTCATATTCTGATTTCTCTCTTGCTTTTGGGGTAGCATCTTTTGCAGCTGACCGAATTTGCTCAGTTATATGTTTGGTTTGTTGCTCAAGATCATCATCTTTAGTTTTAAGTCTTACTTTTAAACTGATTTCTTCCTGCAGTATTAATCTGAATTTGTCCTAGTCAGTATAATTGTAGGTAAGATAAGGCTTTTTTGCTTTTCTTAGGATTGTTGCGCCCAGTGTTAACAATACTGGAGTGTGATCAGATGTTAGATCGCACAAGCTTTCTGTACTAATTTGATTTAATGAGATGCTTTTTGTAATGTAGAAATCCAGCAGGTCTACGACTTTATTACTGTCTGTGGGCCAGTAAGTGGGTTCGCGCCCTGAATGACAATTACAATTTGTAAGGTTAATGGGTTTGAGTAATTCGTTTCCTTTTCCAGGTGTTATTATTCGTGAACCCCAAGCTGTATGTTTAACATTAAAGTCTCCACCAATAATAAACCTTGGGCCTGATTTTGAAAAGATATCTTTATATTCTTGTTGTGTCATTGTCTTGTATGAAATACTAAAATGCCTCATAAAAAGTTTTCCTCTTTCCCGAAGAATTTTGTATTATTTCAGATTGCGAAACTGACTTTCCATTTTGTTCTACTCGTGACAAATGCACAATTTATGGAACCAGTTAAATTTTCATACGTTAAAAAATGGGGATTGTTACCAATATATACATAGTTACAAAGTTTTCAGGCTTGCCAGAATTTACATCAAGCCAATCGGCTATGACGAATCCTTAAATAGAACGGTGAATTAGTCATTTTTTTTTCAGCAATAATAATGTCCCTATCTATAAATAAATCGTGAAAATAATGATAAAAGCATTTCAAACTTTGAGTTGCCTCTAAAAATACATTTTCTTCTTTCCCACCTGGACTATTTTTGGGAAAAGGTGGGTGATGTGAAATCAAGGTGAACGATTTCACCAGGACATTAAATGGATGGAGTAAAGATGTCAAAAAATGGATTGTCTTAATGATATCAGACTACTGTTAGTCTTTTCAGAGAGACCTTCCATATTTTTCCCACAAACGAAAATGTACAAAGAGGAGCCTCTCTGGAAAGAAAATATTTATTGTGTGCTCGTAAACATATAGTATATAAAAAATATGTATAGTCAATCGTTTTTAAATAAAATAATATTTATTAAATTTATTATTTTTATGTAACTTGTTTAACATAATTACCCAAATTGACAAGAAATGTGTGGTCCTATGACAAGAAATAAATAATTTTCGGTTTCAATATACCCAAAAACAAGAATTACGTCACAAGAGTACTAAATATTTTTTTCAGAGCCGTGTAATTAATAGCAATCATGACAGGTGATGAAAATAGATTTCCGTAATTATCTGTAAATAACTGTTAAAAGATATTTCTATAAACCTTTTTTCTATTCATGTCGAGAACAAAGAGTTCCATGTAGACGAGACGGAAACACGAAACATAATACAAATATTTCTAAACATATGCAAGTTATAGTTGATCCACTGTTCGGATTTTCGTGAATGGGAACACAAAGCTGTTGACGCCCTAAAATATTTGCAGTTCTTTTAATGGGATAGAGCGTCGTTCGTCGATGTCAAATTATCAAATAGCAATCATATTTAAAAGGAAAATTATTACCCTTTCTGGGACGTCGCAATAACCATTTTAAAAGCGGGAACGGCTTGGAGCCGAATACAGTCCTCTCTATTCCAAACAGCGGGTGATCACCACCTCCTTTGGACCACCTACTGGCCTACAATTCCCACCCCCTTATCAGGTTACGGTCGATTTCCTCTTAGCTGAACTGCGAACATTCGCATGAGTAATGGTTGTCTGTATGCTTTAAACATTTAACAATTTAATTTAATATCTTCATTAAATCGGTCAAGAACTTAATCTACTTATTTATTTTACGGGAAAAATATTTTGTGCCAGTGTTTTTTTTTTCATTTAAATCTTTGGATAATGTAAAAAATATTTGTAGTTATATTCATGAAGTTTAATTAACTCGAATTCGGGTTTTCGAATTAAACATTTTTGAATTTTCTCTATTAAAAATACATATCAGATTATAGTATTTTTTATATTCTTTTTTCTTTGACTGTTTGGATCCAATTCATGGGGTATTCTAATACCCATTGGAGTATTTTAAAATATTTGGCTTTTGAATGTGTGGATGTTGATTTAGTTTTAGCAGTTCATATCCTTCTGAGTCCACCTAATACATAGAAAGAATTTGGACCCACAGATATTTCGCTTTGTAGTGACTTTCTACTGTTGGAATTGTTATAATTTTCATGACAAGAGATAATTGTTTAAATTGTTTTGAATAATCGAAAAAATACTATTTGTAGTTAAAGCAGCTGCTTAAAAAATTGAAACAACCAATAAAAACAAGTTTCAAAGTTCTTTAAATCCCTTTCCAAGTGTTTTGGCAATATGCTTACTATTGATAAGGGCACCTAAGAATGATTTAAATAAATCTTGATGTATTTTCCAGGAGTTTTTCTTCAATTTTCAATGCTTAAATGATCAGAATGCCAAAGAAGTTAAAGAAAGCTGTTTTGGACCGACGGATTGTTGGAGCGAAGAACGACATGGTGAAACTACCCCATCTTCTGTAAAACGTCACATATTAGTTTTAATATTGAGACAAAAATAAAGTATAAGGCTTTTGTTAAGAATATAACACTATTTTCATTATACCCCTCTCCTAAGTAAAAAAAGAATTGGCTTACACCCGAATCGCTCCATTCATTGGTTACGTACCTAAAGTATTCACTCAAAGTTATAAATAAATTAAGTGTACGGTTTAAAAGATGTTTATATTCGATGATAGATTTAAATATTTTGGTAACAATTATTGCCCCAAAATATTTTGATCAGTTAACGGGATTAAAATAGAGACGTATAAAATCTAGTGAGTTAAAAAATGGGGAACTATTTTTGACACATAAGAGATACCCCTCTAATAAAGATAGAAAATCAGTAATTTGCAGTCATACAACAGAAAATGACTGAACTATAAGCTGTGACCTCATGTGGATCAAAATCCCCATACCAACAAAAACCTAGATGTCATCAGTATGATAATCAATCTAGGTACTGATTTACCGCTACAATATTTAGAAGGGCATAGCTTGTGATTCAAAATTAGTCGCAAAAATCATTAAAAAGTGCGTTTTAGTTATTTTATATTAGTATTGGTAGTATAACCACCCGACAGCTTTATAAACTTTCCAATAAACAAATTTTTAAGAAATGTTACAAATTCCAGCAACAAACTCCAGTCAAACTACAGCATTTCCTCCTTGCGCACAGTCTCACCACCATTGGTTTCTCTTTTCAGGTTTAATGCAGCTAATAACCAATTCACTCTCTTATTTTATTATAATGCCTCAGGTGATTTAACGTATTAACGCTTGTTTATAAATCATTAAATCCACGGCCCTTCAAAAATAAAAATAAGGACCGCCTATGTTTTGAAGAGCAAAACCTAATGCTTGGGTTATGATGATGCTATTTACAAATTGATATACTAATTGCTTTGTGCCTAGTGTTAAGCAGTATTTGGTCTAAAAGTCACTATAATTTTAGATATTTCTGCATATTGAAAATGCGCCCGTACATCCGGAGACCTTGAATTTAATAGGTTCCACTGTGAAAATACAATTTTTACCTCCCAGCACAACTTCGCTTCTGCACCCATTAGATCAGGGTATATTAGCAGCATTTCAGCCTTTATCTAAGCGCACTTTCAGTTGCATCTTACAATGCATGGAAGCAGATCCTTCGTTGACTGTTACCGAAAGTTGAAGAAAGTTTAATATAGCTCATTGACAAACCATTATTAAAGATGCAGTGAGTGACCTAAGACCATCAACTATAAATGAATGCTGGAAAAACCCATGGCGGGAAATTGTTATCGATATCTGAGTATTGCCGGACAAAGAAGCCAACAACGTCACCAACATTTTTATGTTATGCATTGAATACATGGACAAAGTTTTAAAGATCTTCAGTCAATAGGTTTTAAAGAAGTTTTAACCGCTAATTACAATGAACTCGCAGAAGAGGAACTCGTTGAACCTCACATACTTCTCAAGAATAGTTGGAAAATCGACTACGTCTTTAAGTTTAGACAAAATAAATAATAGTTTGTTATCTGCTGATCAACTGCAGGATTTAGTTTTGAACCTGGATCCTTCACTGGAACGAAGTATTAACTTTAATAATCGTCTAGAGGGTTTACTAAAACCGTATCAAGAGTCGCAGAAAGACGTTAAGAAAATGACACAGCCAACAATTTTTTCATAGAAATTTTTTTTTTGTATTGTTACATCTGTATTTTCTAAGTGCTCGATTAACTTTGTGATTTGCGTATTACAGGTGTTTTTAATTATTTTATGTTTTTGTCAACCTTTTAGTTGCTATAAATGAAAACAAAATTTATATTTTCGTACATATGTACATGGATTTTTCTTCATTAATGAGTAAACAAATAAAGGCAACTATAAATCAAACAAAATTACATGTTGTTCTCCTTTTTTTTTTCATTTACTAGAATGACCAGCTAGAACCAAATGGTCTTCGGCTGATGTCGTTTCAGGTTCGGCATATGATTGTTTTGCGGGCGACCAGAGACAGAGAGGTGTTACGACTGGGACTGTCGTAGTTTGTTTACTACGGAGATTTGTGGACGGGTAGGGATTTTATTAAGATGTTATCGTGTTCTAAGGTTCCTATGGAGAACCTCACACTGAGCATGTTTATGAAATTTTTCACAAACGGGATGCCTGATTCGAGGTGTGTATTGACGTTCCTTATAAACCATGGAGCTCTGAGTAATGCACGGACTTTTTTGGATTGGAACACTTGGAGCCTCTAGTGGTTTTTAATAAGCGTGGTTAGATATTCAAATGTATAGAGTTGTGTATTCACGAAATTATTTTCTAATTTGTATCTCATTATATACAGATCATAACATCATTTAAATGTTTTACAATAAATTTTTAATAAATTAATTCCACTGAAGGAATTAGACAGATTTAAAGGTATTGCCAATTGTGACTTCTTAGTCTAGGATATCAGGAAGTCCTACAAGAAAAAGTTTGAAACAGTTAATTTGCATGATATTGGTATCCAAATGACATCACCAAGGAGATAAATCATACATTTTTATTCTTCATATAGAATGCTTGCTTGCTTGTTTATACGCGAGTTTTAACAAGTCAATTAAAATGTCCCCGACCTAACACATAGATGGCGCTACTGGAATTAAATGCATGTGTTTTTTAGTTAGCCCTAACTCTCAAAAGATGCGTGTAAAAATTTGACAGCTGTGGGATCATTAGTTTGTGACTTATAAAATTTTGAGTGAAGCAACTTTTGTTATTGTGGAAAAAAAATGGATCAAAAAGGAATTTTGCGTGTTGATAGAATATTGCTTGTTGAAGGGAAAAAATACAGTTGAAGCAAGAACTTGGTTTGATGCCTAGTTTCCGGACACTGCCCCAGAAAAATCAACCATCAAGAAAAGTTCAGACGTTGTGAAATGAGCACCAAAGACAGTGAACGCAGTGAACGCCCAAAAGGGGTTGTTATCGACGAAAACATTAAAAAAACCACAAAATGATTCTGAATGACTGTAAACTGAAATTGAATGAAATTTCAGACACTTTAAAGATATCAACTGAACATGTACATCATAACATTCACGAAGATGTGGGTATGAGGAAGCTCTGTGTAAAGTTGGTACCAGGCGAGCTCACTTTTGACTAAAAACAACGACGGGTTGATGATTCAGAGCAGTGTTTGAAGATGATCAAGCGTAATAAACCAGAGTTTTGCATCGATATGTGACAATGGTTGAAACATGGCTTCATCATTTCACTCCGAAGTCAAATCGACAGTCGAATTCGAGTGGACTGCACACGATGAACCCTCTCCAAATCGTGGGAAATGACAACAGTGGGCTGGCAAGGTTATGACGTCTGTATTTTGGGATGCATCGTGTCATAAGTCAGTGAAAACGTCAGATCTCGCCCCCAGCGGCTATTTTCTATTCTCAGATCTCAAAAGAATGCTCGATGTGAAGAAATTTTCGTCGAATGAAGAGATGGTCACCGAATCTGAGGCCTATTTTGAAGCCAGGACATATCGTAATAAAAAAATGGTCCTTGAAGGGAATTCTGTTGAATAAAAAAACTAATTTTGCCAAAAAATGTGTTTTACTATGGTAGGCCGGAGATGTTTCAATTGACCTGTTATTTGTTTATATTGCTATACATGTGTCATTAAAGGAAATCATAAATCGTTCCCAATATCCACGGTACTTAGAATTCCATCTCGCAGTTCGATATTTTAGACCTTTTTAATTTTGGGTCGTTCAAGAGTTTTTAAAAAAGGTTTAAACGATAATGTAAAGGAACTAGGTGGGATTGCTGGTTCTCTTTATTTGTATTATTTGTCGCCGTTGCGGATAATTATCAACAGAAATACTTACCATGATTAGCAACCTTAATAATCTTTCTTTGGGGGTTGTATTTGGCAGATGTGATCACATTCTAGGGATATTAGAACTTCATAAAAGTCCATTTCCAAAGACGCAACGGCAAGAGTAACTACGACCCTCTATTGAGTTTAATTTATTGTGTTTTGCGCCGACCAAGCTGAGTTTCATCAAATGGTGAGTTTGTTCACAGAGCATTCCAATTTTCTCTTTTTATGTTCTAATTATTATTTTATATTTATTACCGTTCATTTTTCATATTATATTATTATTATTTTCCATTTGTTATTCTTCATTTATAATTATCTATCAATTATTTTACACTTATTATCTCTATTCATTATGCTCTACTTATTTATTCATTTATCCATCTATCGTTATATATTTTATTGTGCTCTATTTCTTAAAATCGTCGTATATTCCTCATAATTCTTAAATTATGGCAAATCAGAGATAATAATTTTATGGTTGCCACTGTAAATATAATTTATAACTGTTTTAAAGTTAATGATGTGTAGTTATGATCTTGAATGATGTGTGGGATAACTTGAAGCATACATAAACGCCACCAAAGTGGTTTCTGCTGGCTCTTGGTGGCAGCGTCTCCAGTGTTTGTCCTTTGGCTTTCTCCCTTATACGCATTCCACGTCTATCGTAGCTGGAACCGGAGAAGTGTGTGTAGTAACGGTACTGTTCATTTGTTTATTTATTTTCCATTTAGCTCAATCCTAGCGAGGCCTACTAGCTTTAGTGGCAGCAGATCTCACGCGTTACTTCCCTTGATCTCTTGCATACCATTATTGTTAGTATTAGGGTATAAGCTGGTACGTCGTGCGTTACTTTTCCTTCGTACCGTTGCCTGTCATATTTCATCCAAGCACAGTGTATCATTATTATCCATTATGTGTGATTTTGATATAGTGATTGACTATCTGAAACATACACAGACGCTTCTACACGTTGTTCCTGCCGGCTCTTGGTGACAGCGCATCTATCGTGTTTACCTCTAACGAAGTTGCCTTTATTGATTTACATATTTACATATGTACTAAGATTATTGCTAACCATCCAGGTTACTCTATTATTTTATCGCCTACCATTGTCATCGTCTTTTATCGAGATTATCAATACAACCCATTAACAGTATTTTTCGATACATCTATTTATCGATACTATTATAGCTGCCAGTATTTTAACTGTCAGTATCATTATATTTCTTAATTACCCTTTTCTAAGTAGCCCTTGTCATTGAAAATTGGTTGTTCAAGTACGTTTTTATTATGTTTGCAGCATTTATTGAGTAAGTAGTTGTTTTATGATTTATTTTGATCTCTGCTTTTATGTATATAGGATTTAATTCTATTATTGTTCTATTAAATTTAATCTTTATCTTACACCCTGGGTTTGAAAATAACCCTACACATGTTATAAGTTATAATATGTGAAAGGGTTCAGAAAATAAAAACTATTAATTTACTTGAAAATATTATTTTATTTAACGGAATGAAGAGGCCACTAATTGAACGGAGATGAACGGACACTGATGGTAAAAACAAACCAACCAACCGATCTCACCCGTTCACCATTCATGTAGTCAAGAAACAGATGGCTGGACAGTCTGGGTCATATTATTTATTATATAACATATATATGTATGCATAACCATTCACTAAATAATAGCTAATATTCGTTTTGATAATTGCTGTTAATGTTATAATTTGACAGGAATTCCTATAATATGGTAGCTTATGATGGACCATACATTGAATAAAATGCTATTCAAATATCCCCGAATAAAAAATCTCTCTAATTCAAAGTTAGAAAGAAAACTTAGATGTACACCCTATATAACCACTAACGGCAGAACATATATCGTCTTACATATATTGTTCGTTTATATTTCGAAACATTTTCGAAACGCAAAACCGTCAGCGACAAAATTAAAAATTCCAAACAACATATTACCGACAAAATAAAACGATTCTAACAACCACAAAAAAGACTATTAAGAAGAAATACTGAGATTAATTACGCATATATTGCCGGTTTGTTTTTCGGGGGGGAGTCGGGTCCACGGAACAAAGAGTGTGTTTCGTGGCCTCGACAGCCGAAGTCCAAACATCTGGAGTGAAAAATCTGGACAAGCTGCAATCTTTTTCTAATTAAGAAAACGCCATTGTCCTTTGTCTAGGTTCTATTTTCGTGAACTGATATTTAAAACTTTTAATGAGTCATAGATCTTTCGATGGAAACTAATTTCGTACAGCTTTAGTTTATTTCCCATCGTGTTTCGTTTTTTTTTTTGGAACCGAAGCGTTTCTTTACTTATTTTTTAATACGAGAGTTGTTTTTTATGCTTGGGCTCGATTAAATATTCCTTTAAATCGTGAGCTGTTTTTTTATCACTGTCGAAGTGAATTAATTCAATAACAGCGAACTGAATCCTGCCGTTGGCGATGAACTACTGTTAGTTAGCCATCAGTTATGGTATTAATACAAGAATATGTATAACAAATCTACTGTTTGTAGTATTAGACTTGAACATTCATTTGAATAAGTGCAAGTACTTTCTGTGTTTCGTTTGAACTAAATTTTCCAGTGTGACTTTGGTATTAGATTTACCAGTGGGACAAGAAGTAAGTACTGCGCCGAAATTCATCAGTTAAACTGGAAACACAGACCAATAGTTTCATATTGTTTGTATATTTTATTGGTTAGTTAATTACCTCGAAAATCAATTCAAGCCTATTGAGTCGATTGGAGATAAGGACGAATCAGCGCTAGAATAAGTTATTAAATATAGAGATGTCATCATTTTTCTGGATTATCTACATAGCTAACTCTGGTCTCAAATAGTGGTACTCCCCTGGTTTTCTTATTACTTTGCGTTATCTTGATTTATGTATTTTTGGAATAGTTGGCTGGGTCTTCCCTCCGAAAGGTAACCGACCTCGCCGCAGAATTCTACCAGGAATTCGTTCACTTTCATTGCAACAGACATGCCCAAACCATTGCAATTTATGCCTCTGGGTTTATTCCTCTATTGTGTACTGATTGTCGTATTTTATTATTTTATTGTACTTGCAATAACTTTTCTAATATGATCTTGAAGATAAAAATATAGATTATGTCCTAAGTATCGAATTTGACAGACTTTATACGTACGGAAGTATTGGCAAAATAATCTTTTGAAAGAGCCGAATGTTAGCCTTAATTGTAATAATTTCGTCTCTTTCACGGGCACCATCCAAAGAGCTGCAGCTTGCCCTATTTCTTCTCCTAGGTTACTAATCCCAAGTTTTTCAATTCTTGAACTTGCTTTAAGTAGATGCCGTTGAGATTTACAATAACTTCAAATAGGCTCTGCAACTTTCGTGTTGCTCAACTCAACATTTGTGTCGGCGAATATATCCTACTATTTATTTGCCAATTCACTTTGAAGGTCCAATTCCTTCTGACGTTTTGGCTATGGCAAGTAGCCCAAGTCGTGGTTGATTGTACCTAAGTTTTGTACTTCGCCCTTTGAAGTCACAATCTTATTGCTTGATGGAGGTCATATATGGTCATATACACAATGCAGTCCTCGCATCTTTGGAAGTGGAATGAAATCGTCTGGTTAATATATGACGTTTTAATATAATTGTATTCGTTAGATAGACATTAAGTTGTGTTAAAGTGTTCCATTAGAGGTACACTTGAATCTAGAACTAGAGTATATCATCTTGAGTAAATAATACATCATAAAGCTAACAAATCAGCTAAAGCAAGTTAAATAGTAAGTCGGTTTTAAATAACCGATAAATATTAAAACAGTAATATACTTAAAACTCTCCATTGGATTTTTTCCACTGGATTATATGTTATAACATCAAAACTTAAATTTATCTAGTTCTTAAAAATCCACAGATCTTATGTAATCATAAAGAATGACCGATCTGATAATTGAATATAATAACATAGTTAAGCAACAAAGTATGCCAACAACTAGTGTGCCAACTGGAACCAAAATTGAAGTAGTATGTCAAATGACATGTAAATGTGGACAAAAGGTATTATTTTCTTTCTATTTTCCCATTCTTTATATACCATAAATATTGTTTCACTTGTAAAACTTATGGCTTATGTTAGGTTAGTCTGTGACTATAAATTGCGAAAGAGAGATTATAAAAATAGCTGCTAAATGTTGTCCATCGAGATATAATCTCAAGAGAGAACATTATCTCAACCTTCTTCACAATATTGGAGAAAGATTTATACTAGGAGGAGATCTCAACACGATATACACCTTTTGAAGTTCGAGTTAATTAGTACAAAAGGAAAAAAGTTACTCAGTGCAGCTAAAGAACATAACTGTGAGAACTGGGCAAACTTCAAAAAATAATTAGATAATAAAGTAAAGAAACATTAAAATAAAGACAACAGAAGAAGTATGAAAAAAATACGAGACCTATCAAAAGAACAATTGCTGTGAATAATATCCATCTGAAATAAGTAATCTGGGAGCTGAAAAAAAGAAGACTGAGAAAGCAATGACGGCAAAACAGTACGCCAATAAATAAAAATAGATTAAGTATATTACATAAAGCCTGAGAAGAAAAAAAATATAGAACGAAACAATAAAGTCTTACCTTCAAGGGCATATGAGAAGGACACTGACTATTCTCTGTGGAAGGCCACTGAAAGAATAAAAATACCAACAGCACATAATACTCCTTTAAGAAGAGAAAACGGAACATGGGCTAGAACTAGTCTAGAAAAAAGCACTTCTACTTGCCAACCATTTGGAAAATACCTTTCAACCAAATGAAATAGAAGCAACTGAAATCCTACCTCAAATAAATGAAGGAGACCAGAGACCACCAAGGAGATAGAACCAGTAACACTAAAAGAACTATCGCAAGACATAAAGACAAATATTAACCCGAAAAAGCACCTGCACATTATCTGATTACAGGGGAAATTCTTAACCACTCTTTCCA
The DNA here is from genome assembly GCF_030347505.1 of Rhynchophorus ferrugineus. Classification (NCBI taxonomy): domain Eukaryota; kingdom Metazoa; phylum Arthropoda; class Insecta; order Coleoptera; family Curculionidae; genus Rhynchophorus; species Rhynchophorus ferrugineus. Next base: position 69,335,214 of record NW_027472581.1, read on the forward strand.
AGAAAAGCAATAGTAAAACTGTTTTGCATATATAATGTAGCTGTTAGATTAAATTATGTGCCTACCTGCTGAAAAATGGCGGAGGTCATCATGATTCTTAAACCCGGAAAACCTGTAAATGAGGTCTCATCATATAGACCAATATCTTTGTTAGCGGTCACATCAAAACTATTTAAAAAAATACTTCTCAAAGGACTTAATCTTATTATTGAAGAAAAATGCATAATTTCCAGGTGCATAGACTTATTGATAATTGAAAAAGCACTAGATGAAAAGAAGATATGTTCAGCAGTATTCCTTAATGTAGCTCAGGCCTTCTATAAGATCTAGCATCGGGGACTTCTTGCAATACAACTTGCTGTTAAATTTTTATATTAATAAAATAATGTTTCGCATTAGATGCGAAGATTAATACACAGAATTAAGATCAATTAATTAATTAAGTGTTGTGTGTCAATTGCTGTATCTCCTATACACCTAACAGATCAATTGAAAAGTCCCCGGCCTGCCATAGTAAAACACAGTTTTTTGGAAAATTAATTTTTGTTATTCAACATAATTTAATTCAAAATTCTGAATCATAATTCAGATTTCACATTTGCTTTAAAATAGGCCTCAGTTCCCAGCGAGCATTCTTTTAACATCTGAGAACAGAAAATAGCCACTGGGGACCAGATCTGGAGAATACGCTGTATGAGGAAGCAATTCGAATAAAAAGTAAAAAAAAACCTTTATTCTCAAAAATGTTTCTTACATCACTATATTCTTTACGTTTTACTATCTATAACTCCCTACTAGCACTATAACCTATCACTATATCAGTGATGGTGCAACGTCTTAATTGTCAATGGTTCGTAAAAATCCTTCCTTAATCCTCACTCTAAAATTTAAAATTATAATAATATGTTATATTAATTATTCGTAAATTATTCATTAGTATAAAAAATATTTTACTAGGAATCAGATATTAAATATGCAACATTAAAAATAGACCATTATAAATTGAGCTAATTCTATATAATTATTTTATTTACTGTCATATGCGAATATTAATAACTCAAACATGTCTAACCGATCTTATAAACACAACATTATTTAAATTCGAAAACCTGAATAATTAGGAAGTGGTTCGTAAACAAATAGATATATATTTACATCGACAATTTATGTAATATTAGATATGTGTTAAATTGAGTTTTTATAAAAAATAAATTAGTTCTAGGAGTTATTGAAGGCATAGAGAATGTTAAGTGATAGAATATGTAATCAGAAATGATTATTTAAATATTAGCTTAATTTTTTTGTATAGTTTTCACTATGAATAATTTCAATATACATAACGTGATGCACCTATTTAACAGAATGTTAATTAGTCTGTGCCATTATTTAGATGCTTTGGATTTTACAGTAACTAAATACGTGACTTTATAAAATAAAATCAGAATATAATACGTGATTTTTATAAATTTAATTTGAATTAACTGTCTATAATTAGCTATTGGAATATAATATTTTTAACAGCACAATTGAACCGACTTCGAAAATACCACATAATTTAGGTTAATACTAATTGATCACTTTGTAGTCGGCTCGTGCTTTAATAATTGCGAATTTATTTATTACTACTGTTATTACTACTGTTCTGTTGTACTTGCATTAATACACAAGCAAGGCGAGTACGAGTTTAATACATCAGTATGTATTTCCTATAATAAAATAATAAACTAATCTACTTAAGCTTCAGTAGTTCTAGAACCTAGAATACACTTCTTTAATCTTCTGATTTCTTGCGTGTTGTCCAGTAGTTGTATTGCATCCACGTTGCTGTTATTTAGCAACCTTATTTCATGTGTTAAGGCGAGATCTTGGATCTCTTCGTGCATCCATTTGATTCCGAGTTCATCTTGCAGCTCTTCATTGGTTACGTAGAGATAGGCGTTGGTAATTAATCGTAGAACTTTGTTTTGGGTGCGTTGGATTACTAGTTGGTTTGATGTTTTAGTGCTACCCAATATTTGCACCCCATTGGTCCAAATTGGCTGATAGACGGGTGATCCCTTTGATTTTAGGTCAAGTTGAGAGTATCTTTCGACTAACCAGTATAGTTGCTTGACTTTGAGTCTAATCTGCTCTACTTTTTATCTAACATTATGTTTTCAGTTTAACCTACCATCGAGATATATTTCGAGGTATTTGGCTGATTCTGCTTGAAGAATCGGGTGTCCGACAAGTAATATAATTAGTTTTTTGTCATTTCGCTGCAGCGCAAAATTAAGCTGTATTTTCGAGTCTCTAGTCTTAGACAGCCTTATATATATGTTGCTATTATAACAGGATTATCGGAAAATGTTCCAGGTATAATTTCTTTTGTTGTAGGATATCGTCAGTATAGAGAATATATAGTAGTGGCTCCAAGATACTACCCTGTGTAACTCTAGATGAAATAGCTTAAGTCTTGTAACAGTAGACAGTAATTCCGCGGTAGCAATTTGCTCATTTTGCAGATTAATTCCAATTGCTATACCTGGTCAAAAGATTGTGAGACGTCCAGGAATATTACAGGACAGTATTTTGTTTTATTGAAATTCCTTTCCTACAACCGCTGTTACTCGTGGTCGATTGTCGAGTGGTGATTTCGAAATCTAAACTGGAAATCTGGTATTTCTATAAATGGTTTAATACGTTTTAACAGCAATTTCTCAAATAATTTCTCAAATACGCCTGTAAGATTCAACTTGTTCTGTCGGTTTGTAAGATCTTCTAAGCATAATTTTTCGAACAACCTTAAAACAAACTTGCTTTTCGTGGCATCACTTTCAACCATTAATTTCTGCTGCAACTTCCATTGGAGAAATCAGATTTACAGCTACATCGGGCTGATAATATATCTATTGTAGATTCTCATTCTTAGATCATTCGGTTGGAAAATGTCAGCTAAATCTTCTGTGAATAATTGAGCTTGTTCAATGTTGCTTTCCCCATTAATTTTGATCATTTTTAATAGGTGGTACTCTAATAATAATTGGTCTTTTAAATCTCCGAGTTGCTTTCCATAGCGAGTAATTTTTGTCTACTTTCGGGCTTAATTCACTTGCGTACTTATGAAAACAACTCTGTTTATATTCTATAATCTTTTGATTTGCCTGATTACTAACTCTATTGAATCTTGTCTTGTCTACATTTCTGTGCCATACTCTTGTAGCTTTTCGACTTGCTTTTATCAGTTCCCTAATTTAAAGGGTTACTTAATCGTCTATACTTTTGAGTTTTACATTTAAACTGATTATTTAATTTGTTCCTGTTTAAATGTAAATGTAAATGTGTTACAGTTAGTAAATTAAGTAAGGTTATACTTTTTTGTTTTTTTTTCAGAATTGTCACGCCTAGTGTCAACAATACTGGAATGTGATCAGACGAGAGTTCGCTCAAGCTCTCTGATTGTATTTGATTTGATGATATGCCTTTTCAAATGCAAAATTCCAGTTCATAGTACTTTATTATTATCGGTGGGCCAGTAAGTGGGTTTGCGCGCTGAATAATAGTTACAATTAGTAATATTTATTGCTGCATGTAATCACTGTTCCACTTGTTACTGTGTATACTTGTGTTATTATCACACTTTTTGAATATTTTAAATAAATTAGTTTGAGTAAATTGTCATTTACTCACGCTATATAACAAGCTATATCAAGTAATCGACAACCCCGATCTGAAAATAATCTTTATTTTTCAATAACATTAAAAATCGGCTTCGCTAGATGGAGCAGACAAATTTTCGGATAGTAATTTTGCACGAAATCCTCTCTATATGTAAATTCGGCCGATGCAGGAGCGGCGACTATTGGAAAATTATGGCGTGATCGTATTGGAGATGTTTTATGCGTCTTCTATCCTGTATACGAATAGAAGGAGGAGAAGAAGTAGGAAAGTCGAAAAAAAACGAACCAAAACATTTGGTTCGAGACTGATAATCGATGGAGATATTGTGTAAATAAAATTTCGATTTGTTTGTAATATACCCGCCTCATTAATATGAATGAATGTTTTTGCTTTAGTTAGAAAGTTATGCGGTGTTTAAATTACTGGAAGGCAGTTATGATAAACTTATAACTATTTGAAGTTATACATGGTGCACTTAATATTTATATAAATTTTGTTTTGTGAAAGGATGAAAACATTATTATTTTTTGTATTAATCCACGTGAATTCTAAATTAATGTAGGTGTTGAAAATACGATATTAGGAGACACTAATTTTTTTAATGTATATATTATTAAAGTTGGTCTCCTATATTAACCATTAATTTATTGCTAACACTTATTATTACAATTTACACACTATAATTTATACAGCGGCAATGTATATAGTCTATTCAAAGTTTTTTTTAATATTGCGTAGTGGATATTTGTGACGTCGAGATATTACAATGTTGCCGCATCAACTATGAGATTTAGTTCAGTTTGGATTTGATATACAAAACAATTCGAATCTAAATAAAATAATTGGACCAAAATGTTAGCAAATATAATTTATTTTAACATTATAGTACATTAATACATATATTATTGAAGGACTTAAAACTACAATTAAAAACACAGGTATAATAGTTTGAACGTTAGATTTCTTTTATTTACATTGAACTCTTTTCCACACTATCCATTAGGTAGAGTTTCTAGGCGCGTTTTTTTATATAGTGGTATCCCCCTGGAGGCCTAATCCACCTAATTAACAATTGTATATCTGAGAAACGTATTTTACTTTCATTCGAGAGCATACTTACCTTTTTACGTTTAATTCTTGTTTTCTTCGATGATGTGTTTCTTTGTCAAGTCATCTTGGTATCACTGTATATTTTATTTCTTCTGCTACTATCTGTGTACACCATTCTTCATAAAATTAATCACTGAATTCTGTCTAATACATTTACCATATCTACAAAACAGTTAGTATTCATTATCTCTTCTCCTTTTCATTCATACCCTTCTAAATTATATAAACATTTAATACTATTTAAATATCCCATTTTTATATGTGACCATTATTTATTGATGTAATATAAAATTTGATAAAATGCAAATAAATAAAAGAGAGCGGCGCAGTTTTACCTGCAGACGAGCAGGATTGGGCAGTTGATGGTGGTATGTCTGAATTGAATCCTGGTCAGTGTCTGAATTATATAAAAACACCCTTCAATAGTATCACAGATAAACCGCTCGGGGTTGCCATATCTTCGTTATTGTTTAGTGGACGTCGCTGCTGTCACAACGGACCTGTTCAACATCTGGGATAATATTTTCAGAATATTTCTTTTCTAAGATGTAATATTTGACATGCCTCAAAGTCGCTACAGTACTATAGCACTATTCAATTTCAAAACTGGTGGGTTGTTAATTTCTTGTTGGTAAAATTAATAGGAAAATATTTTAGCTCCTTTAAATGTATTCTAAATTGTTTGACCCAGGCTCTTAGTTGATAGCTACATGCCTGTCGTCTCTTTATGGATGCTTCTGGATTTTGCCCACTGCCAAAAGTGTTGTATCATCCGAAAATTTATCTATCGTGATACCCTTGATTTTTTTTATAGGTGGTACGGCTGTTATATGCCTCTAACTCTTCTTTATTGCCCTCCAAAGTGAATAATCGACCTCTTTATATGGGCTCTTATATGATAGTTCTTGAATATAGATGTTTGTTGATTTTTCATTTAGTTTATGGATTTATTACCTAAGCCTTTGAATTTTATTATAAATATTAAGAATTGTCTTATCTGTAGAATACCTATTTTGTGACCACCTTCTTCTGGATTTTCTTTTTTCTTTAACTACTTCTAGAATTTCTGCTGGGTAGTGTAGCGACCCTGAGGCATGTCGAATTTTACATCGTAGAATAACAGCCTAAAAATACCTAGAAATATAATCTGTTAAATAATATCTGGCAATCCCAACGTTTATTTTGGATATTATGGAAGGGTACTTTCATTCATTCAGCCACTGACCATCGTTCAGTTTAGATGTGACATCGACTACCAAAGCCTCGTCATTAGGTAACACCGCTGCCATACCTTTCATCTATTGTATTTTATGTTTTTTAGATCGTCAATAAATAACGGTCACATAATGTAACCAAACACAGTTTCATTTCGTCCTACCTCCATTTACCGAGCCATATAAAAAAACCCTAAAGTAGTTTACATCTTTGGTATTTTGGTATGCTGTTCTTTGAATAATCCTCGTAAATTTTTCATCTTTGCCCTATTGTTTAAACTTCTATTGTTGCAACTAAATATGATGGAAATCCCATCTTCCTGCAAAAGTCTGAAGTGAGTAAAGTGAAAAGTGGAAACTGTGTTGTATTTATGAATATACTAAAGATTGTTTTACGTTATTTGAACTTATACTACAGTAATCATACTATAAAATTATTTGTCGTGGTTTAAATCAAGGTACTTTCGAATAAAGTTGTCGGAAAAATCTGGATATTCCACATTAATATATAAATATATAAATAAATCTGGTCCAATAAAACAGCCATTGCACGCCATAGATGACGTTGAATATATTGCCAATTGCATTTTGTAAAAATTCGTTTTAAACTCGGAGCGAGTTTTACTTCCCATTTCATTCTAATTAAAAAAGATGGAACGCTGTCTGATACGTCGGAAAATGTAACCTATAATATTCAATTTGAATTGGTACTGGTTGACCATGTTTTCAATTGTATATAAATCTTCCAAACATTAGCGATAATAATTAAAGGATATAAATTGGTAATTTTGGTAAACCAAACATCAAATTTGATCCGGCGACATTGCAACATTCTGACATCATTGCACTCGTTGCATCATTCGATCTTACCACAAGCATTTAAATATGCAGTGTAGTCCGTAGCCAAAAGATGAAAGTAATGTAACACCTCCTTCCTAAAAAATCAATCACAGGGATGGACGTAGCGTAATGTCCCTATTTCTTCACAAATATCCATGATAAAAGGATTATGGAATGGTTTTCCAAATTTTGATGGCTTCAGATTCCTATAGTTTAAGGCTGAGCAACTAAGCTACTACTATCCACTTTTGGTGGCAGGTTCGCCCTAAACTGCAAGCTTCTGTTTAAATACGAGTAGATTATGTTAGTCACAGTAACTTAGATTTGCATTTGCTGGTCTTACACACTGGAATGTGATGGATTGGAATGGATTTTTTTCACTTGTAATAATTTATGGCTAGAAATCTTTGATCATCTTCAATTCACCTTTTGCTTCAGCTGCGATACATTTACCCGAAGTCTACTTAACTACACAAGGGATGCTTCGTGTAATTAATTTTATCTAGGAACCATAGAATGAACAATGTCAACCTGTCTTCTTCTCTTGACAATTACGTTGTTTCCGTTTAATTGAATGTACTTGAACACGCAGTATTATTTAGCTTATTTGCCTTTGGCTTTTTCCTTTGTACGCATTGCGTGTTCATCATAGTCAGAGTTAGGAAAAGTGGGTGCAAAATAGCAAGAGTGTTACTTATTTATGATTTTGGCTTTCTCATAGCAAGGCCTATTAACAGATCAGTTGAAAAGTCCCCAGCCTGACACATAGATGCCGCTACTAGAATTAATTCCATTTTTTTTTAGTTAGCTTTAACCCTCAAAAGATGCGTGTATAAGTTTGACGCTCTCGGATGATTACTTTGTGAATTATAGCATTTTGAGTGAAGCAACTTTTGTTATTGTGAAAAAATGGTTAAAAAAAAATTTAGTTTTGATATAATATTGCTTTTTGAAGGGAAAATATATAGTTGAAGCAAAAACTTGGCTTGACGCCGAATGTCCGGACATTGTCGCAGGAATATCAACTATCAAGGATTGGTATGCTAAGTTTAGACTTGATGAAATGAGCACCGAAGATGGTGAAAGAAGTGGAAACCCAAAAGCGGTTGTTATGATTCGGAGCAGTTTGGAGATGATCAAGCGTAATAAACCCGAGTTTTTGCATCGATATGTGACAATGGATAAAACATGGCTCCATCATTTCACTCCGAAGTCAAATCGACAGTCATTCGAGTGGACTGCACACGATAAACCCACTCCAAAACGCGGGAAAACGCTACAGTTGGCTGGCAAGATTATGGCGTCTGTATTTTGGGATGCGTATGGAATATTTCTTATTAACTATATTAAAAAAGGAAGAACCTTCAACAGAGACTATTACATAGCGTTATTGGATTGCTTGAAGGATGAAATCGCCGAAAAACGGCCGCATTTGAAGAAAAGGAAAGTGTTGCTTCACCAAGACAATGCACCGTGTTACAAGTCAGTGAAACCGAAGGCAAAAATCCATGAATTGGGCTTCGAGATGCTTCCTCATCCATCGTATTCTTATGACCCCCAGCGACTATTTCCTGTTCTTAGATCTCAAAAGAATGCTCGCTGGGATGAAACTCTCGTCGAATGAAAAGGTGATCTCTGAAACTGAGTTCTATTTTGAAGCAAAGGACAAATCGTACTACAAAAATGGTATCGAAAAGTATCGGTTTATAATTATATCTATTTATAGTCAGTGTATCACCCTTGAAGGGAATTATGTTGAATAAAAAAAATAATTTTGTTAAAAAAATGTGTTTTACTATGGTAGGCCGGAGACTTTTCAGTTGACCTGTTACTAACACTAGTGGCAGGATCTTGTGCGTCTGCTTCCCTTGATTAATCCTAGCTTGTTTACAATTGCTATCAATTATCGTGTGTCGCAATTGTTATTCTCATCTTTTGACATTCTGTTATTGTTATTGACTATCATTTTCGTTGTTATTGTTATTATCAATGCATCAGCATCATTACTTGTCGATAAAATAATTTATCAATAAGAATAGCTGCCAATAATACTGTCAGTATTCTTATATTTTTCATTATTTTTATTTATGAAAATTGGTTGCTCAGGTACGTTTTCAACACTGGACCACCTCGACATCAAGATATCGCACGCTTAGAATTTTCTTTATTTATTTTATCTTTTATAGTGTGAGAAGCTGTTATATCGTTTATTTTGATCTCTGTTTTTATTTGTTTAAGATGTTAAATTATTTTATATTGTTTTATTCAATACAATTTTATTTTATGGCCAAGATTTAAAATTAAATGTATATATTGTTGTGTCGAAGTCGATTTAAGTTTAAGTCGTAGTTTAAGAAACTAAGGATGCACTAGAAGACCTAAGAAAATATTTGATTTCCAGTCAAGGCGCTGCATTACAACATTTCAATCGCCTGGTTCCGATGGGTCATTAGGTCTACGTAATTCGTCACAATCGCAGTTCCGTATTTTCTGGGTTTATATTCCCAAAAATTTTTATTAGATATTACAATATCAATCCTACAAAAATCAACAGCTTATTTTGGGATGGCAAAGCCTAACTAAGGTAACGTTGTGTAACATTGCCAGCTAAAAAAAATTATTTTACATTCTAAGAATGCCAAATAAGTATATTTATTAACAGATGCGGTTTCTATAAAAACCCGCGTTTTTGCATCGATATGTGACAATGGATAAAACATGGCTCCATCATTTCACCCCGAAGTCAAATCGACAGTCATTCTAGTGGACTGCACACGATGAACCCTCTCCAAACCGTGGGAAAACGCAACAGCTGGCTGGCAAGATTATGGCGCCTCTATTTTGGTATGCGTATAGAATAAAGAATTATTCTATAATTAACTATCTTATATATATATTGACTATCTTGAAAAAGGAAGGACCATCAACAGAGACTATTACATAGCGTTATTGGACCGTTTAAAGGACGAAATCGTCGTGAAACGGCCGTATTTGAAGTAAAAGAAAGTGTTGCTTCACCAAGACAATGCACCGTGGCACAAGTCAGTGAAACTGAAGGCAAAAATCCATGAATTGGGCTTCGAAATGCTTCCTCATCCACCGTTTTCTTACGACCCCCAGCGACTATTTCCTGTTCATAGATCTCAAAAGAATGCTGGCTGGGAAGAAATTCTCGTCGAATGAAAAAGTGATCGCTGAAACTGAGGTCTATTTTGAAGCAAAGGACAAATCGTACTACAAAAATGGTATGGAAAAGTATCTATTTATAATTATATCTATCTATAATCAGTGTATCACCCTTGAAGGGAATTATGTTGAAAAAAAAAACTAATTTTGTTAAAAAAATGTGTTTTACTATGGTAGGCCGGGGAGTTTTCAGTTGACCTGTTACTAACCCTAATGGCAGGATCTTGTGCGTCTGCTTCCCTTGATCCATCCTAGCTTGTTTACAATTGCTATCAATTATCGTGTGTCGCAATTGTTATTCTCATCTTTTGACATTCTGTTATTGTTATTGACTATCATTTTCGTTGTTATTGTTATTATCAATGCATCAGCATCATTACTTGTCGATAAAATAATTTATCAATAAGAATAGCTGCCAATAATACTGTCAGTATTCTTATATTTTTCATTATTTTTATTTATGAAAATTGGTTGCTCAAGTACGTTTTCAACACTGGACCACCTCGACATCAAGATATCGCACGCTTAGAATTTTCTTTATTTATTTTATCTTTTATAGTGTGAGAAGCTGTTATATCGTTTATTTTGATCTCTGTTTTTATTTGTTTAAGATGTTAAATTATTTTATATTGTTTTATTCAATACAATTTTATTTTATGGCCAAGATTTAAAATTAAATGTATATATTGTTGTGTCGTAGTCGATTTAAGTTTAAGTCGTAGTTTAAGAAACTAAGGATGCACTAGAAGACCTAAGAAAATATTTGATTTCCAGTCAAGGCGCTGCATTACAACATTTCAATCGCCCGGTCCCGATGGGTCATTAGGTCTACGTAATTCGTCACAATCGCAGTTCCGTATTTTCTGGGTTTATATTCCCAAAAATTTTTATTAGATATTACAATATCAATCCTACAAAAATCAACAGCTTATTTTGGGATGGCAAAGCCTAACTAAGGTAACGTTGTGTAACATTGCCAGCTAAAAAAAATTATTTTACATTCTAAGAATGCCAAATAAGTATATTTATTAACAGATGCGGTTTCTATAAAAACCCATTAAAAATATAAAATGAAAATAAAGATGGCGAAATAATGTCGGCGGCTTCTTTGAAATACTATGACTTAAAACCGGGGATAAATATTTATTATCAAGGAAGTGCTGATGGACATTTCGAGCCATATAGTCGAATTCTTCAAATATAATCGAAACCGTGTTTATGGCGCCGCTCGTTTCGCGCGATTAACAAAAAGGACGACGTTTGGGCAATTTAAAAATGCTTTTGTTAACAGAAAAATTATAGGCTATAAAATAAATTAACTGGTTCTTTTTTTCCGTTTCGGTTTCATATTTTAATGGGAATATTAATTGCTAGCTGTGTATTCGTATTATGTTCCCAATTTAAATTACAAAGAAGCTCTTTCCGGGTTGCCTGTTTTCTTCTTATAGTTAAAATATAATGGATAGATGTTGATGATAGATAAAAGGAACACTTTAACATGTGTTATTTAAAGATAGGTATAGTTAAGCTTTCATGTCTTAATATCGCTAGTATACTAATTATGTTGTTTTACATTTTAAATATTTTTATTTATAACTGAATGATCTGGTGAACTTAATGCTTGCATCTGTAGCGACTTTGAGGCATGTCGAATTTTACATCGTGGAATAACGGTCTACAAAATACCCAGAAATATAATCCCGGATGTTGAACACAGGCGGGGTGCCAGCAGCGCCAACTAGAATCCGACAACGAATAGCTGGCGGCAAACCCCAGACGTTTATCTAGGATGTTATTGAAGGGTATTTCGATTCATTCGTACCCGACTAGCGTTTGGTTTAGACGTGCCACCATCGACTGCCCAAGCCTCGTCAACAGGTAATTCCACTGCCATCCGTTTTATCATTTGTATTTTTCACATTTTTTTATATAGCCAATAAATAACGGTCCCATAATGTAAACACCACTGTTTCATTTCGTTTTACCTCCATTCACCGTCAACATTCAACAAGTCACATTCAACATTTTCTTTCACAATCTTTTGAACTCATAGATATTTTTACATCACTGCTTAATCATCAGCGTCTCGGCTAAACATTTCTTTCGGCGCTATGTTTAAATCATAATGTCTTCCTTCGCTCGCCGTCTCCGTCATAATGGCAGACATTTTGATTTGAAAAGCTTTGGGCAGCTTCGGTCGGATACCGTCGTTATTTGTTTTTTCTGAATTACCGTAACGTATGTGACTACGGATTAGTCACAGAGCAGCTCCAGAAGTTAGGTACCTATTGCAGTCACCGTAGACTCGTCATGTCTTCGCCGAGGTACCAACATTGCTAACGTCTCGTCGGCGAAGAAAATAAGCTACCTCGTCGATCCTCCCACAGCGTCGATTACGGGAGCCCTGTCCGAAAAATAGCTTGTTCTCAACGTCGTCGATGGACCACATTTAAGTACCAAAGCAACGATGAAGCAACGGTATCTGTAGGACCGGAAGATATCAACAGCCGTACCAGATCGCAACCGGACCAACCACAACCGTTTCGATTTATCATATTTTCCAAGGCCTTTTCATGCAGCACATTTTTTTTGATATACAATTTTTTTTTGTATTTAATATTTTTTCATACATTTTGTATTTTTGTTGCTTGGAGTAATTGTATGTAAAATTCTGGCAGGGGAGTATTGTAGCGACCTTGAGGCATGTCGAATTTTACATCGTGGAATAACGGTCTACAAAATACCCAGAAATATAATCCCAGATGTTGAACACGGGTGGGGTGGCAGCAGCGCCAACTAGAACCCGACAACGAATAGCTGGCGGCAACCCCGAGACTTTTATCTCGGATGTTATTGAAGGGTATTTCGATTCATTCAGTACTCGACTAGCGTTTGGTTTGGTTTGGACGTGCCACCATCGACTGCCCAAACCTCGTCAACAGGTAACTCCGCTGCCCTCCGTTTTATCATTTGTATTTTTCACATTTTTTTATATAGCCAATAAATAACGGTCACATAATGTAAACACCGCTGTTTCATTTCGTTTTACCTCCATTCACTCAGCGACATCACTTACCCTAAATATCGATATATCGATATTCATATATATATATATATATATATATATATATATATATATATATATATATATATATAAATCTGTGTGAATTAGTTATGCGATTAGCGAATACAAAAGACCAGAACGATTACTTCTCTTTCTCTCATCCTTATTTCCGGAACACTATAATCTATATTTCTGTTCATGTACTTTTCTATCATGTAAGGTTTTGTTAAATAAATAATTAAAATTAGCGATGTATTTGTTTAGAAACCGAAGTTTTTGAAATAAATTTTCGTGGTATTTAAATATATTCTTTGTTAATATTTAAAAATCAAAATAATATCATTATATTGTTGGCAGAAATCATCAAGTGTTACAAGCAACAGGCAAGGCAGACGTATATCTGGGAAATCTCAATATGTTAAAAGTCTGAAAAATATCATCGGGAGGCCCAACCGTGTTCCGTCTGTCACATTCGGGCCCTAAATCTTATTTTGCAGACTCCTCCGAGAACTATCTCGTCGAAATTTATAAGACTGACAGCAAAAAGGGCAATGCAATGTTTTAGTCGAAACCCTTTTATTAAGTTGTGTTTATTTGGGAATATGGAACGATATAAATTTATTTTTAGGATACGGATGGGAATTTGCATATTTTATAAAGTTATCAGAACGAATTTGTCCGTTTATTGGATTTCTGATAAAATACAGTCGCTAAGGGATATCCCTTTTTTCATTCAATAAAAACCGTGCAAAGGTTAATAAAAACGGCTCACTATTGCCATATTTTAAAATATGTGCCTGTATTTTGATGTTTCATCTTGCGTCGGTCTATTTCAATAAATAAAAAATATTTTTATTGGCAACGAAAACTCACACATACAAATTTTTGAACTCTGGTCTATATTGGAGAACTTCTTTGACTGCCTATGAAAGGAAATGCCATTACAGTGTTTATGTTTATATTTAATAACGTCAGTGATTCACCAATAAGATACTCCTCTAAATGCCTTCGTTACTCACAATTGAATTTGAGCTAAAGTTCAATACAGTCAAGACAGATTATTTAGCATATTTATTAATTTTTTTATTAATTACATCTTAGATTTGACATGCTTAGTACAATCTTAGTTTACAAATTAATTTATTACTATTGTTTTGTTGTACTTGGATTAATATACAAGCAAGGTGAGCACGAGATTAATATGTCGAATGAGTCGTCATGTTCGTCAACATTGAGGCATGTCGAATTTTAAATCGTGGAATAAGGGTCCACAAAATACCTAGAAATATAATCCTAGATGTTGAACATGGGCGGGATGCCAGCAGCGCCACCTAGTACGCGATAATGAATATCAGGCAACCTGGAGATGTTTATCTAGGAGATGATTGAAGGGTACTTCATTAATTTCAGTCACTGACAATAGTTCAGTTCAGATGTGCCAGCATCGACTGCCCAAACCTCGTCTCCAGGTAAGCCCAGCGCCGCTTCCATTTATCTATTTGTATTTTTTACTTTTTATATAACTCCAATAAATAACGGTCATACAACATAATATGTAGACAAACACTGTTTCATTTCGTTTTTGCTCCATTCACCGAGCCATATAAGCAGCCCTAAAATTACAATAGTATGTATTTTACAAATTAAAATAAAACTAAACTACTTAAACTAAAGTTAAGAATACACTTATACACTACACAAGTTCGTGTGGTTTGTTTCGCCTGAACTTCTGATATCCTGCGTATTGTTGTTCTTCTTTTCTGTTCTAGCGTTATCTATACAACGATGAATGTATTCGGTATAAATGCGAGAAAATAACACTGACGTATCATCAGTGTCGAAGAAGTACAAGTGTAAAAATAGTCTCATGGACTTCGTCTTCATCACCGGGGAGCAATAAAAGCGATATTGTTATGGAAGAAAATAATTTAATATATTGAGGAATATTGTCTTATCTGATATTCGAAAACTAATGGCGGATACAAAGTTTAACACCTGATGAAGTAACAGCATCAGCATCGTTTCAAAGTGTTCTTCACAAATTTCTCGGTAACCACAAATCACCATATTACAAGAAGATTTAAGTAATCGAGAATTGGTTGCAAAACTTAAACAAGATTATTACTGATCATGGTAATCAATAATGTTAAAATAATGAGTGTTTTGAATATTTAGAATATTACAACCAATTTAAAAAAATGGGCTGTCGATTTGGTTTATATTCCTCAATTTACCTTATAAATAGCTTTTTGTTGCTCAGATAAAAAACCAAGAATACAACTTTTAATTAGCTAAGTAATCTTATTATTAGTAACGAAAAATCAGACTTTACTTTTAATTTTCGTAACCTAATGTATTAGTTGTTATTATTTTTAATATAAATATGGATTTTTAGTAAAAAAATTAAAGGTTTTGTTATACAACTGTTTATGACAAGATTTGTAAAAACAGAAAACTTAGTTCTAACTTAGAGCATTAACATGATTAACTCTCTAAAGGTAAGTGGTGAAGAATATTAACTGATATCATACTCGCTATGCCCATGGCCTTATAATATCAACACTTATCATATTGTTCGTATATACAGATAAATTTAAAAAAAGGTAATATTTTAAAAATATTGTAGAACAATCGCTTTATTGTTACTTTTAATAAAAAAATTCACCATATAGTCGTGATTTAAAGTTAAAATAATTTAACTATTTTCATTTCATTTTGTATGATGATTTTCGTAATTTTATTTAAAGATCGCCAATAAATCATAAAACACATAGATTAGGAAAACTTCTGATATCAATATTATTGTTATAATTATTAGAACACAGAATAAGAATAGAAAGAATTAGAAAATTTCATGAACTTAACGTAGGTCACTTACACGCAACACGTGATACAACAAAACATAATAAAGAGGATAAATTGTAAACAAATCTATTAATTTTAAAATAATTAATTTAAAAATTTAATTGATCACTACAATAATATTTTTAGTTGTATCTGGACTATATGGTGGATTTAATTTAATAACATATACATTATTACAAGGAAATATTTTGCCTCTTTACTTGCGAAATAGAATTGTATGTAATATAGTATGCAATATAGAATGTAATTAAGATAATTTTTTGTTTTGGTTTAAATGATACTAAAAGCTATGTATAAGTAAATTATTTTTATTTTTATATTTATTTTGTTTATTTATTTTTTTAACAAATTTGAATAAACTAAATAAAATATTTTTTATATTTAAAATTAAAAAATATTTTTATTTCAGAATTTAGTTACCATGGATTCCGTTCAACACAGGTTTACATTCATAAGAGTTTACAATAGAATTTAATTTATAATGGATCTTCGACCAAACCAAAATTAAAAAATAAATCGAAGAAAAGACTAACATATACCCCTGAAATTGGCTGAAATATGCCTTAGTATAGCATATAGAAATGGGAGTACAAACCTCACAGTTCAAGGTGGTGGTCTCCAAAAGTGAACTGAAGTGAAAAACTATTGCATTTTGTTCAGCTGAAATTAGTTTGTTTGATTTATAACAACATAGACGGTGGTATATTAGCCAGTTTGGGATTTTCAACCTTAACAGACGTTTGCTATCGTTTTTAACATCGATTTTGTATATCTGTCTGCAGACAAGATTTATTTGAGATGCACGTAACAGAGACATTGCAATATCTGGTGATTCAAAGTTTATTATTCTCACTTTTCAATAGTTGGTTCCATATGCGTATGAGGGGACTACTTGCAGCACTGTTAATATTCCAACGTATAATAATCTCGCAACAATTATTCTGGCTTTTTATAATGCTAGTATGCTATTTTTAGATCGCTTTCCATGATTTTCAGGACCTAACATATTCGTCTTCCACCTAAAAGGATTTTGAAGGAAAAGGAAATCGGATACCCGATTTCGCCACAGAAGTATTCGGAGTCCACTTTAAAAACATCACCAAAATATAGTAATCTGCTTGTTCCTTAATTATGAATTGATTGTCATATCTCTCATCTCATCTTGTTGATATAAAAAACAAAAGAGACATAAGGAGAGTGAGGGATGGTGTTTCCTGATCACCATTGACTGAATAACAAAATACCCTCAAATTTTATCCGAAATCAACGTTTCGGCATTGACCGATCATCATTTCTGTTCGTCCTCATCATGGTACTGTATGTTAGCAGTCACAAACTTCGTTCTACTATATCTATGACAGTTTTTAAAGTCAAATTTGGTAATTAAACCTAGCTTTTCTTTAAGTAATGGTCAGTTAATTCTATTATTATATATGGAAGGTAATCTTTGGCGATAATTTTTGAGAAGACTTTTATGATTCCGCCCTACACGTTTTGTACTGAAACTTTTCGTAATATAAAAGTCTATAGTGTCATATCTTATGTGTCTATCTGATATCAAATATTACATTTCACCAGTAGAGATATGTTGTAGGTTTTTTGTCTTCATTGCTTTGATTAATTATCTGCGCCTTAATGTTATCAGCTTTGTCTTAAATAGTCGCTCCTAAGTAAATTTTGTTAGTCCAATAACTTGTTTTGAGTAATTCTCTGCAATTAACAATGCTTTCAGTCTCGAGCTTCATGTTAAACCCACTAAAAATAAATCGTTTAGCCAACAAATTTAAGAAATCTGGGTAACCTCGGCCCCTGGCATATATTCATCATATAAAACTAAAAAAATCTGCGAAATGTTCGGTCTTGTTATGTTATGATCTTGAGTGGTTGTACATTTTGTTAGTATAATAACAAGAAGCCAAAACTTTTGGCAACTTAAGAAGTCAGAATTATCTAAGTTGAATTGATGGAGATGGTTAATTTTTGGTGGTTAATTTTTAAAATTGCATTAATTCAACAATCGTCTTAAATAGTTTGTTGCCTCAGAATGATTAGGATATATGAGAACTTCTGAGATGTCATGCTCTTTTGAGCCAATTATAGAAGAAGGCAAGAAAAGTTTAAATACAACTCCAGGATTGAACTATGATAACATTCAAGCTGCACTAGATATAAACTATTTATCCAAACTTTATCTTTTCCGGCTTGGTTGGCGCAACGGTAAGGGTGACAGGGTGGTTTTCCTATGTTGCGATAGTCGTGGGTTGGAATTCTGCTGAAGCATGGTCGTAAGTTTATGATATGTTTGTTCTTGGACAAAAGTGCAATATCCGACAAGGAAAATGATCCTAGTCACGCCAGTAACCAGGTTGGGTATTGCTTTCCGGGATGATCTCCAGGTAGGTCACTCACTAGTCGGTAGGCTTAATGCTGAGAACCGTCGTTCGGCCCACTATAAACAATAAGTTCAGTCGAGATAAACCCTGGTTCGTAAAAAGGAGAACTTTTTCTCAGCATTCTAACAAATCTACCAACATTTAAGTGCTGTATTGCTCACTGAAACTATTTTATATGTGATAGTATTAAAGTGAAATAGACAACAGGAACAGTAATCCGAAAGTGAAACACATGTTTTGCGAAATCCGCCAGCCTTTAAGCGGCTCTTAAAACTGGCTGCGGAAGCAAATAACTAGGTTTAATACCGGGCAATTTTCGTGCATTGTTTCAAAACAATCACCCCCAAATCTTAACAAACACGACTGAAAAGGCCTCTCCATATACCGATAAATAATTTATATTTACGTCGGATGCGGATGGGGGTGAGGCGGTGGCGGGCGGCCTAGAGTTCGGGGTGCGTTTTATTTGATTACGGTTTCGCGTCGTACCTCCGATCCGAAACTGTTAGTTTACTATCATTTCGAAAGTTTGCTACGTGATTCAATTAGCAAACAAAGTGCCCGTTTCGTACGGTTTGCTTAGGGAAACAGAGCACGGCCCTAAATATACAGTAAAATGTTCTTTGCAGATTAATATGCCTTGTTCAACAAGAGCGCCATTATATTATATATGTGAGTCTGACTTTTATACTGCGTTTAAGTGGCAAATTCAATTATCGAGGAACCTTGGATGTTTTGGGGGCGGCCGTTTAATTCGTTAAGGACTTTTAGACGACTGGGAACTTCTTTCCGGTAGTGGAGAGATGTGAAAGGGGACGGATCGAAATTTATTACGTACATAATTGCGTTTGGAGTATGCTGGCTTTATTACAAGGTCAACAGCTACTAGATAATCAATATGTGGTTAAAAATATTTCAAATTAAGAAATACTAGAGTTAGATAAAATATGAACAGCTGATGCAGACAATTTTTATTTGCAGCGACCTTGAGGCATGTCGACTTTTATATCTTAGAATAGCGGCCTACAAATTACCCATAAAATGTTATATCAGACATTGAACACATGCACAGCAGTGACGTCCAGTAGACGACAACGAAGATTTGACAACACCAATTTATCTGGGACATCATTGAAGGGTACTTTACATTATTCAGTCACTGACCATCGTCCAATTCAGACGTATGACCATCGACTGCTCAACTCTTACTTCAGGCAACATAGCGTCGCTCCCTTTTATCTATTAGTATTTCATCACATTTTATATTACATCAATAAATAACGGTCACATAATGTAACCATCACAGTTTTATTTCGTCTTATCTCCATTCGTCTATATACTTTCAAATATTTATTAAGCCCCATTTGTTTTAAATAATTTTTTTGTCACTTTGAAGGATGTCGTCATTTTGCGACTATACAACTGTACGGTGTTGATATAAATGGGACGAGGGCAGATTTAAAGTGTATATGTAAAACAATAATTTAATAAATAAATAAAATTAATAATATAAACAAGGGGGGCCTGAAAGTATTAATAGTGTATATACAATTTCATAAAGTACACAAATACAAGGCTACAAACAACCATAACGAAGTATCTGTCCAACCAGCAAACATTACACTAGCAAACTAAACACCACACATAGGCACTCATACCGATATGCTAATGATTATTTGGTCAATGACACTTAACTTAGCATAGGCTAGATTCTGTGGAGAAAATCGATTACTCGTAGAAATCTCAGGAGTTTGTCTGTATTTTCTCCTGTTAAGAAATTTTTTAAATTTTGCAGCCCATACATGGCTCTAATCTGGGACAGTCGTTCAGTATGTGGTACACTGACGACAATGACCCAATCTCAGTCGATTCAGAGTTACGGCATGGAGACGAAGAGAATGAATGCAAAGAGATGAGAAGAAATCAATTTTAACCTCAAAGAGCCTGTTGTTGTACCTCGTTCTTGGTGAAACAAGAAACAAATCGGACAAGGTCAGTATGGATACAAATATTTGGGTTGGGGAGGGGGAGAAGGCTGCTAATTTAGCCGCACTATAAGCGCGCTGATTTCCTGGTATATCAATGTGAGATGGGCTCCACAGTCAACTTTGCCATTCAGATAGAGGGTATGAATAATTGACAGTGAGTCGGTTACCAGGGGATGGTTGAATTTCTGTTCCAGGAAACGTTCGAGAGCACTTCGGAAATCGGTAAGGAGTTCAGCGGTTAATACTGAACCCTGCTCAGGAAGCTTGAAACGGACTGCCCGGTTGTCCACCATTAATCTACTGCCAAATCCGCTGCGAGATCTAGAGCCATCGGTATATGTTATATGTGCTTGCGGCCAAGGTAAAAGTGGAGAGGTTCACAGAACTTGGACCAAATAGGGTAAGGACAATGTTCTTTTATAAAATTGACATAAGGGTGTGCTTATGAAAGGGATAATGAAGGTCCAAGGAGCAAAATTGGGATAATGAAAAAGGAGGGGATGCAAGAAGCCAATTCCAGCCCTGGAAAGTAGATCAGCAATTATATGGAGTAGTTAGGGATAAGACGGTCCAGGACGGGGGATGACTCCAGATGGAAGTCAGATTTAAGGAAGATGGTAGAACACGCGATCTCACAGCGAACTTCAGTGAAAGAAAATCCCTACGTTAAGAAAGAGATGGGGGGGATGTAAGACTGCACAAGTTAATTGCATGGGAGAATCGAAAGGCACCCAGCGTATTCTAAGTGCAGTATTTTGAATGGCATCAAGGGAAAATGTGGAATGCTTCATGATTTTGCGTGTCATCCTCGCACAGGGGTCATGTTAATCTTCTCTGTATCGTTCCAATTTTAGTATATGTACCGGCGAAGCGAGTACCTGACTTTTTAATTTTTAAAACATCTTTTTTGTTTCTAGCCGTTTGTAGAAAACAATGTAAATGATGATTATCGGGCCATAGCAGATTTTTCCAGATTCCAGGTTTTATGACCGTTGCACCTCTTCTTTCGCAGTTTGGCGTTGGTTTCCGTTATTAAAGGTATCGTAATCATGGTGAAGCTCTCGCTCCTTCTCTCTGTTCTGTTGTCACTTTTATCGCGATAATTTTATGTTGTCTGGCCACAATCCTTTTTAATGTTTGTCAGCTTCTGCAAGTTAATTTTGGATTGCGTCCACTATTTCTCTTCGCCTATTATGTTTTACCATGATTTGTATATGCTGTCATTACTATGAATACTGCCGCTTGTGGAACATCTAACAGGTCAATTGAAAAGTCCGCAGCCTACCATAGTAAAACAGATTTTTTGGCAAAATTAGTTTTTTTTTATTCAACATAATTCTCTTCAAGGGTGATTATTACACTGATTATAGCGACCCTTCAACTTTTCGATAGCATTTTTATAGTACGATTTGTCCTTTGCTTCAAAATAGGCCTCAGTTTCGGTGATTACTTCTTCATTCGACGAAACTTTCTTCCCAGCGAGCATTCTTTTGAGATCTGAGAACAGGAAATAGTTGCTGGGAGCCAGATATGGAAAATACGGTGGACGAGTATGAAATTCGAAGCCCAATTCATGGATTTCTGCCATCGTTTTCACTGACTTGTGACACGGTGCATTGTCTTGATTTCGTCCTGCAAGCGGTCCAGCAACGCTATGTAATAGTCGCTGTTAATGGTCCTACCTTTTTCAAGATAGTCAATGAAAATTATTCCATGCGCATCCCAAAATACAGACGCCATAACCTTGCCAGCCGACTGTTGCATTTTACCACGCTTTGGAGCGGGTTCATCATGTGCAGTCCACTCGGATGACTGTCGCTCGGGTCCATTATGCTTTATCATCTTCAAACACTGCTCTGAATCATCAACTCATCGTTGTTTTGATCAAAAGTGAGCTCGCGCGGCACCCACTTTGCACAGAGCTTTCTCATACCCAAATATTTGTGAATAGTATGATATACACGTTCAGTTGATACCCTTAGAATGTCTGCTATTTCATTCAATTTCAATTTACGGTCTTTCAAAATCATTTTGTAGATTTTTTAAACGTTTTCGTCGGTAACAAACTTTTTTGGGCACCCACTGCGTTCACCGTCTTCGGTGCTCATTTCACCACGTCTAAACTTAGCATACCAATCCTTGATGGTTGATTTTCCTGGAACAGTGTCCGGAAACTCGGCAGTTCTTGCGTCAACTGTACATTTTTCCCTTCAAAAAGCTATATTTTATCAACACGTTGATAACAAAAGTTGCTTCACTCAAAATGCTATAATTCACAAACTAATGATCCGATAGCTGTCAAATTTAGACACGCATCTTTTGAGGGTTAGGGTTAACTAAAAAACATATGGATTTTATTCTAGTAGCGCCATCTTTGTGTCACGCCGGGGACTTTTAAATTGATCTGTTATGATTATGTACCAAAGTCAATAAGTCAGAGTGTTTAAGTCAATTATGTCAGTTGATCGAAAAAAATTATTTCGAAAACAAAGTTTGAATAAAACAAAGTCTGCTGTTCAGTGTTTCGTTACATGTCATAGCGAATGAATAAGCCTCAGTATCAATGGTGATGGCTGTGACATTCACAATTTTGTTGGTAAAAGATCTACATTGAATATGGTAGAAAAGCGAACTGCAGTAGTTCAGTTAGTTAGCTGAAAACTATTAAAATTTAGGAATATCAAAACTTGAGAAATCATTCCATGAATGTTGTTTTTGACGTGATTAGCATGATATATCTGACAGGCAATTTCAGTATAAATACTATAATTCAGAATATTATCGAAAACAAACGGGCAGACCAAGTAGCAGTCGAGTCCAAACTGTTAACTACTACGTACATCTCTTTGGCATTTCTTTGGCAGATATGGTATAGCCCGACTAATATAGGACATTAAGAAAAAAATTCTTGGATCAATAGTTCCACCTCAACTAAAATAATAAATCCTGAATGCAAATCTATTAAGAGAGAATTAACCGAATTTCAATACACGAAGAATTTTGATATAAAGCGATTCTGCACTTAAGTAGTACAAAATTTATTGCCCATGTAAGAACAAATTTGTTAAAGTGCCATCAATTAAACATTTAATACCTTGAGGGGTTCATTTCATTAAAGAAAAAAAATTACTCGATTAAATATATTGGCTTAAGGCTACTTAACCAATAGTTTGGAATTTTTTTTGGATCTAGTAGAGCACGTAGATTCAGGAATATACATTCTTTCGCTAGTACCTTGGAGAAATCATTTGAAGCGCTTATCGTAAATTAATGTTCATTAGTTTGTTCTTATTCGCCTTTAGGAAAATACGAAGAAGTTGACCATAAGACATAACCTTTTAGATAGCTCACATTCCATCCCCTGTTAGGATGACTCTATAACGTCAATTCCAGATGTTCCTATTCGAACAAACGAGTCAAGGCAATATCTCATGCTCTGCTGAAACTGTTTAATTATACTATTAGTAGGTATTTGAGCTATCTTTTTTATTTTATCCCCCGATATTGCCACGTCAATAATATAACATATTTTCAAATATCTTTAAAAAATGTAAATTTAAAACCTTTTAATTACACATTAATATAATGTAATGAGTTTCTAGATAAAATATTAAAAATAATAAGATGCGCTATATACTCTTCGATAAAATAGGTAAAGATAATTTTGACAGGCAGAGTCTCGAATTTACTTTCAGTATAAGAAAACAAAAAAAAAACAGAACTGTAATGGATCTCTAATAGGTTAAACTGATGGCACTAAACAAATCTGAAAAAGGGAAAAGACTGAAGAACTGATTTTGATTTGTTCCAAATTCCTTTATAATAATAATAAATTAACAAAATAATATAATATATGAAAATTTATATTTTATAGATATATTTATTTTTACAAATTATATTTATTTCATTCATTGGATTAATAAATTTATTTCAGAAATTATGTTGTATTTTATTTAAATTTTATTGGTTAATTAAACGTAACGTCAGGGCTGTCACGTGCCGCACCTACGTGGCAAACTTTATCAAAGAATCAATCAAGCGTCTTCACAGCGAAATGTTTTTTTACAGGTGCCTATAATGTAGACTTAAATTGGCATTACTTAAATAGCCGATATAACCGCATTTGCATGTTGAACAAAGCAAAGCTTTTCGCCAGACTCTCCTATTGAATTTAGTCTCTATTACTTTATGAATAATATTGCCTAAATGGGATAATCGATCTTTATAAGCTTCCCTTGAGGCTAATTATTCAACAGCGAAATAGTTCTCCATGGAGAGGAACAGCTAGAAATCACCTGCTGATTATTCCGAACAATAAGGTGGATGCATAAATCATCGCAATCAGCTGGCAGCGCGTCTAGCTGTGTTTAGTAGGGTATAGTCTTGATGAGACACAATTCTTATCTTAGTTGCCAAAGTTGTTTGCTTATTGGCTACTGATTCCTTTAGACGATCTAACTATTTACAGTACAGCTTCGAATAAGTGTTTGACCATAGGGGAACAGATCATAGTATATGATTCTTTGTCTACCCCACCCATCGCAGAGATCACCACCGTTTTTACTTAATGCTGTCGTAAGTCATTCAGATGGAAATACGGTTCATATATTCAGACACTTTTTGTATCTAGCCTTTTCCAAATAGGCTCCTGGGCAATATAATCTCTGCCTATATGGCGGTCGGAGCCGATCATTTCTATTATTTTATCCACATTTTCGACAACTGGTCCTCCAGATCGTGATGAATCTTTGACATTAAAATTACCGAAATAGAACCAACAAAAAATGTTATAGTAATCGAATTATAAATATTGGCCGTATTTTGATTGTTAGTAGTCACTGTGTGGTTAGCGTTTTCACCTTTATCGAAAAAAAAACTGTTATATGAATATATATAATATATAGAATATATATAATTTGTTAGTATAACTGAGTCAACCATTTATGAAAGTGTTATATTGGACTTTTATATAAATATACTTTTATATATAATATATCGCTTATACTCTCTGTCGGAAAAATCAAGAATGTCAGTAGCTTTATCTGGCAAAACCAAGTCGATCAGCCAGCGTATGATATTAAAAAACTTTTTACCTACTCAGGGAATCTCGAATAATTTCGTATAAAAGACGGTGGGAAACCCCAAAGGGTCCAGGGCATCGGCGCTTCTATTTATGTCAAACTCCGAAAAACTTTTCGCATATATGGTCGCGCGTATGTGAATAAAAACGCTTTTTATTTGCCCGCCGCCGTGTCGTTCTATTAGCCGTCATAATATTCGATAAAAAATGAGAGATATTTCCAATAAAGACGAGTAAAAAACACTCCAACGAGAAGTTTTAGGTTTTTTTCTTACGGTATGAAAATATTAAATTATTTTTTAGAAACCATGAAATATCTATTTATATATATTATTTTTTTATTTAAATTTCGTCAAAATTGGCTTTGTGCTGATATTTAAGTTGATAAATAATAGTTCCTTGAGATGAGACATAAATTTGCGTCTAAGCAAGGTTATTATGATGAAGTCTCAGATATTTGTCTCAGGTTGTAGAAATAATGAGCATATAACTTTCGACAATTTTACAACCCCTTTATCTCATATTAACAATCTTTTCATAAAAATTAATATTCATATCACTCCATAACATGTCTTTTTACTTGTTTAAACTCTGCCTCATTACCACCTACAGTCAGAAAAAGATATCAACGACATCCTAATTATATTAGTTGATAAAACTTGGATGCAATCATAACAACTATATATATATATATATATATATATATATATATATATAATAGATATGGAAACATTTTAACGTTAAAATTCTCATAATAGGACAATATGAAAGTTGTGAAAATATTATAATTTTTTGAAAGACTCTTTTAGGCCAAGAAGCTAGCTCGAGAGACAAAAAGCTCAGTTCATCCAAAGAAATGATAAATTTATTTTTTTCAGCATATTGCGTAACACTATTCTCACGTTACATTTTTTACCAATTAAACAACTTATTATATATTCAAATTTATTCAATTTTCATGTACAAAATATCATTTAATATCAGTATTATTACGTACTCAGTACATATGTTAATATTTGATTTGATTTCCACTTAAATTTATTTACAAAAACACTTCATAATCAGGTTGAGTGCTTATAAGATATCGATACATGTTTAATAAAAAGTCCAAGTAGCAGTAAACTTTAGTTATTTTGTTACTTCGCAGAATAGCACATAAATAAATTATGAAAGGTAGTTTTCTATTAGTGAGTTTTGCCTTAGTACATCAGTGAGTAATAAACCATGAATCAACTACATCAATGACTAAATTATATGGATATATTTCAGCATTGCTGGTGATGACTATGTAGTCAGTAATCGCCGATTTCCCAAAGATTTCAAATTTGGAACTGCATCTGCGGCTTATCAAATAGAGGGAGGTTGGAATGCAGATGGTAAAGGCGAAAATATCTGGGACAGGTCAACTCATTTGTATCCAGAAAAAAACTCATATGCAAACGGTGATGTAGCTTGCGATTCGTATAATAAATGGCAAGAAGATGTTGAGTTATTAAAAGGAATGGGTGTTAGTGCTTACCGGTTTTCTATTGCATGGTCTAGAGTTCTACCTACAGGTAAGTTTCTTGTGTAGGATTATTTTCATTTGTGCTACCTAAGAATTTATAATAAATTAACTAACTATTATTCCGAATAATTGAATAGTTACATTAATGAAATCATTTTAATATGTGTATAAGTAGTTTACAAGCATATTGTCCAATAATTAGCTTCGTTAATTAATTTACTCTTTTTCCTATTGTCTGTTGAAGTATAGTGCCATTCAGAACAAGCACATGTAGGAGATTATAATCATACTGATTTATCATATCGCAGTTACGTAGTTTGATGTCTAAGATTTAAAATTGGTTATGATGCGAATGACGAAGAATAACTCGGATAGCATAAAAAATTATTATTAAAAGTAAATTCAGATTAGAAGCAAAATAGGGTAGATGAGCTAGGGTGGTAGTAAATTAATATTTAGAATGTATTTGCATGGTTTTGAAAATATCTGAAGACAATGAAAATCGCCGCTATACAAAGCAACTGATTGAAAATGTCATTGTAAATTGGTTCAGTGCCGCGGTTTTATTGGGCTTCCAGTTAAAATTACCTGGATCTAAATCCAAAACAAAATTCATGCGTTATACACTGAGAACCAATTGCATTTCAGACAAAACTGTGATTCCATAGTTAGAAGCTACACATTTGCTAGAATTAACAAGGATTATTGCACTACCAGCAAACGTCATTTAAATCTAAGACTGCGAAGGAAAAGACAAGAAATTGTCTGTTATGATTCACTAGAAGTTCTGGTGTATCCATTAAATTTAGAAACTTTGATGGGCGATTAACCTGATAATATATTGTTTTATTAAAATGGTAAAACATTTTTCCAATTAATTATTTTTGCAAACAAAAACCTGATAAGAATGAATTGATGAATTCAATAAATTAAACTCTAATATAGAGTTGCTTTTATTGTTTTTCTTGTTTCATTTATATTCAATTTACGTTATAACACCACTTTATTTTTAATATGATAACAAAGCTTCGATAAGTCTCCTGTCTGAGACAGAGCTTGCACTATTCTGTTTCACATTGCTCCATGACATGATTTCTGGATAGTACGAGTTTTAAACCGACTTCGAAAAAGGAGGAGGTTTTATGTTCGCCGATTTCTCCGTCAATTTTAGACCAAATTTCAAAATTACTTTTATTCCTAATTAATTTTATTCAATACAATTTATTCGAAACAGTACACTTCTGAGGTGGTCCCATTGAAATCAAATTAGGATTTGATGGCGGGAAGAGGGGGAAATTGAGGGAAACCCTCAAATTTTCAAGGCTCGTACAAATTTTTTACATATTTTTTATCTAATATAATCAGTTATTGATGTATTATGTTATTGCTAAGCTGGCGTGACGAAAAATCGAAAGTAGTTTATTGTAACAGTCAGTTTGCTTTTTAAGCACTATCCCTATCGTATAAGCCGTCAGAAAAACGTTATAGGCAGCTGTCTATGGTATAATGGTTAGAACCTTGAGCTCACACGCGGAGGTCTCCAGTTCGATTCCTACCAGGGTAGCAATATTTTGTTCTAGTTTGATTGGAACATTTGTCAAATCGCCTAGACTAGGTAGAGGACATCAGGACCTTAAACTTTCCTTGTTTTCAATCGTTGTTTCTTTATTCCTATTTTTCCTCATACGGGACGCTTTCTTAGGTTTTCGATTGTTATATTTAATAAAATAACTGTGTAATTTATTGAGTAAATATCTAACACTAAAAAGAGAAATATTAAATATTCCTAAAAATAAAATTGAAGTGACTACAAAAAATAAATAAGCAACTCACTAAAAAAGTAACTATCTACGACACGTATTTTATAATCTACTATATACACAATTTAGTTTAATACCTACCTAAATCGATTTATCTATTTACAATATTATTTTACAAAGATAAATTTTACGACCCTGTCCTTGCACGATTGGAACCCGCGACTATCGCAGAAGGACCGTCCTGTCGCCTTTACCACTGCGCCATCAAGCCGGCTACAATGGGTATAAAAGAAAGACTATTGATTAAACATTATTTTTTGATGAAGAAAGATCCAGTTGAAACTAAACAGTGGCTTGATAATCGTTAGAGAGAATCTTGAGCAAATAATTCAAACATTATTTCCGAGTTCCTGAGTACATACATGATGCTAAACATTTTTTTAAATTAACCAACGAATCAGTTTTGGAAATGGTACAGCTACGCGAGTTAGATCAGACCCAAAAAATATAAGAGGTTGTAAAACTGAATGCACAATTTTACGCAACAATTTCCGTATGTACAGGGTGTCCATGAGTGAGACCACCGGTTATAATTGCTGAAGTGAACTAAAAATAAATTGGGGAAAATTCCTAAAACAAATCTGATCGTAAATAAATAGTTCTACAATGGTATAGAAAAGATTATTGGGATAAATATATATTACTCTGGGGTGGGGGGCGGTGTGGTGCATTGATGTATTTTTATAATAGATTAACTAATAGTAGTAATTTTTTGCAAACGGTTAATAAATTAAAATTAATTGTCACAGCTAACCAGAAATATCTTTAAAACTTCGCATAGTGACATATAATAAAAAAATCTAATTATAGAGTCTTGATAACACTTATCAAAGAAAAAAAAGAATCAAAAAAGTAATA
This sequence comes from Rhynchophorus ferrugineus, assembly GCF_030347505.1. Taxonomy (NCBI): domain Eukaryota; kingdom Metazoa; phylum Arthropoda; class Insecta; order Coleoptera; family Curculionidae; genus Rhynchophorus; species Rhynchophorus ferrugineus. The sequence continues at coordinate 69,364,799 of NW_027472581.1, forward strand.
ATTATTAATTACAGGTTTTGTCAATTCATCTAATCCTGCTGGAATAGCCTATTACAAAAATTTGATAGCGGCCCTTAAGGCTAACAACATAGAGCCTCTAGTCACCATGCACCACTGGGACATACCAACTGTCCTGGAAGACCTCGGTGGGTTTTTAAACTCCGATATGCAGGAATGGTTCCTGGATTACGCTCGCTTTTTATTCGAAACTTTCGGAGAAGACATAAAAGACTGGGTAACATTCAATGAACCTAAACAAACGTGTGGACAAGGGTAAAGTAAAGTATAAAGTTTAATGCAATGATATTCTTAACATGGACTTTTTAAGGTACGGTACCGGTGAATTGGCACCAAACATGGTGAATCCCGCTGTTAGTGATTACATCTGTGCTCATAATCTTATTATAGCTCATGGAAAAGCCTACAGATTATATGAAACTGAATTCAAAGATAAACAAAAAGGTATTAATTAAGTCAGTCTATACAAACATAATTAACATATACATTTTGCTCCAGGAAGAGTGACTATGGTTATAGACAGTAATTGGTTTGAGCCTGCATCAGATAGTGCAGAAGATATAGAAGCAGCCGAAAGAAACTTAATATTTACGGTAAATAAATCGACGTTAAGTTAAGGACAATTAACATAAACTATTTAATTGCAGTTCGGCTGGTTTGGACATCCTATTAACTTTGGAGATTATCCAGAAATAATGAAGGAGAGAATCGCGAACCGTTCATTGCTTGAGGGATTTGAGACATCGCGTTTACCCAGCTTCACCGAAGAAGAGAAACGCATAATTAACGGAACCGCAGATTTTATCTGTGTTAACATCTACACATCTTCAATGGTTAACGTACGTCAATTATAATTATTAAATGCCCATTTTAATTTAGATAAATTTGTTTTCCAAGTTAAAATTATATTTAAAATACGAGTATATTTGTGGTGTCGTGAAGTTTTGAAAGGATTGAATGCATGATTTCAAATTATCCAAGAACAAGTCAGTCTGTAAGGATTTTTAGATTTTTCTAATTTCGATAGCAATTGAGAAGCATCATATTTGGAACTGCAATCTATACAAGTTCCATGAAGGAAAAATGTTTTGAAAGCACGGAAATGCATTTAGAGTGTTCTAGGTGCCAACGTTATGTCTTATGATTTTTTCTGAATTAATAGTTATTCTAAATCTAATATTAATCTAAATTAATATGGAAAAAGAATCCTACATGCGTAAGTTGTCAACAAAATCAAATCCAAAAGAATATCAGTAGGACCTAGGTAAACCAATACATTGACACTGAGATAAAACATTCTATTTGGACCAATAGGACTTATATTACTTGAAGGATTACATAAAGTCCTGGTAAACAATAAATAATAATATAAAACTACAATATTTCCAAACCTAAACTTATTGTCCATTTTTTATATAAAATAAACTTATACAGAGTTTTCTAAAAGTTAATTCATACACAAATTATATGCAATATGTTATCAAGCAGCTCATATGTTCACTCAATATAATAAAGTAAAACAATGATGGTTTACTGTTCACTTTTATTTATTTTACGAGTAATAATTATATAAGAAATTTTAGCATTCTTCTCTGAATTATACCTATAAGAGACAACACAATTTAAACATTCTGTTTGTTCTAATGTGATCATTTCATATAAGTACTAGTACTTCGGAAAAGTACCAAGAATGTATTGTTAATCTTTTTGGTAGGATTCTAAGTGGATATTTTATTTTTTATTATCTTTTTTACATATTCCTTTTTTCAAGTATTAAATAAATATTTGTTAAATATGAAGGAGTTTAGACTCACACAAGACATAGTGATACTTATTTTGGTTTGGACCCAACATACTGTAACCCGCAAATTTGACTGAATTCTTTTGAAAGGAATCTGTTGAGCATAAGTTTTGTGTATTAAAGTTAAGAAATATATGCAAGGGTTCAAAACAAATACTTTTAATTTTACTTGAAAACATTTTTAATTCCAAGGAAAGAAGTAGCTATTTTTTTAATAGAAAACACACAGGAGACTGCCTACCTAATCCTACATCATTGTTTTCTTTAGACCTTATAGTACTTGTTCTACTATACAGATTTATTTATCATATCTCGGGGTCAGGCTTAAATACACTGTTTCTTCCGAACTACTAGAATCATATCTATCGCGCTATATAATCTTACTACATAGTAGGTTTTTTGTGTTCATACTACTAGCTTCTGATTTCATTTAATATGTAATACACTGCAATACAATTACATTAGAATGTAATGACAAATTAGTAAAAACATTAATATCACTGTTAGAACCTCTCAACAATTTCTTAAATACATTATGAGATTTGTGCAACGGTACGAATGACTATTATAGGTTTTTCCAATTATTATTTAAAGTATGCAATGTGAAAATTTTGTTACTTTCTTGACGAGACGATATATTTATGTATTATTTTACAAATAGTGGTATTTTAGTTGAAATTTTGGTGAGATATGAGTGTAACAATAATCCTAACGAATTTTTTTACTGTACAAGATATGAATGAAGGTCGAATATTGTTATTACGCTAAGATGATTAAAGGAACTGCACAATCAAATCAACACAATTTTAGAGAATTTTATCGTAATGCTGGAAATTAACTAACAAACAATTTGCGACCAGCAAGATCAGTTTAACAAAATCGTTAAGGACGAGCTAAGTCTGTCTTCCGTAGTAATGTTATAAAAACATATAGTTATATATCAGATATATGTTATCAGATTTCATCGATTCATAATTAACAAAATTATCATTAGCATCAAATAGAGGAAATACAACTGAAGTAGGGTAAAAAACAGATTTATTCCTAAATACGCCACTAAAAAATGTTTGCTTGTGTGCATCTAAAGAAAAGTTGAGACCAAAGTCGTCAATTACCAGTATCTACCAATTAGGTTCTATTGGGAACGCTACTATGTAGATGCAGTTGATGCACGCAGTAGTTCAACATTATTATTATGTATTTAAACTGTATGAGTATTATAATATTATATTTATTTAATTTTTATTGTATTCAGGCTATTCCTGAACCAGAAATACGTCCATTGAGTCCTACCAGAGATTTGGACATAGGAACAAATGTATTCCAACCTGATTATTGGGAGCCTACTATAACCAGCTGGTTTAAGGTACATTTTCAACATTAGTTCTTCAACAGATTTAAGTAGTGATATCTTGATTTCAAGGTAGTGCCATGGGGTGCCCGAAAATTGGTGAATTGGATCAGCAACCAATATGGTCATCCAGAGATAATGGTGACTGAAAATGGTTATCATGATAATGGTACTGTAATTCACGATATGGACACTAGGGGCCGCTATCACAAGGTATACATTAAAAAAGGATTTTAATCTGTTTACAATAAATATTTCAGCTTTACTTGAGTAACCTACAAGACGCTCTTTATAAAGATGGTGTTAATTTGACGGGATATATGGCGTGGGCCTTAACAGACGACTTTGAATGGCAATTTGGATACAAGTAATTATACGGTATCACTAGTCAATAGTCACAGTAATTGAACATTTTCGATTTCAGCATTCAGTTAGGTCTTTACCAAGTTAATTTCACAGATCCCGACAGACCAAGGACACCTAAGGACTCGTCAAAGTATTACAGACACGTTGTAACTACCCGATGCCTTTTAGTTGACGAGGAGTGTATTGATTAACAATATTTAAATTATATAACGTCAATTAAAAAATAAAAAAGTGTTAAGGTTCCACCGAGATTTGAACTCGGATCGCTGGATTCAAAGTCCAGAGTGCTAACCATTACACCATGGAACCTACGCGATGAAATTTACATTTCATTATATGTCAACTAGACCCATAATCTAAGGAATAAATTATACATATATATATAAAATTGTTATTTTATTTAAAATATAATCGTATTTCGTCAAAAAACATGCTGAACACATCATTTATTTAAAAAATTATTAAACTTAAAATTATCATAACTGATTTAAAGTTATATAATTTTTTAAAAAAATAAACCTAATAAAAAAATTCAATAATTTTAAAGGAAATTTATAACTAATAACGATGTCTATTGTTCAATATCGTCTTAAGTGGGAGGAGCTATAAATTATGTTGTAGTTAGTTAACCGATCGGTTACTAACTGTATTTTAATCTGGGTTTCGTAATGTTGTTTATTTAAACCGAAAAAAAACACACTTAACTAATTAAGTTGAAGTGTTTATATTCTTTCAATTGGTAATAAACATTTGTAGGTTGAGTAAAGAGTAAAGAATGTATAATTAAAAAGTATAACTACCTAAAACAGGTTGATAAGCTAATTAAGGAGATACTTTAGATAATTAAGGGATCTTGAATATCATATGTTGTTTATTGTGCTAATTTGATTAATAACTTTTGAAAAATATTCCCTGATAAAGAATTACATAAATAAGAGTTGGATGATCGTTGAGCTCGTTGCATATATGATTTAGAAGGCAAGATGGATGTTTTAATAATCTGTTGCTGCTTGTTTTCAATGTAAGTACACTTTTGTTTAATTAATTGACATATTAGAGGGCAAATGATAAAAGATTCGCGTACAATACAATAGCGTTCAAATTTTATTTACTTTTATATATTATGCGTGTTAAAAAAATACCAATTTTTATTATATAATAATTAATAATTCTATTTTAATAAAATAAGCTTAAGGATAATATTACATTATTATGACCCTATGGAAAATTATACTAAAATACTAATTATTAATTATCTAATGAATAAGGGGTTGGAAATAAGTTTGCGAGCATTCCATTCTTCTTAATAGTTAATATTTAATTATCATGTTTTGTTTGGTTAAAAATAAATAACAAAAGCTATATTTGATCAGATCTGTCAAAATTCCTGTAGACAAATATTTTCCGGAACATGAGAAAATGAGTTGCTGTAAGTTTACATACTCCTAACTGAGCAACGGAAATTTGGTTGAAATTAGTTTGAATGTTTCAAAATTGATGAATTTTGCAATATGGGCGTTTCATTATAAGTGATTTAATAACAAAACAGTAAGTAATTGTTTTGAAATAGATCTGTAAAGTTATCAATTTATAGCCGGTGAAATTCTGCTGATGGAAATATCTAAACAATAAGCATAGAGAATTATTAGCCAAGCCTAGAGAACCAACGTTAACTATATACCAAATCTATTCATTTGTTGGCTTTACCGACCAATATACCAACCACAAATAATTTGCTTGAAATGTTTACTAAAAGAAAACTAGAAGGAATATTCCGAAAAAGAGATAGACAACACTAAAAAAAGTGCGCTTGATTACTGCTGTGATCATCATGTTTTTCAGTTGACGGCGGAAAGCATCTGCAGTAATACTTTTATTAAGTTTTAGTAGTTCATGCTACATTGCATTTTGCTGATCGTACCATATAGACAGCAACATTTTATGGCCATGAATATTCCGCTTCGGCCTGTATGACCGATGTGGATGTTTCTCCTGGAGTAGTCTGCGACCTTTGCACTTGAAATTGTAAGCGTTTATCTAATTTTTATCACTACTGACAATATGCCAGTAATGAAGTTCGTCCGGACGTCTTCTGGGATGGTCCTTAAGTTAGTCACTCATCAATTCGTATGCTTAATGTCGTGCTTCGGAGCCCACGTTAAGCAATAGGTCTAGACAAGTTTAACCTTTTAATAATCAATTTGTAAAGAGGGAACTTAAAATATAACAAAAAAAACTTGATGGAATGAAAAATATTAAATACACATTCAAAATGATATAAGATTAATTAAATTAATATTGATATAGTGAATCTTACATAGAAACTGGTAGCTATAAACAATAACTTATTTAAAAAGAACAAATAATTAACTATTTTATAATTGATCGTTGATTGATACCAATAACTGAACAAGAAACAGTATTAATAATTTGACCTGTAAGAACTGTATTTATTATAATATTATTTCTAGAGTGTTTGCGGACGACTATGTCGTTAGTAATCGAAGGTTTCCAAAGAATTTTAAGTTTGGAACTGCCTCAGCAGCCTATCAGATTGAAGGTGGTTGGGATGCAGATGGCAAAGGCGAAAATATATGGGACCGATCCACACATCTATACCCTGAGAAGAATTCCTACCAAAACGGAGATATAGCTTGCGATTCTTACAACAAATGGGAAGAAGATGTTGAACTCTTGAAGGGAATGGGAGTAAACACTTACAGATTTTCTATCGCATGGTCAAGAGTTTTACCTACAGGTCAGTTAAAAAAAATTAATGAGAGTACAAAAAAATTTCTTTATGAAAAAACTCTTTATAAAAAATTAATAATTGTTTAGAAAAAGTGCGGAATTTTCGGTTTTAATTACATTTTGTGCACCCTTTTCCAAATGTTACCTATTCTGATTGCAAATCACTAAGTATTGGTTGTTGTTGGTCATACCGGTTATATTGTTTTTCTTACATTTGATGCTCTGACGTAAGATGCATGCCTTTTATTAGATAATTTTAACATATTTCATATGGTCTTGTTTTTCCGAAAGCCGGAAATTTATTTGCCCTTAATAATTACATTAATAATTTACAAATTTGACTGAAATGATTTGAATTAAATTGAATAATTTGTTGATAGTTTCCATATGTTTCCTTTAGTATTTAAAATCTAATAAAACGGTGCTCGTTCGTAATATATTGGTGATAAATATTTTCTAATTTATTCACTAGTAAACATAACGATATGACCTAGCGTTCACTAGAACATTTTGTATTTAGATCTTTAATTAAATAAAGAAAATTTTTTTGAGTGTTACAGATTTATCTCACCAATATGAATAGAAAATATATAATTATATCTAAATCGTTATAAGTATTGTTTTAGCTTCAATATATTCTAGATATTTTCAGTATTTATATCGATACAAGATAAACTAATTTTTTGTTTATGTACAAATCGCACCATTGTTATAACTATTGCTATCAAGTTTGCAGCTTCAAATTTAATATTATTTTAATGAAATTATTATCCGTTGCTGTATGGATTGTATTTCCAACAAAAAGTTGATTTAGCAGAAACAAATTGATATGATTAAAGGAGTTTTTTACTTCTTCAGTCCTTTTTTATAATGTATATTCATAGCTTTTAGAAAATTTCTGTCGTTCTTGGCTGACTGGATATTTGACTTGCATTTTCATCTAATTTTGTAGTCACAAGACAATTTACATTTTAAGTTTAAAACGAAATACCCACAATTTCTTATTTTTCAATTATATTATAATATTAACTAATATGGAAAGGTAATATTTTATATAGCGTTCTAACTGTGAAATGTGGAATATGTGACAGTTTCTAACAAAATATATCATTGTACATATTTATATAATTATTAAAATTACTTACTTAGATATCCTTAAAATGACTAAATGCTATAGCTGATACAATGAACATCGCTTTCACGTAGATAAAATTAATCTAATATTTTTATAGGTTTTGTAAATTCCTCTAATCCCGCTGGAATTGCATACTACAAGAACCTCATAGCAGCACTAAAGGCTAACAATATCGAACCATTAGTCACAATGCATCACTGGGATATTCCAACAGTCTTGGAAGATCTAGGCGGTTTCACTAATCCTGAAATGCAAGAATGGTTTGTGGATTATGCTAGATTTCTGTTTGAAATCTATGGCGATGACGTCAAGGAGTGGATCACCTTCAATGAACCCAAACAAACATGTGAACATGGGTAAAATAACATCTATATATAAGACTTCAAAATAAACTTACCATTTTTAGATATGGTACAGGAGCTCTAGCACCAAACATCGTGAGTCCAGGAATTAAAGACTATATATGCGGTCACAATCTTATAATAGCCCATGGAAAAGCATACAGGATGTATGAACAAGAATTTAAAAATAAACAAAACGGTATGCAGAGCTTGTCAACGGTTACGAATTAGTTATGATCATATTTGTTTTTAAACATTTAAGGTCGCGTAACTATGGTAATTGACAGCAATTGGTTTGAACCAGCTTCAGATATTCCTGAAGATGTGGAAGCAGCTGAAAGAAATCGACTCTTTACGGTAAATATAGGATTTTTGAATAAAATATTTTGATGTTTTTTATTTTTTGTCACTGCTATACACAATAGTGAATTTACATGATGAGTAGCGTAGAGAACTATCGACTGAAAACAGTGGATATTCGAAAAACAGTCGAAACAGTCGATAGTCGAAAAACTAGCGACTGAAAATAGTAATTACTGTTTTCAATCAAATGCACGGTTCGACAATTTTGTTCAATTCGTGATGTCGGACCAAGATGCACGAACCCTTTCCTATATAAATTGTGAGAGAGGAAAGGACGGAGATAATTGCTTAGAGCAGTTCATTTTATATGTGCTTTTATTTTCTAACGGTAGTATAAGCTAGACGGAGATGTACATATTCCTTCACGTAATAACTGTATAAAAGAAAGGGAAAAAAATTACTGAATACTATTAACATGCCATGTTAATTTCTATTTTTAAATAATATTCTATAATAAATATAAACAATGCAATAGATCTTATACAAAACCTAAAAAATAAAGATAACATATAATAACCATAAATACTAAATAAAAATATGGTATATGTAAATATTAGGTATATGTTTAATACCTAATTATAGAAAAAAAACTAATTCAAGGCATAATTAAAAATGATCGCACAATAACTACTAGGGCTTTCTTAAGTAAAGTAAATGCTTTATTTATTATTGGACCGAAATATTTTTTAACAAAAATCGAGAGAGTAATCGAAATATTACCCATTATTGCCATAAAAATAGTTAAAATATGTTATCTTTTATCATTAGCAATTTTAAACTTTTTACCCTGTTACATTAAAAATCTTGAGAAATATTATTTCAAAATATCAACAGTCGATAGTAAATAGTAACAAAATCAGTCGGACCGAAAATAGTGATTGAAAATTGTCGATTGAAACAGTCACTGATAAAAAGCAGTAAAATCAGTCGAACCAAAAATAGACATTGAAACAGTCGATAGTAAAAAGTAGTCAATTACTTGATAGTCGATTTCAGTCAATAGTTCTTAATGCTAATAATGAACAATAATGAAATATGTTTCTGAAAATAGAAGTAACCGCTCGCTTATGATCTTTACTGATCAACTACTGAAAATTATATAGCAATGTACCAATGTTTCATGAGTAATAAAAACAATTTAAATATGAACAGTATGTATACAGATCAGTGTTCCACGAAGTTTCCCACAAATTTAAGCATTGTTTTGTGAATGACATACTAAATAAATTAGACCTGGATTTAATGTTTTATATACAAGATTTGTTCTTCTCGTCAACTCGTTTTAGTTTCAGACCAAGATATTATTAATCGTTTGAGAGTTCTGTTAATTGTTTTAATACATTTCTTCTTTCTTCATAACTATGGTGATACTATGTCTGTACAGAATTGATAATAACATGTCATCTATGTTAATATTTCTATGTCTATAAATCTAGGTCAAATTTTCTTTATATATGCGTTACTGCATCCTATTCAGCCGTATAATATGTCAACGCCAGTGCAGCAGTATGTAGTTCTTCTTGTTAAAATTTAATTATATACACTAATTTATTAATAGATTGTGTAAATGTCTGATAGAATGTAAACTATAATGAGCTACAAAGTAGGTCAAAGGTGTCGTTCTTATTAATTTGGTTGGTCAGTATGATTTACTATGGTAATCTAGTAAATCAACAATAATAAGAATTTGTTTTTACCTTAACGTTGCTACAGTTTTAAAATTACAAAATACTTATTCTACAATAGATATTTTGGGCTCAATATCTATGTCACTGTTTTTAATGTGCATTGAATTTTACCCTTAACTTCACGGAACTAGATCAAATGGTTTTACTCTTCTTAATCTTCTATCTAAGCCATCATTATCTAGAAGCTGGAGAATTTCAACATTGATGTGCTGATCGAGCCTTTATTCATGTCTATCATAACATACGGATTGTACGAATGTACCATGGGGCATCAACAATATCTCGCACTACCTTGTTTTTGGATCTTTGTATGATATTTCTATTGCTTTGGCTGATGCAATTCTAGAATTGAAATTGTTAATAATAGTCCATACTGGTTTCAACACTTGTTTGTAAAGAGAAAGCTTATTATATTCCGACAAGGCTCAATATCTGCCCAATAACCAGTACATTTTCTGTATTTCTGCTTGAATATTTAACATTTATTTTTAGACTTTAACATAAAGGGTAATGTCAAGTTATTTGGATGTATTTCCATAGAGGACTGTTTGCTGATTTACATAGACTGACTTGTCCTTGATTGTTTGATTGATGAAATCGGTATGCACTGATTTATTATGCTTCATCTTGATGTACCATTTTTCTATTCACCATCGTATTTCGGCAATAGTTTGTAACATTTCTTTTGATTCAGCCCTGTTACCTCCAATGTTTAGGATTGCAGTCATCTGGATATATAGCAACAATTGATTCTATGAAATTCTCGAGCGTACAAAAGATAAATGACACTAGAAGAAGCCCAACACACTTTCCTGTGGTACACTTACTTGCATTTTACTTAAGTCAGAATAGGAATCTACTTTCTTAACATTGAGGTATCCGATTTTAGCATAGAATTTGTGAATATTGGCCAGGGAGAAGCATTTATATTATGATTTAAACCTTTATTCCAAGCTTTACCGAAACCTTGAGCAACATCTAAAAATACTGTAGAATAAACTCTATTTTCTTTTAGTGGTTTTTCATGGTTTTAGTAGAAAGCTTGAGCGACATTTAAAAATAGTGTAGAATAAACTCTATTTTCTTTTAGTGGTTTTTCTATGATGTTATTGATACTGTGAAATTGACCAATCGTGAAAGGTTCTTTCCTGAAGCCAAATTGATGATACGAAATAAGAAAATTTTTCAGAGCATCTGGACATTGTCGTAAATAGTAATATTGGTAATATTGGTAATGAGGTACCTTTCGTGGTTTAGGAATCATAATTATTTCAGTCACCTTCCAGAATTGTGGTACATATTGTAGAATGGATGAAGTATTTATTAGATTAATAATCTTAATAGTTTTATTGGAACATCCATTAATATTTTCATGGTAATAAGTTCAAAATCAGAAGTCTTTTTTGTGCTTTTTGTGGTCTGCAAATTTTGTAATCTTCTCCTGATTATTTCTGGTCCAACTGCCATCTGACATATTTTATCGGAAGCGTTTGCATGATAGGTCTTTTCAAGTTTCTAATAGCTCTCCACAGCACCACCATTAATAGGAAGTCTACGCAGAAATTTATTCATGGTGTCACACTTTGATTGTTTGTGAAATTAAACATCTGTTGTAATAATATGTTTTTATAACAATGTCGTTTTAAATCATCTGTGCAACAATTTATTTTAATGAATTAAAAAAACGGAATGAAGATAATCATTGGTCAGCACACGATATATTTGAGTAACATAGTTAATATAACAGACGACGCTTAATAGTGGCATTTAGTTTTGAAATCATTTATGTTATTAAAAAGCAATTACATCAATATAATAATAATGAATAATAGATATATTACTATTTTAGTACGGTTGGTTTGGCCATCCAGTTAATTTCGGTGACTATCCAGAAATAATGAAAGAACGTATAGCAAGCCGTTCACAATTGGAAGGTTTTGAAAGTTCCCGGCTTCCAACGTTCACAGAAGAAGAGAAACAAATTATTAACGGCACAGTTGATTACATGTGTGTTAACATATACACCTCCTCAATGGCAAGCGTAAGTTAACTAAGAAAATATTTATTTCATTTTTTTTTTCAACCGAAATCATATAGGCTTCAGCAGAACCAGTTATAAAACCGTTGAATCCCGACAGAGATTCAGATATCGGAACAAATGTATTTCAACCAGATGACTGGGAACCTACCGTTACTAGTTGGTTTAAGGTAACTTGAAACTCAACAACTGTGTTTAATTGGGAATGTTAAATTTATACAAATTTTGATTAGGTGGTACCATGGGGTTCAAGGAAATTAGTTAAATGGATTAGTGATACTTATGGTCATCCAGAAATAATGGTCACTGAAAATGGCTATCATGATAACGGAACAGTAATTCATGATATGGATACTAGAGGTCGTTATCACAAGGTATTAAGCAAGATGTGTTAAATATTCTCTTCATTGATAATTTATCGTAATATAAGATTAAATCAACCATATTTATATTGTCATTTATATAATAAAATTTTTTTGCTAATTTAGAAATAAATGGGTACTAATATATTAAATATCGTTACAGCTTTATTTAAGCAACTTGCAAGATGCTCTCTACAAGGACGGCGTAAATCTTACTGGCTATATGGCATGGGCCTTGACTGACGATTTTGAATGGCAATATGGTTATAAGTAAGTGCAGTTGTTGTTTTTGTTTTCATTACCATAAATATAACTAATGTATATCTTCAGCATCCAATTGGGATTCTATCAAGTTAATTTCACCGATCCAGAGAGACCGAGAAGACCTAAGGACTCATCTGAGTATTATAGACATGTTGTGACTACAGGTTGTTTAGTTCCAGAAGAAGAATGTGTTGATTAAGTATAATTAATAAAGGCAACTGTGTGAGATATTTAAATTTTTAATAAAGCGTTACATATATTTATTTCACAATAAAATACGTTAAAGTATTGGGTTAAACAGTTATTTTGAAGATATAAAGTATTGTTGAAAGCCAATAATAAAAAAGTGCTCTAGATGAAAGAGTAATACAAATATTTTGTTGGCTGCTGTTTAGTTGTGTTTAACTACTCAAAACAGTAATAATCCACATTGGATATTATAGATCAGATCACAAGAGTTGCAAGAAGGAACCTTACCAAAATCTAAATGTTGAGACGATTTAACTATTTAATGCCAATTCAATATAAAAACTCAAGTAATTGTGAGTTGTTAAAAAAATGTTTGATCCAAAGCTTACTAATTACTTGCAAAAAATTGCCAACTTCCTTTTCCCTTAAGGGAAAAAAGGCATCAACAAAAACAATCCACTACTACCAATCCACCACTACCAACCAGGACAATTCAACCCGACATAACTTATGCCCAAATAGTTGAAAATGGTTCAGCACAAAAACGAGAGACAGTATCTCAACCTACTGAAACTAGCAACATCTCAAGATTAAAAAATATGATGGCCAAACTAATGGATCAAATGAGTACGATGCTTGGTCTACTCACAACCGTCGTAAGCAAACTTGCCTAATGCCTGAAACCAATAGCTACAAAATCGCCGTCTGGAATGCCAATGGGCTCCAACAACACGCCAGGGAACTAAAAATGTTCGTAATTGAACAAAATATTGACGTTATGATGGTTTCCGAAACACACTTTACGGACAAGAATTATCTGAAAGTTCCTAAATATAAGCTTTATCATACAAATCACCCTGATGATAAAGCACATGGAGGTACAGCCATAATAATTCGAGATGATATAAAGTATTTCGAAAAAGAAAAATTCCGCAAAGACTACCTGCAAGCCACCAGTATAACCACAGAGGAAGCCCATGGACCATTAACAATTTCTGCCATTTATTGCCCACCCAAACATAACAACAAGGCAGAACAATTTCAAGAATTCTTCAGTACGCTAAGTAATAGATTTATAGCAGGAGGAGATTATAATGCAAAACATTTAATGTGGGGTTCAAGAATAATAACCTCAAAAGGTAGAGAACTGCTCAAAGCCATAAGGATAGGTAACTTACAATATATCTCTACTGGTGAACCAACATATTGGCCTTCAGACAGAAATAAAAAACCAGATAAAATAGATTTCTCTATTACAAAAATATTGATCCAAAAAAGTGTCAGGCAGAATCATGTTTCGACCTGTCTTCGGATTATTCACCAATAATAGTAACAATTTCTTCAAAAATTACCATCAAAGATAAACCCCCTTCTCTGTGCAATAATAGAACTAACTGGCCCTCATTTAGAGAAATCTTAGACCAAAATATCTCTCTAAACTTACCGTTACAAACTGAAATGGATATAGAAATAGCAGCAATAAATCTTACAAAAAATATACAGGAGGCAGCATATTCCGCTACTCCCAACAGTGAAACATTTCCAAGAAAAATACACATATATCATGTACAATACAGAAAAAGATAGCAGAAAAAAGAAAGTTACGACGAAATTGGCAACAGCAAAGGCTGAAGAGAATAAAAGAAAATTTAATAGGGCCATAAAAGAGCTGAGAGATCTAATCCAAATTGAACAAAACCAAGGCATTCAAGAATACCTAGAAAACTTGACATCAACTGAGGCTACAGACTATTCGTTGTGGAAAGCAACAAAAAAGCTTAGGAGATCCCAGCAGCATAACGGACCTATTAAAACAAGCGAAAATAATTGGGCGAGAAGCAATAAAAAGAAGGTCGACATTTTCTCAAAACACTTAAAAAATGTTTTTAAGCCTTTCCAGTCTCAGCTACATAAAGATGACGAAAATAAAATTACTAGCTTTCTAGATTCCCCATTTCAAATGGATTTACCGCACGAGAAATTAACGGTCAAAAAAGTTAAACATACAATAATGAGAGAGATTAATATTAAAAAAGCTCCTGGTTATGACTTAATTACTGGCAAAATTTTAAAAGAACTATCAGAAAAGGCTATAAAACTATTAACATATATATTTAATGCTATGCTACGAATTAATTACTTCCCTAGTATCTGGAAAGTAGCTAAAATATTAATGATACTTAAACCAGGAAAAATACCAGAAGATGTAACCTCCTACCGACCTATAAGTTTATTACCAATAATCTCGAAAGTTTTCGAGAAATTATACATAAAAAAACTAAACTATATAATAGAAAAAAGAAAAATTAATCCAGAACATCAATTTGGCTTTCGCAATAAGCATGGGACTATAGAACAAGTGCATAGACTTGTAAACCAAATAAACGCTGACCTAAATGCCAAAGGATATTGTTCGGCTGCTTTCCTAGACATATCTCAGGCTTTTGACAAAGTATAGCATACGGACTTGCAGGTTAAACTAAAGAAACTTCTCCCTCATCCGGTCTATCAGCTACTAAAATCGTATCTCACTGACAGACATTTTATTGTAAATCAAGGCGATGAACATACCGAATTAAATCCCATATATTCAGGAGTTCCGCAAGGTAGTGTACTGGGTCCAGTACTGTATCTTCTGTATACGGCTGATCTGCCCACCACAAAAATAACTACTGTGGCAACATATGCAGACGATACAGCAATCTTAGCATCCCATGAAGATCCAGTCACAGCATCAATAAACCTACAAACCCACCTGGAGCAAATACAATTATGGTTGAAGACATGGCGCATTAAAGCCAATGAATCAAAATCCACGCATACCCTGCGTAGAAGAACATGTCCACCAGTAAATATCAATCATCTTCAACTCCCCCAAGCAGAGCATGTTAAATATCTTGGTATGCATTTAGATCGACGCCTAACCTGGAAGAAGCATATACTCTCTAAACGGAAACAACTAGGACTAAAATTATATCAAATGTATTGGCTCATTGGGCGCAAATCCAAGTTATCATTAGATAACAAGGTATTGCTGTATGAGTCTATACTCAAGCCCATTTGGACATATGGAATTCAACTATGGGGTACCGCTAGCAAATTTAATATATCCATCATTCAACGGCTCCAAAATAAGGTGTTGCGTGCCATTGTTGATGCTCCGTATTATATTTCAAATAAAGTGATACAACGCGATATTCCTCTAGAACCTATAACGAGTGTAATCCAATGTGTTTGTGTGAAGTACTTCGAAAGAGTGTCAGTGCATCCCAATGTACTCGCTAATCAGCTAAATATGCGACGTGATAGTGAAGTGCGTAGACTAAAACGTTTAACACCACCTGATCTGATTAGTGGACATATGTAGAGTTTAGAATAAGCATTAGAATAAGACTAATTAATTAAGATAATATTTTATACAGAAGATTGCTTAATGAAGTGATTTTCTACATGCCATGTATATATAATATAAACAAAAGAAATACTTATTGCCAATAGGGCAGATTCTGGACTCACGAAGAGTAATAAAAAAAATCTTATCGAATAATTTATAGGTTTTCAGCTACAATAATTTATAGGTTAGAGTTGTTTTATTATATTATATTTACATTGAACTCACTTCCACACCACCAATGAGGTAGAATTCTAGGGGCGTTTTTTATGTAGTGATATCCCCCTGTAGGACTATTCTATCCAATTAACAATCGTATATCCAAATAATGTATTTTGTTCCCATTAGAGAGCACATTTACCTTTTTACGTTTAGTTCCTGTTTCTTCGATGGTGCGTTTCCTTGTCAAGTCATACTCATGTATATTCTGAACAACTATACACATATCTAATGGACATAAAACTTTTACATTCTAGAATACGTTTTCGTACAATTATCGTATATTATTTATATAGACACCTTTAGTTGCTTCCACTCTCATCATCCTGTCTTGGAAATAATCAGCTTTAAATCATAATCCCATATCCGGAAAGTTTCAGTGAAGTGAATAACTGGGCTGTTCATTTCCAATCTACCGAATGTTTGTTAACGAATCCATCATTTCTCAATTCCTTCTTCATTGTGTCTGATCGAAGTTTTCCAAACCGAAGTTAGTAATAACCTTTCCTGTTTCCAGCATAAAGCACAATATATCGGCTATGAATTATTAATAAATGTTGTGTAAAAGAACCTAATCAATTATTATTCTAATTTTTACCTTTGTCCATCAACTTTAGTTGTCTCAACACTATTATTATTATCATCTTGCCGTGAGCAAATGTTAGGTATATTGGTTTCATTTTGACATATCCATGTCTCGTATAAATACACAAATTGAAATAACTAGTTTTTTTTATTTTATTATATTCTTTTAAACTTGGTATTCTTTTAATTCGGTGTTCGAGCGTATCAAGCAGCATTGCATCTCTTTTAAACTAGAATAAAATGAGAAAGAAAATATTGTCTGATACTAAAACGAATTTACTAATTGCGGCAGGCAATACATTAAACATATTGATTGTTCACAGAAACTTTAGACAGACTATATAATGTTAGGGAAGCAAGAGTCAAAATTCAAATTTTTATTACATTGTTCCATAGTATCTCTTCTTATTTCTAAATTATCTTTTCTATAAGGCCTATTAATACAAGTTTTAAATAATATACCGATATATATACTACCCATGAGCTTTTTGACCCAGATTTAATTGGTTTTTGTTTCTCCTACTATTCAGGTTAAACCTGAATACAATAAAAATTTTAATGATCTTAGTGTGGTCAGTCCAGGTCTTGTTTTTAGAAAATGGGGCTGGACATAAAATGGCGATTTCTCCGGGTAATTCGGTAGTCTGGCCGTGATTTGTTTTACGGGCAACATTAAAGTGGAAAGATGTACCACTATTAAACTGGACAAGCATAAAACTAAACTTTTTGTTTATTGTTTTATTTCGCGTTAGTTAAAATAAGCCAATAAAAACGAGTCGTAAAAAATTCGTGACAATAAAATGTTATCTAATATTAATGTAAAATTATAATATTAGCTCCTTATTATATTGGTGTTACATTACATTATCATTAATAAAAGAAGTATAACTCACATGTTTTTTCATACATTGATTACATAATCATGATATAAATAATCATAATTAAATTTAACACATGTTTATTAAAATATATTTTTATCGGTTAAGTTTTTATAAAAAAGTTTTCACTATTTAACAAAAGAATATAAACCATAGTTCTATATATTTTTATTCTTTTGAGCAGTATTGATTACTTGTAAAATAAGATAATAAGACACACTAAAGTGAGGGGTGCTGTTGTCATGAGTGATTTTAGAAGTCCAAGAAAAATGAAGCTCTTGATAAAGCTATAGCTGACATCTAAAGGTGTAGGAAGACGCATAAGTACAGGCATGTATTTTAAATTTTTTCCCAAGTAGTTTAAGAAGTCAAAAACCTTTTTACTGAATATTTATTGACGTTTTGGTACATACAGATTTAAATTTCTATATGAATATGAATATAATAATTTTATATTACATTGACGACAATTACTAAGCGATTTGGCGATCCTTTATTTTCTCTTACATCGGATGTAAATCCATCAGAAGCTTAACAGTTAGAAATTAAATGGCTGGTACCAGTGCTTCATGAATCTGTGACACCACAAGAATAAGATGAGTGATGAACTTGTGCAATGTTAAGTTAAGTTACTGAATACTTGACAATAAAAATTGTGATTATGTAAATAATTAATAAAAAGTAAAATAGAAAAAATAAAATAGTGAATTGTTTCCTTACTGCTGATACTACCTTCAAATGTATATATATATATATATATATATATATATATATATATATATATATATATATATATTTAGCCTATTACAACTCTTAATAAAAAAAGTGTCAAACATTAAACAAAATATTTGTATGTTAATATCTAAAAAAAGTCCTCAATTTGGTAAATTTGATAAATTGGTATCGGCCCCCTTGTTAAGAGTCATCGTTGCGTAATTTCGGTTTCATCTTAACAGTTTCACACATCAAAAGAAATACTATTAAACACACCATATCTATTATAAAAGTGTCAAAGGGCTTGAATGGAAATGAATGTGTAAGGTTTACAGAGCTATTGTAACATGGCTATATTCTAATTTAAGCATTGTCAAACTAATTTAAATAATAAATTCGCATAGATAACCGTGATAGGACGCGATAAAGTTGGAAAACTTTGGATCAGGTGCCCCTTAAGGCCATGTATATCGTTTACTGCCGAAATAAACACTTTACGACTGGCTGCCTGCGACGTTTTACTGCATATAGTCCTGTCGCAGGGCGCAATTAACCACCGCCCCAATAATACTTGCCAATGTGTGCCCTTTTATATTCTGCAGGGCCGTATAAAAAATGCAAGTCGCAATTAAATATTTACTTCTTCGGTTTTAGTTACATCGGCCGCGGGGAAGTGCCTTTTATTGTTTTTCCTTTCCCGAGCATTAACTGGAATCTATTTTTATGTAATTCGTGCCCTATTTGCGTACAGTTACGGTTTCCGCGCTCGTTTTTACGGTATCGTTTATTTGACGCCAACTGAATTTTACTTCTCAATTAATTGAAAAATTGCATCTGAAGGAATGATTTCGAAGAGTCTTTCTAATTTATTTCAGTCTTGAAGTATTCAATCTTTGTATTAGATTTTGTGAAACATATTTCTCCACTGTTGACACACTAATTTTATTTTATATCTTTCCAGTTTTCATTTTTTTAGTTTCCAACATCGTTCTTACATTTCATGCGCTTTTACTGAGTGTTTTCGGTTTTATTTAATATTTCAGTTTCTTTTATATTGACCTCGTACTAATAAATATCAAGTTGTTGCATATTATTACTCTGTTTTAAAATGCCGAAACCGTTACCTAGTCAAAAACTGACTGCGTCTGTATCTTTGTGTGGTATATATAAATTGCTGCGATTTTTATTGGAAATATTTTTAGCGTGTTACAGTTGCCCTGAATGTTAGTAAGGGCACGGTTACTAAAATATCTCAAAAAATAAAAAACAATATAACCTTAAATTCACCAAAAGAAACTGTCTTTATGCAAAAGGGATGACGAATCAAAATCAGTTTGATGTTAGCTGTATCAGAGGTTAAATATACGAAATGTATAAAAGCAGTAAGTAGTTTTTTTCAATCGAAACATAATTTATTACAATCATTTCAGAGAAAATTATTAGTCTATAAAGTATTCATAAAATGCTGAAATATATGCAGCTACTTGAGGGATATAGGACATCCGTTCATACACTGCTGGGTAATATAAGAATTAAGTGGTGTAAAGATAAACCACGAACGGGCTTAATGGAACTTTCAGACATTGCTTTTAAAAGAATGCAATTTTTAAAAACATATAACAAAGTCAAGGAACAATTATTATATTAATTTGTATATTTAGATGAGAGATGAATATTTCAGAATAGTACATTGGGTCACTCATACTACTCAGAATCAGAATATTACATTGGAATATTAAGTCCAAGGGTGACTACCATGGAGAAAGCAACCATAACTTGTTTTTGGAGTTATTTTAAAATAAGCTTTTAAAAAACTTGCAGGAACCATTAGTTACTATTATGAACAATGCACCATATCATAGTACACTGGTGGAGAAGATAATGCCCAATAACTGCATCAACAAAGACTGCAATTAAGGAATGGCTTAAGGTACATAAAATAAGTTTTGAAGAAACCATGTTAAAGGATGAACTATTTAAAAGTGTTACTCGGTAAATATAAATGAAATATTTAATTGCATTTTATGTAACTTACTTTTTTAGAAATATGTCTGAGAAAAGATACATGGTAGATCAGATTGCTGAACGTTCTGGCCACAGAGTATTACGTCTTCCTCCCTATCACTGCATAACTAATCCAATTGAGTTGATATAGGCTCTTGCAAAGAATTATTACAATACACATTCAGGTCGAGAAGGATATTCAAACCAAAGCTGTCTGGATTTATGGATAGAAGCATTGTCGACAATAACACCTTCGGTTTGGATGAGCTCGATTAGACATATTGAGGAAGAAACTGACAAATGGTGGATTCGTGAGCAAGTTTTTGATAGATTGGAAATAAGCAGCTTAGGTTTTTACTTGATTAGTGTTTCTAAAAGTGACAGTGCTTGAATAAAACATTATGAATGTTGGTTTATGACTTCAGTGCTGATAATTACCAAGACATAGTGATGGAAAAGAGGAAACAACTAAAGGTCAGTATATAATTAATATACTTTAACTGTATAAGACTACGCTAGGCTCTGTAAATATAATAAAACAGCACTAACCTGTAAATTATTGTGGCTGTGTAATTAATTGTAGTTCTACGAAATTGTATTATAGAGTGTGAAATATTTATGAGCATGTGTGTTATTGTTCAGATTGTGATTTGGTTTTTGATGTATGAGGAGAGAAATAATACTAACTGTTCTGCAGATATGGCAAATACATTAAGGAAAATGCAGGATTAAATGTAGTTTTATCAAGATATATACAGGTAGTAACAGAACAAACCCAGGAGAAATATAATAATATCAAAATGACTTTACAAGGAAACATTGCAACGAAGGTAACAAGAACTAAGCATAAAATGTAAATATGCTCTCTAACGAAACTAAAATACATTACTCAGATATACAATTGTTAATTAGGTGGACACTACTACATAAAATAACGCGCTGGAACTCTACCTATACTAGTGTGGAAAAAAGTTAAATGTAAATTTAATAAAACAGCTCTAACCTATAAATTATTGTGGCTGTGTAATTAATTGTAGTTCTTCGATGATATATGCGTTATATTTACTATAATGTTAAAATAAATTATGTTAGATAACATTTTTGTTTCATTATATATATAGATTAGAATTTTGTTATATGTCAAAGTCAAAATGTACTAAAACTCAGAGTTGATGCGGCAACATTGCGACGTTTTTACGTTATCAATTCGGATCACGTTGGTTCACTGCTGTTTTGAATAAAATTCTGGATCTAATGCCAGATCTCTCCAGTCCTAATAATTAAGAAGTATTCACAAATGATTTTAACATAAATTAAATTATTATATTCATACAACTGCATATCAGATGCATACAACTAAGCATTTTCACCAACTATTGAAGCAAACGTTTTAACCCAAAATGAAAAGATCTGTGGGTTATTTGAAATACGGCATTATTCGAATACTACCATTTCTTACTTTCTTCTTCTATATTAAAACTATTAAGGAATATTCTTTAAAAATGTCGAATACAGTAAGGTACATGGACTTCACCAAATCATATAAAAGTATCTCAAGTGAACATACTGGCAGAAAGACCAATATATTCATGTCATAATTCAAATAAAAATATATATAATTAGTTCGTACAAAAAACATTAACCAACAGTAATTGTTATTACTTTTAAATTTTTATATTATTTATACTCATGTAAACGTAATGATTCATAATATAGAAACATGTGAAAAAATCAATCAATCAATCAGATAAAAGCAAATAACTTATTATGATATGATATGATTATGATATACAATAAAACAAAGTGCGTTTGTTTAAATATACAAATAACAGATAAATGTTAATTTTTATTTAGATTGAAATGTATTTTAAAATGTAAAATGTGTTTTATCATTTTATCTATTTTTATTGAAAATGTATTATTTAATAACCATTAACGGCAGTAGCTAATATTTATTGAATCTATTGTCCTGTATATTATGCGTAATAGAATGGTTGACATTTTTACGCCATGGGACATTTAGTAATTGGTCAACTATAACTTAACAGGGATCAGTGTTCAGAAAATGTTAATGTCTTTTGTAATATCAACTTCAGTTCATCTTTTTAGGAACTATAAAAAATATTACTTTATATATCAAAATTTGGGTATAATATTTTTCTTATTTTGTTATACATTTTTTAAGTCTATAGCTTATATTTTTTGATATTATTTGTACTGTTTACTTTTTTGTTTATTTGTACTGTTTATTTAATTCGTATTAGTGTTAGTTCTTCCTTATTGACTTTATTCTTTATCTCACATTTTGTTGAAACACATGTGTGACATGATAACAAATTAAAACGCAGAGGGTTACGAAAACTTAATTTAGCATAGAATTTGATAATAATATCAAAAATGAGATGTTTAGTGAAAAATAATATTATAGAAAATAATATTCATCCTGACAATGTAATATCTACTATTATCACTTTGTGTATCCATTTGATTTCGAGGTCATCGGGTAGCTCATATTGCATTGGTAATTAATTGTAGAACTTTGTTTTGGGTGCGTTGGACTAGTTTATCTAATATGATATAATATAACTAAGCACTTAGTCGCATTAATATTATAAGTTATATATTATATATAGTTCTATTGTTGTTATAATGCCATACTTTTTACCTCTTTATTCTTTTACAATTGACATATAATTAATTCAATAAACTACAATCGAATTTCAACTAGTGGGCGATTACTAATTCAAACAAATGTGTTGTCCTAACCTTCTTTCAGGCAACGTTTTTATAACAATAAGACAAATAAGAAGTCAATTGAAAAGTCCCCGGTCTGACATGTGTTATTGTGAAAAAAATGGATAAAAAGGAATTTCGCGTGTTGAAAAAAGATTGCTTTTTGAAAGAAAAAAATACAGTTGAAGCAAAAACTTGGCTTGATGCCGAGTTTCCGGACACTGCCCCAGGAAAATCAACCATCAAGGATTGGTATGCTAAGTTTAAACGTGGTGAAATGATCATCGAAAACGGTGAACTCAGTGGACCTCCAAAAGAGATTGTTACCGACGAATACATTAAAAAATCCTCAAAATGACTTTGAATTACCGTAAATTGAAACTGAATGAAATAGCAGACACTCTAAATATATCAATTGAATGTGTACATCACATCTTTCACGAAGATTTGGGTATGAAAAAGCTCTCTGCAAAGTGGGTGTCGCGCGAGCTCACTTTTGACCAAAACCGACGAATTGATGATTCGGAACAACGTTTGAAGATGATCAAGTGTAATAAACCCGAGTTTTTGCGTCGATATGTGACAATGGATGAAATATGGCTCCATTATTTCACTCCGAAGTCTAATCGACAGTCATCTGAGTGGACTGCACGTTATGAACCCGCTTCAAAGTGTGGGATAACGCAACAGTCGGCTGGCAAGGTTATGGCGTCGGTATTTTGGGATGCACATGGAATAATTTTCATTGACTACTTTGAAAAAGGAAGGACTATCAACAGCGACTATTACATAGCGTTATTCGCCCGTTTGAAGTACGAAATCGAGGAAAAATGGCCGCTTTTGAAAAATTTGATCTTCGAATTGCTTCCTCATCCACCGTATTCTCCAGATCTGGCCCCCAGCGACAATTTCCTCTTCTCAGATCTCAAAAGAAATGCTTGCTGGGAAGAAATTTTCGATTAATGAAGAGGTGATCGAGCAAAGGACAAATCGTACTAGAAAAATGGTATCGAAAAGTTGGGGGGTCGCTATTATCAGTGTATCACCCTTGAAGGGAATTATTTAGAATAAAAAAGCACTAATTTTGCCAATAAATGTGTTTTACTATGGTAGGCCGGTGACTTTTCAATTGATCTATTATATGGTATGACTTATATCAACAGATTTCGCTTTCACATGTAATACGGAAACATATTTTGAAATGTTCTAAAATTAATTTGTGTTCACTGAAGCTGAATGCTATTAGTTCAATTATTGATGTATTTTGAATACCTAAAAGTACAATACCAAGCTGAATAAAATGTGTCCCAGAAAAATCACGTTCACATACTTATCGACAAACACCGCAAGGAGCAAACCATACCTAAATCTCAGGGGGCGCTTTTCAGCGAGAGAAACATTAAAATGATTCGAAACCCCGATCCACAATAAAACCGTATACAAATAACGCGGATGAAGAAAAAGAACGTATTTCTCCATACCACGCGTCCCCTTTCAACCTCGCTCCTCTCGCCACTCGGGCATTCATTCGGACGATTTTCCAAACGTTTCGTATCGGCTTTTCCTTTCGAACCTTCGCCGGTAAACCCGCTTTCCGAGTTTAATTTTCAATGCGGTTACCGCCATGTTTATTGTCACATATAACATTTTATACTTCTTTAATAAAATTTGGACCTGGGTCGTAACGGTGGCGTGGGGTTTGGGGAAAGCCTGGATGCGTAGAATCACTCCGAAAATACGTAATATTTTTCGTAGCGGTCTTATTCCCTCAGGGTTACTTGCGTTGATAGGGTTGAATAAATCATCATTATTAAATGTTTGGTGGTAAAGGTTGTTCTAACAGGTTCTCCCGCTTGAAATTCAGCGAAATTGATGTTAATGTTACCAAAGATTTCTTCAGATTGTCAATTATTATATTCTAAACCGCGGTATTGGGAAATTTAAAACAATCATTAAATACGAATGATTTTATATTTTAGTTACATCAACCTTTTGAATTTTTTAGTGACTAGGACTACTGCTTGAGTTTGACTACGAACTACGAACAAAAGTCTAGTTCTGGAGATTCTCCACATGCGCATAAAAATTTTAATTTGCAATATTGCTAGTTGTTGAAAATTATACATATTTTTGAAGAATATAATATAAATAGAATAAATAATCTTGAATTCACAAATTCATCGAATATTCTAGGACCTAATATTTATATAGATACTCAAGTTTTTGTATACATGTTTTCTTCTCCGATAATATAAAAAATGTAATATGAAGAATTATAAACATCTTTAATTTTAAAATAATTTTGAAATGAAAAAAGAGAAAATAATATATATATAATGTTATATTAAGTTATATTAATATATAATATAATAGTTATATAATAATAATGTTATATTAAGTTATTTAACCTTTTATAAACATATTTAATTTTAAAAGGAAAAATGGAAAATAAAAGAACATGTAAGGTAATCTAATAGGTAGCATAATAGTATAACTTGCAGAGCGCTAAAAATACCTTCATTGTTTCCTCATCGAATCAGCATGGAAACCCATTCTAATTCATTCAATAAAATCCAGGCATACAATTCATATCGATATGCATTAAGCCTGTGTGTAGACTATATAAGTATACATTCATGGCGATATACTTTTAGCATTTCATATTGTTCTTTAATCATTATGACTAACATGTAATATTTTTCATTAAAGTGGGGTAGATACCCAGAAACTAAGATTGTGGCTTATATAACACAAATCCTGTACTTTTGATCTCATTTGTCTATGCTTCAACACTCGTAGCGTCGCTTTTATGTTTTGTACCTGTGGAATTCAATTTGTTTGCTTGCTGAATATCATAGAAATAGAATAGAAATCTTTATGGGTCAATAAATCTAGTTTTACTACTTAAATTGCCACTATTTATATTTACTTATTTCATTTTCGTATTTCATCCAAGATAGCATTCATTGCAATTGTAGGGGCTAGTTTGGCAGTGATCATAATTTAATCTGATTTTAATAACATTCACCTCTTTGATAGACTCTTTTGAACTTAGAAATAGTAATATTTTTATCAAAATAGGAATTCTAAACCTTAATTTTCAAGCGAGGATTTTTTTAAATTCAATGTTCCTTGTTCAATTTTAATTCAGTGTATTCTGATGATATACTCACATAAAGGGCATCGAGTTATATTTATCTATATTTTTTTTGGGTCAAATATGCTTCAAATATATAAATAATTCAGTATAAAATTGAATTCAGTTTCCAAATTGAAATAAAAATTCAATGGGGACGTACCTGGATGGAATGTCTTCATACGTCTCTTCATCTTCAGATTAAAAGTGTTATAATAGCTTTCTTTAACAATATTCACAAATCAAATATGAACATCATTTATAATCAACATATGAACAGTACAAGAACAAATAAACTATAAACAATATTTAACCTTACAAAATATAGCTCCTACCAGTCCAAGGGTCAACCTGAAAATGGCTGTTGTAATACGTTGGATTCAACCTCTAGATTGCTTGTAAATGGTAACGTCAGCATCGGACGGAAACTACCAAAGTTTACCGAATACCGGCTGAGATTCTCCAAAAGTAGCCACTATTGAACTATGATCCTCATCATTCAACTTTCCGACTGACGAATCACCAACTTCACAATCTCAAATAAACATTCAAAACCATAACACAGTGGAATTCAAATTCGCAGCTGTCGCAGTAGTAGGATACATTATTCCGCAACATCTCCGAATTTTGGCTACATTTAATTTTAAAACAGAGAATAATCCGAGTTTGGCGCATGCGTGTATACAGCTTTACTTACTTACTTTTTATCGTGATTATTAAATTTAATGTCGAATATATTAAGCAGGTAAAAAGGTTTAGGAGGTAAATAAAAATGGTAAAATTTTGGAAGTAACACATTTTATTGAAATAACAAAAATATAATTAATATATGTCCAACTATTCTATTTTTATAAAAATATCATATTACACATTATTATTATTTTCTATAAATAAAAATACACACATGTTGAAACTATATATAAGGAGAGAGATAAACATTGAAAATTTTTTGGAATATCACATTTTATTTAAATAATTATTTAATAAAATAAAATATTAGAAATAATTTTTATATGCCTTTCTTTTTTTATAAAAACACCATATTTTAATAAATTTACATATTTTAACTATTAGCAAGAAGAAAATATGAATAAACATACCATAAAAAAAACAAAATCGTTTAAATCAAACACAGCCAATATATTTTAAGCCAAACGAAAAAGCCACCACTATGTATGAAAGTAGTAAAACTTTCCTAAAAATCTCCAAATATTATCGCTACTATTCTTGATCCACAAACCCCATTAATGACTTGACTAATTCCAACACAACAAGAATCATTTACTTCTCAGATCTGTTTGGATTTCATAACTTTTAAAAATTTAACCTTACATTCTGCCCTTACCCTAGTTCTTCCATATTTTAAAACCAATGTATGTTAGACCATCAAAAATAACACAACAATTTAATTATTATAAGTACAGAATTATTAATGTAATACCAAATCTAAATATCCTAGATTTTTTGTTAACTTTATCTGATAGACGGTACCGATCGACTCGAAAGAATAGACCGCCATTAGAAAAGGAAGACAATATAGTTTCATACAGTTTATTTTTTTCTATACTTTATTCTATGCAGGAGAATGCGCATGCGCTAAATGCGGGGATGTTGTGGAGCAATATATCCTCACAGAAAAAGACAGCTCGATTGGGAAGTTTTGTAGCAGCCAGCGTAATCACTGGACATAACACCTTCCTATTACCACCTGTTCAGATCGCAATTTATCATGGCTTGGCTGGCACACGGTTTAATAATCATAAAATGCGAAAATGGATCGATTATTATGTAGCTACCAAATAAATATTGTTCTCTTGACACGGTATTATTCTATTGTCAGAAAGATTAAAGTTGGATGGACTTGGAAATATGGAAATTATTTCATTAATACATATTACATCAATTTTCCCAATAAATTAATTTTTACAGTGAAAACATGATCAGAAAACATGCGTATCTATGATATTTCCAAAACCGTGCATACTATAATGTCATGGATGGATCATCGGAATTTTGATATAAAAAACTTATTTTATCGAATATTGGGGATATTTCATAGATATCTGCGTTATAGAAATCTCCAAGATAAAATAAATTTAAATCGAAATATCCACTCTGTTGTCTAGGGAATCAATATTCCGCGTGTATAACATCTTAAGAAAGAGTAAAAAGAGACTTTACTTACATAATACACCGTAAAAACGCCTTTGACATTTCAAAGAGGGGCGATATCTGAATATGGAAATATTTGCTATTGACATGTAAGGAAAAGAATTTCAATTCCGTCGTTTTTTCATCGATGATAAAACCCCTTTAAACGTCGAGACGTCGAATGACGCGAGTCCCTTTCGAAAAGAAATAACATGTAACGGATTTGTTTTCAACTTTTCTATGTTCTCTAACACCATTTTTATATAATAAATATACATTTTTTATCAAACTATTATTAGGAAATTCTGTTCAGTCCAATTTTGATAACGCTTTCTTTTTATTAACCGACTTCGAAAAAGAAAGAGAAAGAGGTTCTATGTTCGGCTGTATATATATATATTTTTAAATGTATATTCGCCGATTTCTACGTTAATTGTGGACCGACCTTCAAAATTATTTTTTTATTTGAAAGTGTGCACTTCAGAAGTGGTCCCATTGGAGCTAAATCAGGATCTGTTGGGGGAGAGGGTGGAAATCGAGGGAACTGCTCAAATTTCAAACGCATGTACAAAGTTTTCACATATTTTTTATCTAAAATAATCCGATATTTGAGCATAATATGATTGCTGAGCTGATCAGTTTGCTTTCCAAGCACTAACTGCAGCATATAAGCCGTCGTAGAAATATTGAAATACATTTTTTTCTTTCACCAGCACAATATTTTGCTCCTATCCATCCAGGTTATCCTAACAGCTGAATTCTATCTAAACTCTATCTCAATTCTTTGAATATATTAGCTTTATTGTCTCTACACTTAAATCAACTAATATATTTAGGTTTCTTTGAGCCAAATGGCAACAAACTTCTATTACACTATTAACTAGTTCTTTGAATTATTATTCATGATGTACTGGCTTACTATGATTTAATATTTATATTTTGACAATGAAAGTTTTCAAAGAAGAATATAACTAATATAAGTTAAAATAATATATTGTCAGCTTGAATTGACAATGCCACATCAGTGACTCGTAAGAAAAAATAACTAGTAAGAAGCGTCAAGAAAAAGAATGCAGGATTAATATTTTGTCACTATAAAGTTTTTCAAATTGCTGTTTGTGGAAAGGGCTCGTTCTGTTCTTCAACGCACATAGCTTAAAATATTTGGTTTTAAATTTTTATGATTAGTTATATTGTTATATTATTGTTATATATATATATATATATATATATATATATATATATATATATATATATATATATATATATATATATATATATATATATATATATTATTGTATTGATTCTGATTTGAACACAAGAAAATGCATTGGCTAAATATTGTCTAGTAAAGTTATGTTACTAATTTTTTTTAGTAATACTGATACTAATAATGACTTCTTCCATCTATACATTAAAAGTTTTAGTCCATGCAATTGACTATCACGTCACATATTTAGCTGATTGGAGAGTACATTGGGATACATTAACACTCTTTCGAATTACTTCACACAAACACGTTGAATTACACTCGTTATAGGCTCGGAATATCGCGTTGTATCACTTCATTTGAAACAAAGTACGGAGCATCGACAATGGCACGCAATAACTTATTTTGGAACCGTTGAATGACGGATCTATTAGATTTGCTAGTGGTAAATAGGCTTGAGTATAGATACAGCAATACCTTGTTATCTAATGATAACTTGGTCCAATAATAATTTGCATCCAGTGAGTCAATATATTTGATATAATTTAACTCCAAGTAGTTTTCGTTTAGAAAATATGTGCTTCTTCCAGGTTAGGCGTCAATCTAAATACATACCAAGATATTTAACATCCTCTGCTTGGGGGAGTGGAATATAATTGATATTTACTGATGGACATGTTCTTTTACGCAGTGTAAAAATTATATGGGTGAATTTTGTTTCAGTGGCTGTAAGGCGCCATTCAACCACAGTTGTATTTGCTCCAGGTGAGTTTGTAGGTTCATTGATGCTGTGACTGGATATTCATGAGATGCTAAAGTTAAATCTTACCTGCAAGCCAGTATTCCATACTTTGTCAAAAGTCTAATATATGTCTAGGAAAGCAACCAAAAAATATATTTTGGCATTTAGGTCCATATTTATTTTATTTACAAATTTATGCACTTTTTGTAGTTCCATGCTTATTGCGAAACCCAATCTGATGTTCTGAAATAATTTTTCTTTTTTCTATTAAATAGTTTATAATATATATGTACGAATGTTCGTCTGGTCGGTCGGTCGAAATATGTGGCTGTCGATGCGATTGTTTATCCGAACACTCACTACTATTTTTGGAAGGAATATGCACGAGAACTAAAAGCATTGATTGAAGATATACTTGTTTATTGTGATATTAAACGATAGATGTGGTTCACGGGAGAATTGACACGATATTAGGTTAGGTAAAGGAAGTACGGTAGCGCTGTGGAAGTGGTACAGCATATAAGGTATAAGGGGGTAGAGAAAAGAAAAGAGAGCGATACGTCGTCGTAGCGGTCTTTTATCTTTGAACTTGCTGTAACTGAATACGTACCTCCATGTGTTGCGGGTTCCCGAGTGCACCCGTTATTACGCTATGAATCGCCTAGGGACTGCTTATGAGATGGGGAACCCAACCTGAGCGAGGAGTTTTACGGGATCAGCTGCCATCGAAGTTGAAGTAGGATGTCGTTCGCCTTGTGGCATTCCGATTTGTTTGAGGGTACCTATAAGCGTGGTGCCTTACGTGTCCCGTTTCGTGATGCAAGGGTGTTCATGTGTTGATGTTATGCATGGTAGGCTTCTGTGGTTTTGGTCCATCAGGCTAGTCTCGTGGGATAACGTCGACCATGTTATGTTGATGAGTTCCATTCCTCGTGCTATCCTTTTATGCACGTATCAAGCACCCGTCGAGTAGCTTATGTTGAGCTGGTTTACCTGTTAGGTACTTTGATCGCGTCGGGATCACCAATAGTAGGAATGTTGGTCTGGTCGATCGGTCGAAATGTGTGGCTGTCGATGCGGTTGTTTGTCGTTTAATATCGTAATAAACAAGTATTTCTCCAATCAGTGTTTTTAGTTCTCGTGTAAATTGCTTTCAAAAATAGTAGTGAGTGTTTCTGAACACTATTGCACACACTAACATTGCGATATTAAACGATTCATGTGATCGACGGGAGAATTGACAGGATATTAGGTTAGGTAAAGGAAGTACGGTAGCGCTGTGGAAGTGGTACTGTTACAAGGGGGTAGATAAAAGAAAAGAGCGAGACGTCATCGGGGTGGTCCTTTATAGCCGATAGCCACATGGTACCTATCCACCGGCGTTGCCAACTTTTGAACTTGCTGTAGGTGAAAGCGTGGTGGCCCAAAGGGTTGTAGCGATCGCTACATATATAAAAATAAGAATAATAATAATAAATATAAAATTAAGAATTCTGAAGGAGATATTCCAGTCTTTTTAAGGTTTTTATGCGAGATATCGTAATATTTTTAATTGTCTTATAAAATAGTTACAAAAGCAGAATTAATAAACCCCGAAAATATTCAGTCTTTCAAAGCACTCACTTTCAATGCAGTTAATTTGCTTGCAATATGACATATCCTTGTTTTGAGATAAAACTATTGGAATTGCACGAAACCGGAATCAATCTCATCTTTCTCAAAAATGAATGTAGAATTTGAAGAACCAATATAACATTCGAGATTAAATTTGATCCTTTTGTTCAAGCCACTCTTGTCACTGCTTTTACACTCTTGGTGTTTCCAACATGAATCAATCTATAAAAAACTGGCTTAAGCTTATATCGAGTTCTTAGAATATCCACTGCTATATTAATCGCGTCTTATAACACCTCTCGTTGGCAAAACGACGATATTCATTTCTAAGTATCGCTTGGGTGTTGTCGCCCGTCAACTTAACATACCTTTGATGATCTGCCGAATAACACCGTTTTCAGTCAAATTTCCATGGTATACCCAGTATAAAATGGTTTCCCATGATTTAGTGATTCCAGATTGCAATATTCTATAATTGAGAAAATGAGCTACTGCAATAGGTAACCATACATCCTGCACTGCAAGTTTCTGTGTAAATTCTAGTAGACTATGTTGGTTCGCAGCAACTTTAGTCTGCGTTTGGTAGCCTTAAATGTTGAATTTCGATCAGCAATCTATCGAATAGGGGCGTTTGTTTAAAGCATGGATATTTCTTAGTTCTAATAGTTTATGGCTAGCGGACTTTGAGTACCTTTAATCTACTCTTTATGATCTTGCAGCTCAAGCTATGATACTTTTCCTTCTACTCCACTGAACCGCAACTTATCTTCTTTAAAGATAATTTGTTTCTCTTATTGGTAAGTAAGTTGATTCTAGTTCATTTAATTAATTGAAAAGTGAAGAGCGTGAGAATATTATATTCTTAGAATATTCAACTGTTCCAATTGTCGCTATAAAATGTGTAGGGCCTAAAACAACAACTTTCATGTTACTTTAACATTATTCTATTTTAGGGGAAAAAAGTCGTGATTTGTCGAGCCAATGCTACAAACTATGAGTGTCGTTGCCGAGAGAAATAGCTATATTTCGATATTTAAAAAAAATATCGATATTTTAAAATATATTGATATATTTATATATCGGAGAAAAAAAGTATCGATATTTTTTTGCAACAATTTGGAAAAATTTCGATATTTTCGATCGACCATAGATATATCGATGAATTTAAGAAAAAATGAAAATACTGAAATATCGGCCCAAAAATATGTTGACTTTATGGTATATTTTCACTAAATCTTTAAAACTAAATATCAAAGTACAGTAAACATATAAAATTAATTTATTAAAAGGTTTTTTTAATGTTTAAGAAATATAATTAGCATTCTTTGAAAAAATATTAAAAAGTATGGGCTAACAAAAATACCGCCCAAAAATATTAATAATTTTTCGGCATCTTTACCGCAGATCAAAGCAAGTTCAATCCTATGGAAATGTAAACACTTTAGGGGTCCAATCGAATCACTAGACTCATTTCTTGGAATAACCGAGAACAGAGCCCTATTAATCGCGCTTTATAACATATATACACTGAACAAAGCGTATATATATATAAGCGTTTTATAGATAAAAGGGTGTATTTTATTGTCCTAACGGTTTGGCGAAGCACCAGAGAAGGGGGGAACGACTACGGCGACATTTAGAGTTATTAAATTTGTATAATTAAAGTTGATTTATGTGAGGGTCTCCGGGAGTAAATTTTTAAAAAGGTCCTACGCATCCCGCGGCTATAAAACTAAACACCGCTCTGTCCCGAAACCGGTCTGAGCCCTTTATTCCGTTCCGAGGATAATATTTATTTTGATGGTCGTTTGCGACTTCAAAGGATTTTGTCGTTGAGAAAATTGTTCGATAGCCGTGTGTGAAACCCGGCAAAATGTTTTCAAAACGCTTTGATTTTGATAATACAAAACCAATATACTTTATTTCCTCCTTTATTTTGCCCTGGAAATTGTATCATCAGTACAAATATGTATATAAATAACAAAAGGCTTATTATAAACCAGATATTTTTAAAATCACAGTGGCACATAATATATAAACAAATATTTTATACTCTATTGTCATTGGGCCTTACCGACCCGCTCTTCGCTACCAGCTCCAATTCTAATACGAGGGTGGTTCAAAAATAATCGCGAAAAATACTCAGACACGTTTATTTACTGACTTTACTTTGACCTCCGAGGGCTTCTTTCAATGGTTTGGACTATGTCGTAGTCGCACAGTGATAAATCCGGGCTGAAGGTTGGGGGGGGGGTTTGTTCTAGAACATCCCACCCTAATTCCGATATGGTATTGAGCGTGAGACGCGCGGTATGAGGGCGGTCGTTATCTTGGAGAAGAATCGCACTTCGTGAATCGTGCTCTTCCATTTTGAGCGATAAGCGGGTTTCACGTGTGTTTTCAGAAGGTTAGAGTAGTATGCAGCATTAATGGTATGTTGGGTGCGCAGCAAATCGACGTACGGCACGCTCTTTCGGTCTCAGAACACCGTACACAGAACCTTACCGGCGGACCTGGTTGTTTTCGTTTTGACTGGCATTCATTCCTCCTTCTTCCTCTGCCTCGTATCGCGTCAGCAATCGGCGACAAACTTTCAACCGCGTAAATTTTTGTTCGAAGTTCAACAGTTTAAGAACCCATCGCGCCGTTATTTTGCGATATTGAAGTTGTTCGTGAATGATAATGATACTCTATACTACCAATACTGATGTCGAGTTCAGCCGAAATGTCTTGAACATTCATCCTACGGTCCTCCAAATGAGTTGTTTTACGTGGCGAATGTTGTCTGGTATGATGCTGGTTCGCGGTCGACGATCATGCGGCTCATTCTCTACGGTTTTGCGGCCATCCTGGAAATGCTTTGGCAGATTTAAACACGGCAGTCCTACTCAGGCTTTCACTACCGAACTGATTTCGCAAACATAGAAAAATTTCCGTCTTTTTAACGCCTTCCCACACTAAAAAATGAATGACTATACGTTGCGCTACGGCAGTCGGCACTTGACGTTCACTCATGGTGGTAGCCTGGTAACTATGCCACACTTTTCGTAAGAGATCGAGCTATAACATACTCAAGCCACGGCCTTCAAAACATACATGCGCGCCATCTACGGCGTTTGTCTCCATCATATTTGAACCACCCTCGTCTACCACAATAGACTACGGACTATTATTTAATTTTAAACAAAATTGTCTAAGATTATGTATTACCTGTGGTTATTCCCGTATTCTTGGATTTATCGAAGAGTTATGGTTGTTATGATTCAACTATTTATGATTAAGAAAAATATAATCATAAGTTACATTTTACATTTTTTATGCGAAATATGCGAAAATGACATCCTAATATAGATTAACAAAATTCTAGAATAACAAGAATTATCTATGCTCCATTTACAAGGTATTTAGATTTTCGCAAGCAACTTTTTCAGATTCATAATGCAAACATCAATCAGGCCATTTTTAATTTTAATAATTTCAGTTAATTTGGTATCTGGTGAACTCAGAACAGCAGAAGAAAAATTGTTCTTGCTTAAGAACTGGTAGTAGTTGATAAAGTTCTGAAGACATTAGAACAGAACTGACAATGTTCTGAACATATCGTTGTGTTAGAGGTAATTGTAAAATTCATTATGATTTTTGTGTAAATTTTATTGGCATTAACAAATCCATTTCAAGTTTCATTAGTCAATGTATTTCGTAACAAAGCACAAACCGAATATTGCAGGTAATAAAAACACTAATTTGTGCAACAAGAGTTAAAATAAATGTTTTAATTAGTCATTTGTTGGTGAGTTCTTAGACCTCATGTGGGACACATGGCAAAGTAGAACGCAGTATATTAACGAAAGTCATATAAGGCAAATTAAAGATGAGCTAGATGTAATGGTGAGATTCTTGAATATTTATACAACAATTATTATGTACATATTTTATTTTAAAATGTTTTTATGTGTTAAAAATATTTTATAAAGTAATTCTTCGAATTATTCATAAAATGTAATTCACCCCGTATATATTAATCCAATAAACCTAATAGATATTTTTCTTTCATTAGCACAATATATTGCTCCTATCCATCCAGGTTAACCTAACAGCTGAATTCTATCTAAAATCTATCTCAATTCTTTGAATATATTAGCTGCATTTTCTCTACACTTAAATCAACTAATATATTTAGGTTTCTTTGAGCCAAATGGCAACAAACTTCTATTACGCTATTAACTAGTTCCTTGATTTATTATTCATAATGTACTGGCTTACTATGATTTGATATTTATATGTTGATACTGAAAGTTTTCAAAGAAGAACATAACTAATATAAGTTAAGATAATATATTGTCAGCTTGAATTGACAATGCCACATCAGTGACTCGTAAGAAAAAATAACTAGTAAGAAGCGTCAAGAAAAAGAATGCAGGTTTAATATTTTGTCACTATAAAGTTCTCCAAATTGCTGTTTGCGGAAAGAACTCTGTTCTTTAACGCCTACAGTTTAAAATATTTGGTTTTAAATATTTATGATTACTTGTATTGTTATATTATTGTATTGACTCTGATTTGAACACAAGAAAATGCATTGGCTAAATATTGTTAAGTAAGTAAGTTAAGTTTAGTTATGTTATTAATTTTTTTTTAGTAATACTGATACTAATAATGACTTCTTCCACCTATATATTAAAAGTTTTAGTCCATGCACTTCACTATCATGTCGCATATTTAGCTGATTGGCGATTACATTGGGATGCATTGTCACTCTTTCGAAGTACTTCACACAAACACGTTGAATTACACTCGTTATAGGTTCTAGAGGAATATCGCGTTGTATCTTCATTTGAAACAAAGTACGGAGCATCGACAACGGCACGCAACACTTTATTTTGGAACCGTTGAATGACGGATATATTAGATTTGCTAGCGGTAAATAGGTTTGAGTATAGATACAGCAATAACTTGTTATCTAATGATAACTTGGATTTGCGTCCAATGAGCCAATATATTTGATATAATTTAAGTCCAAGTTGTTTTCGTTTAGAGAGTATGTGCTTCTTCCAGGTTAGGCGTCAATCTAAATACATACCGAGGTATTTAACACCCTCTGCTTGGCGGAGTGGATAAATACACTAATTTGTGCAACAAGAGTTAAAATAAATGTTTTCATTTCTCATTTGTTGGTGAGTTCTTAGACCTCATGTGGGACACATGGCAAAGTAGAAAGCAGTATATTAACGAAAGCCATAGAAGGCA
The DNA here is from genome assembly GCF_030347505.1 of Rhynchophorus ferrugineus. Classification (NCBI taxonomy): domain Eukaryota; kingdom Metazoa; phylum Arthropoda; class Insecta; order Coleoptera; family Curculionidae; genus Rhynchophorus; species Rhynchophorus ferrugineus. The sequence goes on from NW_027472581.1 coordinate 69,402,090, forward strand.
AATTAAAGATGAGCTAGATGTAATGGTGAGATTCTTGAATATTTAATGAAATAAATAAATTTGCTGACAGGAAAAAATATGACATTTACTATTTTAAAGATTGATTAGTGGAATAAATAAGTAGAGAACGATGAAATTTTATTTAAAAATACAGGTAATAAAATTATTCTTCTATCAAAAAGCCTGATGTTTTATTTAATTTATTGCTCAAATGGTTTGGTCCACATGTATCCTCATAATTTCTTGGGTGACAGTCGGTATCATAAAGCATTGATGTAATTAATCAGTCCTGTATTATCTCGGGGCGCCTACATTATTTCTCAGGATATTGTTCTGGAAAACTTGTATTGTATTTATATTAGTTTTCGCGGAACCATGTAAATATGGGTTACAATTTTTTTTTGTTGGCCTGGAAACGGGGAGGGGAATCCTGTTACGGATACGTGGTCGGAAATACCCGCAGGAATAAGCGAGTTTGACTGGTAATGTGGAGACTGCCTCTGGGCTACCCACTAAACCCCACCCTATCATCTGATCCAATGACCCTAACTGATACTTCTTACTGCTAGTAATGATGGTACAAGGGCCAGGCAAGGACGTGGCGTCGTTATCACACCATGCAGCTTGCGGTACAATCGCTTGCCGGAGAAGGTCAAGACAATTTGGAGTTAGAGCACTGGGAGTGTCGGCTGTGATAGAATAAGGCCACGAAGAGCCGAATGAGTTATTGGCCTAAAATATTGGCCAGCTCGGTAATACATATATTATCCGAGAGACGAAGAGTGGAGAAATATCTCGAGTAGACCTCGGATATAAAATCGTGAACTTGGGGGACATCTCTTTCTCTATAATTGATTGTTCCTGACGAACCAGGGGGCACTGATTATTCTCCTGAGAATTTTGCTTTGAAAGATTTGAAGGCGTTCCACCTGGCTAGGTGAGACTTATTTTAGATAGACACTGGAGCCGCATAGAACTACTGATCGAACCAGCATCTTGTACACTAGAGATTTTATAGAGAGAGGAAGCCTGCTGGAACGGTTGATAACCGGGAACAGAAAACTAACAATACCTTGACCTTTATGGAAGGACCTTTGAATGTGGTAATTCCACCTAAACTTGCGATCGATGACAAGGCCAAGATAGGTGGTTTCTTCTGACCATGGGATTTCGGCGTTCTCTATTTTAAGACGTGAAATGCTCGGTGCAAAACGCTTTTTGTGGAAGAAGATCTCCTGGGTTTTCTGCGTGTTGACCTGCAACCTCCAGAAATGTAACCACTGGAACGTCTGTAATCGTCAATGTAACGCCTCATTGAGTTGTTTTTGGAGTCCTCAACTGTAGTCTCCTAGGGATATCTGAAAGAAAAATATTAAATAGAGCGAGTGTCACGGGAGAGCCTTGTGGAACTCCTGCGTCGATGGTTTTCCGGCTAGAGAGAATATCTTTAATCTTGCCCTGGAACTATCGTCCTGAGAGAAATGATTTGATAAAAGCTGTTAGTCTTCGTGATTACATCCCTGTACAGGAAATCTTCTGCACTCAACTATGCCGAATACCGATCACTCGTCGAAAAAAAATTTCCAAAGATAATAGGTGGCGATTTCAACGCCCACCACCCCACCTGGGGGTGTTCCAGAGCGAATCTCGCAGGTAACGCCATCGTAGCTCTAAGTGCAGATGTGGGCTACGGTCTTGCACTGCCAGATGAACCCACACATCACTCTAGTACAATTTCTCAAGGCGCAGCAAGAATCCTTGATTTCTTTATTCTTTAAGACGTAAATCGCCATTCCGAAGTTCGAGTCCTTGACGAACTAGACTCTGATCATCGTCCGGTCCTACTCAAACTCGAAAACTGCGCCACCACTGAAGTCCACTATCAAAATTCAGGAAAAAGACCGACTGGAAAAACTACCAATCTCTTGTCCTGAAATCCGACCCAATTCCGAAAATTAACACACCAGAACAGCTCGAGGAAGCCGTACTCAAGCTAACTCGTGATATTCAGTCTGCTCACGAATCTGCCACAGTGAAAATTTTATCACAACCCCAGCCCTGGAAAAACAACCTTCCCGCTTCTCTTAAAAGTGAAATTCGCATAAAAAACCGTTTATGCAGATTAGCTCGATTCACCCTTGATGCTGCGGACAAAAGGGAGGCGAACAGAGCATGCAAGGGGGTAAGGGCGGCCGTCTCGTCTTGGCGAGCAATGAAATGGAACTCATTTCTCGCGGACCAAAAACTGGATGGCCCCCCTTCCTTCTGGCGTGTCTCCATCCAAATGCCTCGTGGGGAAGACGGACAATGTCGTCCCCGCCTGAAGTCAGCGGTTACAGGAAATTTCGCAGTCACTGACCAAGAAAAAATCGAGCTCCTTGCAGAGACCTACGAAGCTCAAATAAAATGCCTCCCACACGCGGAGAACACTAAAGCTAAAGACAATGACACTGTCATCAACGAATCCAACTCCATCAAAAGACCAGTAACTCCAGCCTTTCTTCTCAACCATTTCGTCTCTCCAAAGTCTCTACAGACTATGATCGGCAAACTTCAGACCAGAAAATCTCCAGGTTTCGATGGAATATCGATTACCCAGTTAAAAAAGCTCCCGCATAAGCAGCTCGCAGAACTGGCGAACGTCATTAACTCCATCATGAGGCTGCAACATTTCCCGGCATCTTCGAAACACGCACATATAGCGGTTATACCCAAGAAAGGAGCAAAATCATCTCCATCTGATTACAGACCTATCAGCCTTCTCAGCACCATTTCGAAGCTTGCCGAGAGGGCAATACTCTACGCTCTCAACTCTTTCACAAAGGAAAACAACCTCATTCCAGATGAATAATTCGGCTTTCGCGCTCACCACTCATCCGTCCATCAGGCTACCCGTCTGGCCGCACACATCCATCACGCTCTTGACCAACGTAAAAAGCTTGGAGCAGTTCTTCTGGACCTAACCACAGCCTTCGACAAGGTCTGGCACGACGGATTGATCGCAAAGTGCGTGCTGTTAGGCCTCCCAGAAGACCTAACTGGTCTCACCAAGTCCTAAACAAATCGATGCTGGCGTACCTCAAGGTTCCCCGCTGGCCCCAGCCTTATTTAACCTCTTTATTTCAGATATGCAGAGAAAAGAGCACTTGACGTCTCGTTCTACGCTGACGACACTGCTTTCTTCACAGCCACTAGGTTCGAAGTCACAATTCATGAACGTTTACAGAAGCAGCTCGATCATGCGGTTAAGTGATTCAAATTCTGGAGGTTGCAAATCAACCCCCTGAAAACCCAGGCCATCACTTTCCATAAGAAGCGTTACGCACTGCGCGTCTCGCAACTTAAGATCGACACCGCAATAATTCCATGGCTGGATAACGTCACGTACCTAGGTCTTCACTTCGACCGGCGGTTCGGTTGGCATTCCCAAATCCAAAAAGCAATCCAAAAAGGTTCGGGGATAGCAAACCTGCTATCTTCTCTGATCTGCCCTTCTAGCAGACTTCCCATCTCCATCAAATGCTTATTTTACAAGATGTTAATTCGGTCCGTACTCCTCTACGGAACTAATGTCTACTTCAAGTTTGTTACTCCTAACGAGGTCAAACGGCTTCAAGTTTACCAAAATAAGCTCCTCAGGGGAATATTAAACGCTCCATGGTTTGTCAGAAATACTCAAATTCATAAGGAAACTGACACTCAAGAAATCAAGCACTTCATATCCCAATCATTCTACAAACAACAACTCAGCTCAAGTTCTTCTGAAAACGCGCTTGTTCGCGAGCTGGTCGACATGCTTTAAGCTTAGCACCGCGTCACCGCCATGCTCCCCCCTTTTCCAGGCTGAAACGACCTCATCCGTCGCTACAGTCATAACGTTTGCCCCTATACAACAGTATCCAGTTGTGTGTTAACTCGGGTTTGCGAATCAATAGAATCGCCGGGCCCTCGTGCCCAATAACGGCAAGATTTGTGCGCTTGCAATCCCACACCGGATGGTGAGCGTTGAAATCTCCACGGATTATTTTTAGGATTGGTCCGCGAAGAGCGTTTTGAAGGCAAATGAGTCCTGAGTGCAGCATCCTGTACAGGGAGGTGATTACGATTGGACGATCCTGAGTTTCCACCTGGATAGAGGTGGATTCGATATTTGATGACGGTACAATTGAAGGCAGAAGGTTGTGTTTGATTCTCTTTTTGACTAGGATAGCAGTTCCGCCACCGTGAGTTGGGACACTTTCATTCCTCTACACCGTGTAATTTAGAAGGGAAAAATGATGAGAGGGTTTTAGGAGGGTCTCTTGGAAAAGTGATACATCGATGCCTGAAGACGAAAGAACGAGTCAACGAACAGCTCCACTTTTTATCGCGTAAGTTGTTGGCGTTCCACAACATAATTTTTAGCATTTTGGAAGCAGCCATTTCGACGAGTAAACAACCGCTGAAAGCTAGACGGCAAATAGGTTGCCGCTTAGGCGGCTACATTGGTAAGGAATTGTTGGGATTGAAAGAACTGCAGGATGCTGAGCATCTGCTGCAGTGTGAAGGTAGTTGGAAGACCCGCTGACAGTGCAGGAGGATGCATTGGGGCAGGAGCTGGGATATTGGCGGGAGCCGCCCGGTTGGAGGAGGCCAGCTTTTGAGCTAACCTCCTTTCCCCCTAGTTGCTCCACGCAGAGTTTGTGTTCCCGGAGGCTTGTCTGGATTGGATTGGTCTAAGATTCCTGGGAAGAGGTCGACAGCTACAGCCTGTATAATTATCTGTGTGTGGGTCTCCACAATTGCTGCATTTAGGTAGCTCTCGCGTACCTTGGTGCACGAATAGGTTTCATAGTGTCCGGCGCATTTGACACACCGGGGAGGCACTGGAACGAGCTCGCTACAACGAGAGCTGGAATAGCCAAACAACTGTCAGTTGTAGCACTGGACAGACTGGCTGTTGCCTCGCTGGAGTTCGACTATCACGGTTGACAGGCCTATTTTAGTGAGATTAATGATGTTCCTTTCTTCGTTAGGAACAACGACCTGGATCATGAAAAGGTCTTCTGGTTTTATTTTCCACCTTTGAAGAGATTTTGGGTGGAAACCTTGCGAAATGAGGTGTTCTTTGGCTTCGTCAACCGTTACAATCTTTGGGATGTTGCGGATGATGACTCGTATTGTCCTTTCAGAAGGAGGACAGAAGGAGTGAAATGCATATTTCCGGTCTTCAATGCTGTTGCTTGAAGAGAAGTGTTTGATGAGTTAATAACCTGGCTACTTACCTTAGCTGTCTGCTACTGTCTTAGTTATCAGCTTGGTGGACGCTGATCTGACGGCATTTCTGGAGGTTGATGGTTGCAAGTTGGCCTTGGCTCTCTGCTGGATGGGTTGGGTAGACGGCTTGGCAGCCTTTTTGCAGATACTCGATAAGTCCAAGACCCATCATCCGGGCATCGTCGGGGCTATCGTCGGCAGATTTCTCGGTTGTTGGACGGTTTGAGCAACTTTCCGGAGGCGGTGATGGCTCTGGCGTGCAGGACGCCATTGCCCCGCTTGTAAAACGTTTTCCGACGTTTAGAAACGTTTATGATGTTTGGGCGAAGGTGATGATGGAAGCGGTTTACAAGTCGATTGTTTGGCAATCAGTTGCGGGTAATTCTCGGAAGAGTAGGTAGGCTCGGAGGACCGGACACAACCGTTCTCTTCGGAAGCTAGCACTGAACTCGGGTTTCAATATTTACTTATATATTGGCAATTATTATGTACTGATAATTGTGATTTTCTTCCAATTAACCAATACATTTTCCTATATTTGAACTCTAATTTTTCCCTTTTATTATTTACATATTTCTCTCAGTGAAGTTTTGCATCAATGTTCATTCCTAGATCCTTAGCGTTGTTGATATATTTAATGATAATATTATTTATTTTCACTGGCACTTTGCGGTCTGATTATATGTGAATTGGGCATGCACATATTTACTTTCGTTAATTTTTATTTTCCAAGATCGGGTTCAATTAATTATCACTTATAGTAATCAACACAGGTAAATATTATGACTTCTGTGATTCAACCTGTTGTAATTTTCGTGTGGCTTCTTCGATATTGTCTACTATAGCAAGAATCGCAATATCATCAGCAAATGTAGCCATCGCAATATTTTCTATTTCTGGTATATCACATGTGTAGATAAATCATTGGTCCCAATCACTTCTTTGTAGTTCATCTACTTTAGCTTTTTATTGGAAAGTAGGCTTCTTTCTCTTTAACTTCTCATTCTGGTTGTAATGTAAGATTTTAATAGTTAAGTGTGTTGTTTAGGTAGCATTACAAATAAGACCGTCATGACATACTTTATCGAAAGCTTGTGCTTCATAGACTTTTTTAATTACAACTGCTATTCGATGCACCTGGTCAATTGATTAATGTTTGTTAATAGACTCTTAAAAATTAGAAACTGGTGTATTGGCATTAGATTTTTTCGGGCTATAATAAGAATCAAATGAAATAAAATATAATGTACAGAGTGTTTAGTTATCAACGGGTATGCGACGGGATTTATAAATATTCACAACTCAATTTGGCTATCTATGAAATATTAAAATGGTTTGAATCTATATTTTTATATCACATGACATGACAATTTAAATAAATTAAATGTTTTTTAACATATATCGTGTACGTACTGATAAAAATATACATATTATAGCATCAAAATCTTTTAGGACGTATTCAGTTTACTTATCCGTTCTCTATACGAGCTGTAGATCAAAGCTTTTGTTTGTTTGATTAGGCTTATTCCTGTCTGGATGGGAGCGTATCCTGAAATATGTCACGACCTTTTGGAATATTTTCGTAACAATCCTATTCTGTCCAACCGGAAAGTGTAAACCTCTTACACAAAAGACCAGAACGGCCCAGTTCTCATCTTTGACCTGAACGGTATTTGGCCTTTGTAAATTATTGTCGCTTTGGTGAATTTATGGTAATATATGATGTACCCATCGCCTCATATAAATCTTGATATAAATACCCAGATAGATACGGACGAACGCTTTTTGATCTATTTAATCCACTTATTGTTTAACGTAAAAATTTATAATAAATTAAAAACAACAGTATTAAATCATCTTAACACTAATGTAAATGTAGTCACCAAAAAATAATAATAAACACTATGAAGTAAGTTATTTTATTTAGGCATTTTAAATTATTTTATTAGTATATTATTAATATTTATTAATATGCTTTGTGGTAGTTAATTTTTGATGAGAATTTTGAAAACTATGATAATTAAAGGCATTGGGTTATTGATTTTGTGTTCGTTTTTTTTTTGCTTTTTTCGTTATTTAATTATTAGGTATAGTATATTCAAAATAACAGTCAAATCACGTTATCAAGATCATTGATATATCGCCCGCCGCAATTTGTATATTCGTTTTAGAATCGTATTTCTTTTTACAGGTGACTGTTTCAGGCATATACTTTTAGTTACTATTTTCGGTTCTACTAGTTTTATTCGAATGCTTTTTAACATTCTGGTTCTGTCGTCTTAGCCGCGACCTAGACAATAATATGCTGAATTTATCCTTATATATATTTATATGTAACATATATAGTTATATAATTTTTTTGGTGGTTTGCTTGTAAATAACAATATATTGTATATTAATATAGTAGCATTTTGTAACGCTACTTTTCAATATTATTAATGTAATAGGACAAAAAGTTTAAAATTATTAATGATAAATAATAAAATATTTTAAACTATTTTTAGGGCAATTATAGGTAATATATTTTCGATTTTTGTTCAAGTTTTTGATTGTCAAAACTTCTTTCCTAAAATCTTGAAAACTAAATTTAGAAAACTCTTCTTTGTTATTGAACAATTTGTTTTCTTGACTATTAAAAAATACAAGAAAATAATAATGGTCGGGACACTTTTTGGTTAAGATTCATTTTATTAGCATGTAAGACAGAGAAATTTGAACATTTCAATAAAATGATCCATTCAGCGAAACATTCTATGGTTTGAGAATATTTTGAAAGAGAATCCTTAACTTCTGCATCTGCAAAACTCGGTTTAAAAAATCAGTATGTGGTATTACAAATAATGCTGAGATTGTCACAAAAAATATCTTCCATTTTAACTTAAAAGTACAAATACAGTACAACAACCCAATTCGAAATTCAAGGCACTAACAAGAATGAAGGAAATAAATACATCAGGTACTACAACAAATTTACAAATTAAGCAGTAGTTGAAAATACCACTTATTGGGCGTTTAAAAACCCCATTAGATTTTTGGCAAGCTCATAAAATGATATTACTTGTATTATATTAGTTACATTTAAAATATTCTGCTATATCCATAACATCTATTTCATCGAAACGATTTTTTTCACAATCTAGCCAAATCATTAAAAATAGAAGAAATCGTATCACCGGAAAAAATCTGAACCTGTATATTATATTTTTGAATAGTGATCAAAAAATATTTCCGTTCAATAATAAATGAAACATTTAGTTTATTTGAAAAGGCTCTGGTAATTATTGTGCCACCATTTTTAGTTATGTCATGGATTAGCTTTTTTCTATAATTAGGTCTATGTGTTATTTTTATTTAATATTTATTGTAAATTTTTAGTTTTTAGGTTTTGTTTAAGTTCTGTTCTATATTTGTTATTGTATGTTATTTAAAAATAGCGATTAACATATTAAAATACGATAAAACATCTCTGGTATTATTATTCCATTAAATTTTATAGAAGCACAGAACATTCAAATATAAAATTGTATGGTAATAGTATTCAGTAATTATTTATTTCCGTTTCTTTTTGAAATTATTACCTGAAGGAATATATGACATCTCCGTCTCGCTTATACTACCGTTGGAAAAATAAGTTCATTTAAAACAAACTGCTCCAAGTAATTATCTCTGTCCTTTTCTCTCTCACAATTTGTTAAGGAAAGAATTCGTAAATTTTCGTCTGACATCACGAATAAAAGAAAAAAAAACACTTGGACCCTGCATAGTAATTACTATTTTCAGTCGATAGTTCTCAACATTAATTGTTATTATGGCATATATATACACACAGAAATAAGAAAAGTAGGATGCAAAAAGTCTAAGAACTGAGTGTGGATATAGTAATACCGCAAACAACAATGTTATTTAAATGTTATTAAACGATCTCAGGAATCAATTTTATTTATTTGATAGATGCTATATCTAGATCTTTTTATTAACTATCAACATTATGTACAAAGTCTAGTTTACACAAAATTCTCCAAAACGAACTATTTATCTATATATTAAAACAAAAAAACAAATATAACCTAAGATTGGAATAAAAGAAATCGGTTAGATGTTTACATTATCAATCTTATTTTTGTGCATTTATACCTTCGTTCCTCTAATAACTTTTTAACTGCTATAATCTGTATTTTTATATTTTGTAGATCGCTGTACACAAAATGACAGATGACGTTCAAAATGAAAAGTGTCAATAATAATTTTGACAATCTTTTTAAGAAGGTGTCTCAAAAACCAATTTCCTGTACATTTTAACAACATACATTTGACCTTTACTTAACTATTGTGGTAAAAATAAGGTGGTAGTCGTTGATTTTTAGTGAAATTGAATGTGGTGTATACTGAGCAAACATGTCGGAGATGATTTGTGTGTTTTAAAAATGCTGATATTGATTTTCAAATGAAGAACCAATTGAAACAGCTGATTAAGTTCATTATAAAACAATATGACAAAAATTTAATATAAGGAATGAACTACAAACATTGGTTGACTGTTCAATGGTAGAACTCTGGAAATAAAGATTCGGGAATGAAATTTTATGGTAGAGCTTCTGTGTTGAAAAAACCCTTTGATGCATTACTGCATAACCAATTTTCTATCATGTGTCAATGTCAAACACTCGATTTATATTATATTTATATTTAAATTCAAACACTCGATTTATATTATTAGTTATGGAGTGTGATGCTAGGGCTAAGTCAAAGAAAAAATGATTTATAAAAAATATTTATGGTATATGTAAACATGCAACAATGTAAACTACATAAGAATAAGTCAATAAAATAATTTAAATTTCATATAATTAATTTTACGGTTCTATGCATATTGATTTATCTAAGCATATTAAAATGTCTTGAAATAAAATCGAAAGAAATAACGAAGGGTGCTGTAATTGGAGTAAATTCCTTCGTAAAAAAAACAAAATTAAAACCTGAATAGGACAGAGTTGCAACTCATTCGCCAATAGCGTGAGGAATTGAAAAGTCCACAGTCTTGCTTTAATTACTTTTTTCTCTCGGTCCGCACATAATCAACATTTTCCGAAAACCAAAAAAAAAAGATTGCCGTTCAATTTTTTAGACGATTCGGAGAGTTCGAAACAAAAAGCGCACAAATTGAAATTTAAAAGGGGTAGAGAGTCGTCCCCCAAAAAATATACTTTGAAACAGCATGTTTGTGTACCGTTTAATTTCGCTTTTCTTTTTAGTCGAGAAGCGGGTTTTTAATTTGTCCGAAAGCTAACAGAAAGAGAGCAAGAGAGAGGCCAAAGCGAGGAGAAAGATGAAAAAACGCAATTAGAAACGGATGACATTTGCTACAGATAAATTGGTGACGACAAAAGATATACTTTTAATGAAAAATATGGGGACAAAAAAGAAAATATTTGTAATTACGGGGGTTTTAATTAGAGGACATTTTTCTCATACCACTGATTTTATGTACTCATCCACGACTAAGTTCTTTGTCGTAATTATAAGTTACAATAAACCATTCGTAACGTGTTAATTGATCTAATCCAATCTATAGAAAGCAACTCTAATATTTAAAATATGACATGAAATATACCAAAATTCGTCACTTAAAGTGTTTAACAATGAATTTCATAATATTATATAGATTAATTTTCATAAATTGTTTCAATTGCAAACAATAAGTGAGTTCTAAGTTATTAAAATAATGTAATTTTGGAAAACTATGTAGAAATCTTCAAGAAATATTTTATTTATTTATTTATTATTTTAAATAAATTTAAAAACACAATTATCAAAAATATTTTTTGAAAATTGATATTATGTTGTATTATTTTACATATTGTATATATAGAAAAGTAGCCCACAATGTTACATATACAAAAAAATATTGAGGACATTGTCGGGTATAAAAGCAAAACTATAAGATTGATTTCTTTTCTTTTGATCTGAAATAGAGATACGGTTCGAAAGAGAGATGTTGGTCTGATACTATTCAATCACTAGCACATTTTTACAGTCTTTCAGCATTTTGAAATCGTGCGCCAACTAAAATATACCGTATTGATCCGAACAAGTGATAATCAGAAATCACTGTGTCCGGTAAGGTCATTCAGTTTGTTCACCTGCACCTTCATGGATACTAAGAGTAATAAATTATAATAAAATAATTATAATAAATAATAAAGTCAATTTGGTTTTAGCAGCCTGACATCTTGCTGAACTGACTATATGCTCAGCAACACATTATGGACATTAATATTCTACTTTGGTGTCGATGTGGATGGTAGTCCTGAACAAACCCATGATTTTTTCCTTTGAAGTTATTCTCACAGTTCCAATATACCACCAAAAACTTTTTGTTGTCCGACTATTAATGAAACCGTAATGTTTAAAGGGTTGGAAATAACATTCTCAGTCAGTTAGTGTAGTACTCATTTTCCCCATTTTGTATCGTTGCGATCGCATCTCTGCATCAGGAAACAGTTGATTCGTCAACTGCTAAGCTGTCTGAAAATTCAAACCAACAAATATAACAAATTTCTATAATGCAAGTAGATACATGTAGAGGTTAGTTTGTTTAATACTTGTTTACATTTATGTTTCGTATTTTCACCAATGGATATTTCTGATCAAAATACCTACAAGCACCTCATATATTGCTTTCTCGGAGGTCTTTCTCGCAACTAAAAAATATTGTTGAAATCAAATGGATTCTCGTTCCGGAAGTTCTTAATTTTGAGTAGAACTAAAATTGGAAAAATACCTATTAGGCCAAATAATATGCCTAAAATTTTTTGGTGGTAGTTCTTCAGGTAGTTTACCATTTTGTCATTGGCACTTGGTACTTGGTGGGCGGAGTCCAGTAGAAATAGAAATTTTAGAATATTGAACGCCATATTATAGATAAGGCTTTTGTACCATAACACATTTGTTGCAATATAGTTGAGTACATATTACTTATGAACATATGAACATATATACATTTTTTATCAATTACATCTTACATTCGATATGCTAAGTACAATCTTAATTTACAAATTAATTTATTTTTATTTTTCTCTTTAAACAAGTTTGTGTGGCTTGTTTCGCTTCAATCTTCTGATTTCTTGCATGTTGTTCAGTAGCTGTATTGCTTCCATGTTGCCGTGATTTAGCAACCTTACTTCATGTTTTAAGGCGAAATCTTGAATAACCTTGTATATCCATTTGATTTCGAGGTCATAGTTCAGCTCTTCGTTGATTACGTATCGATAAGCATTGGTAATTAATCGTAGAACTTTGTTTTGGGTGCTCTGGATTACTGGTTGGTTTGATGTTTTAGTGCAACCCCATATTTGCACTCCAGAGATCCAAAATGCCTTTATTATACAATCTCTTTAGTTTTAGGTCAAGTTGAGAGTATCTGTCGACTAAAAAGTACAGTTGCTTAACTTTGAGTCTAATCTGCTCTGCTTTTTGTTTAACGTGATATTTACGATTTAACCAACCATCGAGATGTATGCCGAGGTATTTAGCTGATTCTGCTTGAGGAATCTGGCATCCGTCAAGAGATAAAATTATGTTTTTGTCATTTCACCACAACGGAAAATTAACATGGACAACTTTAGAACTATGAAGCTGTATTTTTCAGTCTCTAGTCCATTTTTAGATCTTGTTGACCGCTATTTGTAATTTCTCTGCAGCCTTAGACATAGAGATACATTTTTTGCTGTGATAACTGTGTCGTCGGCAAATGTTCCAAGTACTGTTTCTTTTGTTGTTGGTCACAACCGGTCAAAAGCTTGTGGGACATCCAGGAATTTTACAGTGCAGTATTTCTTTCCTTTAAATACCTTTTCAACAACCGCTGTTACTCTGTGCATTTTTGGCGATTTCGAAATTCAAACTGGAAATCTGGTATTTCTATAAATTGTTTAATAAGTTTTAACAGTTGTTTCTCAAATAACTTTGATATACATATATGTGCTACTTGATAGCCTTTCCGGGTATCAAAATAATACCGATAGGGAATCTTTAAAACCAGGATGAGCTTACTTGTTTGTACTGAAAATGTTATACTGTCAGAAAGATGGCATTAACTATAGAATAAAATTGAATTTAAACACTCTGGCTAAAAATCTTGGTAATCATAATTAGATAATTGACAGTGATTTATACTACATATATTACTTATTAATACAATCCCTTTTATCCTAATTTGATATTACTTTTATTTCAGTTTCAACTGCTTTTTTTTGATTACCATAATTTTTAACTTATCAGGGAACAAAGGAATAACATTTGGCGATGTTTGAACTAGATGATAGTAGTATTCCAAAGTTTCATAGTCCTATCATGTGGGTTTAATAGTCATCTAATAACAGTTTCTATTTCTACTGTAAGCTGAAATTATCTTCCAATTAACTAATATATTTGTTGGATATTTAAATTTAGTTGACTCCTTTTATGCTTTAAAAAATGAAATATATTGAAAAATATAATATAGAGAAAATAATGAATATTTTTTTATATTCCATTAATTTCTTTTCATTTCTATGTTTTCAATTAATAACAGCAAAATATCTGAAAAAAGTATTGATGAACAGGATATTGATTCTATCGAAATAATATGTTCTTTTATCGACATGAAAAAATAGTCAGGATTAGTGGATTACTAAAGGTTTCGGGACTTCATATCAAGAGTCCTTATCGGATTTCCGTCAATCAGAACATTTTTCTAATCAACGAGGTCCCGTCGACAATGCGGCACGAAAAAGTTATCATAATTGATATCTTAACTTTCTATAATGGCCATGTGGGTCTTTTGATCTAGACCCAATCCGCAACGTATGAGAAACATAAAAGATTTACACGTTTCATTTCTTTTTTCTACCCTCCTTATAGATAGTGGCTCTATTTTCGTATTTTATCGATAATCCAGACATGCTCGGTCATATATATATTAGGTGCTTGTATGTATCTTGATCGACTATATCTAATGCTGAATGTACAAATGATAAATTATGCTTAAGAAAATTGTTTAAATTTAAATTTACGAAAATTATAAAGTTTTTTTAAAGTATAGTTTAGGGGTCTAATTTAGTATTTTTTGTAATATTTGTGATATGGAAAAGAATTATGACTTGAGACAATATAAAATATCGCATTGTAACGAATGTCTGATGAAGATAGGCCTTATCTTGATCTTGATAAGAAAGACATCGAGCCCTCTTGCTGTCTCATCGGCTCAATGTCGAATGTTTCGGATAATGGGGGTTACTTTGGATATATTTGGGGCTAGAGGAGGATAGGTTAAACTGAAGTTAATTTCAGTTTAGCAATTAATAGTCTCATGAAGCGATCTCGTGGCAACCTCTACGCAGGCAAGAAAAAAACAAGATGTTTTGTAACTGATGTTTAAAATGTTACTTTAATATATTTTTCTTTCTTTCAAAAGCAATAATCAAATATGTTACAATAGTAAAGGAAGTGCTGGGAACTCCCTTAAATACTAGTAGATATAGTAATATGGAAATTATAATTTATTTTTTGTGAAATATTTTAAAGTATATGGTAATTAAAATGCGCGTTGTAATAATTGTGTGTTGTAACTTTGTTTACCGAGTAAATAAAAATTGGGAACCATTCGAAAATAAAAACTCATGTTCTATTAGGAAATTTAAAAAAGTGAAAAATACCATATTTATATAGATATTATATTGATATGATAATATATATTACGTATTGAAAGGCTATATCTATTATTATATTAATATATCAAGGATATCTTATTAATAATACTTATTGTCTGAAATACACTGATTATAAGGACCCTCCAACTTTTCGATACTATTTTTGTAGTACGATTTTTCTTTTGCTTCAAAATAGGCCTCAGTTTCGGAGATCACCTCTTCATTCGACGAAAATGACTTCCCAGCGAGCATTCTTTTGAGATCTGAGAAGAGGAAATAGCCGCTGGGAGCCAGATCTGGAGAATACGGCGAATGAGGAAGCAATTCGAAGCCTAATTCATGGATTTTTGCCATTGTTTTCACTGACTTGTGACATTGTGCATTGTCTTGGTGAAGCAGCACTTTCTTTTTCTTTAAATGTGACCGTTTTTAGGCTCTTTCGTGCTTCAAATGGCCCAATAACGCTATGTAATAGTCGCTGTTGATGGTCCTTCCTTTTTCAAGGTAGTCAATGAAAATTATTCCATGCGCATCCCAAAATACAGACGCCATAAACTTGACTTCGGAGTGAAATGATGGAGCCATGATTCATCCATTGTCATATATCGACGCAAAAACTCACGGTCATTCAAAACCATTTTGTGGATATTTTAAATGTTTTCGTCGGTAACAACCCCTTTTGGGCATAAATTGCGTCTTCGGTGTTCATTTTACCACGTCTAAACTTAGCATACCAATCCTTGATGGTTGATTATCCTGGGGCAGTGCCCGGAATCTTGGCATCAAGTCAAGTTTTTGCTTCAACTGTATTTTTTCTCTTCAAAAAGCAATATTTTATCAACACGCGAAATTCCTTTTTATCCATTTTTTCACAATAACAATAGTTGCTTCACTCAAAATGCTATAATTCACAAACTCAAATTTATACACGCATCTTTTTAGGGTTAGGGCTAACTGAAAAACATATCGATTTAATTCTAGTAGCGCCATCTATGGGTCAGGCCGGGGATTTTTAAATTGACCTGTTAATTGGTTTACAGATTTTAAGTTGTCCAACTGAAAAAAAAAACACTGATTTCTAGTTTTGAATGTATACGAATTAAATTGAAAATGACCAGCTTATTATATATATGACATAAATGAAAAATTATAACATTAGGCAAATATAACTATTATTAATCAAGATCCATCAAGACTATAAAGCATGCATGTACACATCCATCTTGTAGTAGAAGAATTTTGTCCAATAAAAAGTCAATTGATCTGCACTCGTCATATTATTCATATTCTATGACTATCCATATGTATTTGAAGAAAGTGGCTTGGCAGAAAATATTTGATTGTCATTTAATTGGTATAGAGATTGCTGAAACAAATTATATAATTTTCTTCTGAAATATTGGGCTATTTGCAAGAAATACAAGTAAGAAATATATATATATATATATCATATATTGCGCTAAGAATATTCAAAATATATTTTTGTATTTTAACATCACTTTAGGTGAATTTTTATATATTGTATTATAAATTAGATAGGCATACTTTGTATTATAAAAGACTTACCTTGTATATTATTCGTAGCTGAACTTAGTTGATTATACTAGAATTTATCAGATTTAGCTATATCTTGACTATAAATATTAAGTCTCAAACGATATGTTTTAAATAAGACTGAAAATATAACAATGTAGGTACATTTTAATAGCAAATTATCTTACCATCAGACCAGAGAAACATTCTTCATCTTAACAAAAACACAATGAAACAGAACCGATACTTACGTTCATAATACATTTCTTATCATACAAATTTGCATTTAAATTATGCATTCCCCCCATAAATTTGATGGGTATATAATTTATAACATCCACATATATCTACGTTACGGTTTCTTTCTCGTAAAACTACCATAAAAAACTACAATGAAAAAAATATACGCGATAAAATTTGAATGAAAGTAAAAGTCTTGCGTAAAAGCAAAAAATGGAACACTTTGTTTTATGTATTGTTTTACAATTACGCATGAGCCTGAGGGGATCTCTTTTGGGTTATTAAAGATATCCTAGTAAAAATATTATTAAGCGCTGCTTTATATCTATCGTAAAACTTTTATATTCACGATGTTCACGGTTCATATAATGTATCAGATGATATATTTATTTTTCGTTTGGATATTACAACGAACAATTTATGAAATTTCTGAAATTTAAGAAAAATACAGACATGTTATGAATTTTTGCATTAACAGTAAATTAAAAGTGTATTCATGAAATACAATTCAATACGTTTTCATTGGTGTAGACTTTCAAATAATAACTTTTAATTACTATGAATAATAATATGTCTATATATGTCTATACGAACATAGAAGCCCTATTCTAATATAATCTCTATTCTAATATAAACGAAACCAGATACACAAATTTCTAAGACCATCCAGTGGCAAAGAAATATCACTCAGTCGAATGCTATGTGAGTATACTTCTTCAAAAATAAGTTGATCCATTAATTCCATATCATGCAATCCCACAATATTAATATTGAGAAAGAAATATTGAGATTTGAATAAAGTAGCGATATTGAAGTGTCTGTAAAGCCCCGTTTTCCAAGATTAAAAATAGCTATGCTGGTAAATATTTTATCAAACCTACATTTCAGAGTCATCTGTCAGGTAAGAGGATTTCTAAGATGATATCAAAAGGTAGCAGGTATTAAAAATTTATAAATAATAAAATAAATTTTTACTTTCCTAACACAAAACTAACACAAAAGTCGCTTCCCTTTGTCAACTTAAAACACTTTTAAGACATGCAAATTTATTGAAGTTCATGGGTAGATGACCTAAAAGAGATGATACAACTATTGAAGGATCGATAAATGATAAAATAATGGATGTATGCTTTTATATAAGCCACCATTTTACTTTTTCGACATCTCGCCAATTTAATGGGAGTATTTCATGTTAATAATAATGAAGGAAGGGCAATGCGAGATGACAAGAAAATATAGCAATGACTGTAAATCGGTAAATACAAGAATTTTAATGTGGTGGATTATATTCTTGAATTATACAGACAATATAGAAGAATTGACAATGTGGCAAAATAATGTCTGGTAGAATTGTCGATCCAGAGACTTTTGTGTGCCATATAGGAGAGTGTCATAGTGGAGCTATATAACACATACGAATCTATCTATTATTGGTTATACAAGTAAGTAGGTAATAGTAAGTATATCTAACTAGTTTACTTAACTTTTAAAATACATATGCTAAATTTTCATGACGATTTCATTGAGCCTGCATTTGGTAGAGTGAGTGTATCCACATCTAAAAACAGCTTGGCTTAAATAAATAATTAATTGTCTATTTTGAAATACTCTATAGACAGACGGTTGTTAGTGTCTCAATTACAATATTCAATACAATTATTTTACAATTACAAGAGATTTTTGTTGATCATTCAGAATGTGAAAAAAATAAATTGAGAGGTAGGCATAGAAAGTCTAAACTAATTTAGATTACCATATGGGGACATATGTTACAGGTGGGTTGATTTTCACATTTAGGTAATTATCTTAAAATATCTCTGGAAATTTATTCAATTCAATTGTTATAATGAATTATTAGCTTTAATTTAAGTTATACTATGTCTCCGTAAAAAAATCGTTGGGCTTTAGTCAGGTCTCTTCGACGACCAGAAGAACTTAGTCACAGTTTAAAAGCGGCTACTTCCAGTCCTGCAGTAATTAAGCAAATTATTCTTAAACTGTCCTGTATAAAGTGGATTTATACTTCAAAAATAGAGACATTATAATTTTCTTGAAATTGTAAGACTAGTAAAGCACTAATAAACTAGTGCTTTTACGTAGTACCATATATCGATCGATTGTTGTAGGTAATAATAGGCAAAAAGGTTGGAGTTGAATTTAATTTAGTTAAAATAATATATTCCTGTGTCTTATTTTAAAAATTTATTGAACAACCCTCGTGTTAGGGATGTCGACCACGGCGAAAACTATCGATATTTAAAAAAGTATGGGTATATTGGCTTCTCGGCTTTTTTAATAAATCTATTTCAATTTTTTTATAACCAGGACAAACATGGATATTTAAAAGGAAATATAGGAAAATCAAAAAATGTATATATCTTCCTAAAAAATATCGATATTTTTAATATCTTGATCGTGATCTAACTATATAAGAAATATTTTTAGCGAATTAGGACATAATTCAACAATTTCATAACAACATACCGAAAGTATTGTTAGTAATTCAAAAATAATATTTTCCATATAGAGTTTCCTATTTTAGAACCTCCTACCCAAATGTGGTTTATCTGGAACTGTTTACCGTTTTTACAGTTTAACGTGGGCTCCGAACCACGGTCCTCAGTTTTAAGCCTATCGACTGGCGAATGATTAATTTGGAGACCATCTTAGAAGACATCCACTCTTATTTACTCTGGTCACTGGGGTTTTACTGGGATCATTTTTCTTGTTGGGTTTTGCACTCTTGCCTATGGACAATAATAAATGTTAAACAATCACAAACATACATTTACAACCATATCCTAGCAGGATTCGAACCCGCGACTATTGGGACAGCTGGAGGACTTATATGATGTGCTGTTGCCTTTACCACTGCCTCAACTAAGCTGGCCATAAAGATTTTAATACAAAATGTGCCAAGAAATTCTAACCTTTGGTTTGTTTTGTAATTTTAATAATTTATGACTGAGCAGTGTTATTCATTAAATAATTATTTGTTGAAATTGTAATTTTAGTAATATAAGGAGATATTATTTAATAGGGAAAACAGTATTGTGTATTGAGAAAATATGAATATTTTTTAAATATATTTAATAAAGATATATTTTTAATGAACTTATAAAATTAAGTACCAAATTTTTTTAAAAATTTTAAAGGTTTATTATATATTATATTTTTATATATTTAATTAGTTATATTGAAAAAAATCGAAAATTATAAGTGAAAAAAAATCGATATTTCTTTGGCATTTCTACCTCGTATATCTGATTAATTCGTAAACATTTTTCTACGGCTTTAAAAAATTTTGTGGTCGTATCAGAGCAGGAACAATACGATTTTACGTACGAAGAAAAAACAAAAAACAGTAATGTACATTATCGAGAAACCAGATTCACAGTTGAATAAAATATTGTCGAAGCCACATAATGTAGGCTCTTTCATGCAAGAGTGCCTATCAAATTAAAGCTCGCATTCAAACTGTCACCATACGCATGTATTTTTAATTTATGAAAAGACGGACAAAAAGCTGGAGGCTACTAACCACCCCTTGATTAGGGAGAAAGCCGCCACTGTCAGGGGTGGCCCATCGCCCTAACGCGGTGCCCCCGTCGAGCGCAACCCTTCTGATTCGTCTGCGGGTTAGTGGACCGTCTCAATTAATTTCGGAAAGTCCGCGCTTTTTGTGTCATTGGGAAAATCAGGTTAGTTTTACAAGGTCCCCTCACGCGTTCAATGAGTTTCCTTTTTTATTACGTCAGCGCTTTTATTGTCATTGTTTCAAAAAATAAATGTTTTAAGCGTTTGTAAAATACGTGATGTTTTTTATTATTATATTGGGTTACATATTTAGTTACATAGTAACAGCAAACTCACGTCATCAAGATATTTAAAGTATAGCCTGCCGCAAATTGTAAATTCGTTTTACAATCAAGAATTATGGACACAGAAGGAATCTTTTAGTTTTATTCTAGTTAAAACAAATGCAATGCTGTCTGGTGCTTTCGAACAAGTAATGTAATATTGGTGATGATAACGATACGTTATAAACCGGTAAACGTTTTACCGCTTTGCTAGTTTCGATAAATTTCAAATCGCTGCTTATTAATACTCTGGTTGAAAATGCCGAATCCAAACAGAACAGGCTGCGTCTCTCATCAGTTACTACGAACAAGAACGAAATAATACGTTTAATATTAAGTTGCTGCAGTTTTTGTTGGAAACATGTCTCAATGTGTTGTAAAACTGAATATTAAGATGAGCGCAGTCACTAAAATATTTCAAAAACTAAAAAATATAATCTTGAATTCGCCGAAAAGAAACTCATACGAGGCGAGTAAATCAAGATAAGCTTGATGTTAGCTCTATCATTGTTCAAATATATATAATTTTTTTATTATTTAATTAATATATTGTTACTAGTCGTTTTCGTCTAACCTACAATTTGTCTTTATAATAACTTAAATCTAGGTATATAACCAAGAGGACCCATCGGCCCTATCTCAGTCTCTGGTGAATTAATGCTTATACATGTCACTGCTGAATTTTTTAATATATGCACCTCACTACACAACACTACACAAGATCAGATGGTTTGATTCTTTTGAGTCTGTGTCGTGTTCTGGTGGTATCCAATAGTTACAATATTTCAATATTCGTATGAGAATGGGGTCTTTCCTCATGTCCCTTTGCAATTCTCTGGATTTCTTGACTGACTGTGGGTATCTGAAGATCTCGATGTAGGTAATCAATTTTATAGAATATGGGTGCACCCACAATACCTCTCAGGACTTTGTTCTGAAAAATTTCTATTTGATCTATGTTACTTTTTACTCTTTGCTTATATAATAGCAATTTATTATGTACTGATAATTGCGATTTTCTTCGAATTAGCCAGTACGTTTTCCTATATTTCAATTCCAGTTTTTTCTTTTCTTCTTTATATGTTCCTTCCAGCGAAGTTTCGCATCGAGGTTCATTCTAAGATATTTAGCGTTGTTGCTATATGGAATGATAATGTTATTTAATGTTATTGGTGCTTGTACGGTCTGTTTATAGGTGAACTGCACATACTTTCCATTTATGGTATATCACAAGTGTAGAGTAGATAAATCTCAGTACAGGTCTCAGTACACTTCCTTGTGGTACACCTGCTTTAGCTTCTTTATTGTAGAGTAAACTTCTTGTTTGGCTCTGAACATTCTGGTTGTAATGTATGATTTTAATAGTTCGGTGTGTTGTTTTATTAAGAAATATTTACACCTATAGTAACAGCCTAAACTAAGGGTATATACAGTGATATCAAAATGGCTTTACGAGAAAACACTGTACCTAAGGAAACAATAATTAAATATAAAACGTAAATATGCTTTCTAATAAAAGTAACATATATTTGATATATAGTTGTTAATTAGGTGGATTAGATCTCCAGGGAATACTACTAAATAAAAAATGCGCCTAGAACTCTACCTCATGTGAAAAAGAGTTGTAGAAAAAGACAATGTAAATATAATAAAACACAACATTTATACGATAGTGTATACATTAGATGTACTATAATGTTAAAATAAATTATATTTGATAATTTTTTTGTTAAATTATTTTATTTATGTTAAGTTTTTGTTTTGTCACAACTAAAATGAGCTAAAAAATGTTGACGTCATCAATTTAGATGACGTGGCTTCACTGTTTTATTGAACGGACTATATGTTCAATATGATCTACCCGTTTCACTATTACGTTTCAGCCTCAGCACTGACAATCATGCAGATTTTGTTGTATTTCGTGTATATTCGAATGCACTAACGCTCTTTCAGAGTACTTTATTGATAGACACACGAAAAGCGGGATTGCCTCAACATTGACGAGGCAAAGTCTCCGTTCATGACTCTTGGTATATTTTCTCTTAAATTATCTATCAAGATTTCCTTTCTCCTCTCCTAAATTACTGGTTCTTTAGAGGCGTTTTGGATCACCCTCTTTATAGGTTCTAGGGGAATATTGTAAAGAATACTGGTTTGTTAGTGAAGCAATACGGCTCATCTATGATAGCTCGCAGCACTTTATTTTTGAACTTGAAGAATGTAAAGTACATTTTATATTCTGCAACTCCTAAATATTCAAATCACGTGTATTGGTTTTTACTTCATTATTATACTAATTTTATACTCAATCAGTCCGGATTCCGACAAAAACATTCAAAAATCTACCAGGTCTAGTGACACAACAAAACACGAATTACAATAGCTACATTTGCGAATGATACACCACTGTTAGCACTGTACAAGCGGACAGCTATAAACTAACAGAGTGGATCCAACAACAGAGAATAACTGAGTTAAATTAATTAAATGAGCAAAAATCTATTTCCATTAATTCTACCAACCAGAAACTGGACAATCTACCAGTCTTGAAATTGAATGGTGCAATATATTGAATGGAATGGAAGTGGTAATAGTTCTTTTTCTTTCTATAGTATTATATTTGACTATAGGCACTATTATGATAACATACTAAATTATATCTACATAGTTTGACGTCTAATATAATGCTCATGTATCTGTGAATGTATTATTGTCATCGTATTCATAATATGATATGAAGATATGAATAAAGTGAATATGATGAAAAAAACTGAATATCGTGTTGAATTGCGTTGATTAAGCAATGTTAATTAATAGAAGAACTTTGCTTTAGGATCGTTGGTCAACTATTTGACGTTTTAGTATTCGTATTCGCATTCTATAAATCCAAATAGGATATATGACGAACCGATAAACCAATCTCTCTGATCTCTCTGATTTTGAGCTTCATCTGCTATAATTGTTGACTAACGTGCTGGTCAAATACAATTTACTGAAAACAGTAAAATTAAAAGCGCTATTATTACTAATACTAATGCCAATCTAGTACTAATGTGTGCACTGGCAAAATTGTCTGCTCTTATACCACACTACACCTGATGAAAAAAGATTTGATCGGCTTTGTTGTGAGCTGAAAAACGAGATTGCCTCAACATTGACGTGATAAAACCTCTCTTCATGACTCCTAAATTAATTTAAGAAAAATAAAAAACACTACTGATTTATTTAAAGAGTCTTATTACTTTTTGATTGTATTATTAGAAGTCTTAGACTTGAACTAAAATAAGTTATTAACTTATAAGATCCATTTCGGTTATCTCTAGTAAGAAAATAGTATGTTACAACTTCAGTCTGAAAAAGGTGGAATTCAGATATGGGGAATTGATAATAATTATATCGGCTTATACCTATAAAATAAGCTATTAATTTATAATATACAACTTCATTCTTGAGCACATGGAATTCAGATATTGGATATTGAGAATAAATATATCGGCCTATATGACCCTTTTTTAAAAAGTTTTAGAACCAATGCGCTGCTAGTCAAACCCAAACCATAGTATCCTCATATGTATTAATCTATTAAACATCCCCAATCTCTTAACTAAATATATAACTAAACATTAGTCTGGTTACATCTGCCAGTTATTCAAGAAAGAATTCCAAGAGAAAACTATCCTTGAACTGTTAATTAACACACACCACATATATATATATATATATATATATATATATATATATATATATATATATATATATATATATATATATATATATATAGTAATAAATAAAGAATTTATAAATTGTTTAAGCATATTTACTGGAAATACAAACAATAATTAATGACAATATGGTGAATGAACTTTTATGTTTTAAACAATATATTTTACAAAATGTATAATTCATTATATATAAGTTCTCTGAAGAAATCAGGTATTCATATTTTTAACTTTTGAGTGATAACTTAAATTTAGTAATATAACGGATTTAATCAAATTTATTAGTAGTTTCTCTAGATTGACCTTTATTTTACGAAGAAATCGTCACTTTAAAGATCTTTTTGACAATGTTCTAAAAGGAACAACTTTTGATATTAATAAAAATATTTGTTCTTAGAAGTAAAAATCGTTAATTTCAATTGATTTTTTCTTTAAAACAGATTGATTGACTAAGGGTTTAGAGAACAAAATTATTATCGGATGGCGACATGTGTCAACTATATGGTGGATGCGAGATACTTCTTTTTCAAAAGTTGTTATAAATTATCAAGAGATAACAAATAGCTTTTCATAATAATAAGCATTTTGAACAACTGTTGTTTTTACAGTTCATAGAAGATTCTGATGATGTTGGTGTTTGTAAACAAGTTGTAAAATTTAAGCCTGATCGAATGTATATAGGGATTAATATTGGAAACAAAAGATTCTAACAAATATAACAAGAAAAATATTGCTCCACCCTTAGTTAAATCATAAAAGAAAACTAATCACCCTGTAACCAGTAAATTGAACTCAAATTAGCAGTTGCATTAGCCATCTCACATTTCCAATTGGAAGTTTAACCTTTATAACCACAACCTTTTTCAATACGTGTTATCACATCTTTATTATTTGGTCACAACTTGTGTTGTTTTCAGTTACTTGAAAATATTCTCTCATCGAAAACTAGAAAACATTTTCGTGCGATGATTTTTACAACTTTTGATATGAATTATCGACAGGATTGCATCAAGACTCCTGCACTCGAAACAAACGATCGCCTGTTCCTTCTGAATAACTGGACATGCAGCAACCGTTCCATTAAAGCAACGTAGTGCGATAAATTCCTAATGTTACACAACAATTTGTTTACGAGAAGTGCTTAATGAAATATGAAAAAGAAGGGTTATTCCTTGCCATCAGAATGCACAAATCGAATGAAACAACAATATATTTGATTGGGAAAAGCGAATTAACAAAAGTCCCGGGCATAAAAAGGACACGTGCTTTTGTTCGAAATTGGCTTTATTCATCATCTCCACATATCAAAATTGGCAATCTCCATCAAGATCCACACAATCATTCCAGCGCGGCTAAAACATTTCAATATCACTTTTATAGAACGATTTATCTGTTGCCTCGTCTGTCACCAGTTGCTGTCCACTCAGATAACGATCGTTTTGATTCCGGAGTGAAGTGATTGATCCATGATATCAATTGTCACATATCGACACAAATATTCCGTTTTGTTGCGTTTAAATATGGCCAAACACTGCTCAAAATCATTAACAACACGTTCTTGTTTTTGGTCAACAGTGAGCAAACGCGACACCCATTTTGAACAGAGCTTCTCATAGTCAAATGCTCACGCAATATAAAACCAACACGTTCTTTTAATATCTTTACAATGTTAACCAACTCACGCAACTTCACTTTTCGATCATTTAAAACGATCTATTGTGTGATATTTTCTGGTGTTCACCTCATTTGGAAGTCCACTACGTTCTGCACGATCGGTGTTTCTACGATC
This sequence comes from Rhynchophorus ferrugineus, assembly GCF_030347505.1. NCBI lineage: Eukaryota > Metazoa > Arthropoda > Insecta > Coleoptera > Curculionidae > Rhynchophorus > Rhynchophorus ferrugineus. The sequence continues at coordinate 69,428,176 of NW_027472581.1, forward strand.
ACGTTTGAAGTAATAGAAAACCAACGTTTAATTGTTGTTTCTGATGGTGCGGAGTTCTTATAATACTTTTCAAGCCATTGCTTTGCCTGAACGGTTTTTTCCGATCAAGAAGCAGTGTAAAATTTAAACGCCAAGTTATTTTTGATCCATTGTTTCCAAAATAATAAAAGTAGTGTCATTCTTAACATACTAACTCACAAACTTATGTGTAGTATATCATGCAATATTAATAGCTTTCTTTTGATGGTTAGTACTAACTAAAAAAGTGGTGAATGTAAGAAATGTAGGAATGAGGTACTGCTTGAATAAAAACTTGTTTATTGTTTTATTAAATGATACATGTGGTCGACGGGAGAATTGACGGGTTATTAGGTTAAGGTAAAGGAACTACGGTATCGCTGTTGAAGTGGTTCTGTTACAAGGGGGTATAGAAAGGAAAAAAGAGCGCGACGTCGTCGTGGTGGCCTTTTATAGCTGGGTATCGCATGGAACTTGCTGTAGGTGAATGCATGGTGGCCCAAAGGATCGTAGCGATCGCTACAAATGCAATAAAAGTAGCACCATCTATGTGTTAAGCCCGGGACTATTCAGGTTATGTATTAATGGATCATCCTCGGTAAAACCCTGATTTATACCAAATTACTTCTTTTTATTCCTGAAGAAGCCGTTGATGTATAAAATATGTATTGGAGGCACCTCAATCAGTGTGTAAAAAATGTTAAGGAGATTGATTCAGCATATGCAAATGTATTGTTCATCTTTATCAGATTACTTTGAAAAACAATAAAAACAATTCTCGTTAATAAATTATTGAATTTTCATTATTAGGCCTAAATGTAAATAGGAACTCTCGTAATTTAGGACTGGAAATACTTTGGAGAAGTCTATAAAGAATGCTTTGATTTCATGTTTAATTTTCAAAAAGTTATTCGATAAATTCAAATCAATAAATATAAGGATAGTATCATACTTTATCAATATCGGATATTTTATTCGGTAACTGTTTATAGCGAATTATATCTCAATTATATATCAAATTTGACCCAGTTTATAATATCGGAACGAAACTGGTTCCCTATAACATAAACACATTAATGTCGTAATCCCAATGCTGACCCTTATTTGGTTTCGATATCGGATCAAAAAAAACCATTTCCCCATCTAAATACCACTGTAACACATGCGGGGCGAATCAGACTGTCGCCGGTGGTGGGGGTAAATGAAAATACGAGTAAGATTAACCCTTTTTATCTATATGTGCACTCAGTTCTAATCCCCATTTAATTCCCAGAAGAAGAATAAATAGTAGCGGATTTACAAAAATGCCATATTTTGTCGTTATCAAGGTCATTATCGAAATTAAAGCTTTTGAGAGCCCGCAGCTTATTGTAAAAGCCGTCAGGAATAATTTAGCATACCTTTTTATATCTCCATTGTGGTGCTCCTAAATATAAACCGAGTCTGCGGAAGAACGAAAATACACTATATACTTATATCCAAATATTACAATATTAATAATATGAAACAAATAAAATGTAAACGGAGATAAAAACGAAATTGAAGCGCCATTCTGAAATTGAAAATAAACTTCTATTTATATCATTGTATATTATTGGCTTAGCACAGACAAATTTTGAAGTAAGATTAATATTAATATTATTAAGACTCATTTACTACTCCTTTACTATTGATATAAAATACGTTTGAAGAGTACATTAATTTATTAAGGGCTTAACATCCTATGAAGAGTTATCACCATTTCAATAATTTCTAATCTTCTATATATTTTAGTGTAGAATTTTATAATTCGTTTTCAATTTACTAGTTGGCACACTACTCCACATCTTTCTGTCTATAATTTTTTTAATATGTATATTAGAATCTCCCTTTCGCCAACTAGGGTTTATCTGAATTGGCCCTACTAATGTGGGCTCCAAACCACGGTCATCGGCATTAAGCTTACCGACTAGCGAGTGACCAACTAGGAGATCATCCCAGAAATATTCCGTTCAGCCTGGCTGCTGGAGTGACTCATTTTCCTTGTCGGATTTTACAGTTTTAACTTACGACAATAACGAATGTTAAAGAATCACAAACATAACAACCATTGCCCCTACAGGATTCGAACCCGCGACTATCGAAACAGCTGCAGAACTGTCCACGGTCATTGCCACTGCGCCAACCAAGCCGGTTGTCTATGACTTGTTTCCTTTGATTTCGTTATCTCTCGTTATCCATAACTAATAATAACGTGTTTCAACTAACCATCTCCACCTTTGTGATATTATATGCTTATGTGGAGTGATATGTAAGGTTTGAGAAAAAGTGATTTTGATTTTTCTCAGTAAGGTTATTTTTGTTATACCTTTCTAATTCCTAAGAAAGAAGCATTCAACAAGACTTATAGAAAATTTGATGGTGCTTTGGAAATGATGGATTAGTTTCTGCCAGGCTCGCATGGACGTCAAGTGGAGTGGTGAGATTGGAGAAACGGAAGGCTATTGGAGTTATAAGCGCATAAGTTGGAGTTGGAGTCAACCCAGTCAAACCATTAATTCGAAGATTAACAAACGGTTTCAACAGGTTATAGAAACACAGATTATAGAAAAAATCCAAAAATTGATTAATACAAAAGGCGTGTTCTTCTATCACAAAAACTCTATACACAATGTTCAATTAGGAAAAAAATAAAAAAGATTGGCTGTAAAGTTTTCATACATCCGTCGTATAACTCGAAACTTGTCTAGTCCGACTACTAATTGTTTCGATCTCTACAGAAAACTCTAAGTAGTATAAGGGTAGTTTCAAAAGAAGCTTGTGAAAATAAATTGGTTTTTGGCCCAATATATCAAAAATTCTATAGTGGTGTCACATTTTAGAGTCGTGATATCGAAAGTAAATAGATCTTATTCGGACAATACATATATTCATATAGTCTACTCAAAGTGTTTTTTATTCATACGTCATCAAGATGTTTAATGTATTGCCTGTCAACAATTTGTAAATTCGTTCCAGAATCAGACAATTTTTCCTTTCTAATTAAAAAGAGACATAATGCTGTTTAATTAGTTCGAACACATACACGAATGAGCTTGTTAAAGTCGTCCGGGTATAAGACGTATGCAAAATTTTTGGAAACAATAGTGATAAGAAGATCTGATTTCTATTGATTCTTAAAACTATTGTGGGTGTATAATTAATTGTAGTTTTTAGATGTACTAATAAATTATATTTGATAACTTATTTGTACAATTATTTTATTTAGATTAGAAATTTGTTGTATGTCAAAGCCAAATTGAACTAAAACTCACAGTTGATATGGCAACATTGCAACGTTTTTACGTCACAAATTTAGATGGCGTATATACAAAATAACTTTGAGTAGACTATAGTTACATCTTACATTATATATGTTTAGTACGAATTCAATTTAAAAAATAATTTATTGATATTGCTCTGGTGTATTTTCATCAATCCACAAGCGGTACGAGTGCAGGATGAATCAATTCTTTCAATTGGACTTATGGTTTTACCAGAAAAAAGTAAAAAATCAGATCAAAAACGATCATCAAAATGACACATACATCAGAATAAATTATCCTTAGAAAAAGTGATAATATAAAATTGCTTTTTTCACATCTCATTATATTAGTCTTGTGTATGTTGTTTTTTCATTGATTAATTTTGTTGCGATTAAGTTGGCTCTCATCGCTTTGTTGTAAACCCAACTGTATTGTGATTGACTGTGATTGACTTCTAACTGTTTTCGCACCCATTTTTGAGTATCAGTTTCATGAAATAAGATTTATATGGATTGGACCTAGCACCTAAAATGTGCTCCGAGCAGTGGCTCTCTGTGTTAAAGGTACTATGTATTGTTGGTGCTTGGTTGTATCTAATCATGCATTTGATATTATGTTATGCTACTTTTTATTTTTAATATTTATATCGCTGGAGTTGCAGTAAGATCATCAAACGTTTTGTTTTAAAAAACATTAAAACTTATTCATAGTTACTTAACTTGTTAGTGTTCGTGTTCCGAATAGCGCTCTTGTCCGACAATAATTTGTCCTTTAAAAATTACCAGTAACAGGAGTTACTTTTGTTTATGTAGTTACTTTTATTAAATAGCACTTCTAGAAAATACCTTGTGACCTACTTTCAGCTTATGTACAAAATATATATGTGATTTGAATAACCGTGTAATCACTTTAACCATTTTAAGATACTATAAAAGCGAAAATTAATATTCATATTAGTATTCACTTCACTATTCGAACAAAAGTTTATTTTATTTGTTGTTTGATAAAGTGTAACATTTAATCTCTTAGTTTCCTTGTTATTTTATTAAAATGCTCATCTTTTTATAAAAAAAGTTTCCAATGTTCAATAGGCCTTAAACTTGCATGTACTAATGCTAACTGATACATCTTTATCGTTTATAGACCTTGTAATGAAAAAATCTGCTTCGATATCTTATCAATCAATTATCTTTACCATACTGTCATCGAATACAGCACATCAGAGTGAATATCATTGTATATATTTTATTAAAATGGCTACCATACGAACTCTGAAAATAACGTTTGAAAATGTTTCAACCTCGTGATTCCATTATGCCTAGAAATGAAAATTCGATCTACTACGACTCTTGCGACGCAATTTGTAGCCGTGTAAATTTACGTTAATTATAGAATTCTAACACATTAGACCTTTAACTGATTTTCGCACTTTGAACTTGATTTAATATTTATCACATGGAAAAAGTCTGGTGAAACTATGCGAACCACCGAGTATACAGAACAGAGGTGTCCAACAAAAATGATACTTCATCGGCTCGTTGTCGAATGTTTTGGGTAATGGGGGTTAAAGTACCGAGGCTAGACGAAACGTGTCAGAAGTTAGACCTGGTGGAGGACGCCCTATGGCGCCTATAACCATAAATATCAAGAAGGCCCGAAATCGTGGAATTTTCAAGAATTCCTTAGGAGCTCGAACCGAATGGCCTGAGATGTTCCTAAATGGAAGAATATTTCCCACCCCGATATTCTGAGCGAATCAGGGTAGAGAACTTCTTGGAACAGCCTTGTCCACTACCACCAAGAACCCGAGGGAGCAGCTTCAGCGATAAAGCACGACGACGGACTGAAAAACCTTAACGAAACTATTAAATGAGATTTGAGAATGAAATAATTTGAAGACAGCATTCTTAAAAGCATTGATAGAGAAAGATTTGTTAGAATTGACGAAACAATTGGATACAGCATTGAAGCAATATTGTTAGAAGAATTGAAGAAAGTATGGTTAGATCAATTGAAAACCATATTGTTAAGCGCATCGAAAATAAACATTTACAGAAGAAATATCAATAATCAACACATCGTCTTTGAGTATTAATATACTCAAATAAGAGAAAAAATAAATTTTATTTAATTTACAACATTGTTTTCTTTCCTACATCTCAACAACGACAATACTAATTACAGAAAAACATGGTTTAATCCACGAGAGATATACACATCGACTAAAGTGGAATATTTATGGCCATAAAGTCTTATTGTGCATATGGTGGTATCAGCAGGTATAGTGTATTAGAAGCTGCTAAACCTGAATGAAACTATTACTGAATATACCTATCGAATAATATATTCGAAACTAAAAAACCCAGCAGTAGCGAGTAACAGACGCAAAGTTCTTGTATGATAATGCTCCGCCACACGTTACAGGAGTTGTACACGAAAGATTGGAAAAAGTTTCATCATTTAATATATATTATACCTTGTTCTCAATAATGCTTATTTTAAAGTGAAATACACATACACACAAACACACACACACATACATACATATATATATATATATATATATATATATATATATATATATATATATATATATATATATATATATACTACTCCTACAACTACCCATTATTTAGAGTAACACATTTTAAAGCTTTTTGTTACTTAAGGTATTAGTAAACTATTCACGGGTAACGTTGTCAAAAATAACATACACAATCGCCTCTAGATCTATTTGGTGTTGTCTCTATTGGAAGCTAATTTAATTTAGTTAGTCGATGACGAAAACTATTTTTAGATGTTGAAAGGATTCAACTTGAGAAAGTGAGTGGCATCGGGTCAGACGCAGAAAAACACGCCCATTACGAAAAAGAATGGTTTCGCCAAAATTTGTTTGTTATTACAGAACGATATATCAGAGTTATCTATGATCCTTTTGAAAGCCACAATATTTTTACGTTATCATTTAAAAAAAAGACGAATTTCAGCGTATCTGGGAAACTCGACGGCCACATTTTATAGTCGAGATAACGAGAATACATAAATATATTTTTAAATCGTAATAACAAATGTACTATACAGTATGCACATCTGCGTGTTTTGTTTTGATTTAATCTCTTGATTTGCTGCGCATTTTCCAACATCCATATTACCACCCTGTTGTTTCGTAACCTTCTATCAAGTTTTAAGGAAAAATCTTGGAGAATATCCTTGATACAATTGATTTGGCGGTCATCGTGCAGTTCTTTGATATTAAGTTTGTGCAGGTCCAGGTATAAATAATTTATACATTATTTTAATAATTTTGTGTTATAGTTAGATGTTAGGTATCGACGAGGTGAGGATTTCTGAGGTAAAAGCTCCGAACAAGTTGTGTATTTTTGTTCCAAGCAAGTTGTGTATTTGTTTTAAGCACCTTTAATTATGTCTAAAATGCAATTAATGCAGTATCAATAAACACAACTTTTTCCTGATACAAAATAATATGAAAAATTATAATTAATATAATGTGATGAGTTTGAAATGTGCATGAAGTCAATATGTATAGTTCTACAAGGTTCGAATGCTACCCAGACAGAAAGTTATTGGCTTCTAATTGAACTCATTGAATATTCACTAGTGTTCACTAAATTCGGGCCTTCATGGTACGATTGCAAAAAGTAAATATCAAATATCTGTTTTTTTGTTACAACTAGTTCCGTAGGTAAATAGTAATTCACCAGGATATGGGTACTTGATACATATTGAACAACGTGATTTTATCAAGTTTTTACAACCTGTTATATGTGTTTCGATTACAGACAGAATTTTCAAACATTTCAACCATACTTAGGTATAGACAATGTATGAATCCAAAGGTTGTTTGTTATGGGCAAATGTTGTTTGAACTTAATATGTCAAAGCATGTCTAAACACAGGTTTTGTAGTTGAGGAAGTATTGCAGTTGAACGTGATGATTTCATTTTGACAAGGTATATCGTTGATTCTGCTTGAGGAATCGGACATCTGCTAAGAGATATAATTAGGTTTTTGCCATTTTGTTTCAAAACAAAATTGACATTGATACATTTATTTTGTGGATAAATGTTTAATACATGTATTGATCTTGTTGCTTGTAATATATAATATGAAGGATTAATATTGATTATTTGTATCGTTACAACTCTTCCTCGTTTTTCTGTTTGTATTTGAATTCTGTGATAGAAAATAGGATATTTTTTGAGTCAATTAATATATATCAATCAATATAATATGAAGGATTAATATTGATTATTTGTATCGTTACACCTCTTCCTCGCCTTTCTAATTGTATTTGAATTCTATGATAGAAAAAAGGATATTTCTTGAGTTAATTAATTAAGTTAATAATTTTGAGTTTTGAGATAATTTATTTTTGGTTATCATATTATAAATAAAGTTCATTCAAATTAATTAGTTTAAATTATGTTGATTTTTAATTTAATTTTTTTTAAGCGACGCGCAAATCTAATCCTTATTACTAATGTGTAAAAATACTTTATCAAATGTGTTTTATAAAGAACATGTTTCTTTTACTTCTCGCTTTAAATGGATACATTGCAATCCATTGTTACCTTCCATGAAATTTAATTGGGTTTTTAGCTGTCATATATTTTTTTATTATCAACAATATCGATATTGTTAAATCACCCGTAGAGGAAAAGTTTCAGCAACAAATTAGGTTTTGTAGAGTCGTAATTTAGCACTTTTAAAACTGAAATAAATATGTTGCATGCATACCCATTACTCCAGTAATATAACCCCCCGTAAGTTACACCAACTAACTTCAGAATATATACAATAAATAAAAAGAGATAATCAACTATCCATCTAATAAAAATAAACTTATTAGAAGTATGTTTTGATATATCTATTCATATTAGTGGATTGCTACAAAAATAAATATTGGAAAGACTTAAATAAATCATGTTTTGAAAATAGCCCATATTTACCGATATATTTTTATCTCCTTGATAAAGTGCTTTCGTTATTCGGTATAATGCAAATAAATTTTTGAAAAAAACTATATCAAAATATCATTTTTTGAAAATGTAAACATTCACTTATGTTTAATTATTTCTATTGTTAAAACTATAGTAGCACATCAATTTCAAATGCGTAAGCAAAGAAAGTATTGGATTGATTGAAATGAGATGTGTGTTGTACCTATGAGAAATACATATTAAAATTCCGCCAAATTCATGACAAATAGATGGAGCTAAATTTATGTAGTGAACACCTGATTTAACATAAATACACAACAAGGATTTCTTTAAATAGTAATATATAATATATACCTACGTAATACTAGGTAATATCCTACGTAAAATATTATCTTAATTAGTTCAATTTTAAAGGCTATTCCAAGATATATATATATATATATATATATATATATATATATATATATATATAATACTAATAATGATCAGCAAGAACACTCTTAAAGTACTAAGTTCTATAGTCTATTCAAAGTTTGACGATATGTGACGTTGAAACATTACAATGTTACCGCATCAACTCTGACTTTTAGTTCAGTTTGTCTTTGACTATTTATTTTAACATTATAGTATATCTGAAAGTTACAGTTAATTATATAGCCACAATAATTTATAGGCAAAAGTTAATTCCTCTTAACTCGTTTGAAAATGTCAAAAACAATAGATTGTCAGGGTCACAAATTGATTACGGCTTTGATAAAATATTTCGAAAAGCAATTAAATAATGAAGGCCTCCTTTTGCCTATATTTTCCGTTAGAGAGGTAATTATTGATGATATTAAATAATATAAGTCCCTACAATTCTATTGAAAATGTTTTTTAGCGGGTTGCCGCGCTAAATGTTAGTGCAGGTACTGCGAATAACATCGCTTACAAAATAAAGAATTATCCATCAGATTCACCCAAGAAAGCCCGTTTATATACAAAGAGGGTGACTAATCTTGACCTTCTTAATATTGGCTCTATTCGAGACCAAATATACGAAATGTATAAGAACAGTAAGACACAAACTATTTTATCCATATAAACATAATTTAATAAAATTATTTTAGAGAAAATTGTCTGTCTGCAAAGTATACATAAAAGACATGCAGTTTTTTGAGGCATGTAAAATTTCCTTTCATACACTCTTACAGGGCATAGGGTTTAAATGGTGTAAAGATAACCCTCGGAGAGTTTAATGGAACTTTCAGAGATTGTCTTAAAAATAATTCAATTTTTAAAGGCATAAAATAAGACCAAAAAATATAAAGTATTTGAATTTGAGTATCTTGATGAATACTGGAATATTTCAAAATGGTTCATTGTGGCACTCTTGACAAGGCAGTAACAAAAATAGTGTAAAGACAAAAATTGATAGAAAAAGGTAAAAGTTACAATAGAATTCGATTAGGTTTTTCGATTAGATATATTGCTGGTTGAGAAGGGTATTCCATTAAAAAATGTTTGGATATGTGGAAGGAAGCCTTATCAACCATAACACCTTCGGTTTGCATGAACTCGATATATATAATACAGAAGAAGTAATTGATAAATGTTGGAATCGTGAACATGTTTTAGACAGTTTAGAAATTAATAGTTTAGTAATTGAATTGTACAGTGAATCGGAAACTGAAAGTGACTGAAGGAAACTTTCAGGATCAGGATGTGATAATGCCATGCAATGCTGGAAATTCCTGAGCCAGAGTAATGAGAGTGGAAACAGAAAATAGTATTGTAGGGTGTGAAAGATTTGTATGCACAGATATGATTCTAATTGTTCAAAATGCATTACACAATAAACACACAATTCATTACACAAAGTTCAGTGATTAATTTTAGGAAGAATTATGTACACAGATAATAGCAGAACAAATAAAATATATAGTGGTACCAAGATGACTTGACAAGTAAACACAATATCGAAGGAAACAAGAACTAAACCTAAAAATGTAAATAAGCTCTAATGAAAGTAAAATACGTTTCTCAGATATACAATTGTTAATTAAGTGGGTTAGGCCTCCAGGGAGATACCACTACGTAAAAAAAACGCCTAGAAACTGTATCTCGTTGGTGATGTGGAAAACAAACAAAGAAAACATTGTTGTTCAATTATTTTATTTGGATTAGAATTTTCTTGTATGTCAAAGGCAAACTGAACTAATACTCAGAGTTGATGCTGCAACATTACAATTTTTGATGTCACAAATATTAACGACGTATTACTAAAAAAACTTTGAATAGACTATAGATGGATAACGCGTTCTATCACTTCATTAGGGACGGAGCATGGTTAATGGCAAGTAACACTTTGTTCTCAAACCGTTGTATGATTAAAGTTAGTAGCGGTACAGGTTGTAATTAGCCGAATAGGTTTAAGGAGTGATTCATACAGAAATACCTTGTTATCTAATGGTTATTTAGATTTGTGGTCGATAAGACAATTAATTTGTTATAGTTTAAGTCAAGTTGTTTTCGTTTAGCTAGTATGTGCTTCTTCCAGGTAAAACTTCGGTCTAGATGCATACCAAGTTATTTATCCTTAGCTAATTATTAATATTGGTAGGCATGTTCTTTTACGTGGAGTGAATGTTAAATGGTAGATTTTGTTTAATTTGCTTTAATGCGCAATGTGTTCAGCAACAGTTATAATTTATCAGGGTGTGTTAAGATGTTTTTTGATGTTGTTATTGGATTAGTTAGATGGCTGCGTCGTCTGCATATATTTCCACAGTAGTGATTGTTGTGGTTGGCAGATCGGCTATATATAGGAGATACAGTATCGGGACTAATACACTGCTTTGAAAAACTCTTGAATATATTGGATCTAATCCAGTGAGTTCATCGTTTTGTTTTATAGTGAAACATCTATCTCTGAGATAAGATTTTAGTAACTGAAAATGGAATGATGGATGAGTTTTTTTAATTTAACTTGTGCTGAATACCATATTTTATCAAACGCCTAATATATGCTGAGGAATAAAGCCGAAAGCACTTTTGGCCTTTAAATTTTAGTCTTTGCTCTTTTTCTATATCCCCGTGCTTATTACGAAACCCGAATTGAAGTTATAGAATAATCTTTCTCTTTTCCATTAAATTAATTAAGCCTTTTTATGTAGAATATCTCAAAAACTTTCGATTATTGGTAGTAAACTTATAGATAGAAACTTATTGTAGAAGGTGACATCTTCTGGTGTTTTTCCTGCTTTGAAAATCATTATAATGTTTGCTACTTTCAAAATTCTAGGAAAATAATTCATTCATTAGTATTGCGTTAAATAAAAATGTTAACAATTTTACACCTTTCCCGATAGTTACTGTAATATTCTTCTGGTTATAAAATTGTATCAGGTAGACAGCTATTTTAAATTTTTTCTCTCTCATTATTATTTGTTTAACTTTTCTGGCTGTATTTTTTTGCATGCGGAAGGTCCATTTCAAATGTAATTTAAGAAGTTCGTAATTTTATTTTCTTCTTCTTTGGATAGCCCAAACGGTTTCTCGTAATGAATTGTATAAGTTATTTTAGAAAATGCTAAATTTCTCTTTAATGCTTCTAGTACATTAATTCTAATTTTTTTCCATATTTAGGGTATTCTGCTGGGACCTTTTGAGCTGTCTCATTGCTTTCTAGAATGATTAATCTGTAGCCTCAGTTGGTGTCACATTTTTCAAGTATTCTTAAATTGTTTGATTTTATGTACTAAAATCAACATATGTGTAATACAACCCATGAAATAATTATATGTTTAAGATTGTACTAAGCACAAATAATATAAGACGTAATAAAAAAAATTATTTAAAAATTTATAAAATTTATTTTTGTTTACCATCGTCAATAAATTCTCATTATAAAGCCCTGTCGATTGCAGGCCAATGGGACAGTAAGGATATCACTCGACAAGCCATTATATTCGACCGGCTCTCCAAAAGTAAACATTTATTACCGATCTACCGTTTTAGGGGGCTCGAGAGTGGCGTTTTTCTGAAGGTTTATGTTCGCTCATGCGGGGGGTCGCTTCTTTCATTCGCAAATACCAGATGTAGGCCAAGTGGTGTGCTCTGTAAACGAGGGTGCAGTTTAGACTTGAAGGCTAATAGTGTATTGTGTGCATATAGAAACAATATATTATAATATAATCAAACAGAGAGCTTCTCATATTAAACAAATAATATACTGAAGTGTAACAAATGTGGGTAATTTTGGTTCATAGTTTTAACGATATGATGTTTTATTATTACCACGATCGCCCTGTGGTCGAAATTTGACGACAATATATTAAAGTACTCATAATTCTCTCATAATAGAGTAAAGGGGCTAATTCAAAATTGATACATTACTAAAACCGGTGTTTGTGGTGTTTTCAATATAAGTTCAGAATTGCATTTGATACATAACATTAATTAAAATTAAAGTATCTCTACACTAAATCATATTAAAATATATGCAAACTATCTCAAGAACTAACACCCACAAATATTTTTTAAATTTCATTTAGTTAAATCTAATTTCGATTAGTACTCACTTCGGCGGCACATATACTAAAATTGGAACGATACAGAGAAGAGCCCCTGCGCAAGGATGACACGCAAAATCGTGAAGCGTTCCACATTTTTCCCCAGCTAACCTGCGATTCCATCACTAGCAAAACTAAGCAGAGTCTTCTCTGTCGCCCTCGCATTGGACACAGTAGGCTCACTCATGAGCACTTGTTGGATCAGGATTCTCCTATTTGCACCTTCTACCAGTCCCTCAGAGCATCCGCCACATCCTCTTGGACTGCCGCCTACTTGAGCATCTGCGTTTGAGCCTTGGAATGCCGAGATTCCTTGGTCTTCTGTTGCAGCCTAAGTACATGGACACTATTATTAATTTTCTGACTATATCTCGCCTAATTGACCGGCTATGATCTCTGGAACTGTTTATTTTCTTTTTTATTTTATTGGTTTAGATTTGTTAATTATAATTTTATCATATCTTATCCTAAAATTGTCAATTTAAACTCGTCTTAATTTGTACGCCCTAAATACCCCCTGAGGTTGACGGGCTTGTGATTAAATAAATAAATAATATAATTTCGATTAACTTTCAACAATTAACAATGTATTAATAAATGCAAATTACTACGCCGTTGAACATTATAATGAAGTATCATACAATTATTTTCAGAAATGTATTTATCAATTAAATGTAGAAATAGGGATAATTTCCTAAAAATAGGAAATGTAGGAATGAAATGTATCAACTTCAGCATCAAATATACATTATCTTTTTTTTTACTTTTAAATTATAAACATAAGTATGGAATGATAAATGAAGTTGTTATTGCCTCATGTCCCACATGGCAACTAACAACTCACAAACAAATTAGAAGTAATTAAAATTCTAAGAAATTATATTATACGCAATATCTATATTAAATCTAGATGCATAAATTAACTTATTTATTACTTGCAATACTCAGTTAGTGCTTTGTTAAGAAATTGATTTACTAATGAAACCTGAAATTAATCAGAATGTTAATGACACTAAAATTCACAGAAATATCTTAAAAGCCTTTAAAATTATCTCTAGTACAATGATATGCAATGTCTCCAGAACCATATTAATTAATTACAGTCAAATTTCTTGTAAGCAAATAAAACAGACGATTCTTTTAATTCGCGAATTATTTTAATTTATGTTGGGATAAAATTTTCACATATGTCGGGCTTTTCTTTCACAGCTGTATATACCTTCCGATAAAGCGAGCACATTCATTTTTTTTCTAAATTTTCTAATTTTTTGACCATACTATTATTAATATTTTTTATCTAAACTTGCCATAACTGTTTAGTAATTCGAACAATACTGAAATAACTGAAAGTAATACAAAATCTTAAAAAACACTTAAAGCTGCTTAAAATTAAATAACTACGTTAATGTTTTAGCCACTAACTTTCCGTTTTAGTGTCGTTTAAAATATAAAATACAAATACTCGCTTAATTTTACCTAACACTATCATTTATTTTATTTTATAAGTTTAAAAAGGAATTTGGACCTAGCAAGATCCATCCTAGGAGTTTATTGTCGGTGAGCTAAATTCTTAGTCCGCAATGCTACCGGCAGAGATTGTTTAATTATTTTGGGTCACTAATCCGACGACTATTGCAGGTTGCTTGATTTGGGAGTTTTTCGTTTTTTGGAATATATTTATTTGTAGCGCATATTATACAAAATTATTAGGCCTAAAATTTCTTCCTATAGTTCAAACAGTTCCTGTAGCTTTAACCGTGCCAAATTTCAAGTCTCTAGGTGCTCACGTTTTCCTTAAAAATAGAGGTAAATTTTCGCTACGCAGCATTTGCAGCAATTGCAGACCAAACACTGCTGGAGCTGGTATGGCCTGGGCAATAAACGAGATGGAACTTGGACTATTAGTTCCAAATGAAGCAACCCACTGTTCCCCCGACATCACCAATCGACCAACAATTATTGGCTTCTTCATTTGTCAAATTGTGAATCAAACTTCCGAGTTATTCAGCAAGTACTCCAAGACCTCCATTCCGACCACAAGCCAATCCTCCTTATGATCAGTGACTTTCTTCTGCTTTCCGTCACTTCCAAACCCAAGAAAACCACCGACTAGAAACTGTTTCAACTCGAGCTTCAGCGAACGGGACCTATCCCAAACATAAATTCTCCAGACTATCTAGAAGAAGCAGTCTCAAAGCTCACTCTAGATATTCCAACAGCCTCAGGCAGAGCTACTAAAACATGCGACTCTGAATCTTTTCAAATTAACCTCCCTAGAGAAATAAAAGAACTAATCCGGTACCAGAACTGATTAAAGGATAAACGCGTGGCACAGGGCGCAATCAGAGAAGTGAGGGAAAGGGTACAGTCTAGGCTACCCCACTGCTTCTTATGATTTCTGGCTCGCTGCCAAAGCGTAAAAAGGAAAATTTCGAACGCAATTCCCCCTCTAAAGGCTCATTCCTCCATGGACTTTGCCCTAACAAATCGGGAAAAGCAGAGCTTCTCGCTAATTCGATCGAGAATCTCTTGGCCTACCTAAACAGACATATCCATCATAGACACTATCTCCTCCCGGAAGAAGAAAAACTTCTTATCAGCACATCTTTTAAAGAGTGTAGTCTCTCCCAGGCACTTTCAGCTCTTAATAAAGCATCTGACTTCTAAAAAAGCTCCAGGCCCTGATGGTATCACCGTAAACCATCTGAAAAACCTCCCCAGAGAGTAATTTTCAGAGTTTGCCAACATTATCAATTACATTCTGATGATAAAGCTTTTCTCAAAGAATTGTAAATATGCGCTTATCGCTATCATTCCAAAAAAGAAAGCCAAGTCAAGTGATTAGATCACTTTCCAAACTTGCCGAAAAAGTGATATTACACGCTATAAACAGTTTCACAGACGCACACCACAAAATACCGAATGAACAATTCGGTTTTTGTGCCAAACACTCAAACCTTCATCAAGCTGCCTGCGTCGCAGCAACCATCATCTTTTTAACCAGCATCTTTTTAGATGTTTTCAAAGCTTTCGATCAAGTATGACAAAACGGTCTATTCTTCAAAGAGAACCAGATTGGTCTACCCAATGACCTAATCTAACTGATTGATTCATACTTGGACGGTGGACTCTTTCAAGTGAGAATCGGTGAAGCAATATTCTCTCGAAAATAGATCTTTTGCAGGAGTCTCGCAAGGTGCTCCACTAGCTCCTATCCTGTTCAACTTTTAAATGGCTGATTTCTCACTTCACAAACATTCTCACACAGCATTTTATAAAGACAACACAGCTTTCTTTACCTTGACTTCAAATCCAACTGAACCAGGTGAAATTCTGGTGGCTATAGAGAAACTCGAACAAAACTCAATCTATTTTGTTTCCCCGCAAGAAAGAGTTGCGCGCTTATCGCCTCCAAATTGATAAAGTCTCTATATCCTGGCTCCAATGATTATCATACCTCGGTTTCCAGTTCGACCGCAAGCTCTATTGGTCAATCTAAATCCAGTACGCTATCTGCAAAAGCAGTGGCGTGTACAGCCTACTCTTCCCACTCTTCTGCAGAAAAATTAAACTCCCAATCTCCCAGAAAGCGACTCTATGTCCAATGCTAGTCCGTCCAGTGTGCCTCTTCGAAGCACAGGTGTCGTAGATGTCCGTCTCTGAGAGACAAGATAAACTAGTTATAATCTTCCATTCTAAAAAAGTCCGCGAGCTGCTCAATACGTCATAGTTTATGAGAATCGTCAACACTCACCTCGAATCAAGCGTCCCGTTCGTGAAGAGTTTCACGAACATGTCCACTGTAAGGTTCTTCCTAGGCGCCTAAAAATACGATAGATATTTGAGGAAATCCCTGCTCATCCACAAAACCACGGTAAATAACCAACTACGACAATCGAAGTCGTTATCCGGGGTCTCTGTCATAGAAAAAGCACTTCTCTATCCTGAACCCGAAGCTAAAACAGCAAAAGACCATTTGGTTCTAGCTGGTCATTCTGAAGAAGAAAAAATTTCGCTACGCTAAGTAATATAGAGATGATACAACTTGATATTGTTGAATTTGATTTTAACATATAAAAATTACTGAACTCAGAAGGAAAAAAAAAAGAAAATGGTCATCAAAACTGACAATACTCTTGTAAATCTAGATTTTTTTATTAGCTAGGAGAAAATTAAGACTATATTGTCAGTGCCGCACCACAATGGCACCAAAGCATGAAATTCAATTATTTGTGTGACTTTTTTAGTAGTTTAGTAAGTTTACATAAAACTAATTAAAAGTGTACTATTTTAAATTTTGAGAACAGGAAAAGTAAAAAATATAGTTTTCCTAAAAAGTATTTCTTTATTTATCGATTTTAGTTACGTTAATGTCTTAGATTTTTCAGGTACCTACAGCAAAAACCAACAGAAAGGGGTTCGAACCGCGGGACAAAGTTTGGATATTATTTCAGATATCGCATCTTATCCATCCTGGTTACTGGCCGGGTTGGGATAATTTTCTTTCTCAGAGTTTGCACTCTTGCCCGAGGACATTTCAAAATGTTAAACAATCACAAACATAAGGTTACGACCATACTCCAGCAGGATTCGAACCCGTGACTATCGCAACTGTAGGAGGACCCTCCTGTTACCACTGCGCCAATTAAGCCGGCTAGGAAAGTGAAGATCAGCCAATTTAGACCCAGAGTTCAAATTTAAAGTCAATTGTTTGCTTTCGGAGCTACATTACTCTTTTATGTAATAAAATTTTAGTCTTAATGACATTTTTTAATGAAAGTTTTGAGCTTTATCTTCTCATTATGATCTTTGTAAAATTTTGTGGTATATTGAATAAGATCGAAACGATGAAGATATAGATGGAACAGAACGTTTACATGAATTACGATTTCTGCGAAATTGAGTCGCTTATTTCTACTGTTTCAATGACCAAAACATAAAGCGGATTTTACATCGGATTATTACCGTTAATGTGAATGAAAAATGATTTACTATACCTAGCACAGAAAGCCCGGAAAATCATCAATATCAGTAAAAATTCTATATATATTTTCAATCACATCAGAAGGTCACACCAGTTTTGTTAGGGACATCAATTAATACTTTTGAACCGTAAAACGTAAAAATAGTCATAACACTCAGAGATGCACAACATGATTTGGAACAAAATTTGCAAGAAAAACAAAATTTCTTTGTGACAGTGCTCATCCAAAGGTCTCAAGACTGGTACAAAAATATTGGAATTTTCTGTTTCCATATACTGCATGCGGAACGCTGTTTCTATATGCAGTATAGTTAAGATAACAGGTCAATTGAAAAGTTCCAGGCCTATCACAGTAAAACACATTTTTTTCGGCAAATTTTTTTTTATTCAACATAATTCCCTTCAAAGGTGATACATTGATCATAGCGACCCTCCAACTTTTCGATACCATTTTTGTAGTACGATTTGTCCTTTGCTTCAAAATAGGCCTCAGTTTCGGCGATCACCTCTTCATTCGACAAAAATTTCTTCCCAGCGAGCATTCTTTATGAGATCTGAGAACAGGAAATAGTCGCTGGGACCCAGCCCTGGAGAAAACGGTGGATGGATGGATGTTTGCCATCGTTTCCACTGAATTGTGACACGGTGCATTGTCTTGATGAAGCAACACTTTCTTTTTCTTCAAATGCGGCAGTTTTTTGGCGATTTCAGCCTTCAAACGGTCCAATAACGCTGTGTAATATTCGCTGTTGATGGTCCTTTCTTTTTCAAGGTAGTCAATGAAAATTATTCCATGCGCATCCCAAAATACAGACGCCATAACCTTGCCAGCCGACTGTTGTCTTTTCCCACGCTTTGGAGCGGATTCATCGTATGTAGTCCATTCGGATGACTATCGATTGGACTTTTGACTGAAATGGATGCTATGTTTCATCCATTGTCACATATCGACACAAAAACTCGGGTTTATTACGCTTGATCATATTCAAACACTGCTCCGAATTATCAACTCGTCGTTGTTTTTGGTCAAAAGTGAGCTCGGGCGGCACCCACTTTGCACGGAGCTCTTTCATACACAAATAATCGTGAATGGTATGATGTACACATTCAGCTGATATCTTTAGAATATCTGCTATTTCATTCAATTTCAATTTACGGTCATTCAAAATCATTTTGTGGATTTTTTAAATGTTTTCGCCGCTAAGAACCTTTTTTGGGCGTCCACTGCGTTCACCGCCTTGGGTGCTCATTTCATCACGTCTTAACTTAGCATACCAATACTTGATTGTTGATTTTCCTGGGGCAGTGTACGGAAACTCGCCAAGTTTTCCAAGTTACGCATCAAGCCAAGTTTTCGCTTCAACTGTATTTTTTCCTTTCAAAAAGAAATATTTTATCAACACGCAAAATTCATTTTTAACCATTTTTTTCACAACAACAAAAGTTGCTTCACTCAAAATGTTATAATTCACAAACTAATGATCCGACAGCTGTCAAATTTATACACGCATCTTTTGAGGCTTAGGGCTAATTAAAAAATATGGATTGAATTATTATATTATATTATTTTTTATATTATTGGTTCAATAAAACACGAAAAAATTCCATCAATAAAGTACAGATTAACTTCGATCCGACAACATCGCTTAATATTACAGACTCGAGGAACAAGCCGACGAACGAACTTCCCGATTTATTAATTGAAAGGTATTGTGATCCGTTTAATCTTTGGCTTTAATTAAGACAGTTCGAAATCAATCATCCGAGGGGAAATGAATTCGAATTAAGCGATTTCCCATTGTAAGATTCCAGGACAAGTTTGAGTGCACGCTCTTTACCTCAATATAAGCCAGAAGGGTAGACGCGATGCTGGGCACAATACGGATCCGAGAGGAGAGGAATACGAATACCTGATGCAGACAGATTTTTTTCGGAATGGTTCCTTTTTGTTCTCAAGAATTTAATCTGTGGATAAATAAGCCAGATTAATCCGGTACAAAATAATTTTAATTAAATAAAACTCATAGAGGATATTTTACATATATATATATATATATTATTAAAACATACTATTGTTATAATATATATATATATATATATATATATATATATATATATATATATATTGTTTCGCTTGAAATTATATTACTGAAAGTAAAACGTCACTTTTTTTTCTAAATAACAACCATGTACTACAATGATACTAGCGATACAGTATTATTTTGTTATAATACTAGGTGACCCGTCGAACTTTATACCGCCTTACAGTAGGGATGTTGGCCATCGAAAAAATATCGATATATCGGAGAAAATGTATTTTTTATAACAAGTATAAAAAATACGGATATTTTACAGGAATATTTCCACCAAATAAATAAATTAACTCAATTTTAAAATCAAGTACCAATTTTAAAGGTTTATTAGAAAAATATTTAATTTATTTTGAAATAATGTCGAACAGTATCGATTAAAAAAATTTCGATATATCGGGCAAAAAAATATCGGTCATAAATATCGATATTTTTTTCAGAAAATAAGGATATATTGATATTTTTTCTGCATCCTTATCTTACGGTAACTAACTTAATTTTGGATTTTATTAACGTAATAAAATTAATACAAAAAATGTATTAAGTTTGGTTTTGTATTCAATTATATTATTATTCAATATTAACAATCAATCTTACTAGAATATAAAGAAAATCAATAAAAGTACAAAAATTAAGTATTTCACTTGCGTATTAGCAATACTTTGGCTTTATAGATCAATAAAATGTCATATTAGGTGAGTAACAAGTAAAGCGGATGAAACACGTACAAATGATCATGAAAGAAATATGCATTTTCTAGATTCAGGCTACAGATAGTCAGGAATTTGCCCTGTAATTTATTATTCGTCATGGCGAATGTAAGACGAATCGGAAATGTAATTCTTTAAACACAAATTGTTGGAGAATCATCAGAATCCTCGGAATGAAATCACCAAACGCTTCCCATTACATTATTTTTTTTAGTTTATATTTCGATGCATGATGATTATAGTCAACTTTCAGTTGTAAATTGTGCGGTGGTAAGCCAGATACAATCAAGGAATTTAAAAATGCAGTTGGATAGTTGGTGGCTTCATCTTCACAAGCTTGTTAGATGGTCAATATATTTCAAAGAATATAGAGTACCATTTGATTTTCAGTGTAAGTTATTCCCATTTATGTTCTTAGTCGCCAAAATTACTCGCTCATTCAGTTATTTGTTATATTTGTGGTTAGTGATTATGTTCGGGAATACTTTGTTGACGAGCTCGTCTTTTGATGACATTAAATTACAATAATTTGAAAGAAATGATATCAATCCACTGGATTGATCGACAGGAACAAGGCCATTGCCGGTGGTCTGCAGATGTTTGTAGATGTTGCGATAGTCAGCTCATGTTTGTTGCCAGCTATTGTGCTAAAATTATTACATTTTCTCTTTCTAGATTTCTAGATTAGGGCAGAAATGTATAGTCAGCACAAAAGCCATAAAATATTTTGAGTATTTTCTGTATTTCAATGTTTTTCTATATTTGAATTTGATATTCTCCCACGGATCCCATTTGTTTCTGTTGAATTTTTACTCTATAATTTAGTATGTCACTAGTTAAAGTGTGTAGCGGCTGTCAATTGAGGAAAATGGCGAAGTTCCTATGGATTATCCTTTTATGGATTTCGATAAAGGAACGCCTATTTAGTAAACACCTCACTCAACACTTTTTAAAGAACGCATTACTTACATTGAAGCGTTACTTCACAATAAAATTTCGTGTTGCTATGGCATAGATTCTCAAAACCGACAGAAATTTATAATGATAATGTTATTCGTAAGAAACTTCTAAGCACTTGCTTGAATAATTTAGAAGAGGTGATTTAAATTTGTAGCAGATTATAATTGATTCGTTTACGATGAAGCATGGTAGAATAACTTTTCATGTACAACAAAATACATACAAGCAGAAAGCAAACAAGTGATTTTGCTTAATGAGTTATATATGAATCACTTAAGCAATTATTAAGATGTCGGTAAAATATCTGGTGAATTTGAAAGGTGAATAATTGATCTAGTGATCTAGTGATCTCTAGTGATTATTTGTGTGGCGGTTGGTTTATTGTCTTGGTAAGTCCAGAGGTAACTCCCACATAACTTGCTCAAACTTGTGACTCCTAGGCGAGTAGTAGTCAGCGAGTCTTATCAAACAAGGAGATGCATATTTTGACTTGAGGAAAACACAAACAACAAGCGTATTACAAGCCATTAAACAAGCTTTTACCTGCTGTACATTTGGAACTTGCCTATATTCCATGAAAATTTTGTTGCCACATTTGCAGATGATACCGGATACCTAGCCATCATCAACCGAAATATTACAAAGAGCTGTAGCCGAAATATAATGTTAGTCAGAAAAATGGTGCATAAATAAGTCTGTATTAATGTAACCAAAATAAAGGACTCAGGCATAAGACAGTATATATAAATCAGCAAGTTGTTCCTTATGGAAATACGGTGAAATATCTTGATAGAGTCATTGATCTTAAATTCGAGTGCCATATGTTAAAAAATATGTGAAGAACTCAAGCTAAAGTATAAAAAATATACTGGTTCCGGAGTAGATATTCAACACTGTCACTACATAATAAGATTTTGCTTTATCAACAAGTTTTGAAACCAGTGTGAACTTATGGTGTTCAATTTTGGGTTCTACCAGCCAAAGAAATAGAAATATCATACAAATAATCCAAAGAAGTTACTGCGAGGTATTGTTTATACTCCATTGAATATTCGGAATGATAATCTGCATAAAGACCTGAAGGATGAAATTGTTACCAATGTTATCAAGGACTATGCTCAAAGACATGAACAGAGTCTCCATCAACATATCAATTGTACAGCTACTAGATAATGATAGGTTAGTCAGAATGTTAAAGAGAGTAAAACCATTTGATCTAGTTCGGTGAAGTTACAAGTAAAAATTAGAGTATATTAAAAAACGGTGACATAGATGTTAAGCTTAAAGTATCTGTCGTAGAATAACTAATTTGTAATTATAAAAACGTAGCAAATTGTAAAACAAATAGCTTATTAGTGCTAATTTGCTAGACTGCTATAATAAATAATACAAAAATTAATTAATTACCAGATTATTTTACCCAAAGTTTAAAAATATTTGAAATATATATAAAAAAAACCTGTATTATCTGAAAAGCCAAGTTCAAATGAAAAAGTGCTATTTTAATCTGAAATCTATTCTACATTCAACGTGGATTTTTTATCGGGATGGCAATACCCTTAAAAAAATACGTTCCTACGTTACGATTCTAAAAATGTATCCTTACGACGTGAATATTGCAAATTAGATCCACTCCGTCTGCGAATATTTTAAAAAGAACTATTTCCTTTTTCCGTCTCTCCCTTGGAGCCGCTGGAGGGTACATCATCAAAGCGTTATTATAAGCGAAATCGCAAAGATGCGAAATCACAACCTTATAAAATTTTACAGCTTTATCCGGAATGGCGGGGCGGGGACATAATGCCGCCAAATTGAAAAATATAAAGCGTCTTTATCAGTATTTGTATTTTATCAGGTCGTTCCCTGTTCGTGAACGAATATAAAGCAGGATACTCTCGATGTCTGACTCTGGCGGCGTTTCATAAACTAACTGGCAGAATGCACTGCTCTCAAGCTACTCTAAATTTCCTTCAAGCGAACACTATTATCCATTTAAAGTGAGGAAGGAAAAGCTTTTGAAATTATGGAAATATGTAACAATTTAAGAGTACTTGTTATTTTAATGTCAAGTGAAAATGTTGAAAAAAATTTCTTTAATTTTTTAAATTTAATTTCTTATATCAACTATTTTTATTGTATTATATTATTACTATACAATTGTTAATAACATATTAGGTGCTTGCGTTTATTTATCCAGAAGTATATGTCTGTCAATATTGAAAGTATCAATATAAATAACTGTTAAGAAACCTGTTACGATTTGCTGCAGAAGGCCGTGAAATATATTAGAATCTTAGGGTGATTTTGCTTCATTATATCTCGACTGTCAGTACTTGTTTCAACAATTTCAAATTCGTTACTTTGATGTCAATGACGAAAAGAACATGAATGTTCAAAACACTTCTAATATAATGAACAGCAAGACTTATTTGACGAAAACTCAATCCAAATTCTTGAAGAAATTTCAGATAATACAGCAACTGATGAGTGTGATCCAAAATTAAATAAAGTATATACCATAAAAATTGACTGAATACGCAGTTTCAACTATATTCAACATCGCGGTTTCATTGCTTGCCGGACAAAAATGTAGAGTTTTTGCAATATTTTTTTCTTTTCTTCTCTATTTTGCGCTATACCACTATGTCTAGAAACAAAATAAATGACTGTGTTGTCCAACTTTTGACTATTTGTTTCTTGTATTTTTTGCCAAGAGAGCTTTCATTTGTTGGCGCAACTCCCATCCCTCTACGTGGACCTATTTCTAGGATATAACATCTCTTGAGCATCGTCTGTTGTTGTCCTCCCACTCCCATCCTTTGTCATTAATATCAAAATCACCACTTTTGAATCATTAAACCAAGACCAGCCAGTATATGACATATCATCAACATAAGTTCCTAGATGTGTATGATAGGCTGTGACAGGTAATTTCTTTAAATAAAACAACTATCAATAGTAATAAATAACGAAAATGTAATTTTCATTTTTTAAGATACACAATGGCTATGTATACTGAATAATACAATAATAATAAATGGAGAACCGTTATTTTATGTTGATAAAACTATCTAATCTAACACTTAGGTTAGTTTGTTTAATAGTTAATATTGATATGTCGCATTTTAACCAACAGATATCCCTGATCAACATACATACAAATACATAGTATGATAAGTGTTACTCTCTTGAAAGTTTACCAATAATTACCAATAGTTTTATGATGTACATATGAAGTGAAAATCTCGTCAAATTTTATCGAAATTCGAGAGTAAAACACATGAAACAATAAAACCCTTGAAGCAATAAAAACATATCTATCTGTTACGGTCATACCTAGTGATATTTCCGTCACAGTCCTTAATACCTAGAAATCTGTTTCTGAAAAGAATGACATATCGTTTAAGCTGTGTAGAAATAAAATGATGTCACAAAAAGTCAAAGTTTGTAATCAGTAAAATCTAACAAGAAACAATGCTTAATATTAATTATAATAACGCATATTGGAAAAATCCTATAAAATCGTCTATACTGATTCATGAACTGTGCTAAAATGTGGTTGCATGAACACGGAAGGCACCCAACGGTCTGTTAATGTATTTATGTTAGAAAATATGATAAACATTAACAAAAACATTAGTTTACATTAAAATTGAGTCTTAACATAATGATCCACTCGATTTTATTCCTTAGCTAGGGCCTTATCAGTCGCACGATATAACATTTTCCTTCTAAAGAAACGATCAAAGGGTACGTGGTCTTTGTCCCGTCTGAACAGCTTATAGTTGTAGTGAGTATCGCATGTACCTTTGTCCGCTAGTTTTCCTTGGATAATCTTCTAAATAGCACTCTTTTTACCCAAGTTTCCATGGTATCCCTCTCTGGAATGGTATTCTAAGTTTTAGTGATTCTAACTTTCAAAAGCCTAGGATTGAGAAACTGAGCTACTACAATCCTCCTGTGGTATCTGTAACATCATGCAATTCTTTCTAAATTTCAGTAGACTATTATATATATTCCTGTGGACTATAGTATGCTAGTTCACAACAATAAACCTTTTGTGACTTTACAGCTTCAGCTGCGATACTGTTACATAAGCTCCTGTATAACGATTACCAGTTCCAGGTCAACCTATCATGATCAATCTTATCTTGTTGTCTTGATAACTAGTTTATTCCGGATAATTTAATCAGATTAAAAGAGGATAAGGCTTTATTATCTCCCCGGAATGCTGCTGACTATGCCAGTTATGTAATATGAGGGGTTTAAAATATTAAAATATATATTACTAATCAAATATTTTATAGAAACAAGTGGGTTTAAATCTATTCTAATGCAGACAGAAGCTCTATCTCTAGATGCCTCACTCATTGCATCACTCAGTCGTTATATAAACACATAGCCTTATTAGTTCGACACAGTCACCGTAGTTAGACTATATCAGTATATTTTCGTGATTGACGTATTTCTGAACATATGCTTTAAGTTACGGTCGGTCCTCAGCATTAATCCTATCGATCATATACCATCCCAGAAAGGATCAGGTCTCACCCAGCTCTGACACTTTATGCCGCATTTTACACCATTGCTTAAAAATAGGAACAATTATAAATAGAAATTTAATTTGTTTTTAAAACAGAAGTTTAATGCCCATACACCCTATTGCCTACTATCGCGTTAACAGAAGGACTTAACCATTGCAACCACCAATCGGGCAGATTAGACTTGTAGGATATAAAATTCTAGATTATAGAGAGGTTGGTTTTATGGGAATGATTACCAATTATATTTGAACACATGTATATCAATATATTTGTCTTGTTTAAACGTAAAAATGACTAGACCGGAAAGTTTTCAGCCAAGTTATGAACCTTAAGAATGTAATGAATATATAATTGTACTGTATTTTGCTTACTATCAAAATTAGATTAATTGTGAATATATTATCTAAAGAAAAATACTAGTAGAGAAATTACTAGTTGCCTATATATAATTCTGAATACATAATAATTCCCCAACGCATGATAAAAATAAATTATGCGATAGCTATAGGTATACTATTTGCGCAACCACTAATGCTAGTGTATCATCTGATTTTTAATTTTTCGTTTTGCTACATTAAAATAGCGTTGAACATTTCTTTGCGATAGATAAAGGTATATATCATTTATACATATATACATTTAACATATCGGAATGTTTGACAGAAGTCGGTTTACATTAATATATTTAATTTATAACAAAACCGAAAAAAAATTATGTAAGCTAGGAAACAATATTTTCCATTATATTATTATAACGTATTTAATTCACAACATATTAAGGCAACAAATGGGAAAACCCTGAGATAACAAACCAGCTATTTAATTTTTATGTAGCCCTGGTACTTATGCAAAAATATAAACAAAACATTATTAATTCCTTGACATATTATAAATATAATTTACCATATAGACCAAACCACACGATAAACAGTTCAGATGTCACAGAAACAAGCAAGAAATTAATAACGCAAGACATAGACGTATTCGTGTTATATCGTCGTTCGCTTTATCGGAAGTGAACAAAATGAAATTGCTTGTTCCCGAATGTGTTTTGTTGATTCTGTTAGCGCAACATGGAAGTTGCAGCGCCAATCGTACGGAATATATACCGGAATTAGTTAGCAATGAAAACATCACTGAATCGGATGACGAAAGTTTCAGTTCCACAGAATCCCAACAATCAGATTTCGAAGTCTTTAATGTTACTGATGGTGATTTATTAAGTAAGTGTATTAAAATTAATTAGATTTAACATTTTCTTATATATAATGTTGTGTAATCACTTTAGAGTACCATATAATGCCTGTTATCTTAATTTGTGACTTCCCTTCATTACATTTAACAATTAGAGTACCATATCATTATTTAATCACAATAGCAATGTTATACAATTTCATTTTACTTAAATATCGAGATGTATACTTGTTTTCAATCTTGTATCAAAATACTGGGCTGTTTAATAAGTTCGCAAAATTACAGCGCATGTTTTTAGAAACAAAATTTTCCAGGCTCTATTCTTCTGGTATAATTTAATAATATAATTTAAACTTCAGTATAATTACGCCAATGACTTTCAAATTACGTTTTCCGGAAAGGGTAGCTATTTCCTTTTGTTTTGATGAAACTCGTTCTACATGAAATATTTTTATTGGATGTGTAACAAGAGACCAAAGTCACAAGGAACAAATTTTAGCGAATCAACTGATCGTTTAAATAAATCGTATTTCACTGTTTTCTTCGCTATTTTTTTAAGCTTTGTGAGCCAGTATGCGGTCTTGATTTAATATATTTTTCCCCCTGTAAACCTTATTTTACAAAGTGTTACATTCAGTTGGTTCAAAAGGTTACAAGAATAATTTCAGTTTATTTTGTAATTCTGTATCTCAAAGCTGGTGCAATAATGAAGATGACTGTATGCAATTTTTATAGATATCCAACGATGGGAAATTCCTTTTAAGCTTTTTTAAAATTGCAATCTAATTGTAATTAATTTAAAAGTTTTTTTTATTGAAAGGTAAATTTAGCAAAGACAACAAAAACTGATGGAATGTACGCAAAGTCTCATGATGAACGTTTTGGGTCATGAAGAAGTTATTCAGAACAATATCCTCCAAACAAGTCAATAATAGATGCTTCAAAAACTTATTTAAACTAATATCCTGATTACAAACCAACAAAGTAGGAATTAGGAACTGCAATAAATATTTTAAGATATGGTAAGACCGCTGGTGTTGCCGCATGTTTCTCTCCAAGACCGTATATGAATTGAACTAATTCGATTAAGACTAAAATAAGCAGTGCAAAGTTGAGAAACAAAGCTGTGCACCTTGATTGCAATAGTTAATGGTCTGTTCAATGAAAGGTCAATGAACACTTCACAGATCTTTGTAGCGAAATCAACCTTTTGAATGAAAGACAGCTTCAAAAAATATAAAAATAAATCGAGATCATAGAGAATAATTTGAAAAATAGGCTATCGTTGTCGGTTTATTAACAGTTGCGAGATTTGATGGTAAATATTAATAGAAAAGAAGCCCTGCGACACGAAGAACAGCAGATTAGTTGGAAATTAGATACTCTCACTGAGCGCCAGTCATGAATTGAGGATGATACTTTTAACGTGATGCAAACCAGCAGTACTCCACGAGTGTACCGAACAATCTGGTACAGTAAATTTTAAATTATATTTTGAGTCTCAAATATTCGCATTTTATTTCAAATATCTTTTTTATCTGGATGGTAAATCCTTTTACATATATCTTAACTTATTAATCAACTCTACTTCAAGAATTTTGCTCAAATATAATTGTTTAACGTAGGTACAGAACATAAGAATAATAAAATATAACTCAAATAACCTTTTGTCAATATATACAATGTAATCAAAATACGTTTAATAGAATGTATTTTAAATAAATTAATTGTGTTGTTTTTAAATAGTTTTGTATTCGATAATGCTTAGCAATTAATAATTTTATCTCGTAAAATGAACAACATCGTGTATTCAATTTCTTAAATCCCATTAAAATATAATATGGTGTGATTATTATTTCTCATAATTACTATTGCTACTCTGGATTGTTTTTGTATTTGATTGTTATATTATTGGAAAAATATATGTACTTGTATATGGGTTTCAATTATTTCAATATTATTGGACCCGATTAAGCATTTTGAGAGGTAAAATTATTATGATTTTTATGACTAATTATATATGATTAATTATCAGATATGTTGATACTGGAGAAGAGTATCTACTTCCCTATGAACGAACCATTACTGATACCGAAATACTTGATATCATTGGAGATATAATAAACGGCCGGTAACGTAATAGAAATAATTTTATAATAATTATTAGAATACTTGATTAGGTATTGGCAATTGTTAGATCATTTTATTTTTATTTATTCTTAATCCATTAATATGGATAGGCAATAAGTTCGACAAAAAATGATAAATGCTTGAAACATCATCATCTATATTAGCGAGTATCGCTGAAGCTATTTGTATCATGATAAATATCATATCTTTTGTGATATAATTTTTTTATAATTTTATCCGCTACTATATTGAAAAAAAATAGGTAGATAAGACATTATATATATTTTTCTCATACATATTTGGATTTGTATATGAATTTGACACTTCATTTCCTGTATGTACTTAACTATTAGAAATATTTCAAAACCGTTTAAAATAAGAGTAAGTGAATTTTTCGATATGTCGAACATTTTGTTCGCTTGACATTAAGTGTTTGTTAGTATTCCGATAATTGTTTCATTTTAAAAAGCCTTTTATTGTAAGAAATTGGTACCAGATATATTATCAAAATATTTCAAATATTTTCATGGTAACGCGTCAAATGATTAATATTGATTTGGTAGCGATCCAATATTTTGATTATTTTCGCAATTTTTCAGCATTTTGAAACTGTATGCCATTCATACTGCGTGGCTCTGAATAAGTGGTAATCAGTAGGCTTCAGGTCTGGTCAGTGAAAGAATTTATTCCCACTGCAGCAGTGCATCTTCAACGTTGCATAGATTTGTGTGTGCGCAAATTTTGCAATGTGTGGCTGAGCTTTGACATGCGAGAGGATGACATGTTGCATCTCTCCTCTTGCATGTAAAAGTCTATAAATGGATGAGTTATCAACTACTAAGCTGTGTCAAAATTCTCAAAATTTTAAGTATATGAAGGGCTTCGGCAGTAAACTTCTTCAAACAAATCAACAAAAGTAATAAATATCAAAAAATTTACATTGAGTTTTCGATGATTAGCATCTGTATAAACTGAATATCTCAATAATTCTCAGAGGAATACTATTTTTTATGTAGGGAAATGTTAAAACCATTGAGTTTAACAGTTTTTCACAAATTTATATGGCTGATTAAGGCACTTTTATATATACAAGTTAAGTTTAGAAATAAAACACAATAAAGATACAAACAGGAAATAAGATGTTTAGCTCTAGATTACACAGTATCTATCAAACATGTTAATATTGCTTTATCGTATAATACGTACTAACTACAGGCACATTATTACATTTTGACCCAATCCTATTAAAACGTTTATTTTTCGTTAGTATCGGTCGGATATAGTAGTGTACTTCTTTTTACAAGATCATAGCTGATTACTGAAGAATTTAAAAATTTTCTTAATGTAATGTTTATCTTTAGAACAAGATACTGAGTTGGGATTTTCTAAATTATGAATATGAACTAATTTATGAATAAATGAATATAATCTAAATATGAACACTATAAGTCATTCAAATTAGGCTCTATTATAACCACACTATGTATGATACATTGTGTTTAATTGTTAATTGTTAATAACTGGGACACCTATTGCGAAGAAATCTTGTTTATATTTAAATGAGTTCTTGAAATAATCTGCAAAATAATTTGGCTTGAAATACCCAGAGTCTCAAATATTTTACGAGCTTTCACTGTCCGGTAATTTATAATGCGGGGTTTTTAATAGAAAATATTTTATTATTAATCGATAATTATTCATATATATATTATTTGATTTACGATATCTCCAATGTTTCTCTCCTCTCGTATTGAATTTTGTACAAATGACTGCATATTCAGAAACTACATTTTGCCACTCAACAGGCTGTGTGCTTTTTCATAATATTTACGGATTTTTCATAATAATGAACAAATGTCAGATCGCATGTACGACTACAAAAAGGATATAAGAATCTTTAGAATTTAAGCATGTGGGACACCGAATATGGAATTGTAACGAACGAAAACCAAAATGGAAGTTATAGTGATGAGACATACAGATAAAATAAATATTTAAATTGAACAAGTAAAGGTTCATTTAAATATTTCTGATTAGAGATTGAAAACAAAAGAAGACAGAGAAAGGAAATTCATGCCTGAAATGCAAAAACTATACATTTAATCTTCGCTATAAATAGTTAACTTAATAAATAGTTATTTTAATGAATAATGGATTATAATTTATTAATAAAAAAAGATATCATTTAAAACAAAAGTGATAGTATAAAAAACAATATATCAATAAAATCTGATTCTCGGCTGCGACAATTTCGCTACAATAACAAAAACTTAGAAGAATGAGATGAATAACAAAAATGGACAGGATAAGAAACCTCAATACAGAACTACTGAAATTTTGAGCAGAAGCAGAACATAATGATATGAATTCGTACACGGAATATAAGATAAAACACCAAATATAACACATATAACATAACTCCTTTTCTTAAAAGTATAATTTCATACATCCCTCGTATACTATGGAAACCTTACCATGTGAGTTTATATTTATAAATATAGCAGTATACTATCTATATCTAAGAATTCAAAGAGATTATACATAATTCCAGCTTATAAATTATTCTAATTTCTTGCTACGCGGAAAAAATTGAATATATATTTCATTCATTTAGTTTAAATCTGATCTGATATTGTGATTTGTAGCAAAATACCCAGATATGTAACAAATGGGTTTTCTGTTGTATCAGCGGATTTACCACGATTCACAATTTCTTCGAATGATTTGTACTCAGGTATTTTGTTGATTTAGTTTTATTTTAATTAATCAGGTAATTAATTTCTAACCACATATTTGTCTGAACCATATGATAAAGCGTGGAAGACATTTTATTAAAAAATATGTTACAAAAAAAATTAATTTATTTAAAAAATAAGGTAGTGGCTAAAAAGTAAAAAATAATCATAATTAGATTTTTGACAAAAAAAAAACATTTTACAAAAAGTACAGCCTGTATAGGGAAATGTAGGAATAAAGAAACAATGATTGAAAATAAGGAATGTTTCAGGCACTGGGGCCCGCGATACTGCTGGCACTGTTCAAGCTTAATATACAGCAAACCCCTATCAAATCATTCCAGCACTTAGATTAACATAAACAAACCGTGTTGCTTATAAATAAACTGTTGTATCGCTGCACGCAATATTTATAAAGAAACGATCACATGGTTGTTATCAACTCTTGACAGCTTATAATTGTAGTAAAACTTTTGTAAGGATTCTCTGTCTGCCGGTTTTTCCTTTCATAACCTTTTAAATAACACTGAACTACTGTATTCAATTCACTAAATATACAATCATAACTTGGTATCCGTACACCCTGAGCAATAAGCTTTTTCGAAATTCCAGCACACTATTACAGTTCATCTTTGGAGACCTTACACCCTGAACTGCATTGCTTGAACCGGAAATCCATGTATTAAGAGTATTTTGCAAACAAAGGATGTTTCCTCATTCTAATAGTTTAGTGATAGGGGTCTAGAATCTCTATCTTGAAGCCGCATTTTATGACCTTCCATCTTCAACAGCGACTTTTGCCTGACAAAGAATGTTTCAAATAACTGTGGAGCGATAACCAATGCTGTATTCTTTTCTTGATAAATAAAGTTATTCGGGTTAATTGAATGTATAATTCCCCCGAAATCCTACCGACTACCTCAGTTATAAATTGTGTAGGCTTAGAACACTTATCTAAAGTTATTAATCATATTTTATCGGACAACTACATTATTTTAATTATTGTTGGTTACTATCATAATGCCTAGACCATAAAATTATCATTCCGTATTCATCGTTCTTGAAACATATAGACCACAAATAATCTGTTGCTGAGGTTTGAAGTCGGTGATAAGCTGTACCGCGTACTAACACATGAAAATTGTATATTCTGTAGGATTCATTAAGTCTTATCCAAAATAAAGTTTTAATAATAATAAAACAAAATAAAGATCAAAGCACATTATTTCATCAACTATCCAGGTTTTATAATCATTGCACAATTATTACATGATGCACATATTATTTTGTCTATCCGTTGTATATTTATTAAGCAGTTGTCCTTATTTCGCATTTTTATTGAATGAAGAATGTAACTATTTAAGATATGTATATAATAACATAATTTTATTTAATATTTGAACAAGTTCTATTTCTAAAAATTATTATTTCAAGAGTTTATTCACAATATTTGATGTTTATACTAATTTAAATTATAATAAGTTTAAATTCTTAATGATAAAACATAACAGATGAATTGAAAAGTCCCCGGTCTCACACATAGATGGCGCTACTAGAATTAAATCCATACGTTTTTTAGTTAACCCTAACCATCAAAAGATGCGTGTATAAATTTGGCAGCTGTCGGATCATTTGTTTGTGAATTATAGCATTTTGAGTGAAGCAACTTTTGTTAGTGTGAATAAAATGGATAAAAAGGAATTTCGCGTGTTGATAAAATATTGTTTTTTGAAGGAAAAAAATACACTTGAAGCAAAAACTTGGTTTGACGCCCAGATTGCGTCCACTGGGCCAGGAAAATCAACCATCAAGGATTGGTATGCTAAGTTTAAACGTGGTGAAATGAGCACCGAAGACGGTTAATGCAGTGGACGTCCAAAAGAGGTTGTTACTGACCAAAGCATTAAAAATCCACAAAATGATTTTGAATGACTGTAAATTGAAATTGAATGAAATGGCAGACACTCTAAAGATATCATCTGAACGTGTACATCATATCATTTACGAATATTTGGGTGTGAGAAAGCTCTGTGCAAAGTGGGTGCCGCGCGAGGTCACTTTTGACCAAAAACAACGACGAGTTGATGATTTGGAGCAGTGTTTGATCAGGCGTAATAAACCTGAGTTTTTGCATCGATATATGACAATGGATGAAATATGGCTCCATCATTTCACCCCGAAGTGCAATCGACAGTCATCCGAGTGGACTGCACACGATGAACCCGCTCCAAAGAGTGGGAAAACACAACAGTCGGCTGGAAAGGTTATGGCGTTTGTATTTTGGGATGCGCATGGTATAAATCATTGACTACCTTGAAAAAGAAAGGACCATCAACAGCGACTATTACATAGCGTTATTGGACCGTTTGTAGGACAAAATCGACGAAAAACGGTTGAATTTGAAGAAAAAGAAACTGCTGTTTCACCCAGACAATGCACTGTGTCACAAGTCAGTGAAAACGATAGCAAAAATCTATGAATTTGGTTTCGAATTGCTTCGTAATTCACCCGTTCTCCAGATCTAGCTACCAGCGGCTATTTCCTGTTCTCAGATCTCAAGAGAATGCTCGCTGGGAAGAAATTTTCGTCGAATGAAGAGGTGATCGCCGAAATTGAGGCCTATTTTGAAGCAAAGGACAAATCGTACTACAAAAATGATATCGAAAATTTGCAGGGTCGCTATAATCAGTGTATTACCGTTGAAGGGAATTATGTTGAATAAAAAAACTAATTTGGCCAAAAAATATGTTTTACAATGGTAGGCCGGGGACCTGTTATATTAGATATCCATTTAACTATAGAAAATGTTACAATTATATATTTTTTGCAAACTATTTATCTATATTATTAAAATTTATTTTACAGGATTTCCTACGCCATGTGAAACACCAAGGCAAGAAATATCCTATTGTGTGGAAATAAGTATGTGCCAAGTGTTGAAAAATGTCCAGGACAAGAAAAAATATGCCGCCTATGTGGAAGCCTCGCGATGTGGCCCAGCCAACGAGAACAAGAAAAATTTCAAAGTTTGTTGCGGCAAATACAACAACTTCAGAAATGTTAGCAACTCGATTGGTATATTTTTAGAAGTTTTATCATATTTACAGACGGAAGTGGTTCAGGAAAGTTTTATTGTCTCACCAACAATCATGTCGTTGTTATTTATGTTAATATTTCTTGAACTACTTTGAAGTAATATAAGATTATCAATCAATAATAATTATACATAATCAGATAATATTGTTATGGTAAACGTTAGTGTTATTAAACATGTTTATGAAGTAAACAATATTATTTGGATCCGGGAAAATTTTCTCGGTTTTTTTTATTGATAAATTGTGTTCATTTGAAATAACTTAGGAAACACATGGTACAAATCTTGTTAAGACACATTCCGAGATATTCGTTGAAAAGCGAAAAAAAATTGTGCTCTATTATTATTTAGTTCGGTAATATTTTCTTTGTCTATCGTTTTTTCCGATATTTACAGAACTCAGGAAAAAAGTTTTTAAAATTAAAATCTCACGATTACGTAAAATTTCAGCTATTAGAGCTATTATTTCGGACAAATCTAATATAATTTATTTGTATTTGAAAGCTCTATATCTTTAACCAAAACATGCTTTATTACCAATATTTATTATAATAGTGCTAATTTTTCTTAATTTCTAAATTCTTAGAGGATGCTAACGTTCTTCCGAAAAAATGTGGAGTTCAAAATATAATTATGAGGGGAAGGATTTTTGGCGGTGAACATGCTGTACTTAAAGAATATCCCTGGATGGCCAGGATACTTCATAGGAATAGCAGGGGCGTCAAATCGTATGGCTGCGCTGGGTTCTTGATCCATACCAAGTATGTTATTACAGCTGGCCATTGTATTAAATCCAGCACCATAGCTATAAGAGGTGAACCGTAAGTATCATTATATATCACTATATTTCATCTCTATTTATTACTAACTCATAATTTCAATTAATGCGATCATAATGATTCATGGTTAATGAAATAGTGATCGCCCTGTAGTCGAAATTCCACTTAACATAATTTTCATTAAGTTTTAATCATCAACAAAATATTCTTAAGTTTAAATTACTACAGCACTGAGCACTATTACAAAATATCATAAGTAAGATTATTAAGAAGTATACTAACTTCAGAGCATCAAATATAAGTATACACGATCGTTTTTCCTTTTTTGTTATAAAGAAAAATATGGAATAATAAATAAAGTAATACATGTTTGTGTGTTAAAACAGAGAATATATCAATTAAAAACATTTTGAAATTGATATTTTAATTGTGGCTATATATTAAAATAATAACGAATACAATTAGTTAATTTACTTCTTAAAATTTTGAAATTAATTTATTTAAAATCCTTAAATTAACTATTACATTTTCATAACTTAGGTCTAAAAATTAAATAATCAAAATAATTAATACAAAGCTCTAACAATAAAATGTCTCCAAATCAAAGAGAACAGACGATTATTGTTATTCGTGAATTTTGTTAATCTATTTTGGCATGAAATTTTTGTATACGGCGGGTCACAGATCTCTTTTTCTTTACAAACAGAAGAAAAATTTCCGGTAAGCAGATTAATAGATAGATGACGTTATCTTTGAGTATAATATCCTTGAACTTGGAAAACATTTTTCAAAGGGAAATAATTATTTCAAACCATTAGTGATGGGAAATGTCTTAAATCGATGGAATATTTTTGTTCTTTTATAAAAAGGGGGTTTTTGGTTACTCTTTGCAGAAGATCCCCATAATTGAACTCCGTATGTCCATATAGGTTTTAGTATTAGCTTATATAATTGCAGTTTATTATGTACTAATAATTGTGATTTTCTTCCAATTAGCCAGTACATTTTCCTATATTTTAATTCCAGTTCTTTTCTTTTCTTTTTATACGTTCCTTCCAGCGAAGTTTTGCATCGAGATTCATTCCGAGATATATAGCGTTGTTGCTATATGGAATGATAGTATTATTTAATGTTATGGGTGCTTGTACGGTCTGTTTATAGAACTGCACATGTACAGATTTACTTTCATTAATTCTTATTTTCCAAGCTTGTGCCCAATTATTTATATTGTCACTTGCCTGTTGTAATTTTCGTGAGGTTTCATCACTATTGTCTCCGACAGCTATAATAACAGTATCATCAGCAAATGTTGCCATCGTAATATTTTCCGTTTGTGGTATGTCACAAGTGTAGAGTAGATAAAGCAGTGGTCCCATTCCACTTCCTTGTGGTACACCTGCTTTAGATTCTTTTATTGTAGAGTAAGCTTCTTCTTGTTTGACTCTAAACATTCTGGTTGTAATGTATGATTTTATATATGTATGTTATTTTGGTAGCATTTTCCCTAATTTATGAATAAGGCCTTCATGCCAAACCTTATCGAAAGGTTGTGCTACATCTAAAAATATAGCTGAGCATACTTTTTTACTTTCGTCGGCTTTTTCAATAACAGCTGTTATTCTGTGGACCTGGTCAATTGTTGAGTGCTTATTAATAAACCCAAACTGAAGTCTTGGTATTAGGTTTTTTCTCTCTATGATCGGTTTTATTCTTTTCAACAGAAGTTTTTCAAAAACCTTAGATATTACTGTTAGCAGTGATATAGGTCTATAGGCTTTTATTTCGTTTGCTGACTTCCCATGTTTTGGGATCATTATAATTTCCGCCATCTTCCAAATGTCTGGGACATGTTTTAATCTAAATGCTGTATTGATCAAGTTGGTGAGTTTTATAATTCCCTTTCTTGGTAGTTTTTGCAGTAATTCTCCTGTTATTAAATCGTAGCCTGCTGATTTCCTGGGGTTAATGTCAGTTTTAACAACTTTGGTTGGTTTAGTCTTTCGGCGTGTCTAATTCAATCATCGAATTATCAGCTTTTATGTCCGGCAAATTTTGTTCAATATTAGTTTCGTTTGGTTTAAAAGTTTTTTCTAGATATTCAGCAAATGCTTCTACTTTTTGGTGATTGTCACGTGCCCAATTCCCATATAGGTCTCTTATAGGTGGACTGTGTAGACATGAGTGCTTTACATATTTTGTGACTTTCCAGAGTGAGTAATCAGTTTCTTTATCATCTGTTAAATTTTTCAGATAGTCAATTATGGATTTGTTTTTAATTTCCAGTATTTCTCTTTTCAGTCTTTATGTTATATTGTTTAAACTATTTTTATTTTCAGGTGTTCTGTTTTGATGCCATTTTTTTCGTAATTTACGTTTTTCAGCTACCATTTCCTTCACTTCCTTTGAATAATTAATTTCTTTAGTTGTACTCTTAATTTCTGGAGTATTATTCCAAGCAGCCTGTTGAATATCTACTACGAATTTTTCTGCTTCAAAATTTAATTGTTCAGTTGTCTTGAGGGGTACATTTAGTTGAATTTGTTTGTCCAATTCTTCAGCAAATCCTTCCCAGTCTGTTCTCTTATTTGTTAACGTTGGGTTTCTTTCTTTTCTTATTATATTTTCGCTCAACGTCAGAATCACTGGCATATGATCTGAGCTTAGCTCAAGATTTTCTTCGACTTTTATATAGTTGGATGTTATGTTTCTTACTATGAAGAAATCTAACATTGCCTTTAGTTGTTGTCATTCTAGATCCCCGTCTTGTAATTTTTGCATTGAAATCAACTCCAGTTATAAATTTTTCTCCCAGGTTGCGTAGGACATTCAAATAATTTTCCTTTTTTTGATTGTATCTTGGAGGACAATAATTATGCGGCTATTGTAACCTTG
The DNA here is from genome assembly GCF_030347505.1 of Rhynchophorus ferrugineus. Classification (NCBI taxonomy): domain Eukaryota; kingdom Metazoa; phylum Arthropoda; class Insecta; order Coleoptera; family Curculionidae; genus Rhynchophorus; species Rhynchophorus ferrugineus. The sequence continues at coordinate 69,467,104 of NW_027472581.1, forward strand.
TATCTGCTTGATTTTACTGTTACCTGATTTTCTGCTGTACTGAGCCCGGGTTCTTGATGGTGGGAAATGTTGCTCCTCTTGCGGTGTTAGCTGAATGTACGGTATGATAAAATGTATATCCTCTAAATTTTATAAAGGATTCTTTTGTTAAATGGCTTTCTGATATTAGGCAAATATCTACTTGTTGCATATCTAGGAATACTTGTAGGGTAGCGTGATGGTGCTGGATTTCATTAGCATTCCAAATTGCTATTCGGATATCTTTATTTGTCATTTCGGGTTTTTGGGGCCACAGGCCTAGTGTTTTTCATTTCTAGTTTTTCAATCCCTTCGGAAAAATATTCGATCATTTTTTCTTGTCTGTCCAGCAAATAGAAGCGAAAACACAAAAATGTTCCAAAATTAAAGTTAAACTTTACAGTAACATCTATTGAATTAACACAGAACTTGTTATTCCACTTGTTGTGATGCTTATTATTATGCATATGCATATTTTTTTTGTAATTTTAGATATTCAGTTGTTCTTGGTGAACACGACACAGAACATGAATTGGACTGTTCTAGCGGTAATACGACCTGCGCAGACCCACTTCAACAGAGCCGAATACTCGAGATGGTTGTCCATCCTCAGTATTCTGAAACGTCGAAGGATCATCATCATGACATAGCTATCTTACATTTAAAGAAAGCAGTAACGCTTACAGGTACAATATAAATAACCTAATTAATGTTTCAATTAATAATATATACGTTTTCCAATAATTTAGTTAAATGGAGAACATATATATATATATATATATATATATATATATATATATATATATATATATATATATATGTATAATATATCGAATATATAAAATATAATATATTTTATTTATTCTATAATTAATGATATTAAGATTTAATAAATAATATATAGTTATATTTGATTAAGGGTATTATTATTAGCACGTTGACTGCCTCGGTAATTTTCAGAATTGTGACTTAAAATGACAATTTGATTTAATCACATTATATTATTAATAAAAACTCTAATTCTAGTACATAGTTATAATTCAAAAGCATGAACAATGTGTTTTATTCCATATTATTTTTATTTAATTATATTTTTGTTAGTTTTTTTAATAAATTGTTCTGTTCATTCCAGTAGGCATTGATTTTTTGTTCTTTTTTCAGAAGTCATATATCGATATTTAGCACTGATAAATGACAAACACAGGATGAGATATCTCGTAGACAGTCAATGACAGTCAACGTGTTAAATACAGTTTTATATTAAGATATACTAGAGAATCAAATCTTCAGCTTGTTTTAAAATAGCTGAATTTCTGCACTTAATGCGTAAAAGATGATTAAAATAATCTAAAAGCAATTAGCTTTTAGTACTTCATTTACTATAACGTTGTTACTAGTTTTATGGAACTACTCTAGGAGGATACCGTGACTTCTAAACGGCTACATGTTTTACAGCAGAATCTTAATAGTAATACTATAACTTAATTATTTTATAATTCCATGATTTACCAGACTATGAAAAAAAATCTACATAATTTTCAAGAAAATTTAAAAAATTATTTATTCAAAGTATTGGCCATTTCATTCCATATATTTTGTCCATCTTTCAGGAATATTATGAATGTCATCCCCAAAAAACTATTTGTTTCTGGATCAAAACCATTAACTTATTCATTGATGCGAAAAGTTGATAGTCGCACGCGACAAGGTCTGGAGAGTATGACGGTTCCTTGACCGATTTTGCTTTATGGGACAGCGCGTTATTATGCTGAAATATCTTTACCATATCATCAGGCCCATTATAGGAGTTTATCAATGCATGGTTCAAATTGATCATTTGTTGTTCGTAGTGATTACTATTAACTGTTTCACGAGATATCAACAGTTCGTAATACAGCACGCCATTCTGATCCCACCAAACACAGAGCACTCTTTTGCGACCAAAACGATTTGGTTTTGGAGTCGATCGGCCGGCTTCACCAGGTGATAACCATGATTTTTTTTCGTTTAGGGTTTTCAAAATAAATTCACTTTTCATCACCAATTTCCACTATTCCATGCAGAAATAACATTCCTATAAAGCAACATTTCACAGATGAATTTTCGATTTTCCATTTGCCTGTCATTCAATTGATGTGGCACCCACCTTTCCATCTTTTGGATTTTTCCCATTGCTCGTAATCAGTCCCTAATAGTTTCTCGGATCACATTAAATGTTTCTGCCTTTTTTTTAAATTTAGATTTTGTCTCCATCCAATAACTCTTGCAGTTTCGAATCTTCAAACCTTGTCAGTCTAAAAGAACGGTATTTGTCTTGCACATCGAAATCAACACTTTTGAATTTTCGATACTAAGCCCCACATGTTCTAGTAAGTTCAGGAAAGTTTGTAGCAGCAAACGATGACATTCAGCGGCTTTTTATTTTCATTAAATAAGATAAGTAATACGTACCGCAAATATGACTGTGATGATGTTAGTTTTGTAATATATAACATGTATAGCTTGGAAGCTTGATGTCCCTAGAATAAAATGACATACGTATCAGAGCATGACATTGTATATTTAAGCCTCGTAAAATATGTTAGAAAAATCGGTAATGACTTTCTGGTACATCTGGTAGTTGAAATTATTATTACTAGCTGCCTGCCTCGACTAGGAATATAGTAGCTTCACTTAACTTCTTCACTAGCTTTTTAACAGGGTCTTGTTCCATTGCTAATTTGGGTTGAAACTGATTGCGTAGCATGATTATCACCGAGTCTGTATTAAGCTGTATATTGTGATTTTGGGTTCGTTGCAAATTCCATGAATTAGGAATTCAGTTGGATAATTGAAGACAGCATAACCTTCTTAATGTTTCCGCTATAACCTATAACATATAATACAAAAAACTGAACCAATTTGTCTATTTTGTTTATATTTTGATGAAAAATGAAAGATATGATTCATATTTTTCATATTTTTTAAATTATTTTCTTAGCATTTCACAATTTTCCTAATGGTTAATAAGTATTTGATGACATTTATGTTATATAATGACATGTAGAAGATCTCTTCAATAAGTGTTCTCCTGTACAAACTGTTTTTTTGTTAATTCAAACCTTATCCTGATAATTACAAATGCAAAAAAAGAAGTAACCAAATTAATATAATTATCTCAAATGATGCACTTACATACATTCGACAATTTATTTTTATTTATATAGATGCTGAATTATATCGATGTAATTCTAGATTTATAAAAGTCTTTATTTATTCATTCTCTTGCAATACTGAATTTTACTTGTGTTCAAACACTTAAAGTATTTAATCTTATTTGAAATATTTGGCAGGATTATATGTTGTTTGGTTTTACTATGGGATATGAACTGGAATATATTTAAATAATTTTGATTTAATGAATACAAGACATGTCATTAATACATATTTTGTATAATTCTATGAAAGTATTTTCTTTATTTCATGATCACATGATTTAGGTAATGTTGTAAATTACATTGAATTGCATCTATATAATTCAGCCTTATGGTAAGTTTACAACAGCATTTCTATTAAGTTAATGTTAAACTTATAATTTTAATATAACTTGAAGTCTTCGACATTATTAATTTTTGAAAACTGATTTTCAATTTTTTCAGATTATGTTCAGCCCATATGTTTATCAAGTAATCTCGATAATATAGTTAAGAAATTTTACATCAGCGGATGGGGTAAAACTGAAACAGGTATATTTTTCTTAATATCTCTTAAATATAGGGAATGGATAAAATAATATGAACACAGACATATACACAATATTTATTTATTAATAAGGTACTGAGCCATCATTTGCTATTAACACAGCTGCAAATTTTGCAAAATAGGTTTGTGCATGAATAGTACTCAACGGAATGTTGCCGTTGTTGCAGAAAAGCACCGGTTAATAGCTTCAATGATGGTAGAGTTGGTTCCATACTCCCCACTATGCTCTAAAACTTCCCATAAATGTTGGGTTCAACTTATGTATCTAGCAATAGTTCTGGTAAAGGAAGATGTATGATAATATTCTGATGCTCCTCATACCAAGACTGAACATTTTTAGTTGTGTGTATGGGTGCATTATCACCTTGAAATGCGGCAGTATTTGGAAGTAATATAGTCATAGTAAAAACTTCGTCATGGCAGATGTCGAGATATTAATTCTTAGTAATTCGGCCAATGATGTGAAGACCGGGCCAGCTGAATACATTGGTATTGCCGCCCAAATTATAAGGGAGCCTCTCCCATTCTTGATTGTAGCGTAGCTTTTACAGTGTAGCGTTAGATTTTTAGCTTTGTGGGGATCCCGTCATACTATTTTTGTTGCATGTTTACTAGCCACGATTTTTCAAATATTCGTTGGTTACTGTCAATTTGTATTTGTTTAAACCATCGCAGAAAAAAGCGTATAATACACTGAAATATATCTTACAAAACTTGGCATGTAAACTAAGCAATGCATACGCGTCGTATTATTTACAAGGAAGCTGTGTCGCCAACATGCAACAACTATACTACTGTATGTTGTTTATATTATTTTGTTTATCACCTTTACATAAGTTATATTAATTTATAATAAAAATAATAATAACGAATATACATTTATAATTATTTTTTAAAAATATTTTTTGCAGCTGATTCAAGTAGTATTAAAATGAAGCTGTCATTGCCGCCATTTGATTATGAAGAATGTCAGCGGAAATTCAAGCTACTCAATTTGGAAATCGATGACACTCAAATATGCGCTGGAGGTGAAAAACTAAAAGACAGTTGCGCGGGTGATTCTGGCGGCCCTTTGATGATACGAGATGACAGTAAGCATTAGCATATTGAATACTATTTTATAATATTTTATTGTTTAATATAAAACATTGCCTATCCATTACATTTTTCCATATCCTAGTAACACTTGAAATTCATGATTGATTGATATTATTGGTTTAGAATTTTCCTAACGCCTTAGGATTTTTTGGAGACTATCAACATAGATATTAACGAAAATGAAGAAGTTAAAATCTCCTCGTCTGTTACTCGTTCCAAGGAACCCTAAAACGATAAAGCAACAGTTCACTAACATTTGTAATGTTTAAAATGTTAAAATTAATATCAAAACCTATATAGTAAATAGCGAATCAAAACAAATATCTAGACAAATAGCAAATAATAATTAAATAATTAAAATTGTGTATAGATAAAAGTAATTTCAAAATACCAACAAAGTAATATTATATTTTAAAATAAATACCGATGTCCTTAAGGAAATCAAATAATCAGAGTCAGACAAGGCGTGACTTCTCTGTTGTATCTGCTTTTCTGTCAAGTTTTTGCATTTCAGGAAGATATAGAAAAATTTGATCCTCACAATTGGCGTACAGAGGTTTCTCGGTTCGATCTATTGGAACCAAACGGGTAAATTAACAGTGACCAATCAGCAGCCTGTTTACTTTATAGGAATGTTCGTCGGTCAGCCGATCGAAATGTGTGACTGCCGCTGCGATTATTTGTCAGAACACTCACTACTATTTTTGAAAGTAATTTGCACAAGAACTGAAAACACTGGTTGAAGAAATACTGTTTATTTCAATGTTAAATTATACATGTGGTCGACGGGAGAATTGAAAGGATATTAGGTTAGGTAGAGGAAGTACGGTAACGCTGTGGAAGTGGTACTATTACAAGGAGATGAAGAAAAGAAAAGAGAGCGAGACGTCGTCGTGATGGTCTTTTGTAGCCCGGAACTGCATGATACCAATCCACCGGCGTTGCCAACCTTTGTACTTGTTGGTGAATTCGTGGTGGCCTGAAAGTGTCGTCGCCACAAATTTTATTTGCATATATATCTTTTCTAAAGAAATGGCGTGAGAAAAGTAATATATCTTAATGGGTCAAAGCTCGTTTTCCTCCTCCAGCAGGTCCCACTCAAGCTGCACTCAGGCTATCTATTTTACTATCTACAAATAGCTTTGTAATATAATGTTTTATATATATATAATGAATATGTTGTTGACCATTTGTAATAGCATCTTCGTTCCGATGTATGTTCCTGTGCTTAGAGATACGATGCTGTTTTGTCGAGGGATACTCAGACTGTAAACAAGTATAATTCAGGAATTTGCATAACCAGCGGATGTGAGGAAAATAGATTATCGATAGTTTTCAGTGAGTTCGGGAGTATATAAGCCAAGTTTTAGCTTGACTATAAAGAGAGATCATAGCGGTTATGGTCTCTTTTATTTATTGCAAATCATTCACAAGTAAGAAAAGTAAAAAGAGAGGACAGTTTGAAGAGTTTATTGTGGGATCTACGATGTATAGCAACGCCAAATCAATGTGGACTCAGATGCAAAATATCTTAAATCACGAATGACAAGAGGTATATCAATTTTTGTGTCCTCCGGCAGACAGCGACTATATACCAGTTCGGGCAATGATTCTTTAAGAGCCAATCTCATTCTTTGAAATTTGCTGAACTAGAAATTCAGGCTCAACACGTCTTTTAACACCCGCAAACAAGTAAATAAGACATATTTAACAAAAATTAACCGATTTTCTGATGCTCTAGTTTGCATAATTATAGAGTGTGTTTAGAGGATTTTTGCTTTAACACTAAAATACATTTTATATTTTAAGCTCCAGGTGATATTATATGTTATTACCCATTAAATATATGTATAGTCCACAAGACATATTAATGATTTAGTTGTATTTCTCCTTTTTTGAATAACATAATACAGTACTGTTTTGGTGCTATTGGTTTAACACTATACTAGACGTGGTTGATGAAACTTTAAATTCTCGCTCTTGGATTAATTTAGTTAGGCTGCTATACCATGAACATTCGTCAGTAATATTGAATGTCATATAGCGAACTCAGCAATGTTGGTAGTTTCATAATTTAGTACATATAGAATATAACGGTACTGGTAGAAAATGTCCCAAAAATATAAATTTACATTTAAATTGACCAATAATGGTGGTTGGTCCATTAAATAACTTTAACAATACTAACGTAATTTGGCGTTAGCAATTTTTAATATAAACCAAATATTGATTCTAATTTCATTGCAATTTTTGCATCACCTATTAAAACAATATTTTTGTTGTAGATACAGTACACTACGCAGCCGGTCTAGTAAGTTATGGAATAGGCTGTGGTTTAGAAGGTTGGCCTGGTGTTTATACGAAGATTCCCAGCTACTTAACCTGGATCAAAACTGAAATATTAAGAATGAGCTCTGCTGACAGACAGGCCAGATTATCGAAAAAACTGACAAAGAAAAGCAAGAAAAATAGTATAAAACTATAATTGATCAAGATAACTGTTACCCAACCATTGCTTTATTTATTACTTTCATTTTGTTTTTTTTTTTCAAGTAATTCTTATATATGCAACTAAAACGGATATCTATGTAAATATAATTTTTATTTAATAATAAAAATAAACAACAAAAATATGGGTTTTCTCCTAATTATCTCTATACTATTTTCAGACTTTCGTTATGGTAAACAAGAGATATAAAACAAATAAAAAGTTTTTATCTGAACACTGTTCAAAACAGAGGTTAAAATGTAACGAAATGTCTTAAAATATAAAGCTCTTAGTATATCTAAGAAAAGCGTGAAAATATTAGTTATTTGCGTAAGCAAATAATTTCTAGGCAGAAGAATTTTAGTTCATAAGGCAATGGAGCTGATAAAGGATGAATATCAAGGAGATTTCAAATAAAATGGCAATAATTATAATTAATTCAAAGATTTTTTCTTCATTATAATGAATATGAATTATTGTATTTCTAAGTAAAATTTGTATTTGTGTGAATTTATATATGAGCACAATAGTAGAAAAAAACATAGGAATAAAAGAACTGGATTTAATATGTCCACTATTCCTCTCGCCGATAATGTTTTACTATTTTTGTGTATGCTGTTATTCCCGCAGATATTGATGCTTGTGAAAGCTTAAAAAACACCTGAGAGATTTTTTGTGGCCAACTAACTTATTTAAACCGACTATAACAACTTTATTCTCTACAATAAGTTAAAGTAGGTACTTATGTTATCTAGAAAGATCATTGTTCCTTACTTGGTCTCTCATAAATTATTGTTAAGTTAGTGGCAGTTTTCAGTGTTTTTGCGATTTAGCGCAATTCACTATACATCAACACAATATCACACGGTTTGCTTTTCTTGAGTTTGCGTCCTTTGAGGAATCTCTTAATTTCCTGTTCATGTTGTTATTGGGTGCATCCACAATACTTCTCAGCAATATATTCGGAAATACTTGAATTGCTTTAATATTACTTGTGTTATATTACTGATATAATCTTTCCCATAACTGAATTCCGTAGGGCTATAAAGGTTTTAGTATCTACTTGTATAGCAGCTATTTATTATGTACGAATAATTTAGTTCTTCCAAAAAACCAATACATTTTTTTTGAATTTCAATTCGAGTTCTTTTCTTTTCATTTTGATGTATTCCTTTCAACGAAGTCTTGCGTCAAAAGTGATTCAAATATTGTTACTGCATATGATCATAGTATTATTCATACTTATTGATATATGAACAGTTTGGTTGTAAATGAAATAAATATGTTTTAATATACTGTCGTTGACTTTTATTCTCTGTGTCTGGCTCCACTTATATTTTTACTTGTGTGTTGCTTTCTTGTTATTTCTTCACTATTGTTTCCAATAGGAAGTATCGCAAGTTCATCCACAAATGTAGCTAAGATGTAATTCTGTTATTAACGACTAATTTTCATTTTGTTAACTCTAAACATCCTACATGACATTGATGTGCAGGTATATATTTTTGCTATCTATGAATTATTTTAACCTGTTTAACAAAAGTTTGGGACATTTATTTGATCGAAATGCAGTATTAATAAGTTTGGTGAATTTTATAATTGCCCTTCTTAATAGGTTTAGTTATTAAGTCATATCCTTGTGCTTTCTTTGTATTGTGTCACTTCTTATAACTTTGGATATTACTTTAACCAAGTTTAACCTTCATTCAAGTTCAGCATTTTAATTGTGTGTCCAATTTCCGCCTAGGTCCCTTATGGGTGGAGAGTACAAATTTGATCGCTTTGGGTTTTTAGTGTCCTTCCAGTCTAATTTCTAAGGTCCAGTCTAAGGTCTAATTTTTTGTCATTCATTAAATTTCACAAATAGTTATTTATCGATTCATTTTGAGTATCAATATTTCTTAACCTATATTTATTTTCAGGTGTTCTCTTTTGTTGCCATTTTTTTTGCAGTTTTCATTCCTGAGAGATGAGATATTCTACAAATCGCTTATTTTAAACGTCGCAGATCAAAATATAATAAACGGAAATATAACCTATAAGGTTTGACGTGTAAATTGAGCAATATATAGGCGTCGCATTATTTACATACTATATTGCATGGGATTGATATTATCTTGTCTATTCTCTGCACACTGATACAGTCCTTCCAGATATATTCGTTCAGTAGTAACCTTATTATTACATTTTTATTCTTTGAGATTCAGTAATAGGGTAGCAAATATATAGCAAATAGTAAATGGGTAATTTAAGTAGCAAATCTAGCGAAATCGTGACAATCGTGACCAAAAAGCAGAAGCATTTGCTGAATATCTAGAAAAAACTTTCAAACCAAACGAAACTAATATTGAACATAATTTGCCGGACATATAAGCTGAAAATTCGATCATTAAATTAGTCACGCCGAAACAGTTAAACAAAGTTATTAAAACTGACATTAACGTCTGGAAGTCACCAGGCTACGATTTAATAACAGGATAATTACTGCAAAAACTGCCAAAAAAGGGAATTATAAAACTAACCAACTTGATCAATACAGCATTTAGATTAAAACATGTTCCAGACATTTGGATGGCGAAAAGATGGCGGAAATTATAATGATCCCAAAACCTGGGAAGTCAGCAAACGAAATAAAAGCCTATAGACCTATATCACTGCTACCAGTAATATCTAAGGTTTTTGAAAAACTTTTGGAAAGAATAAAACTGATCATAGAGAGAAAAAACCTAATACCAACATATCAGTTTGGGTTTATTAACAAGCACTCAACAATTGACCAGATCCACAGAATAACAGATATTATTGAAAAAGCCTACGAAAGTCAAAATGTATGCTCAGCTATATTTTTAGATGTAGCACAAGCCTTCGATAAGGTTTGGCATGGAGGCCTTATTCATAAACTGCAGAAAATGCTACCAAAACAACACACCGAACTATTAAAATCATACATTACAACCAGAATGTTTTGAGTCAAACAAGAAGAAGCTTACTCTACAATAAAGAAGCTAAAGCAGGTGTACCACAAGTAAGTGTACTGGGACCAATGCTTTATCTACTCTACACTTGTGATATACCACAAATGGAAAATATTAGGATGGCTACATTTGCTGATGCTACTGCGATTATAGGTGTCGGAGACAATAGTGAAGAAGCCACACGAAAATTACAACAGGCAAGTGACAATATAAATAATTGGACACAAGCTTGCAAAATAAGAATTAATGAAAGTAAATGTGTACATATGCAGTTCACCTATAAATAGACCGTACAAGCACCCATAACATTAAATAATACTATCATTCCACATAGCAACAAATAGCTAAATATCTCGGAATGAATCTCGATGCAAAACTTCGCTGGAAGGAACATATAAAGAAAAAAAGAAAAGAACTGGAATTGAAATATAGGAAAATGTACTGGCTAATTGGAAGAAAATCACAATTATCAGTACATAATAAATTGTTATTATATAAGCAGATATTGAAACTTATATGGACATACGCAGTTCAATCATGGGGATGTTCTGCAAAGAGTAACATAAATCAAATACAAATTTTTCAGAACAAAGTCCTGGGAGGTATTGTGGGTGCACCCAAATACTATAGGACTGATTATCTACATCGAGACTTTCAGATACCCACAGTTAGTCAAGAAATCAAGATAATTGCAAGGGGGCATGAGGAAAGACTCCATTCTCACACGAATATTGAAATATTACAACTATTGGATACCACCAGAACAGGACAAAGACTCAAAATAATCAAACCATCTGATCTTGTGTAATGTTTTGTAGTGAGGTGCATATATTAAAAATTCAGCAGTGACATGTATAAACATTATATCATTAGAGATTGAGGTAGGGCCGATGGGTCCTCCTAATTATATACCTAGATTTAAGTTATCATAAAGACAAATTGTAGGTTAGGCGGAAACGACTAGTAACAATATATTAATTAAATAATAGAAAATAATGTTTATGACAGATTATATTTCTTTTTTTCATTTTGTGTATAATATGAAGGAAATTATGTTATGATGTATTTGTTTAAATGCAAAATCATAATAAGAGTGCTGTTTTTCCAGGACGCGAAGGTTTAAATAAAATTAATTATTTTCCAAAGGATTCTGCTCCAGTGCAGAAAGAATTTTTAAAAATAACCAACGATAAATTTCAGCAAATCTTCCATGATCTCCTCCTTCTATGAATTTCTAATTGCTATGTCAATAATAAATTGAAATACATAATATAAGTATATTCACAGATCATTTCTCTTAACCTATTGAAAACTCTACTCAGATTAAAATCTTAAATCAAAGGGAAATAAGTACCAATATAATACCTTTTTTAAGTAAATTGAGAGGTTTGAAAACAAAAGTTCATGCTGATAAGAAAATCTGTTTCTATCAGAATAGCAGAAACTTTAAGAACTAAGTATATATATGGTAATATTGCAAGCAAGAGTTGTTATATATATTTTTATGATTCCATTATTATGTTATATTATTTAAATTTTATTTAACTGTGCCAGGAACCCGTTTTAATTACTTTGATTATGAAACTATTTCTATATTTTTATTTATTGGCAAAATAATGTACGAAACCAAATCGAACGAGCATTCTCATTTAGTTAGTGTCAGCAGTCTTTTTATAAATTATTAATTGTATACATCCTGAGCAAAGGCAATGTAATAAGAGAAATAATTAGGTGTTGCTTGCCCTGGTGGATGAAAAAAGTGAAAAGGATTGCAAAGGGCAAACTAGTTTTCAAATTAAATTCTATTATTTAATTTCCCCCTGTAGTAAATGAGCCGCCCGGCGCGCCCTCAGGTAGTTTAGAACAACAAAACTTATCATTGAAACGGGGATGATTGCATTCTATGAATTATTGAGAGAGATAAAATGGAACTAACGCCAAAGTGGCAAGTTTGCGAGAAAAACGACGTATATTTGAAGTAAATCTGATCATTTTAAGAATGTCAAATAAAACCTGCAATATATTCCAAAAATAATTGATTTCTTTTACTGCACCTAACATATTTTATGCTCCATTTTAGTGACCTCAGACATAACATATTAGTAATGTTTGAAATTGAATTATGATTAGTTTGTTTATATTTGTTTCTCATATATTGAGTTAACCTAGATATAATACATTATATTATTTTGTATTAATTCTAATAAATAACAATTCCAATTAACACATCATAAACAGTGCAATAATGGAATATGTCAAAGTGTCAGATAATCAAATGACCTCTTGTACACCAACTTCTCGGCGACTGATAACCAAGGTTTATAGTGTGAGGTTCAGTGCAAAACAACGTTTAGCTTCAGTAGATGCGTTGGTCCGACGTTCGCACTCGATACAGGAATTACCGGACTGTTAAACACTCGATCGCCAAGAAAAATAAAGAAACCTTAAAAACCTGTCTTTCTCTCTCACAGTGCGGTACAAACAAATGCGAAGGTGCTTCAGTTTCGGGTCGTGATTATCTGTTTGAACAATGAAGTTCCTCCTGCTGTCATTACTAGGACATTTATTGATAAGCGTTAAGGCTCGTAAGTATTTGTCTATTTATTATTTACAAATCCGTATGAGGTCATCTATCATTCGGTTTATGTTTGTTAGAGGTTATTTTGTTTATTTCCAAGTCAGATTGGAGACTTATTATCACTTAGTTGTGATTATAAGTTTTTTATTTCAAATGTCTGATATATTTTTATACAGCATACGTACAGTACACGGTATTTTCAATAACATCAAAAAAATAAGTAGGGATTACAAATTTGTTAATGTATACTTTTAGTTTATAGATTATCAAAATATATTTTACCTATTTTGATGGCAATTCCTAAATAGAAAATCACGATGTCATTTATAAACTCTATATATTATTAAGTAAATTGCTGTTTTCTTAATATTTTAATTTCCCTGTTACAATCCGGTCTAAACAATAGCCGTAAAAGCATAATAGCTCGGTTCTTAAATTATACTTTTTTTTGAATACATTTTATTTTTTTTACAATACTGGTTTAATATAAACTACACGTTGAATGCAAATTAGCCCAAACATAAATTACGTTGCGTCTCTCGACGAATTCATATGGAATAACTATGGGAATGTAAGTTCTCTTAATATCCATATCGTTCAGGCTTGATTAAGTGCCTTGTTAGAAAATATATCGCTAAAAATACAATATTTAAAATGAATATTTAAGATAACATCAAGCAACGCAAATTAGACTAAAAGGCTTTTGCTTTTTTAATAAATTCTAGTGTATATATCAAAAGATAATCGATAATATTTGAACTAACTTAATATTTATAATATTAATTTCAACTGTTAATGATAGTAAACAGAATGTGAAAATAAAAATTGAAAACGAATTATAGAGATTGTTCTAAAATGTGTTCCATTGTATTTAATAAGATATTTCACATATAGGATATTGATACATTGCATAATAGCAGTTACATTTCCGGAATATTAACAAGTATTTTAAGTCAATAAAATATCTTCTTTTTGGTAACTCGAATATTACCACGTAGAAAAAACCACTTTTCTGAAGAAATGATAATTGGCAGAATCAATATTTGATGAATATGGTATGTGGAATACGATTTTCGAAGTAAAATAAGTTAAAAAAAAGTTTTAGAGAAAAGTTAAGTCTTTTAAAAAGTCATTAGAAAATTGTACAACAAAAGAGCATCAATTTTAATCAGTAATAATTTGTAACTGACAGACTGCAGAGCAAAAAGGACCAAAGTCAAAGTGATTACTTATCTCCTGGCTTTTACTATAATCTTTATTGCATATTATCTCGATTTTTTTAAATTTCAGTCACGATGGGATGCAATAAGCGCTTTCTTTATATGATATTCGATGTTCCTTTCCATTATCTTTGTTTTCAGTAGTTCCAAATTTACATCATATACAATCATTCAGCCTACATACAATTAGCAAAAATACTAAATATTTGAAGTTGTTCATAGCTTCAATAAAACTTCAAAAATTTTCTTGATTTCATTGCTCAAATGCGGTAATAGGTAGATCAAAGATTATAATTTGGCATCTACATATAAATGGCTTTGTTTCAATCTGCTTAAAGACAACATCCATTTTGCATACAACATTTTCATAAAAGTTTTATAATATTGTGGGCTTGGAAAATCTGGAATATTCACTATATTTTTTCGACCATTTGAATTCCTCCCAAGTGGAATTTGCATATTTATTAGAGTAAGAATTTCGAAATAGAAGTATTGAAATGTATAAACTTAACGTTCAAGTAAAAACAATCATAAGTGAAGACATCTTTTCCATATTTACAAATTCTCTAAGAACAAGTTACATCTAGTAGCACCAATATAAATAATCCCGTTATCAGAATGCTACTTTCGATTTGATATAAAAGTCTTCGAAGGCTGTGTTTATGTTAATAATTAAAATTCCCGATGATGTACATTTCCTTCACAGTATGGTATATAACTCTTTAAATAACGCAATATGTATATAAATAAGAAAACATTTATACTAACATGAAATTTCACATAATAAATTTTATGTATCATTCTACCAGAGAATCGTTGCTTAATATAATTGATATAATAATTGTTTGCTTGATAGTACCTATAATTTACTGATGTTTATTTACCTTGACTATGTATGATGCTTTTATCTTTCTATTAAATGATGACAAACTGTACAACTGAGCAAGAAACTAAATCAATGGTGCGCTAGAAGTTAACAGTACAGTGTTGGGAAAAACAATGAACTCAAGCAGTTATGCTAATATTCTAAAGGTTTGGCTAAATAAATACATGAAAAGAAACGTAGTGTGTCGCTTAATGCAAAATATATGTTCATTTGTTGTATTAGAAGTGCGGATTACTTTTAAGGCATTTACAGTCAATGGTTTTATGTAATATGTCATCGTAGTATATCTAAAATACATATACAAACATCATCTATAAATTTTATTTATTATTATGTACAATACTGCACTGCAAGTTTTAGCAAACTGAACATATGCCATTCATAGAAATATCATTGATATATCATACTAATGATATGAAACGTTTGTAATGCACATGTATATCAAATATCATAAAGTTTTATTTATAATTATGTAGCTTTTATTGTATTTTAGAGGTGACAAATGGTATAAAGGAATTTTTAAATTTAATGGATGAATTGAGAACAGTATTGTAATAAGTTGTTGGAAATAGAATATATACCATTAATAAAAATATGTGAATGATGGAAACAAGGAACTGTTACTCAATCAGAGGATACTAAGTTTAAAATCTTGCGACACTGAAAGCGATACTTTCAAGAACTCGGCTACTTTTGAAAACATTTTATTTGGATTTGATTTTATTTGAAAAACCACAAAATAATGAAAATTTCTTAGGATATTATGTGAAAAGTTTTTTTTTACTTAAAAAACACATGTCACCCATATTACAACTAGTTATTAACTACAATTATCTAGTAATTTTTTCTTCATATTTCTCTTAAAGTCCAGATCTTAGATTTCAGACATAAACAGAATTAGCATTTGATGAATTTATAGATGTTTCCACTGATGTTTTCATACAGTTTCATACACGATTTAACTAGGCCAGTTCAAAGTATTTTCTCCCTTCAATCTCAACGTGTAAGTCTAATGTTGCCCACAGTTGTTTACTCAATCCTTCTTGGAGCTCTTTGCAAACTATTTACTTTCTTCGCTGACGTTAGTACCTTTAAATCTATGTGAAATTCTTCATTTATAATATATCATGGGACGTTAACAATACTGCGAAGAACTTTGTTTTGTTAAGTTTGGATCATTTTGATATTTGATTTCTTTTTGCAATATCATTTCCTCACTAGATTAATTTTTTTAATACAACAGTGATTTATAGTGGATAGATAAATCCGATTGTCGTCCAAGCAACCACCCCAGTTTCTTAGCCCCATACAAAGATCTGCTTTCTTTTTAATTTTTTCTTTTTATTTTTTCCTTTTTAATTTCTTTTTAGCATATCTTAACAGCCAACATCAATTAATTGCTGAGCGTGCATATGAAATTATTCTATAACCAATTATCACTAGTAGATTATGTAGTGTTTGTATGTGAAATCAACAATATAAAAAAATAAACGAGATACGGTATTAAACTGAAATAACTGTTTATTCTTTATAACCACTTGCTATAGTACGTACTATAGAAAACAGTAACTACACGTTTTTTTTTTAATTAAGAAGTATAAAATTATACTTAAGACAGCTATTATCAAAATTTATAATTTAAAAACCTGATGAAAAACCAGGTATGGAAAAAGCTCATTAAAGAGAGACGAGTTGTCTGATGATGGTGTCGTACAAAATGCACCTCGTTTTAATTATTAGATGCCACAACATCCGACGATGTGGCAATCATATTTATTGGTGGTGTACATCTGATTTGTAATCATATTAACAGAAGGCGATGCATTTTAAAGAAGAAAACAAGCCTCTATATATTCCTCTCTGATAAAATTAACTGTTTTAAGATAGAATACTGGAAAATACCCATGATTATGTGTATTGATGAACGATTTAGTTTCAATGGCAATCATAATAAGAAAAGTGACAAAGATCTAGTAGCATAAGTTTCTGTTTAAAAATATCATAGACATTTACAAATAATATTTTAAAGACGTTTAAATTCACATATTAAATTGAAAATATGAAAAAAAACATATATATATATATATATATATATATATATATATATATATATATTAAAAAAAGAAGAATTAGTAATCCGTGTTTTTATTCTGTGTAAAAGTAATAAATGTAGTGGTTCCGATGACTTGTCCTGTTATTATCATAATTTAAGACATAATTAATATAAATGAGGATTGGTCGAGTTCTTGGAGTTAACATTTTGTATCAGTCGCAGTAAGTGAACGCTATTAATTGTCAGGAGTTTTACACCTCAATTAGCTACTAGGAAGGCGATTTAGATTAGAGTGAGAACTAAAATATAATTCTCCACCAGGGCAACGCACCCATTATAAGTTACAGCGATTATAAAGAATTCTAGTTTCGAAATGCTAATATTCCAACATTATAGTAGTAAGCATGAAGTCCATATTTGTATCTCCCAAAATGAGTTGGGGGTATCTTAGTCGCTGTCAGTAACATTACATTTTAAAAATGATATAATACAAAATTCTTGGTTGTAAGATTTCTTCGAAGTGTTAATGATGCAGCGAAGTGGCTAGTTCAACATTCAGTTTGCATTCAATTTGCAGAATGAAGTATAATAATTATATTAGGCGTACCAATTACATACCAAAATTATTCTTCCAATTTTAATACTTTATTACACACAAATTATTATATATATATATATATATATATATATATATATATATATATATATTATGCGGGAAAACTGTTCACCACTGTCCACAACCACCACATAAAATTAGTCTTCTTTGGAGGCGATCCAAGAATCTTCCCAATTTCTACATCTTTAAAATAATGACTGATATTCAGTCAGACCATGTGCTAATAACCAGAATGAAGATGATAACAAGAAGGAACAATATATGAAGTGTAGGAGAGATTGGGGAGATTGTCTCTTTTAGCGTTTCAAACTAAATGTTAACCTTTTGAGTCATATGCGGGCACTTGTTATGGTGAATTAACTGTTAGTCTGCAGTAACTACGCTTGTTTTCTGTCATTGAGGCAGTTTCTATATGATAAAACGTCTGTAGGCTTTAGTTCATATATCATCTAATGGTCTTCTTTCTAAAATTTTCCCAAAGCCTTTCCCAAAGCCTTTCCCAAAGCGAAAGATAATGGTTATAGATCAAGGGCCTTCTGAGTAACTTAGAAAGAGTGGTCGAGTTATTACTAAGTTTGGTGAAAATCTTCGTTCAGATATTCCTCGTTTTCAAGCTGCTTTGCTATACAGGAATGCTCTTTTTCTTCCACTTGGAAATCACCTGATTAGTATCTCTGGAACCAATACACACATTTCTATATGTCTTTATTATTGTTCTACGCGCAATTAAATTCAAATTGTAAAACTTTCCGCAAATGGAACTTTTTGGACTCAAAACTGGTCATTTTCATTCACTTAAACGTATATTACGTTATATCTGATTTGAAAAATGATGAAGAATTGTGAATAAGTGTTTTGCATTGGCATATTAAATTTTCCATTGCATTTTTGAGCTTCCACTTACCATTACACCAGGTTTTGAAAAATAGCAGGTTCCAGTTTGTATCTCTAATATGACATAATTATATGTAATATATATATATTATATGTATTATATATGTATATTATATATGTATTATTTTTATTATTATATATTATATATATAATATATATTATTATATTTGGTATTTTTATAAAATACTTAACGCCGACAATATTTTATTACTTTTCAGTTTCCTAAAGGTTGAGGTCATATAAGCATGTCAATTTCATTAAAACTACGAATACTTAAAACAAAATCTATACCATAAATATTTTCGGAATTAATTATACATTTTAATCTACAGGTATCTATTTATGGAAGTCGATTATATGTTAATTACATATTCATTAATATAATTTCGCTTAAGTATTATTATATAACTTCCATAGAATAACCAAATTGGAATAACTCATTAGAAACTAATTCTTTATCGAAATTCTCTGAAATGTCCGATATCCTTGGTTTGTTATGAATCAGTATCTGTTGTCAGAAGTAGAAAAAGTTAAGCAGCTAATAATTCTACCTTGACTATAACCTATATATGATATAATAAATTATTTGTTATTATCCCATGTATTGTTAGTGTGTTTTCGCATTATTTGTTCTAAGAACTTTTAAAATTCTCTAATTATTTTATTTTTCTTAATTATAAGGTAATTATTGGTTGTTCTGGTCAATGACCTTGTCAGTGTCATTTTGAATGGATGGTCATTTTGGTCATGGATCTACCATAGTTAAATCAATATATATTTGATTTTTACAAAAGGTGTTTTTATACGTTTTGATGCATTGATATAATTGATTTAAATTAGCAAAACAAACTATAATAAATTTAGATGTAAATTATTTAAAATATGAAATGAAAAATGTTTAATATTTTAAATATTATCTCTACTAAAAAGGAATCCATTATTTTTTCCAATAAATTGCTTTAATTCTTTGTATCTGAAGCTATAAGTATCTAATCTGAAATATCTATAGTATGGTATTAGTGAACTGATATTTTGTACTAAAAATCTTATTAACAGTTTTGTAAATTATAATTTTTATTTGAACTAATATCAGAAATTGATACCACCAAAGAGCACGTACACTATATTTGGCCGAGTCTGGCCCAGAAGAAAAACATTGCCTAAAAACCGTTTGTAAACATTTTCAAAAGGTTGTATACAAAAAGAACCTGGATGTATAGATGCCGCAAGAGTTAAACCAAAAAGAAATTATGGACCAAATTTATGCTTGAACCGTTGAGCTGGAGCAAACGGGGCGTAAAGATTGATGGTCTAGTAAATTCTGATGTACATTTGGTTTGGTTTTCAAGGAATAATTCATTATAGGCTGCTTATCTAAGACAAAATTATTAATTAAAACCTGTACTATGAGCAAATTAATCGCCCAAAGGAAATAATCGTGCAGAAGCGGAAAATTGTGATACCTAAAACTAGATTTGGGTCTCAACAGGACAATGACTGGCCACACACATCAATAGCGACTCGCTAGAATCTCCAGCTTGGTGGTGAGAATCCAGCCAGCAGACGGCAACAAGCGATTAATACGTGTTCCTGTTGACTTCGAACTATGATACTGCTGAAAATTTCCCCCAAGAGAGGTTTATGAAAATCGACCGTCCAAATTCATACTGTTATCTTAAAATTAGCAACAAATTGTCAAACAAAACGGCGCATATTTCACTAAAAATTAATAACTCAAATATATTTAAAAAAGCGCTAATTTTCATACGAAAACAACTATTTTCATGGTTACTTTTACTACACTGATTAAAAACTTTAATAAAGCTAGCCTTTTTTTAAGCATATTAAAAATATGACAAATTTATTGTAGTTTTATGTTTCATATTATGTCATTATGAAAATTATAACATAATTTTGACATAACATAACATGTCATAATAATATAATATAATATATATATATATATATATATATATATATATATATATATATATATATATATATATATATATATATATATATATATAGTTTAGTAAATTTCTGTATAATATCATGATGGAATTTCATACATTGGTTCTAACCACAAAATATTACATCTAAATATTTAAGTGGTTTTACTGAGAATTATATAAATTATAATGATTATGCATATATGAATCTTCTTATATATTAGGTAGTTCCTGATTATTTATTATTACGCATATATTATGCCAACTTCATCAGTTAATTGGTATTTTAGTATATGTTTGTGAGTATATAATATACGGTATATGATGTACATAATATATGTTCGAAAATATAGAAATTATTTAGTATATAAAAATTATCTCAAGTGTTTAGAAAACCTTGATTTGGAATAGTTAGGGTTTATTGATATTATAATTTGGTAGAATCCAAATCTAGGAGTAGGGTGATATATTTATATAGATAGATGAAAAATCATGCCTGTGGTAAATCCTTTTTGTTTTTTTGTTGTTGTTAATATTACATACCTAGGCGTAGTTGTTATGGGTTATTTTTGGGTTCCTCCGAGCAGCCATCGATAAACGAAATTGAAAAGCATTTATTAAAGAAATTATAAATGAAACATGATTTGGTCTATCCGTAATGGAAACAATGTCAAAAAATGAAGTTTTCTTAGTGGACACAAGAGTATTATGCATATAAATTAATGTGAGGTATGATGCATATGAAATAAGTAGTCTTCAAAATAAATTATAATAGGAAACATTTTGGTCACTTGTAAATCTGTAGACTCTCTAATAATACTAGACTAGAGGTTGACATCTGATTTTAGTCGAACCGAATAAGTGACAGTAATTTTTAGAATCAGTGTAAACACGAATATTGTTTTTATATTGTGTGTTTGGTAGAATTCTATTTTACTGATTTTATCATTCACGTCATTTCTTGGTTATTCGCCAGGTTCGCTTAGGTTCACCAATTATTGAATTAATGATTAAATTATTGATGAGGATATTCTAATCGTGAAAAACACTTGTTGCTCTTTTCTGCAATCCCGGTATATTTTTACAGTTAATATACATGTGATTGGTTCACAATATTAATGAAGCCATGCTACTTTAATTTATTTTATAAGGAGACTGTACACCAAGTGCTTTCATATTTTTCCTGTACTTAATTACATTTTTACACTTATTAATATATGATGTTTATAATAGACTCCACAATTCTTATTGTATTTTGGCTCCGGTACTATTAAATAAATAACTGGACATTAAAATACCAAAAATGGCTTCAAAATATAGAAATAGCAGTATTTAATTTAAATCAATATATTCATGGATTTTTTTTATTTCAGAAATACCTGGAAGCTTCTGCAAAACACCAAAAGGAGAATCAGCCAAATGCGTTGACATAAGAAAATGTAATTCCTTACTGATTCTACTGCGTCAACCTTCCAAAACACCTGAGCAGTTGAATTTCCTTCGGCAATCACAGTAAGCATCCTCGGAATGAATAATAATTCGAAAACAAATACATCGCAAAAACATGTCTCGGTATTCTCACAGTAATGAGAAAATAACTTGAAATAAGATATTTCCTCATGAATTAAAGATGAAGCGCTGTGATATATGCTTTTTACCGGAATACAAAACTAAGTTATTATGGGAAATATATTCATTAATTGTTGAATCTGAAAATCCCGTTTGTAAAAATGAAATATATAAAAATGTAGAATATAACATAAAGTTATCGATGTTTCTTTATTAAAAATACTAATTGCATTGCATACATTTAATAACAATAGTATTGAACTCTTTTTTTGAGTTTGGAAACATACTGAGGCACTTTTTAATTATTCCAAATGAAGTAAAGCATATTGCGGAAGAAGAGAGGCTGCTAAGACAATTAAAAAAATTAAATTGGTCTAATACGTATTAGTCAAAATATTTTTCATAACTTTCTTCCAATTTTTCCAATATTCTGGCAATATAACGATATTGTGTCGAAAAAACGAATGTTGGTTTGGCAGCCCTCCAACCGTCGAACCATTTTTACGTTTTTTCAGAATTTTAAAACGGTTAAGTCATACCTGCATCAATATGAAAAAGTAGTAATTACCTAATTAGAATACGCAATGTCAGGCTACTATTCTGCAGGCAACAGAACTTCTCATTTGAGTTCAATAATCTAAGTATCACAATTTTTATAACGATATTGTACTTGTAATAAAAGACGACATCTTTGCGTCTTTTGATTCAGACGTTGGTAAACATCTACAATAACAATATAATTCGGTTCACGTTATACAGTATACATGCCGATCTCATCATGTGCACAGCAATACCTTATGGGCATTCATATTTTGTCTCATTGGCGATGTTGATGGTCCTCCTGGACTAAGCCATGACTTTTTGTGAAGACTTTTGACCACTTTTCATCGCCAATCAAACACTACAGAAATATCTTCTTTTTTATTTGGCCAATAGTAAAAGGGCTCTATACGAACCGATTCAAAACGGTTTTCCCTAACTACTAATATGGTGGTCATTATTAAAAATAAAACTAGCTAACAATCTAACTAACTAGTTCTCTATTTGTCTGCTACTTCTTCGTTATCTCGCATAGCGAATTGCCGTTGGAGCCCTTTTATTTGTTGCTAATTCACTTTCCGTCCTGGTTGCTCACAGCTGACGATCTCATCAGCTATACTTTCTTGCGAACTATTGAAGCACTTTACACTACTTAATTTTATGGCACTAATTAGAATTTAAGTGAACCAAGGCGATCCCTTATATGCGTCTTTTTATCTAGATTTCTCGACCATGACTTCACGAATTATCGCAAATTCTAAGTTTTAACGAAAGAGTGAAACAATGAAACAGAATTAGCACACCTCGGGTCGAACTATTTAAGATGACATGTATGTCACGCCTACATCCAAAATATACTGCATTTGCCAATCACCTTCTCTTCTAGCCAATGGTCAGTTATAAAGGTTTTTCCATGCCCCAAATGCTAATGCAAATGTCAAATGCAAAAGCTAATGTAACTGGTAAGCTGTGTACTCTTTTTGAAAGTTTTCCTCCAATAAGTCTTGCCATTCATTACTTTGGGACTTTTTCGGATATGCAGGCTGTTTTTAAATCTAAAAAATGTAAAACTGTTGTTGTATGTAGTAAAATGTCAAAACCATTTAATTTAACGTGTTTGTTTGCTGATTGTATGATGCGGGATGGAGTATATAGCCATCTTTAAAATGTTTCTTGCGTCTTATGCTTTGTCTTATGTCTGATTATCCCATCTCCATTTATTTGACGCTTATTTCAATATAATAATTTAGTGTTCATAGCTATTGGTAGCACATCAAATATTTCTATTGTATAACAATGTGGGCATCACTGATGAGCAAAACATTAATTATTACACAATTTTTTAAACCAAACCCATTGATTATGCTGAATCCAAATTTTTAGTAAATCTGAAGCCCAGTTCAACATCGGTTCTTTGTTTCACATGAAATACTACAACATTGAATATTAAATAAGCTTCTGTCTCCACCTGTTAGTCATGGAAATTCAATAACAGTATATAAAGGTCGTGCTTGACTAACTATCGAACATTTTTTTGATAAAATAATATTAAAAAATATGAATGAAAATGAAAAAAAATTAACATTTTAGCGTTCATAGACATGAATTAATTAATTTATGGGGTGGGAATATTATACAAAACTGAGTTAATAATATGCAGTAATCGAATGAATGTTAATATCATGACGTATAAAAACTAATTATTTACATCTATTAACCAGCTAATTGACGTGATTGCCGTGAAAATAAATGTTTTCAGGACAACAACAAAAAGCGGTTTCAGTACTTCGATAATCAAAATTTTACGCAGGAACGAGTTTACCATCAAGAAAATCCACTAATTAATATTATTCTTATCACACATTAGGAGTCATTTTATTGACTGAAAATGTATCTAGCGCAGCTAAATACACGGTTCTTAACATATACATTAATTGATTAATTTAATTATTATATCGGAAATTTTTTTAATATGTTTTGTAAAAGTTTTTACGTTTTCACCAACCAGGTTTTATTTGGACTACGTGGACAGTTTGACGTGGGCCTCGAACTACGGTCCTTGGCATTAAGCCTACCAACTGGCCAGTGACCAACTTAGAGATCATCCCAGAAGACATTCGGTCTTACCCAGCCTGGATACTGGCGTGACTGGGATGGTTATTCCTTGTCAGATTATCCATTGTTGCCTTTAAAGATATTTACAATTATAAGCGCAAATATAAAGTACATCCATGCCCCAGTAGGATTTGAACCCGCGACTATCGCAAGAGTAGGAGGACTTTCCTATCGTATTAACCACTGCGCCAACGAAGCCGGCGGTTTATTTTGTATGTGATTGTAATAGTTGCATTGTGTCTTACTCTGCAATATTCGTAAACAGGTGATGGATATGTTATTTAATCTACAATCGTGATCATTCAGTAATCCTGTTTCGTCTTCTAAGAACAACATTAAGGGTAAGGGCTTAATTCAGATGGCAAATATAAGAATTCCCAACATATTTCCCCCTTTTCGATCCATCTGTATAAATGATTGTGTATGCAACGCACATTTCAAAATAATCTAACTAATGTCGACGGTCGCTTTGATCTTCGATGTTTTGCTTGCAAAACATAAATTAAATTTTGAAGGTACCATATTAAAGAGTAAACTATTTAAAACTAGAGTATTAAGCATTCTTTCTTATCACTACATATTCAATTAAATCAAGTTGATCTGACAAGTTAATTGAAGGATCAGCTCGATTTTTCAAAATCTATGGTAATAGATGCATAGTTTATCTACAAGGAGGAATGGTTTGAGAATGAAAGAACAATTTGAACAAGGATTAGTAGCGTTAGGTATTAGGATACGTTAATTTAGTATTATTTAAAAAAATTATAATTATAAACATATACTACATTATTGATACAAATAAACGACACTATAACAATACTGATATTCAATTATAATATCTAAAAAATTCATATAAGAACATATACTGAGTAAAATATTTATTTATTAAATTAAAAAAAGACTTACATTGACTTTCTGAGAACATAATTTAAATAGCGTTACATTGATTCATAGCTTAATATAAAGCAATTCTCGATGACAATGAATATTACCTTGTATTACAAGGTATTTATATAATATATGATGCTATAGAAAAGTTATAAAAACACGTGTTTATTTAATAAACTACCTTATAGAATTTACCTTATAGTATTTTCCAATAAGGGCACGTAGTTTTGATGTTTTTTTTTTGGCGGTGCAGTTTTTGGGGATTTTGTTTACAGTACAGTCCCCCAAAACTTTTAATTTGACAATGACATTTGAAAATCTTGAGACCATCAAAATACTATTTTATGGAGGTCACTGTGACTTATATAATCAAATATTTCTTTATAGATAAACATTTTATTGAACGTAGGATAATTAGAGATATAGGATACACTACAGCATAGTTTCTTGTTGTATAATTAGGATATATCCTATGCGGAGTAACAAAAGAAATTAAAGTGAATAGATTAAAATAGGAAAATAAATAATTGAAAATATTAGATAATAAAATGAAATGGATAGGAAATAATGGACTAGAAATGTTAAAAAATGCATTGAAAAATCGACTTTTTTTCCCCGTGTTTAGGAATAAATCCTTCAAGAATATGCCCTCATAAAGGTTTGTTAAATTTCTCTACAATTATCTGAATTGATTTACTCGGAATCTACGAAATTTTGAGTGAAGAATGTCGAGAGCGTATCTATTAGGATCTAATAATGATCAAAGAAAGGTATCATGGCAGATTGGTTTTTTTTGTTCTGGCCTAAAAACCAGGCGGTGGAATGTATGACGCATACCTGGTCGCGGAGACTTGCCCTGGAGTGACAAGTTGGACCGGGTTATGTGAGACTGCCTCTGGGCTTACCAATACACTAAACCGAAACCGCCTCACAGTTGACCCCTGTGGATCACTACTGCTACTGCATTAAATTTGGGGATATGGCACCCGCTGATCGGGCAGCCGTTATTGGGCACGAGGGCCCGGCGATTCTATTGATTCGCGAACCTGAGTTAACACACAACTGGGTACTGTTGTATGGGGGCAAAAGTTATGACTGTAGCGACGGATGAGGTCGTTTCAGCCTGGAAAAGGGGGAGAGCTTAGCGGTGACGCGGTGCATATCTGAAATAAAGAGATTAAATAAGGCTGGGGCCAGCGGGGAACCTTGAGGTACGCCAGCATCGATTTGTTTACGACTGGAAAGTGACGCCCTGATCTTGACCTGGAAAGATCTGTCCGAGAGATAGGACTTGATGAGAGCGGTTAGGTCTTCTGGGAGGCCTAGCCGCACGCACTTTGCGAACAATCCGTCGTGCATGGCAGATTGGTCCGTCATATTATGGTATATTGTTGCCGTTTCGTTTAGTCGTTTAAAAGATATTTCGCTTAAAACTTTTATGTATGTTAGTTACACTAACATGGAAGTATTAGTAATAATTTTCAATAAAACCTTGATATTTAAGAATAGCGTCTTTATTTCTTTCTTATAGTTGCTGATTCTATCAATTTTTCCATCGGATCGGCCGCAACTCTTCTGGCCTCGAGCAATGATAGACTTTATATACTATATTTTTAAGATCGCATTCTATGATTCTTCTTTTTTGTGGAACTTACTTTACATTTTTTTATAACATCTTTATTAGATACGCTTAGTAAAATCTTAATTTACAATTAATTTATTACTACTTTTCCTATGTACTTGGATTAATTCACAAGCAAGACGAATGCGAGAAAATATATCAACATGTATTCCTCAATTATAAAATTATAATAACTTATAGCTATAGTTTACACTAAAGGTATACACTTTATATAAGTTTGTATGGTTTTGTTCGCTTCGATCTTCTGACGTCCTGCGCGAGGTGTCCAGCAGTTGTATTGCTTCCACGTTAGTATGATTTAGTAATCTTCTTTCGTGTTTCAAGGCCAAATCTGGGATAACCACAAATCCATTTGATCATCCTTCAGTTCTTTGTTGGTTACGTAGCGATAGGCGTTGGTAATCAATCGAAGAACTTTGTTGGTTTGAATTTTTAGTGCAACCTCATATTTGCATCCCATAAGTCCAAATTGGCTTTATAATTGTATTATAGATCAACCTCTTTGATTTTAGATAAAGTTGAGAGTATCTTCCGACTAACCAGTATAATTGTTTATTTTGGTTCTGGTGTATTTTGCTTTTTGTGTAACGTGATATTTCCAATTTAATCTACCACTTATCGTTACATATCTACCAAAAATATCCATTTCTCCAGAGAAGTCTGTGAGGAATTAATTTACCTTTTATCAGAGACAAATTAAACCTTCGCATTTTATGTCTCTGAATTTGTTCCTTCAAAGTACATTTAAAATTTGCCTTAAGCATCGCATTTGGAAGACCTGGAGCAATGTCGGATTGTACCAGTACCCAAGTGCCGGACTGACAAGTGCTCGAAAAAGACGGATTTAGCTTCTTCTAGAAGATTCCAGTTGAGAATTATAATACAAGGTGATCTGTCGTGGAGAGACGACATAATAAAGCTAATTGAACTATCGTAAGTTGCCTAAAGAAGTTCATTAATTTTTAGGGGAATATCTTTAGCTTCCAAAGTCGTTCAAAAGTGAGGGCAAATGCCAAAAAGCCAAAGTCGAAATCAAAATGAAAATAAATAAAAAGGCATCTAATAAGTTCCTTCATAAACTTGCTCTTCTCAGCTTGTATCTTCACGAGGTCTTTAAAGTCCCATTTGAATGATCTTCATAAACACTTTTCTGGTAATTGATAGGACTTATACCTCGATATTTCACGAGGTTTATTATCTTTATATTAAGTCATATTAAGAACTGACAAAAAACTGTTAATTCGTGTCCAATACGTATCTTTCTTCTAAATTTTTGAACCTCAACCCTGGTTCAGGCCAAAATATCATGTACACATAACCTCAAAAACTTTAATTTATTCTGGGTTACAGTGGTAGGCCCTAGCCTTACCCATAAACCACAAATCCTTGTTAACGTTCTATTGTGCACTGAGCTTTCTGAAATTTTTTGATAATACAGAATTTTAAAGAAAATATTCACACTATTGCCACAACTATTTTAAAACGGCAAGAACAGGTAACACCATACTTGGTTTGCCTCTGTAGTGACCGTATTAAGCTATACGTACAAATCATCTTTACTTCTTCATAACTGGTTCATCGTTTCATTTATCGATGAAATTTGCAAAACTATTTTGCATATATGAATGTTAAATATTAATATTGATAAAATATAAATATTTGTATACCTTTTTTAGATGCGGTTTTGCTTCTGGTAGCGTACTGGTTTGTTGTGGATCCAGTCTCACGGAAACAATAACCCCATACGACAACGGCGATGGCACCTACGAACCCAACAGCTTAATTCCCAGTAGAGATAAATGTGGCATTCAGGTAATGTCTGGTTTCATATCGTCAGTTCATGAATACCTATTCTGAATATATTATAGCAGCATTTGTCTTCGTAAAAGTTGTATATGTAAACATATTTACACAAATTTACATCGATAATTAAGCATCAAAGAACAAAAAAAGGACTGCTCGGCGCATTTGTTTTGGTACTTTTGTATTAATAAAATATTATGTCAGATTTTAAAAAGTCTATTTATAAAATATATATGTTACAAATAACAATAGGTGGATTTTGAATAAATTTCAGCTTCCTAACCTCGCAAGTTATTTTAGTTTACAATTTTAATTTTTTTTAGTTTATTTTAATTTACAATATTACATATATGTTATATTAGTTTTTGATGTCGAATAAAAATAAATGTTCTTTAAAAATTTCTTAAAAAATACTGGTTAAGTTAGCATTATACTTTAAAATTGAGCCAATGTTCTACAAAATGTACATAACACTGACATAGTACAATCTACTTTAGCAATTTTAGATAGTCTACTGTAATTTAGTGATTACACGATTTCAAGATTTGGTTTCTGGAAAATGTCCTGAATTATTCCTGTTAATTTTAATTCGTTTTACATTCACCCACTTGAGATTGTGTTAAAAATCTGTATAATAATTTATATTCTATAGTACTCAGTAGTTTTTACACCTTTCACACCTATCAATTGATTGATTAATGACTAGTCAATAATCCACATATCATATTAAAAAGAGAGGTATTTTGTTAAGATGTAATAATCAGTACACATTTGAAAAACAATACACATCAGTGTGTGTAAGTTACATCTTTTTCGATTGAAAAGTGATTACATAATATCAGTGAATGCAATTTTTTGTGTGAAAGGCTCTAAAATGGACATAGTTGACAGTATTCGGGGGCTGAACAGTTGGTGCAAAAAACAGCCCTATAATCGGTCACTAGCAATTAGAATCTTCACAGTAAATCTCATTGATAGGTAAAAAATTCTAGTCTTATTTTGGATATCTTCTCAATAATTAGTGGTATTGAACGCGTTACCTACCGCGACTATTTGACTAGCAATTCCAGCGAATCTTAGTTAACAAGTTTTCTGAAGAAAGAACCTTAATTTTAAATCGGCTCATCCAGCATAACTAAATAAAAGATCTCTTGAAAACAATAAGTTGCAAGGAGTGTAGCGGCTTTTCCACCTTTCACCCAATTTTGCTAACGTCTTCAGGAAAAGTGTACTAGCCTAATGTAGTAGATATACTGACAACATAAAACAGAACCTCTAATATGGGAGTACTCTAATAAAGTTTAAGGGGAAATGTAACTATAATTCCAACAACGCTTATTTGTTACTTTCAAAAGGCAATTGTAGGTCCCAAAGTCTCTGGCTATTTTGGTATATTGGCCTTTGTCCTTGTTCTTATTTTTTATTTAATTATTTTTTGAAAACTTTAACTCACATTAGAGCTAAAAGCCTACTTAAACCTCCTAAGTAGTAAGTATATCTTTAATTTTTTATTCATATGTTACTCTACATCGCTATTAAATTTGTTTGTAATTTTACATATCAAATTAATTGGTCCTTTTTTCTTTATGAATGTATAATTTATTTGTTTCAGTTTATATACTGTAAAATGTTATGTGCTCTAATATTTTCATCAAATTTAGATGCTGACTCTAAAAAACATGAGTCTATAATTAATATAAATAAATAAATTTGACTAGTTTATCACTGTTCATTCAACAACTTAATGCCAAAGTAATCCGAGATTTGAAGCCTACACGAGGGTCACTATTTATATTTCGGGAATTGGCAACACTGTTGTCATGTGAGGCTATCTGACGGTTCCATTACAAAGTTTGACATTTTTGACGATATACGTACTCAGGATATTTTGTCGCACGGACGCTATCTGTTTATTTTATATTGAATTGAAAGTTTGGTCTCGGCAAAAAATGGAACTGAATGGTGAACATTTTCGTGCGATGATGTTTTACGATTTTCGATGTGGATTATCACAACAAGAGTGCATCACTCAACTTAATTGGACTTTTGGCGATGAAGCTCCATTAAAAATCACCGTGTATCGCTGTTTTAGTGAATTCAATCGTGGTCGTAGTTCGCTGTCCGACGAGTTTCGTGAAGGTTGTCCAGAATCGGCAGTTGTGCCAGAAACCATCGATGCTGTGTGCAAAATGATTAAGCAATGTCATCATGTCACCTATTGTGAGATTGAGGCGTCCATAAGCATTAATTCCACCAGCACATGTGCGCTTTTACATGAACACTCAGCTGTGCGAAAGTTATGTTTACGTTGGATCCCAGACAATTTGACAATCGCTCAAAAAAGGCTGAAATTCAATCGCGGTACTTGTACAAATCATGGATATATTCGTATAAGCCCGAAAGTATGCAGCAGTATGGTTGTTCCAAGATGAACCAAATCCAACAAAAATTGTTCGCGCACGAAGCACTTCAAAGAAAATTGTGGATTGTATCTTCCGGAAATTGGTCATATTGCAACAGTGACTCTAGAATATCGTAGAACAGTAAATTCTGATTGGTACACAACTATTTGTTTGTCAGAAGTCTTCGGTGAAATAAGGAAAACAAACAAGAGACGCCGGATTATTCTTCATCATAAAAATGCGAGCTCTCACGCATCGGCTCAAAGAAGAGACTATTTGAGCACTCAAAACATCTAATTGATGGGCTATCCGCTGTACAGCCCTGATTTGGCACCCAATGACTTCTTTTTGTTCCCATCCGTGAAGGATAAACTGCGTGGTCAACGACTTTCATCGCCCGAAGACGCTACTGAAGGGTTCAAAAATTATGTTTCGAAGAAACCTCATTCAGAATGGAATAAATACTTTGAAAATTGGTTTAAGCGTATGCAAAAATGTATCGATCATCGTGACTTTGAAAGACAATAAAAATATATTCGCAGCTTAACTATTTGTTTTTTCCTAGTCCCGAAATATAAATAGTGACCTTCGTATAACGCAACAGGTTCAAATAAGCCATAGTTGATAAAAAAGAGGGTGAAATAAAATAAATTGAATTATATTATTGACAGCCTAGTGTTGTTTATATTATAATTATTAATTAAGTGATATTGTTAGAGAATATTTAAATCATGTTTTTAAATAGTTTAAATACCAATTAACCACCAATTAGTCTACTTTATTATTGACACATCACTAGATATTTTTCGTGCTAGTTAAAGTTAACATATTAACCTATATTAAATCAACAATAAAAATTTATGTAAACTATTCATCTAGGACATAAGGTCATTAAACTATTATATACTATTGTGCCTAAATCACTTAACTATTAATTTTTTATATTGTTAATAACAGCCAGCTTTTGTTTTGATACATACACTTTCGCTGGTATTTTCGATTTAGAAATACCATATAATGTGAGGTTTTATAATTAATCAATGCTATTTTTGACATAAATTTACTTGCAACCAAATTTTGAGTCAATGAATATAAACATCTAGGTCATTTAAATACAATAACCTTCTAAGTTTCGGCCTAGTGAACACGTGTCTATCAGCCAATTACATATAATTCCTAACTTTCCTTTAATATATTAGCGTACTTATAAAAATAAAATTACGTTAGTGTTATTATTTGTTAAAGTGTATATTAATTAGTAACTCTCTGATCATTCAAAGTATTTTCTAATTCGCCTTTAAAAATAGAAACAGTTACTGAAGAAGCTCCAATGAACATACAAATATCATAGAGGCTACAGCATATGTCTTCTAAGAGCAAAATACCTCAAAGAAAAAACCACATATGAGCCAAAATTCAGCGGAAAATTACAGGAAAATGGAAGCCAACGGATTGGCAACAGAGAATAACCAAATAAAACAAAAGAAAATCTAACACTTTAATTTAAAAGACCTGGTTATTAATGAAAAAACCTAAAAAATTCAAGAATACTTGAAAAATCTGATGCCAATTGAGACAACATATTACACCAGTTTAAAATAATGATAATAATTGGGCTAGAAACAATAAAAAAGGCTGAAACTTTCTCTAATAATTTAATAATGTTTTTAAAACCTTCTAGTCTGTGATGGAACAGATGAAGAAAATAACATTCATTCGCAAGATTCGGATTTGAAATGGAAAAGATATTGCGAAAGAAGTTAAACTATTAACATTACCAGAGTGCATAAAATTAATAATACTTATATTCAATATTTAATAATACTAATAATTATATTTAATGTAATATTTCGAATGAACATTCCTAACTTTTGCAAAGTGGCTGAAATCATTATTATTGTCAAACCCGATTAAAAAAAAACAGGCAAAGTTATCTTCTATTGGCCTATATGGTAATAAATGTATTACTTGTAATCCTAAAAGCTTTTGAGAAAGTATGAATCAAGAGGTTTATTGATTTACAATAATTGAAAATAGGAATATTATTCATGAATATTAACTGAATTTCGTAATAAGCACGGAATTATAGAACAATTATACAGACAGGTAGACCAAATAGATATGGCTGCAGTCTTGGGTATATCTCAGGCTTTTGATAAAATAGGGCCCACATGGATGTAACTTAAACTAAAAAGTCATCTTCCTTACATGCGCACTTTCAATTACTGCAATATTAACTTACAAATAGACAGCTTACTATATAACAAGATGGTGAACATACTGTATGCAGTACATAAAAGAGTTACACAAAGTGTACTATGTCTAATATTAGATCTACTGTATTTTTGGTTAATTTACCGATAACAAAAATTACTACGGCAGCAAAATATGCAGATAACATGGCAATCTTATCATTTCATCAGTACCCAATGATAACATCTTGGAGATTTCAAACATGCCTTAATGAAATAAAAATGTGTCTAAAAGGTTGGCTACCAGTGAATATTAATAATTACTAACTTCCCCAGGCGGAATGTGCTAAATATAATGGATTAAATCTAGACCGATGTCTAACTTGGAAGAAGTACATACTTGTTAAACGAAAGCAACTTATAGGTGTATATGTAATCTTAAATAACAATTTATTGTTGTAAAAATCAATAACATCTTATCACTTAAACCTATCAAATTTATTCCCATACAATGTGCTAGGTACTGATGAAATGATACAGCGGGTCTTTCTAGTGTAATTCAGAGCGTTAAGTAATTCAATAGAGTGTCAGTGTACTCCAGTAGACTTGTTAATTAGCTAAATGTGAGTAAAAACTGTGTAAACTAAAATATTTACTTCTATCCTATCTGATTAATAGTCGTATATAGGCTTTCGATCAACAATTAGAATACTATATTTTACATAGAAGATCACTTAAAAATTAATTAGAAATTGAATTAATCACTTAGAAATTAATGATATTATTAATATTATTAATCACTTAAAAATTAATTAGAAATTGAATTAATCACTTAGAAATTAATGATATTATTAATATTATTAATATATATATATATATATATATATATATATATATATATATATATATATATATATATATTATTGAAGTGGTTATAAAAATACATCAATTAATTATGCTTGATTCATTCTTTCAGGCGTATTCTCGTATATTTCATGGAGAAACGACAGCTTTAGACGAATTTCCATGGATGGCTATTTTCCAGTATCAGGGAAGAAATGGACAAAAGAAATTATCCTGCGGAGGTAGTCTAATTAATCCTCGATACGTTTTAACAGCTGCCCATTGTGTAACCGGCACAGTTTTGGAGAAAGTTGGACAATTGTAAGTAGAACATTTGTATAATATATTGTTTTGCATTCTTTTTATATTTGTTATGATCTACATCTATATTTATTATTCAATTGCCTTATTCAAGTAAGTGTAATTTCTGATTATATTGAAAATTAAAAATTGCAAAACAATTTCAGTTAAATAGCTGGCGTGACAATAGTATATTATTTTAATCAAAATGTGTAGTATTTAATGGTTTTTGTGATTATTTTCCTAGAATAGCTTCTATATTCCATTTGTAGTTTATGAATCGTTGGAGTAATACCATAAAATAAGGACTTAAATTACAGCTACGTGCTAACTAATTAATGTGGTAAAGAAAATTGAAGACAAGTTGCAATCTGAAAATATATTGCTTTATTTTCGAAATCTATATCCACTTTTTAAAATGGTGACTTTTCTATTACAGAACGGAAATCAACAAACTGATTTTGGGAGTTGTTTTTCAGTATTTTTCGTTCAGTGTTACCCAAATGCGTCAATTCCCATATCTTACGCTTTTTATAACTCCAATCATATATTCACTTTTAAATTCTAAGATTTCACTTTTAAATGTCTGATCTATGTTCTGTATCACCTATATATGTTAGAAATGAAAACTTCTAAAACTAACTCGTTTTGCCAGCATATTCATCATAAATTTTTAATGGAAATCGATAAAATCTAGTAATTTGCAACTTCTTCACTCAATCATCAAATTTTGATTGTAATTAATAACAACAGCAATAGTAATAGAGGAACTTCTAACACCAAGTTTGGATAATCAATTATATCAGTATATACAAATTTTTGTCACCATTGCGCTAATATTGTTATAATTTTGTTAAATAAATATTTGCTATTATATTATATAAATATTTATTATATTAACATTACATATTAAATTAAGCTCCCACTGGTCTTTAAACTTGTTACATAAGATTACACAAGAATTCAAACAAAGGGATTATAATAACAATTAAACAAAAAAATTAGAATGGTAAACTAAGAACATACCGACGCAAAGGTAAAAATCCCTTGAGTCGATAATTCTTTCTGAAATTGCTGTGACCTAAGACCTGCGGTAGAAACAGAATGTGTCTTAAGTATTTGAACTCAGATATGTCAGGCACGACCTATTTTGATTGATAGTATAAGGGTTTGAAAGAGTTGAAGTTTAGTGTTGTTTGCAATATTTCCTCATCTTAGAGAAGCAAAAGCTCCTGAGGCGGTTGACTAGTTTTATTATTTCATAAGTAGATACTGATCTCTATCTTCTGATACTCTTCTTGATATAAAGTATTTTATTCATAGCATAATTAATCTCACCACCACCTTAATCTTCAATATAATATAGCATATATAATAATAAAAGAAAGATATAACACATTGTACTATACATACTCTGGTCGTTGTACTATTATAGCTCCTGCCGATTACAGGAATTATTAAGTAACAGAAAGTGTTACTATTACGAATGCACTTTCATAAAGCACAATAGTAACTGAGGACGTTACTCATTAAGATTGTGAAAAGATATGTTTGTATCCTGAATTTTTCTAATACCATTATTTATTTCAATAATCATTATTGAAATTTATGGAAATAGCAAAATTTTACTCATCAAGTACAATTAGTAGTATAATGTAGCGCAAACCTTAGTAATTACAGTTATATTTTAATTATACATAAACCACATAGTAAATTAATTTTTTAGGATAAATATACGTCTTGGTGAATGGGATACGAACAGTCCAAATCAGGACTGTCAAACAGTTAAAGGTATTTCGATCTGTAATGAACCAGAAGTTAACGTAGCGGTAGAGGAAACCATACCATACCCTAGCTATAACCCAGAAGACCAAAACAAGGCCAACGATATTGCTCTCGTGAGATTAGCACAATCAGTTAAATACAGCGGTAAATAAAAATTTTAGTTAACTGTTTTTGCGTTACCTAGTATCCCTATATATATCATTACATCAATTACCTACCTACCTTTTCGGGTTTTAGATTATATATATCCGATATGTTTACCGGCCCGTGACGAAAAATCCAATACTGGTGAAAAATTGATTGTGTCAGGTTGGGGAAAAACTGAATATGGTAGAAACAGCAATATAAAACTGAAATTAGCAGTGCCATTATTTGATCATTCATCGTGCGATCAGTTATTCAATACATACAATATTAGACTGGGTAATGGACAAATATGTGCAGGTGGTCAAGATGGAAAGGACTCATGTACAGGTAGGTGCAAATGTAGTTGTGTTTTCAGCCATTTGCTTCTCAGCGGTATGATTCATTCCGTAGAATAAACACAATTATAACGCCATTTCCTATATAATCTTATAGCCAAGTTTTGTTCATCCAAATCACTCAAGTGCGCTCCAAGCGGGTTTCTTCACTACAGGGGGAAATAAACAAATAGAACTTTAATAAAATATGTTATTTAAATACTAGTGTAAAACAATTTCAAGATACATCAAAAACAATATCTAATCTGATAGTTATTAACTTATTTTCTAATTGTACATTGTTGTTTGTTTTTGCTTATTTTGCATTGTTTGTAGTCTTAAATATTATAAAGCAAAAAACTAAATTAAAAAATTATATATCCTGAATATACTCAAAAATACAATATTTGAATTTACTATATATAATAATGCAATCCTATGTATTTTTTTCATCCACTAGACTAAGCAACGTTTAATTATTATGTTTCTTATTGTATTGCTTTTGCTTGGAATGTTGTACACATTTAATCATTTAAAACAAGATTGCCATTTGCTGATAATATTTGAATGATAATGCTCGTTAAATTTGGTTTTGAACATCCTTTTGTCAATAAATAAAATAGTCTAGAGAGAGCTTCAAACAAAAACGAATTAATAATAGATTCCTGGTGCCGTTAAATAATTTTTGCTTGCAAAATAGGCATTTAGATTAGCATGAAGTTGAAGGAACATATTCATCTGTTTCGTTGTACGTGCCTTTGAAATTTGATGATTTTCCTCGATTTCGCCAGACTCCGCCATTAGATCCTGATTTGGCTCTAACGGGACATCGGAAGTGCACTCTTTCGAATAAAAAAAGAGTTTTAAAAATCGGTTTACAGTTGAGGGAGAAATCGGCGAACATACATTAAAAAAAATATAGTCGAGCATAAAACCCCTTCTTTTTTAAAGTCGTTTAAAAAGGAGGAACAATTACTGAATACATACAAATAGATACTATTATCTTAGAATTCAATATCAAACATAGTTATTGAAAAGTAAAATCGTAAAACTGTAACTAAAATATCTATTAGTACAGTAATATTGTCTGGTATTGGTTACTGATACCACAGTATTTACAGGATGTTGTCCACAGATATCAGCTTTTAAAACAGCCGGGAAAATATATAAAGTTTCAGAGATATTTTGCAAGATACTTCAAATAATTATATTTAATAACTTACTGTAACCTAAGTATTATAAGATAACTACTAATAGAGAGAACAAATATTGCCCATTAATTGTCTCCATGATCATATTACTTAATAAGACTCTTATTTAAGATTCTTTTAAATTCAACTTTATTCGTGTATTCATCTTAAAGGACGAAGGTTGCACTCATTTTAGAGTTCATCCAATGTTTCCCTTTATGTAAAAATGTTTGTTTTGTTCGACAGTTGTTACTGCATCATTTTTAATTATGTTCCTCTCCCTTATTACACACTGATGTTAGAAATACTTTTTT
Organism: Rhynchophorus ferrugineus; assembly: GCF_030347505.1. NCBI lineage: Eukaryota > Metazoa > Arthropoda > Insecta > Coleoptera > Curculionidae > Rhynchophorus > Rhynchophorus ferrugineus. Next base: position 69,505,664 of record NW_027472581.1, read on the forward strand.
GCAGTATGGAAATACAAGGTATTCATTTCGATACCCAAATTATTTATATGAAATTGTAAGCCCAATATCCAGAAATACTAGCCAACAGTAATTATATATATTTGGCAGCCTAGATAAGACTGCAGAAATAAAAGTACAATTATTAATCCATTTACACAACCAGTGTGATAATAATTATATTTTCATTTTGTAGGTGACAGTGGAGGACCTTTGATGCGGGTAGCTAAAAATGACAGCACCCATTGGTACATCGAGGGAATTGTATCGTTTGGAAATCGATGTGGTACTGCGGGCTGGCCGGGAGTTTACACCAAAGTATCTCAATATTTGCCATGGATTCACAAGACTGTACGTGCCTGATGAAGAAACGATTTTATTTTATAATAGCGTGTGATGATTTAATATAATTTTATATGCATTGATTTGTTTTAAAAAGAACTAAGAGAAATAAAAAATCTGGTAATATTATTACGTTTTGTTAGTAATTATTTTCAATCTGGAATTAATAGACAAATTTCTTTTATTTCTTGATATCGCTTAAAAATTCTTATCTCGAGATAACTTGAAACCGCATAAACGTCGCAAATATGGAAAAACCTACTTTATCTGAATTTAGTAGGAAATCTGGGTTTATGTTATATATAAGCAACAGGATAAGAAAGATTCAAAATACCATATTAGGTCAAAGATTAATTGCCCCTTTTTGTATAAAACTATATATCATCTTTATTCTTTTTTAAATATATGTTGAAAAATATCAAATGCTCTACTAGATTCATTCCACGATGTTTAATCCTAAATTTACATTATCAAACAGGTTTTTCTACGGACCATAAAAATAAAATTTATAAATATGATATTATATAATTATTCAGGCATTTGACTTTAAATGGTCATATATTAGTAATGGTTTTTAAACAAAATATCGATTAGTACAACAATATTGTCTGGTATTAGTTACTGATGAACATTGAAAATGATGCTGATACTTAAAATTAAGCAGCACATTTTGGTGAGAAAACTACAACTCTAATTTATGCTAGCTGTGGGAGTTAACTTTGTTAATAAAAAATAGTTTGTCTAAATAAAATTGTAAAGTGTTGTCCATCGGTCCCTAATGCATTCCCTTGTGATTCCACTAAATAGATTATTCCACAACTCCAGTATTTATCTGTCCATTTTGGTAAAAAATTAAAAATAAAGTATCAATGAATTGAATGTCCCTAGCTTTCAATATTTGCTAAGAATTCCAACGAATTTCTTTATATATACCACTGAAATTCATTGACTGTCTACATTGCATTCGTATACTCATACTTTTCAAAAAATCGGCACTTTTGTGTATAGAGCTTTAAGTTTCTTTTAACTCTTAGTAGTTCCACAATTTGCCCAGAAGGCAATAAGTATTTGTTATGTTTATATTATATACACATGACTTGTAGAGAATCACTTGTTAAAAGACCTTAATTTTATAGCTGTCAGACTAATAATATCCAAGTCTCGGACCTATACAGAAGGATTAGTAAATAACAATTAAAAAAGGTGATTTTAGTCTAGATTGTAACGTTTCCTCTCTTTCACACTCGCCATCCTAGAGAAAAATTCCCGCATGTTGGATGATTCGGCTTGTTACTTCAGCAATAGATGCCACTTTCTTCTCCTGTATTACTGATTCTAAGTACTTGAACTAGTGCTGTAACTGGAGAGATTTATAATAGCAGATCATTATATTTGGCAATCTTCTTGAAAATCATCAGAATGTATATTTATTTCCAAAAAAAAGATATAGTTCTGACAAGATATGTTTTTATTATGTTTATTGTGAATTGAGTGAACGTAGTGTTCACTTTATGGTCGATAATCTTCCATCAAAGCTAGTAATATGATTAAATATAGAGAATTTTCGCACCATGTTTATTCCGAATGATCGGATCTAAAAAAACGTCGTACAGTACAAGAAAGATTTAAATTATTTTATCTCCTATATGGTATCCATATCCATAGATTTTATGGGAAAATGTGTGGGTAAGTTTTGATGTTTAGGCCAAAAATATCCAACTTGTGCAGGAATTGAAGCCGTACATTTATGGAGTAGAACATGTAATCAGTGTATCGGTCAGAAATATGTCTAGAATTCCATAAGAAAATGTGTTTAATATAAAACAACTTTTTGTTGAAAGTCTACATTAACAAACAAGTATAATGCACTATAAATAAGATAATTGTAATTTTAAATTACCATTAAGTATTTTCACCTTTCTTCATTTTAAAATAGTGAACCAAAATTACCCAGAAAAAAATTCTTAACACAACATTAGAATTATATTTGATGGAGTATAAATTATTATTATTTACTAAATAAATTGTACTAAAATTGACGTTTAATAATGTAGAAATTAGACTAAAAAGGTAGTATAATATATAAAATTTGTAGTTTTCTTATTACCATAATGTAAAGTTGTAGATTTATATATATATATATATATATATATATATATACATATATACATATATATATATATATATCTGTAAACTAATATTTATTTAAATTGTAATTAACTAGAAACCATTAAAACACTATTTTATTAATGTTACGTGTTATACAAAATATAACTTTTAGTGCAACATTAAAATAATTATTATTAGAGAAGAAAGTAAAAGTACCACTGCTTTGGTGCTTTATTTAAAATTGTATTTCAGAAACGATTAAGAATTTATCTTGGTTAGTTAAATAACACCAAATAGAACAACAGTTATAGTTTAATATTTCAACCTGAACATTTTACATATAAAGGAAAATTATATGTATATTGGGTTTCTAAATGTCGTGAAAAAATTTAGTGACGTTAAGAATATTATAATTTATAAAATAGTAGCAAACACGTTAAAAATATGTCCTTCAGTCCGAGTTCATCCATCGTACATAATTGTTTCCAAGAATAATTATCACCTTAGTAATAAATTCCTCGCACGCATTATTAGTTAGAACACAATTTTCTTGGATATAAGATTATTTTGAAGTAGTTTTTAATGGTAATAGTGACTGGACAAAATATAATCATTTTTAAATGAAAGTATGCTAAACTATAACTTAAACATTCTCTACTTCTTAATAAAAAATATCGTATATATATTTTTGAATAGCTAATAATCGAGAACATAGAAATATGATAGCGTCATCCGCATATAAAGGGGAATTTATTGATTCAACTTTGGCAGAATCGGCCAGGTAAATATTAAACAATTCCGGAATGAGCGGGGAACCCTATAGAACTCTAGACTTGGTGACTGTCCTAGTCGAAAACGAATCACCGACTTTGTCTCGGAATGATGGGTTTTCTAACTATGAATGTATCGGTGTTACAAGATCTTCGGGAATACCAAAGTTGACTGCTTCAAAAAGTGGACCATGAGGCCATACTCATTAGTTTGCTGTAATCCAGCATTTTGAGTGAAGCAACTTTTGTTATTGTGAAAAAAATGGATAAAAAGGAATTTCCCTTGCGTATGTAATATTGCTTTTTGAAGGGAAAAAAAATATTTGAAGCAAAAACTTGGCTTGATAATGAGTTTCCGGACACTGCCCCAGGAAAATCAACCATCAAGGATTCATTGAGGTTGTTACCGACAAAAACATTTAAAAAATCCACAAACTGATTTTGAATGACCGTAAATTGAAATTGAATGAAATATCAAAGATTCTAAAGATATCAACTGAACGTGTACATCATATCATTCATGAATATTTGGGTATGAGAAAGCTCTGTGCAAAGTGGCTTCCGCGCGAGCTCACTTTTGACCAAAAACAACCAGATGGTGATTCGGAGAAGTGTTTGAAGATGATCAAGCGTAATAAGCCCGAGTTTTTGCGTGTGACAATGGATGAAACATGGCTCCATTATTTTACTCCGAAGTCCAATCGACATTAATTCGAGTGGACTGTACACGGTGAACCCGCTCCAAAACGTGGGAAAAGGTAACAGTGGGCTGGCAATGTTATGGCGTATGTATTTTGGGATGTGCTGGTATACTTTTCATTAACTACCTTGAAAAAGGAAGGACCATCAACAGCAACTATTACATAGCGTTATTGGACCGTTTGAACTATAAAATCGGCGAAAAACGGCCACATTTGAAGAAAAAAAAATGCTGCTTCACCAAGGCAATGCACCGTGTTACAAGTCAGTGAAAACGATGGCAAATATCCATGCATCCACCGTATTCTCTAGATCGGACCCCCAGCAAGTATTACCTGTTCTCAGATCTCGAGAGAATACTCGCTGGGAAGAAATGTTCGTCGAATGAAAAGGTGATCGCCGAAACTGAGGCCTATTTTGCAGCAAAGGACAAATCGTACTATAAAAATATTATCGAAAAGTTAGAGAAAATAAATTGTTTAATTAGGTGCTCGCATATATTTTGATAATTTTTTCTCTTTAAAGGGCATTTACTGAGAAAAATTAATACAATTTATTTTAATTGAAGTTCTTTCCATCATTTCCTACAATATTTACCCATATTTCTAGCAACATATATACTATGTGGAAAGGCTGATATTGGTTTGACAGCGATATATTTTTATATGTCTTCGGCGTATATCCACCTTTAATCGTCAGTTCATAGAAGCGATACTGCAGAAAACTCACCCTCTTTATCTGGAAAACAATAAAAGCGCAATATTGAAACAACTCGAAATAAGTAAATAATAATAATTAATGTAGTAGCAATTTTACCTCCTTTTGGGTATCCAAATTATTCGTCAGATTAAATGTTCGAAAACAGTTCATACTGCCAAGTTATCTGGAATTTCCTTGAAGGTTAAAGTTGGATTTATCAAGTGGATAGAATGAAATATTCATTGTTTTCGAATTATTTGAGTCATCCAAGCTTATTTTGTCATTGGTATTGAAATCAGCACTTTTACGTCCAAACTAAAACCGAATAGGATGGAGCAGCAACAAAATATGTTTCTAGAAGAACAAAAACAAAAATGAATGTCGAAATTGCAATTGTTATAAATTTATACATTTATATAAACCGAATGACACAATAGTACTATTCGAAAAACTGTTATTTTTAAAGGACTTCAAAAAAGGAGGAGGTTCTATGTTCGGCTGTATATTTTTTTAATGTATGTTCGCCGATTTCTCCGTCAATTGTGGACCAATTTTCAAAATTATTTCTTTATTCGAAAGAGTGCCCTTCCGAGGTGGTCCCATTGGAACGAAGTTAGGATCATATGGAGGAAAGGGAGCGGAAATTGAAGGAAAATCTATAATTTCAAAGACACGTACAATTTTTTCACATAAGTTTTATCAAAAATAATCAGATATTTGTGTATAATGTTATTGCTGAACTGATGTGACGAAAAATCGGAACTAGTTCAGTGTAAAAGCCATTTAATTTGCTTTTTAAACGCTAACCATATCATATGAGAAGTCGTAGAAACATCGTAGGCAACTGTTTCTATGATGTAAAAGTTAGAACATTAAGCTAACGCGCGCAGGTTGGAAGTTCGATTCCCACCAGAGCAACAACTTCCTTTTTTCTAGATTGGTTTGAATATTTGTCAAATCACCTAGACTAGATAGAGGGCCCCAGTGCCTAAAACATTCCTTATTTTCAATTCCTGTTCCTATTTTTTTTTATAAGGGCTATACTTTCACATAATGAACCTGCTCCAAAGTGTGGGAAAACACAATAGTCGGCTGGCAAGGTTATGGCGTCTGTGTGGGGATGCGCATTGAATAATTTTCATTGACTACCTTGAAAAAGGAAGGACCATCAACGGAGACTATTATATAGCGTAATTGGACCGTTTGAAGTACGTAATCGACGAAAAACAGCTGCAGTTGAAGAAATAGAAAGTGCTGCTTCACCAAGACAATGCACCGTGTCACAAGTCAGTGAAAACGATGGCAAAAATCCATGAATTGGGCTTCGAATTGCTTCCTCATTAACCGTATTCTCCAGATCTGGCGACTATTTCCTATTTTCTGTTCTCAGATCTCAAAAGAATGCTCGCTGGGAGAAATTTTCGTCGAATGAAGAGGTGATCGCCGAAATTGAGGCCTATTTTGAAGCACAGGACAAATCGTACTACCAAAATGGTATCGAAAAGTTGAAGGTTAGCTATAATCAGAGTATCATTCTTGAAGGGAATTATGTTGAATAAAAAAAGCTAAGTTTCTTCGACTCTTCAGTTGGCTTGTTAAAAGGCTTATTCAGAAAAACAACAAACAGTTCATTTTTGTTTTGTTTAATATTAATTTTAGACGTAAAAGTCAATTTAATGGTTTTTTGAGAGTTTATTCGAAGAAATAAGTAATTATTTTTTTACAGCTTAAATGTAATACAACTCAAATTAAAAGTATGCTATGCTGGACTAGTTTAACAGTTTTACATATAGATTTTAGAAATTATCCATAGAACTATTAATGCTACTTATCCTATATCACATTCAGCTTAATTATAGAGTTTGAAATAAGGATGATGAAATTGATTAAAATAAGGCAAGACATTAACAAATTCCTTTTTAACAAAATAGGCTCATGTATTGAGCATCTTATATTTACACGAATCATAGATTGATAGACATAGATCCAGCTTAATTTAAACAATGGTTTAGATACAAGGTCTACATACTTTAAGGGAATAGACCTGCAAGGAAAAATCCAGTAGGATGAAACCAAGCGATATTTGTGATACAATACTGTATATCTGCAAGAGAAAACCATCATTAAAATATTTTAACTTAGTTAAGTAATAGTTTAATATTAAAACATTTTACGATTTAGTGTTACTTGGCAGGTTTTTATTTTATTTTAAGATACATTTATAAAAAATGCAGTATTAAAAAGTCCCAGATCCCAGAGCATCCAATGACGGATTTAAAATTAACGGAAAATAACACTAATCATTATATAAAGAAAATCCAATGCACGATAAGATCATTTACAACAAGAATTTGATAGTCATGTATAATAACAATCATATTCATCTCAGTGAAAAACCCAAGTGAAATGTTGTTTACTTAAAAATATTACCAAAGCGTTGACACGTGTTATCTTGTTTTTTTAATTGGCATCCGTTTTAAATTTCAAATTCCTCAAATTATTAACGTATAATATTCGATTATGTAAAGAATATGAAGTGGTTTAAGCTCTAATTATTCGCTAACCAAATCATAAATTTTATAGTTTCCTTAAGAAGATATTTTATATTAATATTTTATATTGCATTTTGCAAAGACTTGTTATTAGTTTAACATTGAAAGTTTTAATATATATGGGAAATCCAAATTGTTTTATATATAATATAGTTTATCGGCTAGTTTTCTAGAGGTCAACGAGTTCGTCTATGAGTTAGACATAGGGTATGGCTTAGCTTGGGAATCCCTAATTTGAAGAAATATTTTTAATGCAACGATATAACAAACTTATTTAAACTTTAAATTATTTCGCCGCCACACTATCAACCAAAACGCATGGATTGTCATCAAATTAAATTGCCACTCATTTATCAGCTAAAGCCTTGGAAAAACCAGAATGAATAATTACCAACGAGCTCATAAAATTAGAAGTGCCGCATAACATGATCTATCGAGAAATCAAACACTACACAGCGCATACTCTCACTTGAGCAAAAAATCCGAATACGATGATGAACGTAAATCGATAATCTTTTCTATATAAATCCGCTTCGATTTTGTGGTACTCAATTTTCGGCGACTCTTTTTCTACGAATTTGACGTCATTACGCGAGATGAAACCGTATTTTTACGGCACTGACCTAAGCCATTCTTACTTTTACGGGGACTCTTCCTGTGCGAACTCACTGGCAAAATTAATGATTTTAAAAATAAACTTTTAGTGTGTTTTCTGAGCTTGGACATTAACCACCACTCTAGCTGGTATGCAGTGGGTATCGTTGTTTGTTTGTGTTTTGTCGTTTATTAAACTTAACTATGGTAAGTAAAGATTTAACTATCATTGAAATTATCTGTTGTTTAAGGTAGCCATTCCAAAAAAGACAAAATTCTTCTCTTTAGCAGGACTAATTTACTGTACTTCATATTATATATATATAACCTTGTAACATATATTATTTATGTAAAATCATTATATCAATCACGATCAACCTTGACTGTATTCAAACATACATAAAAAGTCAACAAAATGGTCAGGAGCGATACGTTAACGCCAGATTATTCTTTAAAATATAATGTTTAAATGTTCAACATGTATTTGGTCAACATCAATCCATTCTCATTAAGATAAAATAACTCTATATATTTAATGCAGAATTGCTCTAATTTATATATAAAAAAAAATAAAAAAATATTTATATATAAATAAATATATATATATATATATATATATATATATATATACATATATATATTCACTTATTTATTGTTCAATTCAATTATTCACTTATTATCTTTTCTGAAATATCAAAATATATTTTCATAGCATTGTTTTCGTAATTTATCTGTATGTTGTTATTTCTAGTGCCTGTTCTAAACCGATTCCAGTGTTTCTTCAGTGTCGAATCTTAAAACTTATTTTTATACCTAAGTAGTAATCATATAAATGTGTAATGACACAATTACCTTTCATTCTGCCATCCGTGAACAAATTTAATTTATTTGAATTTTAAAATCATCTCTGAAAATGATAAATCAGAAAATAAATGTACTGACTCTGCACGTGTTACATATTGAACATCCAACGTTCAATATGTTCACAGAAATTAAGCCTAAATAAATACAATTTTAGTACAATATTGCTCAAATGTCAAGTCGGGGTCTACCAAATATTAAAAAAAAAATTGAGGTGTTAGAAGAGCCAGAGGTCAGAGGGAGTAAAATCACCATTCGTACTTCAAGTGTGAAACTGTGTGGTCAGTTGCGTCATTTTATTTGCGTGATATAAAATAATTTATTGCTTCTGCAAACTTGTCTTTAATTACTGAGTCTTTTTTTTACAAAATGTTTGCATCCAAATTCCAAAAAGGTATTAACTACTAATTAAAATTCCCGTTGCGTTCCTAAAATTAAGGCTAACATTTTCTTGTCTTGTGATTTTATTAATTTTAAAGTAACATCTGAATGTATTCACCTTTTCAGCTTTTTAGTTACACTATTAATGTATAGATAATCTATGAACTTAATGAACACCCTAGAAATATTTGAAACCCGTCATATTTGGAGATAAATTGAATAAGATATGTAAAGTCCCATGGCCTTTAATATATTTAACATAAGATTTTCAACATATCTTATAGAAGTAACGTAAAAAAATCCCCAAACTAACCAAATACCGAAATTCAAATAATTATGGGATTTTACTAGTATATTGATCATGACACATGATATTAGATTCCGTAAAATATCATATTATATAATATTACATATTAGTAGCATTCTTTAATGTGTTAATATAAGAATGTAATGTAAGGATTGAATAACAAAGCGTAAAAAAAGATTTCTTTCAAAATTGGCTTTATTCATCAAGAGCCACACAATCATTCCAGCGTCGCTCTAATATTTCAATGCCACTTTTGCAGAAAAATGTATCTTTTTATTACTTAAATGACGATTGTTTCGATTCCGGACCGAAGCGATGGATCCATGTTTCATAAATTGCCACAAATCGAGGCAAAAAATCGGATTTGTTATGTTTAAACATGGTCATACACTGCCCAGAGTCATTAGCTTTTTCATAGTCAAATACTCATGCAATATAAAACCAACACTTTTTTACACATTTGAAGTCAGCAGCGTCTGCAACGTTATATTACTGTTTCTGATGGAGTGGAATCCTCATAGGACTTTTCAAGCTATTGCTTCGCTTGAACGGTATTTTTTCCCATCAAGAAGCACTGTAAAATTAAAATACGAAATTGTTTTTGATCCATTGTTTTGATAATAACAAAAGTAGTGTCACTGTTAGCACAATAACTCATAAACGTATGAATAGAATATCATGAGATTTTAAAAGCTCTCTTTTGAAATTTAGTACTAACTGGAAAAAGAGATAAGTGCAACTGAACAAGCAGCAATTATGTGTTTGGCCCAGGACTTTTAGCCCATGTGTTAATATCACTAAACTAAATTCGTTTTTTATATTTAAAAAAAAATTTTTGCTTAGGTTATCCAATAATTTGTTAGCTCATTTTCAAGTATTTTCATATGACATAAGCTCCCAGTCATACATCCCAAACTTATCACATTATCGCATATATGTTTCTGTAATGACCATTTTTATTTCAGTGCATATATTACATTTGATAATAATCCTCACAAACGTGAGAGAGTTGATGATATCCAAATTAAATGTATTAGGGCTTTGTGCTAGAAAGGGTTGCAAAGCAAAAGCAAACAGATGAGGTATTATGCCCTACATAGTACCTTGAATCTGCACTAATATATCCTATTTGTGTTGATATAATGTGTTATAACCTATAAATATATCTGATAGGATTACATTTTCTAAAATTTAAAAATGCTAAGGCCATTATTTTATTTTAGCACAACAAAGGCCTTGTACAACAGCACAAGGCACCGCAGGGAACTGTATGAAAGAAGAACTATGTGTTATTCCTGGTGGCTCAACTATAAGCACTGAAAGGCTTTGTGGTATAGACTTGGATGGTTCTAAGTTATACTGTTGTGAACAAAAAACAACACAAGTATTTACGAATTTTAGAGGTGATGTTGAGGATGACAGCGTCTCCACCAGTACCACAACGACAACTGCTCGTACCACACCAGTGTACGTTACGACACCTCAATTAACAACAAGTAGTACCGTTAATGCACAAGTGAATAACATTCCAGGTAAATAGCGATTTTTATATATAGCATTACTATATTTATAATAATATTAATATGTTTAAATCATTCCTGCGGTATGGTATTGGGAAGTTGTCCTGATAGTGTTAACAATTATATATTAAAACAATTCAACTCTTGAAATTATATTTATAACATTTAGTTTCTTTTTATTTCATGGACTGTTTCATTCGGTTTTATTTATATCTTTGTAAAGAGGGGGATAGGTAAGATAGGCCTTCTATTGCTAAGATTTATGATCGGGGTATGACTATTAAAGTTAATAGTGTGTTTGTAAACATTAATGCCTATAGACAAAAGTGTGTAAAACCATACTAAAGAGCATCCATCCAAGTATTTCCAATAGCTAGCCTGGAGATCTTATGGAATGGTCTCTAAGTTGGCCACTCGACTTCACTAATGTTGCTAATAAGGTATTTCATTATTCCCATTGTAAAATTTCACGCTAAAATCTGCCATTTAAAAGTGTATTTTATTATAGACTAGATAACAATTACATACTTGTCAATTTTTGTACATTTACTTTTCATAAAATGTTACGTGGAACTATGTGAATGTTATAGGAATAATTTTTCTGCCTACTGATATGCGATTATTCAGTCGAAATTCGGCCGTAGCCCATTAAAGTAATAATTATTATCGCCCTGTGGTCGAATACAGTCAAGGGAATAATTTAAAAATGTTGTTATGTTATGTTACTAAAACTTGTTTTCACGGTATTTTCAATATAAGATCAGAAATGTAGTTAATATACAACATAATTGAATTAACAAATGTATGTATATTAAATGATATGGAAACTATCTCAAGAACTAACACTCACTAACATATTGAATGGTATCTAATATTCACCAATGCTTTAAAATGTTTTAGAGATTTTTGTTAACAATTTATAATTTCTTCTATTTGTCCTATATGTTCAACTATGCAAATTATGTAATTGGTTTCATTTTACTACTGCTACAGCTGCATATTTTCATTACTTCATTTATGTATTCATATAGTCTTTATCTTTTATCCATATTTCTCACTTAGAATATAGTTTTCAAAAACAACAAATCCACCAGGCTTATTAAAAGAAATTTTTTTTTACCTAAATTTTCAAATAAAATTGCATCATCCTTGGCTTATTATTCCTTTTTTCAATCTCGCTCTTGGAGGTAGCTCATCTTTAATTTTCTTTCTATGGCTTTTATTTAGCCATTTTATTACCACGTTTGTGTCCCATATGGGGGCTAAAGCTCACGAACATATGAAGAATTAAAATTCTGAAAACTACTTTATAATTTTTAATATTCTTTGCAACATTCAATTTAAATTTCGATGTACAAATTAACGTATTTATTATTTGCAATATTAGGTAAATGCTTTATTAATAAATATCAATGAAACCTGAAATGAATAAGAATTTGATACCACTAAAATTTATAGAAATGTCTTCAAATCAGACATTTATTATGTCTCCAGAACCATATTATTTTTTATCAGACCTTAATTTGATTGATTTGAGCGTATTTCTTTTTATTGAAATTTTTTTATTTGCAGCAAATTCTACACAAACACGTTAGGCCTAAAATTTCTTTCTTGATATGAATTTTAACCGTGGCAAATTTTACGATTCTAGATGCCTTCGTTCCTTCCAAAAAGAGAAGCACAATTTTCACAAAAATAATCTCAAAGAATAATATTAATTATAAATTATACGATTAATATATAAATTATTTTGTAAAAGAGCATCATTGCCAATTTTCCCTAAATTAGATCTACTCCTTTAAGTACGGAAATATCCTATATGGTGTATACATTGACGTAGTCGACTACGAAAATATACCAGTTTGTTGTTAGCTTATGCTACATATCTTTTAGTAACATAGTCTTTTAGTGTTACATATTTCCTGTAGTACTTAGGAAATTAAAATTTTAAGGAAATATTTTAAAGAACACAATTAACAGCTCTAATTTGCACTATGTATCGTTTTATAACTGTAAATGGCTCAATATGTAATGGATATATTTAAAACTTGCATTATTTGGCTGATACTTTGAGCATTTACTGACGATATCTAAGATAAATTAATTAAGGAAAGAATTCTACAATATTACAGTCAAATCACAAATAATAACACTTACGTTTACCTCTAGTATATAAAATAATTATCTTAAAAAGAACTGCAATATTTTAGCATAGTGTACTAATACCTAGTGTACTAATAAATAATATTTGTATCATTCCATAATATTTTCGTTCATTTTTCTATACTTCGTCCAGATAAATTTAGTTATTAGTATTTCCTCTAAAGAACAACAACCTTTATTATTCTCTTATATCATAACAGTCAACAGTGGTTTGCCCTTCAGTCTATAGATCAATAATTACTGATTATATTATTTAATTATAAAAAAGTCAGCCACTTAACGGCTTTTGGACTTTCAAAATTTTTCGATTTCCTTCACACCCTAAATACAAAATCCGCAAAAGTTTAACGCGTAACACTTTTTTATTTGGCCTTTTGAATTTCGTTATCTCAAAGACAATTTTTTTATAACATCTTTATTAAATACGATTAGTACAATCTTAATTATAAATTAATTTATTACTACATTTCACTTGTACTTGGATAAGTTCACATGCAAGATGAGTGCAAAAAATACAATATGTATTCCTTAATTAAAAAATTTTAACAACTTATAGCTATAGTTTACACTATGTGTATACCTTCACTTTATATAAGTTCGTTTGGTTTGGTTCGCTTCAATCTCCTGACATCTTGCAGTTGTATTACTTCCGCGTTAGTATGATTTAGTACTCTTCTTTCGTGTTTCAAGGCGAAATTTTGGATAACTTCGCAAATCCATTTGATCTCCGGGTCATCGTGCAGTTTTTCGTTGATTACGTAGCGATAGGCATTGGTAATCAATCTAAGAACATTGTTTTGACAGTGTTGGATGACTAGTTGATTTGAATTTTTAGTGCAACCACATATTTGCACCCCATAGGTCCAAACTGGCTTTATAATTGTCTTAAAATCAACCTCTTTGATTTTAGATCAAGTTGAGAGTATTTTCCGACTAACCAATATATTTGTTTTATTTTGGTTTTAATGTGTTTTGCATTTTATTTAACATGATATATAGGGAGTTTACAATGTATATCTCCATTTTGACTAGAAAACATTACGGATTATTAACCTCATAGGCATTAATAACTTGTGTTGTTTTGTATATTGATTATTTAAAAATTTCATCAAATTTCACAACGATTGGTCAGAGCAAGGTTAATACTTAACATCTAAATTTATACGACAAAAATGATCAAAATGAATAAATTACTTTCGCTGTAAACACCACAAAGATTTTGAATGGGCTTCTTTGCATTTTTTTCCCTTTCGGGAATAATATAGCGAAATGTAACACGCCAATAATTACAATTCACAGTTTTAAAATGTTTGAATCGTTAATGACTGATTCTTATAAACTTGGTAATTGTTTTAGCTTTGAATAAAGTTGATCAATAAAAAAAATTCGAAGTTATGAGTCAGATATCATAATTATTTACACATATTTTGCAAAAACACGCTTTTTACAATGTTTAATTTCTTTATATTTACTAACCAATTCTCACCTTAAAAAGTCTTTCCTTCTATGAAAATTAATTTAAAATATATTTGATATTTAATTTACCTGCTGGTGTGTATAATTTATAAGAATCATAAATGTCATGAATATTAATAAAGAATATGTGTGGTCATCACCGTTAATTACAAATGTAATGTCAAGATATTTTTCCCAGTTGGATTTATTTATATTGTTATAAGTGATTATTTTTGATAATTATATTTTATTTGATACTTATTAAAATAATCAATCTTCTATTTACTTTAAAATTCTTTTATTTTAACGATAACAAGTGGCGAGTTATTTAATCGACTGCATAACATAAATAATATTACCATTTCAATCATTTACCTAGAATGTAAATGAAACACTGATAATGCAACCACATTACATCACAAGTTTAGACATTAGTCGCAATACCAATTGCTTTTGTGAAAAATAAACGACCAAAAAGTTTTGCATGGTCAATATCCCGCCTATACAGCTTGTACTAAGAATTAAATTGTGTGTCCTCATATATTCCTTTAATGATTTTCTGAATTTTTGCTGAACGAAGCTTTGCCTACTTTTACGACATGATTAATTGGCTTTGTCGTTGATTTTTCTACTTAGGTTTATTATAGTAGATCCAGTTTTCATTCTCAATAACTATGCGATGCAAAAGTCCCAGTTTTTCCTATCATTAGGTTTTAAAAAGGCCTTTCTTCTGGAATTACTCCCAAGGCGTTTAATAAATGGAAAATCATGTGTTTCGTAATCAAATGTGAAGTTTTTTATTTGGTTATAATCATATACGCTATTGTTATTGTGCACCCAGAGTAGACATACATTGTTCTTTGTGGAAAGCAACAAGAATGAAAAAGAAGCCTAAAGCTCAAAAATTGCCCATTAGGGACAACATAGGAAGCTGGACAAGATCAAATAATAAAAAGGCCAGTATTTTAGCTGAATATCTGAGTACTGAGTTTCAACCGTTCTTGGAGTCCGATTAGGTTTATTAATAGCTAAAATCATCTCTGCCAGTGACCCTTTGAAGAGCGTGTACCCTAAAGAGATTATGAGAGATAAGAAATCTCAAGGAAGAAAAATCACCTGGCTACGATCTTGTCGACGCAGCTCTCTTATTATATACTCTCATTCTATGTCAATCAAAGAAGCTTCATGATCAAGCAAAATGACAAATATTCTGCTTTCTACGAAACTTTCGGGTATCCTACAGGGCAGCGTGCTAGGACCGGTGTTGTACCTTTCACTGCTGTCCTTCCAAGTAGTGAGATACAAAAACTGCTTATTTCCAACTCCAATACCAACTAAACAAAATCCAGAAATGGTTTAACCAATGGAGAATAAAGGCAAACCCAACCAAGTCCCGCACCTGTCAACTATACTCTGAGGAGAAAAACTTACCCGTCAGTAAAATTATGAAATGAAAATATCATGCAGGAAGAACATTTAAGATATTTGGACCTTTACTTGGATCGTAGGTTAACTTGACAGAAGCAGATCCGAACCAAGTGGAAACTACTTGACAATAGACTCCGTAGTCTACCTTGGCTAATGGGTTGATACTCCCATTCAAGCAACGAGAGCAAAATGATGGTATTCAAATCCATCATCAAGCCCATTTGGATATAGAGAATATACTCAATATTCCTCAAAAAACGAGTAGCAAATATGTATACGGATGTTAGTGTGTAGACAGTATAGCAGGAAATTATAAATCATAGCAAAAAGTATCAGAGAAGGCTTGCTCAACATATAAACGAGCTGTAAAGGGCTTGCTGCTCTAGTAAATGGACAGTGGCTTATTGCTTTGAAACAGGGTCACATGATTCAGAAAAAGAACTATTGTGAACTTTGGCGCCGGTGTTACAATAAATAGTTCAGCTGATTTCGTCAAAGACACATCTAATAATCGAGAACCAATAATTTAATGTATTTCGAGATATGACAGATTGTATAATCATCGTAGAATAAATCCTTTACTACCCTTCAATATAATTTATATCCTTGCCATGTTAACCCCGCATATTCTCCAAATTATTAGTATTTAAATAACTTATAGTATGCTTAAATGAGCTATGCTATTATCAGTATAGTTTTATTTCAGTTTCGGAACAGTCGTGCCTTACACCAAACGGAGAAGAAGCTGTTTGCATTCCAATTAGTCGATGTCATATATTTACCAAAATAATCGCTGAAAAAACGGTCAGTACAGAGCAAATCAACTATATCAGAGAATCGAAATGCGGCTACAACGAAACGTATTTGGTATGCTGTGGAACCAAAGTGGATTATGACAAAACGCCAGATGATATTGCCAATGCTAACTTTGTGAGAAACAGCCTAATACCAGAAAGTTGTGGATTACAGGTAAACATTATTTAAATTTAATCATCTCAAACAAAAAGGTGAATGGCAAAATCTTAATTCTATTTTATGAAATGTCTTATTTGATCTATCAAAAGACAATATATTAAAAATATTTACCGCACAAGTTCGCTAACTCTATTTCGATCGGTTGTCTTTCTAAGTCTTTGAATTCTAATGTTTATCTATTCCTTATATTTGTCTAAAAACAAGTTTGAAAATGTTAGAACTCGAATCTTTAATATATGGCCCATACTTTTTATCTTCAGTCTGCTATACCAACATCTTATACTTACAGTTAATCCATTTTGCTCCAGTTATTTGATATATATATATATATATATATATATATATATATATATATATATATATATATATATATATAATATATATATATATATATATATATAATATGTATATATATATATATATATATATATATATATATATATATATATATATATATATATATGATGTTTATTGTCTATTACATTGTTGGAAATTGAAAGCTAGGTAGACATAATAATTAGATTGTGTATATTTTCTTACAGAACTCCTATAAATATCTTCATACAGTACATATAGATAGAGATTAGATACAACAGGTCATCATTGAAAGTAATAGCAGCGATATTAACCGCTACATATATATAACAATTTTTACAACAAAAATATAAAAATAACTTTTGACAAAAATATAAATATATGGTAAACTAATTTGATATAACAAAAAATGATTAATTTTTCAAGAAGGCAGACTATAAAAATATTCATAATATGCATGACCGAACTTGCATTGACATACTTACATAATATATTCGCAAATGTTATTTAAATGTTAGTTACTATAGAAATATAACCTTATAATCATAAACAAATAAACATGATTAAATAAACTAATGAATATAAACCAAGGAATTAATAGAATTAAAATATAAACGTATTATTTATAAGTATATGATTTTAGGTGATAACTAGGATTTTTGGTGGAATCGACTCTGAATCTACTGACTTTCCATGGTTAGCTCTGCTAGAGTATAATCAATATGGATCAAAGAAGTTCTTGTGTGATGGATCTCTAATATCTTCCCGTTATGTCTTAACAGCTGCCCATTGTTTGATAACCAGAGACGCAGATCTGTAAGTAAATTAACATTTCAACAACAACAAAAAAAACAAATCCAATAATGACAGGCATAATTGATTCCATATTGCTACAAACCACCTGCTTATGATAACAATAATTTAGTACATTTGCCATATTTAGAGCATATAAATACCACATCTTTATTTAAAAAAAAGACTTTTGTTATACTGATGGGCGGTATGATCTCGCAAACATTGTAACTGAGTGGTTTTAAGTTTGGAAAACCTCTTCTGGTTTTCTTTTCCTATGTACTTGGATTAATTAACTAGCAAGACGAGTGTGAAAATACATCAGTATGTATTCCTCAATTATAAAATTATAATTATTTATTAATTATTAACTTATAGCTATAGTTTACACTAAATGTATACACTTTATATAAGTTCGTATGGTTTTGTTCGCTTCAATCTCCTGACATCCTGCGCGCTGTCCAGCAGTTGTATTGCTTCCACGTTAATATGATTTAGTAATCTTCTTTCGTGTTTCAAGGCGAAATCTTGTATAACTTCGCAAATCCATTTGATTTCCAGGACATCGTGCAGTTCTTCATTGGCTACATAGCGATAGGCATTGGTAATCAATCGAAGAACCTTGTTTTGACAGCGTTGTATGACTAGTTGATTTGAATTTTTAGTGCAACCCCATATTTGCACTCCATAGGTCCAAATTGGCTTTATAATTGTATTATAGATCAACCTCTTCGATTTTAGAACAAGTTGAGAGTATCTTCCGACTAACCAATATTGTTGTTTTATTTTGGTTCTAATGTGTTTTGCTTTTTGTCTAACGTGATGCTAGATGTAGAATTGTCGATGTAACTGGATAAATATTGTAAATATAAGAAGAACCTATAAAATAATGAAATGTTTTCACATGAATTAAAACCGAAAGATGTTGAGCGCCGAAATCACATAACTGAAATGTTGCTTCAGCACCATAAAGTAAGTAATTTTTGTAGTATTTTACCAGGGCTGATAAAAAACAGATATACGGTACTCGGTGCAAGGCAAAAACAGCCATACCAAAACCTGATGCCTTGGAAAAACTAACATAAAATAATTCTATTGATGCTCTCAGGGAGATAATTTGCATCTGAAAGAAACCACCATGAAATTAGAACCTGTACAGTACGGATTCAAAAAATAGAATGTGTTAATAAAATGCTAAAATTTGAGAAAAAAAACGGATTGTTATTCAAAATTACATACGTTCCTAACAAAAAATAGTAAAAACTTTTTCACACACCTAATATATAAGATTAGTGTCATATACAGCTAGGTTCCTATTGAATGATAACATATGCTAAATAAATGGTACTCAGACAATGTTGGTAACTAAGTTTCATGTATATATCGTTTGATATCAAATAATAAAATCTATAGCAGTTTAAAATAAATATAAATTATAGAGATTACGTAATTATATTTAATATAAACATGTTAGAAGACATAAACCGCTATCGCTCAACCACTGACTTTTACTGATGTCTCCGATTAACAGATCGGAAGTTTGGGAAGAATCGGCCATTATATATAAATTTCATAACATCAATTACCTTACAGGTTTAATAATCTTTATTTTAATTTTGTAAAAGTAGATGAAGAATAGACAATATAAATTATTTTTTAAATTTTTTCATAAAATGTTTCCATTCGTTTGGTGAAATGATGGATTGAAAACTTACTTACTACCCTAGAAGACATTCGGTCTTCCTAACCTGGTTACTGACGTGACTGGGATGGTTATTCCTTATCAGATTTTACCCTGTTGCCTAAAAAACATTTAGAGTTATACTCACAAATATAAAGTACATCCAGGCCCCAGCAGGATTACAACCCTCGACTGTCGCAACACCGTCCTACTAGCCAGCTACTTCACACACCACTACTCAGACAAAATAATAAATTTATTAAAACATATGCAAAATAAATGAATATTATTGATGATTATATTTAAAATGTGTTTAAGATTTTTGTACACTTTAAACAATCAATTAATCGAATTTTATTTTCAGAATAAACGTACGTTTGGGAGAATGGGACGTAGGCAGTTCCGATAAAAATTGTCAAGGGGGCGATAATTTAAAGGTTTGCAACCCATGGAAGAGAAATTATGGTATTCATTCAGTTTATCCTCACCCTAAATATAGCGTAGCAACAAAACAGAACGATATAGGTTTAATCAGACTAAATGAAGAAGTGCAGTTCAATGGTAAATATTGTATAGTAATTATTTATAATGCAAAGTTTAATCAGCATCAAGCATATAAAAATATTATACAGTTAAGGTGAAATAACGAAACGGATCTATAATTGAAAAATGTCATTTTAAAAGCACTGTTGTGGTTTACATTAATATTAACGCATATACTAGCACTATGTTCTGTTTTTGAATTAATACTACACTACAAAGTTTCAAAAATTTTGGCCCTTTTCAGTCGTCTTGTCAGATCTGGTTGAATGAAGAAGTCTCTGTTCTTGTTCTGACTCCTGGCAAATCTTTTAATGGGCTGGATGAAGGTATCCATTTCCAAGTTCTTATATAGTATATCCAAAGTTATTTTGTAGATACGTCATCAAAATTTATGACGTCAAAACGTCGCAATGTTGCCGTATCAACTCTGAGTTTTAGTTCAGTTTGGCTTTAACATACAACAAAATTCTAATCTAAATAAAATAAGTAATCAAAAATACTGTTATCAAATATATTTTATTTTAACATTATAGTAAATTTAATTCATATATTAGCGAAAAACTTATAAAACTACAATTATAAAAGTACACAATTATAATAGTTTGTAGGTTAGTGTTGTGTTTGATTTTATTTACACTGAACTCTTTTCCGTACCACCTATGGGTTAGAGTTCTAGGCGCTTTTGTAGTGGTATCCCCTGGATGTCTAATCCACCTAATTAACAAATATATATCCAAGTAATATATTTTACTCTTCTTCGGTACAGTGTTTCCTTGTAAAGTCATTTTAATATCCCTGTATTTATCCTTTGTTTGTTCTTTTAATACCTGTATACATTTTTCTTAGAAGCAATATCCAGAAGTTCCATATGACATCTTCGATACTTTTCAGACTAACAGTTTCCTTTGAAATAATTGTATTAAATTATGTTTGTATTGAAAAACTACTCACTGTTTTTATACATTTCATATATTTAATATTTGATAGAGCTAAGATCAAGCTGATCTTCATTTGTCACCCCCTTCGTATGAGGACAGTTTGTTTTCGGTGAATTCAAAATCATATTTTTAATTTTTTGAGATATTTCAGTAAACGTGTCCATACTAATATTCAGTGCAGCTGCAACACGCTAAAAAATGTTTTCAATAATTTTCGCAGCAATTAATATTTAACAGTATAAATGCTTAGCTCTCTAAGGAATTTTACTGGCAAGAGGGGGCCTCCATCAGACGCAATCTGTTCTGTCTGGCTTCGGAATTTTCAATCAGAGTAATAATAAAAAGCAATTTGAAATTTATCAAAACAAGCAAAGCATTAAAATAACGTTTGCCGGTTTATAACCTCTTATCGCTATCATTTGGAGGAATTTTGCATACGTTTGATAACCGGACGACTTTGACAGGCTAGTTCGGTTACACGTTCGAACCTATCCGACAGCATTTTGTCTCTTTTTGACTAGATTTAAACGAAAAGGAAAATATTGTCTGATTCTAAAACGAATTTACAAATTGCGGCAGGCAATACATTAAACATTTTGATGACCTATGTACAAAAAACTTTGGATAGACTATAGATATAATTGTTTCTGAAGTACCGCTAGGTCTTACTAATGGTCCTAAATACTTCGTTCTAAAACTACTGAATTAGGTCTAAATTCGCACAATCCCATACTGTACCAGTGTTTTATTGTATGTTTTCCAAATTGGCAATACATTTTTTAAAATTTAACATTAAGCTCTTCGTTTTTTTTCACAACGGCCTTCCAAGGTAGTTTCATGTCCAAATTACTTTGGACTTTGGACTGTTATTTTTTCTACTTTTTACTTTTTTACCAAACTACTTCTCACATTTCTTTTATTTGTAAAAATGAGAAGGATAGCTTTAGTCTCATTCCATTTTGATGCTTCATTGTATGGTTCAGCAATAAATTTGTTTACTGGCGTTTGCAATTTTATTGCTGCTTTTTCGGGACCTTTATCTACAGTTCGTTATAGCAGTATGTTAAGACGCAGTAGCACAAAAAAAGACCTGTCCCAACACACTATCCTGTTTTACTTACTTTAATTTCGAATTTACACGTTCATGTTTAACCTTCAATGCTCCATCCGAAATATAAAAATTTTGCAATCTCTCTAGTCAACATATTATTTAATTTATACTTTAGTCCCTCGTGCCTTTCTTTTTCTCTTTCTACCAGTCTTTACTACCACCACGACAAATAAATTATTTTCTTTCTTGATATTAGTGTTTTTAACCCCATATAGTTGGAAATTAATTTCGAGGTATATTATAAATGTTTGGTTTTTAGGGTAAATGATGTGGCTCGGTGAATGGAGGTAAAACGAAATTGAAACAGTGGTGTTTACATTATGTGACCGTTATTTATTGAATAAATATAAAAATATAAAAATACAAATGATAAAACGGATGGCAGTGGTGTTACCTGTTAACGAGACTTGGGCAGTCGATGGTGGCACGTCTAAACCAAACGATATTCGAGTACTGAATGAATGGAAATACCCTTCAATAACATCCCAGACAAACGTCTCGGGGTTGCCAGCTATTCGTTATCGGGTTCTAGTTGGCTCTGCTGGCACCCCGCCCGTGTTCAACATCTGTAATTATATTTCTGGGTATTTTGTAGACCGTTATTCCACGATGTAAAATTCGACATGCCTCAAGGTCGCTACAGATTGCTCTCCAAAGGATAATGTTAACTGTCAGTTCAATTTATCTAAGATAATTATTACTTATACTGCGAAATAATACTAAGGATATTTTTACCTATGTGGTTTTTTTGAATGAATAACAATTGTCAGCTCTATTTCACAATTATGTTGATCTTCATTTATTAACAGACATAATAATTTAATAGTTTATTCAAGTTGAATTTAAAAATTTGCATATTGGTTATAAATCAGTTTGCTTTTTGGTTAACCTTGTGCCTATTTCTTTTAATAATGAGAAATATCCTTCTTTTTTATATAATTTAGAAGCACCTTTCATACCCTGAAGAAATCAATTAATTCTGAGATTTTATTTATTTAACCGTCGGTGAATATGTTGGCTTAATAGTTGATACTGTTGGGTAAAGTTGGGTTGGTTGATTGTTGGTAGAACTTTCTTTCTTTTGTAGTAATTAATCTGAATCCTTATTAGGTGTTGAAATCTCCTGCAATGATAAATATATAGACGTAGTAACTTCTGATATTCTAATATTGTTTATTGTTCGTATATTTTTCTTCTTGATAGCATGTTTAAGTAGACAATTGCAGAGAAAATGTTGTCATGTATTTGTTAAAACTTTTATGACGGCAACTCGAAATCCAGTCCAGTGTTTTCTGTTTAATCTCCGCATGATGAAAGATACTCTAGTTATTATATAACAGAACAAATCAATAAGCATTTTGATCGATGGAAGTAGAAGCTTCATTTTGATAAAAAAAAAAACCGGCTCTTTTTTGGCCCATTTTTACATCCTGTTAGTCCAAAAGGTTACCACAATAAGGAACTCATTATTATTGTCATTTCATTCTAAAAACTTAACCTTAAAACCTTTTTGGGTGTTTTCTAAATAGTATCTTGGTTACATTAAATGTTGCTTCTTATTTTGATTCACATATAGTGAAATCCTATCCATAGTGATTAATTGAGGCACAAATTAATTTTGATAATCTTGCGGGGAAAGTGGAACTCGAATGTGTATTTGCTTCATAAGAAATATATATGCACATAAAATTTTGCTTATGTTTTTATGAAAGATGAATTATTAAATGAGATCTAAGATTTAGTTATACTTTTAATAAATGCTTGGTGCCTCTCAAAATTACATGAAACTTAATCGAACGAATATGTATAACAAGTAAAGTGAAATATTTTTTTAGACATGATCAGTCCGATTTGCCTACCTCTAGCGAACAGTTATATATTCCCCGGCGATAAATTGACAGTGGCTGGATGGGGACTTAAAAGTTACACCCAGGTAGCGACAACAAAACAGAAGGTCGACTTACCAGTAGTAGCGACGTCGGAATGTTCCCTAGTTTTCAGGAACATATTAAAAATCAAGAAGGGACAGTTTTGCGCTGGTGGAGAAGCTCGAAAGGATTCCTGTAATGGTAAGAATTTTTTACTAAATTATCATAATTAAACATGATCTTATTAAAAACAATATTTTCATTTTTATTTTGATATCAGTTTTTCATTTTTTTTAATAAAATAAACTCTCTCTTGGCTATTTGAAATTAAATTGAAGCAATTTATTGGGAGAAATATATCTAGCTAACATTTATACGAAGAAATATAACATTCATAAAATCTGTCATGCTGTCTGATTTTAGCCTCAGTGAGATTTGATCCTAGTACGTTATTGCCGACGAGCTTAACTCGCACGGCTACCCGCTGGGTTTGTTTATATATTTTGTGTCACCGATCTGATGGCTATTCCATGTTGCTTGATTTTAGCATTTTCGGTTAATTGGAATATATTTATTTGTAATGTATATTACACAAAAATATTACAAATCTCCCTCCTTATTATCTTCATCGATATAATCTTTAACCGTGCCAAATTTCACGCCTACAAGTGCCCCCGTTTTTTTCAAGAAAGGTGGAAAAATTTGCGTTAAGCCGAATAATATATATATTGAACAGTTCAGTGATATTGTTAAATATTTAACAATGCTTAAAAAACTGAACAATACTTGTTTGATGATTAATATTATCTTAGTTCCATCACAGTTCAGTTCCAACCTTCGTAGGGTGAAGACGTATTTTCAATACGGTCCAAGCTATAAAAAGATACCTTTCTTTAAAAAAAACCCAGTATTTTATTACGGTTATTTAATTGAGTGTTAAAAACGCATAACAGACGCGGCTATCCGTCTCTCAGTGGACCTAAAGTGTAGTGAATACGTGTTTACGTGACCAGACAAAAGGACTGCATCTCATTTTTATTAGTGTTTAAAATTATTTCATCTTATTTTACAACAGTCCTTTTGAAATTCATTTATAGTATTTATAGTAAAAAACTAGTGCTAAAATAACGTAAGTGAAAAATGAAGTGCGTGAAATAAACAATGTATTTATTTTATTTTTTTTATCCTCTGGAAGTAAATTAAATAAAATATTAAAAATTAAAAAATGGCAAACCATAGCGATTCAACCAAATCACCTGCACACTTTGATATAAGATTAGAACAAACAGCAATAACGCAAACTCCACCATCAGAATGGACTACAGTCATTAACAAAAAACGATTGAGAAGTCCAGAAGAAGAAATCGCGAGGAAACAAACAAGAATCAGTGACTATTGGTTGCAGAAACCGATAGAGACAAAAAACAGTTTTAGCAACCTGTCGGAAGAAATTGAAGAGAACATACAACCAAGCCCTGAAAAAGTTGTTCCCAAACCACCACCAATAACAGTCTATAAGGTAGGAATAATAAAAAACATCCATGACTTATTGAAAACCATTACTACAAACTACACAGTTAAAACAGTGAGCTATGAAACAATTAAAATCCAATTGTTCGAAGCGGATCACTTTAAAGTTCTTATAAAAGAATTAGATGAAAGAAACACCCAATACCATACATTCAGGCCAAAATCCGAGAGAACATTTAAATTCGTATTAAAAGGATTACATCACGGGACGGACTTTAACACCATCAAGGTAGCACTAGCTGAAAAAGGCCACGAGGTCGTAAATATTCACAATATACGACATCACACGACAAAAAAACCTCTGCCTATGTTTTATATAGACATAAAACCTAATGGAAATAATAAGGCGGTGTATGAAATCACCAAATTGGAAAATAATATTATTAAATGCGAACCACCACATATAAAGAGAATTATACCACAATGCACAAGGTGTCAAGCGCACGGGCACACAAAGACTTACTGTCGCAAATCATATAGATGCGTAAAATGTGCAGGAGAACATAAGACAGGAGATTGTACTCGTAAAGTTCGCGATGAAAAAGTGAAATGTGTTAACTGTAATGGAAATCATCCAGCGAACTACAAGGGTTGCGCAGTTCACAAGCAACTACAGCAGAAACTCTATCCTGCCTTAAGGGAAAAAAGGCATCAACAAAAACAATCCACTACTACCAATCTACCACTACCCACCAGAACAAGTCAACCAGACATAACTTATGCCCAAATAGTTGAAAATGGTTCAGCACAAAAACGAGAGACAATATCTCAACCTACTGAAACTAGCAACATCTCAAGATTAGAAAATATGATGGCCAAACTAATGGATCAAATGAGTACGATGCTTGGTCTACTCACAACCGTCGTCAGCAAACTTGCCTAATGCCTGAAACCAATAGCTACAAAATCGCCGTCTGGAATGCCAATGGGCTCCAACAACACGCCAGGGAATTAAAAATGTTCGTAAATGAACAAAATATTGACGTTATGATGGTTTCCGAAACACACTTTACGGACAAGAATTATCTGAAAGTTCCTAAATATAAGCTTTATCATACAAATCACCCTGATGATAAAGCACATGGAGGTACAGCCATAATAATTCGAGATGATATAAAGCATTTCGAAAAAGAAAAATTCCGCAAAGACTACCTGCAAGCCACCAGTATAACCATAGAGGAAGCCCATGGACCATTAACAATTTCTGCGATTTATTGCCCACCCAAACATAACAACAAGGCAGAACAATTTCAAGAATTCTTCAGTACGCTAGGTAATAGATTTATAGCAGGAGGAGATTATAATGCAAAACATTTAATGTGGGGTTCAAGAATAATAACCTCAAAAGGTAGAGAACTGCTCAAAGCCATAAGGAAAGATAACTTACAACATATCTCTACTGGTGAACCAACATATTGGCCTTCTGACAGAAATAAAAAACCAGATACAATAGATTTCTGTATTACAAAAAATATTGATCCAAAAAAGTGTCAGGCAGAATCATGCTTCGACCTGTCTTCTGATCATTCACCAATAATAGTAACAATTTCTTCAAAAATTACCATCAAAGATAAACCCCCTTCTCTATGCAATAATAGAACTAACTGGCCCTCATTTAGAGAAAACTTAGACCAAAATATCTCTCTAAATTTACCGTTACAAACTGAAATGGATATAGAAATAGCAGCAATAAATCTTACAAGAAATATACAGGAGTCAGCATATTCCGCGACTCCCAACAGTGAAACATTTCCAAGAAAAAATACACATATATCATGTACAATACAGAAAAAGATAGCAGAAAAAAGAAAGTTACGACGAAATTGGCAACAGCAAAGGACTGAAGAGAATAAAAGAAAATTTAATAGGGCCATAAAAGAGCTAAGAGATCTAATCCAAATCGAACAGAACCAAGGCATTCAAGAATACCTAGAAAACTTGACATCAACTGAGACTACAGACTATTCGTTGTGGAAAGCAACAAAAAAGCTTAGGAGATCCCAGCAGCATAATCCACCTATTAAAACAAGCGAAAATAATTGGGCGAGAAGCAATAAAGAGAAGGCCGACATTTTCTCAAAACACCTAAAAAATGTTTTTAAACCTTTCCAGTCTCAGCTACATAAGGATGACGAAAATAAAATTACTAGCTTTCTAGATTCGCCATTTCAAATGGATTTACCGCATGAGAAATTAACGGTCAAAAAAGTTAAACATACAATAATGAGAGAGATTAATATTAAAAAAGCTCCTGGTTATGACTTAATTACTGGCAAAATTTTAAAAGAACTATCAGAAAAGGCTATAAAACTATTAACATATATATTCAATGCTATGCTACGAATTAATTACTTCCCTAGTATCTGGAAAGTAGCTAAAATATTAATGATACTTAAACCAGGAAAAATACCAGAAGATGTGACCTCCTACCGACCTATAAGTTTATTACCAATAATCTCGAAAGTTTTCGAGAAATTATACATAAAAAAACTAAACTATATAATAGAAAAAAGAAAAATTATTCCAGAACATCAGTTTGGCTTTCGCAATAAGCATGGGACTATAGAACAAGTGCATAGACTTGTAAACCAAATAAACGCTGACCTAAATGCCAAAAGATATTGTTCGGCTGCTTTCCTAGACATATCTCAGGCTTTTGACAAAGTATGGCATACGGGCTTGCAGGTTAAACTAAAGAAACTTCTCCCTCATCCGGACTATCAGCTACTAAAATCGTATCTCACTGACAGACATTTTATTGTAAATCAAGGCGATGAACATACCGAATTAAATCCCATATATTCAGGAGTTCCGCAAGGTAGTGTACTGGGTCCAGTACTGTATCTTCTGTATACGGCTGATCTGCCCACCACAAAAATAACTACTGTGGCAACATATGCAGACGATACAGCAATCTTAGCATCCCATGAAGATCCAGTCACAGCATCAATAAACCTACAAAGCCACCTGGAGCAAATACAATTATGGTTGAAGACATGGCGCATTAAAGCCAATGAATCAAAATCCACGCATATAACGTTTACCCTGCGTAGAAGAACATGTCCACCAGTAAATATCAATCATCGTCAACTTCCCCAAGCAGATCATGTTAAATATCTTGGTATGCACTTAGATCGACGCCTAACCTGGAAGAAGCACATACTCTCTAAACGGAAACAACTAGGACTAAAATTATATCAAATTTATTGGCTCATTGGGCGCAAATCCAAGTTATCATTAGATAACAAGGTATTGCTGTATGAGTCTATACTCAAGCCCATTTGGACATATGGAATTCAACTATGGGGTACCGCTAGCAAATCTAATATATCCATCATTCAACGGTTCCAAAATAAGGTGTTGCGTGCCATTGTTGATGCTCCGAACTATATTTCAAATAAAGTGATACAACGCGATATTCCTCTAGAACCTATAACGAGGGTTATGCAACGTGTTTGTGCGAAGTACTTCGAAAGAGTGTCAGTGCATCCCAATGTACTCGCTAATCAGCTAAATATGCGACGTGATAGTGAAGTGCGTAGACTAAAACGTTTAACACCACCTGATCTGATTACTGGACATATGTAGAGTTTAGAATGAGCATTAGAATAAGACTAATTAATTAAGATAATATTTTATACAGAAGATTGCTTAATGAAGTGATTTTCTACGTCCCATGTATATATAATATAGACATAAGAAATACTTATTGCCAATAGGGCAGATTGTGGACTCACGAAGAGTAATAAAAAAAAAAAAAAAAAAAAAAGTTCCATCAGTATTTATTTTCTTTCATATTTCTTTAAAACCAAATTGATGTGCTGCCATTATTATACTCTATTAGTGGCTTCAGTTTTTAAGTAGTTTTTTTTTCCTTAGAACATGGAAATTACCGACAATAAGGTGATTGAGATTTTATTTGGCATTTTTCGGGTTAAGTATCATTATAATATCGTCTCTTTTCCGTATCCTAAGTACATATTTTAAAGAATCATTAGTTGTATAAGAATTACGTTTGCTTTATTCGGAAGCTACTTTACAAATTCTCTAAATAAATACTCAAAACAATACTTTAAAAAGTGGAAATGAAATGATATTGATTAAGTTTTTTTCCCTAATACAAGAAAATAAATTATTAATTAAGTTAATTTCAGCAATAACTTTATAATATTTATTCGATTAATTAATATTCTATATGCATTATCATTGTTATATAACTAATATGATTATAAATTCAAGTTTTATTTATTACATTAATTACTAAGAGCAGAAATAATTAATGAATTAATTATAGCGATGTAAATAATAAACTGTCACTGTAATTATATCAGCGTAATAATGTAATAATTTAGAATATTAATATTAGAATATTAATTTTAGAATATTAACAGGGCTATTTTAATAATAAAATGCAGTGGTCAATGAACATTTGATTTCACAGAAAAATATTAAAATCAAATACTATATTATTATCAAATATTTTGTCTGATTGAATGATAGTAACGTAGTTGTCGTGTTGATCGGTGTTGACAACTGGACCAATTGATTATGATTTTGAAAAAACATCTCGAACTTTGCCACAGTTTCTCACTCTTCAATCCGCTTGATGTGATTGAACAGCGTGATTAATTTGATTCCTTAAATGTTCTGGTGGCATACTTAATAATGGAAGTGAAATATTTCCTGACGTGCAGAAAATATCGACCGCTTCAACTTCACACTTAAATGCATGACAATGTTTACATTTTTCTTCTATATTTTGGTATCATATTCGAACGTAACTCGAAAACGTTCCTGTATTGCTCTTGATTTTAATTTACACGTGTGTTTGCAACCTAATCTCTTAAATTTACCTTATCTATCAAAGATTCTTCTCTTCTTCTACTTAACTGATAATTACGGACTATGTGTATGTCGGCCAATATTTTCTACTCGTTTTCCAAGACGTAGCATATTGTTTTAATAAATACACAACAAATAAATGTCAGTAACCACTTAAACGAACTTTAACTTTTGGAAAAAATTACCACATGTTGACAATGTTACTTTTATTGTTCAATATATTGCTGTAAACTAACATGAACTGCATAATGTAACAAACATTATATCCCATGAAGTTCAGTTTAAGTTTATATTTATATAGTTTAAGACTTATCGAAGACAGCACTGTTTACTTTTAATATTACGAATAATATATTAACGTAATATATCATTTAATTTATTCTACATATACCAAATGCCATTATTGCGGCGTTTACTATGTAAATGTCATTCTCATAGATATACGTCAGTTGAAATCAAAACTATATTTAACATTTTCAATGTTAAATTAAATTTCTATGTTAAATACACATAAAAATTGGTCCAATCATTTAGGAGAAATTCAATTACATACACACAGACAGAAAAATTATATAACGATATCAAAATCGATACTTGAAACTATAATAATATTAAATAATTATAATGGAACATTATTCGACAAACACTGAAAATACAGGAAATTTAATAATGAAGATTCAGTATATGTAGAAAATAGAATTAAATTTTATCAGGGGACTTATAAATTCATTGAAATTTGGAGCATATAAAATAGATACAAGCGACAAGAAATTGGAGTACCTTATATATAAAAAAAACTGTTGTTGCTCTAGTGTAAGAATAAACAGAAAACAAAAGTTTAGGATATACTTTTTGGCCAATTTTCTTTCTCTAAGAGGAATATTAATTATATTTTCAGTTTATATTAGTTAACATCACCTTTTTGCTTTATGAATAGGAATAAATGAATTTAATTTTTAATTCCAGGTGACAGTGGAGCTCCTCTGATGCGATTATCACCAGAACCAATACCCCGATGGTCCATTGAAGGAATCGTGTCATTTGGTTTGGGTTGTGGGCTAGTTGGTCGCTACGGCGTTTACACAAAAGTGTCAGAGTATGTCGGTTGGATCCACAATACCGTAACTTCATAGCACTGGGACCTGTATCCAAACCGACGACCTCCTTATAAGACTGTGATTATCATACGCAACAAATACAGAATGAACTATTTTTACAAAATACAAAAGTACAGTGTTTTTATTCGCTTCCCGCATTATTTGTGCCACTCTGTTTATACCCCCACCAACGTGGCATTTCCTCCCCATCCGGTAATCAATAAACGTATCGACCTTGAACTTGCACCATGGACTAGGAGGGGGTGTAGGGCGAAGAGGGGAGGGCAGTATTTGCAGGAAGGGTCCTGAAGGGCATGCGATTTAGGCGCCGGCTGCATTTTGCACCAGAATTTGGCTGACAAATACATTTTGGTGGGAAACGCCCTTTTCAAAACAATTTCGGTTCAAGGTTGTTTTTGATTATCGTACACGTACTGAGTTCTTCATTTGCTATATAATAGTATATTTACAATATATTATCTGATTTTTGAAAAACTGTATTTATTACCAATATTATTGAGTGATTAAACAATGATTATCAAAAGAGGAAATGGTAAAACTATGTAAGAGTACTTTTTACATTGACATATAACACTTACATTCTATTCTATGTTCTATTCTAACAGTAACCAAAAATTTTAATTTATTAGTTTTAAAAATGATCTCCCTTTTGTTTCTACTTAGTAACGTCAATGATTGACTATTTGATGTTACTATCTACTTGTTCTAATTGTTATTGTTACATAGGCTTGAACCTTCGACGTTGAAGATGGAAGTATAAAAATATTCCAAAAATAGTACTCTACGTAATAAAAACGCATTTTCAGATCGTGGTCAATAAGTGCCAATCCTATTTATTCTTGTACACAAGAATTCCATTCCAATTATTTCTTATCCTTCAACAGTATTTATTGCCTTGTTATATTTGTTGTATTGTTGGTTATTTATTGTCTGATAAAAAAAGTGTATAAGGAATTATAATACATTTGATCACTTCACTGTAAGAATAGGGTGTATGAGTAAAAGTAAATTATGATTACAATAAATGACTGATGAATAATTAAAATACAAAACAGAAAAAGAAAACAAGTATAAACAATTCAAATTAAAAAACGATTATTAAAAATTAAATAGAATGTAAAAACTATATATAGCCGGCTTGGTGGTCCAGTGGTAAAGGCGATAGGATGGTCCTCCCAATGTTGCGACAGCCGCGGGTTCGAATCCTGTTGGGGCATAATCGTAAATTTGTGTTTGTGATTGTCCTAGGCAAGAGTGTAAAATCCGACAAGGAAAATGATCCCAGTTACGCCAGTAACCAGGCTAGGTAAGACCGGATGTCTTTTGGGATGATTTCTAAAGTTGGTCACTCGCCAGTCTGTAGGCTTAATGCTGAGGACTGTGGTTCGGAGCCCACGTTAAACTGTAGGTCCAGTCGAGATAAACCCATAGTTGGTAAAAGGGGGCTTTAAAATATATTTAAAAAAAGTATATACACGTAAATAATAAATTATACAAAGTTATATAAAATGCATATTAAAAAATTGTAAAAATATAAAATATAAGTAAAAATGTAAAATATAATGAAACTATATTTAAACATATAAAACCAACAAAGACAATAAATGGGTCACATTGTTTGGGTAAACCACTTTAGCATCCTATGCCTCAGAATCAATTTAATCTCCTGAGTGCGTATTGTACAAATAAATAGTGGGTATTAAGAGGAAGGATATTAGAACATTAACACAGCGAATACTCAGGCAACTTGGTACTAAGCATTGTAGTTACTATATGTAATTTCAAAATTGTCAAATTTTGTGGGTATAGTTTATTTTCCACAGAAAGCTTACTAATCTGTCCGCATTGTCTCCAGTAAAAGCGTCTCTATAGTCTGTCAAATCATAGTTAGACATAATTGGGATTAAGTGAGTACATTCGATAAAGACGGTAGGCAGATGTTGGCGAATGTACATAAGAATCGCCATGAGGCGGATTATCTATGTTTATTAGGTGAACTAAAAATGGCCAAGTCTGAGTCGATTGGCTATAATGGCCTGAGACCTGATAATTAATGAATACGTAATGAATACGTTTCATAAAGAAATCTGACTTAATCTGAAAGAGTTTGTTGTCAGTACAGTTAATACACTTTTTAATAGTGGGTGTGACATCTGCTTGATGGATCTATTGCGACAGTTGCGTCTTAGGCAAAAATAGAGAGATGTTGATTTAGATCGCGGGAGTTAAGGATCAGATAGAAAATCGAGAGAGGTCAGTCTGTAGTTCTCAAGTCTGTCACCTTATTTGAGAAAATGAACTGAACAACAATTTAATATGTCATCTGCGAAAAGTTTATAGCGTAATCCAGTACCTGTAAATTTAAATTGGGAGTCTATGGTGCTGGTGAATAGGGTAGGACCAAGCACAGAAAGCTGAGGAACTCCGCTTTCGAAAGTTAGGGAATGTTCTGTTGTCGAGGAAATATAACTGTGGCCTTATTACGTCACCTATAGGAGGAATAAAGAAATATAAGTAAAATATATATTCTTTTTACTAATTTTAAAAGTGAACAATCTATAAAGTAATACAAAAAATATTGTGACGCGTTTGGTGGTATTTAAACAACAGCTAATTAATTGTTAAGAACTACAATTATTCAAAAATGCTAAAAAAGTGGCTTTCAAAGTATAGTTATCAAAGAACATTTTCATCGCTGAATCTATTTGATGTCGAAAAGTTAGACGATTTTCTAGTATTCTTCTAATAATTAATGAAGGTATGGTTTGGATTGTTTCTTGTTGGATTTTACACAAAAACAGATCTTAAGGATAAGGAATCATCCGCTCGCTTTGTACATTGTAATAACAATGTTTTTGAACTGTTATCATAATATTTATTTTTATCAATAATTTTGACTCGAAGATGGTCATATTTTAAACAATAAAAATTTAATTCAGAAGTTATTAATTTTAAGTATATTATCAATATTTATATTTAAAAAAAATTTCCTTCGAGCCGGATTTGAACCAGCGACCTATGGATATCAACGCAATCTAAACCACTACAGTCCACCGCTCTACCAACTGAGCTATCGAAGGCTATGAACGTCTTTTTATTAATACTTTATACTACATAGATATTTTATAAATTTGGATTTATAATAATATAAATTAGTAAAAATTGAAATTATGTACATTATATAAAGATGTAGCATAATATTTTACTATTTCTATTAAATGTTTTTGAATATGAAGTGTCTTATTTTATACAATATAAATTAAATAATATTCCAATTAGGTCGGATAAATAATTAAAATTAATCTAAAATAGCTTGAATAAGTCAATTTAATAAATTTTACTTTCACTTCTTTTACTTTTAATGCTGATTATATAAAAATAAAGTATTCTAAAATATGTGCATCTTATAACACTTTTTTAACTTTTAAATTAATATGTATTTGTATTATTGTCTATTTTAATATATTGATGATAATATATTATATTATCAATATGTTTAAACACAATAGATATAATAAAAAGCATCATTAATATAAAAATCTAGTGCCTAGCAGTTACATTTTTGTGTTTTTTGTTATACTCTATGTGTTTATAATATAATAGAGTATGTTTTTATCAACTAGGGTTTATCTGGACTGGACCTTAACGCTTAATGACCTGCTTAACGTGGGCTCCAACCCACGGTTCTCTTGGCACGACTGGCGAGTAGCTTACTTAGAGATCATCCCAGAAGACATCCGGTCTTACCCAGTCTGGTTACTCTCGTTATTTGGATCGTTTTCCTGGTTGCAAAATTCTACAGGAATCTTGATTCTTGGACAATCATCACTATAAACAGTCACATACATAAATTTTCGACCGTGTTCTAGCAGGATTTAAACCCGCGACTATCACAACATCACAGCAGCAACCAACTTTTTGCTTTTTTTAATTAGAATATTTAGATGCACTCTGGTTTATATGGTTATAGCCAGCTAAAAGCAATTGCTTCATGAACAAACAGGAGTAAATTACTTATTTGTCAACATATTCATCACCATCAATCATAGAATCATGTAAACCAGATATTCACTCCAAAGAAAGAAATAATTTTGTATAGTCTTCTGAGCATTCTCAAATAAAATTCTCATCGCTATGGCACTAATAAGTTGAGATCCCTTTTTGCAGAAGTTCCTTCCAGATCTGTTAAACATCGTCCTCTCAAAACATTCGTTCAGGACTGCTAAGAAGTTCTCCCATTATTAAAACTAGCGGCAGAAAAATAGCCTTCTTTTGCAGCAATCAATCCGTTAAGGAAATGTTTAACCACTTACAGGCATAAAAGACTTTCCACCCTTTATAGCTTTTTGCCAAAAATTTTATAAAAGTGTTTTCTATAATTAAAATTTTTCAATTTTTATAGTGCGCACCTGCACTTTCACCCCATTTACTCAAAATCCTAAATGACTAAATGTGTGCTATAAAATAAATTAATTGGCATTTTATTTTAACGTTATATATGTAGATTTGCAGTGATAATTAGCTTCTTTAAGACTATGCATTTCATACGTTAATTAACAACATTAAAAATGGTAAAGTTGTTATGTTGTATGTCCAATGAAGGCATAACAAATTGTTATTGTAAAGTGTGCCCTTATGGAGTGGAATATTAAAGGCCGCACTGATCCACATAAATTAATAATATGAGCAAAAATATGATGTTTGGAGTTGAAGATAAGCTTATTTATATTAATTAATTAATTTGAGGTATAATACGAAGAGATGCAAAAAATATTTTGATATTTAATATATGAATTTTATTGAAAAATGCTTGAATACACGTCATTATAACTTGAACGAAGATCCATATTTTGAATACCTTAGGTTTCCTCTGGCATCAACTTCCGTGTAGATGGCATGTAAATTCTGAGGCTTGTTCAATAACGCCCATTCTTTTATTATCTCCTTCTTCACCGGTGAAATGACAGATTCGCTAACAATCTCCGTGGTATGTTTTTTCTCCGTTACCACCTCTCCAGCACCACGATTACTCAATTCCCTAATTCCTTCCAACATATCAGAAATAGCGGGAGCCCCTTCATTATGTTTGTTGATCAGTTGACTGGCATTGCGCAGTTTCTCGAAGATGGCATATTTTCGATCATCTTGCGGTCTCAGCACGCGATTCTTTTTCATCGAGAAATATATTACCTCCAGTATACCGTGACTCCTCAACAAATAATCTCTTTGGGCCATTGCCTTTAGGCGTTCTTTTTCCTCCGACTCGATTATCTGCTGGGGTTCGAACGAATTACGACAATTGGTGGGTTTTGGATTCAAATACGTGGTGGTATTTGGCGAGACTTTTCTGTTCCTAGATACCGATCGGCTTGTGGATTGGGAGCGTGCATAAGATTCGGATTTTGCTAGAGGAGAAACTCGTTTCGCAGCTTCTAGTTTGGCCCTGAGTTGCATCTCGTCTCGTAGAGCATTCTGAGCCGCTTCTCTAGCCCTGCTAGCGGCTGTGTCACAATAAAGAGTATTCTGACCTTGATCAAAGTATTTCCCATAGAGCTGGTCAGAATTGGACGATGGATACACCAAACGAAAATTACCTTTATTGGCGACTTCGTTTTTAAAATATTCCGTGAAACACTTCATATCGCCTATAGTTTGATAGTCTTTATGTCCGCGAAGAAGGCGTTCTCGAATTCTTTTTCGATCCTCCCTCATTATTCTCCGTTTGTTACATTTTTCCAAGTTCATCATGGAAAACATATCGCTCAATAAATTTTCTTTTATTTCGGAATCCAATGCTGTGTCAGTATGGAAACTCGGTGAATGGTTTACTTCCAGAACAAGCGGGTTCATCCGTTTATCCAGCATTATGTCGATACCTAACAGTTCACAACAAGCTGGGAATACATCATGGTTAGGAAAACAAGCGGCGTAACTATGCTTTAGGACTGGGTAAGCGCTTAAAATCGTTTTGATAATGACATCATCGATACGATACCAGAGGGCCTCCATGTCGCACTTTATGCTCCTCATATAGTTATTGAACCAGGACAACCTCCTCTTACTGCCAGTGCCGTCAAGATCCTGATTATATGTTCTGCTGTGTTTATTCACGGCATAGTTGGTTAGGTGCATGAAAACATTTGAGATGTTAACGCCATTTGGTTCCTTATACTGGCTAGTCGCAAATCTTACCAAACCCTCCTGATAAATGTAAATCCGAAGAGGATCGCAACTGGTAATTAAAGTGTAGACCCTTAAGTCGAACTTGTAGCCATCAATCAAAAAGGGTTTCGATATATATACCTGACAGATACCTCTATCACAAGGTCTCACTTCCTTCAGAGATTTGGTCAAGATAATACCCCTTCCTTGACTACCTGCGTCCGGTTTCAGAATGAACGTTTTGTTCTTGCGCAGTTTGGCATAGGTCATCGCTTCACCTAAATCAGCCGGGAAACACCAGGTCTTGGGGAAAAAGTTATAATCCCTCGGGAAAAGACGCTGCATTCGATTCAAATTTCGAGCCAGAAGATCTTTTCGACAAATTTCCAACATGCCTGGGAAATGATTGATTTTCTGAAACCTTTTCATGTCCTTGCATCTTTCCACTGTTATCGACAAGTCCGTCCAGTATAGATTCCAGTTTTCACCTTCTCCAACTTCCTTGTAACCATATTTTTGTGCTACCTTTCGTATCACATCGTATCTACAATGAAGCAGACAGACCGACACCACTTTCTTACGTTTCTTCGAAGTTTCCGCTGAATTAGTTGTTTTCACGTCCGAGGTGGTAGGCAACTTGCTTACGATTATCTTGGGTAGTCCCTTTTTGTTACTTTCTAGATCCGAAGACCAGTTAGAACTGTCTGAATGTTCATTTATTGGTATGCTTGTTGTGGAATCGGTAGCCATAAGATTATTTGTCGCCATAATAAATTGAAGTACACATATCCTAATTTCTTGATGACAGCGTCATTTTGTTAACTAGAAAAATGTCTGTATTTCGGAAAATTGTGACTTTCCGTGTCATTAAGACATTTATACCAACTTAATTCACATTAAATTGATTTATTGTCATTACAATTCATATTGTTTTTAATAAATAGATATTTCTGCAGGTACAGATTTTACTATATAGACACAAATGGATATATCATCTTTATGTTATAGTTTAAGTTTTCAGCCGACAACTAACACTATATCAAAACATTTTCAGACAGAAATAGCTTTCAAAAAATATTTAACTAAATAACAAGGTAAAAATTATCATTAAACTAACTAACAAACTTTTGTTTTCAGGAAAGTTTGAAGAAGAAAGTAGCATCTACTGCTGAACTGAGATATTGCTTCTTTAAGATGGTGTGTGAAGAAAAAAGTAAGTGTAAGTGCTTGAGATCTTTCAAGGCAAACTCTTCATATTTCTTTACGAGATTGCACTGCATGTGTAATTACAGTGCACATTTGAATAATAAACTCAGAGACGGAGATTACGTTGGTTTGAATATGTTTGTCGAATGAAATATCAACGAATTTTCACAGATTTTTTTAGTGAAAACAGCATTGTATTGGTTGAGAAGTAGGCACTCTTCCAAGCGTCGTCTATGGAGTGATGATGATGATAATGCGATTAATATGGCACTGAATGATGTTATTGTTTAAAAATTGATAAATGTAACGTTATATTTTTTTCAATTAATTGGATACCCTTCACTCACTTAATGAAGCTGGATGAGATAGCGATAGATTTTGTCGGAAGATATATAAGTTTGCACATATTAAAATCATTTTAAAAATTAAGTTACTGAAAAGTACAGGAGTTTGACGTAATTATGATGTGGCATGGCATATATACATCAATTATTAATTAATCCAGAACGATAATCTCCGTAGCAAGATAGAACTTGTTAAGATTCTTTTATGATTTTAATACTCTTTTTGTAGTACTAAGAGATTCAAAATGGTTAACAAGAGTTATTTGAATATAGTATTTATATCTTATTATTAGAGAGATTTTTGAAATGTTTTATTGTTTTTTTAGTTACTTTGAATACAAAATACAATAATTATTAAAATATTTACATTTCACATCCCAGAATATTAATTAAAACATTTAGTTATTTACGTTTTACATTAGCTGTGCTTAATACAATTTCTAATTGTATAATAATATTTGAAGAACAAATTTGTTCAATTTTGTAATTTTTGATATCGATAATTGAGTATAAATTTTCAAAAAAAAAGCTTTATGTTTTATCCGAAATATAGTTAAAACCTTACCACTACGTTTTCTAATCTTTCTGATAGTATATGGTTATGACATCAAGAAAACGTTTTAACTCTTGATATTCACAAATTCCTCCAAGTTTCAGTATTTTCATATAATATGAAATGCTAGTTAGATCGGTCACGCGCTATCACTCGAAATAACAGGTCAATTGAAAAGTCCCCGCACTGACACATAGATGGCGCTACTAGAATCAAATCCATATGTTTTTTAGTTAGCCCTAAGCCTCAAAAGATGCGTGTATAAATTTGACAGCTGTCGGATCATTAGTTTGTGAATTTTGAGTGAAGCAACTTTTGTTATTGTGAAAGAAATGGATAAAACAGAATTTCACGTGTTTATAAAATATTGCTTTTTGAAGGGAAAAAATACAGTTGAAGCAAAAACTTAGAAAATAAACCGTCAATGATTGATAAGCTAAGCTTAGACGTGGTGAAATGAGCACCGAAGACGGTGAACGCAGTGGACGCCCGAAAGAGGTTGTTACCGACGAAAACAATTAAAAAATCCACAAAATAATTTTGAATGACTGTAAATTAAAACTGAATAAAACAGCAGACAAGTGAACGTGTACACTATATCATTCACGAATATTTGGGTATGAGAAAGCTCTGTGCAAAGTGGGTGCCGCGCAAGCTCACTTTTGACCCAAAACAACGACGAGTTGATGATTCGAAGCAGTATTTGAAGATGATCAAGCGTAATAAACCCTAGTTTTTGCGTCGATATGTGACAATGGATGAATCGACAGTCATCCGATCGGACTTCACAGATGAACCTACTCGAAAGCGTGGGAAAAGGTAACAGTCGGCTGGCAAGGTTTTGGCGTCTGTATTCTGGGATGAGCATGGAATCATTCTCATTGACTACCATGGATAAGGAAGGACCATTAACAACGACTATTGTATAGCGTTATTAGATCGTTTGAACGACGAAATCGCCGAAAAATGCCGCATTTGAAGAAAAAGAAAGTACTGCTTCACCACGACAATACACCGTGTCAAAAATCCATGAATTGGGCTTCGAATTGCTTCCACTCCATTTCCATCCATCTCCAGACCTGCCCCCAGCGACTATTTACTGTTCTAGATCTCAAAAAATAATAGCTCGGAAGAAATTTTCGTCGAATAAAGAGATGATAGACGAAATTGAGGCTTATTTTGAAGCATCATGTTTCGACCATGATTCATCGTGTCTTCTGATCATTCACCAATAATAGTAACAATTTCTTCAAAAATTACCATCAAAGATAAACCCCCTTCTCTGTGCAATAATAGAACTAACTGGCCCTCATTTAGAGAAAACTTAGACCAAAATATCTCTCTAAACTTACCGTTACAAACTGAAATGGATATAGAAATAGCAGCAATAAGTCTTACAAAAAATATACAGGAGGCAGCATATTCCGCGACTCCCAACATTGAAACATTTCCAAGAAAAAATACACATATATCATGTACAATACAGAAAAAGATAGCAGAAAAAAGAAAGTTACGACGAAATTGGCAACAGCAAAGGACTGAAGAGAATAAAAGAAAATTTAATAGGGCCATAAAAGAGCTGAGAGATCTAATCCAAATTGAACAAAACCAAGGCATTCAAGAATACCTAGAAAACTTGACATCAACTGAGGCTACAGACTATTCTTTGTGGAAAGCAACAAAAAAGCTTAGGAGATCCCAGCAGCATAACCCACCTATTAAAACAAGCGAAAATAATTGGGCGAGAAGCAATAAAGAGAAGGCCGACATTTTCTCAAAACACTTAAAAAATGTTTTTAAACCTTTCCATTCTCAGCTACATAAAGATGACGAAAATAAAATTACTAGCTTTCTAGATTAGCCATTTCAAATGGATTTACCACACGAGAAATTAACGGTCAAAAAAGTTAAACATACAATAATGAGAGAGATTAATATTAAAAAAGCTCCTGGTTATAACTTAATTACTGGCAAAATTTTAAAAGAACTATCAGAAAAAGGCTATAAAACTATTAACATATATATTTAATGCTATGCTACGAATTAATTACTTCCCTAGTATCTGGAAAGTAGCTAAAATATTAATGATACTTAAACCAGGAAAAATACCAGAAGATGTGACCTCCTACCGACCTATAAGTTTATTACCGATAATCTCGAAAGTTTTCGAGAAATTATACATAAAAAGCTAAACTATATAATAGAAAAAAGAAAAATTATTCCAGAACATCAGTTTGGCTTTCGCAATAAGCATGGGACTATAGAACAAGTGCATAGACTTGTAAACCAAATAAACGCTGACCTAAATGCCAAAAGATATTGTTCGGCTGTTTTCCTAGACATATCTCAGGCTTTTGACAAAGTATGGCATACGGGCTTGCAGGTTAAACTAAAGAAACTTCTCCCTCATCCGGACTATCAGCTACTAAAATCGTATCTCACTGACAGACATTTTATTGTAAATCAAGGCGATGAACATACCGAATTAAATCCCATATATTCAGGAGTTCCGCAAGGTAGTGTACTGGGTCCAGTACTGTATCTTCTGTATACGGCTGATCTGCCCACCACAAAAATAACTACTGGGGCAACATATGCAGACGATAGAGCAATCTCAGCATCCCATGAAGATCCAGTCACAGCATCAATAAACCTACAAACACACCTGGAGCAAATACAATTATGGTTGAAGACATGGCGCATTAAAGCCAATGAATCAAAATCCACGCATATTACGTTTACCCTGCGTAGAAGAACATGTCCACCAGTAAATATCAATCATCGTCAACTCCCCCAAGCAGAGCATGTTAAATATCTTGGTATGCATTTAGATCGCCGCCTAACCTGGAAGAAGCACATACTCTCTAAACGGAAACAACTAGGTCTAAAATTATATCAAATGTATTGGCTCATTGGGCGCAAATCCAAGTTATCATTAGATAACAAGGTATTGCTGTATGAGTCTATACTCAAGCCCATTTGGACATAAGGAATTCAACTATGGGGTACCGCTAGCAAATCTAATATAAACGGTTCCAAAATAAGGTGTTGCGTGCCATTGTTGATGCTCCGTACTATATTTCAAATAAAGTGATACAACGCGATATTCCTCTAGAACCTATAACGAGTGTAATCCAACGTGTTTGTGTGAAGTACTTCGAGTACTAAGAGTGTCAGTGCATCCCAATGTACTCGCTAACCAGCTAAATATGCGACGTGATAGTGAAGTGCGTAGACTAAAACGTTTAACACCACCTGATCTGATAACTGGACATATGTAGAGTTTAGAATAAGCATTAGAATAAGACTAATTAATTAAGATAATATTTTATACAGAAGATTGCTTAATGAAGTGATTTTCTACATGCCATGTATATATAATATAAACAGAAGAAATACTTATTGCCAATAGGGCAGATTGTGGACTCACGATGAGTAATAAAAAAAAATTGAAGCAAAGGACAAATTCTACTATAAAAACGTATCGAAAAGTTAGAGGGTCGCTATAATCAGTTTATCACCCTTAAATGTTGAATAAAAAAAACTAATTTTGCCAGAAAATGTGTTTTACTATGGTAGGCCGGGGACTTTTCAATTAACCTGTTAGGTAGTAAGAAGGTCGTCTCATTTAACCATTTTTATACATATTTTACAGCATACAGTCTGTCGTTGTCGTGTTACCAATAAATTGATTGCGTTCCTGCTAAGAACATTTTTACTAAACAGTCACTTTTTCCTTATTCACAAAAAGAAATCGAATTCATAATAATGAAGTTGCTATCGACTTGCATTTCAACTCAATCAAATTGTCTAAAATTTAACTGTTTAAAGTTATTTTAGTACCGTATCATTATTGCCTAATACAGACATATTTTTAAGACACTGTGTAAATCGATTTATGATGGTCTCCTTGTGTTATTATGGAACTACCGTTAGCAAGGCCAACTGTATTGATAGGTCCTCTACGGCTTATTAAGAAATCTCATGTACGTGCTGTTTCACGGATTGTTATTAGTAAACAATATTGTAATAAAAACGCAATTGGGTTTTAACGTATGAAAATGTTTCCAATAAA
Source organism: Rhynchophorus ferrugineus (assembly GCF_030347505.1). Lineage (NCBI taxonomy): Eukaryota > Metazoa > Arthropoda > Insecta > Coleoptera > Curculionidae > Rhynchophorus > Rhynchophorus ferrugineus. The sequence continues at coordinate 69,549,594 of NW_027472581.1, forward strand.
TTCTGCAGTTATCCTGTTAATTATTAGTGCTAGTGTTTTTTTAGTTACAACTAAAGTAATTTCAGGTAAGTACAATACAATATGTAACAGTTATTTTGTTGCACTTACTTTACATTTTATACTTTAGACATTTAAAATATATAATGCTTTAATTCATTTTATTAAACTTGAATGATTTGCGATATTATGAGATAAATTAATAATTATATGAAGATAAAAGAAATTTTTATCTACTATTGTTAAATCTCAGTTAAATCAGAATCTCAATTTCTAGAGTGTCTTTTAAATTTTTTTTTTAATATTTTAAAATCTCCTTTTTACCAACGAGGGTTTTTCTGTACCCGACCTACATTAATGTGGGCTGCGAACCATGGTCCATTCACCTACCGACTGGCCTGTGTCCAACTTAATTATCATCCCAGAAGACATACGGTCTTACCCAGACTGGTTACTGGCGTGACTAGGTTGTTTATTCCTTTGAATTTTGTGACTGTGACTTTCCACTGTTATCTATTACATTTTCAATTTCACATGATTTTACAGTGAGGGTTCATACGTATTTATTCAACATGTATTTCAATAACAATTAAAAAAATTAAAAGACGATAATTCAAAACTAAACAAGATTATTTCTAAAGATGAAAAATTTGTTATTAACATTTTGAAATGTCCAATAAGATGCCTATATTTCTTGTTTTTCTTTTTTACACTAAGTGCGAGGATTATGATTTATATGTTGGGCTTGCTAAAGAATATATAATAATTTATTAATGAAAACGACTTAAATTGTACATTGGCCATGTAATTTTCTTTTGATATGCGTGAATAATTTTGCAATTTGGTGCCAAATCAGGCCCGTGCAATGGACGAACTATCAATTAGACCTTTTGGGTAATCAGGTGATCGGTCCAGTCAATGTGTAAGAGAGAGCAAAAAAGCTTGCATTGTCATGATGAAGAATGATCCTTCATTGCCACTTTATTATATTAATATTTCAGGAAGCACTACTATTAAACAAATTATCGTGTACCATGTTGCTAATGGTCTGGTTACCACACGTCCAGTTATTTTGAAAATATATGCAATAATTTGTTTCCACATGCGTCGCGTATGAGTCATTTTTACCGGATTTCTTGTTCAGATATTTGTATTGTTCAGTGTTCCTTTGTACCAATTGATGCGAGACATCTTTTTCATCTTTTCTCATATTACACAGGTCCAACGTGAACAAATAGATTTTATAGCTGCAATACCTTATTATTCGTCATACTAATGCTCAAGGATAATCAATATCACGCTAAGTCACATGGCGATCTTGTAATATCTTTTCGTGTACAGCATCAATATTTATTGGTTTGTGTTCTCTATAACTTTCGCCTCTCAGAAACCTTGGATCAAGATTAAATTCACTATACCAACGCTTCAGATTGGCCAAGGATTGGTCTTCATTGCCAAAAGTCGAAGTAACATATGTCCTGTACGTAAAAAATAAAACATGTTTTATTTTAAAGTTGGCCTTATTCATCAAGGTAAGTTCCATGAAGAGCCATACATACAATCATTCCAGCACCGCTGTAATATTTCAATACCGCTTTTGTAGAACGAGTTATATTTTCCTTCAAAATAAGCCTATCACCAGTTTCTATTCATTCAGATGATGATCGTTTTGATCATTGTCACATATCGATCCAAAAATTCCAATTCTCATGATCATCAACAAATTTTTGTTTTTGGGCAATAATGAGCAAAGGCGGCACCCACTTTGTATAGAGCTTTATCATAGTCAAATGCTCATGTAATAGAAAACCAACACGTACTTTGATATTTTTACGATGCTAACTCACGCATATTCACTTTTTGATCATTTAAAACTATTTTGTGGATTTTTTTATTTGCTGTTATCACCCTATTTGTTTCACTGCGTTCTGCATCATCAATGTCTCTACGATCAATAACAAAATTACTATCACTCTTAGCATAATAACTCATAAATATATGTGTATAATATCATGAAAATTTAACAGCTTTCTTTTGAAGGTTAATACTAACTGAAAAATTGGTGAATGTAATAAAACTAGCTCCATCTATGCATTAGGCCATTTGTTAAATCGACTGATGCACTCTTGTGTTGATAATCTACGTTATAAAAAATCATAGCTTGAAAATGTTAACTACATTTTTCCTCAGAGACAAAGTTTTCAAATCACTATAGCCAGCACAAGTTGTGTTCAAATTTCAAAACTTTTTGAGAAGGCTATGGTTATAAAGATGAAATTTTCATTTGTAAACGTCTGTTCGAGGCAACTTAGTACCAACAAGTACTTACAACCAACAACAACCAAGAACCAAGTACTTAGTATTGCCAAGGCTTTAAGGGCTACAGTGTTACTAATCTTCCAATAAATATCTTTATAACTATTATGTTGTGTATGAGAATTGCCAGGGCTTTAAATATAAATATCAACCCTCGTGTGGAGACTACCTTGTGTTAACCGTCCAATAATTATCGCCTTTATAACTATTAATTATGTTAGAACTGTTAACTATTTTATTATCGAATACGCAATATTTAGCTTACAATATTATAACAAAAATAAAAAATATGAAAATTTTTCATTAATAAATATATTTTCATTATTATAACTTTATTAGTTTATAATTTCAAGTAACAAATATAATGTAAAATAAACTTCCAAAACACGCGTTGCAGCTTTTCAGAACATAAATTGTGTTAACCTAAGTCTAATGAAGTTGTTTGTTGGATTTCAGACAAATGCACCACGCCCGACCACGAAACTGGACGATGCATTCTCTTGGAAAATTGTCCGTCCATTTACAACATTTCCAACGATTTCGAGGGCCCGATGACTCCAGAAAGACTGAACTTTCTGGTCGGCTCTCAATGCGGTTTCAAGGGTAGTTATCCGAAAGTTTGTTGTCCACTCCAGGAAATAAATTCAAGATGAGAAAATCGGTTGGGGTTCTTTAAAGTGTCTCTACAAGTGCTTTCGCGACAGGAACAAAAAAACCCCGCCGACGATTGGAACACTGGATATTCTCTCATTGTCCTTTATATATCCTTTTTCTTGCATCGAATCTTTTGTTCGGAATATATCGGATTTTCTTTTTGTAACGTATAACTTTACTTGTAAAATTATATTATTTAAATTTTGCAATAATTTGGTGTATTTTATGTTGTGTAGGCTCTTGTTGAAATAATTAATTTTTATAGAAATAAATTACTTTTTCAAATTAGTATTATTAATTATTTGATACTAAATCATCCATCACATACCATACCGTTCAAAATATTAATTATATATTTATATATATATATATATATATATATATATATATATATATATATATATATATATATATATATATATATATATATATATATAATAATAACTAATTATTAAACATATTGATTTAAATATTTAGTACACATATATATATATAATAATAACTAATTATTAAACATATTGATTTAAATATTTAGTACACAATTGTGGTTTTGCACAATTTGCACAATTTGACAGTAGTTTTGCTTGTAAGAAAGGAACCCCTTTTAAAATATATGTTTTTAAATATGCTTTAATACCAAAACTAATCAAAAATGTACGATGTATATTAATCAAATATTATCATTCATTTCATACAACATTTTTACATCGTGTAGAAAGAATAATGTTGGTTTAGTAGCGATCTATTCAACGGTCCAATTTTGCACTTTGTCGATATTTCGAAACTGTCTGCTTTCTGCTTGCTGATATTTTTTACAACAAAACGTCGTTATTTTTGCGCTTGAGTTATCATAGTGGATTCGTATTCCATCGCCAGCAACAATACATCACAAAAAAGCCTCTATTTACCAAGCAATAGAGCAATTCGAAATGGCATTTTGTGATAGACAATAGTAGTGGGTATTATTAATTGGAATGGTAGCCATTCTTCCCCCTCGTAGATTTTTTCATCGCATGTTTTTTTGATTGACAACAGGAAACAGTTTATTCATCAACTGTTAAGCTGCCTGAAGGTTCTTTGTGAGTTTAAGCTAGGTTTTCGTATAATAAGTCTTGCAGTTAAATGTGATATCAAATTCACTAGTTTTAAATCGCTGGATCCAAAAACGAAAATTCGGATATAACTACTCAATTAACTAATACTTATGAGTCGTGGAAGTAATTTATTGCGAGATAACAAGTCATAAAGCATAAAGCATGTTTACTGAAAATAGTATTGAGTTTCTTATAATAAACAAGAGTTAAAATAAAATTTTCATATTAATTATTCTATATCCCTATGGCTATTAGAATATATGATTATTGTACAGAATATTTTATATTAGAATATGTATAATATTGTATTTTTATTTTAAACAGAATTGTACAATTCAATAACATCTGATTCGAAGAACAAACCTAACTGTGACAGAAAAAGTAAAGGCAATTAGTAAATTTTTTTAATTAACTTTTACCTATTTTACTTATTTAGGTATTTGAAAATGAAATGGATTTATGTTCACAAGAAAAATCATGCCATAAATTTTTTTCTGAAATTTTCATTTCAGGGATTTCTAGGTTCACCAGAATAAAATTGAATATAAATCGCGGACTTTTATTTTAACCATTTAAAACCGTTCTCAGAAAATTTGAGCTAGGTTTGCAACCAATACTAAAATTTTATATTACAAGCATTACTAATACAAAAAAAGATAGTTGATATCAAGTCAATCGGTCAAGAATGTCTTCAATTTAAGCAAAATTACATACATTTAATTGTTTATGATGGCTTTAACTACTAGTTTACCCATATTACTATAAGGGTCAGGGTCGTCGCCACTTTTAAAATCTAACATCATTATTCCTACGCTATACTAAATTTTTAAAACTCGTTCTTATCGTTTCTTATAAATGGGGATATTTGACCAAAATGTTATTTAATTCAATACAGAGTAAAAATAAAATCTAAAGTCATAAATTACAAAAGATAACATAATATGTCTGTGAGTGTAGTTGTAATTTGTCATCGGGAGACGTAAAATATCCTAAAAAGATTAATCTTTGAAGTCACGCCAGTAATCAAGCTGGGTAATACCGGATGCCTTCCAGAATGGTCTCTAAATTCGTCAGTGGCGGACTACAGTTCGTGGGCCAGGCCAAGTAGTAGTCTGATCTCATACAAATGTATTTAGCTCAACAAATTATCTGTTGTATATATTGCGAAGCGGTACATTATCCAAATGTAAATATTCTTTATTCTCTTTTATTGTCACATTTTTTCTTTAGTCAGTAACAAAAATAAAACAAAGTAAAGTAAAAACAGTAAATAAGCTCTAAAATCTACATACGACTTAAATGAATTTTGAAAATATAATAGTAAATAAAACAGATTAAAATTTTGACAAAAATAACTTAATTCCACGGAAATCTCCCTTGGGAAGATGAACGCACTCAGGATGGATTCTAATTAGCGAAGCGATTTTTGGCGAAACCGTTTAATATTGCAAACGACTAACGCCGTTGAGGTTCTTTGAATAATGGGGAGTTAATCCTGGCCATAGTCCATGGTGTTTTGATTTATAAGCTTTTAAAAATATAAGGCGTGTGGGATGGGGAAATCATAAATTCCACTTTTGTTGTTCTGGTAATGCTTTTTTCTGTAATTTGGGGTAGACAGTGTAGTGCAAGGGGGGTCACTTTAACTAGACTGTGAAATTCTCCATTCGTTCTCTTTCTCGCTCGGTCTCTGTGTAAGAAGGTATATAGGTAAAGAAAAATAGTATATTCTCAATATAATCAGAAATGTTGTAAGTTCTATTTATATTATTTATTTCCTTCTTAAAAACTACTGTTAATCTGGGCTGGACCTATCATGCTAACTGCTTCGATCTATGGTTTTTGGACATCTACTATAACTTTAACTAAAGTTTGGTTATTCGTTGTAAAATTTTATATTTTGACCTGATATCAATTTAGATTAATATCCAGCTTTAATTTATTTTTCTTTTGCCAGATTACGTAAGGGCTAATTTGTAGATTGGTCCTGTCATTTTGGTTGAACTGGCTACTCTTTCCACCTTTGGTGCCGATTACAAAAGGATGTCTTTGGAATATCGAGGACATCCAAACTTGTCGAATAAGCGATTTTACATGCTTTAAACAGCTTCAGACAAAATCCCGAACGAACAATTCGTTTTCCATGCCATATATATATATATATATATATATATATATATATATATATTCCGCACTACGTCTATGGGTGTGAGAAAAACGCTTTTTAATAAATATAAAACACTCTCCAGATGGATTTACGATTCGGCAAACAAAAATATTTTAAAAGCTTTGCTATATGGGTCAGAAAAAAAGGGGAAAATATTTTTTAATCTCTTACTTTTCGGTATGCATTAAATATTGAACCGAACCCGTGAAGGGTGAGGACGTGTCCTATGAAATATGACACCGAATGTCCATCCGAAATATTAAATATTTTCGGAAAAATGTGATATTTCCAGTAATTGTTTTTTGTTGTCCCTTCTTTTTGTCCTTTGTAAAAAAGAAAATAAATATATTAATTAAAATATAAGTCAATGTTATTTAAATTAATAATCAGCAATATACTCTTATTTAAGTAATAATCTAAAAATAAATATAATTTTGAAATATATAGATTAATTTAAAAACATGTAGAACAATAGATTATCAGCAGAATAATTATTAATAAAAATTAATATATAAATATTAAATAAAAAGGTAAATGGAGTAACAAAATAATCTAAACTGACATTGAATAGTTGGAGTAAATTATATTGAAATATAATGATAATTAAGATCCTTAAAGTTCATCTTTAAACCTGATTTAAATATTTTTTCTGTCCTGATGTCATAACTATGGACCTCAGCTTCTAGTTCAGTAATTCATAAGTTACCAACTTGCTAGAATACAGCGAAAATGATTTAACATATATTTCATAAAAAAATACATCCGGGAGCATATATAATATAAGAATCTAAAAATAAATGTATACTTAAAAATAAAACTTTCTAAGGAAAAAAAATGAAAATATCAGAGATCATAATGCAGATTAAACAGACAAATGTTTTTTTTTATTTTGTATTAATTTATTTTTAATTGTAAGAATATGTTATATAATAGTACACACCAAACCAAACCAATATAAACATATTCAAATAGATAGGCCATATCCTTGCTTATAAATTATTTGATTTCTTGATTCTAAGTAACATATAATATATCATATAATTACAAAATAATCATAAAAATGACATATCATCAAAGTTCACACTTATTTTTTGAAAGCGATGTCTGCAGGTGCAAGTACAATGTCAATAAAATTCCAGATAACAAGAATCAAGATGTCATCAGTGACACCTGGTCCAGAGAGCACCCGAGTTTGAAGCTTTCCCCATAAGAAGCCTGCCGAGCTAACAAATATCACTAATTTAATCTTCAGGTTGCGAAACTTTCCCTCTATCTGGTTATGTCGTTTGTGACTCTAGACAGGTATAGAAATAACCTCTTTCCAACTATCGTTCAATCCGCCTTTTAAGCCCGTATTATTTAAAAATCACTGGAAGAGAAATTCTCTATAATGTCGAAAAATAAGTAGTGTAAAACTACAAAATTTCAAAACACTATTCAAGATAAGCAAATTGTAATTCGGCCCCGGTTTACCAGACTATGAGCTTTAGTAGGCGAAATAGGTTTTCTTGGGCCTGATTTGAGGTTGGAAAATTTGGTATGCCCTTGTAAATTTCATATATATTCATACTTGGAAAACCACTTATTCCAAGTCAGAGGCGGTGATTTATTTTTAACTACCAATTAGTACCCGGAGCTATACCCATTTACTGATTGAATGAGCTCTCATTCTGTAGCTACAAAAATTTACATACATCATTTCGATCACCATCTAAAATGGTTATGTCAAACCTAGCGAACCAATTTGAATTTAACTAAGTTGCCTCTCGTATGTAGGTTAATTAAACTACCAGTCTCAATTAAAGTCCCACCGAAAAGTTCATAAAAGGAACTTGACCTGAAAGGAAATCAACAATACTTAAAAAAAGCATGCCCAATATGCTACCATAACGTCTTGCTGCACAATTTGCAGTAATATATCGACTAGTGAAGGAAGAATTATAAAAGGTCTTCACTTTTCTTTAAATAAATGTGCAAAGTCCCCGATTGTTAAATTACAAACTATAAAACCGACCAATAAGTCTTACAAAAAAGCGTTAGAGCCTCCGAAAATGTCTCTTCCATGAAACATATCTAATAGTTAACACAGTAGTAGCTATAAAACTTAGATTTTATAAAATGACATAACTACTACTACTGTTTGACATACTTGTTACGCCTCTGCTGTTAGTTTTCCATCCATAGTAGGGATGCAGAAAAAATATCGATATATTGATATTTTCTGAAAAAAAATATCGAAATTTTTGGCCGATATTGTTTTGCTCAATATATCGATATATTTTTATCTTTATTAGATACACTTAGTACAATCTTAATTATAAATTAATGTATTACTACATTTTATTTGTACTTGGATTAATTCACAAGCAAGACGAGTGCGAAGAAACACATCAATATGTATTCCTCAATTATAAAATTATATTAACTTATAGCTATAGTTTACACTAAAGTTACATACTTTATATAAGTTCGTATAGTTTGGTTCGCTTTAATCTCCTGACATCCTGCACGCTGTCCAGCAGTTGTATTGCTTCCACGTTAGTATGATTTAGTAATCTACTTTCGTGTTTCAAGGCAAAATTTTGAATAACTTCGCAAAGCAATTTGATTTCCAGTTGATCGTGCAGTTCTTCGTTGGTTACGTAGCTCTAAGTATTAGTATTGGTAATCAATCGAAGAACCTTGTTTTGACAGCGTTGGATGATTAGTTGATTTGAGTTTTTTGTGCAACTCCATATTTGCACCACATAGATCCAAATTGACTTTATAATTGTCTTAAAAATCAACTTCTTTGACTTTAGATCAAGTTGAGAATATCTTCCGACTAACCAATATAGTTGTTTAATTTTGGTTCTAATGTGTTGTGCTTTTTGTCTAACATGATGTTATATCGATATATTGATATTTTTGTAGCCGATATTTTTTCAGAATAAATTAAAAACTTCCTTCGAAATATCCAAATATTTTTTGTAAAATATCAATATACTTTTTTCTAAAATATCGATATATTTTTTTGTAAAATATAGATATTTGTTATACTTATTACAAAAAAATCAATATTTTTTCACCCGATATATCGATATATCGATATTTAAAAAAAATATCGATATATCGAAGTATTGATATTTTTTGCGGTGGCCCTAATCCATACAATAAATAATATAGAAATTGATACTTTTTAGCAATTTAAGCTCCTCACAACTTTAATGTTAACATAAAGAGTTCCAGTCAGGACTTTAAATGATTTGCTGTAACGGAAACAAAATAATTTCAATTACCTAGAAACCACACACAAATATCAAAAAATAATATATCACGCTTAAATTATAGGGTCTATAAATGTATTCATATAAAAAACTTGAGTTCCAACCTTCGTAGGGTGAAGACGTATTTTCAATACGGTCCAAGCTATAAAAAGATACCTTTCTTTAAAAAAACCCAGTATTTTATTACGGTTATTTAATTGAGTGTTAAAAACGCATAACAGATGCGGCTATCCGTCTCTCAGTGGACCTAAAGTGTAGTAAATACGTGTTTACGTGACCAGACAAAAGGACTGCATCTCATTTTTATTAGTGTTTAAAATAATTTCATCTTATTTTACAACAGTCCTTTTGAAATTCATTTATTGTATTTATAGTAAAAAACTAGTGCTAAAATAATGTAAGTGAAAAATGAAGTGCGTGAAATAAACAATGTATTTATTTTATTTTTTTTATCCTCTGGAAGTAAATTAAATAAAATATTAAAAATTAAAAAATGGCAAACAATAGCGATTCAACCAAATCACCTGCACACTTTGATATAAGATTAGAACAAACAGCAATAACGCAAACTCCACCATCAGAATGGACTACAGTCGTTAACAAAAAACGATTGAGAAGTCCAGAAGAAGAAATCGCGAGGAAACAAACAAGAATCAGTGACTATTGGTTGCAGAAACCGATAGAGACAAAAAACAGTTTTAGCAACCTGTCGGAAGAAATTGAAGAGAACATACAACCAAGCCCTGAAAAAGTTGTTCCCAAACCACCACCAATAACAGTCTATAAGGTAGGAATAATAAAAAACATCCATGATTTATTAAAAACCATTACTACGAACTACACAATTAAAACAGTGAGCTATGAAACAATTAAAATCCAATTGTTCGAAGCGGATCACTTTAAAGTTCTTATAAAAGAATTAGATGAAAGAAACACCCAATACCATACATTCAGGCCAAAATCCGAGAGAACATTTAAATTCGTATTAAAAGGATTACATCACGGGACGGACTTTAACACCATCAAGGTAGCACTAGCTGAAAAAGGCCACGAGGTCGTAAATATTCACAATATACAACATCACACGACAAAAAAACCTCTGCCTATGTTTTATATAGACATAAAACCTAATGGAAACAATAAGGCGGTGTATGAAATCACCAAATTGGAAAATAATATTATTAAATGCGAACCACCACATATAAAAAGAATTATACCACAATGCACAAGGTGTCAAGCGCACGGGCACACAAAGACTTACTGTCGCAAATCATATAGATGCGTAAAATGTGCAGGAGAACATAAGACAGGAGATTGTACTCGTAAAGTTCGCGATGAAAAAGTGAAATGTGTCAACTGTAACGGAAATCATCCAGCGAACTACAAGGGTTGCGAAGTTCACAAGCAACTACAGCAGAAACTCTATCCTGCCTTAAGGGAAAAAAGGCATCAACAAAAACAATCCACTACTACCAATCTACCACTACCCACCAGAACAAGTCAACCAGACACAACTTATGCCCAAATAGTTGAAAATGGTTCAGCACAAAAACGAGAGACAATATCTCAACCTACTGAAACTAGCAACATCTCAAGATTAGAAAATATGATGGCCAAACTAATGGATCAAATGAGTACGATGCTTGGTCTACTCACAACCGTCGTAAGCAAACTTGCCTAATGCCTGAAACCAATAGCTACAAAATCGCCGTCTGGAATGCCAATGGGCTCCAACAACATGCCAGGGAACTAAAAATGTTCGTAATTGAACAAAATATTGACGTTATGATGGTTTCCGAAACACACTTTACGGACAAAAATTATTTGAAAGTTCCTAAATATAAGCTTTATCATACAAATCACCCTGATGATAAAGCACATGGAGGTACAGCCATAATAATTCGAGATGATATAAAGCATTTCGAAAAAGAAAAATTCCGCAAAGACTACCTGCAAGCCACCAGTATAACCATAGAGGAAGCCCATGGACCATTAACAATTTCTGCGATTTATTGCCCACCCAAACATAACAACAAGGCAGAACAATTTCAAGAATTCTTCCGTACGCTAGATAATAGATTTATAACAGGAGGAGATTATAATGCAAAACATTTAATGTGGGGTTCAAGAATAATAACCTCAAAAGGTAGAGAACTGCTCAAAGCCATAAGGATAGATAACTTACAACATATCTCTACTGGTGAACCAACATATTGGCCTTCAGACAGAAATAAAAAACCAGATACAATAGATTTCTGTATTACAAAAAATATTGATCCAAAAAAGTGTCAGGCAGAATCATGTTTCGACCTGTCTTCTGATCATTCACCAATAATAGTAACAATTTCTTCAAAAATTACCATCAAAGATAAACCCCCTTCTCTGTGCAATAATAGAACTAACTGGCCCTCATTTAGAGAAAACTTAGACCAAAATATCTCTCTAAACTTACCGTTACAAACTGAAATGGATATAGAAATAGCAGCAATAAATCTTACAAAAAATATACAGGAGGCAGCATATTCCGCGACTCCCAACATTGAAACATTTCCAAGAAAAAATACACATATATCATGTACAATACAGAAAAAGATAGCAGAAAAAAGAAGGTTACGACGAAATTGGCAACAGCAAAGGACTGAAGAGAATAAAAGAAAATTTAATAGGGCCATAAAAGAGCTGAGAGATCTAATCCAAATCGAACAGAACCAAGGCATTCAAGAATACCTAGAAAACTTGACATCAACTGAGGCTACAGACTATTCGTTGTGGAAAGCAACAAAAAAGCTTAGGAGATCCCAGCAGCATAACCCACCTATTAAAACAAGCGAAAATAATTGGGCGAGAAGCAATAAAGAGAAGGCCGACATTTTCTCAAAACACTTAAAAAATATTTTTAAACCTTTCCAGTCTCAGCTACATAAAGATGACGAAAATAAAATTACTAGCTTTCTAGATTCGCCATTTCAAATGGATTTACCGCACGAGAAATTAACGGTCAAAAAAGTTAAACATACAATAATGAGAGAGATTAATATTAAAAAAACTCCTGGTTATGACTTAATTACTGGCAAAATTTTAAAAGAACTATCAGAAAAGGCTATAAAACTATTAACATATATATTTAATGCTATGCTACGAATTAATTACTTCCCTAGTATCTGGAAAGTAGCTAAAATATTAATGATACTTAAACCAGGAAAAATACCAGAAGATGTGACCTCCTACCGACCTATAAGTTTTTTACCAATAATCTCGAAAGTTTTCGAGAAGTTATACATAAAAAAACTAAACTATATAATAGAAAAAAGAAAAATTATTCCAGAACATCAGTTTGGCTTTCGCAATAAGCATGGGACTATAGAACAAGTGCATAGACTTGTAAACCAAATAAACGCTGACCTAAATGCCAAAAGATATTGTTCGGCTGCTTTCCTAGACATATCTCAGGCTTTTGACAAAGTATGGCATACGGGCTTGCAGGTTAAACTAAAGAAACTTCTCCCTCATCCGGACTATCAGCTACTAAAATCGTATCTCACTGACAGACATTTTATTGTAAATCAAGGCGATGAACATACCGAATTAAATCCCATATATTCAGGAGTTCCGCAAGGTAGTGTACTGGGTCCAGTACTGTATCTTCTGTATATGGCTGATCTGCCCACCACAAAAATAACTACTGTGGCAACATATGCAGACGATACAGCAATCTTAGCATCCCATGAAGATCCAGTCACAGCATCAATAAACCTACAAACCCACCTGGAGCAAATACAATTATGGTTGAAGACATGGCACATTAAAGCCAATGAATCAAAATCCACGCATATAACGTTTACCCTGCGTAGAAGAACATGTCCACCAGTAAATATCAATCATCGCCAACTCCCCCAAGCAGACCATGTTAAATATCTTGGTATGCATTTAGATCGACGCCTAACCTGGAAGAAGCACATACTCTCTAAACGGAAACAACTAGGACTAAAATTATATCAAATGTATTGGCTCATTGGGCGCAAATACAAATTATCATTAGATAACAAGGTATTGCTGTATGAGTCTATACTCAAGCCCATTTGGACATATGGAATTCAACTATGGGGTACCGCTAGCAAATCCAATATATCCATCATTCAACGGTTCCAAAATAAGGTGTTGCGTGCCATTGTTGATGCTCCGGACTATATTTCAAATAAAGTGATACAACGCGATATTCCTCTAGAACCTATAACGAGTGTAATCCAACGTGTTTGTGTGAAGTACTTCGAAAGAGTGTCAGTGCATCCCAATGTACTCGCTAATCAGCTAAATATGCGACGTGATAGTGAAGTGCGTAGACTAAAACGTTTAACACCATTTGATCTGATTACTGGACATATGTAGAGTTTAGAATAAGCATTAGAATAAGACTAATTAATTAAGATAATATTTTATACAGAAGATTGCTTAATGAAGTGATTTTCTACATGCCATGTATATATAATATAAACAGAAGAAATACTTATTGCCAATAGGGCAGATTGTGGACTCACGAAGAGTAATAATAAAAAAAAAATATAAAAAACTTAAACAAATTTTGTTTAAAACAGCTAGAGATTTAACGTAACTTGAAGTACATATTAAAATATTTCTTTCGTATATTTCCTGTGTGTCCCAGTTTAAACAAAAAATCTGTCCGATAGAAATATGATCAAAGCTTTGGCCACACTGTTCTGCATAAAAGCAAAGGAGAATTCAAAACCGTCTATAACAGCGTTAAATCATCTACACTACAATAACAATGCCGTTATTTCTTAGGAGAATATCTCAGAAGCACGCATTTTCCCTCTAGTAGTTCCACATCAAAGTCCGAACTTTCACTTATTCTAATACGATCAAACGCTTTTGAATATGCCACCGCGCGCGACAAAATCTCCAAAAAAAGTTCAAACGAATGAACTTTCTCCCGATATCCCATATCTTTTTCACCTCGAAAAAGGGCCTGTTTATCACGCAATATTTCTTTCTGGACGTCCCTATTTTCGCCGTTTGGTTTCCTTTGATGTCGACTCCCAACTCCGGTGACATTCACTCCCACTCCCCCAAGTGTGCACGTGTTTGTGTGTGCGTTGGTTTTTATACAAGATCCGTTTCAAGACATATTAAAAAAGTTGGTTTGCATTCATATGCGCGGGGTTTCTTGCCTCTGCCTTTAATCTCCGTTAGAGAAATTGTTGGTTTTTTAATATTGCTATCTTTTGGCCTACGCAGTGAGTGAGTTGGTTTCAGTTTCAGATGTAGTAAACTCTGATTCGGAAAAGTATTGTTTTGTCAATTTGAATAAAACAAATAATTTTTATTCCTTTTTTGTTATTATATTATTATCTTGACAATATGAAGCTTATGAAAATCGTTTGGTTTTCGCTAAAGAAATCTCAGAGTGGAAAAAAATTAATTAAAACGATACAAAACCATGTATTAATTTTTCAAATTTATATTGATAGGGTAGCTTTCTTTTCGTCTTCCTGCTTTTCGTTTTCCTCTATGTAATACTAGATGCTTGCATATATTTTAATCAGCAATATCTATGAGTAAAATTGTAATGACAATATGGAATATTACGAGCTGCTAAAACATAGAATGAAACTGTTAGGGCACATTTATACCGGCATCAATCAATTGTATGACGGATTGTTCTAAAAAAGAAAAGCAACAGCAATGATCACACGCAAGGTCATCCATTTAAATGACAACACTCGACTTGAGATTGAAAGATTTGTGAAGGATAGATACACTGTTCTTGCTTGAATAGGAAGTTCTTCCTCAATCAGCGTTCTTATCAAACATGGTATCTTCTGATTATCAATTGAACAGGTTCACAGATCATGGTTTGGCTAGCGCATGCTTTCGAAATGAAATTAGAAAATGAATCAATGATTGGAATAAAAAATATATTTTCATTAATATATATTATACCTATTTGTCTCACTAAATGCTTTTAAATGCTTAAATTACAAAATAATTTCAAGTATACCTTTGATTTTTTTGTCAATTGGTGGTTTCTACTTCTAATATTCTAATAATAAATAATAATACTAATAATAATTCAAAGGAATAAAAGACAAACCCCACATTCAAACAATTCCTTGTATATACACTGTTTGCTACCTTCACAAAGAAATGGCACATCGTCTCAAGGAAACAATGTATTTTATACATTTATACAACAAGGTAGAGCTTTCCCTTCTATAGTCTCTTCAACGCAACGGTACACTCACGTCATTAGTATGTGCCTGTCACAAATTGAAAATTCGTTTTAGAGTTAGACAATTTTTCCTTCCCATTTAATTCTATTCAACAAGAGATACTTTAGAGAGATTACTTTTTATATCATCAACATAAATAAATTAACTGACGATTTTATCATCAATTTATAAGTGGAAGTTACCTTTAAGCCTTTAAGATTTCCAGACATAAACTGATTTTCCTCAATGTGGAAATATAAGATTTTGTTGCAAACCGCATTTTTATTTAATACGTTGTCTCTAATTAGTTTTTGTAGTAATATATAGAAAACAAGTTTACCAGAAATGTTTAAAAAATAATCTTTTCATTTACCTCCGTTATAGTATAACAATCGTAGACCTAATTTCAAAAAGCAACATTTTAATAAAGCAATTCCTTGTATATACACTGTTTGGTTCCTTCACAAAGAAATGGCACATCGTCTCAAGGAAACAATGTATTTATACATTTATACAACAAGGTAGAGCTTTCCCTTCTATAGTCTCTTCAACGCAACAGTACACTCACGTCATTAGTATGTGCCTGTCACAAATTGAAAATTCGTTTTAGAGTTAGACAATTTTTCCTTCCCATTTAATTCTATTCAACAAGAGATACTTTAGATAAATTACTTTTTATATCAACAACATAAATAAATTTACTGACGATTTTATCATCAATTTATAAGTGGAAGTTACCTTTAAGCCTTTAAGATTTCCAGACATAAACTGATTTTCCTCAATGTGGAAATATAAGATTTTGTTGCAAACCGCATTTTTATTTAATACGTTGTCTCTGATTAGTTTTTGTAGTAATACATAGAAAACAAGTTTACCAGAAATGTTTAAAAAACAATCTTTTCATTTACCTCCGTTATAGTATAACAATCGTAGACCTAATTTCAAAAAGCAACATTTTAATAAAGCAATTCCTTGTATATACACTGTTTGGTTCCTTCACAAAGAAATGGCACATCGTCTCAAGGAAACAATGTATTTATACATTTATACAACAAGGTAGAGCTTTCCCTTCTATAGTCTCTTCAACGCAACAGTACACTCACGTCATTAGTATGTGCCTGTCACAAATTGAAAATTCGTTTTAGAGTTAGACAATTTTTCCTTCCCATTTAATTCTATTCAACAAGAGATACTTTAGATAAATTACTTTTTATATCAACAACATAAATAAATTTACTGACGATTTTATCATCAATTTATAAGTGGAAGTTACCTTTAAGCCTTTAAGATTTCCAGACATAAACTGATTTTCCTCAATGTGGAAATATAAGATTTTGTTGCAAACCGCATTTTTATTTAATACGTTGTCTCTAATTAGTTTTTGTAGTAATATATAGAAAACAAGTTTACCAGAAATGTTTAAAAAATAATCTTTTCATTTACCTCCGTTATAGTATAACAATCGTAGACCTAATTTCAAAAAGCAACATTTTGATAAAGCAATTCCTTGTATATACACTGTTTGCTTCCTTCACAAAGAAATGGCACATCGTCTCAAGGAAACAATGTATTTTATACATTTATACAACAAGGTAGAGCTTTCCCTTCTATAGTCTCTTCAACGCAGCAGTACACTCACGTCATTAGAATGTGCCTGTCACAAATTGAAAATTCGTTTCAGTGTTAGAAAATTTTTCCTTCCCATTTAATTTTATTCAACAAGAGATATTTTAGAGAGATTAATTTTTATATCAACAACATAAATAAATTTACTGACGATTTTATCATCAATTTATAAGTGGAGTTACCTTTAAGCCTTTAAGATTTCCAGACATAAACTGATTTTCCTCAATGTGGAAATATAAGATTTTGTTGCAAACCGCATTTTTATTTAATACGTTGTCTCTAATTAGTTTTTGTAGTAATATATAGAAAATAACTTTACCAGAAATGTCTAAAAAATAATCTTTTCATTTACCTCCATTATAGTATATACACATTGTATATACACTGTTTGCTACCTTCATAAAGAAATGGCACATCGTCTCAAGGAAACAATGTATTTATACATTTATACAACAAGGTAGAGCTTTCCCTTCTATAGTCTCTTCAACGCAACGGTACACTCACGTCATTAGTATGTGCCTGTCACAAATTGAAAATTCGTTTTAGAGTTAGACAATTTTTCCTTCCCATTTAATTCTATTCAACAAGAGATACTTTAGAGAGATTACTTTTTATATCAACAACATAAATAAATTTACTGACGATTTTATCATCAATTTATAAGTGGAAGTTACCTTTAAGCCTTTAAGATTTCCAGACATAAACTGATTTTCCTCAATGTGGAAATATAAGATTTTGTTGCAAACCGCATTTTTATTTAATACGTTGTCTCTAATTAGTTTTTGTAGTAATATATAGAAAATAACTTTACCAGAAATGTCTAAAAAATAATCTTTTCATTTACCTCCATTATAGTATATACACATTGTATATACACTGTTTGCTACCTTCATAAAGAAATGGCACATCGTCTCAAGGAAACAATGTATTTTATACATTTATACAACAAGGTAGAGCTTTCCCTTCTATAGTCTCTTCAACACAACGGTACACTCACGTCATTAGTATGTGCCTGTCACAAATTGAAAATTCGTTTTAGAGTTAGACAATTTTTCCTTCCCATTTAATTCTATTCAACAAGAGATACTTTAGAGAGATTACTTTTTATATCAACAACATAAATAAATTTACTGACGATTTTATCATCAATTTATAAGTGGAGTTACCTTTAAGCCTTTAAGATTTCCAGACATAAACTGATTTTCCTCAATGTGGAAATATAAGATTTTGTTGCAAACCGCATTTTTATTTAATACTTTGTCTCTAATTAGTTTTTGTAGTAATATATAGAAAATAACTTTACCAGAAATGTTAAAAAAATAATCATTTCATTTACCTCCATTATAGTATATACACATTGTATATACACTGTTTGCTACCTTCACAAAGAAATGGCACATCGTCTCAAGGAAACAATGTATTTATACATTTATACAACAAGGTAGAGCTTTCCCTTCTATAGTCTCTTCAACGCAGCAGTACACTAATGTCATTAGAATGTGCCTGTCACAAATTGAAAATTCGTTTCAGTGTTAGAAAATTTTTCCTTCCCATTTAATTTTATTCAACAAGAGATATTTTAGAGAGATTAATTTTTATATCAACAACATAAATAAATTTACTGACGATTTTATCATCAATTTATAAGTGGAAGTTACCTTTAAGCCTTTAAGATTTCCAGACATGAACTGATTTTCCTCAATGTGGAAATATAAGATTTTGTTGAAAACCGCATTTTTATTTAATACTTTGTCTCTAATTAGTTTTTGTAGTAATATATAGAAAATAACTTTACCAGAAATGTTAAAAAAATAATCATTTCATTTACCTCCATTATAGTATATACACATTGTATATACACTGTTTGCTACCTTCACAAAGAAATGGCACATCGTCTCAAGGAAACAATGTATTTTATACATTTATACAACAAGGTAGAGCTTTCCCTTCTATAGTCTCTTCAACGCAACAGTACACTCACGTCATTAGTATGTGCCTGTCACAAATTGAAAATTCGTTTCAGTGTTAGAAAATTTTTCCTTCCCATTTAATTTTATTCAACAAGAGATACTTTAGAGAGATTACTTTTTATATCAACAACATAAATAAATTTACTGACGATTTTATCATCAATTTATAAGTGGAAGTTACCTTTAAGCCTTTAAGATTTCCAGACATGAACTGATTTTCCTCAATGTGGAAATATAAGATTTTGTTGAAAACCGCATTTTTATTTAATACTTTGTCTCTAATTAGTTTTTGTAGTAATATATAGAAAATAACTTTACCAGAAATGTTAAAAAAATAATCATTTCATTTACCTCCATTATAGTATATACACATTGTATATACACTGTTTGCTACCTTCACAAAGAAATGGCACATCGTCTCAAGGAAACAATGTATTTTATACATTTATACAACAAGGTAGAGCTTTCCCTTCTATAGTCTCTTCAACGCAACGGTACACTCACGTCATTAGTATGTGCCTGTCACAATTTGAAAATTCGTTTTAGAGTTAGACAATTTTTCCTTCCCATTTAATTCTATTCAACAAGAGATACTTTAGAGAGATTACTTTTTATATCAACAACATAAATAAATTTATTGACGATTTTATCATCAATTTATAAGTGGAAGTTACCTTTAAGCCTTTAAGATTTCCAGACATAAACTGATTTTCCTCAATGTGCAAATATAAGATTTTGTTGCAAACCGCATTTTTATTTAATACGTTGTCTCTAATTAGTTTTTGTAGTAATATATAGAAAATAACTTTACCAGAGATGTCTAAAAAATAATCTTTTCATTTACCTCCATTATAGTATATACACATTGTATATACACTGTTTGCTACCTTCATAAAGAAATGGCACATCGTCTCAAGGAAACAATGTATTTTATACATTTATACAACAAGGTAGAGCTTTCCCTTCTATAGTCTCTTCAACGCAACAGTACACTCACGTCATTAGTATGTACCTGTCACAAATTGAAAATTCGTTTTAGAGTTAGACAATTTTTCCTTCCCATTTAATTCTATTCAACAAGAGATACTTTAGAGAGATTACTTTTTATATCAACAACATAAATAAATTTACTGACGATTTTATCATCAATTTATAAGTGGAAGTTACCTTTAAGCCTTTAAGATTTCCAGACATAAACTGATTTTCCTCAATGTGGAAATATAAGATTTTGTTGCAAACCGCATTTTTATTTAATACGTTGTCTCTAATTAGTTTTTGTAGTAATATATAGAAAATAACTTTACCAGAGATGTCTAAAAAATAATCTTTTCATTTACCTCCATTATAGTATATACACATTGTATATACACTGTTTGCTACCTTCATAAAGAAATGGCACATCGTCTCAAGGAAACAATGTATTTTATACATTTATACAACAAGGTAGAGCTTTCCCTTCTATAGTCTCTTCAACGCAACGGTACACTCACGTCATTAGTATGTGCCTGTCACAAATTGAAAATTCGTTTTAGAGTTAGACAATTTTTCCTTCCCATTTAATTCTATTCAACAAGAGATACTTTAGAGAGATTACTTTTTATATCAACAAAATAAATAAATTTACTGACGATTTTATCATCAATTTATAAGTGGAAGTTACCTTTAAGCCTTTAAGATTTCCAGACATAAACTGATTTTCCTCAATGTGGAAATATAAGATTTTGTTGCAAACCGCATTTTTATTTAATACGTTGTCTCTAATTAGTTTTTGTAGTAATATATAGAAAATAACTTTACCAGAAATGTCTAAAAAATAATCTTTTCATTTACCTCCATTATAGTATATACACATTGTATATACACTGTTTGCTACCTTCATAAAGAAATGGCACATCGTCTCAAGGAAACAATGTATTTTATACATTTATACAACAAGGTAGAGCTTTCCCTTCTATAGTCTCTTCAACGCAACGGTACACCCACGTCATTAGTATGTGCCTGTCACAAATTGAAAATTCGTTTTAGAGTTAGACAATTTTTCCTTCCCATTTAATTCTATTCAACAAGAGATACTTTAGAGAGATTACTTTTTATATCAACAACATAAATAAATTTACTGACGATTTTATCATCAATTTATAAGTGGAAGTTACCTTTAAGCCTTTAAGATTTCCAGACATAAACTGATTTTCCTCAATGTGGAAATATAAGATTTTGTTGCAAACCGCATTTTTATTTAATACGTTGTCTCTAATTAGTTTTTGTAGTAATATATAGAAAATAACTTTACCAGAAATGTCTAAAAAATAATCTTTTCATTTACCTCCATTATAGTATATACACATTGTATATACACTGTTTGCTACCTTCATAAAGAAATGGCACATCGTCTCAAGGAAACAATGTATTTTATACATTTATACAACAAGGTAGGGCTTTCCCTTCTATAGTCTCTTCAACGCAACGGTACACTCACGTCATTAGTATGTGCCTGTCACAAATTGAAAATTCGTTTTAGAGTTAGACAATTTTTCCTTCCCATTTAATTCTATTCAACAAGAGATACTTTAGAGAGATTACTTTTTATATCAACAAAATAAATAAATTTACTGACGATTTTATCATCAATTTACAAGTGGAAGTTACCTTTAAGCCTTTAAGATTTCCAGACATAAACTGATTTTCCTCAATGTGGAAATATAAGATTTTGTTGCAAACCGCATTTTTATTTAATACGTTGTCTCTAATTAGTTTTTGTAGTAATATATAGAAAATAACTTTACCAGAAATGTCTAAAAAATAATCTTTTCATTTACCTCCATTATAGTATATACACATTGTATATACACTGTTTGCTACCTTCATAAAGAAATGGCACATCGTCTCAAGGAAACAATGTATTTTATACATTTATACAACAAGGTAGAGCTTTCCCTTCTATAGTCTCTTCAACGCAACGGTACACTCACGTCATTAGTATGTGCCTGTCACAAATTGAAAATTCGTTTTAGAGTTAGACAATTTTTCCTTCCCATTTAATTCTATTCAACAAGAGATACTTTAGAGAGATTACTTTTTATATCAACAACATAAATAAATTTACTGACGATATTATCATCAATTTATAAGTGGAAGTTACCCTTAAGCCTTTAAGTTTTCCAGACATAAACTGATTTTCCTCAATGTGGAAATATAAGATTTTGTTGCAAACCGCATTTTTATTTAATACGTTGTCTCTAATTAGTTTTTGTAGTAATATATAGAAAATAACTTTACCAGAAATGTCTAAAAAATAATCTTTTCATTTACCTCCATTATAGTATATACACATTGTATATACACTGTTTGCTACCTTCACAAAGAAATGGCACATCGTCTCAAGGAAACAATGTATTTTATACATTTATACAACAAGGTAGAGCTTTCCCTTCTATAGTCTCTTCAACGCAACAGTACACTCACGTCATTAGTATGTGCCTGTCACAAATTGAAAATTCGTTTCAGTGTTAGAAAATTTTTCCTTCCCATTTAATTTTATTCAACAAGAGATACTTTAGAGAGATTACTTTTTATATCAACAACATAAATAAATTTACTGACGATTTTATCATCAATTTATAAGTGGAAGTTACCTTTAAGCCTTTAAGATTTCCAGACATGAACTGATTTTCCTCAATGTGGAAATATAAGATTTTGTTGAAAACCGCATTTTTATTTAATACTTTGTCTCTAATTAGTTTTTGTAGTAATATATAGAAAATAACTTTACCAGAAATGTCTAAAAAATAATCTTTTCATTTACCTCTATTATAGTATATACACATTGTATATACACTGTTTGCTACCTTCATAAAGAAATGGCACATCGTCTCAAGGAAACAATGTATTTTATACATTTATACAACAAGGTAGAGCTTTCCCTTCTATAGTCTCTTCAACGCAACGGTACACTCACGTCATTAGTATGTGCCTGTCACAAATTGAAAATTCGTTTTAGAGTTAGACAATTTTTCCTTCCCATTTAATTCTATTCAACAAGAGATACTTTAGAGAGATTACTTTTTATATCAACAACATAAATAAATTTACTGACGATTTTATCATCAATTTATAAGTGGAAGTTACCTTTAAGCCTTTAAGATTTCCAGACATAAACTGATTTTCCTCAATGTGGAAATATAAGATTTTGTTGCAAACCGCATTTTTATTTAATACGTTGTCTCTAATTAGTTTTTGTAGTAATATATAGAAAATAACTTTACCAGAAATGCCTAAAAAATAATCTTTTCATTTACCTCTATTATAGTATATACACATTGTATATACACTGTTTGCTACCTTCATAAAGAAATGGCACATCGTCTCAAGGAAACAATGTATTTTATACATTTATACAACAAGGTAGAGCTTTCCCTTCTATAGTCTCTTCAACGCAACGGTACACTCACGTCATTAGTACGTGCCTTTTACAAATTGAAAATTCGTTTTAGAGTTAGACAATTTTTCCTTCCCATTTAATTCTATTCAACAAGAGATACTTTAGAGAGATTACTTTTTATATCAACAACATAAATAAATTTACTGACGATTTTATCATCAATTTATAAGTGGAAGTTACCTTTAAGCCTTTAAGATTTCCAGACATAAACTGATTTTCCTCAATGTGGAAATATAAGATTTTGTTGCAAACCGCATTTTTATTTAATACGTTGTCTCTAATTAGTTTTTGTAGTAATATATAGAAAATAACTTTACCAGAAATGTCTAAAAAATAATCTTTTCATTTACCTCCATTATAGTATATACACATTGTATATACACTGTTTGCTACCTTCATAAATAAATGGCACATCGTCTCAAGGAAACAATGTATTTTATACATTTATACAACAAGGTAGAGCTTTCCCTTCTATAGTCTCTTCAACGCAACGGTACACTCACGTCATTAGTATGTGCCTGTTACAAATTGAAAATTCGTTTTAGAGTTAGACAATTTTTCCTTCCCATTTAATTCTATTCAACAAGAGATACTTTAGAGAGATTACTTTTTATATCAACAACATAAATAAATTTACTGACGATTTTATCATCAATTTATAAGTGGAAGTTACCTTTAAGCCTTTAAGATTTCCAGACATAAACTGATTTTCCTCAATGTGGAAATATAAGATTTTGTTGCAAACCGCATTTTTATTTAATACGTTGTCTCTAATTAGTTTTTGTAGTAATATATAGAAAATAACTTTACCAGAAATGTCTAAAAAATAATCTTTTCATTTACCTCCATTATAGTATATACACATTGTATATACACTGTTTGCTACCTTCATAAAGAAATGGCACATCGTCTCAAGGAAACAATGTATTTTATACATTTATACAACAAGGTAGAGCTTTCCCTTCTATAGTCTCTTCAACGCAACGGTACACTCACGTCATTAGTATGTGCCTGTTACAAATTGAAAATTCGTTTTAGAGTTAGACAATTTTTCCTTCCCATTTAATTCTATTCAACAAGAGATACTTTAGAGAGATTACTTTTTATATCAACAACATAAATAAATTTACTGACGATTTTATCATCAATTTATAAGTGGAAGTTACCTTTAAGCCTTTAAGATTTCCAGACATAAACTGATTTTCCTCAATGTGGAAATATAAGATTTTGTTGCAAACCGCATTTTTATTTAATACGTTGTCTCTAATTAGTTTTTGTAGTAATATATAGAAAATAACTTTACCAGAAATGTCTAAAAAATAATCTTTTCATTTACCTCTATTATAGTATATACACATTGTATATACACTGTTTGCTACCTTCATAAAGAAATGGCACATCGTCTCAAGGAAACAATGTATTTTATACATTTATACAACAAGGTAGAGCTTTCCCTTCTATAGTCTCTTCAACGCAACGGTACACTCACGTCATTAGTATGTGCCTGTCACAAATTGAAAATTCGTTTTAGAGTTAGACAATTTTTCCTTCCCATTTAATTCTATTCAACAAGAGATACTTTAGAGAGATTACTTTTTATATCAACAACATAAATAAATTTACTGACGATTTTATCATCAATTTATAAGTGGAAGTTACCTTTAAGCCTTTAAGATTTCCAGACATGAACTGATTTTCCTCAATGTAGAAATATAAGATTTTGTTGAAAACCGCATTTTTATTTAATACGTTGTCTCTAATTAGTTTTTGTAGTAATATATAGAAAATAACTTTACCAGAAATGTCTAAAAAATAATCTTTTCATTTACCTCCATTATAGTATATACACATTGTATATACACTGTTTGCTACCTTCACAAAGAAATGGCACATCGTCTCAAGGAAACAATGTATTTTATACATTTATACAACAAGGTAGAGCTTTCCCTTCTATAGTCTCTTCAACGCAACAGTACACTCACGTCATTAGTATGTGCCTGTCACAAATTGAAAATTCGTATTAGAGTTAGACAATTTTTCCTTCCCTTTTCATCAAGAGATAGAGTGCTGTCTGGCAAGGTCGAACACCTAACCGAATCAGCCTGACAAAATCGTCCGAATGTCAAACGTCTGAACAATTCTTCAAAATATTAATTACAGTAACTACAGGTTATAAACCACGAGATACAAACAATTTACTTTTAAAGTTACAAAAGCAGTAATAGTTATTCTGTGGTTATAAAACGGCAAACGTTATCTGAGCGATTTAATTGTTTTGATAAAATTTTAATTCGCTGCTAATTATTACTCTGATTCAAAATGCCGAAGCCAGTCATAACAGATTGTGTTTCTGATCAGATACTTCGAAGACGAACGCGATAACGGAGTAAAAATTACCAGTAAAATTATTTAAGAGGTAAGTATGGACAGTCACTAAAATACCTCAGAAAATGAAAAATATAATTTTAGATTCACCGAAAAGATACCATCCTTTTTCTAAGGGAGTGACGAATCAAGATCCTCTTGATGTTAGCTCTATCAGAGATCAAATATATAACGTGTATAAAAACAGTGACTAGTTTTTTGAACATAAATTTAATTTAATAGAATTATTTCAGAGGAAACTCTTAATCTGAAAAGTATCCATAAAAGTTTCTGAGATATGCAACCCTTTGAGGGATGTAGAGCATCCTTAAAACCATATAATAAAATAAAGGAAGATTTATTATTTAAATATGTGTATTTAAATGACACATGAATATTTCAGGAGACGAATATAATCAATGGTCATTCATAGCAAGATTATAATAAAAATAGTGTTAATACAACAAAAGTTACTGGAATAGGTTGAAAATATTGATTAGGTTTTATTATCCATAACTTTTATTAATAATTCACTGTAGATATATTGTTCTTCATGCTGCAAACAGGAATGGTTAATAGCACTTTCGGTTTCGATGAATTCGATCAGACCCATTAAAGAAGAAATTGACAAATGATGGAATTGTGAACAAATGCTAACAATGATAACTGTGGGAAATTTTATTGTAGAGTGTGATAGTTTTATGTGCTCAAATATGTGTGTAATGGTTCACACCCTAAAGTTTAACCAAATGCTCATATACATAAGCATTTGGTTAAACTGTGTAAGGAGAGGCAGAATACTAACTGTTTTGTACAACAAAGTAAAGAAAAATACAGGGATATCAAAATAATTTTACAAGGAAACACTGTATCGAAGGAAATAAGAACTAAGCGTAAAAGGTCTTTAATGAAAGTAAAACATATTACTTGGATATATAATTGTTAATTACGCCTCCAGAAGATATAACTAAATGCGCCTGGAACTATTGCTCATAGGTGGTATGGGAAAAAATCAAGGTAAATATAATAAAACAATAAATTAAATAATTTAATATATAAATTAATTATAAATTATTTGTAGTTTTAAGTCATTTGATAATATATGCATTAGATATACTGTAATGTTAAAATAAAATATTTTATTACAGTATTTTTATTTTAATATTATAATTTTGTATTTTGTATTTTATTTATATTAGAATTTTGTTGTATATCAATGCCAAAATGAACTTAAACTCAGAATTGATGCTGCAACATTGCGACGTTTTGACGTCATTGTCGGATGACGTGTATTCAATGCTGTTTTGAATATACTATATATTCCTTTCAATGCACGATTCAATAACTTGAACCCTCCGTTCTTATGATCTCAATTGGTTTTAGCAATCTATAACATTGATTAGCAACTGATGTCCATAAATTAGATTTGTAATTTTTATCACTTCACTTGTAATAATTTCCACCTATACAAAAATTACTAAAAAATCACATATAGTGTATTTGAGATTCTGAAGTTGTTACAGTTCTGAAAATAATCTTACTTATGATATTTTGTTATAATGTTCGGTGGTGTAGTACTTTAAACCCATTAATACTTTGTTGATTATTGACTCTTGGCAATTATATTTAATTAAATTCCATTTGAAAATGGTTAGTGAGTCTTAGGTTTTGAAATAGTTGTTTAAATATTTCATACAGATATTTATTATTTTAATTAATGTGCTATTTCAAATACATTCCTGGTCTTATATTGTAGATACTGTGAAAACAAGCTTTAAACAAAATATTTTTAAATTGTTCCTTTTAATCTGTTATGTGGGAAACATTGACTGACTTAATAAATTGTGGTCTAATTTCGACCACCGGGCCATCACTAGTATTACTAATACTATTAACCAAACAAAATATTAAATGGTTCAAGAGGTTCCAGAATAAAGTATTGCAAATCATCGTCGATGCCCCATGTTACGTCTCCAATAAATTGATTCAGCGCGATATCCCCTTAGAACCCATAACGAGTGTGATTCGAAGTGTTAGTGCGAAGTACTCTGAAAGACTATTAGTGCATTCCAATGCACTTGCCATTGGGATTCACTAACATAGTTTAACGTGTAAAATGACAGTGGAGTCCATAGGCTCAAACGCAAACTACCATACGAACTGATTAATAGACACAGAATGAGATTTAATAATCTCTAGAATAAGTTTGAATAGTCTTTAAAATAACTTAGGAAAGTATCTAGAATAAAATTTAGACCATAAGTTGTACAGATTACTTACTGAAGCGATCTTCTACATGTCAGGATAGTTATATTATATAGCGGAAATTATATAATAATACTTATTGCCCACGGGCAGATTGTTGAAGATCTAAGAGAACTATATAAAAAAATATTTTAAGCTTACTTGTAGCCAACCACAACACTTCTTTGAATCGATCTGATCCAAATTTAAATTTGTGTTTTCACTTTTTATATCAACGACGATAAATAAATTTACTGACGATTTTATCATCAATTTATAAGTTGAAGTTACCTTTAAGCCTTTAAGATTTCCGGACATAAACTGATTTTCCTCAATGTGGAAATATAAGATTTTGTTGCAAACCGCATTTTTATTTAATACGTTGTCTCTAATTAGTTTTTGTAGTAATATATAGAAAATAATTTTACCAGAAATGTTTAAAAAATAATCTTTTGATTTACCTCCATTATAGTATAACAATCGTAGACTTAATTTCAAAAAGCAACATTTTGATAAAGCAGAGTTAATACAATTTTTAATTTAGTTATAAGTGCATACATGTGTATATTTTATACTAAGGTTATCTTCGCTTAATAAGTTTTGTAATCATTATCGAATATCAGAATTGAATGAAACTGTTGAAAAGATCACTTGAACCGAACTTTTCGATTGTAGGCCGAACCAACCACATTCAGTATCCCTATGGAAACCCGTCTTTTATATCTCCCTTTTACCTGGTCGCGTTTTATATTATATCAAGTTTAAAAATCTCCACATATAGGGACATTGGGTCTATTCTAATAATGACTGCTATACAATTAAGTACCTCCGCTAAGCTTAGACTGTACCCTCGGCACAAATTAGCTGCCCATTGTCCACTACGCATTCGACGTTGCTTTTTGGTAATCAGCGTTATGGTAACCTTTGATGTATTTTGTTTCCGTACGTTGTAAAGCTATCGACTGGTCTGTTCTCTTTTGTACGAGAGGTCTGGGGTTAGAAACACGAGTTGATTAAGGATACCTTTGAAATGTTTGCCGAGATTCGAACTAATTAATCAATAGACTTGTATGGAATTTGTTTACAGCGTTAAATATCTAACATTTTACACTGAAAGTAGCCGTGGCGATTAAACAACTTCATGATATCATTAAATACTAGTTTGAAGAGAAATCGACTCTTTTATGTTGACAGAATGTAACTTGTGTAATTTTAAGGTTAATATCAGTAGAATAAAATTACATATGTATCAAATCAAAACATTATATACTTATGGTTAGTGAAATCTGACAGGAGGTTAGGTTAGGAAATCTGATTAATGAATCACCGACACACTTATCACCGTAATTATAACAATATTTAGTCATATTTCATAGCATTTAATTACTGGACTATTCATTGGACATATTGGACGTTCACTTTTTCCCTTGTAATAATATATAATTTTACGAAAAGGACTATAAATTTTACCCTGATGTTTATGTCATACTCATTTTTATCGGATATAAGTTGTTAATTCTAAGAGGTATCTCTAACCTACACTATTGTATACCCAATTTCGTTACTTTATTTTATTTTAGTTTGAAGAATATATTTTACATCCACAATTCCAACAGTGTTGAATATCTCTCCTGATAAGGATAAGGTATAATAAGGTATAAGTTTGCGTGAAATTTAATAATATGTAAAATATACCATTCTAAAAACGCATTTATTTTATTTAAGTAAATTTAAATATTTAACTATTGTACAGCTAATTCGTTCAAAAAGTTAGAGTATATTTAATGTTTCTATTTCTATGGTAATTCTATTTCTTAAGCGTTATAGCAAATACGTTAGTGAATGTTAAATTATAATTATTTAGTTGAATTATATAAAAATTCTATTTAAAATATATGAAATAGAGGGAGCGTAATATATTTATTTACCTGTCATAAGAATATTAATTATTTAAATAATTTACGAAGAAGAAGAATTTTAAATATGTCTACCTTTAATTTAGAACCTTAAAATGAATCTAGAAATTTAGAACAAAATAATCGGCACAATATTAGTTTTGAATTATTAAATATCTGAAACATGCAGAGTTTTAAAACTTTTAACTTATATAACAACATTTTATTGCTAGCATGGATGTTTCCTAAATCCAACTTTGTGTGCTTTTGGTAGCATTCAGCTTTGGCTATATTACAATCGGTAATTTACTTACTAAGTTACTTTTACTCGCAGTCCACTAAAATATGTGAAGGAAAGCTTCTAGTAGTTACAGAATGATAGCCAATCCAACTTATCTTCTTTTATGATAAATATGTTGAGTGAGTTGTGTTAAGAAAAATTAATTCAAAATAAAACAGCTTTATGGTTCCGGGAAAAATTATATAAACTGGTGCCGTATCAGTCACGTTATCGTCAAAAATACATATTTATGTTGATAATAAATTATAGCCGCAATGGCTATACCTATAAAACTTGAAAATGTCTTTAAAAAATATTAAATAATTACCTTAAACTTTAAATACAATCAGCTTATATAAATGTATACAATAAATATATATCAATATTTCATATTTGTTTTATCTGAAATGTTGTCTACAGGGTCTACAAAAAATTATTGCCGTATAATTATTTAATTTCAGTTTATTTATAATAACATTATCGTTTCACAAATGTTCATCCATGCAGGATTTGAACTTACGGTTATCGCAACAAGAGGACCGGCCTTAACCACTGCACCAATTACGTGAACTATTTGATTTTTATTATGAAAATTATGCTCAACACCAACTCAGTACTACGCTAGTAACTCATTAAATTTCATCTCAGTTCATTATTTTATTATACGATAAGCTAGAATCATATGAAAATGTATCCTTTACAAAGAAATGTTTTAAAACATGATACAATATATTTTTAATTTATACATTTTTATTTGACACTTGTCCATCTCGAAAGTAACAAAAACTTTTAACATGAAAACAGGATATTTTCATTCCTATACATTAAAACTTATATAGAGTATATATAATTCCGCATATGTCGCTTTCTTTTACTGCCATATTTACGTAACATCCAGCGCGTTATATCGGCTATAATTCGTTCATATACAACAAAATACTCCTACAACCCTGTCGCCGCAATAAAAATTACGAAAGCACACAGAGGGAAATCGAGAGATATGCGAATAACTTTATGTTTATGGAAAATTTATCCGCAGTCTTAACGTTTTATGGCACATTTTAAAACTTAAAACGGTCCCCAATCTCTATATAAATCTAGTGGAGCTTCGCAGCCATTACTTTCAGGAAAATATTTAAGCTCCGAATGCGACGTGTTTTTTGTTTAGGTCGCTCGGTGGAAAAACGGCCATTCGTTCCAGATATTATTTTTATTTAGATAATTCGGCTTAATCGGTTTTGCGCTTTGGATATACAGGTGAATTCAGTTAAGTATTTATAGACTATTTTTGAAATACCACTTTATGATAATTCTACATGTTTACTTTACGCGAAATAAAAGTTTTTTATGCAAAAATATCGATTTGAGAGAAAAATTGTGTTTAAAGTAATGAAATTATTAAATGCGCGTTAAAACGCTCCGAATATGCGCGTGACGTAGTTGTTTTGGTCCCACTGGACGGTTTATATAAGTACAGGTCTACATTAGAAGAATTTACTATTTTAAGTATTTTAATTATGTCTAAAGTGTAACTAACGTAATATGGAAGTAAATAACACTGTTGATAATATTTGATGTTAGACCCCATTTGATTTTTTATTGTATATATAAGTTTTTAATAATTTTGTTCCTATTTGGGTCACCAAATAATATGTAAAATTCTATTGAATATAGTGTGACTAGTTCAGTCATATAAGTGTGCATGAACTCTATATATTTGTTTATACAAGATTCGAATGCTAACTAGACAGAAGAACTTGGGCTTCCAACTGACGTTACTGAACAATCACATTGTTTTTACTCCTTGCAATGTATTTTCAAAATGCAAAGAGAAATATTAATTAAATTCAAGCCTTCAATAAGAATCAATCAAATCCCATTATGGTTAGATTACGAAAGGAAAATCATAGGAAAAAAACTTGATATGTTAAAACATGTCTAGATACAGATATTATAAAGTACTTGACGAAGCATTGTAGTTGCACCTGCTTATAAGATTTCTATAATATTGTTAAAATGAGTCTCAAAATTACAATTTGGGCATTTTATTTAGCCAAATGTTACAATTAATTTAGTTAATTTGATACAAATGTATAGAAGTTAAACCTTTTTTGTGTTGGAGTAAATAACATTGTTGATAAAAATATTTTTACTTAAGGTTCGTGAGTATTCTACTTATTCGTTATTTTGTGTCACAGTAAAATATCCATCTGTGAGATGCATATGAGTGATAAAATATTCAGGGCTTAACAGAAAGAAGCGGTGGCTTATTAGAAAGACTGCACAGACAATATTGCTGCCCTAATTCCATTCTTATATATCCAAATACTTCCTTTCTGAAAAAAAAGACCAAAGCCACAGTTTTGTTGGCTTAATACACCAAATTTTCAGACAGAGTTGAATTTTATTAAGGTGCGTTTGAAGTCCCCTTGATGCTATAATTTGATCGTCGTGAGATGCTAAGATAATCGGGCATATTAATTCGTATATTTCCACAGTAGTGATTTTTCTAGTCAATAGATCAGCAGAATAGAGGAGACACAATATTGAAGTTAGTACACTACCTGGAATACCTGAATGTATTGAACGTAGTGTCTATGTGTATAACTCTCTATCTGTTTTCTGCAAGTCTATCTGGATTTCAGAAAATGAACTTGCGGATATAGAAGAAAAGATAGAGTTATATCCAAGAATGCAGGTGGCTGCATATCTTTTAGCATTTATATCTGTGTTTATTTTGTTTCAAATTGATGTTCAGGAATAATATTGCTATTTTCAATTACAGTATTAGGCTTATTGATGTAGAGTTTTTCAAGAATTTGTGAGATTAGAGATGATAATATCGTAGACCGCGACTTTTTTTCGGCTGTGAGAATCATAATGATTTCTGCCACTTTTCAAATGCAAACATTATTATTTGTTTTAGTTCCTTCGCAGAAGTTATGGGAAATTTAGAGAGGCGGTAATTTAATTTATTAATATTTCTTGCTTGGAATAGTTTATGGCTAGGAGTCGCTGAGCACCAGAACTCCACTTAACTGCGCCAAGAAACGCTTCGAGTAACTGCGAAACGATTGCCAATCCAACGTCAACCGGTCATCTTTTCTTGATAATTAATCTGGTTCCTGTTAATTATTTAATTTATTATATCAATTTTATATTGCTCAGTTTTGAAACACATAGGCGATACTCAAAGAATATGATAATTATATAATATCAATAATATAATTCACGAATATCAATTAAAATTTAATTGAGTTATAATTTTCCTGATGAAGTAGCCGAATGATATATTATGTTAATGAAGGTTTGATTATCAATATTGAATATAGAAAACTGTGGCTATAGTATAAATAAGTAATAAACATAAAAGTCAGCAAAGAATCTTTTATTGATAAATATAGCAAGTTTGAAAAGGACTATTAAAATAATTAATACTCTGCTTATATCAACAATAAGTAAAATGCTGAAAATTAATAAAACAACATGCTACAAGTTATTCTAAAGGTATTGTAAATATTGTAAAGATATACCGTAAATGTTTTATGAATAAAAACTATAAAAAATTAAACAATAACATATTATTTTATTCCTACATGGATTGAATCGATTTGTCGAAGTTGTGTTTCAATTTATCTGACAAGATAAGATAGGAACGTCATAAAACTTCCAAAAACAAAACTAATCTAAACGGAATTCCGATCGTAAAACGCAGAACTGAGGTCGGCCTGACGTGGAACACGTAAAAAATGCGAGCAATCAAGATTATATGAAACGACCCATGACCAGTCTATGACGTAGATAAATTAAAATCTCGGCTATCACATGTCAACGCGTCATATCGTCCCGAATATACATTATAACCCCCGATGTCTGTCACTTCCGCTTTCCTTTTACTGTCTTCGCAATCTTGATTTAATTGGTCATTTGTCTTGTCGGTTTATGGGCCGATAGAACTCTAATAAAAACGCAAAAAGCTCTCGTAAAAATTCCTTTTAATATAATGGCACAAGGGAACGTAATGCAGGCTTTGTTTTTATTTATACGGAAGCCATACAGTATATATATATATATATATATATATATATATATATATATATTTAGCTGTCGAAGATCTACGCGTATAATACATTGAAATATATCCCTGAACACTTAAAAGCAAGTAAACTGAGAAATACATACGCTTAGTATTATTTACATGAAAGCAGTTGCCAGTCTACCATAAAATGCCCAGTACTGCATTGTGTTCATAATATGTTCATTTAAGTTACTGAGTCAGGAATGTTTGGCAATTGTTGAAACCTATTAAATGACCAAGATATATAACATCTGAGTTACGCAAGTTAAAAAAGTGTCCATTTTTAATACCAGGAAATTCCCCAGGAAATAAACTCAACAGCTACAACCCTATGCGCAAACATCTTTCTTCGAAAATCCAAACGACGCCATTGAGCACATAAATAATATCATTGTGTTACTAGGGCATATGCCTACTAGGTTACTAAAACAGCTTTTGGGCGTAGTAGTTCTACCACACACCAATGTACCTATAGAAGAGACGATAAATAACGTACAAAAGAAGTTCAAACATATCGGAGCAGACCACAAACCAACAAAACATCGACTGAAGCTTGCGACGTACTCAAATTGAAAGATAACTATGACAAACAAACGCTAGGAGCACTTATGGATCCACCTGTATTCCCTATTATAGCGAATCGGATTATAAAAGTCCTATAATTTAATATATATAACAAGCTACAAACTTTTCATATAATTAACCTTAAATAAATAGGCGATACTCTCATAATATTGTCACAATGGAAGTTTATAGAGAAAACGTACTCGTAATCTTGGATGTCTTTCTGCATAAACAACAAAAGCACAGTTAGGTACCATACGATAATATGATCAGACAGGCTATCGGATTCACAAATGAAACAAAAAAGCAATAAAAAGAGTAGAAAAAGCAATCGTTGAGGGAATTGTTACTCATAGAAACAGATAAAACAAAGAGCACAAAATGAAACAACAAGAAAAAAAAGCAAAACCATTAGAAAGAACTTGCATGTAATATATAAAAAGTACCATAGCCAAAATCAGCAATCCTTAGAACAGGAAACTGAGTCAACATTCTGCATAGAAAAAAAGGATTAGTACAATTCTCCCAACGATAAAAACCAAGGTCAAGCTGAATGGCCGAAGAGTATACAGAATTTCCTATCAAAACTGTAAATATATCTATATCGGATAAACCAACACAAGAATAAGCGTATGAAGGCAAGAATATGCCAGAATTACTTCACAACGGGTTGATTTTGGTAACACATAGACAATAGAAATCAATAAATATCCCAAGAATGATAACACGAGAGAAAATATTTATATTTTTTGTCGATATAGCTATTGATATTTTTCTTGATCGATATTTTACATTATTTCTTCAAAAAAATAACGATTCTTTTCTGATAATTTTTAAAATTAAGTACCAAATGTTCTAGAGTAGCAGTAGCTCTAATTAAGATAAGAATATTTCATTATTAAGCCATTCACATTTCGTAAATTGCATATAGATTGATGTGCAATTTTTCTCCACGTATATTTTAAAACTATAATATTAAAAATTAACAAGAATTCATAATTAACATTCATAGACACTAATCATCACGAAATGTCCAAATGAGCTAATTTTTCAATAAATACAATAAAATTTATCGACAAGTATCAAATATGACCCAAATTTGACAAAACTTATTTTGACTAATAAATATATTTTTTGGTTTTATTTAACAATTTTCGATTAAATTATATTTAAGCAATACGAAAGAAAATCACAACGCGTCCATTAGCGGAAATAATTTTCTTTGACCCTTACTAACTTATAACCGGAGCAGCTAGCATCCCATTATTCCCTAACAAGACATTTTCCTCCCCAGCGAGCAATTAAAAGTTTGTCACTGTTGGATACAAAAAAAAATTCTCACTTCGACAGCCGCTAAGCCGTCAGAAACACCTATTTTATTAGTGAAGTGATCTGGGAACGTCACCGCCATTTACCACATACTAATTCATCCTAATTATCGTAAAACAGGTCGGTATCTAAACAATTCTCATGGAATTTTTCGAGGATATTCCGAAATTCACATATAATTTCGAATAATAATTTCAAGAAAAATATAATAAGAAAATTAAATTATTCATACCTTGTTATATTACTTAGTAAAAAAATGTATTTACTATTTTAATCGCTGTCTAGGTAAAAACTCGATAAAAAAATCTAATTTAAATTAACAATTTGTATTTTACAGCAGTCCAATATTTGGTCACGTGGTCATGCAAATAGCTAGATGCTGGTTTGCGGCCCCATTGTTTTTCTCTTAACAAATATATAAAATAACTCCTGCATATACAACACTTAGACTAACGGAAGTATTTGATATTTTCATCCAGTATGTTGTTAAATTTATAAGAGAAAGTTGTCGAGATAACGAGAGAATCATCTCTGTCATAGTTGCAATCTATTATTAGGCGAATTCGTCCTGCACTAATAATAAAAGTATTAACAGTGTAAAAACCTACCCGCTGCTTTTCCTTTCATATAAGGCAAAATGCAAGTTAGATAACTTTGCTTCAAGAAGTATAAATGTGGTTTAGATTTGTTAAACTCAATAAATAATTATTCACTTAAAAATGAAGTTTGTTCTTGAAAATCTGGAACTACAACATCCATTATGAGAGGTACACACACGCTTGAATCAAACAATCGGTGAAAATGGCTCCAAGAAATGTAAAAACAAGTTTTATGTGCGCAGTTTCTCTGTAGTTGTTATATGTTAATCTTTTATTATTAATGTTATAGTTTTATGAACCTAGCAAACTGTGAACAAGCTTAACATTTCTTATATAATAGGTAGGTACATGTATTTTGATTATTGGCGAAAATACGAAGTATCAATATAAACAACTGTTAAACAACCTAACCTAAATGTTAAATTCGGCGATTTTAACATTTCTGAACATTATAGGAAATAATTTTTTTTATTTAGTATTATTCAAAATCTACGGATGCTAATTATGAAACAAAATTATATTTTCGCTATTACTTTTGTTATTTGATTTTAAGAACTCTGCTGCCGAAGTCTATCAAACAATTTTGGTGACGCTGCTCCGTCCCTATCCTAATTCTAATTTTGAGTTTCAACGACTTAGAAATGACAATTTTCAGACAGTTTAACAGTTGATTTAGCAACTATCAAAAAGGTTTACATGCGATGAGAAAGATCCAAAAGGAAGAAAAATATATACCACACCAATTGATTAAAAATCATGAAACATCATGATTTTACAGCTTGTCAATATAAAAAAGAAAACACAAAGAACTTCGACATAAAATCGGAATATTAATGATCATCAAAACTTACTGTCAGGGGGATAAGCAAGTTGCAGTGGATTAAGAGCAGACTAAACTGATCGCCACTGTTATTGCAGATGCCTACTGATGTTATTTGAACAAAATCAAAGTTGTGAAGTTCTGGCGCACCGGGTATACTCACCGGGCACACATTTTCTGATTAGTATCTTTTTAGAGATCTATGACAAGAGAGATCAAAATACCAGTGTCGGTCAATAATCGGTACCAAAACCACCTAGTTCTTTCATCATAGTATCGCCATGCGACCAGAAAGATGAAAGAGATATAGAAAATGATTGAAAATATTTTAATTAATATATTTTTAACGAATACTTTTCACCAAATGCTTTTTTAAAGGGAAAAATGAACATAAATGCCAGCACTTAATAATATGATTTGTAGAAAGTGAATGTTAGAATTAACTTTAAATTGAACAGTTTTAATATGACAGTTATTATGAAACACGTTATTCTCCAAGAATCGCTAACACTATTTTTATAGTTGAGACAAGTTGGATCTTAGAGGCCTATTTCGCTGCTACCTGCGATAATAACATTATTTGAGAAAGTGCTGTTAAAACATACTAAACCCTTTATAGAAGTACCAGATTTTCAGTTTGGATGTTGAAATCACCACCCGACAATCAATCAAATACACAGAGTACAAACGGTTATTGAAAAGGCATTCGAAGAAAAGAAAAACTGTTCTGCAATATTCCTGGACTTCTCACACGTTTTTGACCAGGTGTAGCATTTGGGATTAATATACAAAATGAGCAAATTGCTACCGCAGAATTACTGTCTACTTTTGGAATCATATCTTTTCGAATTCATGCGAATCTAGTTCCACAGGATAGTGTCTTGGAACACTTCTATATCTGTTCTATACTGCTGATATCCCTACAACAAAAGAAACAGTACTTGAAACATTTGCCGACGACACAGTTGTAATGGTAAAAGATGTATATCTGCCTAAGGCTGTAGAAAAAGTACAAGTAGATGTCAATAAAATCTACAAATGGACTAGAGACTGGAAAATACAGCTTAATAGCTCCAAAGCTGTCCATGTTAAGTTTGCGTTGCGGTGAAATGAAAAAACCCTAATTATATCACTTGACGGATGTGCGATTCCTCAAGCAGAATCAGCCAAATACCTCGGAATATATCTCGATGATCAGATAAAACAGAATCATCACGTTGGACAAAAGGCAGAGCAGATAAGACTCAAAGTCAAGCAATTATACTAGTTAGTCGGAAGATACTATCAACTTGACTTAAAATCAAAGAGATTGGTTTTTCAGTCAATCATAAAGCCAATTTGGACCTATCGGGTGCGAATATGGGGTTGCTCTAAAACATCAAATCAGCTAGTAAACCAACGTACCCAAAACAAAGTTTTACAATTAATTACCATACCTTACCCCTATGTAACTAACGAAGAGCTGCACGATGATCTCGAAATCAAATAGATACGTGATTCAAGATAAGTGATCCAACATTTCGCTTTAAAACATGAAATAAGGTAATAATCACAGCGACGTAGAAGCAATACAGCTACTGGACAACACGCAGGAAATCAGAAGATTACGCGAATCAAACCACACGAACTTCTTTATTGTATAAGTATATTTTTAACTTTAGCTTAAGTAGTTTTAGTAGATTAGTTTTATTTTAATTTAGGAAGTACATATTGGTGTATTAATACCGTACTCGTTTTGCTTGTGTTAGAAGAGTGTACAAGCTGTAGTAATAAATTAATTGTAAATTAAGATTATATAAGCATATCTAATGTTATATGTAGTTAATGAAATATTTTTTATATTAGGCATTAATAATAATATAGTGCTTCGTATTTAAAAAAATCCACATTATAAATATTGTATATTAGAATCAACACGCTTAGTAACTACTACTAATTCATATAATATAAAGAAATCTAGAAATAACAATGATACAATACATATTTCCATCTTCGAAAGGTCGATATATAAACATTAAAAGAATAATATTTCAAAAGTTGACTATCAGATTCAACATTGCTGAGAAGTTTAATATGATAATTTTATCTTATATATCCCATTTGACAAAAAGGATGAGCAACTCAAAAAAGATAACGTAAGAGAATTGACATTTTATGGGTCACTCTATAAAATTACTTATAAAAAAAGGGAAAATGAATCTTATGAACGGTTATGCATAATATTTTTTTGATTGAGTTTCATTTTATTACTAATTCAATTAATCTATTAAATAAAAACATCGTTTTTATTATTTGAAAACGCTATATTCTGTCTACCAAACATCAGAACTGTTAAAGTCCATCCCTGTTCCTGCCCATCCTTACAAATCGTTTGTTAAACTCAGAAATCTTAATTATCGACCATTCATTCGCCAGTT
The DNA here is from genome assembly GCF_030347505.1 of Rhynchophorus ferrugineus. Taxonomy (NCBI): domain Eukaryota; kingdom Metazoa; phylum Arthropoda; class Insecta; order Coleoptera; family Curculionidae; genus Rhynchophorus; species Rhynchophorus ferrugineus. The sequence goes on from NW_027472581.1 coordinate 69,589,939, forward strand.
AACGAGAAGAGGCGAAAGCTTCCAGGAGTTTTCTGGAAAGTATTCCGACGTTTCAAGGGAATTTTCATCAATCTCTATTAAACGGTAATTAAAAAACGAATCGAAATACTTCTGGACTTTTAATTGCCATTAAAAGTAATTTTTCTTTATATAAATTTACTGTCATCAAATATTGTTATTATCGAGTTATTCAGTAATCTCTTTTTATTTAAATTACACCACTATTTATTATATATATAAAATAAGACTTTAAAATTATTATATATTTTGATATATAGCTTGATATATAGATTAAACTTTATTATATATAACTTTATTATATAGTATGCTTCACATATATTTTTTAATTTTAATAGATTTGACCTTTTATGCTTATTCACTCTTTCATTTATATATTCCAGGTTTTAGAAATAAAAAGACTTATATCTCCTAGGTTATTTGCAAATATCAGCTAGATTTTCGACTCCTGGTTTTTTCGAAAATTTCTTGAAGCTTTTAAAATTTTTTGGACAATTCTCAAAGTCGGTAATAAAACCGCATTCTGCATGATTTTGTATATCCATACATATCGTGTAGATTTAACTCATTTATCAGCAAAAAGGCCTGCGCTTAGTCTCTGTTTGTTTTTCTAATTTAGGCTCTTGTATATTAATAACATGAAGTTTTTCCAATTCTCCAATTCCACTTTATCATTAAGTGAATTACTTTAACTAGTAAAATATGTTGTATAGTTTCAGTATCCCATTCATCCCCGCATTTTACTTTATTAATAACCAGATTTTTAACTGCATATCTTATTATTATTACAGATTTATCCAAAAGACAGTATCAGTTATCAAAAGGAATGGTACTCCGATACTGACAAATATCTTTACTCAGAGTTTTGGAGTTTCCACCAACAGACATTTTTTCTACATTATTTCTAGGAATTAAACATGTTTATAAAATGATTAGAATAATGCTGATATCCTTTATTTGCTACTATTTACTATTTCTTATTTTGATATTTTTCTAAATTTTAGTAGGCTGCTGATATTTGGAATAGCAATAACAATTAGTATTAGGGTTATTCTTCCTTAGCAGCCACTATAATTTCTGGTCTATTGTGGTTGACTCGTTGGTCTATATACTGTTTAGTACGGTCCCAACATGTTTTAAGTTCGTAGTTCTCCAAGTTATATTTTAGTACGTGTTGACGGTAGAGAACTTTTTTGGTAGGCGGAGTTATATCTTTTTTCCACCAGCATTTTTCATCATTAACCAGAGCATCTATACTATATATTCGAAATATGAGGGGGGATCAAATATAAACGGTAATTTTGTAAAACAAATTTCTTGATGAATAATAGACACAAACTAAACATTTAATAATTTTTTAATGTAGTCACTTCCATTCTCTATACACTTTTGCCACTGATTTTGAAGCTTGAGTATTCCTTCCTCGTAAAAATTTTGATGGCGAGTTTCAACCAATTACGCTCATTCTCCTCTACGTCTTCATTGTTTGAAATAATTTGCCTCTAAGTGATTCTCTTAAAGGCACAAACAAAATATAAACACAAGGTGACAAGTCAGTTCTATAAGGAGGGTGGTGGAGGGTTTCCAACCTAACCTGTTTTTGATTTTAGGTCAACAACCTAGGAACCCACCGAGCACTAATTTTTCTAAAGTCAAGTTGATTAGTAATGATGGATTGAACACTTCCATAGCTGATACCTAATTTTGATAAAATTTTTAAGTCCTTAACCGGCGATCACTTTCAATAAGCTGTCAAACAACACGAATGTGGTCATTTGTGAGATTTTTTTGTGGAAATCGATCACGGTTTTCTTTTTGACACGTATCCCTGAATTATCTGACCTACGTATACCCTCGACTCTGAGACAGTGTAGCACCCCCAAACTGTGCCTTCAAACGAGTGAAAATTTCGGATGATTTCACTTCATTGGTTAAACATTTTATGATGAACCGAGTACAGCTGCTACCACATCGGTTTCCCTCCTCCTCAAAGAACATTCGAGCATCGAAATATATAGATCGGAATTACGTGCTAAGATAAATAGTAAAATTACCGTTTGCATTTGATCCCCCCTCGTAGTTCCCTGTTATAATCACTTGGTTTTGAATGGAAAGTAGATGTTCTTCCGTCTCTGGATACTTCTTAGTCTTTCCAATACCAACAAACAAATCGACTCCACGCTGTCGATATTATTCTAGCTATAATCGACTGTGTGCCTTTCATGAATCCATTATTAGTATTATCATTAAATATTGCTCTCCATATCTGTAATACCAAGGATTGATAAATCGATTTGTTTCAAAATGCATTCTTATTTTATATGTATATATGAACATTTATTTTATTATATTTCAGTGATAATATTTATGATTGATCAGTTATTTTGCTACTTTTATCTAAAACGAGTGTTGCAATTTAATTTAAGATTTTTAAAGCGCAATCCTTAATAGTTCAAAAATCACCATAGGAAAGAAGAACGTAACTGTGAAGATACTAACCTAACTTTGGGTTAATAGAATATGTCGTCGTCGGTAATTGTCGTCCAACATACCGTTAGGCGCACAACATTGAAGTAGTTCGAAACAGATTTATTCTGACACCTCAGCAGCTTTAATTCGGTACCATAGTCAATAATTACACTTTTCAAGAAGCTATCTACAGCTCATTCCAACTACGCAATTCTGGATATAGACAGTGACTCAATAACATTGGGTTGTGAAACCGGAGAGAAAAATGTATCCAAAATGAGGCGCTGTTTAAGTTCTGATTGAAGTTGTCATGATTTGTCAAGGAATAACAATTAATGGTGCCTACTATCATGACAAGTTATTGCTGCAAAATATGGATATAGATAATATGCGATTTCATGAACATTGCACATTACTTAAGACATAATTTTATTACTGCAGGATTAATTCTCGATTCAAATCAGGATTGTCAGACTAAATATATATATATATATATATATATATATATATATATATATATATATATATATATATATATATATATATATATATATATATATATACAGAAGATACTTCTGAACATTTTATTGACTATTTTTAAATCCAAAAATTATAGTAGCAATAATATTAGTAATGAATCAATTGATTTTTCAATTTAAATTTCAAAAGTCAAAACCGCACTAAGCCTCTCCGGTCCTGAGTCCGGTAAGTGCGCTGCGTTAGAGTTCTAGGATTTTTAAGCAAAACATTTCATCATAAAATATTTTCTATCATAAGAACATATAACAATAAATGTACTAATTGGATTTTATTGTGATCCCCTTATAGTATTTGTTGTATTTACAACAGATAGTCTTCTTAAGTTTTACTTTTATACTTTAGTTTGAAGAAAAAAGTGGTTGAAGGGTATTGAATAATGTGTCAAGCTTATGGCAACCATGCTCCGTCGATTTCAATATGTGAATAATTAATATTCGGACGAGTTTCAAAGAGAAAGGTGATTCTGAACAGCATAAACAATTAAAAGACGAAGATTTGAAGGTATTACTCGATGAAATAATCAATGGAGATGCGTTTTGGCTGAGCACTTCCCGAAAACGGTCGGAATACGAGCAGAGACACAACAATGTTATTCTTCAGCAGGACAATGCTCAACCTTTTAAGGTTTTAGAAGCGGTTAAAACAAAGTTGCAAATTTTAAAAAGGGTGCTATATCCACCTGCTGTATTATCCAGACCTTGCTTCTTCTGATTACTACTTGTCCCGACATATGAGTCATGACCTGTCTTCACTTCAATGAAGATATTAAAAATGGTTCGATTCGTGAATAGCCTCAAAAGATATATATTTATTTTTAGATGGATTCCAAATATCATATCACAATATTTTTCATAAAAAAATCCTTTAAAGCTCATTTATAGGCCTAATGTTACGCAAAAGCTTTAGAAACTAAAATTACGCTATAATAAATGTTTTAAAATCTTTTAATGCCGAAAGGGCTTATAAGACAGAGACAGCTCTAGTCTCAAGAATGCTGAAATTCAAATTGTTACATTTCCGTCTGAAACGAAGGCTAGACATGACAAATCCGTCCTCGTATCCTATTGTTCCACATTCTGGCAAGTCCAATCAGCAAGACTTTGCGAACAATACGATTGTAATGATGATTGTCGAGTTTCGAGCGCTCTCCAAAGTAATGGAACATTTTCTTGGTAGCGTTAATGACCGATTTCCACTCAGGTCCCCCACGTCCAATCTGTCAAAGCCGCACAATCATATCAGGTGATTTGGAACTAATGTTATTGTGGTCGGGTCCTAGAGTTTTTCTGCCTTTAATAGAAAGTTGAAAGTCATCGAGGATTCCCTCGGGGATGCCGTTGTATCGGATCGCGTAGATTATTTCCGATTTCCGAGTCAATTGTTATTTAACTGCGATGGCCTTATAAAAACAAAATGTTTGGCCATTGTTAACAAGATCTGTTCCAAATATATGTAAAAATTCTTCCAAATAAGTATACTTCAATACATATTAGTGTGATTCGATTATAACTTTACCTTTATTATTATGAAACCCTCTTAACATAACGGAAAATTATGGTGTGGTACTGAAAATATACATTTAAAACATACAAGTATTAATATATACTGTAATTAAAATATACCAAAATTGAAAAGATATCATAGAAAATATCGCATACAAGACAAAAATGCAAATGCTAGTAAAAGATGAATTTTCTTACTCTAATAAATTTGCCGAAAATATAAGTGTATAAAATATATATTTTGCATCATATTAATGTTTAGATGCAAAAATATAAAGAAGCGATTTTATTATGCAAGACTTGAAATATCAGCAAAGGTAGTTTGACGATGACGATTTAAAATTAGCATTTGATTTTCGAGTGCCGCCTATAAAAATGATCAAAATGAAAGAGTTCGTCACAACGATGAAAAAACTGCAATAAGTTCACAATAGATACAACACTTTCTTATCAGCCCATAATAACTATAAAGCTTGTTTTGTCAAGTGGAAGGTGCCATGGAAAGTGATAAGAGGCTCAATCCTAAAAATCTCCTGGAATTGATGAAACATTATCACTTAAATTATTGAAGGAACTACCACAAGAAGCAATTTATCATGTTGACATACATATTTTAGTGACCGTCTGAAACTAAAGAACGTTCCAGGAACCCGTGATATCCAAATTATTTGAGAAAAAGATTAAAACATATGAAACCAATATTTTGCCATAAACATACCAGATTTCTAGTTTTGATTTCGAAATCACCACTCAACAATCGGGAAAGTACCTAGAGTAACGGCGGTTAAAGGCATTTGTAGAAAAAGAATACTGCCCTGCAATATTTTTAGGCGTCTTACAAGCTTTTGGAAGGGTATGTAATTGGAGATTGAAAATAAGTAAATTGTTACCAGAGAATTGGGGGATCAATTATAGGGTTGCATCAGACCAACTTATAATCCAACGATGAGAAGATTTCTCCTTAAAAATGAAATAAGGCTACTAAATTTTAGCAACGTAGAAGGAATACAGCTATTGGACCAGTCGCAGAAAATCAGATTAAAGCGAACCAAACCAAATGAACTTTCTAAAATAGTCTCATTTAATTTTAGTTACGAAAATAAATACTGATGTGTTTTTATCCCACAATTTCGTTCTTGCTTGTATTTTGATGCAAGTACAACTGAACAATAGTTATAAATTAAGATATAATTAATTAAAAATCTATTAATTTTAAAAGTAATGCAATCAATGCAAAAAAAGTCTCTAGAAGATGAACCCATAAATCGGAAAACCTGATAATTCTACTGATATTTGTGCACTGCTAGAGTTTATTAATGATATAATCTCAAAAATTCAACAAATTTAAAGACTTATACACCTACAAGAAAAGCTGCCATACTATAACATTTATTGAGGCCTTAATACATTCTTCAAAACCACTTGCTTTTTTGGTCTAAAATATGTTCCCTGAATTATTTGAATTATATGATATATTCTAAACTATTTAATACTATATAATAACATTTTTAAATATACCCTTGGTAAATAGTGAAAAACGATTTTCATTTTTCTATAGAGTGATTTATTAACCGACTTCCAGTTTTATGTTCGGCTGTATATAGTTTTTAATGTATGTTCGCCGATTTCTTTGTCAATTATGGACCGATTTTCAAAATTCTTTTTTTTGTGGTGCGAAAGAGTGCACTTCCTAGGAGGTCCCATTGGAACCAAATAAGGATCTGATGAGGGGAAGTGAGCGAAACCAAGGGAAAACCTCAAATTTCAAAGGCACGCTTCACATATTTTTTATCTAAAATAATCAGATATTGGTGTATAATGTTATTGCTGAACTGATGTGGCGAAAAACCGAAAGTAGTTCAATGGAAAAAAGTCAAACAGTTTGCTTTTCAAGCAATAACTATATCAGGTGTAATGGTTGGAACGTTGAGCTCACACGCGAAGGTCGATGATTCAATTCCCAACAGGGCCAGTACCTTTTTTATTCTAGTTTGATTGAAACATTTATCAAATCACCTATTCTATAACTATATAGCTAATAAGCGTTCCTTATTTTCAATTATTGTTTCTTTATTCCAATTTTTCCTTATGCGGGCTGTACTTTTACTTGGGCTATCCATTGTAATACTTAATAAAATAACTGCGTAATTTATTGAGCAAATATCTATCTGTATTATTCAGACCTTGCTTCTTCTGATTACTACTTGTCCCGACATATGAGTCATGACCTGTCTTCACTTCAATGAAGATATTAAAAATGGTTCGATTCGTGAATAGCCTCAAAAGATACATATTTATTTTTAGATGGAAAAATAGCGGCTATTGGTGGACAAAACCAAACTAACATCTCCTACACGTGTTCCATCCAGTCAATAGTAATCATAGTCAGTCTGTTTTATTTAATCTAGAAATTTGACTAATACCTTTATTCGTTTCCTTTTTGCGTGTTTTCCAACTAATAACTCATTGAAAATATAAAGTGTTATGATATGTTTTCTTCGTTTAGTTATGATGTTAAAGTAATGTTAATATCCGAGACGATTGAATGAAGATTACATTAAATATTTGCTAGTGGAAACAAATTGCAGCTCCTAATAAATATCTCATTTACTTATATTTTACTATATACTTCCATTATTCTCTAAATAATGTGTAATATCGATTTGTCACTTAATTAAGATAATCTCCATTGAAAACATTGTTGGTTAGGCTTGACAAAATATAAAATAAATAAACGAGAAAGAGGTTTCAAAATTTAAATATTGCAAGAAAGGTTGTTTCAGGCTGTTGAATTAAAAACAAAACCGAAAGTACTATAAGCTATGCCCAATTAGTACAGCAGGCATACAATATATTTTGTTTATATCAAGAAAGGACTAAACAAAAACGAATAGTTTGGAAAAAATTCTATCATTTTCATTTCATCATTCTATCATATTATAAGCTATAAAGCTTAGAACAATTAGACTATAAGACCCCGAAATTATCAGGATCCAACAGTAAATAAGTAACGCACTTATTTGAAAAACAAATGTAATTACTTTATGTAATGACGAGTATTCAGGTTCCGCATATATGATAGCTATATTAATTAATTTGATATGTAGTCATATAAGTCCAAGTAGAAGTTTAAATGCACATTAGGTACGATACAATTTTGTTGCTTTTTAAGAGTTTGATTTTTTGTCAGTTTTCTGGAAAACCCATAATTCCCTCACTATATAAACAATTGAATATAAGTTTTACAAGCCTTTTGAAGCCAGTTTTATACCATTAAGATAGTTTTACTGATACAGAAATAATTGGACTTAAACTCTACCAAATGTAGTTTCTTATCGACCGCAAATCCAAGTTATCATTAGGTAACAAGATATTATTGTATAAATGTATAATCAAGCTTATTTGGTCATATGGAATCAAACTATGGGGAAACTCTAGTAAGTCTAATGTATCCATCAAACAACGGTTCTAAAATAAAGTGTTGCATGCAATGTCGATGTTCTGTACTATGTTTCAAATGAAGTGATACAACGCGATATTCCTCTAGAACCAATAACGTGTTTAATTCAACGTGTTTCTTTGAAGTACTTCAAGAGAATGTCAGTGCATCCTAATGTACTCTAATCAGCTAATCAACTACATATGCGAAGTTACAGTGAAGTGCCACCGATCCGATCTGATTACTGGACATATGTAGACTTTAGAATAAGCTTTAGAATAAGCTTTAGAATAAGACAAATTAATTAAAATAGTATTTTATAAAGGAGATCACTGAGAAATAAATGTGATCAAACGACTCTAATCCTAATCTCCTTCAGTTCTGAATGAGTCACTTAATAACATAAACGCTTGATCTAGCGATGTCATCATAATAAATAACTATTTTTCAATTATTAAAATCTGGTCATTTTTTTATTGTCATATTTTTTGTTTGTTTTTTATTTAAATATCAGGTTTGAGCAACTAGTTATAAACAACATATTTGTAAACCAACCTAATACTTAGCATCATCTTCCTTGCCGTCAATACGGGCTTTACAAAACTGTCAATAGCTTCCCTGCGTTTTACACACGACGTTTTTTCCTTCATAACTATAAAGCTGTTTAACCTTCACCGCCACAAACGAAGTAAATTGTGATAGTAAATGAACGACGTTACGTATATATCTAGAATGGGCTATAGACTCGATAAATTTAAGACACCCTATAGCAATGGCTTAAAACCTATCTCTTAAGAGAAAAATGAATTATTTTCCCCTAATTTTATATTAATTAATAAACATCAAGATTGCTTAGAATAGTCTGAATAATTCTTCCCGAATAAAAAATAGTGTTATGCCAACATGAGCACAAATACAAACGTATACGTATCTTCCTAATATAAAATCAATCAAGGTTCTAATTAGGCTATCGACCTAACGCCAAATATATCTTAAGGGGCGTCAGACTGAGTAAAATAGTTATAAATTCTAGTTCAGCAAACGGATTGTATTTTATTTCGAGCTTCTTCGAATCGAAAACTTTTCGAAATAGTCAAAATAAAATCGCAGACATTCTTAGGCGACATAAATTATTAGCTCTGGCGTTTCGCGCACTATCTGGATCCAGGGGCATATTTAAAAAGCAGTCCGGGATAGCACAAAACGGCACGTATTTAATAGAGTTCTACCACGTTGTGGAGTATTAACGTTATACGGTATTATTTTCTTTATACATACATATTATATAGTATTATTATATATTATATAGTATTATTATATATTATATATTATATATTATATAGTATGGCCAATTCAATAATTTTGTACTGATTGAGAATTCGTAAACCAACCAGCTTATTTTTTTGTAGGTTCGAATTACCACGTTATATTAAAATTATTTTTATATTATATTATATATATATATATATATATATATATATATATATATATATATGTATTAATTACTATATTATATACTATATTAACTCAATCTCCTATTTATAAACATTTCATTAATCACATCTTTCAACTTAACATAGATGCACCGCATCGTCTTGTATTTTGAATAACCAGAACCAGAATCAGTTGCGCAATATTCTTCAGATAATAGCGACCACTAGGATATACGAGGATCCCGTCTGGACAGAGAACAATTGTAGTAAAATTGTTTGTGAGTATGGGCTCTATCTGGGTACGCCAGTTTGCCTTTTATTACCTTCTGAATAGCACTGCTTTTACCCAGATTTTCATACAACGGTTTTCGAAGTTCAACAAAACTCGCAACAGTCGATGGCCGAGCAACTGAGCTACTTTGATCGGGCTTTTGTGGTAGTACACTAAGAACTCCAGGCTTGTGTCCAAATTTATGTAAACTATGTTAGTTTACAACAACTTCACACCGCTTTTGGTGATCTCACAGCCTAAACTGCGCTGGTTGTACCAGACATTTCCATGTTGTACCAAGTAATTCCCGAAACATTATGTTTCTTAATTATATGTTTATTAATTATAGCTAGAGGTTCTTAAGTACCCTTAATGATGATCTTAGATAATCCCAAAAGAGGTCCTGTCTTACCCAGTCTTGTTACTGGCGCAACTAGAAATCATATTGCCGAAGTTTACACTCTAGCCTTTTAGAAAATCACTATTACAGTCAATTCAAAATAGCAGTGAACTCGCGTCATTATCTTCAAATCACCATTTTCTTTCTCATTTTATTCTAACATAGTCTAATACATTCGACCACGTAACCGATTCAGACTACAAAAGTCGTTCGATTGTCAAATGTGTGCAAAATTCTTCAAAATTTTACTGATAATAATTACAGGAAAACTTAACAAATTAACGGAAAATATTGCGGAAACAGCTTGTTTTGATAAATTTCGAATCACTGCTTATTATTACTCTTGCGAAAATGCCTAAGCCATTTGTACCAACATTTCAGAGCAAACTGTTAGTGTGGAAAGTACCTCTAGAGAACTTAGTGATATGAAGCTGTTTGAGGAATGTAGTACACACTACATGTGCACAAAACGTACACAGATAGTAACAGAAGATTATAAGGAGAAATACAGTGATATAAAAATGACTTGACAAAGTAACACTGTAACGAAGGAAACAAAACCTATGCCTAAATGGTAAATATACTCTATAACGAAAGTAGAATATATAACTTGGATATACAATTGATAATCAGGTATATTAGGGCTCCAGGGGATACCACTACATTAAAAAGTGCTATTAGAGATCTATCTCATAGGTGGTGTGGAAAAGAGTTCACTGTTAATATAATAACTACCCTAACCTACAAACCATTGTGACCCCATAATTAGAAGTTTAAGTCCTTCGATAATGTATGAATTAGTTGTAGTATAATCATGTTTGATAACATAATTTTTGTTTCAGTATTTCATTTACATTCAATTTTTGGTATATATCAAGGCCAAAATGAATTAAATCTCAATGTTGATGCGGCAATATTGCGACGCTTTGACGTCATGAATTTAAATTACATATTGAACGGGTTATTGACAAACACGAACATAAATTTATGACCAAAACCCAGTATGATTCGAAGACGAGACTATTGCAATTATATGTAAATGTAATTGTAATTGTAAATTGTAAGAGTGTTGTAATATAGAATATTAGTGGAATTATTTTTACCAAAATAATACCAAACATGCTTTAAATTGTCCTTTATTTTTTAAATATTTTTATATACTTTATGTTTTGAAGTATTGAAGAGAAGGAAATCGACCAATTGTTATCTTACGAGATTAAAAAGCAATATGAATTTTCATTTAACTATATTGAAAATAATTGCTGAAAAATATGATATTAACATTCATACCATCTGTGACAATGTTGACGTGCGAAGTATAGAAACAAACATTTTACGTACATTTTAATAGGCATTTTAAATACCATATAATTAAAACCATCTGCAATAGATCCCTATCGTTGGTCCGCCGTCAATTCCATTATAAAGTTTTATTTTAGGGATTAAATGTCAGTCGCCTTCGTGAGATGTACAATTTTTTTCTTTAATACACATAATGGGATAGTGTTTTTGTCAGGATTGAAAACGATATGGATATCGAAAAGTGAAAGGTATCATTATGTTGAGTACGGTGCAAATTGGAAGTGGGGTGTTTCAAATCGTTCCGTACGTTTCTCTGTAGCATGTTATTTTACTGTGACACGCGATCGAAATCAAATTTCTCGTCGTAATTCGGTTCCGATGAAAATAATGTGACAAAATCACATATTCCGTCAAGAACATGAACTCATTTTGTCATTAAAACTTTATCAAACTATTCGAAGCAATATAGACGGAACTATTTGCTTTCTATCTTTGATTACTATAGCAATAAAGCCCTCTATGACCTCGATAGCTATTTCCAGATATTTATTAGCGCTATTAACCACAGGCACCATTACAATAAAATATTCCAGGTATTCAATGTCAATAGGCTGGAAGTATAGTAAACTTTTTTTGTAAAAATTTTTGCATTTGCGACCGATCTCCTCATAGCATTTACAGATATTATCTAGATTAGATAGAAGAAAAATATTTTTTAGAGAAATTTGTACGCTAACTTTTCTCTTTAGGAATTATGAATACTCTATTGGAATAAAGTATTATAAAATAAATAATATAAATAAATAGATAAAAAATAAAATTGCTGAAATTGGATGCTCCTGATACTAGGGCTTTAACATAACAGTTATATAATTATCTGAAATGCCCGTTGTCGGGAACATAAAGGAAATATATTTTATTCTATTAAGAAAATGTAAGGTTTTATAAACCAAGGAATTATAATACTGAGATATAGGGCCCAGAAGTAGTCTTGTAATCTAAGAGTTTAATTTGCCGACAAGTAGCACCGAATCTTGCTGCGGTTATTATTCGTTAAAAAACAAAAAATAAATGAATGTTGTTGATCTATACTGCAGATATCCCAACAACAAAAGAAATAATACTTAGAACATTTGCTGACGACACAGTTAAAATGGCAAAATATGTATCTGTCTAAAGCTATAGAACATGTATCAGTAGCGGTCAACAAGATCTACAAGTGGACTAGGGCCTGGAAAATACAGCTCAATAGCTCCACATTTCTCCATATTAATTGCGTTGCGGCAAAAACTTAATTATATCATTTGACTGATGCTCGATTCCTCAGGCAGGATCAGCTTAATACCTTGGAATATATTTCAATGGTAGGTTAAACCAGAAACATCATGTGAGACAAAAAGCAGATCAAAATAGATTCAAAATCAAGCAACTGTACTCGCTAGACACAAAATACACAAAATTTGATCTAAAATCAAAGAGATTGTTTTTTCGGTCAATCATAAAGCCTGTTTGGGGTTATGGGGTGCAAATATGGTGTGTGTTTCAAAACATGAAACCAACTAGCAATCCAGCGCACCCAAAACAAAGTTCTACGATTAATTACCAATGCTTATCGCTACGTAACCAACGAAGAGCTGCACCATGATCTCGGAATCAAATGAATAGACGAACTGATCCAAGATTTCGCCCTAAAACATGAAACAAGGTTTCTAAGTCACAGTAACGTCGCTAAACAATACAGCCACTGGACAACATGCAAGAAATTAGATGATTGAAGTGAACCAAACTACATGAACTAGTTTAGTGTATAAGTGTATTCTTAACTTTAGCTTAAGTAGAATAGTTATTAGAGTTATAATTAGTTATTTTAATTTGGGAGACACATACTGATGTATTAATCCTGTACACGCCTTGCTTGTATATTAAGGTAAGTACAACAGAACAGTAGTAACAAATTAATTTGTGAAATGAGATTGTACTATTCATATCGAATGTAAGATTTAATTAATAAAAAAATGTGTTATTACATAATCAAAATATAAAATATACAAATAAAATAAGCAATTTTGTTGAATATTTTAACAAAAATTTGTCTTAACATATTTCTCATATACTTAAACTATAACAAAAAGCAAACAAAACAAAAAATCTAATGAAATTATTAATCATAAAAAACATTTTTCTCGATTATTTACCCATCATTCCTTGACAACTTAAAACCTTTTTATTACCGTTTTCTGATTTATCCGCTGTACGGCTTCATTAGCAAATAGATAATTTCCCCAGGCGAGACACTATTTTCCATTGTTTCATCGAAATTTTCAATTTGCAGAAGTTTCTCACATGATATTTCACGTCGTTGTCGTTAATTCCACGAAATTTGCCCTGGGAGTACATCGTTCTGTTTAAGCTTCCTCCCCGAGGTATCTTTAATTCACGTAAAAGTTGTATTATCTAAAGATTCTACCGTTTCTACCTAATAAACCTGCGGAATTGCTTAATGGAGATTATTATGCTAATGTTCATTTAGATTATGGTCTATGTTTCTCAACTTGTTTTGTTTGAGATTTTCTTACATAAGATTTGTATTTATTAAAACATATAGTTTTATGAAACAAACGAGTTTATATTTGTTGTTTTTACAAAAAAGGCAATATTATTTAAGATGTATTCATTATACAACAATAGAAACAAAATAGGCAAATTGCCAAAAACAGCTTTATCGATTTTCAGAAAAGTTTAATTTTAAATGAATTATAGTATAGTGTAAGTCAATTAAAGAAGCAATTATTTCTTCTTATTGAACTATATATAATATTTATATTCGTTATCAAAGCTTGGCCAGCAACTGAATAATATTATATCTTACATTATTAAGCCTCTTTTAAACATTTTGTCCCTCTTTTTGATGAAAACATAATAATGCCAAACTACCAGTTTGGATTAAAAGGAAAGCACTTGCCAATCGATCAGAACCATCGAATAATGGACAAAATCAAACATTCGTTGGAAGAAAATCAAAGGCCTTCTGCAGTTTTCTCAAACCGTGCAGGACCGAGCAAAACTCAACCTAAACTAAATTAAATGTTTTCAAAATAGTACGTAGAAATATTAGCATCCTATATTGACATCAACATGTCGTTCAGAATCAAGCAAAATGGCGGATATTCCGAAGATTATTACAAGATTATCTCAAGTTAGTGTCCTGGATTCTATACTATATCTGCTCTATATCAATATATACCTAAATGGGGTAGACTTAGGATGGCTACATTCACATATGTTGTACAATTATGAATCTGTAAAACCATATGCAAAAAGAATCTAAAAACTGCAAGCAGCTAGTGATAAAATAATAGACTGAACCAAACCACAGCTAATAGCATTAAAGGAGCTTACATTTATTTCTATTAATTTTCGGTTTCTATTATATTACCAACAAAAGATAAAATCATACCGGCTTTGAACTTATGTGCAAATAAAAACCCATTGAGTCTGAAATCAAGACTATATAGTAGTAGACGTTATGGCTACACAAAAGACATTTGTTTCTTACATTATCTCTAATTCAAATTAGTAAAACTAATTGAAAACGCATACAATACATATCAATAGAGATAGTCCTAAACACACCTTATTTTCGAACAACCAGGGTTGTGTTATAAGATCTCATGCTATTTTTATATATCATATATTCATGTTCATATAATAATGTTCTATAAATGTATATGTCGAGAATATAAAAATTTTAGGTGTGAGAAACAACAGGGCCATATCCAAATCAGTTTTGGTATGTTTCGTAATTAAATAACTAATTTAAATATTAACTAAAAAACTGTCATATATATTTATAAATATATTATAAATATATATATATATATATATATATATATATATATATATATAAATATATATATATATATATATATATATATATATATATTTATATATATATATATATATATATATATATATATATATATATTTATATATATATATATATATATATATATATATATATATATATATATATATTTATATATATATATATATATATATATATATATATATATTTATATATATATATATATATATATATATTTATATATATATATATATATATATATATATATATTTATATATATATATATATATATATATATATATATATATTTATATATATATATATATATATATATATATATATATATATATATATATTTATAATATATTTATAAATATATATGACAGTTGTTTAGTTGATAGTTAAATTAGTTAGTTAATTACGAAGCATACCAAATCAGTTTTGGTATGTTTCGTAATTAAATAACTTATTTAAATATATATATATATATATATATATATATATATTTATATATATATATATATATATATATATATTTATATATATATATATATATATATATATATATATATATATTTATATATATATATATATATATATATATATATATATATTTATATATATATATATATATAATTCTTCTGTCTGGGTGTGTCACTGAACTCATAATCAGTTGGATATATTTTGATTAATTTGTTTGTGCGTGTTTATACGGATTCGAGAACGATTTAAATTCATAAACGAGCCCGGTAGGTGGCGCTGGGTTAGAGTGCCAGAATTTAAACATTTCTCGATTGTAAGAACATATCATAACAAAATCACTAACTGGATGTTATTGTGATCATTTTATAGCATTTGTTTTTTTTTAATTGATCTATTCGAAATTAATTTTTCCATCCAATCAAAAAGCCAATGTCCGGACAGGACAACGTCTTTTGGATCCGCTGGATATACTAGATAATTCGTGGTTGGACACTAATTCATTTGTACTTTTTATACTGAAAATATTATATTAAGGTATAACTTAGCATTGATACAATATGAAGAGCTTGTTTTAAGTAATTTGAGTATTGAGTCGTATTGTAAATACTATCATATTATTTAATGTACAAAGTAATAAATAAAGAATATGCATTAAAATGTTTGAAATTATACTCATTTTAGTCTCAAAATTACTAATGAGTCCAGGGATTTTTTCAAAAATATTTAGTATTATCAAGCATTAATTATTTTGGCCAAAAGGCAAATTTAAATTCATATAACACATTTCAAATGATCACAAAAAAGATACTATAATAGATTAAATGTATGAATTCTCACATGACACATAAAGAGTTGAGCGTTTATCTTACCATAAAAATACATAAAATTAATAGCTTGTGTAATGTTAATTAAGTCTCTTTCAACGAAAAGGTAATTACAAAACGATATACGTAAATTTCGCACCCCAGCATTGTCTACGTGGCAGGGAGGGTGACCGAAATCAAATATTTAAAACGGGAACTGAATAAATCGATTCGGTTCCTCGTTCTCCCAAGAGTTGCTCCCGCTTGACCACGCCGGGACATATAAATTCGATTTGAATCGACGCTGGAGACGCGTGAATAACTACCAACCCTTCGGAATTGCCAATGCGATATGCATGCGTCAAATTTTACTAAATTTTTTCTGGTCTTCGTGTGGTATTAACAATTACATTAGAGAGCAAACGTGCGTAAATACAAAGGAAAACTTATTATATAGTATTTCTTTTTTATATTCATATTTCCGCTACTAAATACTTTTTTTTGACAGTTATGTTTTTTTAGTAATTATAATTTTTCTTTAATACGGTTACAGAAATAATTCCGGTTTTTCGCGCTATAATGAGGTTATACGTCGGAAAGGAGTTTTAATTCAGGAGCATGTGAAAAAAATTAGCCGAGCTAAAATTAAAATACTTGTATACAAAACTATAATATGTTTTTACTAATATATCCAACTAAAAACCAACTGAAACGGAAATCAAGACTATATAGTAGACGTTTTGGACACACAAAAGACTGTTATTTCTTGCATTATCACAAAGTGTAATTAGTTCAATTATTTAACAATTTGTTGAGAATACGGTAATTATTATTTCACTATATCAATAGAGATAGCTCTACACACTTTTGTCATGCAACAATGTATTATAAGATCTTAAGCTAGTTTTAAATATCCTACATAAATATTCATATAATAATGTGCAATAAATTTGAGTTTGATACATATTGAAATATACTCAGAGATAAAAAATTAATTCGTTCGATCATTCAACACATAAATTAATGATTTTCTAAAAATTTATTTTTTCTTTTTTAATTTCTTTATGACATAGTTTGTGCACTGCAGAGCTATATGATTTAAGAATTTAAAAAAAAACAAATTATCAACAAATGACGGGTTGCAGTTGTAGTTTTTTAGTATGTTGGCTTTAAGTATTTAAAGGTATTGTAAGGAGTTTTTACTTCTTTAAGATGGTGCATGCGGATGAAGAAAATATTATAACCCAGACTAAAATGAATTTTTTCGAATGCTTATCTCGCCAATCCTTCTGCATGGCTCAGAAACTTGGACACTGTAACAGTCTGGCATTTCTAAGCTTGAGGTCTTTCAAATACGATGTTTAAAGCAAATGCATCCATGTTTCTCTCCAATATCTTATTAGAAATGAAGTTATTCGTTCAAGATGCAACAGTCATTGCATATTTCAGAAACAATTTTCAAGACAATGGTTTGAACATATCTGTGAGCTATCAGGCCAGAATGACTGCGGCCGACTGTCAACCGTCGGGAAATTTATTGAAGAATATTCAAAATTTTGATTGGTTGATAAATATAAACTCTCTACTAGCGCTGGTTATAGATTGAACCAAAAATTAATTAAACCAAAAATAGTAGTGTCGGATTGGAGACGCAGTAGTTAAGGCGACAAGACAATCCTTCTACTAATCCAATAGTGGCGGGTTCGAATCTCGGGGAGCATGGATGCATTTTATATTTCTAGACAGCACTGTAAAATCCGACAAATATTAATGAAAATAACATATCGGTAACCTAACTTTTAACCTAACCTTCCTAATAAATATTAAATATAGATAGTACACCTATTGACAAACCAGTTAGGTTCTTTAGTTTAAGCATTCAAACTATAATCAAAATATTGCAAATATTAATTAACATATTACAGTAGTCTGGACCAATGGCGCTTTTTCTTCCAATTAACTAAAATAACTATACACTAGACTAAAACATCAATAAATAACTACACACCTGATATTTTATTCATTAGGCCACGTTAAAAGGGTTAAACTCTCAATATCGAATTGAACTTTAGTTTAATTGAATTAATCACTTTTCTAATTAATTTCTTATCCACCATAATTTTTAGATAACCATCCAGTAAACTAAGGAATTGTTAAAAGCACGCAATTTTTAAAAAAAAACTTATATTCGTCAAGTGCTTGTTCAGGCTTGATTCAGAATTTTGTTCAATATTACCATAATTGTTTGAAATTTCTTTAAGAACAAACATCTGTAAATAGTTTTTAAGATATGAATAAGAGGTATTAAGAACATATCCATTATGGCGTCGTCCGTTTAACCTGTTGTTAATTATTCAGCCAAAGGTGACAGATGGCCATGTGACCATGGTATGTTATGCGACTAAACAGAACAAAAAATTTTTAAAACATTTAATTTAGCATTTTTAAACTGCAACAAGTAATAATACATATCAGTGAAACCAAAGAGGGGGAGAGAGAAAGATATAGAGTACATATTGAATTTATCTACAAGCAAACTATTCATATGTCAATTAAAATGTATACTACTATTATCCTATAAAACAAAAAATGATAAGTACCTTGGAAAAAATAAATCAAATAATTGATAGAAAACATCGTATTAGTTATTTGGAAGAAAATCTAAATTATCCGTACATAAGTTGCTGCTGTATAAGCAGATACCATAAGCTACATGGACCTACAGAATACAGTTATGGGGATATTTTGAGGGAAGTAATATAAATATAACACAGGTGCTTCATATTAAAGTCCTGAAAAGTATTGTAGATGATTCGGATACTACAGGAACAAGTACTTATACTGAGACCTTCGGATTCCAATTGTCATAGAGGAAATTAGTAGATTCGTAAAAAGATATGAGGAAAAATTCCACTCCCATGTAAACACCAAAACACCTATGAGTGAACTGAATACAGGTTCAAAAGAACCAAATTGTGTAATATTGCGTAGTTCTGCAGTGAAATGCACTAAGTGTTATAATATAGTAATAAATTTTAAAAAATCTCAAAATATATTTGAATAAAATTTTTAAAATATTTTATCTCAACATATTCCCCAGCATATATTTTCTCTCTACAAATTTATCTTGCCGATTCAAAAATAAGAAAAACATACCGAATTTCATTTAATTCCGCATATATCAAAATTTATCTTGCTTCATATCCAATGTACCTGAAAATGCAACAGATACGCTACCATAGATTATCTGGTAGGAGGGATCAAGGAATCCTCCCTCTCCATAATGGAAACCCATCTCAAGCGGAATGAGAAGGCATCACATACAAACTCGCCAAATAATACCTCATTTCGCACTATGCATTATGTAAATCGGTAGTCGTTCTTTTTTTTCATATTCTCGCAAAATTTATCAAGATGCTCGATGTCGAGACCGAAAAGGGAAATGATAGGGCAATAAAAAGTTTCTCTCGAAGTTTTTCTTAAATCACTTTTTGTTTTAACGGAGAGAAAACAGGAAAAAAAGACTCTGGGAGACTTTTGTTTCGTAGATTATTTTGCATGAACGATTGCGGCGATCTTTTCAAAGTTTACGATAACAGTTTCGTCATTATATTCCCCATTCCAGGCGGATCATTTCCATTTTCTTTTTCATAGACATCGGGATATTTTTTATTTTAATAAAGAGTTATTGCCGATATTTCTGACAAAGGAAAACTTTGGTGAATGAAACTAAAAACTTTTCATTTTTACCAACCATTACGTACCAAGGCATTCTGCCTATCGAGCCTACATTGTTTATTTCTTTATGTTCCTCATTTTTTGTTTCATATTTTTCAATTAATATTAACGTGAAACATTTCTACCCGTAGTAGCCAATATAATATCCTGATTTAATATTTAACTATATATTATTTTGTAAATTATTATTTATATGGTTTAGTTTCATTTTAAAGGTAATTGGATTTTAATATCTGGCGTCAAGTTATTATTTTTTATTTGATTTCTTTTGAATTTTGTGTTATTTTATGTTTGAATAATGAATACATATAAATCATAAATATATTTTCCAGAAGACATCCAACAGACATTTCTTTAACAATAATTATTAGGTTAGTTTATTATTAAAATATACTTCATATTAGGTTAGCATTAGAACCTGTTTCAGTATTGGATATAAGCCGGCTTGGTGGTGCAGTAGTAAAAGCGATGGGACGGTCCTCCTACTGTTGCGATATCCACGGGTTCGAATCCTGCTGAGGCATGATCGTAAATTTATGTTTGTGATTGTTTAAAATTTGCGAATTTTCTAGGCAAGAGTGTAAAATCCTACAAGGAAAATGATCCCAGTCACGTCAGTAACCAGGCTGGGTAAGACCGGATGTCTTCTGGAATGATTTCTAAAGTTGGTCACTTGCCAGTCGGTAGGCTTAATAGGACCGTCGTTCGGAGTCCAGGTTAAACTTTAGGCCCAATCCAAGTAAACCCATAGTTTGTAAAAGGAGACTTTAAAATATATATAATTTATATAAAAATTAAAAATAATGGGCATTAATATATTTTTTAACAATAGTTTTTACTGTATAGATTTCAATTTAACAAAATTAAACGGATACTAAAAAAATTAAGGATTATTGTGAATATTGGGGGCGTAAAAATAAGAACAATATTTGAAAATAATATCCTACAGGAGGAGCTCCCATATTAAATCAATTTTCAACATTATTACGTGAAGATATCTAGCAAGACATGACAAGCGATTGCAATAGGTAACAAGATTTTTAAAGGGGAAGATATAAGGAATGAAAATGAAGAAATTAAACAGGATTCAATGTTCAAAATGGCTACGATATTAACTAAATTTTTAAGTCATTAAAAAAGAAATGGTAATAAAATCGGAAATATTGCATATTTTCAATAACTATTTACTGATGATTTCGTATAAAGCAATTTGGCGTATAAATACTTGAAAACCTGGAAAAAACTTATGTACAGGCTAGGACACAGTCTATACTAGTTGTACCTTAAATAATTTGAAAAAGAAACATCTCCACCTAATCGTAAAATAATGGTGAATCGAATAATTGAAGGGAATGAATAAAAGGTAGCCCTTCATTCCTATAGTTTGCAGTTAGTTATACTGGCTTATAGAAGCCCACTCTGCTGAGCACAGGATAAAATATAATTGTGGAATTTAAGCATAAGACATTAACAAAATCCTTAATTTTAAAGCCACAGTAAAATAAATGTAAACTTTGAACGCACTGAAAATTAAATGTAAATTTTAAACAAAAGTATTACTTTTATATCGAGAGAGATCCTTTGTTCTACGTATGTTTCTTCATATTTCTACGTTGCGTTTTTTTGCAATGTATTTTTTTTAGAAATAATCCCGAAAAATGATACACAGTAGACCAGGCGACTGAACACTATGGTCACAAAGTATTACGACTTCCTCCCTATTACTATATATACAATCCAATCGAGCTGATATGGGGGCTAGCAAAGAATTATTATAATAGATATGCTGATCGGAGGATATTCCAAGAAATCTTTGGATATGTGGAAGGAAGCATTGTCGACCATAACACCTTGGGTTTAGATGAACTCGATAAGACATACAGAGGAAAAAATTGATAAACAGTGGAATCGGGAACATGTTTTAGACATATGGGAAATTAACAGTTCAGTAATTGACCTGGACAGTGACTCTGAAAGTGACAGTGACTAAAAGAATCTTTCAGGATATGTGATAGTGCTATGCAATGCTGTATATTCCCAAGACAGAGTGATGAGAGTGGAAACAAATAAAGGTATGCACACAATTAATTAATAACTAAGTAATAACTGAGTATAACTGTAGAAAATAGTATTGTCGGGTATGAAAGATGTATGTGCATATATATGATTGTAATTTCAAAACTAAACATGAGCACTAGATTAGAATATATGAGGAGAGGATGAATACTAACTGTTTTGTAGATATGGTAAATGCATCAGGCAGAATTCAGTGATCAATTTTATCAAGAATGGTGTACCCAGGTAGTATCAAAAGAAATAAAAAATACACTGATATCAAGATGACTTGACAGGTAAACAAACCATCGAAGGAAACAAGAACTAAACGTAAAAAGGTAAATATGCTCTCTAAGGCAAGTAAAAAACATTATTTTGAAATACAATGGTTAAATAGGTCGATTGGACCTCCAAGGGGATACCACTAGTTAAACTGAACTAAAACTAAGAGGTAATGCGGCAACATTGCGACGTTTTGGTCTTCATCAATTCAGATCACATAAGTTCACTGCTATTTTGAATAGATTATATATACATATTGTGTACTACAATTCAATGATCGATGGAGATTGTAATTAAAGGCTTTCTATTAAAATTATAATTAAGAATTGCATCTTGGTTAAGAAGCAATCTTCCACATTTGGGTCCATAATCGTCCGGTCGGCCTGAAATACGAGCATCAAACCTTCCTGTTCGGAAACTTGATGTGGGAGATCATGAAAGGTTACCTGAAGTTTGTTATTATTTAATTTTAAAATATTTAATTTAATGTTGCAAATATGGTTACAGGTGTGCCAATGCCAACTGCCTGTGCCACTGTCTTCATATTATTAGATTTAAATGTAAAAAAAATCCGTAAATGTTTAACTTTTTATGTACAAACCTGGTCCTGACAATAACGAACACGACAAAAAATAATTTTACAATTTCCACCGAGGCCGTCCTTCCGAAGTAATGGTCGTATATACTTTTCCACGATTAATTTTTATTTGTATAGATTAATTTCCACTCTCTCAATTATGAAAAATGATAAAACAGATTAATAATAATTATTTTCAGAAGCAGTATGAATATAATTGTAATAATGTAATATTTTTCATAAGCAAATACCAATCAAATTATGATATTGTATTAATAGCATCCTAAATGGTTTAGCGGTTCTGGGGGAAGTCGACATTTATTAAAAAAGTTTCGCGGACTCATCGAACCGTGTCGATTTTGATGAAATACCAGCAGGTCGAAGGTTCTTAAGCATCACGCCACATTTACCAGCGGAGTAGAGGTGAAGTGAGGTTCGCTCCAATGACCCCCTCGCATGCATGCTTAATTTCCTTTCGCGTGGCGTCACTACCCCAGTTCCCGGTATTATCCCGGGGCAATTGGGGGGTGAACTCCACTTCCGATCTGGGATATAAAAAAATCTATGCAAATCCGTCGTATTAATAAACATAACAATAATGGGCTTAGTCGAGTGCAATCGGACGGAACATCGCGAATGAATGTTGGTATCCGTTTTATTGATGAGTTCAACAATTTTGTTTCAAAACAAGGTATTAAGATTTAACTGAAATCCGATCCGCTAAATGTAAAAATCAATAATGTATATGTTACAATCACCAGTATTTTCTCACATATTTATCAAATGATCTAAATCCATGGAATTACTTTTATAGGAGTGTTAAACTAAATTTAACTGTAGATATCCAAAGCTATATATTTAGTCCACTTATTGATAATGGAAATATTGTTACAAGTTTTCATAGTTTTTATTTAATATAATATATATATATATATATATATATATATATATATATAGGGATATTATTAAAGTGTTCTGTTATCCTTAAGGAAGCAAAAATATATAATAAACAGTTATATTATATTTGTATCAGAAATCAGTGCCATAATTATCTCTTCTATAACAATACTCAAAGGATAACTAATTTATTTTCTATGTATTAGGTGCAATAGTGTGTGGTGTATTAGGTGTATATAATAAAAATATAAATAAATAGACCGAGACATGGAGAATAAAATTTAACCAGAGTATCAGTGCATATTAAATTCAACTGAGACCAAACTATTCGTATGCTTATGAATATAAATAACACAACTGCCAAACTTCGTTGGAGAGATCATATTAAAAAAAGAAATAAAAACAGAACTGGAATTGAAATGCACAAAAATATATTAGTTATTTGGAAGAAAATCTAATTTGTCCGTACATAGTAAGTTAACATTAACATAATACAAATACTTCAACATAATGCCCTGAAAAGTATTGTGGATGCCCTCAAATACTATAGGAACAATTATTTATACCGAGGCTTTCGGATTCTAACAATAATAGAGGAAATTAAAGGATTCATAGCAAGACCTCAGGAAAGAATCGACTGCCATGTTAACGTTAAACTGTTGCACTTTTTGTATAACACTGAACTGGGGAACTCGGCACTTAAGAGAATCATACCCGTGTAATTTTGTGTAATTGCATAGCGAAGTGTATTAAATACTAAAATCATTAAAAATATTACTAACACTAACTTTGTTTTGTTTTATTAGAAACTAAGTAAGGGTTAATGGGTTTTCCTAGATAAGTACCTAGTTAAGTCACTGTAGGGACAAATTTAAGTCAGCAGGCAACGACTAGTAATAACATAATAATAAATTTAAAAAGTTGCATTCATATATCCATATCAACAATTGTTTAACATTTCTCCTCATATAATAACTGTTTTCCATTTTGTACCACTGAATTATTGAGTATCTAATGATCACGTATCAATCACATAAAATTTGTTTTAAGAATTTATTCAACATAAGATCAGATATATAATTGATATATAATAGTAATTGAAGATATATATAGATATATATATATATATATATATATATATATATATATATATTATTACATTAAAACATATTAAAATATATGCATTATTTTAAGAACTCTCACTAACCTTCTTTAAATTAACAAAATTAATAATCAACAAATTATTATTGATTGAATTGATATTTGACTTTAGCACGTATATTAAAATAATTACGAACACAATTACGTAATGTATCTGTTTACAACTTAGATATGTATATTAAAGGAATGTATGCACATCATCAAATGAACTATTTACTTTTCAAGAAGTTACTTACGGTTCAATGAATAAAAGGACATATCTTATTACATTACTCGTTATCTATATATCATAATATCTTAATATATACCTTAATTATTATTAATGAATACTTCATATAAGAGCTCATATAATCTTTATCTTTTATCCATATTTCTCACCGAATATATATATCGAAGAACAATAAATACACAATAATTCCTTCCTATGATTCCTAAATGTTTATATAAAATTTCATAATACTTTGCTTATTTATTGCAGTGTCATCTTTAAAATAAATTAAAATAACAGCTGTCAGCAAATGTAATTATTTCAAGCTATTATTTTATGTATTTTATGTCAATCATCTTTAAAATTTGTCATCTATGGCTTTCGTTTATCTACTGTATTCGACTTTGTACTAAGTCACACGTGGGAAATAATAGCTCATTAATAAATAAGGAATTGAAATTTTACGAAGCTATTTTATAATTTTTAAAATTTTGTGGAATATTCAATTTAACTGTCGGTGCCAACAAATTAACATAATTTTTACCAACATTCGGCTAGTGCTTTGTTAGGAAATGCATTTACTAATGAAAATCGAAATGAATTAGAAGTTAATACCAATAAAATTTACAGAAATTTTAATTACTTTTAGAAGTATCTCTAGTACAATGTAATGCTATGTCTCCAGAACCATATCAATTATTATCAGTTATTACGCAAGAACAATTTTTCTTAGCTGTTTTGTGTTCACTAGACTTCAAATTAAATCAAAAGCTGCTTGCGAAAATCTAAATAACTTTTAAACAAAGAGGACAGACAATGTTATTCTCGAATATTGTTAATTAGAACGATATTTTCGGATATGGATTGCTGATAGATTAATTTGTTTTTTTATACAAAAAATTTAAAAATTCCTAGTACTTAATTGTCTTTTGTTATAACTTACCATAACTCAGTACCAAAAACAGGGGAATAACCAACCAATCAACACAGCTAAACAAAAAATAAATTCGTTTATTTATGTTTCAACACATTCATTTTCCGTTTTTATATCGTTTTAAATATAAAGTTTAGGGCTTTGTCCTACAAATGATCTGCCGGTATTCTGCTGAGCAGCGCTGCCAGATTTTGATTACAAAAATTACGCGTCCGTGGTTGCTTTACGTACAACAAAAACGACGAATCATTTAAAATATGTTTGGAGCTTGAATAACAAGAGTTGGAGCTAGCAGCCTGTCGGCCATGTCAAATGAAAATATAACCTAAAATATTTGTTTATATGTTTTGTGCTATCGATCTGACGGTTATTCCTAGTTGTTTTCGCATATTTTGTTTTACTAAAATTTATTTCCTAGAACATTTTTTACTTACAAATACTTCCTCAGTATAAGCTTTAATCGGGTACCAAAAACGCCTTGAGGTGCACCCGTTTTCCTTAAAAAGGGACGCATAATTTTCGATAAGCCGATTAAAATATAGAAGATAGAGTATATTAACATACAAGAACAAAATAGATTAACTTTACGCCAGACTAAAACATACATAAAACAGAATTATATTACTACTGAAGAACAGACTATTACTAGTTCCCTTCCTTTCTTCTTTTATTAATTCTTTAATCCTTAATTTTTTCATGGTATCTATAGTAACATCTGTTTTTTGGGAAATATGTTGTTAGAATAAAATTCAGTTTTAATATATCAACATAATAATTTCTGTAATATTGTTTGATTAAAAATCAACTCGAAAACCTTTCATTATAAAATTTCAAACATCCACAATTAGGGACTGTAATAAAATGTACAAAATTAAACCAAGCGAAAGCACCGATCCTCATCCACCCTTTCCGCCAAAGCGCACTTTACGCACCGCAAACCACCTCATCTTTATATTTTTGCTACTACTTCTTCTTCTGCTCGAGAACAATTGTAACATGCAACTTAACGACCCCTTTCCGCGTTGCCATTTTATCAAGCCCTACACGGGCCAGTAACTCGGCGAACTTTCCCAATAAATTTTTTCTAACCGCCAGCGCCGAAGAATGGGCCCGAACACCGGAAGGTCCTTTAGAAATCTTCTGGAAAATAATAACGGGGAAGTTTTCAATGCTTATTAAAATTGGGATTTCACGCACTAATTCCTAATTGGAGATGGTGTTAATTTATGGGCATCGAAGAAAAAGCGTTACTGGAGCGGGGTATTCAACTGTTCTTGTGAAAATAAATTCCACAGTAAAGGAATCTCTATATTGGTTTGATTACATTGTTTATTAAATCATTGAAATTTCTGTTAAAAAAACATAGCTGATATTTGTGGCTTTCAAGTTTCTTGTTATTTCTATTAATGCAGAATACTAGTCTAGAATTTTTAAAAAATCTATTTTTTTTATTCTTTAAGAATATGGCCTTAACATTTTTTAGATTTTAATTATTTTTGGTGATATAGTTATTTCAGCCATGCGACATTTAGAGTGCGCGTGTCTTTACCGAAACTTTCTGGAATATTCTAATCTAGAAATTAAAAACAATAAATTTTTGACAGAATTTTAAGTAATTCGGTTAATAGTATAATTTGAGATATCCCATTAAGTGTCTCAAAAAAAGTAGTTACGAAAAAAATCTGTCTAAGTTTTTGTACAAACCGCACTTTAGATTCGTCGAAAATAATTTTAATTTTGAAAAAACCTCTTAAAGACATATTGTTAAATCGATATTTTCAAATTTCTAAACTAGAATATCCCCTTAAGATCTATTAGGACTAGTTACGTATAAACATTGATTTAAAATTATTAACATTTATAATATTCCTTATATATAAAATCTAAAAAATAAACGTTAATATCTTAACCTCTTATAAATAGATAATTTTATTACTTAAATTGTTTGTATAATTTTTATATATTTTAGAGTTTCCCTTTTTACCAAATAGGATTTATCTGGATTAGATCTATTATTTAGCGTGGGTTCCGGACAATCTCTCTCGTGTTTAAGATTATCGACAGGTGAGGCCAACTTAGAGATAACCCCTGAAGACAATTCAACCCTTCCTTGTCGGATTTTGCACTCTTGCCTTTTGCCCAAACATAAATTTACGACCATGCTTGAGTAGGATTGCAACCCTCGACTATCGCAACAGTAGAAGGACCATTCTGTCACTTCGACCACTGTCAAGGCTGTGTTTTTGAAATTCTTTTCTTATTAATATCTGAAATGCTGCGATTATTTGTCAGAACACTCACTACTATTTTTGGAACGAATTTGCACGAGAACTGAAAACATTGGTTGAAGAAATACTGTTTATTTTAATATTAAATTATACATGTTGTCGACGGGAGAATTGACAGAATATTAGGTTAGGTAGAGGAAGTACGGTAGCGCTGCGAAAGTGGTACTATTACAAGGGGATGGAGAAAAGAAAAGAGAACGAGACGTCGTCGTAATGGTCTTTTATAGCCTGGAACTGCATGGTACCAATCCACCGGCGTTGCCAACCATTGTACTTCTTGTTGGTGAATTCGTGGTGGCCCAAAAGGTCGTGGCGGTCGCCACAATGCTATCTCTTTATTTTAAAGTTATCTATTAGGAAAAACCGAAACTACTTTTTCTCTAACATTATAATATAATTTCGCCAAATTTCCATAAGCGAGACATGTTTCAAAGAATCTTTTATTGGCTATTAGATCATGCCATATAGATGTTTACTAAAAATATTTCTAAACAATTTGCGAATATACATATATTATATATTTTTCAAATATAAATTGGTTTTGTATTAAAAAGTTATTATAACTTTACTACTTTAAATTACCATTGTTAATAACATGGAATATGCAAAATGTAATTGATCATATTGATAGAATTTTGCAGCAATACTTATTTATTAACATTTCAACAATATTAACATTTAAAATATTCCTTATATTTAAGATATATATATAGATATTTTGATTAATAAAATATATTATTTTCTATATAAATATATTAATAATAATTAAATATTACATAATGCTTTTAATTTGTTTTTCTGTTATATGTTAGAGTCTCCTTTTTACCAACTAGGGCTTATCTGGACTGGATCTATTACTTAACGGCCCTCTAAATTACCTACCGCCTGACGAGTGATAAACTTAAAAGACATAAAATCTTACTCAGCCATGTTACTGGAGTTACTGGGATAATTTTCCTTGTCTAATTTTCCACTTTTGACTTATAAATAATCAAAATTTTAATAAATTTCCATATATTCCACAGCAGAAACCTGCGACTATCGCAACAGTGAGAGGACTGTCCTGCAGGCACGACCACTGAACCACCAAGCCGGTTAGTAAAACCTACATCTAAGAAATACTTTAAAAGTTGTTGTTAATCTAGTATAAGTCATTTTTCTTAGTAATTATATACTTATTTAAATTTTCAATGAAACCAAAACGGCCACCTGAATTAAACCAACAAAGCTAAAATATTTTGGTTTATATAAATAGTATTTTAACACAAAATTAAATTAAATTAAAAATATCAGTTCTAAAACAAGAATTGACTTTAATGCTCATGAATATATGAGTATACATAATATAATATAAATTAAATACTTGTTCTTCCCATTCTCTTCTCCTCATTAATACTTAATTTAAATTGTTTGGAAAATCAATTCGGCAATAAAAGCTCACCATACTTTGGCTTATTAATTATTAGTGAAGCTTACCTATTAGAAAGTGGCCAAATGGTTGGTTGAATGTGGAACTTGGCAATCTTAACAGCGACGTAAGCAATCTAAACACTTATCCTCACCACTACTGGATACGCTGGAAGTTATTACCTATAAAAATGTATTTCACTGGTTTACCTACATAAGTAGGGTACCATCTTCTCTAGTATTTTTATATACCTAACCAAACCTAACTGATATTTTAATGTCTTTTTGTATAAGGTTCCATAGGATAAGTCGATGGCGGCCGCAACGACCTGATTTCACATTCACCAACAAGAAACTAGAAGAAACACAAATTGCTATAAGAGGGTTATAAATGGTAAGAGCTCCTTCACTTTCTCCTTATTTTTAACGCTTGCTGTGTATTATAAATTTGACTGTAACCTACATCGTTTATACCCATCGTTTATACTTGTAAGCATATCGCATTGTTACTAAGCAGTACCGACATGGCACCATGAAAGGAATCAAACCAAATATTTATTTAGTGACGTATTATATACATAATTGAAATAATAAAACATTAATATAATAATATTAAATATACTGACAAAAGTGAAATAAAGAAAAATATAAAATTGATACATACTTTATTATTTCTGTATTTCTCTATTATCAGATAGTATCATTATATAAAAACGTAGTTTAGGAAAACTTATATTATTTATTATGTGAATATGAAAATATAATTTATTTCCAATAGTTTGTTTAAATTTTCTTATAATTAGATATGATAAATATTTATTTAAACTGATATGATTAAAAAGCTTCGTAGCCAGCATACTATATTAATTAAAATTAATTAAAAATGTCAGTAAACACAAAATATTAACATTTTTGACACCGTATTCCAATACGCACTGAAAGAAATTTTAATTAACGCCAAAAAAAAATTATACCAGTAGCAAGTAAATGCAATAAATGTTCTCCATATACGAGTAATAAATTTAGAGATTGTCCTCCTACAGTTTCCTCGCTCGTGACTTCGTACCGACATTTAACAATTCAACTCACAAATTTTATGGGGTTAGTCACCACTCACCGGTCGTGCACAAGTAATAATTTTCTCGTTTTCCATTTGCCCTACCCATACACACGTGCTGTCCTCCTACATGGCTCTCTTTCTAGCCCGCATAAAAATACATACGCGTGGAGCTCCATAATTGCGATTTACATTCGGAATTTTTCCAAGGTCGTATTTTTCCCCCATGCGTAGAGCTGCCAGGGGGACTGAATAAAAATATAGGGTAGTAACGTCATTGAAAGCGCGGACACAAAAGACCTCCTCAGCCGTTTGGGATACTGTGTTGCCGCTATTTTTTCCTAAATCTTGATTTTCAAAACCTTGAAAATGCCTTTAAATATTTCGCGATATTCTATATTAAAACTATTCAGAATATGTAACAATTGAAATGAAAAATGGTTTATCAAATTAACAACATTATATGAGCCAATATAAACTTTTTCCAACTATACCCGATCTTAAAAGCTATTTAAGTTTCTTTTTAATAGCAACCTAGCCAAAGCTTGGGTGCTATTTTCTTTGTGCCGGGTCTAGGTTTAGTTGCATCGTTTGTCTATTAGTTAAGAATATGATAACGATACCAAATAATACCATAAGTTATATTAATTATATATTAGTGGTGAAAATGCGAAGTATAAATGTAAACAATTTTTTATTTAATTACATCTTACATTAAATATGCTTAGTACAATCTTAATTTACAAATTAATGTATTACTACTATTCTGTTGTAGTGGCATTGATACACTAGCAAAGCGAGTCCTGGATTAATACATCAGTATGTATTTGCCAAATTAATATAAAACTACGTGTGTTCGATTACTAATTAGTTTGATGTTTTAGTGCAACCTAATATTTGCACACCGTAAGTCCAAACTGGCTTTATGATTTTTTAAAAATTATTGCTCTTCGTAAGTCCACAATCTGCCCCATTGGCAATAAGTATTTCTTATGTCTATATTATATATACATGGCATGTAGAAAATCACTTCATTAAACAATCTTCTGTATAAAATATTATATTAATTAATTAGTCTTATTCTAAAGCTTATTCTAAAGTCTACATATGTTCAGTAATCAGATCAGGTGCTGTTAAACGTTTTAGTCTACGCACTTTACTATCACGTCGCATATATAGCTGATTAGCGAGTACATTGGGATGCACTGACACTCTTTCGAAGTACTTCACACAAACACGTTGAATTACATACCTTGTTATCTAATGATAACTTGGATTGCGCCCGATGAGCCAATACATTTGATATAATTTTAGTCCAAGTTGTTTCCGTTTAGAGAGTATGTGCTTCTTTCAGGTTAGGCGTCGATCTAAGTGCATATTAAGGTATTTAACATGCTCTGCTTGGGGGAGTTGACGATGATTAATATTCACTGCTGGACATGTTCTTCTACGCAGGGTAAACGTTACATGCGTAGATAGTGTTTCATTGGCTTTAATGCGCCATGTCTTCAACCATAATTGTATTTACTCCAGGTGGGTTTGTAGGTTTGTTGATGCTGTGACTGGATCTTCATGGGATGCTAAGATTGTCGATTGTTTGATTGATTGATTGCTTGGTCGATTGTCGAGTCTTGAATGTAAGAAATGTTAAACAATCAAAATTAAGTGTTAAATTTTATGATTTTAATATTTTTGAATTACAAATATTACGCAAGGTATTAGTTTTCCATTTAGTATCACAGATTTGTTCAATTTATACAGACTCTAATCATGGAACGCTGTAATATACATTTTCACTCTCAGAAATCATTCACTTTTATACATCGAAAGCCTTTGGAAACGTACAATTGTAATATTGATACTATATGAAAGAACGGCCTAGAAGAAAATAATTTGAAGACAATTAACTTCAGATGGATTAGTAACTGTTAATGAATCAACTATCACCTGGTGCATTAATGTTTAAAACTGTATTATGGTCGATGTTTCATTTTGTAGTGATAAAATATCATGGAATTCAAGTTTAATGTTTATACATGTTTAACACTAAAAGTTTAGGAGCCAAAAAGAACAAAGCTATTATAACAGTCCCGTTCACTTAACCACTCGTAGCCATAAAGGAATATTTTGAATTAGCCGGCGCTGACTGCTTTGTGAAAATGATCTTTTGATATTTGTAATTTGAAGACATATTTATTTTTACTTAAATAAACAAATTACCTTACCTTTATATTATGTATTAAAATATTCAAATGTAGTGACCTTGACATGTCGAATTTTACATCGTGGAATAACTACATACATCGTGTCTACAAAATACCCAGAAATATAATCCCAAGTGTTGAACACGGGCGGCATGCTAGCAGCGCCAACTACGAAATGATAACGATTAACTCGCAACCCTGAGACGTTTATCTGGAATGTTATTAACGGGTACTTTAGATTATTCAGTCAGTGACCAGCAATCAGTTAAGACGTGCCACTATCGACTGCTCAATCCTCGTCAACAGGTAAACCCAGCGCTGATACCTTTCATTTATTTGTATTATCCATTTTTTATATATCGTCAATAAATAACGGCCACATAATGTAAACACCCCTGTTTCATTTCGTCTTACCTCCATTCACCAAGCCATATAAACACCCCCTAAAATTAAGTATTAAACCATCTATTAGCAATACTTGAACTAAACGTTTCAATAACTTAAAATTATACTATTTCTGAAAACAATAATTAGTAATAAAAAAGAGCAATAAAAGAAAATAAGCTGTAAAGTATAAGATTGTTACAGCTTAAAATTATTCTTTAATATTAAAGATTGTTCCATTTTAATCTGATCTGATTGTTACCTGCTTTTTAATTCAAAAAATACCTGAAACAAATTGTTAATAACAATTATCTAGTAGTTTATATGGCCTTTAAAGTTGATCTCTAATAAATCAGTCCTAAGATTAATTAATATTTGATGGATGTACTGATTCCACGTCAAAGTTTAAGACATATTACAGTTTTATTATATAATTAGTTACATTACATTTAACTATATTAGTTCAAAGGGTTTTGTCTCCGTTGTCTTGGTTGTCTCTTCTACCGCCTAGTAAGTCCACTATTGGCGACCAGCTATAGTACCTTTTTTTGTTCTTTCTTGTTTTCCTTGAATTTCTTCACTGGTTGTTAGTATCCTTAGACTTCTATGGAGGTCCACATTTGAAATATACCATGGATTATTTACAATGCTGCGAAAACTTTTGTTTTGGTAAGTTTGGATTATGTTGACAGTAGAATTATTTATACAACCCCATAGTTGCACCCTTCAAAATGCGTTAACTACCACATTTTTTGAGGCTTATACAAAGTTATGCTTCTTTCTTTTTAACATGTTATTTCCACTTGAGTTTGGCACACAGTACCATACCTGCGTATTTTGTTATGGTCGCTTACATGATTACCAGAATATTCCAACTCTATGCTTGTGTCAATATTGTTACGTATAACGAGCACTGCAGCATCATCAAAAAACGTGACCATTGTTACTCCTTTACATTAGGGATATAACCAGTATAGAGCAAATACTGGCCCAACGACACTACCATATTTACATCCGCATAGACTTGTGTCGTCTTATGTCGTCTTATACATAGTCTCAAATTTGAATATATGTCACCGTATCTTATTTTGAAACAACAATTAAAAATATAGTGTTTGACAACATGGCTTATCCGGCTAGGTAATTTCTTTATCAGCTTTATTCGAGGCCCTCATGACATATTTATCACGGGCTTAGGCTTCGTCTAGAAATACAGAGCAAAATTTTTTTTTAAATATTCTTTCTCCATTACGTTTATAACACAATCAATTGTCGTGTATTTATTTCTAAATACAAACGGGTGAGTTTGATTGAAGTGTTTTTCTTCAATAAACCATTGAGGTGTTTTAAGAATAAGTTCACGAATAATTTAAATAAGTTTTTTATATATGACGTTTTCATATATACATTTTTAGGATCTAAATAATTTCCATAATCTTCCACTGCAGAGGCAGATAGAATCCCGGTATAGCGTCGTTTAACGCTAGTTAATGCGCTGGTTTTATTATGACTTTTCTTGGAAGTTGTTTAAATATTTGGCCACTTATTAGATCATATCCTGGAGCCTTGTTGATGGATTTTTAAGAATTTCCCTGACTTTCCTGGTGTTATTTAATAGAGATTTAATTTTTTAACCACTTCCAATTAGAACAATCACTCTCTTGATCGTATCTAAGTTCTTGAGAAATTAAAACAATTTTCATCCATAAGAAAATATAAAAAAATAAGGCTAACATTTCTTCCGCGTCTATCTTGAATCCATTCTAGTTTCTCCATTTACACTTATGGTCGAAATAGTGGGAAAGTGATATGAAGGGTAGGCATAATAGTCTACAATATTAATGTAGTTAATTTATATATTTTTCAATATTAAGATGGTAATTAGGTCTTCTGACTCCAGTACGTTAGATTATCAGCGTGTGGTATTGTCATAGATATGTGGCTTGTTTAATTACATTTTATACATGTTAATCCTTTGGTGATAAATAGTGATCCCCAAGCTTTATCAATAAATAAGAAAGTTAACATCTAGTTTAATTAAATATCAACAAACTAAAACACAAGAAACTTTTAATATCCCTATAGAAACTTTAGCAATTACTATAAAATATCAGCTACTCATAATTCCAACTTGCAATTAATTTAATAAAACATACATTTTCAAATTATATGCTAGCGGTTTTTTACCTTGTATAATATCGCGATTTTTCCTGTCTGCAAACAGCATCCGAATTATATATTTTTTTCTTTACGATGATATAATACGAAGACAACCTTTCCGGTTCGACCGACTTCAATCAAAATCCCTCCTTACAAGATGTCATGGAAACGTGGAAACTCTCCACTCTCGATCAATTGGAGCCTTGTCTATAGATAATTATTAATAAGGACGGGGCTTAGATTGGAGACCCCTTGAACCGTTTGGGGAATTTCGGCTTAATTGTAGGACTTTGAATATCTTATTGTTAATACCGTGCAAGAGTAACGGGGTAGATAACCACCCCCACCCCCACCGCATTAACTCATTCCAATATGTCCATATGGGGCTTAATGTATTAACGATGTCTTCAGATGCGGTCCCAAGGCCGGAAATAAACCCGAATTATTATATAGACATATTGAATTAGAGGAGAATTGTTGACATAAATAATATATTACAGAGTCCTACACAAAAGTAATATATAGTTTAAGTTATGAGAATAAAGGTTTTCAACTATCAGTTTGGAGATTTCTGGAATGCTTCTAACCTTAAAAAATATATTGTGTTTTTAATTTCGAAATCATAATAAGTGAAAATCTCATCATTTGAATGAAGTTAGTAGTAGAAATATTTCAAAACTAAAACATATTCATTCTTCAACTCTCAATGAAATTGCATTATTATTGTTTGTAATTGATTTTTAGTGCGCTAATATACCTCATGTTTGGATATCATTCAATAGTAACCTGAATTTGCTTTTTATATAAGTGTAAGATGAGAAATCTGTCTCATAACGATGCATTATCAAAAAAAAGTAGCAATAGAGTGTAATTAGCATCGTGAGTGACAATAAATGAGTTTGCTCTCTATTCAATACCAGTATCAAAATATAGAAAGTCATGACTACTACTTCGGTATACTGGTGTAGTTACAACCGCTTTGTTATTTGGGATAATTCCAATGCGTTTTTCTGCGTATAGTTGTTAAAAAAAATAAGATATGCAATATTGTTCGTTTATTAGCAAACATTCCAGATATTTAGTTATTTATATAGTTGATAAATATTGGGTTGTTCGTTGAAATTTCCAAACAATTTGTCAAGATAAATTTAGGTCATAATAGATCGTGTATGGAGCTGTAGAAAAATGGAAACCATACAATATTATTCTTTTTTACGCTATAATCTAAACATTTGTTGTTTATATAATTATAAAATAGATTAGAAATTCGCCAGCGCGAGCTTTATAAGTCACTGCTCAATATAGAGTTCACCCTTCAGCTTATTTCATAAAATATTCTGCACTATTTTAAAATAATAGTTGTACTTAGCTATGGAACAATTTTACAGACAAACTCTATTCAATACCTTGCTCCCCATTATCTAAATGATGATATCGTTTCTCTAAAAATAATAGCTGCAACAATTTAAAATTTATCCAGCAAAAAACCTCTAGTCCATAAAAATATTCCAGCACACAACTAACGGATTTCTCATATCATAGTAATCTCTAAATATAGAACGAAATCATACACAGTTCAGTTGGTATCTGCTATTTCATTCAATTTCAATTTACGATCATTCAAAGTAATTTTGTGGTTTTTTTAATGTTTTCGTCAGTAACAACCTCTTTTCTTCGTCCACTACGTTCACCGTCTTCGGTGCTCATTTCACCACGGCTAAACCTAGCATACCAATCCTTGATGGTTAACTTTCCTGGGGCAGTGTCCGGAAACTTGGCATCAACATTCAACCGTATTTTTTCCCTTCAAAAAGCAATATTTTATCAACACCCGAAATTCCTTTTTATTTAATTTTTTTTCACTATAACAAAAGTTGTTTCACTCAAAATGCTATAATTCACAAAATAATGATCCGATAGCTGTCAAATTTATGCACGCATCTTTTGAGGGTTAGGGCTAACTAAAAAACACATGGATTTAATACTAGTAGCGCCATATATGCGTCAGGCCGGGGACTTTTCAATTGACCTAGTACCAATTATTTAAAATTAATCAATAATAAAGCGTTCGATAAGATTTGGCATGAAAAATTATTCTAAGGAACAACTAACTGAGAATATATCCTGATGAAGTCTGCTTAATCAGGTCATTTGGAGGGGACAGGTCATTTTAGATCAAGGTTAATAAAACATTATCAAGCGGGAAGGAACCAAAGGACATGGTTCAGCAAAGCTCTCCACTAGCCCTAGCCCTAATTAATCTATATATGTTTGGGCTACAAAATGAAGTGAAGACAGCATTGCTCGCCAAATTTACCGAAGCAGCTGCAGCACTTGTTAATTAACACAGTTACGTGGGTCAGATTCTGAAAACCCAAGGTATCGTCTTCCATCAAAACATCCAAATCTTCATACAGGTAATTGAATAGTCACCATAACTTGGTTTGGTTCCCGTTCACGTACCTCAGTTTAAACTCTAACGCACGATTCCAACGGTCCATGTAAATTGAACCAGTTATATGGAAAAATAATTTCATTGCTAATAACCTATTCAATCATCTCTAATTTATAGAAAAAGCGGCTTCTTTGTTACATCCAAAACATTGCTATACAAAGTTCTGGTCAGATCCGCGTAATTTGACGGGTCTGAAAATTGGCATAGCTTCGTACCACAAGCCTAGCTAAAATATTTTACAGGTGAGACAAAATATCACACTGCGGATGACCCTGAATGATTTGAATGAACGATGAAATGAACGATTTTCTCTCCAAAATTCAAGCCATCTTAGTTTGTTAACTTTCTGTAATAATGCAGTGATTTAAAAGCTAGTGAGAACAATAAAGAAAATTTGTAAAAGTACAATATAGGTTTAATTTAATTTTACGTTAGATCAAGTCTGCTTAAAAATAAATCTCATAGGTTGCGTCAACAATTCTCTTTTATGAGCCTCTGGAAAATGCTAGTAATTTATCAATGACGAAAAACTATTTAAAACAGTTGATTACTTATAAAATAGGCGGAATAATATCAGATCACTATTGCAACTTTTGAATTAGTAAGTTTTTTTACTACAACAGAAGTGGAAACATCATTTTACACACTTCCACATTCTAATTTCAAAGATCAGGTCAGTGTGCAAACTAGAATTTACATAACAGATATAACAAGAATATTTCTAACATTTTACATAATTTCTAACTTATAAAATATATTAACAATCTAGTATGTAACGGCTCTT
Source organism: Rhynchophorus ferrugineus (assembly GCF_030347505.1). Lineage (NCBI taxonomy): Eukaryota > Metazoa > Arthropoda > Insecta > Coleoptera > Curculionidae > Rhynchophorus > Rhynchophorus ferrugineus. Next base: position 69,629,055 of record NW_027472581.1, read on the forward strand.
GTTCTACTTCCTACTTGTAAAAGAACTTTTACAAACAAAAACCGCCTACTAGCCCCCGCAATAACAATGGTAAGAGATTTGAATATCCCACCCTTGTTATAATAAATCTCGAATAATTCCGTCCGCTATATCGTATAGCGTATCCACACCTGAAAATCCTGCATTATTTAATGCGTGTGTGGTAGAGAAGACATATTAGCGTAGAATAGGGCACCAAAATTAAATTTCAATCTTCCACAAAGACGGCGGGGGGCCAATAATTAGAAACCTGACGAAATTAATAGCACAACAATAGGCATAGAGAAATCCTTGTCTTACAGACTGATGATTCCCCTTGTTGTTGTCATGGCATATATCCCATTCAATTTATTTACCTACAGGACATAGAAAAAGTCTGAATATGTAGCAAACGAATAATATATAGCTACAAAATAATATATAACAAAACTATAATATTACCATACCATATAATAATTCACGCAATTTATCATAAATTACCTTATGGTATCCTTGGCAATAACTTCTTGGCAGAGACACCTCACAATACCCATGCGACTTAAGCAAATGCAAAGATCAAGGAAAGATAAAATCTTAAAATCTTAATTTGTCTGCTGATTGTTGGGATTTTAAAATTAAGTGTATTTAGGATAAGTTATCTGAAAAAGCAATCTTCTATTTCTAACTAAACTAAATGTTTAATGACTAATGTATTTCAAAAATAGTAAAATCATATAGACTAAAACATTTATTGTAGATAATGGGAAAATTCGAAGATTATTGTAATGAAAATTGTATTCATCAAACATAGTAGAATAGATATAAATTATTAAATTGATTTTATTCACTGATGGCCAACATACGTACGTGTAAATTAGTTACTAACCAAAGTATCTTTCAGAAAATTCCGCTACTTGTGTTTTATGTATTAATCTCTGCGACCATTTTGTGTTTCAGCATAAAATAATGTTCGGGTATTTGGGTAACATTTAATATTACCATACATTTTTACTAAACCATAAGTATATTACATATAGGTAGTTTTCATATTACGTATTGGTTATTTTTGCAAAAATGAGAGAATTGTGAATCTTCTACTAGTGATTTCATAGGGCTTTAAGGTATGCCCAATTTGTTTTTACCAGCATTCATTTTATTAACCGACTTCGAAAAAGGAGGAGGTTCTATGTTCGGTTGTATATTTTTTTAATGTATGTTCGCAGATTTCTCCGTCAATTATAGACCGATTTTTAAAATTCTTTTTTATTCAAAAAAGTGCACCTCCGAGATAGTCTCGTTGGAACCAAATGAGGATCTGTTGGGAGGAACGGGGGAAATAAAGGGAGAACCTCAAATTTCAAAGCTACATACAATAATCGGAAGTAGTTCAGTATAAAAACCATTCATTTTGCTTTTTATACACTAACCATATCATACCAAAAGTCGTAGAAACATTGTAGGCAATTGTTTCTATGGTGTAATGGTTAGAACATTGAGTTCTCAATAGGGCAGCAACTTCTTTGTTCTAGTTTGATTGGAACATTTGTCAAATCACCTGGACAAAATAGCGAACCCCAGGACCTGAAACATTCCTTATTTTCAATTATTGTTTCTTTTTTCCAATATTTCAAATTTTTCCTTATACTGAAATTTTACTAAGGCTCTCTATTGTAAAACTTAATAAAATAAAGGCGTAAGTGTAAATATCTGACACTAAAAAAATAAAAATAAAATATTTCTAACAAAAAAATTGAACCGACTTCAAAAAATAAATAAGGAACTCACTAAAAAGTAAAAAAAAATACCAAACTTAGATTTTTAACACAAAAAATGTTTTATAATAAAATATGTACATAATTATTGTTATAATAAATAAACAAAAATAAACAAAAAACTTATCTTACCTAACTACTACACGTACATTATATTTTACTATATACACACAATTTAGCTTAATACCATTTAAATCTATTTATCTATTTACAATATTATTTCAACTACTACCAACTGATCAGTTTGAAGTCGGTGCCGAGCGTAAACAATACAAAAATAATTACAAGGAAACGAAAAAATTACGAACAATACAAATCTACTTTGTTGCTCGACACTGTTAAGTTACTTGTATTAATAAATCCAAGTTAAATTCTTTAATTTATCCATTAGTTGCCAATTTTTTAACTGTAAAATATAAGATAAATAATCTAAATAACTACTATAGACTGACATTGTTGTTAACCACCATGCTTATCATTCCGTCATTGTTATTGGCTAGTGTTATATTCGCTGATTTCTTTCTAACATTCTTAATGATATTGTGAGATTTGTCAACTGAAAAAGGACCAAAGTATTAACAAGTAGTAGATTGCCATTGCTATGATAAATCTCAACGTATTCAAATTAGAGCAAAGAAAATGCAGGTGAAAATGGTATCAGCTGCTGAAGAATTAAATCCAATCATACAAGCTGCAGGAATGTTTGCTCCTCAAATATAGTGCTTATTATTACAATCAAGGCTAAAATGTAGCTCTTTCCAACGTTTACGTTGAAATTCTGACTTAGGTGTCCAAGACTTGGACTACTTACTGCTTGACATATATAAACGAGAGGTCTTTCAAATGTGATGCTTAGGGCAAAATCATTCTATTAAGATTCGAATTTTGTTGCTCGACACTGTTAAGTTACTTGTATTAATAAATCCAAGTTAAATTCTTTAATTTATCCATTAGTTGCCAATTTTTTAACTGTAAAATATAAGATAAATAATCTAAATAAAATCTAATGGGCTAAAAAGTTTAAATTTTGGAATGCGGAAATGTTGTTTAGAAAACGGTAAGTGACGCCAATGTTTCTTAGCGCTTCTGACAGGAGTTTCATTTAATATGAATTTTGAAACGTTGTGTTTTCAGTTCTGGTAAAATCTTACTAATCTCACTTTTAGTTTTAAAATAAATGTATTTTTAATAAACTCTCTATAGTATATTACAATTATAAATCAATATATGTGTGATTCTTAAATAAAGTCATCTAGCCTATATTAATCAACGACTTGCAGCAGCGTGGAAAAAATGTTACAAAAGTTTAAGCAGGGAATAAAGCATAAAATTTCCTGTAGAATATTTTTCAAGACAATAAATTAAATTTCGATGATCAATTTTATTTAATTATTAGGTCTGAAATATAATTAAAAACTCTCGTAGCAATTTTATCTACTAATTTTATAACTTGTTTGGGAAGTTACTCTTGAAACATCTAGTATACACAACGGAAGAGTTTGGCGGGCTAGAGTATGCTTGTTTAATCTAACTGCTACCCGCGTTAATTTTGCATACTAAGCAAAATCCTTTAAATTATCGTCGGTATGCAATAATTTGTCCAACTTTCTTTCAGACAATTAAAGCAATTAACTTAATCTTTTTAAATGGTTTATTATTCTTTTGTAAAGTTCCTTTTATTACGCAATTTTTGGTTTATTAAGGAGTTTGGTGGCATTATTGAGGTCACGGAACTTGATACCTCGCCACGGAGATGACGACCGCGGAAGCATTATCGTCTTGCCGCCGGTTTCGGACAACAAAAGAACCGAAATTAGCAAAATAATAACCACCAATTAACGAAAACATGAAATATGGCCCCCTAAATCCCGTTTAAAAACGAGCCACAGGAAAAGTTTCCATAATAATTTCAGATTTACATCCTTATTAGAGTAATTATTTGAGTTTACTTCGTTTCGGGGTACGGCATAATTTCGGAGATTTCGAGTAGGGAAGGATTTTGTAGCGGAAGTGTATGGAAATAAGGAAAGTAAAGATATAAATCCCCCTCTTAAGTATTATTATTATTTTAAATGGCCTTATTTGTATGGTTTACAACAATAAGTTTGAGGATATGGGGATTAAAGTAAAAGTAACGAGGTAATCTGTTTCAGTCAAATTGATGAGAATATTTTAAAGCTGGTTTTTGATATTTTGTAACCACAAAAAGAATAAAAATAACAATTACTTTTGTCACATTTCTCAATTTTTAACAGCATTTAAATTCCACATTCGATCAATATTTGTTGAAACTTTCCAAGAGTAGGCATATTTGTGAGTACCTTCACAAAAATGATGAGCCATACTAAATAATACCAATCGGAACTAATAACAATCAGAAAGGTAAATGTTTAATAAACACGGTGAGGCCATAGAGCTTCGCATTTAAGTGTTATTCTGTTTGTCGATCTCTTGGTTTCCATATTCAACATTTAATACAATAAGTTCTGTTCACTAATGTAATATATTCACAAATTGTGATTTGTGTAAAAGCGAGTTATATTTATTTATATTTTCTCGATATTTTCTTTATTAAAAATCAGGCGAAGACACCATTCAAGAAACACAAAAGTACCATTCATGGTAATCATAAATTGTTCCGAATATCTATAGTACTGACGAGTCCATCTGGTAATTGCATATTTTACCCCTTTTTAATTTTGGATGAATTATATTTTTTTTAAGATTTGAACGATAATATAAAGTGAACTAACAGGTCAATTGAAAAGTCCCCGGCCTACCATAGTAAAATATATTTTTTGGCAAAATTATTTTTTTTATTCCACATAATTCCCTTCAAGGGAGATACACTGATTATAGCGACCCTCCAACTTTTCGATACCATTTTTGTAGTACTATTTCTTCTTTGTTTCAAAATAGGCCTCAGTTTCGTCGATCCCTCTTCATTCGACGAAAATTTCTTGACAGCGAGCATAGTTTTGAGATCTGAGAACAGGAAAGAGTCGCTGGAGGCCAGATCTGGAGACCAGATCTGACCTGGTGGATGAGGAAGCAATTGGAAGCCTAATTCATGGATTTTTTACACGATGCATTGTCTTGGTGAAAGAGCACTTCCTTTTTCTTCAAATTCGGCCGTTTTTCGGCACTTTCGTCCTTCAAACGGCCCAATAACGCTATGTAATAGTTGCTGTTGATGGTCCTTCCGTTTTCAAGGTAGTCAATGAAAATTATTCCATGTGCATCCCAAAATACAGACGCCATACTCGGCAGTGCAGTCCACTCGGATGACTGTCGATTGGACTTCGGAGTGAAATGATTGAGTCATGTTTCATCAGTTGTCACATATCGGTGCAAAAACTCGGGTTTATTACGCTTGATCATCTTCAAACACTGCTCCGAATCATCAACTCGTCGTTGCTGTTGGTCAAAAGTGAGCTCGCGCGGCACTCACTTTGCACAGATCTTTCTCATACCCAAATATTCATGAATTTACGATAATTCAAAATCATTTTGTAGATTTTTTAAAAGTCTTCGCTTGACATATATAAACGAGAGGTCTTTCAAAAGGGATGCTTAGAGCAAAATCATTCTATTAAAATTCGAATTTTAATACACAATTGGTTTGAAGGACGAATCTGGAGATGCAGATTACAACAGTTTAGTAATGCCTGTCAATTGAAAGATAAAGGAATTCATAATAAACTTCAATGGCGAAAAATAGTGGACTAGCATTGCTAGAAGGAAGTAATAACAGTATATTATCACTAAACTTTAGTTGTGGTTTTTCTAGTTAAGTATTATAAGATTTACTTAAGCAAATATTGTAATTAATCATTCCTTTTCAGTGCTGAAGATTTATTTTCCATATCTAAATTATCATTGCACCATGCACCATGTATTCAAACATGTAAACACAATCTTGTCTACGATTCTACTATGACAATAAAAACAATAAAATCACATTACAAACATCACATGTAACACAGCCCCACTACCATTTTATCATGAGCAAAAAGTAAATGGCTTTTTGATCAAATCATCCATCTCGTCCACCAGATAAGTAAAAAATTTAAATTCCAAAGAAAAGTATGTATTCAAATTAATGCGAAAAGTTCATAAAGAACAAATGTTTAATTGTCTTCTATCATAGTATTTAACCTATCCTCACCAGCTACCGGAAATAGCAATATAATCAGACCAACCAAACCAAACCAAACGAAGTCCCAACAATGAACTTTACCCAACACTAAACGCATTGAATCCCAAAATCATTTTTGTATATACATTTCCTCATAAACAATATTTGCTTTCAAAATATGGATCTATTAATTCCATCCTAGACTTGTAGATCATTACATTTGTCGATTTCCAAATAATGATTCCTCTCAACGGCGAAAAAAAAACCATTACTTGGCTATGATATGCTCAAAAAAATCTCCAAAAGTCTAATAAAGTTTAAGAACTAGGATAAATTCTGTATTCAGGGCTGAATTTTAATTTTACAAAAATATTAAAGTTCACCGATGTAAAAGATCGTGACTGAGTTGTCAATTGTTTACATGTTCTTGTTAATTTTTAAATATTTGATTTTTATATTAATTAAACTAAGCTTAGACATTCACTACAGAAACAATGTTTTTTTATATTGTAAAAACAAACTGAAAGATTATTACATAGATATTGAAAAACGCTCTTATTTTCACAGATCTGTATGATTGATTTTTGTTCATGGCTTCAGGCTTAATAAATTAATAATACTTTTAGATCTTTAACAATGGAAAAACACTAAATTTTGTATTTATTATTATTCCTATTTATGCTAAATTTTTGTTTTCTTATTATTTAATTTAAATGTTTTTAATCAAATAAATATATAATTAATTTTTATTGTGCTCGGAAATCGATGTCCGAAAAGGAATTTCATTATTTTTAATAAGCGCTAATTCTACGTACAACTGAAAGATCGATTAACGGCGAAAACGGCAAATTGAGAGAAAGCCAAGCAAAAAATACGATTTGAAAAAGCCGGTAATGATAAACGTCCAAACAATATTCTCCGGTATCGCGTGGCGTTTTTTTTTTTCGTTTCATTAAAAAATAACGAAGGAAGAAGAGTCATCGTCGGATTTTTATTTTCGGATCGACCGTTTTAATCTTTGCCGTTCACACGATGAAAATTTAATTGGAAAAATGAGAGTAAAAGTGCTAATGGACCCGAGCTAGAGCTCAACAAAAAAAGGAGAGTCGGAAAATCCTATTTAATCTTATCGGACATTAATAATAATTTTGGTTAAAAGCATTGCCGGCTTAAATCGGTTTAGTTTGATGCAACATTTATTAAGTTCAGCAGACAGCCAATGCTAAATCATGATTAAAACGCATCACACAATATTTGTAACAAACAGGTAATTTTCAAGAAGGAAAATGACTTGGAATTTACATTGAAAACTTTGTTAAACTATAATAATGATACATATACGGTATGAAATGTTTAAGGCTTAAAATAGAATCTTTTAATGTACTAACATTGTAAGAGTAGTTTGATAAGTCAATAAGTTTTTAAATTACTCTCCACTATCTATTACCTACTAGTGATCGCCCTGTGGTTATAATTAATCATGTTTCTCTCATAATAGAGTAAAAGGACTAATTTAAAAATGATATGTTACTAAAACTTATTTTTACAGTATTTTCAATATAATATATTTGATATAAAACATTAAGTTTCTTATTTTTATCATATTTTTTATTAAACATCATTTCTGTCTATTAAAACATATTAAAATATATGCAAACACTATTGTAGCTGTATGTACCTTTCGATAAAGCAGACACATTAATTAGTTTTCTTTGCAAAAAAATGTAAAATATAACTTTACGTGACCATACTATTCTTAATCGTTTTTATCAAAACTTGCCATAACTACCTAATAATTCCAACAATACGGAAATAATAAATCGAAAGTAAATTAAAACACTGCTAAAAATTAAGTAACTTCATTTATTAATGTTGTAATCACTCACTTTCTCAAAAAATCTCCTTTTTGCCAAGAAGGGTTTATTTAGACTGAATCTACAGTTTAAGGTGTATAACCCAGCCTGGTTAATGGTGTGATTAGGATCATTCTCCTGGTCACATTTTGCACTCTTGCCTAAGGACAATCACAAATGTTAAACAATTACAAACATAAATTTAGGACCATTCCCCAGCAGGATTCGAACCCGCGACAATCGCAACAGTAGGAAGACCGCCCTGTCGCCTTTACCACTTCGCCAACCAAGCCAGCAAAAATATTAGGCCTAAAAATTCTTTCTCGATATAAGCTTTAACCCTAACTGGATTAATATATAAACTAATAGAATACATATACCGTGACATTTTATGCAAGCTGCGTTATTTACAGCTTGTGTTAGTGTTTGACAGCAATTAGCATGATATAATTTTGATTGAAACTCGAAGTCAAAAAGATATTATGCTGATACTTATCAAACTGCGTTCGTTACTTATTTTAATATAAAGTTCTAACTTATTGAACAGGATGCTCAAACGGTACTGTTAGCCAGGTCCTATTTTAATAATCGAAACTATTATAATATAAATACTTCACTCATCACCGATTGCTTAAAATATCCAGTACCGCCTTAGTCTTATTAGATAACATCTCTTGAAGAACTGACCAACTTACTGGTGTAATTAAATTAGTTGTTAGTACCACTTTCCTCCTTCAGTTAGTTTTTAATGATATAGTGAATAGCACCGCTTTCATCCAAACTGCACGGTTTAGAATGAAATGCTTTCCTAAGTATCAGTGTTACAAATTTCCAAAAGTTTACGTCTAGGCACATGGGGTACTGCAAATCTCGAACTACAAGCTTCTGTCTAAATTCTAGTAGACTATGTAGACTATATATACAGTGTATACAATTCAATAATGTAAGTAATAAAATGTTCGTTAAAAATGGTGAATTTTTCAGACCTTTAGCTATCTTTTCTAATATATTTTAATTTGCCGAACTGAGAATTAACGCGTTTTGGGAAAGGATCTGCTGAACTAATTTGGGATCCGAGACAATATTCATCAATGATATATTTCTTTACTCTTTCTCAGATGCTTTTACCGATTATGAATTATGCGAAAATTATTTCTAATCTGATGTCAAAAATATCTTGACCGACATAATGTTTACTGTTGATATTATTTATATTCGCTGATAAATAAGTTTGGGATATAAATATGTAGGCTTCGAACATTCATCACGGTATATTTCGCATTGTTAAACCATATGGTCTGAGAATTAAAGTGTTCGTTAAAAGTGCTGAATTTTTCAGACTATTATTTATCTTTTCTAATATATTTTCGTTTGCCGAACACATAATTAACTATAAAAAGTAGCAGTTTAGGTTCTATTTAGTGACCTTTTATAACTGTCAAAATACAAATAATCTAGCTGCTTGAAGATTATATAAACTCCAATAAATTTCCTAGTATTTTTTGTTGTGATTCACAGCGAATAACTTGTTTTAAAATGTTTAAAAAGGAAATTGTTTTTATCATCATTCCAGGGAATTATACAAACTCAAACAACAATTTTGCTGCATTAGTGATAAAACAAAATTTTTCTCATATGAACTCAGTTTGACACTTTTGTAAAGATTGTTTACTAGCATTATTTTGGTATAAATGTTTATCCATGGTTCTGCATATATATTGCTACTCATGTTCAATTATTATATATATATATCGAGAAATTAGAAAATGAACGTAAAAAAACAATCAATGAATTTTCCGGTAATTATGGGCCGATAAAACCCTAAAGCCATATGAGTGAAAAACAGTGAAATATATGAATACTCCATCTGCACTTCGACCGATTCCTCAGTCAGATAATTTAACAGTTCCTACTTGATTCTACACTTATTAGTGGAAGTATAAAATGAAGACAATGCAGAACTAGAGGTACCCTGTTATTCTGATTTTGAAGAATACTTTTGTGTGATAATTTCTTAATCATTTTCCGTTTTCTTAATCCACAAAACTAACAAGTGAACAATTATGCATGCAACAATTATCTAAAAGAAATATTAAAAAAATATAAAAAATAAGCCTCTACGACCTAATTCTTATAATAGCGAATTGTTCTTAACTCTAACAGTGCATTTCCAAAAGTTCAGGTTTTATGAAATGACATAAATTTGCTGTTGATAGGTTTTTGGGCTAATATACTATAGTTAGTCACCCCAAAAAGTTTTGAAAACATTTCACCTTTTGTTCATAATTAGTCTATAACTGTTATTATGTGATATCTATTATGACATATTGTTCATCTGGTTCAAATACATTATCTTCTAGTAATATCATATACGTATTGATCCTGTATCAGATATTAACATAAAACTATAACCTATTGATAATTGGTAAATATATAATACTATTGGTCGTTGTTGTATTATTTCACAGTGCATCAAATCTTCACCTAATTGTTAACATAAAAATGTTCTTAACTATTTACAATAAAGTCTTGTGGGTCCATTCCATATTTACCACAAACTTCAACATATTTCAATACTGCATGATAATTTACGCTTGAAACATAAGTTAGTCCCATTATATAGATGAACAGAAAGCAAATCACATTATATTTAGCAACAAATTTGAACATTTATTGGTATATTAATTGAGTTGTTTCAATTTTTTTAAGAAAATGTATCAAGAAAGTTACTAGAGATTATGATAAAATTTGCGATTGCCTACTGTATTATGAATAAAGATAAGCTTAATAGAAATAGCGATCACTTCAATATTTACATAAAAATTAAATTTAATAATACTTATTAAACAGTCTCACCAGTTCCAAGCTCAATAAATTACAAGAATAAAATTTTAAACGGAAGAATCCAATTAAATATATATCCAATAATAAATTGATATCTGATGATTTAAACCTGTCTTGTTTTGATAGTGTTCCTAATTGTTTGATTATATTTAGAACAACAACTTAAAAACATATATTCTTAAATATTCATTTAATAATTCGTTAAATTATACAAGTTATTTTGTGCATTTTAATATTTCGCGTTTCATGCATTTTAATTTTAATTAGTTCAATGAATCATGTTACATTATATATTTATAATTATAACTTTATTAATAAGTACCATACCTAACATAACCTATATTTCAGATATTTATAAGTATAATACTTTTTTTTGATTATATATCTGCAGATATAATAAAAATAATCTAAAAGCTATTATTTTCGAAGATTATGCTACACTAATTATAAATACGAAAATATTTACTTAACAAACTTGGTTCACTGGTGGATCGGATCGGAGCCCTTCCTACCATTCAATAAAATTGGTTACATAATTAACTGACCGGCATTAGCAACGGCCAGAAAATGTAGTCCTTTATGGCGAACAGTCAGACAAATTACCTTTGAAAATATTAGCCGGCGCTTTGTTCTAATGGCCTGCCCTAAATTATATTCTGCTCTAAAATAATTGGTTCAGTCCGTAGCTGAACCGGATAATTTCTGTAATTTATATTTTGTTAACTGGGATATCATAAAGATCCATTCTCCGTTTCCTTTTCAAACCGATTTTTTTAAATAAAGAAGATGCAAATATTCAATGCGGGTAAGCTATTAAAAATGGATTTATTAAAATGATAATTACTATGTAATAAAAATTAAAATTAATAAGTAGTTATTAGATATGACTTGAATTTTATATATTTTTTCTTTGATCAGAAAATTATAATATACCTAAAATAAAAATATTTTATTCATAGAACACTGAACAATAAGTCGTTATAATAAAGAATTAATAACTAATTATTAGATAAATTACTTAATTCTTTAATATTTTTCTTTGATATTAAAATTATAATATATCCAAAACAAAAATATTTTATTATATAGTCAAGTATTTATGATATTCAAAGGATCCGGAAAGCAGTGGATTAGAACATTGATCAACAAGTCGACGTTAATTACTACGAGTTACCTTTCAGAATAGAAGAATATACGATAGCAAAAACATAAAATCTCAGAAAGTGCTTTTAGGGTAAATGATGTGGCTCGGTGGATGGAGGTAAAACGAAATGAAACAGTGGTGCTTACATTATGTGACCGTTATTTATTGGCTATATAAAAAAATGTGAAAAATATAATTAGATAAAACGGATGGCAGCGGTGTTACCTGGAGAGGAGGCTTGGGTAATCGATGGTGGCACGTGTAAACCAAATGATGGTTGAGCACTGAATGAATCGAAATACCCTTCAATATCATCCCAGATAAACGTCTAGGGGTTGCCGCCAACTATTCGTTATCGGGTTCTAGTTGGCGCTGCTGGCACACCACCCGTGTTCAACATCTGAGATTATATTTCTGGGTATTTTGTAGGCCGTTATTCCACGATGTAAAATTCGACATGCCTCAAGGTCGTTACAATACTCCCCTGCCAGAATTTTACATACAATTACTCCAAGAAACAAAAATACAAAAATGTATGAAAAAATATGAAATACAAAAAAAATTATATACCAAACAAAATGTGCTGCATGAAAAGAGCTTTGAAAAATATGATAATTCGAAACGGTTGTGGTTGGTACGGTTGCGATCTGGTACGGCTGTTGATATCTTCCGGTCCTACAGATACCGTTGCTTCATCGTCGCTTTGGCACTTGAATGTGGTCGATCGACGACGTTGAGAACAAGCTATTTTTCGGACAGGGCTCCCGTAATCGACGCTGTGGGAGGATCGATTGTTCGACGACGTGGTAGCTTATTTTCTTCGACGACGAGACGTTAGCAGTTCTGGTACTTCGGCGAAGACATGACGAGACTACGGTGACTGCAATCGGTACCTAGCTTCTGGAGCTGCTCTGTGACTAATCCGTAGTCACATACGTTAGGGTAATTCAGAAAAAACAAATAACTACGGTATACGACCGAAGCTGCCCAAAGCCTTTCAAATCAAATTGTCTGCCATTATAACGGAGACGGCGAGCGAAGGAAGACATTATGATTTAAACATAGCGCCGGAAGAAATGTTTAGCCTAGACGCTGATGATTAAGCAGTGATGTAAAAATATCTATGAGTTCAAAAGATTGTGAAATAAAATTTTGACAAAAAATTTAAAAAAATGAATTGTAAATAATGAAATGAATAGGAATAAAATGAAAAAAAATATTGAAGGTAAAATTGAAAACGAATCGAATTAAAAATATTGAAAATTGAATTGAAACAAAAAGTATAACGACCACGTAAAATACACCATGTTGCACGTTCCCTCCATTCACGTGTCCAAACCCAATTTTGCGAAAGATCACGTCGAGATCACCACTATAGGGTAAATGATGTGGCTCGGTGAATGGAGATAAAACGAAATGAAACAGTTGTGTTTACATTATGTGACCGTTATTTATTGGCTATATAAAAAAATTTGAAAAATACAATTAGATAAAACGGATGGCAGCGGTGTTACCTGGAGACGAGGCTTCGGTTGTCGATGGTGGCACGTCTAAACCAAATAATGGTTGAGCACTGAATGAATCAAAATACCCTTCAATAAAATCCCAGATAAACGTCTCGGGGTTGCCGCCAGCTATTCGTTATCGGATTCTAGTTGGCGCTGCTGACACCCCGCCCGTGTTCAACATCTGGGATTATATTTCTGGGTATTTTGTAGACCGTTATTCCACGATGTAAAATTCGACATGCCCCAAGATCGCTACATGTTTATAAAAATCGTACAAATGAGACATTGAAGAGCTCGCGAAGAAATAAGCAAAGAAGAGTTAACAGAATGCATACCAAACCATGGAAATCAGATCGAATTAGACCATGTTTGAACCTAATAGAGATTTTTCACTCGCCAGTTTAAATAGAAAGGATTAGACGTGAAAAGACGTACCTCGTTTTAATTAATTTTCGTACACACCTGAATATTGAACTGTATACGTAGCCCTCATTTTGGACAGCTTTGGAACCTGAATATATCAAACATACAAGAAAAAGCGAAAGTATTACCAACTGTTAACTGTAAAATCAGTTAAAATAAGGAAAGGAGTTTACATTCAGGACAATAATGTGGCACCTTCGATTGAAATAATCAACCATGCTGCAATACGTTCTTCTTATTTGCTAAGATGGTACGCGTAGAGAAGAGCAAATATTAAAATCACAACTAATATTCGGCTTTTAAAAAATATTATTGTTTTAATAATTCTGCTGTATGGCTACGGGATTTGGATACTATTACAGTATCTATAACTATTTGAAATGCGATGTTTAAGCCAAATTCTGTGCCTTTCTCCTCAGAGATTGTATTAAAAATAAAGTTATTTAGTTAAGATTGAATAATCAGTCCTCATATCAGGAAATTCGGAGAAATATGTTACTATGATTTATGTATGTTTGTCAAGTGAAAGGTTAACGAATTCTGTTCAGATTTATGTAGCGAAATCGACCTTTTGGAATAAAGACCAAACTAACATGAAACCTCAAAAATGTATGGTTCAAAATAATAAAGAGTAATTGGAAAAATAGGATACTAACACTATCCGAAGCTATTACAGCCGATTGTTAACAGTGGTGAGGTTAGGTTAAGGATATTCCAAATTTGCTCTATCCTAGAAGAGCACTAGGTTGGCAAGTAGACACTCTTACGCCTGGTTTAGATTGATGAGGATGACGGTGGCAACACAATTTGGTTAGAAAATTGGTAACATTATTATGCTTAACATTAACAGATGAATAACCAATATCGATTTTGGCCACGAATTGTTGTACACAACATTAAATTCTGAATATATTGAGAAACTGTTCGATGTGTATTTTATAGTGGTGGCACAGATAGAAAATCTGGTTTCGAAAAAAATTCGTTCTTATTTTAATTAATACCCTTCTCAATAATTTGAGGACCATTGATTGGTCTATGTAGGTATGACCTGTCATGCTGTTTTTAACAGATGTTAAGGACTAATTTTACTTGAACCATTCACAAATAATTAATTAATTTAAATAAAATATCAATCGAAATTTCATGAAATAGTTCATCAAATAATTAGGAATTGTATGCAAAACTGTATAAGGGATAACTCCAAAAACACTAGAGCATATAAGCTACTACAGAAACAATTATTTAGAAATATTTTAGTTCTGATAAAACTATCAAAAGATAGGGCTTTCGTTAACCTACCGACGCAAAGAAACAGATAACTATTTTAATTCTCAATGCCCAGCTTAAAATCATCAATTATATAAAGTACAGTAGTTTATGTTGTACTTATTCAAATTCGTATTCATTGGGAAATAACATTTGCTACTATCTCCATTTTACACGTTCTTTTTCTCTTCCAGATCATTTGGCTTGCTCTCTACACATGTTCAGATTTCTTATCTTGTCGTTAGAGTCTCAAAACAGAAAAAAATAAAAGAATCATGGTTACTGACGATACACTGTTAAGTGTCACCACCTGTGTACTTCCTTAACTACATGTTAGAATGATTATGTAGATTTCAGAATACTGGTGGAAACTGTCAAAACTGTTATATTATAATTATAATAGTATCACAAGATTTTTTCAATGTCCTAAATAATATAGATGAACGGGAATAATTCCATTTAATTAAAACATTTTAGTTGACTCACCTCACATACTATAACATCTGTGGTAAATGACGTCTTATCATTTTTGGAATTCTCAGACAGAACAATAACAACTTTTACCAACCAACATCTACTCCATCATCGTGAACAGAAAACTCCTCATCCCCATTTATGGTACCGGCAGATGTGCAGCCTATTACAGTTATTGAACCACTTTGAACCGCAACCGCCGCTTCAGGCAAAGCTATGATAGTAACGGCCTGACCGCATAAACAAGACATTTTGGATAAGAAAAAGAAGGGGAAAAAAAAACAAAAAATAAAAGCAAGAGACAAAAGAATCAGTCTTCTGACGAGGAAACATCTGGTGACGACCCATTTTTTGTTTGGTTTGATTAGCCAGAAGAGAGCCAAAATGATGATGCTGAATACTCAGTTTTTCATAAAAGTTTGTCCCAAGACAAAAAATGAGCAACATACAGTAGATGCATTAAATGGTTTCAATCCATGCATGAAGATTGCGTAGAAAATCCAGGACCTAAATTTATCTGTACAGCTTCTCTAGAAAGTTAGAATTATTTAATCCATATTTGTGATTGACAAATTGATGATAATTATTAAGAGCAAATTTTATGTAATTAATATGAATAGAATTTTAGTTCACGTACTGATTATTGTGATCTCAATATTTTCTTCTGGGCAAAATAAGGTGGGCAAAATATATTCTCTATATTTTGTACTTTTAAAGCTTAATCTTTTATTTATATTTTTACCTGTAATATTTGTTTCTACAATTTAAAAGAATACAATATTTTGCGCAAGACTAGAAAGTATCTGGTATAAACTATATATGTAGAAAAATGTTTCAAGAAATCAATAGTCAGTTTAATGAATAGTCCTAAAAACATACACTTAATAGCTAATAGGTAGCATTAGGGTAATATCGTACTAATTTTTATGTAGGACCTATTTTTAATAATGCAATATCAACGCTTTCTAAGAAGTTACAATATTGTCAGAATATCTCAACTGTATATGTTTATAATCTCCTATAACCTACTAATCCATCATGCATCAATTTGATTTATCTCTCGATCTCTCGAATCTGATCCTCTCTAATCATCGATATTATCCACCGCCCAACTGTCAAGAATGAAATCCGTTTCCAGCAATAAAAGCTATCGCAATATAACAACCTATTTCTTTTCCTTTGTTACCTATTATAACTCGGGGATTATTTTACGAAATAATATTTGATCCCGACAAATTGGAAGGGTTCATCAAAATAGCCAATTAGGGAGGAGAGGCCGGCCGGTCGGTCAGTCAGTCAGTCGCTGGCCCTGGAGGGGTAACTTTTGCGTTTCACACAACCAAACTGACACATGCTACGAGCACTCGCGTTACAATGAAAAGAAAATTTAATAAACTCAAAAACGGTCCATAAACTCTTCCAACTAAGGTTAATTTACAATCAATTATTTAAAAGTTTAATCAAATTCAATGTCTAATTTTAGTTACCCTTATCATATTGACTGATATGATAACTACTAGAATATTTCAAATGTAAAGTAGACACTTATTTTATTTGACTTACCGAAAATCTTACCTCCCTTTTTGAGGAACATGAGGGCATCCGTAGGCTTGACATTTGGCACGACTAAAACTTATATTCAGGAAGAAATTTGAGGCCTACATTTTTATGTAATATGCGCTACAAATAAATATATTCCAATAAAACGAAATATGCGGCAACCAGGTATAGTTGTCAGATCAGTGGCACAAAAAATATAAACAAATGTTGTAGGCACCCAGCGTTAGCAGTAGGCTAAGAGTATAGCTTCTTGACAATAACATTTAAAAGGTTTTTTAAATAAAATAAAGAAAAATGATCATCGTTTCTGTTGTAAAAATTAAACGATAATAAAGTAGAAAGTGATTGTATTAAAACATTATTAAACGACGTTATTCCTGTCTTGATGGAACTATTAAGGAGTTATAGCAAGTTTGGAAAAAGAACTATTAAGAATAATATGGTCACGTAAAATTATATTTTGACCTGTGAAAAAAACCCGACATATGTAAAAATTTCATCTCAACAAAAATTAACAAAATTCGACAATAACAAGAATCGTATGCCCTTTTTGTTTACAAGATATTTAGAATTTCGAAGCTTTTGGTTTAATTTGACGTTTGGCGAACAGAAAACGACTAAGAAAAATTGTTCTTACTTAACGTTCTTAAAAACATTCTTAAAAACTGATAGTAATTGATATGGTTCTAGACACATAGTATATTATTGTACTAAAGGTAATACTAAGAGTTATTAAAATTTTGCAAATTTTAGTGGTATTAACTTCTGATCAATTTCAGATTCTGAGCCATTCATTAGTAAATCCATTTCTTAAGAAAGCAGTAAGCAAAAATTGCAAGTAATAAATATCTTATTTAAGAGTTGTTGAAACCGAATGTTGCAAAGAAAATTAACAATCATAAAATAGTTTAATTTGTTAGGGAGTTGCTAGTTTCCGCGTAAGACACAAGATAAAGTAGAAAGCGGTAGATAAACAAAAGCCACATGCTATTTAAAAATTTAGGTAAAGAAATTATTCTTAGGTGAGATATATGTATAAGAGATAAAGACTATATCAATACAGAACTGAAATAATGAAAATATTCAGCAGTTAAAATTAAACTAACTACATCTTTTCTAATACTTTGCTATAAAGTTCAGGGGCATAGTAATTTAAACTTATCAATACGTTGTTGATTATTGAAGCTTAACGGAAATTAGATTTAATTTCATGATAGTTCTTTTAATATACAGACATTTATTATTTTAATTGATGTTATAAAATAAATACATTTCTTATTTTCTTCTGAGGGATACATGATTAATTTAATAAATTGTGGTCGAATTTCAAGCACAGAGTTATATTATTATCACTATGGAATTGTTTATTAAAGGTAATTATTATTTATAACTAAAAGTTTAATTTTATTGCAACAAAGCAATTCTGTGATATAAAAAAGAATATCCTTTAGAGCATTAAAACACTACAAATTCACTGCAGATACGTCATGTGCTACTAACAAAAAATTGATTGTCGGAACATACGAAGTCGACACATGAAGTGAAGTAGGATATCCCAATGAATAATTTGAAATGTAATGAAAGTAATGTAAAACTACTTAATGTATGTAATGTAAAAAATGTACTTACGGGATAAATCTTGAAGCCAAATTTCCTAGGAAGGAGCATATGAGAAAGTAAAGAATACATACACATTTAGCATACATTACATAATATAATTAGCTGCTGCTATATAATTAACGAATTCAGTTATGGGGATATTCTACAAGAAGTAATATCAACATAATACATGTATTGCACAATAAAATCCTGAATTATTGTGGATACACCCGGACACTATAAGAAACATTACTTACACCGACGTCCTCGGATTCTAATTATCATAGGGAAAATTCGAAACAATACATGAGAAAAGACTGGAGTTCCCCACTTTAACACTGCAGTTGCTATAATTCTTGGATAACACTGATATATGACGCAGACTGGACAGAACCAATCCGTGTGATCTTGTGTAATTATGTAGTAAAGTGTACTAAATGATAAAAACACTGAAAAGTACTATTAACGTCTACTATCTCTTATTTTAAAGAAGAGCCAATGGCTTTACCTAAATAAGTACCTGGTTTTAAGTCACTGTAGAAAGATTGTTTGTCGGCAACGACTCGTACCAATATATTAATTCTAAATTATGAAATCATTAATCCAAAATTATGGGGGTAGTACGCCAATATCAATTTAGTGTAGATGTGGATGACTTTACTGGACTAGCCGCTACTTATTTATCAACGGCAGACATCATTTATTTCCAGATAATAGGTCTAGCAAGTAAATAAAGCATAATGTTTAGTGGGCGTAATCTTTAGTTTCCCATAATAAACAATAGTTGAGATAAAATTGTCATATCAATTAGTCTATATGGGTATTAGAATATACGGTTAGTGTACAGAATAATTTATGTTAGGATAAGCATGACAGTGAATCTTTAATTGTTTAAACTGAATGTATAGTTGAGAAACTTCTGACTCGAATAATAACATAACTGTAACAGAAAATGTAACGAAAATAATAGTAATTTATTTAGAAAAAAATTAAATTTTACTTACTTTATAGATCTGGGTGTTTACAAATGAAGTGATATTTATGTTCACAAGAAAGATCATGCCACATAAAACTTCCATTGGATATTGGCCGTATTCCGAGACAATATTCTTTCCTGGGATTGCTAGGTTCACCAGAATAAAAGTTAGAATAAATCAAGGACTTTAACCATTTGAAATTATAGGGATCGCCAAAGTTGGTAACAAATATCCACCAAGTTTCTAAGAAAACAAAATGACAATTAGACAAAAATTAAATATTAAGCACAAATCAACATAAAATATATATATATAACATAACTTATAACATATTCAGGTTTGTAACAACTGAGTAAATTACAAGTTGTAATGTGATAACATGTAACATTTAATTTTATAAATGAGTTAAGTTCTGTAGATAAATCTTTATTTTTAACAATAATATTTATTATTTTGAATTATTATTTCAATTTTCATTTAATTCAGCACTAATGGGTGCATAATATTCTTGGTTAACCTGTCTCTAGCTGACAAAAATAGATTTGAACTGAATTTTAATGAACGCATGAATTGAATGAATTTTCAAAATCTGAACGGCGAACGGGCTTCGTTTGGCTTTGAGATTTTTTATAGACATGGCGAAAGCTAAACGAATGGGAAAGTGTAGCCTTCTAAAGGGTATCGTAGGTTTGACGGTATTATTGTGGCAATAGAACTACTTCTCTTTTAACCTTCCAAGTCAGAATGGTTACTTCAAGAATATTTTCGGTGATCATTTTGATGACAAGACGAGTACCGTTGCATAATCGATGTGGATTCAAATTACGCAGAAGAATAATAGGCCAACCAATTTTGGATCCAATGGGACCACATTAGAAGTGCGCTCTTTGGAATAAAAAAAGAATTTGGAAATCGGCCAACAATTGACGGAGAAATCGGCGAACATATATTAAAAAAAAGAATATACAGCCGAATATAAAACCTCCTCCTTTTTCGAAGTCGGTTAAAAATAGCCACAGAATTTAGTTCCATAATTCCTTGGATATTTTCCTTAAATGGTTTAATCGATTGTGCATTATTGGAGTAATATCAATTCACTCCTCATAATGTCATCTACACGTTAAACATCGGTAGCGTATTTATGCGATCTGATCATTTTCTCACTTTAATCAATATATTAATCGTCTTAGCGAAGATTTTGCTGCCTTTTTGAGGAGAACGGCGGCAGCTGCAGCCGTGAAGTTTGGCATGGCACATAAAGCTTATATGGAGAATACTTCTTAGGCCTAAAACGTGTGTAATATGCCCTATAATAAACTACATTCTAATAAAACAAGACGTGCCCGAATCAAACCAGGCATAACCGGCATATTGGTGACAAAATATATAAACAAAATTATTAGGCTATATTTTCATTACATCTGGCCGACGCGCTCCTAGCTCCAATTATTTTACGGTAGTTATGGTCCTTTCAATTGAACGCAAATCACTGCAAAATGCCGAAAGAGAAATATTAAATCAAAGACAAAACACTAAGTTTTATATTTGAAACACAAAATACGGAAATAACAGGTCAATTGAAAAGTCTCTGGTCCCTGGCTATAGTAAAACACGTTTTTTGGCAAAATTAGTTTTTTTTATTCAACATAATTCCCTTCAAGGTTGATACATTGACTATAGCGATCCTCCTACTTTTCGATGCCATTTTTGTAGTACGATTTGTCCTTTGCTTCAAAATAGGCCTAAGTTTTGTCGATCACCTCTTCATTCGACGAAAATTTCTTCCCAGCGAGCATTCTTTTGATATCTGAGAACAGGAAATAGTCGCTGGGGGCCAGATCTGGGGAATACGGTGGATGAGGAAGCAATTCGAAGCCCAATTCATGAATTTTCACTGACTTGTAACACGGTGCATTGTCTTGGTGATGCAGCACTTCTTTTCTTCAAATGCGGCCGTTTTTCGGCGATTTCGTCCTTCAAACGGTCCAATAAGGTTATGTAATAGTCGCTGTTGATGGTCCTTCCCTTTTCAAGGACCTGCTTTTTTACGATTTGTTTATCAGCCAATACATTTGGTTTATCTAAATGCATTTCCAGATATTTAATGTTGTCTGCTTGCGAAACTTCGTGGTTATTCAGTTTTACTGACGGACATGTTCTTCTACAAAGGGTGAATGACACCTTGGTATATTTTGTCTTATTTGCTTTAATACGCCACGTCTTCGACCACAATTCGACTTTGTTAAGATGAAGTTGGAGGTTTCTTGTGGCTGATATTGGATCCTCGTGAGATAATAAAACCGCTGTATTGTCAGCAAATGTTGTAACAGTAGTGTTTGTTGAGATGGTAGGTTAGCTATATGTTATACAATAGATATAACAATGGGAAAAGAACACTGCCGTGCGGAACACCCGAATATATTGAGTATGTAGGTCAGTGTATTCGTCACCCTGTTTGACAATAAATTATCTCTCTATGAGGTACGATTTCGGCAGTTGAAAGTACGTATGGGGCAAAGGCCTTTTCAATTTAACATGCAGTGCCACACCTTGTCGAAGGCCTGAGATATATCGAGAAATGCAGGGGAGCAATTTGTTATCATTAAAATTTTTATTAATTTGGTTGACTAATCTATGTATTTGTTTTATTGTTCCGTGTTTATTACGGAAGCCAAATTGATTGTCTGGAAGAATACTTCTCTCCTCTGCGATTATTTTGAGTCTCTTAATGTATAATTTTTCGAATAGTTTAGAGATCACAGTAACAGGCTTATAGGACGATAAGTGGAGACGTCTTCTGATATTTTGATAGGTTTAAGAATCACAATAATTTGAGTCACTTTCCAAGTGCTAGGAAAATAATTAAGTCTTAGAATGGCATTAAATATGAATGTTATTAATTTGATGCACTTTCCTGACAGCTCTTTCAAGATTCTTCCAGTTTTTAGGTCAAATCCAGCAGCTTCTTTAGAATTGATTTCTTTATGTATTGTCTGTTTTACTTCCTTAACAGTAAATTTCTCATGTGACAGATCCATTTGAAACGGAATATTAAGAAAATCAACTATATTATTTTCTTCTGTTGCGGATATTTCAGACGGGTACGAATTAAATACTGTCTTTAAATGTTTAGAGAAAACTTCCACTTTATTTATATCATTCCTAGCCCAGGTATTGTTTTGTTGATGTTGGTGTTAAGTTTTCTAAATAGTTTTAAATTCCTTGATTTTGTTCATTATTTATGAGCTCTTTGGGCTCTTTTGTGGCCTTGTTGAATTTTTTCTAGTTTTCTTCTGTTCTGATTTATTACCAGGTTTTTCGCAGTTTTCTCCTTTCGGCAATTTTTTTGTTCTATTATAGGAGAAATATAATTAAACTTTTGATATGTCGTGCTATTAGGTGTTGCGCACCATGCGACCTCTTGTATAGATTTTGGTACATTTTTTGCTACTATTTCTGTATCTCTTTTTATTCTGACAGACAAATTTAGAGATATTAATCTGTCTAATATTTCTCTAAATAATGGCTAGTTGGTTTAGGTGTTATGCAAAGAAGGTGGTTTTGTTTTGTTGACAATATTTGAGTTCACTGTTATAATAACTGAGGTGTGATCAGATGATAGATCGAAGCATGATATAACTTTGCACGTTTCGATGTCAATATTTTTTGTAACACAAAAGTCTATGGTATCGGGAATTTTATTTCTATCTGATGGCCAATATGTTGGCCCACTAGTAGAGATATATTGTAAATTAATTGCCTTCATTGGTTTGATCAATTCTCTGCCTTTTGCTCTTATTAATCTCGAACCCCACATTACATGTTTTGCATTATAGTCTCCTCCAACAATGAATCTATTACCCAGCGTGTTAAAGAAACCGTGGTATTGTTCTGCCTTGTTGTTGTGTTTAGGTGGACAATACCTAGCACTCATTGTTGCCCGTGCACTTTTTCAATGGTTACACTGGCGGTTTGTAAATATTCGTCGCTGAATTTGTCTCTTTCACAATGTTTTATGTTTTCACGGATACTTATAGATCTTCGTCCAGCTTTATCATCTAGGTGTTCTGTGTGATACAGCTGGTATTTCGGAACCCGTAAATAATTTCTATCAGTGAAATATGTTTCGGATACCATCATGATATCAATATTTTATTCGTATAAGATCATTTTAAGCTGTCATGTTGCTGGGGTCCATTATCATTCCAGACGGCTATTTTGTATTTTCTGTAGTGGCTATCAGTCACTAGGCTAGCTTGGTAACGACGACGGTGAGTAAATTCATCATTGTACTCGTTTGCTCCATAAGTTTACCCATCATTTCCTTTAATTTACTAACAGTACTTGCAGGTTCAGTGGTTATTGGCATGGTCTGCGTGTTCGGTTGGGTCTGACTGTTGGTTACTACGTGTGCGTATGATATATGAGGATGTTGTATTGGTGCTTTAGGCAAGTTAAATGGTATGGATTGTTTTTGTTGCAACGCTTTATGGATTAGGCATCCCCTGTAATTTGCAAGATGGTCACCGTTACAGTTGACGCATTTTACTTTATCGTCACCTGTTTCGCGTGGAATCAATGATCGCATGCTCTCCTGTATATTTTACACATCTATACAACTTTCGATAGTATGTTTCGGTATACCCATACGCTTGGCATCTGGCGTATTGTGGGATGATTCTTTTTGTTTATGGTGGGTCACACTTAATTAATGACTTTCCTATTCCTTTTTTTTATGGTCCAAATATTTAATTTCGTAAATATGTTTTTATTTTCTTTTAGCTTCAAATCAATATAAAACAGTGGCAGTGGCTCCTTTGCTGTTTCATATTTATGATGTTTAATATTGTGTATATTTACAACTTGGTGGCCTTGTTCAGGTAGGGCTGTTTTAATTATGTTTGAATCTGTGGCGTGATGGAGTCCTTTTATGACAGATTTAAAAGTTTTTTTCGGAATTTGGTCGGAAAGCATGGTATTGCGTGTTGCTATTGTCCAATTTTCTTATTAAAACTTTGAAATATTCAAAGCCAAACATTTGAATCTTCATTGTTTCAGATCCGATTGTTTTTATTGTGTAATTATTACATATTGTCTTGAGCAAGTCATTCAGATGTTTAACAACACCTACCTTATATATTGTTATTGGGGGTGGTCTGGGAATTGCTTTTGGTTCGTTTTCTTTCTTGTTCTGGTTTCCTTCTGTCTTTTCTATTCGGGCACTGAAAATCTTGTATGTTTGGATGGGTTTTTGAAGTCAATATTCGCTGATTTTCGTCTGTTTTCGGACAACTTGTTATTTGGGATTTCTCAAGCGTTTTTTGTTTGTAACCATGTTCCACTTGTGCATTTGAGGGGTTTCAGTTATTGGCAGTTGATCGTTATTTCGAATAGCGGGTGATTCAATTGATAAATCGACAAAAAGGTGTTGGGTATTAGCCATTATGTATTGAAATTAACCGTACAGATCACTTAATAGTTATTAAATGTTTAATTTAAATTTTTACGCGGGTCATATTTTACTCGCTCGATTTACTGTTCCGAAAATAAGAAAGAAAATTCCTAAAAAGTAGAGCTTTGCTTATAAAAAATAAATTTTAAATTTCACGTTCTATAGTTCACGTTTTAATTCACGTTCTTACACTACAATGGTTGAGACTAGGTTTTCGCTTTCTATATGGTTATGATACGCAATATTTTATATTAGAAAATATATAAAATTAATAAAATTTTCTTGAACCAAAAATACGGTTCAGTAACTTCTGTTTGGAATAAATAAATAAATAATAAATAAATATTTTATAGAGGCTAGGTTTCTAAACAGAAAGTTTATATATAGGGAGTTCGAAGTTTTGCCTTGTTTTGGATTAAATTTATTTTCATTTTAATATATATGAAAGTAAACAGCCCTGTTTATACTGAAACTGCGACAATGACGGTCTGATGCAGCTGTGAAAGGGGGAGGGTGGTCACGCTATGACCAGAACTGGGAATCCAGCGAAACTACAATCTATTCAAAGTAGCAGTGAACTCACGCCAGCAATATGCATAATATATTGCCTATTGTAGTTGTAAATTCGGTTTAATGCCAGACAATATCTTCCTTCTCATTTTGATACAATTATAAAGCGATATTATGTTGTCTGATAAGTTCGAACATGTAACCGATTGTTACTCTAATTAAACATCGTTACTTCGAACTGGAACGAGATAATGGAGACCCCATTTTGCCAGTAAAATTCGTTAGAGATGTAATCATATTTACTGTTAAATTTTAAGTTGCTGCGGTTTTTATTAAAAATATTTTTTAGTACGTTAGAGTTGCACTGAATATTAGTATGGGAACAATTGCTGAAATCTCCCAAAAAATGAAAAATACAATCTTGGATTGATCCAAAAGAGACCGTGCTTATATGAAGGGGTAACGAATTGAGACATTGCAAGATCAGCATGGTGTTAGCTCTATCAGAGATCAGATATATGAAATGTACAAAAGCAGTGAGTAGTGTATTAATTATAAATATAATTAAATACAATTATTTCAGAGGAATTTATTAAACAGAGATGTATACATAGAAAGCTTAGAGATATGCAGCTCTTTGAGGTATGTAGAGTATCCTTTCATAGACTGTAATATAGGATTGAAATGGTGTACAGATATCTCACGAAGAGGTCTAATGGAACTTCCGTACATTGCTTTTAAAATGCAATTTTAATTCCATAAACAACACCAGATATATGAAAATATCTAAATATAAAATAACTTACCACAAAATTTCCGGCACAATCTCAGTTAAAGCAAATAAAACTATTTTAAAAATTGTGATAATTAATATTAATTGCCTGATGAATGACATATTAGGAACAAAAAATGATACTAGCTAAAATGAGGATATTTTCTCTATGTTTGAGTATTTCGGTTAATTTCCCCTTTTTGTCAATGAACACGTGCTTATGTCATACCATGTTGTATGCATTTCCTTCCTATTTTAGGAATACGATTTACAATTTAAGCATATTGAGAATTTTTCTTCGTTTATCTATTATTCTATTAAAAACATTTGTTAATATCTTAAGACAAATTATCAATTATTGTATACATACTTAGATTAACTTGAACTGATGAATATTCCACGACACTTAAATTCCTTCTTTGCTGTTCTAGTGTTAATAATAATTAGTTGTTTTGTTCTATTCTTTCTATAAAATTGCCTATAAAATGAAATCCAAGCACTATGAATAAGGTTATAAACATGTCTATCTTAATAATCAAATACGTTGTTCCAGGTAATTAATATCTCCAAATTGTATGTAACCAGTAATTGTATCGTTTCTTTTCTTGAGTACTCATCCAACTGCCATCAATTGAACAAATCCGAATAAGAATATCAGATCGTATTCTAACAACCAATTACAACCGCTTTCTATTGTTATACCTGTGGATATATAGAATATCATCCAGCTTATTATGGAAATATCTTACTTGTCATTGCCGTAGGTATAATTGATTATTTTTATATGTTCCTATATCGAAAAATATAACTCTGAGAACAAAAATAATTATTAAGGGTTAGATATATTTATATAGTACAATATATTTTAATAGATAATTATAGTTCGGTCTTAAATATATATTAATTTCCTGCTGGTTTTCATTTGTAGTCGGAGCAACTCAAACTAGAGCAACTATTTCCCAATGATATCTATTTCCCAAGCTAAAATTAAAACAATGTTACCTAAACTAAAGTTATACATTTTATGCAAGTTCGTGTGGTATGTTTGCTTCAATGTTGATTTTCTGCGTGTGGAACAATAGTTGTATTGCTTCTCCATTGCTGCGATTTAACAATCTTCTTTAATGTTTTAGGATAACACCTTAGATAACTCCGTAGATCAATTAAATTTCAAGGTAATGGCACAATTCTTTGTCGGTGACAATGCACTGGTAATTAATCGAAGTTAAACCCAGAAATATATACTTCTTCTGATAACTTGATGATGAGAGACTATGAATTTATTTCCAGAAACTAGTAAACTAATGTCCCATTCTCTTCAATGTGCTTAAATATGATCGGTTGCATTCTAAATCGCCAACAACTTGAAGATCATCATGGAACATAATTACCTATTGCAATACTAACAATGTGAGAAAAGCAGTGGTAAGAACTTTGATGTATAACATAAGCGGTGATGTATAAAATATTGCTACATTTATTGAAATATAATAAGACTTTTTAACCTGATTTATTGCCTTGCAAGGAAACCTCCAATGGATAAAATACAATAACGCCATCTAATTTCCGAATTTACCCTACCTTCGAGGCGATTTTTAGGATTTAGAAAATGAGAATGAGAATGAGAGAATTAGAATTTTTAAATACTGAATGAAAGCAGCGTATTATCATGATTAAAAATCAAGAATCATCATCATCAGCAATGCATAATTGGCATTTGGGGAGAATTTCTACTTCTTAACCAATACACACATTAATCTCCTAATTTTCAGATCGTTTTCGGTGATCTTGAACCAAATCTTTTATCTGCAACCTGCATTTGCAACACAATTGGTTGATTTCAGAACAGAAGTATGTGACGAGTTCGTTCACCATCCAATCTACTGTTGTACTGATGTTTGACTGATTCGGCTTACTACTCAGAGGTATTATTAATCCCAAGTTGTTGAATTCCTATACTTGGTCTAATTGGGTCTCGTTGAATTGCAATATTCAGTTTGAATCCATATAAGACAACACTTTGTCTACGCATATTATCATGATGAAAAAACTAGAATTATCCTTAATAGCAACAGATTAAACATGCTTACAAACGGTTTAATTATTTTAACTATTTTAAACTTAATATGCAATCAACATAGCAATATAAAATATGTATAAAAAAGCAGGATGACACAGCGAAAAATTATTAGTATAATATTTATGAACGTTATATTATTTGAACAATGAAACATATCAAAATTAATTGTCAGAAAATAAATAATTTAAAGGATTACCTTGTTACAAATTCGATATGCAAAAATATACAACTACACCACTGGTTCCCAATCAACCTGTTGGTGAAATCCATTGTATATGTTCCCTAACAAGCTCTTATTTACGCAAAACTTCAGATATTATATTTCTCTTCCGCATATAATAAACTATAAGGGATTCAAGCCCTTATAGACATCTATCTCTCTCGCTCTCCCATTCCGCTTTTTTTTTATTTCAATACCTTTTACAAACATGCATCTGGCCACAAAGTAGAGCGAAATATGGCAAGATCAAAGAGGTATTACGGATGGGCTTTATACCTGATTGAAGTTCTGATAAAAAAAGGAAGTATATTATTGTAGATGAAAAGATTATGATGACCACCGAGGGAAATATTCCCAAATCATATTACAGGATTACGTATTAATAGAGTTATTGGTTTCCTTTCAGACAAATTTGGTATTTTTTGGGTTAATTAGTGTATTATTAATGATAAAAATATGCTGAGTAACATTTTGCAAATATAAATATAATATTTCTTTTATTATTAGGTTTTGAGGTGAAAAAATGGCATATGAAGTTCTTTTTTTAAACTGAACATATGATGTAAGAAATACTTTTGCTTATTGGTAAATAAAATACAAATGTTTAACATAACCTTATATTAGTCACTATCTTGATAATACAGGTAATTACAACGGTGATTATAATAACATTCGTCTATCAACTACGTCAACAACATATTCACTATTTTCTCATTATATCATCGATTTTGTCTATTATACCGTCGAACAAAAACATAATTCTGTAACTCTTGTTCCACTGCTCCCCAAGTTCACTGTATTCGCCATATCTTCGTAAAGTCTGTGCGGTAAAGGCACTTCCATAATCGTCGATTATAAATTAACACTATCATAGTCATCTTTTTTGAACAGCTTCTTCTTTCAAGGCTCAATATATAATCGCACAACCATTTTGAGCGGTATTTAGGTAGTATATAGTATATAGATAGACATGTTTATAGTACATTTGAAGGGTATCTTAAATGTGCGCATGCGATACAGGGCTTTAGTTATTTAATTTGCCGCCAGGTGGTTCGAGGTAGCAAAGCTCAAATTTGACACTTTCTGCTTTCAGAAGCCTATTCTAAAAAATAAGAACGTATGTTTATATTTGGTGGAAATAATCAAAAATTTACTGGATATTTTGATTTTTTGTTAATTTTATGCTTCCTATAGAAACAATTTGATTTATATACAAAGAATTTCGGTTTAATTTTTTTTGACAAAGCTTTTGTTCAAAGCGTCTCTTTCATTGCTGTCAGCAAACTTAAAAAACTTATACTTACATGTTTAATATTCTTATTTTGTTAACTGTATTTTTATGGTTCTTTTTTAGTTAAAATGATTTGTTTAAATCTTAAAACATCTCAAGTGTTGCGTCTCAGGATGTAGTACCATTTCAACTAGAATACCCAGCTCTTCTAGGGATTCTGATCTATGTGAGAAATAGCTTTTAGCAATAAATAATGAAAAACTGATGGGAATCGGTTGTGAGGTCTTAAATTAGAACAAAAGGGTTTGTAATGTACATTTTACATAGGATACTACAAATCGAAATGTAGAAGAGCATTGCTTAACAGGGATGTGGTTTCCAGTTGTTATTTACATTGTAAGCTTTTTATAATGTTAATTATATGTAACTGATTTGTGATATATAACAGGCCTTTACTTTAGCTATTGCATAGAAGAAAGAAAACATTGGTCCAAATATGTTAGGAAATGTGAGTTGAACAGTGAAGTGAAATTGTTAAAGCCCGGCAGTATGATGTAATTTGACAAAGCCAGGGACTTTTTTTACTGTGTTGGTAAGTGATATCTTGACTGTTCTATTGAATTCCCAGATTATGCACAAAACTTAACAAGCAGTCTGTCCAATATCTTAAATCACCAAATGCCTGTATTCAAACTGATCAATTGTTTTGAGCATTCTGAACAAGACATAATTAGAAAGATAATAGTTAGGTGTTAGGTACATAAAAGCAAAAGGCAAAAATGAAACATTTTTTATTGTAATATCTAAATATAACATAGCTTATATGGATGATGTACAATTATATACTTACAATAAATATTTAACAAGAAGATATTTAAAAAAACATTTCAAAATCAATAGTCTTCAATATATATATATATATATATATATATATATATATATATATATATATATATACATATTGTACTATACTCTCTATTTAGCAGAGTTATATTTAAGATAATACAAAATGTTCCATATTCTATAGTTTATTAAATTTTGTACATTTAAAAGTATAAGTTTTGTGTTAAATCTGTTATTACATTTTATTATATTGTTAGTACAATATAATGTCATTAAATATAAAAAATTCTCAGAATTTTCCTTTAATATAATGGTAATGTAAATATATTTAATAGAAATATATTTAAATAAAATGTATTTTTAAGCTTATATTGAATTTTTTTGATAAAATATTTTAAATTTCCCGCTATTCACATTGTCAGTCTGGTGGCAAATTAATGCTAAACTTGTTCACAGGTTTTATATGGGAGATACACTTCTAATTCCTTTGTATTTTGTGAAACTATATGATTCCCAGTCAAGGCGCCGGCCGGTATCCAAAAAGTGTACATCTCAGCATTCCCATCGCCCGATCCCGATACCACGTCCACCTGGATTAGCGAATAAGTCATCAAGTACCCTTTACGTAATTCCTCAACAATGCCGTTCTGTATTTTCTTACATTGAATCAATTATTTTTTCACATCCTTTATAAGAAGCGAGCTTCTGCCTCGGGAGGTTAATATATAGTTCATCTAATAAAGCAGCCAAGGCACGGCATTATAAATATGCCGAATCAATAGCCAAGTGTAGTTTGTAGATATATAAAATTAATTACAAATCCAAAGCGGATTTTTCCTTCACATTTCATTCTAATTAAAAACATAAAATTCTATTTTAATTGGTAGTACTGGGCCATGTTGCTAAATATCTAAAAAAATTCTTCAAATCATTGGTGATAATAATTAGAGGTTATAGCCCAGACCAATGTTGTTTTGGCACCTTGATTTTTTTGATAAATTTTTAATTGCTGCTTAACGTTAGTGAATATCAGTTATATAAAATATTTTGTTAGTTTGCTGACACCGCACTGAGTATTAATATAAACACTATGGTTAATATCTCTCATAAAGTGAAACATAATATAATGTTCGATTCGTCAAGGAGAAAACGTCCACATGTAAAAAGGGAAGATCACCTTGATGTTAGCTTTATTCGCGAGCAAATTTATGAACTTATAAAAACTCTGAGAAGTTTTTCGATAGAAATTTAATTTAGCACCATTATTACAGAGAAAATTGTGGCCCGGGAGGTATCTTCAGAAAACTTAGGAATATGCACTGCTTTAAATGAAACGTTGGTTTTAAATGGTGTAAAGATAACTCATGAAGAGGGCTCACAGAACGTCCAGACATTTTTAAAAGAACTGAATCATAGCATATAATTAAATTAATATAATAATTAATAATCATTTAAATTTGTGTATCTAAATGATACACGGAAATTCAAAAATGGAGCATTGAGCCGCTCATGACAAGACTCTTTAGTAAAAAGTGTATAATGCCGAACAAAGTTCATTGAAAAAGGTTAACGTTTGAATAATGTTTGATTAACTTTTGTTAATCTAGTTATAATATTTTTATTAGTTCAGAGCAGATATACTCGCTTCCTTCAACAGGAATGTGTTCCTGGACCAAAGTTAGTTCCATGTCCAGGGGCGACTATCATGGAGAAATAAAGCCGAACATGCTTATGACCCAATACTGTCAATTTCCAAGACAGGGTAATTGTAGCTGAAATAACTAAAGGTGAGTGTATAATTGATATACGATTACTGTAGAGAATCGTATTGTAGAATATGTAATATTTGTGTGCATAGATTCATACGATCATTTAGTTAAAAATGATAAGGAGAAAATGGATAGTAACTATTTTGCAGATGATATGGCAAATGCATTATTCTCTTAGAGAGAATACAGTGAGTAAGTTAGAAGCTATGCAGCTAAACGGTAGAATATTATGAAGGAAATTGTAGACAGTGATATCAAAATGATTTAATAACGAAATGTAAGATGGAAACACAGCAACGAAGTAAACAAGAATTAAACATAAAAAGGTAATTATTTTCTCTAGTTAAAGTAAAATACACAATACAATAAAGATTAGGTGGTGGATTAGGCCTCCAAGGCATATCAGTAAAAATAAAGCACTAAAAGCAATAGTGACTCCAAAAGTTAACTCCTTCGATAATATGTGCATTAGATGTATTATAATGTAAATTTTTGTGTAAATTTAGTGGCATTAGTATTTTGTCACATGTCAGAGACAAAATAAACCAAAAATCAAATTTGGTGCGACTACATTGCATTGTTGTATATATAATCATAACAAGCTGTAATTTTTCAAAATATATACTAACAGTTCTCAGTAGCAATCAGCATGTATGGTTTAGTTTAATTTTAATAGTTAACGTGTTTCCGAAACAACATACTGAATTATTAAAATCTTACATTACAGCTTGAATATTTGAATCAAACAAGACGAAGTCTACTCTACAATAATGAAACTCTAGCAGGTGTTCCACAAGGAAAAATATCACGATGGATACATTTCTTGATGGCATTCCGATTCTTGCCGCCGAGACAATAGCGAAAAAGCCACACGAAAATTACAAAAGGCAAGTAAATCTGTGCATATGTAGTTCAGGTATCATCAGACTGCACAAGCACCAATAACAATAAATAACAATATCATTCTATATAACAACAACGCTAAGTATCTCGGAATGAATCCTGATGTAAAACTTCGCTAAGGATCATGTAAGAAAGAAAAGGAAAATCTGGTGTTTAAATATAGAAAAATATATTGGTTAATTAGAAGAAAATTACTGTTATCAGTACATAATAAACTGCTATTAAAAAAATAATTGTTGAAGCCGATTTGAACATACGAGATTCAATAATGGGGATTTTCCACAAAAAGTAAAACTACAAAATAGTATTAATAATACCACAAAAATAATATACAAGTCAAATTTTCCAGAATAAACATCCGAGAAGTACTGTAGGTGCACTCAGATACTATATTATATATAGTAAATTAACATTGTATATAGTTAAATAGAATATAATCATACTTTATAAAGCCAACCTAATTTTTTGATAATAATAAATCAGCAAATAAATAAACTAAGCCAATACTACTATAAAAAAGCTATTATTTACTATCGATAGATTAACTAAAAATCTTTAACAAACATATATAATAGAAAAACTGGCATACTTTTGTCGCCAAAATTACGATAATTTGGCAGTATTCCAGAAATGCTGGACACAAAAGGGGAGTAAATTTGATCGTCTAATAGCAGCTTTTTGCTGCGGTAAAAATGAGCTTTTGTTTTGCAGCAACCGTGATTATAACGCTAATTTAGTTCGGAAACAATACGAGCGCCTCTATATTTAAAAATCCATCTCAATATTTAATATGCGTAGAGAAAGTTCATTGAGAAAATGTTTTTTTTAGGTAATTCTTGCATATCTTTATTGATAAAAATTAATATAACCAACGATAAGTCAGTTTTCGGATTGTTTAGGATCGATTTACTTAATCTATTCGTTATTCAAATCGAGATGTACAACACCAATAAATACTTCCTTAGATCAACTTAATTACTACTTTAAGATAGCGTTAATAATAATTTTAATAAACAAAATAAATATGGTTGGAACGCTAGAACTTTTTCAGATATCAACGAATATTAGAAAAAATTTAGGCCTAATGTCCAGCCGGTTTTTCCAGCAGCGAATTTTGCGCTAGCAAGACATTTAGTCACTCATTTATATTAGTCACATATTAGTCGTGTGAATTTGCAGCACGTATTACTTTCTTTATTTAATCAAAAGAAAAATGCCTCTGAATATAATTGCTTGCTGGTAGAAACTTACAGTAAGTATGCTCCAACCTTAGAAGCATGTGAGGCGTGGTTTCAATATTCAAAAGTGGTGATTTCGATGTGCAAGGGAAAATACAAACACACGTACAAATGTTCTGGTACCGAAAATGTTTGAAGATGTGAAACCGCAACAGTTATTGGATGAAGACTCAACCCAAACTCATAAAACAATTTGCAGAAGCGTTAAGTATGACCCAAAAATACAAATTGAATTATGAGGTATGGAAAAAATTCAAAAGATTGGGGGATGTGGCAACAACACCAATTGAGTGACAGGCTAAAGAAAAATCGAATAATCATATGATCGGAAATCATGTCTGCATATAATAGTGACGGGTGTTGAAATGTGCATTTATTTTGAAAATCCTATCCAATCCAATCGATTCCAAGGCCAAATCGTTTTGGTCTCAAGACAATGCACTCTCTAATGTGTTATAACTTT
The DNA here is from genome assembly GCF_030347505.1 of Rhynchophorus ferrugineus. Classification (NCBI taxonomy): domain Eukaryota; kingdom Metazoa; phylum Arthropoda; class Insecta; order Coleoptera; family Curculionidae; genus Rhynchophorus; species Rhynchophorus ferrugineus. The sequence continues at coordinate 69,664,091 of NW_027472581.1, forward strand.
CCGGTATATCTGGAATATAGGTAAAATTTTTGGTGAAAAATAAAAAAAATTAATTTAATTATATTTATTAACAAATTTTATTTTATTATTGTATTGAATTTTGTTGAATTTTTAAATAATACTGTATCTCCATATGTAATATTATTATTCAAATAAATCTACAGAACATACGATATAATTTATTAGAGCTACCAAAATTTCAAACACATTATCAAAGTCTACTTCGGCAAATCTGTGTCAGCTTGTAACCATATTCAATAGTGAACCGATTCAAATGGAAATTAACGGGAATACTAATTTCCTAAGGCGGAAATTAAAGCCCTATTAATGAAATTTTCTACTAAATCTGTTTCAGTTAGTTAATCAACTCCCCAAATTGATTTAACATTAATTGAATCGAACAAGACAGCTTCTAAACTTTTCGATATGAAATTATTATTATTATTATTATTTTATCAGGTATACATGTTCTACAAATGCGAGATCCATATAATAATATATATTTGAAGTGCTATAAACGGTTTATTGATTTCAAACATGGTAGATAAATGTTATGTAAGCTTTCCTTCTAAATATAAATATAGAAACATTATATCTTGAAAATATAATTCTAACCTGAAAACAATCTATATTATTAGATGCTTTCATATTTCTTACCTGCGATATGTAGTATATATCTATATTTTCAAATTCATAGTATTAATTAAAATAACTAATATTAAAAGTAAAATACTCTTCAAATATCCTATCATTTAGATTCATAAAATGGTAAGTAATGGATTTCCATTTAGTATTATTGTGTTATTAAATTCACTAATCACAGAACAGAACTGAAAAGTGAATTTTGGGAAGTCCTTATTTGTTTAAATTGATTTCAGAAATTCTGATGACAATGCCCATGAAATGAAACATATAATGATGCTGCTCCGTCATAACTAACTTATCGGCTTTTGGTTTTAATTAATTAGATGTGGCAATGAATGTGATGTCAATGGCAAGGGACTGATGGAGGACCAAAATGTTCAATGTAAACGAATTGCTAGTCTTGTTAGAAAATTAAAGTTGAATTAGTTGAAAGTACTATTTTGAAGTTTTAACTGTGCAGTATTAAGCTCGCAAATATTACTAAAATTTGTTTGGACAATATGTCCGATATAAGAACAGAAATATATTTAATATTGAAAATTATTTGCAGTAACAAATGTCTGTATATTAAAGTGCATATAAACTATTTCAATAATTCACTTACTGATATATTTCAAATATCAATTACTTAACTCTAATTTCTATTATTTCTATTCTTTTATAATGAACAAAGCATTAATAATTTTAAATTAATACATTAATGAAAATTATAACAAAAATATCATAACTAAGATTATTTTCAGAACTGCAAAAACTTCAGAGCATCAGATATAAGTATATATGATTTATTTAATTTTATGTTATGGCCATAAATATGGAACATTAAGTTAAGGAATAAATATTTGTACATTAATTAAAACAATAACAAACAACATTAGGCACTTTATATTTTACAATATAGAAATTATATTAAGGTAATGTATTTATAATCATTATATGAACTATTGAATTCTCAAATATTTGGTCTATAAAGTAAATTACTAAAATAATAGAAAAAATGCTCAAAGAATAAATTGTCATGTAGATTGTCATTACATATTTTATTGCATTAATTGTTAAATATCTTAATATTTAATAACGTTTTAAAATATTTACGAAATTACTGCTAATAATGCATGTCTTCTTTTTGTCTCATGTGTTCCATCTAGGAAAATTATGTAGTTAGTTTCACTTTATCTATATATTTTAATTACTTCATTTATGTATTAATATAACTTTTATTTTAATACATATTTTTTAACCTAAAATATATATTTAAGAACAATAGACTTCATAAAAACGGGCTTATTTGATTAAAAAATAATTTCTTTTCTTACATTTGGAAATAAAGCTGCATCGTTCTTTATTTATTACACTATTCAGTCTTTAAAAAAGTACCTGTCATATTTTTCCTGTAAATAAATTTATTTGATTAAATCTATTATGTAATATCTATAATCTAACCATTGCAGATAGTTTATATTAAATTTGTTTTCTGTGGCTATAATTGATCTATTGCTTTTTAATTTGCCTTGTGTCCTAAATGAGGACTAAAAACTCATCAACAAATAAAAAGTTAAAATATAAATTTTAACTCTTGATGCACTAATTAATATATTTGTTACGTGCAATAATTTGGTTATGGCTTTGTTACGAAATAAATTTACTAATGAAACCTGAAATTGATTGATGAAATTGAAGTGAATACCAGTAAAATCCGCGGAAAATCTTAATACATTTTGCAATTACCTCTAATACAATGCTATGTTATGCCTTCAGAACACCTTATTACACCTTATTATATAATTAACTGAATTTATAATTTATAATTTATAATATATTATATAATATTATATAATTAACTGACTTAATATTAAAAATGGATTGATTGATGTTTATATTATGAAAACAGAAACAGACTATTCCTGTTTTTCTGAAATTTTGTTAATCTATATTAGGGTGAAATTTTTGAATACGTCGTGTTTTTCTTACACCGCTAAATATACCTTACGATGAAACGGGCACATGTATTCGTTGACCCTACAAGTAATGTAAAATGTAACTTTGTATGATCATACCCTTCTTGGTAGTTAAGTCATAACTACCATAACTATTTAATAGTTCCAACAATACGAGAATAACCACAAGTAAAAAGTTTAGCGTTCATTTGCCACCAGAGGGCGCGACTGACAATATGAGTAGCGGGAAATTTAAATCATTTTATTAAAAATAATAGCAGTAATAAAAATAGTAAAAATGAAATGCAATTAAAGTTTAAATATAAATTTTATTTAAATATATTTAAAATTTACATTACAAATATTATTTCACAGTTGAATTCTTAAAATTTCCTGTTTAATGAAAATATATTATACTAACAATATATTAACATGTAATATAATAGACTTAACACAAAACTTTTAAATATACAAAGTTTAATAAACTATTGAATATGGAACATTTTATATTATCTTAAACACAACTCGGACAAATGCAGAGTACAGTACAATATATATGTTGAAGACTAGTTGTTTTGAAACGTTTTGCTCAAAACAGTTGATTGTTGAAAAATACAGGAATTTGGCTATATAAAATATTCGACAGACTGCTTGTTAAGTTTTGTGCATAGTCTGGAAATTAAATAGAACAGTCGAGATATCATTTACCAACAAAGTAAAAAAAGTATCTGGCTTTGTCAAATTACATCTATCATATTCTTACATTTCCTAACATATTTGGATCAATGTTTTCCTTCTTCTATGCCACAGCTAAAATGGAGGCTTGTTATATTTTACAAATCAGTTACAAATAATTAATATTATGAAAAACTTGCAATTTAAATAACAACTGGAAACCCTGTTAAGCAATGCTCTTCTACATTTCGGTTTGTAGTTATCCTGTGTAAAATGTGCATTAAAAACCCTTTTGATCTAATTTAAGACCTCACAAGAGATTCCCATCAGTTTTTCATTATTTATTGCTAAAAGCCATTTCTGACATAGAGCAGGAATTCCCAGGAAAGCTGGGTATTCTATTTGAAATGGTACTACATTCAGGGACGCAATATTTGGGGTGTCTTAAGATTTAAACAAATCATTTAAACTAAAATAGAACCATAAAAACACAGTTAACAAAATAAGAATATTTAACGCGTAGGTTTATAAGTTTGCTTTGTCAGCAATGTTAATAAAATCCAATTCGAAAGAGACGCTTTCAACAAAAACCTTGTCGAAAAACATAAAACCGAAATTCTTTGTATATAAGTCAAATTGTTTCTATAGGAAGCATAGAATTGCCAAAAAAGTCCAAAATATCCAGTAAATTTTTCATTATTTCCACCAAATATAAACACAGGTACACTACGCCTTCTTATTTTTTAGAATAGCCTTCTGAAAGCAGAAAGTTTCAAATTTCAGCTTTACTGTCCAATGTATACCTCGAGCCACCTAGCGGCAAATTATGAAACTAAAACACTCTATCATGCGGCCATTTAAGATACGCTATTAAGTTCTCAATATTTTGTGTATAAGGGCTAGTCTTCTGATTTAAAATTGATCAATAGATACGCTCTATTTTACGATAAAGCTCTGCTAAATTTACGCTTGAACGTAAAATTACACGACGAATAATTTACTGTATTAGAATTAGAGCTGGCAGCAGGCAATATGTCGGCCAGGTCTGTCACAGATCTGACGGCTATTCCAGGTTGCTTGATTTAACCTGAGGCAATCAATCCTATTTAACCTATTTCTAATGATTTTAGAAGCTAATATTATTTCGTTCCATCCCTTTTTTTAGATTTTATATTGGCATTTAATGCGGTTGTCTGACCAATAAATGAATACAAAAATTAACAGTCAAATTAGTAAATTTTTAAGCGAAGCGGTCATGGCGATTTGCATAAAACCACTTTCGTTTTCAATATTAGCTTCGACGTACCGCAAAAGCCGAAAGGATATTACCCCGGGTGTTTGCATATATGCATATCTAATGTAACCCTATCCGCTGTAATTGCCACAGGAAAGTATCCATTGCGTTTTATGGAATATCATAATCTGGTTATATTTTTATTGTTCCTGAATATTATTTAACATGCAGAGTTTTCATGTTGTTGGATGGGCATTAGTTTGTGTTGGAAGACAACTAAAGTGGTTGTTTTTTAGGGTTGTTTATATGACTCGGTGAATAGAGGTAGGACGAAAACAGTTATGGTTTACATGATGTGACCGTTATTTATTGACGATATAAAAATATAGAAATTAAAATAGATAAAATAGATGGCAGCGGTGTTAACTCAAGACGAGGGTCGATGGTGGCATGTCTGTACTGTATGGTCAGTGACTGAATGATTGAAAATAGCCTTCAACAAACTTGAATGTGGCCCATAGGCGATGTTGAAAACAAACTATTTTTCGAACAGGACTCCCGTAATCAACGCTGTGGGGGATTCGATGTTTCGAGGATGAAATAGATTATTTTCTTCGACGACGAGACGCTGGCAATTCTGGTACCGCGGCGAAGACATGACGGGTTTACAGTGACTGTAAACGTTACCTAGCTTCTGGGGCTGCTCTATGAATAATCCGTAGCCACATATGTTACGGTAATCGAGGGAAAACAAACAACGACGGTATCCGGCCCAAGTTGCCTAAAGCCTTTCAAATCAAAATGTCTGCCAATAAGACAGAGACTTCTGGCGAACGAAGACACTATGATTAAAACATAACGCCGAAAGGAATGTCTAAAATGTTGGTTGTTGATATCAAAATATCTAAGAGTTCAAAAAATTACCAAAGAAACACAATTTTAACAAAAAATTTAAAAAATTTATTAAAATATATGAAAGTTCCAACACTAAAACTAAATTTAATGATGAACTTCTTCATGTAGGAATGTAAACACTGAAATAAAAAATACTAAAAAAAAAGGAATGAAAATTCGGGAAAAAAATTGTATCAGAAAAAACATAACGGTCATTTATAACACACACCATGTTGCACGTACCCTCCATTCACGAGTTCAAACCCAATTTTGCGAAAGATCACATCGGGGTCACCACTTTAGGGTAACATATATGACTCGATGAAATAGTGGTTGTTTATATGGTGTGACCGTTTTTTATTGATGTAATATAAAATGTATAAAATATAATAGATGAAAAAGGTGTGGCATATCCGAACTGCACTATTGTCAGTGACTGAATAATCGAAAGTACCCCTCAATAATATCCCAGATAAACGTCTCGGGGTTGCCAGGTATTCGTTATCGTGTACTAGTTGGCGCTGCTGGCACCCCGCCCGTGTTCATCTTGGATTATATTTCTGGGTATTTTGTAGACCGTTATTCCTTGATGTAAAATTTGACATGCCTCAAGGTCGCTACAGCTTCATTAATCATTTACTACAAGAATGCGAACTCATTCAATACGATTGAAATAGATACACAGGCCTAAATAATATTCACTAAATATTCAAGGAAAGAGTGTTTTCAAATGTCTTCAAATAACAATAGAACAACAGTAGAATGACCACACATGAAGATGTTTTAGGCGGTTCCAGATGTGTACAGGGTCTCCTGTGAATGGGTGAAAGTCTACATAGGAGACATTTAAACGAGATGTACAAGAATAAAAGAAGAGCAACGATATGTGTAATATAGATACACAATTCAGTTGGCTTTAGCTGGATGTTGGCCACAATATTCACGTTAACAAAGTCCAGATTTTAGCTTCTCTATAAGGCAGCTTTGAGAAAACATTTATTTTGATTACCAAACGATATTTTTATCTAGAATTGACTATCAATTAAACTTTGATACGTTATTTACGGAATGTTATTTAAACCTCACCAATCCTATATTTCCTGGACAAAAAAATCACTCTATACCATAAAAATCGCCTGAGCAAAAAAAAAACCATAAGTCGGATAAAAATAAATTACCTTGTTAGGCCCTTTTTATTTTTATTTTTAAGTTTCAATTACCTTATTTTTCCATATTGGTTTCCTTTTTTTGTTCCTAAAAATTATTTAGAATTAACAAGAAACTAATTATAAAGTAAATAGTAGCTCATTTAATAACATAACATTACAACATTAATAAAATAATAATAATTTAGTGTACTTATTAATATATGAATACAATTTCGCTATACGTAATTAAGAGTTTAGAGGAAATAATCAGAAATTGTTGAGAAAAAAAATCAGTTACGCAAAAAAATTACTAAGGAAAATTGATTGAAGATGGAAAAAATCCATCTTCCACTTAATCTCCTAAAACATCAACAATCTCCCCGTGAGAAATAAGTATTACTTTATGATTTTAGTTATATAATATAACTATCCTGACATGTAGTATAAATTTATAATTTTTGGGAAACATGCATAACTGATATACTATTATTATAGTAAGTTTATTAGATTTTTGAAGCCAAAACCAATGACTTTACTGAACAAAAAGGACATCCAAAGTATCAAAACTGATATAGTTCTACACGAACTTGCCAGGAAGCTTCATCATTACTAAACTGTACCGGCTCGAAATTTAGGATATGATAAATGAGAGAACAGTTAGCAACAGCTAACAATCCCAATCCTAAAAAGATTTGTGGAATATGTTATATGGGTTATTAAAAGAACTTGGTCAAAAAACAATCATCATGCCTAGGAATGTTTTAATGTTGCAAATAAGCAGCAAATTTTCTTTTGTGGCCAAGCGTATAGAGTAATAGTGTTTATTCAAAAGATATCTGAACCAAAGCAATATAATATAATGAAGGATTTGGTAGTGCGGACTGAGCTATACGATAAGCAAATTATTGCTCTAAAATGATTGTCAATTGCTAGAGTCGTATCAATTCGAAAAACGAATTGGTATTTTCAAACAGTTAAACCTATTTCGAATGGAGTTTAATAGTGTCTTAGGACTGGCCAATATCTTACTCTACTACCTAAATATATCTGAATCTAAATATCTAGCTAGTACATACTGTAGAAAAACAACAAGATATACAAACGGACTAAAGACTGGAAAACGCAGTTTAATCTGTCAATGTCGATTTTGCGTTGCAGTGAAAGACAAACATACTGATGGTAGGTCAAATTAGAAACATCATGCTAGACAGAAAAAAGAGCAGATCAAACTCAGAATCAAGCAACTCTTTGGTTAGTCGTAAAATACCTTCGATTTAACCTAATATCAAAGGGATTGATTTATTAGTTCGAATAAAGACTATTTAGACTTATGGGGTACAAATTTGAACTTGCAGTCAGCCATCTAATCGGTTGGTAATCCTACGCAGTCAGACAAATAACATCAATGTAGAAGCAGCTCACGATATGACAAAGCACAGGAAATTAGAAGATTGAAGCGAACCAAAACACAAATATTTCTAAGTAAAATCTTACTATAATACAATGAAAAAGTTTGTCTAATTTAATATTAATGTGGATGTATATACTGATTTATTTACCCTGCACTTGTCTTGCTTGTAAATAGCTCAAATGAAAGTAGTAAAAAACTAATTTTAAAAGTACTAAACTGCAACCATGTCTTATTACTCTCCGTGATAACAGTCAATTTTTTAATTTTTATGCAATGTTCTCAATCTAACTTTCTGCTGAATACTAGTAAAATTCTGAAGAAGAGGTCTAAACTGGCATTAATATTTTCTTTACCTTATTACATTAATATTTTTAAGCAAACTATTGTTACGTATGAAATAAAGCTCTTATGAAAATGCTTTTAGAACGCAACAGTAACATTATACCAAAATGTTAAAATCTTAAGTTAATACCTAAAAATACACCTAAAAGAACAGATATACAAAAGAGTTGGTATAATTAATATGGGCTGCACACGAATATGTTAAACAAAAGTTTCCATAACAAGTCATAACAATAAACGTATTGAATACATTCGTAGCCAAAACAAGAAGCAAAGTTATTAAAATGAACCTCATCCGGCATAATAAAAGGTTTTCATAAAAATTAATGATAAAATTCGTCAGGTAGGACATAATTAAAATCAAAATCAAAGACTTTTTACGTTTTTTTCTTTGGCGAGCGCGCACTCTATGGTTCGGAATTTTAATAAAATTTCATTTTTAATTGGACTCCGCTGAAACGAACCCCTTTTTACAAAACGGATCACAATAGAAACGGAACTGGCAATGTTGAGATTGCTTTTTAGTTCCTTTCTTTTTTCGTTCGTTTACGATTTATTTTTTGCTCCTCTTGGATGCAGGTGGTTTCAAATTTCAAATTGCTTTTGCTTCGTCGTTTTTTAACAATCGACAGTTCTGAATAAATCCACGATGGACGAAGCTTGATTAATTATTTGTCTTTTTCTATAAAACTTTTCATCTTTACCTTTTCAGCAGAGAAAAATATTTTTTATCGGACTAGTAATTATTCTAGTAATTATTAAGAAACCTAAATTATTCACAATGTATACATATATAAAAACATTTCACAATCTACCAACTGGGCAATAAGTATTTGATGAGATTCATGTTATACAGTTTATTTTCAATTAAAATCTTACATCAAAAATTTTACATCCTATATTAGATATGCTCAGCATAATTTTAATTTACAAATTAACTTAACTACCGTTCTGTTGTACTTGCATTAGTACACAAGCTATGCGAGTACGGGATTAAAGCATCAGTATGTATTTCCCAAATTAAAATAAAACTAATCTACTAAAACTACTTAAGCTAAAGTTAAAAATACACTTATACACTAAACAAGTTCGTATGGTATGATTCGGTTCAATCTTTTGATTTTCTGCATATTGTCCAGTAGCTCTATTGCTTCCACCTTGGTGTGATTTAGCAATCTTAATTCATGTTTTCACGCGAAATCTTGGCTCACTTCGTGTATCTATTTGCTTTCGAGGTCTCCATGTAGTTCTTCGTTGGTTACGTAGCGACAAGCATTGGTAATTAATCGTAGAACTTTGTTTTGGATATCTTGGACTACTAGTTGGTTTGATGCTATTGACATTGAGCCAAGCTGATCTGCTTTTTGTCTAACATGGTATTTAAGTGATTCTACTTGGGGAATCGGGCATCCATCAAGTGATATAATTAGGTTTTAGTTATTTCGCCGCAAGGAAAAATTAACATGAACAGATTTGGAGCTATTAAGATGTATTTTCCAGTCTCTAGTCCATTTGTAAATTTTGTTGGCCGCACTTTGTACTCTTTCTACGGCCTTAGACATACATCTTTTGCGATTATAACTGTATCGTCCTCAAATGTTCCAATTACTGTTTCTTCTGTTGTTGGGATATCAGCAGTATAGAGCAGAAATAGAAGTGGTCCCAAGACACTACCCTGTGGAACTCCAGCCCCAATAGGTTTAAATGTTGAGAATGCCCCTTCATGTGAGACTCTAAGTTTTCGACAGAAAAGATATGATTCCAGCAGTCGACAGTAATTCCGCTGTAGCAATTTGGTCATTTTGTAGGTTAATCCAAATGCCACATTTGGTCAAAAGCTTGTGAGACGTTCAGGAATATTGCAGGAAAATATTTATTTTCTTCGAATGCCTCTTCACAGCTGTCACTCTGTGCACTTCCTCGATTATCGAGTGGTGATTTCGAAATCCAAACTGGAATTCTGGTTTTCTATAAATGGTTTAATACGTTCCAACAGTATATTTCTAAAATAACTTTGATATCGCAGGTAGCAGCGAAATAGGCCTGTAAGATCCAACTTGTTCTGCCGGTTTTTCTGATTTTTAAAGCATAATTATTCGAGGAACATTAAGACAGTCCAGAACATGCTTCTTTCTCAAACAGGCAATGAATATATATGTCAACATGATTATTGCTTTTCGTGGCAGCTCTTTTAATAACCAAGTCGAAATATCATCAATTCCAGCTTTTTACGATTAAAGTTGTTAAATTCTGTGAAACTTCTATTGCCGAAATCAGATTTACAGCTACATCGGGCTGATAAATATAATTTATATCTATTGTAGATTCTATATCATTCTGTTATGGAATACAACACTAAATATTTTGTGTATAATTATGTTATTCAATGATTTGTAAAAGATCGCTACAACAAGTGATCTTCTATGCAAATTATAAACTAGTATTATACTTAATTTAATTGCTTTTCTATGTTATTCTAAAATTATTGTTTGTCTATTAATCAGGTCGGATGGTAATAAAGTTTTTAACCTACGCACTTCACTTCATCACGTAAATTTAATTGTTTGGCGAGTGCATTCATGTGCACCAACACTCTTTCAAAGTGTTTCATACTGGCACTTCAGATCATCATCACTCGTTTCTCGTTCTCGTTCATCATCACTCGTTCTCACATTCAGATCACTCGTTTTGGTTTCCAATGGGATATCTCGCTGAATTAGGACATCACTCCCATAAAGGGTCATCAACGATGACACGTTGTACTTTATTGTGAAATATTTTAATGGCTATGTTGGATTTTCTAGGTCCTTCTATTCGACAGATCGATACCATATATCCATATGGGCCAAAGAATTTACTTAGACAGTAATATTAGCTTATTATCTAAAGATAATTTTTATCAACGCCCTGTGAGACAATATATCTGGTTCAGTTTAAGTTCAAGTTGTTTACGCTTTATTAGTACATGTTTCTTCCAATTTAAGAGTCGATCCAGATGCATTTCCAGATGTTTAACATTATCTGATCATTAATATTTACCGGAGAAGTCCTTTTACGCAGGGTAAACGTCAGATAAGTAAATTTTGTATCATCCTTCTTGATGCGTCATGTTTTCAACCACAAATGAATTCCCTTATAGCTGATACCGGATCCTTGAGAGATGATCAAATTGCCGTATCGTCAGCATATATTGCCACAGTAGTGGTGTTTGAGGTCGGTACGTTAGCTGTATACAGGAGATATTACAATGGGCCAAGGACACTGTGCTGCGGAATATCTGAATATATTGAATGTAGTTTAGTGTATTCGTCACTCTGTTTCATAATAAAATGACTTTCTGTGAGACATGGCTTTAGTAGTTGAAAATCCAGATGTGGCAGAAAATTTTTCGCCATAATTTAAATTATAATGTACCACACCTTATCAAAATCTTGAGACATATTAAGAAATGCAGCCGGGCATTTTTTTCGTTTAAGATTTTATTTATTTAATTGAGCAATCTGTAAATTTACTCTAATGTTCCGTGCTTGTTACGGAAACCAAATTGGTGTTCTGGAATAATATGTCCGTCGTCTTTGATTACTTTTTTGATATTTGAGCGACAGTTGTAAAGTTTCTCGAAAACCTTGAATATCACAAGTAACAGGCTTATAGGACGATATGAGGAAACGTCTTCTAACCTTTTCCCTGGTTTGAGAATCATAATGGTTTGGGACACTTTCTAAGTGCTAGGCAAGTAATTTAAACATAACATCTATATAACATTTAACATTGAAAATAAATATTATTAACTCGAAGCACTTTTCTGAATTTTGTTGTAAAATTCTTCCAAATGTTAGATACGGGAGATTGTTTGCCATTATATATAAAAATTAATTACTGTTAGTCTCGCAAAAACTCAAGAACAGCTAAACCGTTATAGCTAATTTTGAATTGCAAATATTTGTGGAAGTCCGAGGTAAGTCTATATAGTGAGGAAATATAGAATATGATCAATATTATGATACTACAATGAAGCAACGATTGGAATATATAATATAATAAACATTGAGGGTAATTTCATGGCATTGACGATTTAATTCTTTACCACAATTTGTATTTCATGCAAAATTAGGTAGTCGTTCCGATAAAATTCACGTATAATGCATGAATGAATGTGTAAAAAAATGGCGTATATGTCAAATATGATATAAGTATGTACAAGTACTATAGTAAATTAGTATCGAATCGTATTCTAAGGTTGAGTACACATTTACCAAAAATAGTAATAAATAGTGGTATTGAAATATTGAAATATGTAGTGACTGTTTATGGTAAAGTAATACTCCGTAAATGTTTGCCACATTTGTTATTAACTAATCACAAATTTAATGCGCAAGAATTTTCTTTGCTTTCATTATCACCAATTCTAAGGCGAAGACAACACCAGCTTTTAACATTTCATAAAATATGAGCGCTTTTAGGCCAACCAAATACAATGCATAACTTTTGTGGTTCATAGTGCTTTCCATTTTGACCTACGTAGTTATCTACAGATCATTATTACTCGCAATTCGATTTAATTTCACTTTTCGTGGCTATCTTCATAGTCCTTAATAATCTGTCCTTAATAATCAATATTGTATATGTATTAGATCGAAGACTTATTCAATAATATTTTAATCAAATTAATTTGAAAGAATATTTAAAAAGACGTAAGTAGAGTTAATATAAAGATGCAATTATATGCATAAAAGCTTCAAAAAGCAGAATGGATGCAGGTAGAAAATATGTCTCATTATGGTGACGCAGTGGTTCAGGCAAATGGATGGTCCAAATATCAATCAGGATATCAGTAATTTTAATTTATGTTTATAATTATTCATAACTAAAAATATAAATAATAACATTTCAAGTCACATCTACTGATGTACGTTATTACTAGGCTGAAGTTACTACTAGGCTACGTTAAATATTAAATCCTCTCTATCCTTCTCCACCGGATTCCTTATCTCTCCTTCAAAATATCTATAAGTCTGTTGGAGGCGTAACTGTACCCTCGTCCATTTATTCTCTCTTTATGATACTCCAATCAAAACTGTTGATCGTATAAGGTTCCTGGGACTCGCTCGACTAGAAGCATCACATCAACGAACTTAAAACTCGCTAGTCCAGAAACATGCAAATGCTGCGTTGGCTATCTTATCGGCACACAGGTGCAGACCAGGAAACATTACTTAAAATATATTCCTTCATAATCCTTCCTAAGCTAGACTATGGCTCCCTACTCTTTGCCACTACTGCTTCAACTTACCTCAAATCCCTAGATGCCACTCAAAATACTACACTTCGAAAATCGCTGAGTACTTACATCAACCCCGCCACTTTCTTTTCGAAGGGATTTACTTTCACTGAAGTTCGCTGTGAGATCGCTTGCTCTACCATCTTCCTTAAATCTGACCGCCACTTGGAGTCATTCACCGGTCCTGGACCATCTTATCCATATCTACTCCACTCGTACCTCTCATATAATCGCTGATCTTCTTTCCAGGGCTGGAAATAGCTTGGTGCATCCCCTCCTTGTCCACTACCCCAATTTTCCCCCTTGGACCTTCACTACCCCCTTCATAAACATATCTTTATGTCAATTTTATGAAAGAGAACATTATCCTTATCTTATTCTGTGAACATCTCCACTCTTACCCTGGCTGCAAGCACATATATACCGATGGCTCCAAATCTCGCAGCACGCTTGGCAGTGTATTTGTGGTGGACAACCGGGCATTCCGTTTCAAGCTTCCTGAACGGGGTTCAGTATTGACTACTGAACTCTTAACAATATTCAAAGCTTTATCCTACATTACAACACAATCCTTCAAAGAATGGCTAATTCTGATAAACTCCCAAAATGCTCTAGAATATTTTCTAGAACAGAAGTTCAACCATCCCCGGGTCACCCACTCACTGCCAATCATCCGCACCCTGTATCTGAATGGGATCAGGACAAGTTTGTCCATACCCATTCGTTTCTTGTTTCACATATAACGAGGTACAACGTCGTTAGGCCCAGGAAGCTAATCACAACAGGTTGTTTGAGGTTAAATCTAATTTTTTCTCCTCTCTTCGCGTTCCTTCCCTTCGTCATTACTTTGGGATGACCAAGATTGGGCCACTGTCCTTTCTCGCATGGTCACTTTATTACTTCGAGCCCACCTGCTCACTATGAGTTTTGTCACCGTGTCCCTATTTCACTCTAACACATACTGCACGACTGTCCATGGTTCACCCTGATTAAAACTAAGTATGGGCTGCAAAATTTTAGAAATGCCTTAACAGGACAAAATACAGACAGACTTCTAGGATTTCTACGAGAAATCAAATTTTATTTATTCATTATTTTATATATACATTTTTGCTCGTGATTTAAGAAATTATTTACTAGACGGCATTATCCTTTCATCGCTACGTAATCTAATATCGTACTGATTTAAGTCAAATACAACACGAACGAAAAGAAACCAACCCAGAAAGAATGAAATCAAATTTTCGTACGCATTTCAATTTATGAAAAGTAAATTCGTACCGCCCCCCTCGAAATCGAACGTCAAAAAACTACAGAGAAAGAAAGACGTCGCATGACTCCTCCCCTTCCTCCTCACCCAACTCTTATTTCGGCATCTGTTTCGGCTTATTTACTTCGCAAGCGTTTTCGAGAACGAAATCATTTCCTAAACTAATAACAACATCACATGTGCCCCTATAAAAATGATTTGATTTCAACGTCTTATGCGAACGAAAATTGCTTATTCAGTACTATTTTTCCCTCCTTTTATTTTGCATAATAACGGCCGCGTTCCCAGTTGTTCTTGTTACGCACCAATTTCCGTTGTTACTGATCTAATTCTTATATAAAATCTACTATTAAAATTTAAATTTTACTGCTGCTATATAAACTCAAAATCATATTGATAAATCCTAATTATGCATTCGTATCTCAGACAGTAATTCCCAAAAAACCAGTTAAAAATAAATTTAATCCATGACCTTAACAATCACTCATCATTTCAGGTGTGAGAGGTCATATACGCAGAATGTTTAGTCCGAATTGATGATTTTATCGAAAATTAATTATACATTGATAATTGTATTAAAATAGTTAACAGTTGTTATTATCACACTTTTAAAGTATTTTTTACCTCAATATGTCTTATTTTTAATAGAACCTAGTGCTTGACTATCTATGGACTACACCCATATTCCTCAAAAAACCTACCAATTGCAAATCTAACCAAAGTCCAACCTAGAAACAATCTCAGAAAATATTCAGTTTCAACCAGCTCCTTAACAGAATTTTAACTCGCGACTGTTGAAGCAATATCGCTATAAAGCCGGGCATTAAGCGTATCACGCAGATCAAATAATGGTTAAATAAAATTGATATTCTAAATGAAACAGCAATGTTAGCTGTTTACATGTAACTTAAGTGTTAAATTCGATAGTTCTGAAATATCTCCGCAATAATATCCATAATACTAATCATTGTATTCCTTCTTTACATTGCTTCTTGATTTCAGGAAATCTGCTGCTGAAGCCCATCACGCACTTTTAGAGACTTTGGTTGCAATGATTTGAAAGTAACGACTTTGTTAGCAATAACAAACAACGCCCTGGAATTCCAAAACAATTTCAATTCTCAAATAATTTTTAGAGAGCTTAGAAATTAAAAATAAGTTGTTTCCAGACGTTTAAAGATCCAAGAGGCGGGAAAGTGATGGTAAAATGGAAGGTAAGTGTAATTATCGATTCTAGTTGAATAAAATGAATCACGTATTGCTGTAAAAACATCAGCAATAGTCAGTAACAGATACAAAGTCAAAGGCGGGAAGGATATGCTGTTGCAGCTTGAAGGTTAAATTCTGCCGCTTCGATTATACTCACTAAATAAGTGCGAAATTCGATCAATAATTGGATCGTTGCCACACTAACATCACTATCTTAACATTTTATCGCCATGTTGCCAGAAAGGAAAAGTTAAAATTAAAAAATCATGTTACGTGTTTTGGTTAATATGTATCGTATCAAATTTTCTATCTTCTTAAATTGAGAAAATGATCAAATTACATACAAATCCCTGATATATACGGAATCTAAATAGGAAGCTAAACGGAAGCAGAATTTATAAAAATTATTAATGAAAAATGAAACTTAATTGTCCATATGAAATATTCTAATCTTGACTGAATTACCCAAGGAGCAACATTTCCAAAGAAATTAACATTTAAGTAACGCATAATAAAAACAGCTTTAGTTTTCAGGATAAATGACCAAAAGGATTAAAATTTAATCAAATAAACTAATAAATTTTTTACCATTAAAACGTTTCATTAATAAAATACCTTGTTTAATTGAAGATTTGTTTCAGAGGAATGAATGTAATACTTTATTTCCTTAATGAACATTAATCGCCATTAAGTTAACACACAGAGCGGAAGCACATATATTTTATCTTATATATCTTAATATTATTTTAAGTTTTTATAGCTAAATAATTAGAGCCATAATTTCCAAAACTTGAAACACAAAATGTACTAATGAAAAAAGAAAAGAATTTGGAATGCAGTTCCTAAATTGTCAAATTACGATTTATGCGAATACACTATTCTCCATTGATTCAATATGTCACACACTTCTCAGGACGTAAAAAGCCGTATAAAGTAACACAATAAGATCGCAGTATCAGACAAGCAGCGATAAGGAATAAAAGCTCAGATATAAAATGCTTTTTCTCTGCTGTTGCTCTCGTGCAGTTTCAATTTACAGGCTCGTATAGAGCTTAATAAAATAATTTACTACCACAGTTTAACTACTGTAGGCGTAGTTTAGTTTTTATTAATATTTTTTTATCATAACTTATTATATTTTAGTTTATTTATCTCTTCAGTAAATGTACAATTGCTAAACATATTTTGGTCAAAAACTATTGTAAGAAACGAACTTAATTTTTTTATTCAAAATGATATATTGTACATCGCAAGTTACTACTTTTCTCATTTTCGTTCACCATGCAGATATTACACCAAAATAATTCTGCTTCCTTAAATTTTCAATATTCTTATATAAATACATTTATATAAATCGTCATCTAAAGAGCTACTCAAGCAAATCATGCGTTATCGATTATAATAAATAATCAGAAAGATCAATAAATAATAAGATTAAATCGAAGATTCCCAGGTCGTAAATCACTTGATAGTATTTTTACTGTTTCGACAATGTTTTATAATGCTTTATTCAAACGTACCAATTTCAAGTTTTAATGATACACTGTGATTATTTAGTTTGATTTATACTTTCAATCCCGTGTTTTGGTACAAAACGGCCTTTCGAGTATCTACTACGTCTTGTTAAATTCAATGTGTTCACCAATTTTTAAGTTAAAACCATATATTCTAATAATGTTTTCACATTAAAAAACAGTTATTAGGAAAATTCAATACAGTATATATTAATCAAAATATTTTTCATAATATTCTACACCTCTTTTCCATTTTTCTTCAGCTTTTTTAAACCACAAGTAACACAAACAATACCGCATCAGTCTGAATAAATGATAATTAGAAGTCTTGGCTAGGCTGCAACCTTCAAAGTTTCTGTCATCTTGGACCTAACGTAGTCGTGCAAGAGTCTACCAGATTAACTCATAACTTTTCGTACTTGAGATTTTCGTATTAGGTCAACTTTCGTCGCCAGAGAGACCCTTTCTTTTTTGTCTAGCGAGCAATAAAACCACAACATTGAAAGAGTTCGACCTATTTTTGGATTTCGCCTTACGCATGCAAAAGTTTTCAAACAATTGATTCAACTCCTAAACTGCCTTAAAATTCTTTCAAAATTTTAGCTGGATTTTCACCCAATAAGTTTTGCAATTGTACTGTTTCCTTTCTTGGTTTTCCAGATCGATATTTTCCATTGGCATCAAAACCGCTTTTAAATTGTTGAGAACAAATCTGACACTTGAGATTGACAAATACGATGAAAAGTACCGTTATAAGTTTTTAAAAGTGTTTGGTGGAATTCGCTCTGATTTATTCAAATTAAACAACCAAAGGGACATAAAAGGGTTAACGGATACACCATTTTGCCTAGGGACTTTCTTACAAAATTATTCTTATACTGCTTTTCTTACTGTTTTTGTACTTCATGCACAATTAGTAGGTAAATTAGTTCAAATGTCAAAACTGAAAAAATGTTTTGTGGAGACATAATTGTGCTGATGCAACTTTAATAATGCAATTTTACCATATTAGGTTGAGAGATATAGATCCAATCTTTCTGTAAGTAATTCTGAAATTGTAGTTATTTCAATTTTACTACATATTATTCGTATACATTTATTTACAGTCAACTTTAATTAGAGTAAATTTAATAAACAAGATCAGCTTTTAATCAAATTATGAGTAATTATGTATCAAAATTTCGATGATAAATCTTAGGGTTATTAAATAATAATTTTCAATAAATACAGTTATTTTTGTTTTTGCTTCTATTAAATTCATACAAATATATTAGTTTCCTACAATTTTTTGATTTCCTGTGCGCTTCTTTTAAATGCATTGCGTTTATGATAATATAATTCAATATATTTCCTTTATATTTTATGTGTAGTTCTTCTTTGATTGCAAGATATAATTATCGATAATCAATGGAAGAATTTTAGTTTAGCAGCAATTAAATATTACTCAATTTAATGACTCAGCGCAACTACCTACTTAATCTACCACTACTAACCACCTACCCCAAAAATCCAATTGGACTTTATCATGTTTTGATAAATCAGTATCTCTAATTATAACTTAATTTAAAAATGTTTTCAGACTAACAAGTACCTTTCTGCTCTGCTATTTTTTATATACCACAATCTTTCAAATTTAATTTACATCAATAATACGCGATTTCCTTAATTTGGATTATGGAATAACGTGTAGTTTAAACCTTCTTTTACTTGGCTTTTATCTGCTCTTTAGAGAAACAAAACGTAGTTGATGTTTGAGCTTATGTAAAATTTGTTAAAAGAAGAAAATAAATCAGACGAATAGGTTTTCAAGCGAACAGAAACGCGCAAACGATGAAACGATTATGATTTTCCTCTGGCTCCAGGGGGTATCATATCTTGGTCTGCAGTTCGACCGCAGATTTCAATAGTCAGCCCAAATTCAGCATACACTCTACTCTTCCCACTCCTCTGCGGAAAAAGTAAACTCCCAGTCCCCAGAAGCAACTAGTATTCGATAAAATGCTACTCCGTCCAATCTGCCTCTTCGGAGCACAGGTGTGGTAAAGGTACATCCCTGAGAGACAACTTAAACTACTTCAAGTGCTCCATTCTTAAAAGTCCGCGCGTTGCTCAATGCCCTATGGTTTATGAGGAACATCAACAATCGAATCAGGCATCCCGTTCAGGAAGAATTCATGCGAGAGTTCCTCAAGAGAACATTCGCTATGTAAGGTTCCCCCTAGATGCCTTAGAACACGACAATATCTTGATGAAATTCCTACCCTTCAACAAACCTTGGTAGATAACCAAATACGATAATCCCAGTCGTAACCCACGGCCTCTGTCGTCCCCAACACACTTCACTATCCAGTTCCCGAAGCGACATCAGCAACAGACCATTAGATTCTAGCTGGTCATTCTGGAATGAGAAAAAAAAGCAAACGATGACAATATTCAAGCTATATTTTTAGTTGAGAATTGTATGCAGCAAAATTAGTTCAGAACGAATAACGGTTTCTACATTGTACTAATTTTTAATCACAAGATGCTTGATAATAATAAGTTTAGTAATAAATTGTTCTAATTTTATATTGAAAAATGAAGTTTAAAATAATATTTTTAAATTCATTATCGATAAATCCTTCAATAGCTCAAATAGATATGGAGCAATAATTTTTATCTGAATCTGCGCTAAAAAGAGTGGAAACAAATTGAAATGGTTTTTCGGCTGAAGTTTCTCGAAAATGAGTAAAAGATTGAAGAGGCAAGCAAATAGAAATCTTTCTTTCGGTCGCAAACGGGGCGCTTAAGACATAAGAAGAAGACGTGGGCAAACAACGGAGCGGGAGGAACGGCAGGCGGTCATCGGTTAAGTAATTGAGATTGCAGGAAACGCAGGCCTGCTATCGTAATTATAAGATGATTATTTGGGAGACGGGACTCTCGAGAACCTGGGCAAACATCTGGAGACCGGTAAAAAACCCTCAGTTCGCTGTTTAAATACCGCTTTAGGGTTTATAAATTCCAGCCAGAAGATTTTTATCGTTTTTCGTCTTTGTCATTAATCATAAATAAAACTTTTTTATCTTACGATTTTTAAAAGCGTTGTATTATTTATTCGAGTACTTATTAGCGTTATAGCATTAAATTTTGTAAAATAGTGTATTTTTGTTGCAAAATGTGTTGTTTAGCTTCTTTTATAGCTCACAGTTAAAAAAGTTGGTTTTATGCTACTAAAATATTGAACTGGGGATTTTCAAAGCAGATAACCTAAATTTGTCCTGAGTCATCAAGATGTTTAATGTATTGCCTGTCGCAATTTGTAAATTCATTTCAGAATCAAACAATATTTTCCTTCTGATTTTATTCTAGTCAAAAACAGACACAATGCTGTCTGATTAGCGTAAACGAGCCTGTCAGACGAGTGCAGAATTCTTGAAAGCAATTGTGATTAGAGGGTATAACTCTAAGCTATAAACTATTGTGGCTGTATAATTAACTGTAGTTTTTAGATGCCCTATAATGTTAAAATAAATTATATTTGATAACATTTTTGTTCAAATATTTTATTTAAATTAGAATTTCGTTGTATGTCAAAGCCAAGCTGAACTAAAACTCTGAGTTGATGCCGCAACATTGCGACGTTTTGACGTCATGACGTCAGAAATTTAGATATTGTATGCACAAAATAACTTTGAACATACTGTAGAAATTCTATAAAATTAAATTGAGTGATTATTCCAGACGCACTAACCTTGAGATATGGTAGAATACTAAGGATCCTTAAGTAAGAACACTGTCAGTAAAAACAGTTAGCGAAATAATTAATAAATGCGGATAATAATTCTAATTAATACCTATTAATAGTACATTGCGATTTGGAATTTGTGAGAATAATATTATTGAAATCAATTACCTTATTATGGCCAAGACAAATCAAAATACGAGATGGAGATGTATTTGATATACATACCAAAATATTCAGTTTATATATTTCATAGTAACTGTAACACAAAAAAGATTAAAATTATATACATTTGATAGTGAATGCTTGATTTTCTTAAACTCTTTTGTCTAAATTACCTGGTAATATGTGTATAAATAAAATACAGAGATTGTTCTTTCGAAGTTTATTTTAATAATGGCCTTACAAACGTATACCAGCCCATGCAAATGCAATACTTCCTCAAGAACTTTACAATATCTGTATTTAGGCATGCTTTAACATATTAAGTTCTCACATGAATTCTTAAACTAGATCTCTCCTCAGTTTCTCTTACTCCTCAATTTAATTAATAGTTTTTTTTATATTTTGTGAATATATGGTCGTTCAGTAGTAAATAGCAGTGAATGTTCAGTGAATTCAGGGGCATTCGAATGTTGAAATATATAAAATTAACAGAAATATATTAAATTTTTACATCTGCAAAATACATTATATTTAGTTACTTAGACGTCATTCCGAGTTACCAATATACAAAACATTCTCTATAAGTAATTTACAGATGCAATATTATCTGAACTGAAAACATAAAACTCATCTGTGATTGTCTAAAAGTAATTTTGATTTGGACAGAGTTACGTAATAAATAATGATTCAATCATTATTTAAGTATGTTAACTATTTAAATACTAATGTTACTAATATAATATATTTTCCGTATTTGAATATTTAATTAATTAGGTTTCTTTTTGTATATATATTCCATCTTTCTAGTAACCTTATTGATTTAAAGTTTATTTTGTAACTGACAAATGCATTATATTAATAGCTCTGGGGATAAGTTAATTTTGGCGCACAGAAAATAGTAAAACGGATTCTTATGCAACATTTTTCTGCTTATTTAACTCTAATTTCCATTCGTCAGTGGATAACTTTAACACTGAGGACTTTTTTCATATGCCGATTAATTTAAGGATTGCACCACGTTGGCACCAAGCACGCGACTACATAGCCGAATCGTCCAGGCAACCAGACGGTCTTCATATTACTGTAATATTACCATCCTAGCTACGCCAACAAAAATGCTTGTTAAGACCTCAACCATACTAGATGTCTAATAAGATAATTTCCAAGTTAGTCACTGCCTAATCGGTAGACTTAATGCTGTAGACTGTATCGTAGAGACCACGATACGCAGTAGATACAGTCTAGATAAACCCAATTTGTTAAAAAACAGATATATAATCTCAATATTATTTTAGAAATATATTCCATACCAGATAGTCTCTATATCTTATCGTAAAATAGCATACATAGATAAAAACTTTAATAGCAATAAGGTGATTCCAAGACTAAAACTCAAAGTATTTTTGAGTAATATTAACTATTATATATACATATACAAATTAAAGTTAAAATATATATATTAACTTATAATATTTTTATTTTCCTAACAGAAATATTGCGTTTATTCCATATCACATATCGCTTGTTCTTATCATTACGCGCATTATATCGTAACACGTATTCGTAATGCCATATTACCGGCTTTAAAAATTCTGAATTTTTTATTTGCCACCTTTTTCCTTTCGGTACCAACCCTCCGCGTTAATATTAATGTTCACCTCGCTACAAGACAATGCATTAGCATTTATAACTAAAGCTCAAACACTTCTCGATAAAATAAAATATTTATGACGAACTCCGTATGCTTCATTTCGCGTTAGACATCCGAACATTTCGCTTCTGAAAAATGCGTATTTTAATCCTCTTTTATTCACCATCTCGTTTGATATGTTAAAAAGCATCGTCTGTCATGGAGTAAATGAAAAAGTTGCTTGATCAATACAACTGCAGACATTTTTTGTTCTAGGTTCATTGTTCCATATGAATGGTTGTTAAAAGTTCGTATCCACTTTTAAAAATGATCCGAATTGCCAAAACGCGGACTGTATATAAAAATATCAATTCATAATCATAATAGTATAATAATGGTATAGAATAAGTAGTATATATACATCTATAATAGATTTATATGAAGATTGAAAACTATCTATATAGCATTTCATAAGTGAATGACAGTTAGAGTTATATCCGTCATTAAACTATGAGGATTAATGATATATCATATTTGTTAGACCGACAATCTTCAAAAATCTATAAACAAAAAATATCTACGTGTAATATAACGTCATTTTAGATAAAAATAAGAGCATATCAGCTGTACTGATTAGTTGGAAAATACTCCCAACTTGATCTAAGATGAAGCAGATTGATGAATTACTTAATACTAAAGCCTGTTAAAAATCTATGAAGTTATCGAAGATTTCGCTCTAAAACTTGAAAGAAATGTTGTAAGTTGCATCAACCTAAAAGCAATATAACTAAATTCAAAGAAAATCAGTAGATTGAAGCGAACTAAACCAATGGAATTTTTATATAGTCTATAAGTGTTATTACTAACTTTTATTTTAGAAATGTATACTGACGTATAAAATGCATAAGCATATATAAAAAATAAATTATATTAACAAAAAAATTTGTAATTCAAATTACATGCATTGTATTATCGGAAGGCATCCCTTGCAAAATTCGTACATGGAACATTTATAAAATCCAGATTGAAGTACAGAAAGTAACTTCTAGTTAATTTGTAGCACTATCAATACTTAATTTAAATTCCCCAAGGAACTATAAAGAACCATGTTTAAATAATACGCAGCAGGGTGCAAGCTGTCAATTTGTAGCTCAAGCTAAAGAGCTACTATTTCTAATGGCATATTTTCACCTTAATTAAATGTTCTATGTTTTATACCAGCAACCCGATTATTGTAGTGTGTGTTGAATGTATGAAGTATATACATCATAAAACATGTAGGGTTTAAGACAAATCTATTTTTTTACTCGAAAACTATTTTCCCTATGTCCCAAAATCATATAATGGACATATAGCTTGTATGAAATGGTTTCTCAATTTTTGGTGTCTGTCAATTCAATGTTGAGCTACTGAGCTACTGCAAACGGCCTTTCTAACCGTAAGTTAATTCACGGTAACTTGAGTCCACCTTTGGTGGCCATTACACTCTGAACTAGAACGCTGTGTCAGGAATCCACGAACAGTTTTCGAAACATGGATGTTTGTAATGGTACCTTGAGCATCTTCAATCCAATTTAGGTGACAGGTTGAACTGTGATAGTTTCGTCCGAACTTCTCTAACCTACATCAAGGAATGCTTCGAGTAACTTCGAAGCAATTTCCATATTTTCAAATTCCAAAATTTCCAACGTCAAATTGTTTTCTTGGCAAAATTTTTCTTGTCTTCATAAATTGTTGTTAAAAAAAATAAAAGAAATAAAAAAAGAGAAAAAAAATAAAATTAGATCTTGATTTTAGTACTTCAAACGCACAATTTGCGTTTGAACACAATATTTCTACTATATTAACATTAAATCGCCAATAAAGGTAAAAGAATTATTGAAGAGTGGCAAAAATTTATTTAACTTAATCAAATCTTATGATTTTTATGCCGCGTTCAATTTTATGTTAAAGTTCCAAATTATCCGTTTAAATAATCAATTACAATTATAAGAGAAAGATAAACTTATATTAGCAACAATATTCATTATAATTTGCTACTGGTATACAAAATACATGCAAAAAAACGCGTCTTGTGTTAATTTTGTCTCAAGTGATCGAATTTTTAAACAGCAGTAAGAGGACTATCTTCTTGCTAATGCCACTACACTCTAATTGGATTAGTTTGGGGAACACGAAATAAATTTGAGAACAAATAAACTGTTTGCGTTAAGGTGAAAAAGCATTTTTTATTACAGTAATATATAAAAAAACAATAACGGTTTATTAACTTCAGAATTAATAAATTAAAAATTCACATCAATTCAAGTAAATCAGGCAAAATCGAGGTATCAAATTATTCACAAAATCTAAGAAGTAATATAATAATATATTTTAGGGTACAGGTGCGGTTAGATAAAGACAATATCTTCGATGATTTATTTTAGTACAAAGGGATTATAATTATATGCGGAAGAAATATTAATTTTTGACGAGCCGATATTAAACATTAAACCCGATATTAAACACTAAACCAGATATTATACACTAAACAAGTTCACACTATATGAATATAAAAATAAAGAAATGCACGTGGCAGAGTTACCTTCAGATGTTAAGAACAGTGGCACGTCTGATCACTCTCAGAGTCGGGAACGGAAAGAACATCGAGGCGTCGCGTCATCCCCTAGCTTCACCACCTGAGGTTGCCACGTCGTACCCTCTGTCAGTACCACTTGTTGCCACCTCACCGTGGGTGCTAACTTCAGGTATGTGCAACGCCTCGAGTAGATCTGTGGGCTGCTGATAATTGCGGGAAAATTCGAAACATCTGACGGTCGCTACAGTACTCCCCCACCAGAATTTTACCGACAATGATTATACAGATTACATATACGAATACAAATATACAATTACCTACAAACGTACCCTAATACCTTACATATATTACCTACGTAATACTGTATTAACCTAATAAAAATCTCGATACAAATAAAACAACATCTAACTTACATCTATCTATATCTACCGGATGAGCGATATATGTCACCTAATACAAAAGTAATATTAAAAGAATGACATCCTAGCGATAATTCTAATTGCGTAATCCTAATTTGTGATTAATAAAAAACAAACAAACAACAAAAAAAACTATTATCTGGACAAAAGGACCCTACACCCATAAACTGTACCATTAGACATTTCTACCTGGGTTGATTATGGATACCCCGCCTGATATCGATCGGGAAATCGAACCCGTCTTGCTGATCGTCTCAGTTGTGGAGGGGAATGGGGGTCTGGATTTTGTTGCGTCGCCACGATCACTATTCCGTCATCATCTAGATCGCTTTCTCGTGGTCTGAGGTTGTCGTTGATACAGTATGCTGGTTTCAATCTATCGATCGACACCGGGACTTGTTTTCCTCGCATTAAAAGTATGAAGACTTTTTCACTGCGAGAAATTACTTCGTACGGTCCATCGTAGGGCATTTGCAGTGGCGTTTTGGGGCTGTCGTGACGTACGAAGACGTGCGTAGCTGTGGCAAGGTCTTTGAAGACGAAAATCTTGTTGTCGCCGTGTCTTGTTCCTTCCACTGGTCGCAACAACTCGAATTGCCTTCGTAAACTGCGCACGAACTCGACGGAGTTGTCTACCTCCTTAGTGTTGGTTACCAGGAATTCGCCTGGCAGCCGTAATGGTTCGCCGTAAACCATCTCTGCTGTAGTGGATTGCAGATCCTCCTTCCACGAAGAACGAATGCCCAGCAAGGCGGTTGGGAGGGCTTCCGTCCAGCGGTCAGGTTGGAGGCACTTGATCGCGGATTTTAATTGACGGTGTAGGCGTTCGACCATACCGTTGGCAGCTGGGTGGTAGGCCGTTGTCCGCAGGTGCATAGTTCCCATGAGATGATTAAGGCAACGGAAGAGTCGAGATTCGAATTGTCTGCCCTGATCTGTAGTAATCCGAAGTGGAACACCGAACCGCGCGACCCAGTTGCTGTAGAAGGCCCTTGCTACGGTCTCTGCTTCCTGGTCTGGTAGGGGAATCGCCTCCGGCCACCGAGAGAAACGGTCGACGCACGTCAGGCAATACCTGTAACCTTGGGAATACGGCATTACCACCAAATCTATGTGGACATGTTCGAATCGGCGAGATGGCATTTGAAAGGTGCCGATCGCAGAAGAGACGTGTCTGGTGATCTTAGCTTGCTGGCACTGGATACAAGCGCGGGCCCAGGTGCGACAATCATTATCGATGGATGGCCATACGAACCGTTCCTTCATTAGCCGTACTGATGCTCTGACTCCAGGATGTGACAGCCCATGAATTGCGCTGAAGGCTGCCCTGCGGAAAGCTTTTGTTAGAAATGGTCTAGCGGTTGGTGTCTTGACATCGCAGTATACCGCTGTAGTTGAGCCGGGGATGAGAACTCTTCGCATGTCCAAGCCCGTGTTATCATTTTCCAAATAACTCCGTAACTCCTCGTCTCGTTCCTGGGATGCTGCTAAGGCCTCGAAATTGACTGTTGGTGATGTAATCTCATCGATGCGGGAAAGTGCGTCAGCTACGATATTATCCTGCCCGGAGATATGTTGAATGTCTGTGGTGAACTGACTAATGAAATCGAGATGCCGGAACTGGCGCGGAGAACATTTGTCGGTCTTCTGACGGAATGCGAATGTCAGCGGTTTGTGGTCCGTTAGTATCGTGAAGTGGCGTCCCTCTATCATATGACGAAACCGCTGCACAGCACTGTAGATCGCTAGTAATTCACGATCGTACGCACTGTATTTACACTCCGCTTGGTTAAGTTTTCTTGAAAAGAAACCAAGCGGTTTCCAATGGTCTCCTGCGCGTTGTTGTAGGGCGGCTCCAATGCAGTAGTCTGAAGCGTCGCATACCAGTGATATTTCTGCCCCTGGTTCTGGATGTGCCAGTAAGGTTGCTCGGGAAAGCTGATCTTTGCATTCCTCGAATGCTTTTTCTGTTGCATCATCCCACTTAATCGGTGTCTTTCCTTTGATGTTGTTCTTCAGGAGTTCGTTGAGCGGTGCTTGGGTTCTGGCTGCTCTGGGTATAAATCTCCGATAAAAATTAATCATACCCAGAAATTGTCTTAACCCTCTAGCCGTTTCTGGCCGTCCAAACTCCCGTATAGCAACCACCTTGTCTGGGAGCGGCTCGGTCCCTTTTTCTGAGACCCGATATCCGAGGAAGTGAACTTCGGCTAGTCCAAAACAGCATTTACTGGGATTGATCACCATGCCATATTGCTGCAGACGCTCGAACAGAGTTTGAAGATGTTGCCGATGTTCCTCCTCTGTTGTTGATGCCACCAGGATGTCGTCGATGTAGGCATAGCAAAAATCAAGTCCCAAAAGTACCTCGTCGATGAACCGTTGAAAGGTCTGTGCTGCATTTCGAAGACCGAAACCCATGACGGTAAATTCATACAACCCGAAAGGAGTTGTAATGGCGGTTTTCGGGACATCTTCGGGCGCCACGGGTATTTGATGGTATGCTCTGACTAGGTCGATGGTTGAAAATACCTTTTTCCCGTGGAGTGTCTGTGTAAAGTCTTCAATGTGCTTAACAGGGTATCGGTCTGGGATGGTGCGTGCGTTGAGCGCTCTGTAATCGCCGCAAGGACGCCATTCGTCGCCTTTTTTGGGGACCATGTGTAACGGAGAAGACCAGCTACTCTGTGACGGGCGGCATAATCCTAGTTTCAACATGGTCTCGAATTCCCTCTTGGCGTCTCTTAGTCGGTCTGGAGCCAGGCGTCGTGGTTTCGCAGCTACTGAAGGTCCGGGAGTCGTGTTTATATGGTGTACCGTCGCGTGTTTTACGGCGGCCGTTTTACACGCTCCATCGGGTCGAGTGATTTCCGGGAACTTCTGAAGGATGTCGTGATATCGCGAACTGTTGTTTATGAGTTTTATACTCGCGACATTTTCGTACTGCGGTTGTCTCCCGTTGACAGTCATGCGCGTATTCCGGTCCACCAATTTCCTATTTCGCAGATCAACTAAGAGGTCGTAATGAACAATAAAATCAACCCCGATAATAGGCCGCGACACATCCGCGATAACGAAACTCCATGGAAAATCGCGTCGTAAACCGAGGTTTAACGTCATTGTCTTAAAACCATACGTCGCTATGATACTGCCGTTCGCCGCAGTCAGATCGTAGTTCGTTTTTTTCCGATGTCCGTTCACCAACCGCCGCGGAAACACGCACAAATCCGCTCCTGTATCCACCAGGAATTCCTGGTTGCTGTTCCGATCTTTGACGAACAGGCGGCGCGCGATATGATGGCCGTCACTTGCCGCCATTAGTGACCGCCCGGCTGGTTTCCCGCATTCGCGCTTGGGCTTCTATCGTAACGGCACCCCGGTCTGCACCTCCGTGCCCTTTTGGCGTAATTGTAATGATACCAGCACAAACCATCATAGAGCTCGCCACCGCGAACCCGAGACCGGTCGCGACTTGAAGAGCGCGATGACGATCGGCCACGACTTGACGAGCGCGACGATGCCCGGGTACGGAACGACGCGCGTTGGTGCTCTGCTACCTCGTCAACTTTGGCTTGCAGCCCGTGAATCTGCAGCCTCAACCGCGCGAACTCCTCCGCCAATTGGCTCCCTGAATTATTCGTCGGTGCCGTACCGCCTGCTGGCCGCCACGAGCCTATGGAGTCTTTGATGTTGTCAGCGATTTTCGCCAGGTCTTCCAGCTTGGTGCTCCCTTGCTGCGCCGCGATACTAGCTCGGGTAATGGGGTCTAGTTGGCTCATCCATATTACTTTAATGATATCCTGGCCCGCTGCGTCCCCTGCTAATGACTGTAACCGACGGAGAAACTGGGACGGGGTGCGGTCACCGATTTCTTCCCGTTCGAGGAGTTGCCGTGTCCGGTTCTGGATTGACAACCCTAAGCATTCTCGAAGCGCCTCTTTTAATTTGCTGAATGGATCTTCAGCTTCCGGTGGGGGATTAAATAAGAGGCCGCGCACCTCCTGAGTATAGATGGGGTCCAGTGCTGCCCCTACGATCTCAAACTTTTCGGCACTCGTGGTTATCCCTGCGTGTTTCAAGGTCCACTCGACCTGCAGGAACCACATCTCTGGATCGTTCGGATTGAACGCAGGCAATCTGACGTTTGAAGCCGACATGATGCTTTACAACGAATAAACAAACAACAAAATGGCGTCGCAAACCAAAAAAAATAACTAAACCTTCAAGAATCGAAAATAAACCAGAAAAAAAAATACGAAATGTGGAATATAACACGATGTCGCACGTCGGGGTCACCAATTTAGGGTACAGGTGCGGTTAGATAAAGACAATATCTTCGATGATTTATTTTAGTACAAAGGGATTATAATTATATGCGGAAGAAATATTAATTTTTGACGAGCCGATATTAAACATTAAACCCGATATTAAACACTAAACCAGATATTATACACTAAACAAGTTCACACTATATGAATATAAAAATAAAGAAATGCACGTGGCAGAGTTACCTTCAGATGTTAAGAACAGTGGCACGTCTGATCACTCTCAGAGTCGGGAACGGAAAGAACATCGAGGCGTCGCGTCATCCCCTAGCTTCACCACCCGAGGTTGCCACGTCGTACCCTCTGTCAGTACCACTTGTTGCCACCTCACCGTGGGTGCTAACTTCAGGTATGTGCAACGCCTCGAGTAGATCTGTGGGCTGCTGATAATTGCGGGAAAATTCGAAACATCTGACGGTCGCTACAATATAAATAACTATATGACTTATAAACCAATAAAATATATAAATGATTTATTTTATATTATATAGTCGGTTCGTTAATCAATAACTGTTCTTCAATTTTTTTTAATTAAAATTCTTAATATTAAAACATTAAAATATTCCAAAATTATTCTTACCTTATATTGGATCTTTAAAAACACGTTATCTTCAACTAAGTAAAGCAACTTCTGAAAGGCACAACGTATGTTTTAATTTATTCTAAAATTATACTGCAAAGTTATTTAGAAATAAAAGCGTTTTAGCTAAAATTGCTGCTGATACTTAAAACTGAAAATTATAAGAACCACTTATAGTCCTTCACGCGTTTGAAATTGATATTGCAGTGTAGTTAACAGATGTAATTGCCATAATATCTAAGCATTTGAGAGATTCCTTATCCTGTTGTAAGTGGATGGTTTCGAGTTTGCAGTTTAATTAGTCAGTGTATATGCCTCTTCAGATCAAAATTATTCTAACAATCCAGCACTGAAGGGTTTTCGAAACAGTTTCATTACACTTGTTGTATGTTTTGTAAGGAGTTCAACTTAAACTTTTCAATATATTAATATACGGAACTACTTAGAAACATATTTTGAAACGTAAGTCTAAAGAATGTTTGTAAGTGCATTTACAAATTGGACTATATTGAAATATGCAATATCTACTTGATTATGTGGCCAAAATATCATATCTCCAAAATTATTTAACAGTTTAAGTTATATTTATTTGAATTTTATTAAAACAAAAATAATCTACAATATCTTTGCCATATGTTTCACTTCTCCATAAAAGTTGGCATTCTCTAAATCTATAAAATTTAATCATTATGTTATTATTATGTAATTATTATATAAAATTTAATCATTATGTAATCCGACTATAATAGCTGTAACGTGCAATATTTTCATAAAATTTAAGGATGGCCAAATTTCTCCTATGATATACTGAATAATTAATAATAGTTCTTAAATAATCAATTTTTATTTCTTAATGACATCATTTGGAGCAACACAAATCGTTCAGAATATAGATAGTCGTAGTAGGCTAAATTACTATAACAAAGAGTCAAAAAAATATTAATTCATAATAATATGTTACTA
Organism: Rhynchophorus ferrugineus; assembly: GCF_030347505.1. NCBI lineage: Eukaryota > Metazoa > Arthropoda > Insecta > Coleoptera > Curculionidae > Rhynchophorus > Rhynchophorus ferrugineus. The sequence goes on from NW_027472581.1 coordinate 69,696,035, forward strand.
TGGCGGGATTATTGGAAATTATTTTATTTTAAAATTAAAAGTGGGATTACAAATTACTTGATATTTATTAATAAATATTTTTCGTTGTATTTTGATATTATATGATCATTAGTAAATAGCAGTTAATGTTCAATGGGTTCAGTTAGAAGACCATTTTCTTCTGTCTAGGTGGCATTCAAATCTTGTAGTGATTACACAACACCTCTCAGGACTTTGTTCTGAAAAATTTGTATTTTATTAATGTTACTCTTTGCAGAACATCCCCATAATTGAACTCCGTATATCCATATAGGTTTCAATATTTGCTTATATAATAGCAATTTATTATGTACTGATCATTGTGATTTTCTACCAATTAGCCAGTACATTTTCCTATATTTCAATTCTAGTTCTTTTCTTTTCTTCTTTATATGTTCCTTCCAGCGAAGTTTTGCATCGAGATTTATTCCGAGATATTTAGCGTTGTTGCTGTATGGAATGATAGTGTTATTTAATGTTATTGGTGCTTGTACGGTCTGTTTTTGTCAAAATGTTAAATTTTTACAAATCTATTTTATGGTTGAGGAGGGGCGAAAATTAACACATGCTCTCTATACAATCTCATCGATCAGATGGAGGAAAGAGCAATGGTGGCAACTTTAAGAATGTTTTCAAACACATTATTATCATGAAACCAGAAAAAATACTATATGGAAAGCACGTAGGAAGATATAATGTACCAAATATACTTGAAGTTTTAGTCGTTATATTTAGAATTATTTATACGTCAATATATACAATGCAGATATAACATGGTGCAAGTGATTCAAAGCAATCAAGGTTCTTACGATGCTCTAAAATATCCAATGAAGTTCATTGTTATCCATACGCATCCAAAAGAGAAAGTGGTTATACATTTAAATACACTTTTGTACTTAAGTAATGTATGTGGCTGTTTAAGATACAGTAATTTTAATCACACTTCATTCTGCAGACTACCTATATTTGTCGCTTCTATCATGAGTAACGTAGATGGAACAACTGTTGTCGACAAAATTGATATCGCATATATCATCATATGCTGGTAGCTAGCGTCATATGCAAGACATCAAGACTTTTATGTGTGCGTATTATCGACCAGATCTAGTCATCTCATTTACGCACAATCCAAACTGGGATAAAGATAAAATATTATTGTTCTCAAGTCAAACAACAATACATTGCCATAACATCACTGCACGTCTGTTAAAATAAGAATTAAAATCGTTGATAAACTTTCTTATACATCACTAGGTATAAATAATAATATTTGAAATTAAATTACCCATATAATCAAATTACTGACCGGGTGTTACCACACCATATAATATTCAAACGCAATGAATAGAAAGATTATATTCTTGACAATAATTTCAGGCAGGTCAGATAACCTTTTACGCTAATACTCATTTAAAAATATCTTCGGTATAAAGGTTCATTCATGGAATTATATAAAGAACTTTTCTATTAAATATAGTTAAACCAGCACAACTAATAGAATTAAACGAAGAAGAATAATGATCAAAAATGTGTAATATTAACTTCATTAAATAAATTCGATTTATTTTTCGAATATGGCGACATCATTCGTTAGCTGCCGGTAGATGTGTTATCCTGTTTCGTTTTTATTCTGACCAGTGCCTCATCTAATTACCTATCGCAGGACGTGAAACACCCCCAAATTGTATTAGCGACACATGTAACGAAGTATTTGCCGAACCCTTTTACGGCAAAACGACCATGGCTGCCAAAACAGAGGAACAAGTGTGATTGTTATGTCAATTCGAACTCTGCTGGGCGGTAAATTGCGTTTCTCCGATTATTTGATTAAAATCGGCGTTACTTTAGAAAACTTTAAATTAGTTGATTTAGGGATGGCTGATCGATATTTACAAACAATAATGAGTCATATCTATACAGCGTTAATTGTTTTATAAGTATATAAGAGTTTATAATCCCAAGATAAGGATTTTAAATTATCGAATCTTGGCATATTTTAGATCCATCAGACTTCCATGTCAACTGTATGAAAATCAATAGGAATTTTTGTTAATATTAATGCCGATGTTCCAATCAAACCCGATCAATAACAAAGCATTCTCTAAACTGCATAGAAAAAATATCATATCCTTAAAATTTGTTAAAAAAGAGTTAGAAAAAATAATCTGCAAATTTTATTCTGCCTTAATTGGCGTTTACCATTCTCTTCTAATGCCTGCACCCGTAATTTAGGAAGAACTAAAATATCAGGATATGATTTCTTTTCTTTCAGCCCAATCTAAGCCTGGTTAAAAACTTGTCTAGCATGCTTATCGTTAACTACGTTTTTAACTTCAATGGGAACGTACTCATTATCCTCACTGTCCATATATTCCCTATTATCATTCGTCTGCTTATCTTCGTTCCATATATTAATATCAGCCGGATTGCAAGCGATTTAGGTATTCACCATTTTCAATAAGGACCCACTTACAAGATATCCGAAGAAACCTCGCATTGGTACAGAAGAGATTGACCTATTCTTGAATATTTTCTTGATTACGAACATTTCAGATAATATGCTAATTTAAAAACTATCGGTAGTATAGTTTCGTAAATCTATTGATGCACTAATGGAGCATGTTCAGTGGTTGATACAGGACTAAATTTGTCCTATTCTCGATCCTCAGTTGCTATTCTGGACTAGGTGCAGAACAGCAACTGAGGGATGACTAGGTGCATTATCAATCAGTAACAATGTTTCTATTGGAAATGTGTGTTCTATTGGAAAATATTTTACTTAGAAATTAAAACATATGCAACTTTAAATTATGAATAGCACATTTGTGAAACAACTTCAGGAAGATACTGTTTATCATCCAAACCCAAGCATTTAAACAATCATAAGTTTTCAATGACGAATTTTTTGCTTTTCCTATTATCATTGGCTCTATTTATAAAGAAAGAGCTCTATAAGCTAGAAATTTTATTCGTTGTTTTTCGGCTCTCTACCCGAAACATATGTTTCAGATGATGCAGTAACATGTTAATTGAAAAGTCCCCATAGTAAAACACATTTTTTTAGCAAAATTTCCTTTAAGGGTGATACAATGATTCTAGCAACCCTCCAACTTTTCGATACCATTTTTGTAGTACGATTTGTCCTTTGCTTCAAAATAGGCCTCAGTTTCGGCGATCACCTTTTCATTCGACGAAAATGTCTTCCCAGCGAGCATTCTTTTGAGATCTGAGAATAGGAAATAGTCGCTGGGGGCCAGATCTGGAGAATGCGGTGAATCAGGAAGCAATTCGAAGCCCAATTCATGGATTTTTGCCATCGTATTTTGATTGACTTGTGACACGGTGCATTTTCTTAAAACAGCACTTTATTTTACTTCAAGTGCGGCCGTTTTCAGCGATTTCGTCCTTCGAAAGGTCCAATAACGCTATGTAATAGTCGCTGTTGATGATCTTTCGATTTGCAAGATAGTCAATGAAAATTATTCCATGCGCATCCCAAAATACAGACGCCATATCGTTGCCAGCCAACCGTTGCGTTTTCCCTCGCTTTGGAGCGGGTTCATCGTGTGCAGTCCATTCGGATGACTGTCGATTTGACTTCGGAGTGAAATGATGGAGCCATGTTTCATCCATTGCCACATATCGACGCAAAAGCTTAGGTTTATGATGCTCGATCATTGTTTCGAATCATCAACTCATCGTTGTTTTCGGCCAAAAGTTAGCTCGTGCGGCACCTATTTTGCACAGAGCTTTCTCATATCCAGATATTCGTGAATGATATGATGTACACGTTCAGTTAATATCTTTAGAACGTCTGCTATTTCACTGAATTTCAATTTACGGCCATTCAAGATCATTTTGTGGATTTTTTTAAATGTTTTTGTCGGTAACAACCTTTTTTGGGCATCCACTGCGTTCACCGTCTTCGGTGCTCTTTTCATCACGTCTAAACTTAGCATACCAATCCCTGATGGTTGATTTTCCTGTGCAGTGTCGGACAACTCGGCATCAAGCCAAGTTTATGCTTTAATTAAAATTCTTTTTTATCCATTTTTTTCACAATAACAACAGTTGCTTTACTCAAATTGCTATAACTCACAAACTAATAATCTGACAGCTGTCAAATTTATACACGTACCTTTTAAGGCTTAAGGCTAACTAAAAACTTATGGATTTAATTCTAGTAATGCCATCTATGTGTCAAGTCGGGAACTTTTCAATTGAGTTGTTATATGTTAATTTCTGGTAACATTTTACAATCCAATATCACTTTCATCAACGCTGCAATCTTGTTCTATTGTTAAGTCTAAGTTAGCTATTTTCATCAATTCTTGTTTGAATAGTTTTATTACTTCCGGTTATGCTGATAATTCCTCACTAAATATAGCAGCAGAAGAACTCTAGATATTGATTTAGAAGGTTGTATCCAGTCATCATAAACCAGGAAAAGCTCAGTCTCTTTCAATTTTTTATTTAACAGTCTACAGCAGCCCTTTCTTTCAGTGTTTGTCCGCTGTGTCGTTTTGTGTTACCAAGAGATATTGACATAACCGACCGTAGATATTGTTACCGTTACCGAGCGTTTCATTTAATCCTATAGTACTAATTTTGTGACTCTGATGACGCAATGTTTTTATTATTAAGTGTTTACAATTTTGAGCGTCTGTTGTAGTTTATAAAGGTTAAACAGTTACAGAAATAGTTAATGCAATATTGTATACATTTTTAAGTTTCTATAATAATGGCAAGTAATGGTATCTAAGAGACCTATATATTTTTGTTATTTTCATTGTACTAAGTATGGACTTCCATCTTTTCTTAAGACTCTAGCTTTACTCCCATTTATTTTATTAATTATTTTGTTTATGCTGATATCATCGTCATCGATAGATATGCTTAATGTTTGAGTACGATTTGTGTTTACAGTAAATTAAAAAAAAATATGATCGCCGCTCGCCCAAAATATGGATTTTCAGGTCATCCGTCCTACAGTCCTCATTTAAGCCCAATAACTTTTTATTATCAAGAAGCAGTTACGTATGCTTTGGGGCCAATTTAATAGGAGTGGAAAAATTATTACGGTAATTGGTTCTAACTCATTGTGCATTGCTATCCACTGATAATATTAAGAGAAGATTAATTTCTATCAACTAATCATTTTACACTAATCATAATATTTTTTTCATTATTAAACAAGAAGTATAAATTAACCCTCCTAAGGCTAATTGCGCTACGCCGCTCTACGGCAATTCGGCGCTTATTGTTTTCAGTCCTCAGTATTCATATTCTTGTCTAACGACAACTCGAATATTTTTTGACAACTAAGGCGTATACTCGCTGGTTTCTTTTGACAATAATAAGAGGGATATTGTCTGTATTTTCGAATGGTGAATCATTAAAGCCCTTTTACGTCATCCATTCTGAAGACCAAGATATTTTCAACAATACCTCTTTGTGTAATACAAGAGGGACGAAAAAATATCATGTAATAAAAAACAAATCGAAAGAATATGACTCCAAATGGTATAAAGGCGTTCGAATGAAAAAACGTATTTCAAACGTAATACACAATGGCCTGCCTAAGTGCCCCCTGGCTATCTGAGAGTTTTCGCATTGGACGTATGTGTAACCTCCAATTAGTTTTGGACGATTTTTTCTATTTTTGGTTCAATCCGCTTATTCTTACTTGTTATTTTGTTACTTTCTGTTTATTCTCAAAAATTTGTTATGGATTATTTTATTAGACATAAATGGTACAGTAACTAATAAAATTTAATTACAAAAGGAGGTATAAAGACTTTACCAAACTAGCATAGATAATTACATATTTACTTCTTTTTGATACAGATTCATATGCATTAACTGCATTAAAAGCATCGTAAATGTACATATCGATAATGGTTTATACATATATGACATTTATTATCAGAATCTATTATAATATCCTCATTTGGATTTTCATTTTTTCATGAATGCTGCAGATTGTTCCCTTCGAATAGCTTAGAGCTTCCTAGGTTAGCACGGGAAATTGAACCGCACTTTGCATGACAGATAACTCCTGGGGCAGTCTTCTTGAAGCTTAATAGGGCCTTCGGAAAGGTGTGACAATTTTGAGGAATTAATTCCCTTATTATTATCCAAACGCACCCATCTAACACTCCAAGAGTAGGTAAATATAAAAAGTATATGCATATAACAAATAGAAATATCGCTGAGATGGTCAGATCAAATCCATCAAGTCACTGTGAAGGATTATAGGTATCAAAAACACTATACGGTCTACTATTTCGCTCATTTAAACTACCAGCCACAATTAAAATTCGTGTATATCAGGCTTTGGTACGTTACTTTTTTCTATATGGTTCGCATTATGGCCTGGTTTATTCAAAGCTCAAGATAGAAATAACATTGTTGCATAATAAGATATTGAGAATAATTTTGAATGCTCTAGGGAATTCCAGAAACAACCAAACACATCGAAAAACCGGGTTGCCCTTAGTATAGAATCTTAGTTCACAAACACGATGACAGAAAAAGTCACAAAAGGATCATCCGTTATTAACAGCAAGTTAGATATATTCCAGCTCTGCTGTATTCATGTCATTTCCGAGTTATCCCCTAGAAATTAACAAACACCTAGATATAACCAATGTTTGGGTTTTTACTACAACTCCAATTCCAAACGTTAATAATTCCAATCCTGAAAAATAAGATTAAAAATCACTATTTCCTATATCTACCACAAAATATCGCACATATGGGCAATATACAAGTTTATTGGTATATGTATGAATTCTATATACGAAACACATATACATGTACAGCCTTTATTACCGATTTAACCTATCTCGATTCTTTTATAGTCAACCAAATATAATTTTCATGTCATCGAAATACACTTTAATTTTATTTATCAAATTCTTAAAGCCTATCCAAAGTACCAGAGAACTCACGTCATTTTAATTTATGATGTCAAAACAGTGCAATGCGTATTTTAGCTTTGATATTCTAATATAAATAAAATAATATGTAAAGTAATCACATAATTTATTTTAACCTTACAGTACATCTAATGCATATATTAGCAAAGGATTTAAGCTACAACTAATTAAACAACCACAATAGTTAATAGGTTAAAATTACTTTATTCTTGCACTAAACTCTTTTCTAAACCACGTTTGGTATAACCTGGAGGCTTAATCTACATAATTAACAATTATATATCAAAGTAATGTATTTTATTTTCTTTAGAGAACATATTTACCTTTTTATATTTAGTTCTTGTTTCCTTCGTTGCTGTTTTCTTTTAGCAAATCGTCCTGATATCACTGTATTTCTCCTTAGTTGCTTCTGTTACTACATATGTAATACTACATTCTCTCTAAGGAATTTTCCATATCTTAACGTTTCATATCCCATACCTTTCATTTTCATTCATATCTTCATTCCATATCTTTTAACTAAAACGGTTAGTACTAGTTTTCTTCTGGTACAACTTAACCAAATGCTCATATATATTCTGAACAAGTACCCAAATATCTATGCACATAAATCACTAATACTCTAAAGTACGATTTTCTACAGTTATCCTGTATTTAGTATATATTCTCCTTTAGTTGTTTCCATTCTCATCATTCTGTCTTGGTATTGTCAGCATTGAATCATAATCCCACATCGCGAAAGTTTAATTCACTCACTGTCACATTCTGAACCATTATTCAAGTAAACTAAGTCAAGTATTAACTAATCTGATAATTTCAAATCTAGCACTAGTCGACAATTCAACCATTTGTTAAATGAAGTTCATAAAAACTTACGGGTGTTCTTGGCCTATTTCGTAGTTCATATCTACTGAGGTAATTCTTTAATAACACATTCCATAACAATTCGATTTGATTTGATTGAATTTGCCTTAATATGGAGGAAGACGTTGCACTCTATGGCCATAAGTATTGTGTATCTTTTCTCAGGACTATTTATAAAAACTAAATTACATAAAGCATAATTAAACACTTCATTTATATTTATAAAGTGACAATTTGATAAATATAAATACTTCATTCTTTAATATGATATCTTCAAAACTTAATTTATGTATTGCAAGATTAATTGCTTAATTAAAGACTCTTCCGGCCAATTATTGGGATCTTGTGTTACTATAATGAAAAACAATATATCTGTAATGAATTATTAAATGATATTATGATTTATATAACCTAACCAAATGTTATTTTAACTTTTACCTTTTTTCAACAACTTTTGTTTTCCTTACAGTCTTTCTATTAGCCTATATACTTAACATTACTTACTTTACAGTAATAACTTATATCCCTCAAAGAGCTGCATATCACTAAATTTTCTACGGGTACTTTCCATATTAACAGTTATCCCTGCAATAATTGAATTATATTATTTCTATATTAAAAAGGCTATTCGCCGCTTTTATACATTTTATATATTTAATATTGAATGTAGTTACCATCAAGGTACGTAGATATTTTCTTTTCAGTGAATCCAAAGTTATATCCTTTTTTTTTTAATTTGAGAGTGATCTAGTTATAGTGACCATACTAATATTCAATGCAGCTGCAAGACATTAAAAATATTTCCAATAAAAACCCCAGCTTAACATTTAATTGTATCAATAATTGCCTCTGTAACGCATTTTGCTGGTAAGATCGAGCCCCCATTCGAGACCTAATCTGTTTCTGGCTGACTATTTATTTGGCCTCAGCATTTTCAACCAGAGTAATCAAAAATATTAAGTAGCGATTTGAAATTTATCAAGACAAGCAAAGCACCAATAGAATATTTGCCGGTTTATAGCCTCTTATCACTAATGTTTTGAACAATTTTTAAGACATTTGACAATGGAACGAATTTTGCAGGTTTATTCGGTTACATGTTCGAACCTATCAGACAGATTGTTTCTTTTTTTAACTAGAATAAAATGAGAAGGAAAATATTGTCTGGTATTAAAACGACTTTACAAACTGTAATAGGTAATACATTATATATCTTGATGACGTAAGTTCACTGATACTTTGGATAGACTGTACATTACTTATGTTCCATGTACCTTCAAATATTTCCGACTGTATAACAATTTTTACTAAAAATATTTTAAATCTCACAGCAGATCACTCTTTTTAAAATTTTCAGGACACTAAATTTTTGCTCGATCAATGCGTTCGAAAACGACAATTTCAGCAGTAAGAACATTATAATTTTAATGTTTGGAAACAAGTGTTCTCCCTCGCTATGTTTAAGGCAAAACACTTTAACCCAGTAGCACTCACCGTCAATGTTATCTTCATAAATTTCAAAACCATATTGATGAAAATCTAGCAAAGCATGAGCTCGTCACTCGTAATCTGATCTGATTTTTACACTATCACAGATTTATGAAACACTGGAAATCGCTTCAACACTGACACCAGCGACGATTTTTTTCTCTAACGATTCTGAAAAACTCCCTTTCGCTTCTGAAAACTTATTGAACAACCTAGTATCTATCCACTTATCAATTTACCTCAAGGCGTGAGTTTAATTCGCCTAAAACTAGCATCACGGTTCAAGCACAGATTTCGATATTTCACATCCCAAGCGCATCTTCGTACCTACTTGAGTTTTTTATCACGTCCTGCGAACGAAACAAAGAGCAAAAAATCAGAGAAGATAAGGTAGCGTCGGCCTTTCAATTTTTGTTTGGCTTTAAACATTTTTAACGGTCGGAAGGACACCGACAATAGAAACTAGGAGCCGACAGAGCGGAATGGCAATTGCATTTCGGAGATACTGATCGAAAGCAGATGCGTTGCCCTGAATAGACAACTATCAATTATTTAACTTTTGTTTTCTGTTTTCATCTCGAAAAAGAAATATATATTGAGTTATTTTTTCTGATTTTTCTGAAAATAAACCAAATCTAATATCCTCTGTTTTTCGTTCTCTTCCTCCCAACGGAAATAATATCAAAACCCATTACTTTTCCTATAGTTATATAAATGCTATACAATTACATTTAAAAAGTTATTAAAATTATATTTAATACAAATTAAAACCCACCGTTTTTAGATAACTCTAGCTTAAAATGGGACCTGAAACTGATGAACGAGAATCCAATAACGGGTCCATGAGAAGTCTCGGTGACTACACATGACTTGTTTTACACACAACAAGCGATATATGCGAGAAGTGTACTTTATTACACAAACTGCAAAATGCTGCAGCTGAAGCGCATAGAATAATAACAGAAACACAAGGTCATTAGTGTAAAAACGTGCCAATATTCCCAGAAGTTCAAATAAGGTGATTCTGGCGTAAATGCTAACTGCAAAATGCTGCAGCTGAAGCGCATAGAATAATAACAGAAACACAAGGTAATTAGTGTAAAAACGTGCCAATATTCCCAGAAGTTCAAATAAGGTGATTCTCGCGTAAAGGCAACGGTTGTTGTGCATACAAAGCTGCAAAACTGGAGAAGCTGCTGGAGATTCGAGAAGCTACTCATCAAATGTTATCCAACATATCAAAATGTTAATGTATGAATAAAATCCCAGAGGCGGCAGAAAGAAAGAGCTTTTTTTCACAACTCCTCCAACGACAAAAAGGAAGGGTTTTTTCATCACATAGTTATTGAAAACAAAAAGTAGACTAACTATGACAACTTCCAGGTGTGAAGACACTCCGGTCATATTTCCATCTCCACGGCGAAGTCAAGCATTTATGGCGAGAAGGTCTTATACCTCTTGGTGATCTACGAATTTCTAAAATTATCGCTTTGTCAAGAAAGATATGACAAAGTAATCTTATTACATGGCAATGCCTGTACGATCTGGCTCATATCTAACCCAGGCGTCATATTCCTTGTTCTTTTAGAGATTATCGTCCTTCCGGTCTATCGCGTATTGACTCAACAATAGTTTCGTTATTTTGATATCGAAACTTTGGATGATTTTTGTATTACCCACGAATAAGACAATGAAAATCGCCCTGGAAATCGCATGTTGGTCGAATATTGTGGGTATTGGTGGACATTATTTCCTCAATAAATATGTAATAGTTTCTGGGTAATAAAGCTTTAAAATTTTGAATTATAAAATAATATTAAATTTATAAGTTATTTAATTAGTTAACATTTAAATTAATTAAATTTCAAAACAAAAATTAATATTGAGGAAAGCAGAAAAAAGCGGGGGAATGCTGGATAATAATGAATAATAAAAGAGCCCAAATAATATGAACGAGAGATAGACTGAATAAAGTGACATCTAGCTTGGGGGATATTATAGCAAAGAAAGGGGTATAACAAATTGTTAAGACGCTAGCTAACCTTACATCGATTTCAATATAGGTAATTTTTCAGTAGGTGAACATCCAGGTATCTTAGAGGAATATCAAACAATATAAAACCATTTAGCCCATTAAAAATGCAAGGTTCAAATGACTGTCTGAATAATGATATCTAATTTTTACTTAAAAAATATTTTATTTCAATAATTTATTGAATCAATTAAAACTTCAATCAGTTGCAAAATGAAATACTATTCGTCGTTTAGAGAATATTGTATTGAGTACGGAAACTCCAAAAAATCTATATCTATCTATTCTTTTTAAATGCTTAAAATGCTTCAAAATGTGCGTATAGTGAAAAACTTCTATAAGACAAAAGTATCGCAAAAAAATTATACGATCAGCCGCCATGGCGCAATGTTAAATAAAGGCGAGAGGACGGTTTTCCTGATGTTGCGATAGTCGCGGGTTCAAATCCTGCTGGGCCATGATCGTTATATTTGTGATTGTTCAACATTTGTGATTATCTTTAGGCAAGAGTGCAAAATATGACAAGGAAAATCAACCCAGTCACACCAGTAACCAGACTAGGTAAGGTGTTGACAATGCTGACATCACTCTGCAGAAGAGTCCATTGCTGTAACCTTGATCTTATAAATTCCCATCCATGGAATCCAGTCAACAAATAGTGTCATAGATTGACTACATTTATGTGCTTTACCATATTTCAGTATGAAGGAAAATCAAGAAATCAAGGTTTGTTGAGTTCTTCTTTTTCTTCATTTTTTTTTACATTGAATTTAAAAAGAATATGAACATTCACAATGTACGTAACATAATCTTAATATGCGGTCTAAAAATTATGGGGCCATAACTTCAGAGTTTTCTGCGCTATCTTACTTCTCTAAGTACTTTTCACACAACATCAGCTCCCAGAGTGTTTTCATCAAAAACTGTACCTATACTTCACATCTGCCCTATTCGAGCAAACATTAAAATGCACCAGTATATAGTGAAATTATTTTTTTTAATATTATCTAATTCCTGATATCTCAGTGAGATTATGTGTGATGGGTAAAGGAAAGATTAGGTTCATTCTTTAATTTGAATAAGTTTTTTAAAATAACGAAACTCTTCCTTGTTAAACAAAAATTACAAAATATAAAAACATGGAAAATTAAGAGTAGGCATTATGAAAATGGCTGACCAAGTTATGGACATCTAAGGTATCAATTATTAGGTAATATATTATACTTTCCTAACACTAACTTGTAAATTGTCATCGAACAAAAAGACATTTATCTTAACTAGTATTAAAAAGCAATTTGCTTAAAGATGATAGGTGAACGATGATAAATTATAGATGAAGATGAAAGGTAATGTTAAAAATGTGTTATACTTACTTCGTATACGTTTAAGATACCTCTTCACTTTTGTAATTGCAGTGTGTTTAGAAACCTATATTATGTAAGCAGGCTTTAGTCATATAGTATATATTTATTTAGATTGCTGTATATTAATATACATATATTAAGAATTATATTTATTATATATTAAAATATATATTTATATAAATAAAGGTGTTGTACTATATGGTGGTAAAATAATTGTATTTTTATTTAAAACGATTATATAAATATAACATTTAAATATTTATGATTATTAATTGTCTTTATTGTAAATTAGTTCTATAGCAGATAGAATATAAAAATATTTATATTTATATGTATTTAGACACTTGATGATTTCTGTTGTTTTCTTTTCCAATAAAACTAAGATATAATAGCCTTGTTTCCGTTTTAATTTATACCTAGTTCTTTAATATTTTTGATGATTTTACGTCGATGACAAGCTACACATTAATGTTATAAAGGTATATCTAACAGTAATAATACTAATAACATATTAATAAAGGTCGATTACTTTGAAAGGGATAAAATTAATTTAGAAAAATAAATAATCCATAACATTTATATCAAAAATTGTTAAAAATATGATATAATTATATCAGAAAGTTTCCAAATTGTACGACTAATTTCTAATATTTTTTTACCAACTAGGGGTTTATCTGGTCTGGACCTACAGTTTAACGTGGGCTCCGAACCACGGTCCACGGCATTATGCCTACCGACTGGCGAGTGACCAATTTAAAAATCATCCCAGAAGACATCCGGCCTTACCCAGCCTGGTTACTGGCGTGACTAGGATCATTTCCCTTGTCGGATTTTGCACTCTTAACTAGGACAATCACAAGCGTTATCCAATCACAAACATAAATTTACGACCATGTCCCAGCAGAATTCGAACCCGCGACTATTACAACAGTAGGTGGACCGTCCTGTCGCCTTTACCACTACGCCACCAAATGCGCCTTAATTGAAATTGATCACTTCACTGAAAATATTTTTATAAAGAAGGAAAATATTTTCGGCTATAAAAAGTATTTCTTTTGCTAAATCATAAACAATGTATCCGAATATATAAGAAAAATTGTATATCGTCATACATGACTAAAATTGAATAAAAAAAATTTTCACTATCAGAATCAAGGCATTTTTATATACTAGTACGAATTCTTTTACAAATTACTACTCATAGAGTAAAAAGAAAGTTGGGTTAAAGAACCCTCTTTTTTGTTACGTTAAACATGAATGAATCACGTTGAACTGATTAATTGCTGTAATTTCATTAACCCGTAAACTTTTGTACATTTTTACGATACGCGTTTACCTTTCTGCCACTTGCAATTGACACACTAATTAATATTAGCAAACATGGATGTGATGGGGGTGAAACGGTGTTTGAAGGGGTGTCAAAACGAATTGAGCACTAAGGGACGATAGATGTAGGAACACGTGATACTTACGTTATTTTAAATTAATAGTACAGTTAAGGATATAATCATTAGTTTATTGATTATTTGATGTCAGATTCAGAAAACAGCATTTTTAATAAGTATTTTTTGAGGCCTGGAATAAGTTTCATGATTCTCATAGGCCTGTTTTGGCCATTTTAACAAGCACTTAGCAAGGTCTTTTTTGCTACAGTATTAGTAATATATGAACAACTAACTTATCACCTGTTACTTTACCGACTGTTTTTGTGTTTAGATATGTGTTTTCATTTTTAATACCTATACTAATTTTGTTCTAATCTAAAGCAGAAATATTTTGAAATTGCCGGATGATTTACAAGTTGTGATATCTCAATTATTATTTATTGCCAAAGCTGCGACTTATAAAGAACCACGCTTCATAGCTTATCATTATAATATGTCAGGATATCTCTTCTGCTCTTTTTTAGTAGGTAGAATGGAAATGAAATTTCATTAAAAAATAAACTTAGAAGTATCCGCTATAAGGGAAATATTTTGATATATTCTTCATATGTATGAAATTACAGCTAAAATTTAAAATTTGTGAATACATTGGTCGGGCACCGCCTATGAATGAGCCTATTATTACCAATAGCACTTGATAACTTTTAACTAAGACCAGACAAAATAAATAATATATAAATATATTTTATAAACATAAAATGTAATAATAAAACAATTTTATATACTGTTACTACTATATACAGTAGTGCGATAAAAGGTAAATTAACAATGTCTGAGATTACATGTCTTGTGACACGGTGCATTTTTTGGTAAAGCAGCGCTTTATTTTTCGTCAAATGCGTCTGTTTTACGGCGATTTTGTCCTTCAAACGGTCCAATAACGCTATAGTCGCTGTTGATGGTCCTTCCTTTTTCAAGGTAGTCAACGAAAATTATTCCATGCGAATCCCAAAATACAGACGCCATAACCTTGCCAGCCGATTGGTGCGTTTTTTCACGTTTTGGAGCGGGTTCATCGTGTGCAGTCCACTCCGATGACTGTCGATTGCACTTCGGAGTAAAATGGTGGAGCCATGTTTCATCCATTGTCACATATCGACGGGTTTATTACGGGAAAAACTCGGGTTTATTATGATCTTCAAACACTGCTCCGAATCCGAAAATGAGCTCGCGCGGCACCCACTTTGCACAGAGCTTTCTCATACCCAAATATTAGTGAATGATATGATGTACACGTTCAGTTGATATCTTTAGAGTGTCTACTATATATACGCATCTTTTGAGGGTTAGGGCTAACTAGAAAACATATGGATTTAATTCTAGTAGCGCCATCTATATATCAGACCGGGTACTTTTCAATTGACCTGTTATGCTTTGAACATTAAAAAAATGTTTATCTGAAAGCTGTTCTACATGAACATCTGAAGTGGATTCAGGAGTCATGATGCTATCTGGCTGGATATTAAAAGAATTCCTATATGAATTTACTTACTGGTTTTACTGAGCATTTTAGGCATCATATTGATGATTTTATGTTTCTCTAAATTTGGGGATTATATATAGGGATTATATATATATTTATAGCTATTTGTTTTATATTGACGTAATAATACAATGATTTTATGATATTTTTTTATAAATGAAAACCCATTATTGGGTTATTCATTTTAATATGGTATCAAGATTACGATTTAATAATATATTTTATATTTTATATTAGATACCTTAATAGAATCAAAATTCAAAAATTAATGTGTTACTAATATGCCGTTATACTTGACAAGCAAGAAGAGTGCGAGATAAATATCTCAATATGTAGTTCCTATATTAAAATTAAATTAGACTACTTGAGTTAAAATTTTGATTAACACTTATACACTATAGAAGTTCGTGTAGTTTGTTTCGCTTCAATATTTTGCTTTCCTGTATGTCATCTAGTAGCGCTATTGCTTCCACTGTCACGTTCTGCTGATTAATATCCTTCTTTCATGTTTTTCAACGATATCTTGGATAAGTTCGTAGATAGACATAATTTTCAGATCATTGTACATTATTTGTTGGTTAAGTGCTAAGTACTAGTAAGTAATTAGAGAAATTTGTTTTGACAGCGCTGGAGTACTAGTCGATTTGATGCATTAGTGCAATCCGATATTTGCAAAATATATAATCCAAATATGCCTTATTTGGACTAAGATATTTGATAATAGGTCAAGTTGAGAGTTGGAAGATACTAACCAGTACAGTTGTTCAATTTTTAGCCTGATCGGCTCAGCTTTTCGACAGAACAAAGTCGAATTGTGGTTGATAACCTGGCGTATCAAAGCAATTGAGACAAAATCTATCCATGTGACATTCACCCTTTGTAGAAGAACTTGTCCCTAAGTAAAATTGAATAATCATGAACTTCTGCAAGCAGACAATGTTAAACATCTGGAAATGCATTTTGATCGACGTTTGACATGAAAAAGTCATATAGTGACAAAACGCAAACAGCTTTGGATTAAACTAAACCAAATGTATTGGCTGTTAGGGCGTATATCTAAATTATCATTAGATAACAAGGTTTTGCTATATAAGTCAATACTGAGGCCTATTTGGACCTATGGTATTGAATTGTGGAGTACAACTAGCAAATCTAACATAGATATCCTCCAGAAGTTCCGGAATAAAGTGTTGCGAGTTATCGTCGATGCTCCATATTAAGTCTCCAACAAACTGATTCAGCGCGATATCCGCTTAGAATCCATAACAAGTGTGATTCGAAGTGTTAGTGCAAAGTACTCTGAAAGATAATTAGTGCATCCCAATGTACTTGGCAAACAGTTAAAGGTGCGCGATGACAGTGTAGTGCATAGGCTAAAACGCAAACTACCATACGAACTGAAAAGAGTGAGATTTAATAATATCTAGAATAAGTTAGAATAGTCTTTAGAATAAGTCAGGATAGAGTTTAAAATAAGTTAGAATAAGAGTCTGGACTAAGTACTGAAGCGATCTTCTACATGTCAGGATGCACCCACGGGAAGATTGTTGAAGTTCTAAGAGATTAGTGAAAAAAAACTTTTCGGCTCAACACAAAATTAACACGAACATATTTCGACTTCGATTAAGCAATACTACTTTTCAGTCTTTAGTACATTTATAGATATTGTTAAGTGCTAATTGTAATTTTTCTATAGCTCTGGCAGAGGTACATCTTTTATATAATGACTCTGTATTTGGCAAACATTCCAAGAAATGTTTATTTTATTGTTGGAATATCAGCAGTATAAACAGTTACAGAAATGGCTCCAAAACACTGCCTTACAGATCTTCAGCTGAAATAGATTTAAATAAGAACGTCCCATCATGGTAGACTCTGTATTTTCTTCGAAAAGATACAATTTCGGAAGTTGGCAATAGTTACGTCGCAATAACACTTTCATCTTGTTGTTATTCTGTGCGCTTAGTCGATTGTTTAATTCAGAGTACATAACAAAAAGTCAACTCCATTACTCATTAAACGTACACTGACTTAGTAAATTTTAAATATAACTAAAATAAGAAAAAAATTTATGTAAACTTGGAAACAAAGAACAATAAGTATTTTTTAATTGAGACCAGCAGACCAAAATTAATTTATTTTAATATATTTTATAACGCTTTCAATATTTAACGTCAAACAGTGTATATTCACATTCAAATCTTTAAAAAAAACTTAACAGTATTATATTACTTTTATACTGAAATATCAAATACCCATTGTCTGTATTAATTGTACTATTGTTGTTCTTTTGTTTAAATCAATATTTCCAGATTTCTAGATGGGTACTTGGCAATACCTAGTTTCAACCCTTCCAGACCGCAATTATTACTTTTTATAGCCAAGTTTAATTAAAACTTGTTCACTAAAATATAATCTCTGTTTTTCGGTCGTTAATATCGCCTAAAAACTCGTCTAAATGCAGACCGGTTGCTGTTGAATTTTCATTTCAGTCTCGGTTTTATTGCGCCAGCTAGTTTTTTTTTCGCACAATGTAAAGAACAAAAAAAGTTACATGGAAAATGGGAAATTGTAACGCTCGAGGGTTCGGTTTTTGTTTTTCTTCGTCGTATATGATGTTGGAGTAATCCTAATTGATACGAGAGCACTATTTATAAAACTAAAAGGAACAATTTTAGAGCTAATTTGGTATATCATA
This sequence comes from Rhynchophorus ferrugineus, assembly GCF_030347505.1. NCBI lineage: Eukaryota > Metazoa > Arthropoda > Insecta > Coleoptera > Curculionidae > Rhynchophorus > Rhynchophorus ferrugineus. Next base: position 69,714,368 of record NW_027472581.1, read on the forward strand.
CAGCAAAATTAAGCTGTTGTAATTTTAATAATTTTAATAGAATAATAATTTTGCTAGATTTAAAGAAACTAAAAAAAGCACTTATAAAATAATAATATAAAGTGAAAATGATAAAACTACAGACTATATATGAAAGTAAATTGATTATTATTTATATTCTAGTTTTAGATAAGCAAATTGTATTGATATTAAAAAAGCTATTATTCCTTAAGTACGTAAGTGGTAACTATTACAGGTGTATATGGTTTTGGACCTGAAAAACTAAAAGCTGTCTTTAAGGTAAATTATTTTTGTGTTCTAAATATTCAATAAATTCATTATTTAACTATTTTTCACCCTTAACTGCAAATGAACAGAGGTTGACTGATTATGTTATACTGCTTAGGACCTGTTTCACTTATTACAGTCGAACAGTAACCACTCATCATGCCTTTGTGCCAAAATCGTTGGTATCGCCTTTTTTTTCTTGTTCCAGAATGACTAGCTATAACAAAATGGTCTTTTGCCGATGTGGCTTCGGATTCGGCATATAGAAGAAGTGTTTTGAGGGCGACAGAGACCCTGGGTTACGACTGGGATTGTCGTAGTTGTTTATCTACCGGGGTTTGTAAATGGGGAGGGATTTTATCAAGATGTTATCATGTCCTAAGGCGCCTAGGGAAAACCATACACTGACCATGTTCGTGAAACTCTTCACGAACGGGATGCCTGATTCGTGGTGAGTGTTGATGTTCCTCATAAACCATGGGGCATTAAGTAACGCGCGGATGTTTTTGGATTGAAATACTTAGAATAGTTGTAGTAGTAATTCAATTTGCCTGTCCGAGACGTACCTGTACCACACCCGTGCTCCGAAAAGGCAGACTGGACGCACTAGCATTTTATGCAGAGTCGCTTTCTGGGGGATTGGGAGTTTAATTTTTCTGCAGAGGAGCGGGAAGAGTATACTGTACACGACATTGCCTTTGCAGATAGCATTTCTTATTTGAGCTGGCTATTGAAACCTACGGTCGAACTGGAGACCGAAGTATGATACCATTCTTCAAGACGTAAATCGCCATTCCGAAGTTCGAGTCCTTGACGAACTAGACTCTGATCATCGTTCGGTCCTTCTCAAACTCGGAAACTGCGTCACCACTCAAGTCCCACTAACAAGATCCAGGAAAAAAACGACTCGAAAAACTACCAATCTCTTCTCCTGAAATCCGATTCAATTCCGAAAATTAACACACCAGAACAGCTCGAGGAAGCCGTACCCAAGCTAACTCGCGATATTCAGTCTGCTTCACAAATCGGCCACAGTCAAAATTCCATCAGAACCCCAGCCGTGGAAAAACAACCTTCCCGCTTCTCTTAAACGTGAAATTTGCATCAAAAACGGTTTATGCAGATTAGCTCGATTCACCCTTGATGCTGCAGACAAAAGGGTGGCGAACAAAGCATGCAAGAGGGTAAGGGCGGCCGTCTCGACTTGGCGAGCAATGAAATGGAACTCATTTCTGGCGGACCAAAGGCTGGATGGCCCCCCTTCCTTCTGGCGTGTCTCCAAATGCCTCGTGGGGAAGACGCACAATGTCATCTCCCCCTGAAGTCAACTGTTACAGGAAAATTCGCAGTCACTGACCAAGAAAAAGTCGAGCTCCTTGCAGAGACCTACGAAGCTCAAATGAAATGCCTCCCACCCGCACAGAACACTAAAGCTAAAGATATTGACACTGTCGTCAGCGAATCCAACTCCGTCAAAATACCAGTAACCCCCGCCTTTCTTCTCGGCCATTTCGTGTCTCCAAAGTCTCTACAGACTATGATGGAAAACTTCAAACCAGAAAATCTCCAGGTTTCGATGGAATATCGATTACCCAGTTAAAAAAAACCGCAAAACTGGCTTGGAAACACGTACATATAGCGGTTATACCCAAGAAAGGAGTAAAATCAACTCCATCTGATTACAAGCCTATCAGCCTTAACAGCGCCATTTCGAAGCTTGCCGAGAGGGCAATACTCTACGCTCTCAACTCTTTCACAAAGGAAAATAACATCATTCCAGATGAACAATTCGGTTTTCGCGCTACCACTCATCCGCCCATCAGTCTACCTGTCTGGCCGCACACATCCATCATGCTCTTGACCAACGCAAAAAGCTTGGAGCAGTTCTTCTGGATCTAACCAAAGCCTTCGACAAGGTCTTGCACGACGGAATGATCGCAAAGTGCGTGCGGTTAAGCCTCCCAGAAGACCTAACCGCTCTCATTAAGTCCTATCTCTCGAACAGATCTTTCCGGGTCAAGATCAGGGTATCACTTTCCAGTCGTAAACAAGTCGATGCTGGCATACCTCAAGGTTCACCGCTGGCCCCAGCCTTATTTAACCTCTTTATTTCAGATCTACCGAGAAAAGAGCACATTGACGTCGCGTTTTACGCTGACGACACTGCTTTCTTCACGGCCGCTAGGTTCGAAGTTACAATTCATGAACGTTTACAGAAGCAGCTCGATCATGCGGTCAAGTGGTTCAAATTCTGGAGATTGCAAATCAACCCCCTGAAAACCCAGGCCATCATTTTCCATAAGAAACGTTACGCACTGCGCGTCTCGCAACTTAAGATCGACACCGCAATAATTCCATGGCTGGATAACGTCACGTACCTAGGTCTTCACTTCGACCGGCGATTCGGTTGGCATTCCCCAATACAGAAAACAATCCAAAAAGGTTCGGAGATAGCAAACCTGCTATCTTCTCTGATCTGCCCTTCTAGCAGAGTTCCCATCTCCATCAAATGCTTATTTTACAAGATGTTAGTTCGGTCCGTACTCCTCTACGGATCTAATGTCTACTTCAAGTTTGTTACACCCAACCAGGTCAAACGGCTTCAAGTTTTCCAAAATAAACTCCTCAGGAGAATATTAAACGCTCCATGGTTTGTCAGAAATAATCACATTCATAGGGAAACTCACACTCCAGAAATCAAGCACTTCATATCTCAATCATTCCACAAACAACAACTCAGCTCAAGTGCTTCTGAAAACGCGCTTGTTCGCGAGCTGGTCGACATGCTGGAAGCTTAGCACCGCGTCACCGCCAAGCTCCCCCCTTTTCCAGGCTGAAACGACCTCATCCGTCGCTACAGTCATAACTTTTGCCCCCATACAACAGTACCCAGTTGTGTGTTAACTCAGGTTCGCGAATCAGTAAAATCGCCGGGCCCTCGTGCCCAATAACGGCTGCCCGATCAGTGGGTGCCATATCCCCAAATTTAATGCAGTAGCGATCCACAGGGGTTAACTGTGAGACGGTTTCGGTTTAGTGTATTGGTAAGCCCAGAGGCAGTCCCACATAACCCGGTCCAACTTGTCACTCCAGGGCAAGTCTCCGCGACCAGGTATGCGTCATGCATTCTACCGCCTGGTTTTTAGGCCAGAACAGAAAAAAGTATGAGTATGAAAAGTAAAGTATTCTGGAGTCAGGGGCTAGGGACTTTATTGATTTCGAGGCGACAAGCGCGGAACTCCTTTTTGCAGTAGAACAGGATAGCCTGAGTTTTGCTCGAGTTTATCTGCAGCCACCAAAATTTGTACCGGGCAATCGCCTGGTTCAGTTGGACTTGAAGTCTCGTCGGAACTGTAACCGGTATTAAAGAAAGCCGTATCATTTCGATAAAATGATGTGTGGGAATATTTGTGGAATAGGAAATCAGCCATATAAAGTTTGAACGGGGCAGGGGCCAGTGGGGCACCTTGCGGGATTCCTGCGGAGATCTGTTTTCGGGAGGAGACTGCGTCACCGATCCTCACTATAAAGGATCTACCGTCCAAGTATCAATCTCTCAGGAAGGTTAGGTCATTCGGCAGACCAAGCTGATTTGAATGTTAGACCGTTGTGCCATACTTGACCGGCAGATTTCGAAACATCGCTCCTCGTTTTCTTAATGTCTGCTAGATAGTTGCTGCGAGGCGAGCAGTTTGATGAAGGCTTGAGTGTCTGGTATGGAAACCGAATTGTTCGCTCGGGATTATGTGGTGTGTGTCTGTGAAACTGTTTAAAGTGTGTAATATCAAATATTGTTGCGGTTCGGTTCTGTAGTAATTTAAACTTATATATATTTTTTATTGATTAATAAAAGTTAATGAAAATTATATTTAATTAAATGTCATTTAAAAAATGTTAGTGAGTGATGGGTTTTGGCATAGTTTGCATATATTTTAATATATACTAATTGTATTTGATAAAATATGTAATGTTATAACATATTTATTTTTGATCACAGTATTGTCTGAAATAATTATCAAAACATGTTCTAATAATTATTAACATATCATATTTAAATTATTCGCTATGAGAGAAACATGATTAATTTACTAAATTCTGGTCGAATTTAGACCAAAAGGCGATTAATTATTAATTATAAAATTTAATTTATTGCAACCGTCAATTATAATATTAGTCATATTTTAGGTCTCCCAAGACACATCTGATAATAAAAAAAAGCGATTAAAATATATTGTATTAAAACCCATCAAGATATCATCATGTAAATTAATCAACCAGAGAAAAAATTAAATAAACTTTCCTTAATTATTTCCGGATCATTGGTTTTTCGACGATTGTCTCGAGTTTCCCATCGCACGCAAACCAAATGTTTGACTTGCAGCTTGCTTACCCAATTATCACGCGCAAAAGAAAACCAATTAACTTGGCATTGTGCAAAACTAATCGAGTTTTCGACAACGTTTACTTTTAGGGTGGTTAACCGGCCGCCCAACCCCATTAAAACAATTATATCGATATAAAATTCTCAGCAGGATAAAAGGGTAAACAAGCAAGGAAATTATTTCTTTTATTGAACATATATACAGTACATTTCCAATTTTTTTTATGGGAATTTGCCTGAGAGCATATCGTTATTTTGTATAATAAAAAAATCTTTGTTTTTATGATATATTTTTTGCTTAAATGATGGTGTGTTTAATACGACGTCTTTTAACGATCATCAGACATTTTAATGGATTCATACTATAATAATATGTATTACTAATAACATTCCGGCAATCGGCTTGGCCCTTCTAATGGTACGAATCCTACTGGGACATGCTTATAAATTTGTGATTGTTTATAATTGTGATTGTCCACAAGGTAAGAATCTCTGTCATGCCAGTAATTAGACTGAGTAAGGTTTCATATCTTCTGGGATGATCTCTAAGTTGATTACTCGCCACTCCATGCTGAAGACCTTCGTTTAGAGCCAGAGTTTAGTTCAGATAAACCTAAGATTCAGTAAAAAGGAGACTCTAAAATATATTTTTTGAATATTCCAACAGTTTTGATTCCCATTATCTGTTAAAAAATGTTTAATAAAAATATAATGTGAATCTAGTTTAGCCTTCAGCATTTCAAAAAAAGGACATGTCTTTATTTGTAACCTAACACTTCAATATTATTTTAGAATAATGGCATGTGTTATATGCATGTGTAATTTAACATGGTTCTAATCAATACAAAAAATAGTTTAAAACAAATGTTTTTAAAATAGTAATATATAACTGTCATATAACTTTAATACTTATTTTGTACTTATATTATTTAATTCATACAATATTTCATTTAAGTTCTCTTTCTTGATTACTTAAAGAAATAGTGTCATAAATGATCGATTGATCGATGAGAACGATTACTAAATTGAACAAGTTAGATGAATTCGCTTTGAATTAATTTGATACTACTGGTTATTTGCAGACCTCAAAAAACGTACTACAAAAGGTTTTAGCTTAAGTGAGATTTTTTTCCACTTATTAAACTTGATTTGAAAGCAAGTACAAATCGTTGTATTTAAAAACTTACCTACTTTGATGAATAAAGTTGATTTTATCCTAAAAGTTATTGTTGTATCATTTAAATGTGCACTATTTAGATATAATACTACAATATAAAAGCTGTACATCAAAGACTAGACACTTAGGTTGCATGATTTTTACCTACATGTATTTTAAAATAACAAAATATTAACTAATTTTTTAAACATTTATAATTTTGTTATTGGTAGAGCTTGAATCTCTACCATTGTATTTATAAAGACAATCTAATCACAAAAATGATGGCATTATCACTGTTTCCTCTAATATTCGATTTTCTTCAAAATGAAAATTTGCTCACATTCACTTGCACTTGTACTATTTTCTCAAAGATATTTTTCACTCAAATATATCTATTCAACTAAATGGATGTTCCATCCTAATTATTTACATCTTACAGTTCTTTAAGGAATTAACTTACAGTTCAAACTTAGTAAATCATACATGAGATATTATAGATCAAGATAATAAATTAAGTATACCTTATACCAACTAACATCTAACTAAAAGTTTTAACAAACAAATTATTCTTATAAATATCTCATTTCGTGTCCATATGTTTAATTTATTACCAGTACCGCCCATCTCTAGTCTCTACAATGAGATAATATTCGGCATCGATTTCTATTAAATATATTTTGCTGCTAAAATCATTTTTTGAATTACTGGAGAACAAATTTCTTTTATTTTCCACTAGTTCCTGGATATTTAAGGCTTGATGCATAAAGCTATCTGTCACCCAAACAGCATCTCTATTATTGTTATCTTTTTTTAAAAATATAAGTACATACTGTTCATTCTAAAATTGAAAAATTCTAAAAAAATTTCTCTCAAACCTGCCGTTTCTAAAAATTTTAATCTAAACATATTAAAAATATGTTTAATGCTTGGTTCCAATACATCTAGGGGCAACTGTAATTACTTTTTTTAGTAGACACTCACAATTAAAGATTACACCATTAACGTGACTCATATTTAGATTTTATTTCTAGTGATAAGCTATACTTGGTAACACTTCAACAGTCAATAAACACAGTGTGGGTTTTTAACAATGCGTTGCTAACAAAAACATAAAATAACAGCATTAAAAAACAAAACAATATCATCTTTAGCATTATTATACGATTTTTAAGGTAGATTTTCTTAATTTATTTTTGAGTATATATGAATTACATTGCTAAATGTTCACTAGTTTGATGCTTTTATGAAACAACTACAGGTGATTTCCAGATACAAATAATATCAACAATATATCAGACAACTGTTAAACGACCTAACCTAACTGTTAAAATCGATGGTCTTAACATTTCTCTTCTCCATATACGTATCTATCTTATCACATGCGTATTAAAATTACAATTTTCTATTTCTTATCGTGTTTTCATTATTTTTGTTTGGTTATTTTGGTTTGAAGAATTCTGCTGCCGAGATAAATCCAACTAATTTAGCAGCATAGGGTAATGCTTCTCGATCATATAGCAATTGTTGGTTTTAGTTACAACGATTTAAAAGGGATGATTTTGTTGTCAATTACAAATAACAGCTTAGTGGACCAAAATAGTTCGAAGCTCAAATTCTCAAAGAATTTTTACACAACTTCGAACGGCCACGTGCGATGAAAAAAATACATAAGGTGATAAAATGGATCTTAGATATGAAAATGGCATTTAGAATTGTTTCCAAATTACGATTTCATAGTTTGTCAGGTAAAAAATAGTTTTATGTAGCGTGTTATGACTGAAAATTGGTAAACAATGGATTTTACTGCGTCAATTCCAAACCCAAAGAATAATGGATTTGCCCAGGAGAAGTAATGGGTCATCACCATAGAGTATTATTCATGGCCATAAGGTCTTTTGTGTATATGGTTTTGGCATATAATACAATAACAATTGTTATATATACAACAATTAATACTAGTGCAAATGGATGAAATCAGATATAACGTGTCAACTGAAAAACGTATAACTAGTCTCAGATTCCTTCTTTCAAGTTCATTTGCCAATCTCCAATCCAGAAGCTAATAACACAGATATTATTAGTTCAACTCTACATATAATTTGAACTATAGAGTATTCAGTGCTTCTACAATTTCAATTATATTTTTGGCAGTCCTCACAACTAACAACTTCACTCAGTGTCATCGATCAATGAAGATCTTCAACAAAATGTTAGATCATCTCGAGTAAACAAATATTACCGTTCTTACCACAGCAGACATTCAAACACAGAGCGCTTCAACTTACTGATTACAAAACAAACAATTCATAATCTAAAAATAATGAAATTTTTTAAACAATACAGTTTTAAAAATAGTATTTTAATTAAATGCATGTCTACGCGAACGACAGTATAACACTAAATATTCCCGCCTTAAAATGTCTTGTTTTATAAATGAGATCTAACCAGCGCCATGTTCGGAATGAAACGGATTGGAGCATCGTCTTATAAGCTTCTTTTATTGGATTTTAATTTAAACTAACTGGATTACGCGTACTTTTACACTGGCTTGGGACCCATCTCTGCTAGTATCTCCTTAATAGGATAAATTCTTAACGCCCCGAAAAGGAGTTATTCCTTGAAAAATGCCCAAAACATTTTTCCAAAAATATATTTCTATAAAATCTCGAATTTTTTTATTATTTAATTAATATATTATTACTAGTCGTGTCCGTCTAACCTACAATTTGTCTTTATAATAATTTAAATCTAGGTATATAACTAGGAGAACCCATCGGCCCTATCTCAGTCTCTGGTGAAATAATATTTATATATGTCACTGCTGAATTTTTTAATATATGCACCTCACTACACAACACTACACAAGATCAGATGGTTTGATTCTTTTGAGTCTGTGTCCTGTTCTGGTGGTATCCAAAAGTTGTAATATTTCAATATTAGTATGAGAATGGAGTCTTTCCTCATGCCCTCTTGCAATTCTCTTGATATCTTGACTGACTGTTTGTATCTGAAGGTTTCGATGGAGGTAATCAGTCCTATAGTATTTGGGTGCACTCACAATACCTCTCAGTACTTTGTTCCGAAAAATTTGTATTTGATTTATGTTACTCCTTGCAGAACATCCCCATAATTGAACCCCGTATGTCCATATAGGTTTTAGTATTTGCTTATATAATAGCAATTTATTATGTACTGGTAACTGTGATTTCCTTCCAATCAGCCAGTACATTTTTCTATATTTCAATTCCAATTTTTTTTCTTTTGTTCTTTATATGTTCCTTCCAGCGAAGATTTGCATCGAGATTCATTACAAGATATTTAGCATTGTTGCTATATGAATTAGTGTTATTTAATGTTATTGGTGCTTGTACGGTCTGTTTATAGGTGAACTGCATATGTACAGATTTACTTTCATTGATTCTTATTTTCCAAGCTTGTGTCAAATTATTTATATTGTCACTTGCCTGTTGTAATTCTCGTGAAGCTTCTTCACTATTGTCTCCGACAGCTATAATCGCAGTATCATCAGAAAATCCATCGTAATATTTGGTCAATTGTTGAGTGCTTGTTAATAAACCCAAACTGGTGTGTCGGTATTAGGTTTTTTCTCTCTATGATCGGTTTTTTCTTTTCAACAGGAGTTTTTCAAAAACCTTAGATATTACTGGCAGCAGTGATATAGGTCTATAGGATTTTATTTCGTTTGGTGACTTCCCAGGTTTTGGGATCATTATATTTTCCGCCATCTTCCAAATGTCTGCGACATGTTCTAATCTAAATGCTCTATTGATCAAATTGGTGAGTTTTATAATTCCCTTTCTTGATCATCGAATTTTCAGCTTCTATGTTCAGGCAAATTATATTCAATATTAGATTCGTTTGGTCTGATTCGTTTTCGATTTTTTTACAATTTTATTATTATGTATCATACTCTTTTACACAATCTGTATCTGTAGAAAATCTCGAATAAAATATTGAGTGATTTACGAACTTGCCTATTGCAAATTATTAAATCATTTATGAAGACACTAGACTTGATACGAAACGGCTACTGTACACTAGTAATAGTCGCTCAAAAGATAATCTAATTTTATACATTTAATAGAGGCTTTTCAAATTACCAAAAACTTTCAAAATATTTCTAAAAACAGCTTAATTTAAAAAACTCAAAAATCAGTTTCATTAGTTAGATTAAATAGTGATATATAGTCAAAAAAAAAGCGAAACATTTACATCTGAGCATATATTGCTACAGTTTTGAATGTAAGAGCTTAACATTATTCTAAAAATAGATGGTTCTCTGCTAAAGACTATTTTAATTTAAAAGAATATAAACTGTTAAATTTGGTGTTCGAAAAATACACATCTAATTCTATAGTATTTACGCAATGGCGAATACAGAAGCCTGTATATCCGCAAATGAGGAAGCTGAATTCACATCCGCTTATACGGAGATGAGAGATGTTCAAGTTTTTTTACGAAATTCTTAATTCAGCCGTGAGTAAGTGAGATGTAATTGCAATTTTAATAGGTTTCGTTTTATAGTCATATTTTCAGTAAGTAATATTACCGATGACTAACTTTAAAATGGTCCTAGAAGACATCCAGTCTTATCCAGCCTGATCAATGGTGTAACTGAGAATATTTCCCTTGTCGAATTTTGCACTCTTGCCTTTTGAACAATCGGAATTATAAACAATCACAAACATACTATCGACGCATATGACTATCGCAATTGTAGGAGGACTGTCCAGTCACATTGACCACTATGGCAACCAAGCCGGCAATAAGTAAATAAACACATTGTTGCCTACAATGTTTTGTCGTGAATTGCAGATTCATATCTGCAAAAATTTTGTATTTGCGGATTTGAATACGGTCGTCCACAAAAAATCTAATCTGAAGGAAATATTGATGGTTTTGGAAGAGTGAAATTTTATGGTATTCTAATTTAAATGTTATTAATGCACTATAAATAGGATAGAATGCTTATTGTTATTGCTTGTTACTAGTATTTAACCTTTAATTTGCTTTTAAAATAATTTAAAACTAGATATATATCTAAAACCCATCAACCCTTACTAATCATATGCAGTAATAATTTTCATGCATATATATATATATATTTGCATATATGTATATATATATATATATATATATATATATACTTGCATATATATATATATATATATATATATATATATATATATACTTGCATATATATATATATATATATATATATATATAGTTATATATATATATATATATACATATATATATATATATATATATATATATATATATATATATATATATATATTTACATACAACCGACACTCATAGTTTGTAGTGTAGCGACCTTGACGCATGTCGAATTTTACATCGTGGAATAACGGTCTACAAAATACCCAGAAATATAATCCCAGATGTTGAACACGGGCGTGGTTCCAGCAGCGCCAACTAGAACCCGATAACGAATAGCTGGCAACCCCGAGACGTTTATCTGTGATGTTATTGAAGGGTATTTCCAATCATTCAGTACCCGTCCATCGTTTGGTTTAGAAGTGCCATCATCGACTGCCCGAGCCTCGTCTCCAGGTAACTCCGCTGCCATCCGTATTATCTATTTTATATTTTCCACATTTTTAAATTACTTCAATAAATAACGGTCACAAAATGTAAACACGACTGTTTCATTTCGTTGACCCCCATTCACCGAGCCATATCATTTACCCTAAACATATATTTAAGTTCAACTTATCTTAATTTCTTAATTTATTATGGTTTTCAAAGCTTAAAATTGCTTCAATCGCATTAGATACCAAGCATTTTATTTGCATCGTAAACATTCCGCTTTGGTTGTTGGTTGAGTTTCTATGTCTGATTTGATATACGACTTTTTTCAAGAGTAACAAAGAGGTTTCGGCCTCTTTTTCTGATACTCGAGCAATTGTATACATAGAACATGGCATCCCAATATCTCCGTAGTTTAATTTGACAAAACTAGTGCTTTCGGACAGATCATATATCCCATAAACTGCCACTATGGAGTACAGCAACTTTCTATACTAGATTTCTTCCATTAAAAAAGTCAATACGCATTGTTAATAGATAAGAAAAACGTTGCTTTGAGAAAAGAGAGTCACTTTACTCTTTGTATTGTTGAACTTCCAATCTTTGAAATAAAGAAATAGAACTGTGCATCAACTGAGCTTCTATCATAGATATCGATCCAGAGAATTTACAAAATCTGAGACTGAATCATCTCCTAGCAGACAACCAGTAGATTAATCAGCTCCTGGGTACATTTATTTTTTCTTCTTGGGAATTTCAGAATAATTTAGAGATACATATCCGGAATAATAGCACACCAGACTGTCGTTGAACCTAAGACCCCCTAATGAACCATGGGATATTTAGGATTCCCCTGAGGAGCTTGTTTTGAAAATGTTGGAGTTTTATCAGTTTCATCTGAGACAATGAGACAAAACTTAAAATAGATCTTTAGCACATATTCAGGTGCACAGTACAGTCTATAGTTTATTACAAATGACGCGAAATTATCCATACAGGCAATTGTCATTTTGGTAAATATGATAATATCATGTTATATTAATGAATTGAATAGTAATATCCTCACCATTTTGTCACACCATAAATGTTCAGTCTATAAATCAGATATTATGGATAATAGTATTAAAATGTTAAGCAAAAACAGTGTTAAAATTCCTAAATTCCTATCTTATTAACAAAAACTTAGAGAAAGAGCAAAATCATAAATTACACGTTTTAATGTAAATCATAGATTTCAAACATTATTAACCATCGTGGTATATTCAAGTAAAATAATGTAATGTAAACGTTGTTCGTAGAATGAACCAGTGACATTTTAGTACGCTGCAGGAAATTGCATTACACTGAAAATAGCGGAATCTTTTATTTCCTCGAAAATGTGCGGTTTTTATATCTAAATTAGTTGTTTCAAGAAATTCAGCTCGACTAGTAAAGAAATTAAATTCAAGACTGCAAAGAAACGTGTGTTATTCTGTTTGCTTCTATTTTCGTTCTGTTTTATACAAGACTGTCTGTTCCATACCTTCAAATGGAAATGGAAGTAAATTATGCTTTGGAATAATACTTATTTTACAAACAGATATAATGTATAAAGAGAATGATATTAAAAACAACGTTATGATTTGCTTAATAAATATTAATAAAACTTAAACAAATTTATGAAATTAATTCTAAAATTAGTTGAATAATTATTGTTTATAAATAGTCGTTTTCTCAAACTAGAGTATATTAAATATGTGAATTTAAACTGTAAGTAAATAATTAGTGCACAAATAAGTACGGATTAAGAAATCCGAAGTCAAAGTCAAAGCTTCTAGATATATTAAAAACTCAAGATGAGGTAATGAGACTTACATATTTTAACGTAAAAACAAAACTTTTTAACACTTTCAAAGAAGCTTATATGTTTTTGATTTTTTTTTGATATATTAGAGTCTCCTTTTTACCAACTAGGTTTATCCAGTCCAGTACCTAATGCGTAACGAAGGCTCCAAACCACGGTCCTCGGCCTACCGATTGGTGAATTCTGAAAGTAACCTATTTAGAAATCATCCCAGAAGACATCAGGCCTTACCTCCGGGTTACTGGCGTGACTGAGATCATTTTCTTTCTCAGATTTTGCACTCTTGCCTTTTGAATAATCATTAAGATAAATTTACAACCATACCACAACAGTAGGAGAACCGTCCTGTGGCTTTACAGTGGTATCAACCAAGCTGGCTTTAACCTTATGTTGAAGAATTGGAAAACGGTTTTAACTTAATAAGTGTTATTTGCCGTAACTCCTTTTGATTTTAAGGAATATATAGTTAAAATTTATCGATTAAACGTAGAAGTATATTGTAAGATTGACTTAAATGAGGGAGTTTCAGTGAAACGTTTCGAAAACCTAATGAAAGGAATTTAACATCCAATTTAAGCAATATGAACTATATACACTATATCCAATATCGAAAATGGTATAAAACAGTCATGAGGGATTGTTAAAATGTTGTAATTGATGCACTACTACTCTGTTCCTACAAAGTAAACAACTAATTTCAAGCCAGATCACAGGAATCCTTTTAAAAGCAATTCATCTTATATAAAAATGTTAAAAATTAGGCCAATTTATGTAACTTCTAAAGGTCAAGTATTCTTCAGAATATTTATTCATCATAAGTAATTTCTATCGCAGGTGGCAGATTAAGAACACAAATAATGCCATTCAATTAATTCATAACTAACGAGTTATCTACAATTATGAATATCAACTGTATCCCAATACATGAAGCGCTATGAATACTTGGAACCATTAATGCAAGAAAAGAAACTATTCGATTATTGAACCGACTAGCCCACCAAAAAGTCCAAAAATATTAAAACTGAAATTAAAATTAAATTAAAACAAATATCAAAGTTATAATATTAAAATCAATTCAAATGAATTAAGAACCCAAAATTGTTCAAATTTGAAAATCCAGATACGAGATAACATTTGTACATGCTTGTCAAAAAATTTAAAGAAATATAGCACAGGCTTGCCACAAATTCTGTGGTGCTAAGCGCTTAAGTGAACGCCAGTTTCAAAATTGGTATTCTTGTTTTTGTTCCGCAAATTTCGGTCATCAATATGTCATGAATGCACCTCACCCAGACCTGCCAATTATATACTTCAATAACCATAGCATTAACAATAAAAATATATAATCAATCAAAGACGATGCCAATGGTAATCAACAATGATGGAATAACCAGGATGGTTAACAATAACCTTAATCCATAGTAGCGAATAACATTGACGGACATTCATAATACAACTGACAATAACAGTAACTGATAGCAATGATAGACTATGTTTGGATGTAGTATGGCGTATGTACAGGATACAAAGAGAAGGTAACGCACGATGCGCCATCTTGTACCTAACACACACTAATGGACGTGTAATATGATCAAGAGAAGCGGACGCATGAGATACTGCTACTAAGGTAGTACTCTCTAGAGTTAAGCTGAATTATATAATATATAAATAAGTAAATACATAAATACATAAATTAGTAAATAAATATTCAAAAATAAATAAATATAAACAACTTTTTTACTATTGTGCGAGTGCTGTGACTACTTCTCCTCTTCTACTGTATGATGAATTCTGAATAAAAAAATTTAGTGATTATGAAGTTCTAACGTCCTCTGGACTTATTAAAATATCACATATGGCAAATACAGCTCACGGAGAAACATTAACAATGTTGCCATTCGCGATATTATTTCTATTGCTAAGTATTCGTAATGGTGACAAATTCTATAATTGAAAAGAAGCGACAATCCCGCTTAGTGCCTTGACATTATGATTCAAGCTTTTAAACAAACATAAACGATCCAAAATTCAAATATCTAAAATATCGAACTACCATATGGAATTCTAAGATAGATATTCGAAACGATTTATGATATCCTTGAATGGTCTTTGTGTTTTGAGAAAAAAAATATCGAGACAATATAAAAGAATAAAACTAGTATGTAATAACTTACAGTATATAATATTAATGGTTGTAATAAATTGATTAGGAACGATGATAACTACCATTGATTAAATGCAAGATTTGGTTATTACATTAGTTTCTTATAATATTTCTTATATATATAATATATCATATACAAAAACTAGAAACCACTAGAAAAGGTAATCGAATTTCGACGAGACGAGTGCCAACTAAGCATCCGAACTGGATAAATGAAAATAATCCAATTTGATGCGCATCAGCACTTTGCGGAACGCAAGGGACTGAATTAGTGAAAAGATTCATGGATCTGCAGCGACACTGCAGTAATATCGCTGCAGAAATGGGTATTTCGCAGTATAATGTGACATCTTGTTCAATGGTTTGGCGAGAATGAAATGGCGAAATTTATTTTATTATTATACTGACCCTACAGCATTGCATAAAGTGGTTTTACAGAATATTATCCGAAATATTGCTTAGAAATATTTTTTAAATTTGTTATTATTCAATATGAAATGCGCACATATTTAATTTAAATACCAACATGATATTAATAGTAGTAATAGATAAATCATGTAAGAGCGAATTTTTTTACACTGCGTTATATTAACAAAAAAAATCATGTGCAATACAAATATTTACTATGTTTGAAAACCATCAAACACCATTCGATAATTTGATATTTTAAACTTATTTTGGGCCATTTATCTTTTCTTGAGAACTTTGAATGATGATGTAAAATCAACAAGACGGGGTAGCCGATTCTAAGTTTTTGTGAATTCTACCCCCCTTACTGGCACCCGTAACAAGAGTTACCATCTATGGCAACATTATTGAGCTACATGTGTGGACCGTTATAAACAGATGTAAAACTTGACTTATTCCATTTTGTGTCGCCTAATTTAAGAAGTTTACATTAATATGACAAATTTGCTCTCAGAATGCATATTTTTTATAATGTTAAAACGACCTTAAAACTGAACATGGTTTTATGGTCAAAACTTACATTATAAATTATAACAATTTTCCCAGCCAGAAACTCAATCCAAAGAAGTAATCATTGATGTTATAATTATAGATAATTAATTATTTAAAGCATACATAAATACTCCAGTCTAAGGTTTCAGTCTTTTACTATTTTCGTGGTAGGGATTACATGTTCATTATAATTGGAACTAGCCAATTATTCTAATTATTTGTCAATACAAATACAAGTCTTGTTCTCTCTCCTCATTATTATTTATCAATATTTTTTTTCATTTATAAGTATGCTTCATATTGTTATTTAACAGTACTGTTATTTATCAATACTATTATCTACAAGTAGTACAAGCATTTGTCATTACAATTATTTATTTATTACTATTCACCAGTAACAATAGAAATTGGTAGCGTTTTTTTTCTGGGTGGATCAAGTTGACCAGCTAGTAACAATTGATATTTTCCTGATCTAGCTTTAAGTTTAGGAAATTTGGTGTTTTGCGTGTTGCAGATATCCTAGGGTAAGACTGGGCTCAAAAGGAAGGGGTTTAACCAACAGATTTGCATGTTATGATGTGCTTTGTTTGTGTAAGTGGAAATAGAATTCTATACATACCCTTGACTTTGCAAGACTTTTCTTTTTGTATTTGGCTTTCTGGATCCAAGGGATAGGGGCTTTTTCTATTTTAAGGCGGTACGCGCGGAGCTCCCTCCAACGTCTGCATAAAATGCTGTGTTCGACTACTTCGGTTGAGGAAAATAGGCCATATGCAAATTAAACAGAGCCGGGGCTAATGGAAAACCTTGTGGAACTCTTGAGTACATTTGTTTCCTAGAGAAAATTGCGTCACCAATATTTTCTTGAAAAAAACATTTCTTCTAAATGTGAATGAATAGTGATAACAGATCATCCGATAAACCCAGTTTTTGGCTTTAAAAATAAGACCGTCGTGCCAAACTTGATCGAAAGGGTTGGGGAAAGTAGCCTGAAAAGACGACATCAATCTTGCGACCTCTACGAAGAGCAGTTTCACGAAGGCTTAAATGTTTATCACGGAAATCGAACTGTCCGTCAGGAATTATGTGGTTTGCATCTGTGAACCTATTTAAAGTGTACACTATCACTTTTTCTGCGAGTTTTGTGGAGCGAAAGAGCTGATAAGGCTGCAGTTATTGCGACGTGCGCATGTTTTCATTCTTTAGGAAAATGTCTCAATCCTCAATATGGAACTTTTGACATTTGCAAGCTCGGAAATTTGTTTGCTAATTCGGATCTTCAATTGATTTGCTGTAATACCATCTGGGTCTGAGTCTAGTCTCTCGGCGAGTCTAAACTCTATAGGAGATGTTATGAACCATAACGCTTTTGGATATCTTGGAAACTGTACTTGTACTGTTTGGAAACTGGTATATTTTCTTCTTAGTCTCGAAACTGTCACCCGACCACCTCGACATCGAATCCTCGAAAGACGAAGGTTGAGCTGCTAACAGCATCACCATAAATAAGCTTTCACAAGTTTGATGGCTCTTGCGAAACAGACATTTTAATCAAATTAGACATAAACAAAAAAGTATATTCATATAATTCAATTGATTCAATTTTAGTAGTTATAAATGAT
Organism: Rhynchophorus ferrugineus; assembly: GCF_030347505.1. NCBI lineage: Eukaryota > Metazoa > Arthropoda > Insecta > Coleoptera > Curculionidae > Rhynchophorus > Rhynchophorus ferrugineus. The sequence goes on from NW_027472581.1 coordinate 69,732,338, forward strand.
AAATAAGACACCAATAAAATAAGGTAAAATTATATGCGTGGTAGAGAAGGTTAAAGACGTCAAAGCTAATTAAATAAATTTAAGCCTCATAACATTATAACTCTTTTTGATTTAGTACAGCAAACTAGTAAATTATCACTAATAAACTATTTGTTTTCAGTTTTATTTGCTGTGGTTTTTAAACCTAAAAAGAACTTATTCTACGATAGGCGCTTTGGGTTTATAGACTACATACAATTATTTTACTATCATTAATCTTCTAACTAAACCATCGTTATCTAGGAGATGGAGAATCTCAACATTAATGGGCTAATGGAACCACTAGTCTTATCTTTTGCACATGTTCATGACTGTTTCTACCCTCAGTTCCTTATGAATATTACTCCTTATAGTCATTACGAATGTACCATAAAGCATCAACAATGTCTGGTAGTATATTGATGATATCCCTATTACTCTGGGTGGTACAGCCCCAGAGTTAACATCAAAATCCACATTATTTTCAAGACTTATCGAGACATATTCATTAAAACTTAAGCCAAATAGAAATAACCGGTCTTAGTAATTATAGTATTATAGTAAATAGAAAATTATAGTACTATAGCATTTTACTTATTTAAAAACTCACTGTAATATTCTATATTTTATATATCTATATAAATTATTATATATAATTTACTATTCCTGATCCTTTATTATGAGTCAATCAGTGCATTATAAAAAAAAATCAGTTACCTTCCAACGATCGAGCTTTGTAACAAGCTGACAGAGACCTGCAAACGGTCCAAAAACCCTTGGTAAAAGTTTTGATAAAGTGGCATGTCATTTAATTTAAAATTAACGCCACCAGATAGCGTTTCGGAGCAACGTTGGAAAATTAACACGCGTAATATATGGCTGGCAAAGTTTTAATTAATCGTCCAACGCATCAAACGGTTTATGAGAGGGAAACGGGTGAGGTGGGGCGATATATGGAGTTAGGGAGGTACGCCGGGTTGAGGTGATCCGGAGCTCAGACTGTGAAAAAAGTCACTTTTCAGTTAAACGCTAGCTAGCTGTTTTTTTTTAATATTTACAAAGTATCTTCAAGGTTATACTATCCACAGATTGTATTTCTTTTCAAATTTATTAATATAATGGAAACAACTTATACCGGAATACTACAGAACAGCATAATTAAGGAATGCAATTCCGCTTCTTCTTCTAAATCAGGATTCAGATTGTTAACAGGTAATCCTAATATCCCCAGATATACTCAGGTTTTTAGACAGATAATGATATATCAAAGCACTATACAAAATATTATATATATTCTCCATGTTCATAAAACAGTCAAATACTGCGATGATATAATTCAACAGGATGCAACTTAAATCTTGCGTAACAACAAATTTAGCTTCTGGATATAACACAAAACTATTGAAACAAGAATCAATTCAATTTCCTTTAAATTCTGGAAATAAACTTAATCTTATTAGATGTTGATCTTAAAATTATTAAGTTAAAACAAAATTACATTTGAAATTTCTGAAAAATGAGTTTGATTATACCTAAGCAACAATTCTCATTGTAAACATGTGATTTTATAAATTTTTATCATCTTCTACGACTTCTCCTCATCTTTCTGGTAACATGGCGAGAGCATGTCGAACTAACGATGTTAGTTTGGCAGAAAACACTATGTTTGGTGAGTAGACTGGATTCGGCTGGACTTCATTCTACCACTTAAACTGCAACAGTGCATTCTTCACAATTCTTTCAACTAATATAGTGATGCAAGGGAATGACCTTGCGCCTATAACTTACTATTGCTGGTCCTTTTTGTAACAAGTCGATATTCAACTTGTTTAATTGATCTTCAGCAACAGTTTAATTTAGTTTTAGCAGTTGGTAACACCCTACACTTTGCTGATCCCGCAATATACACAGCATGTTTTGAATGAGAAATATTCCATTTCATAGTAAACCCCCTTTTCATCGCCAGTCCATATATATGCCACAGAAAACTGACTAAGATATGAAAGAGAGATTTAAACGGTCCAGAATGGCATTTTCGGCCAATTCAAAATAGCTATTGACAAATCCCTCCTTTGTGGTATTTCCCATCAAACAAACACCTGGAAACAGTTGATGGAAACTACTAAACTGTCGGAAGTTTCGCGAGCTTATTTCTTTCTTCACTATGATGAAATAGTATGTTTATAAAAGTAAAAATGTTTAATGAATTGTGGCTGGAGACTTCTTGAAATCAAACAACAAATGTACATATCGAATATCGAAAATGAAATTTCGATATGGACTATAACAACTCTATGTTAATATGCTATATCATATAAAAATGTCAATACCATCGAATTAAAGGGTTATATTAGAAGAGTTGAAGTTAAAAGTTACAATATAGACACATCATTGTTAACAGATCTATATTCTTCTGACCGACCATTTCATACGTTTTCTATATTATTCCAACTATTAGTTAACAATTTAAAATGCTTTTAGTAAATATACTTTTATTTTATTTAAATTAATTAACGACAAAGATTTTCTTATGTGGATAAAATTTTGTTTTATTTAAACTCCTACTGAAGTCAAACAGTTGTTTTACAAATACAATGAAGGTTATGCACCAAATAAATTAACTATCATTGGCAGGTATGTTAAAAAACTGGATCAAGAAGCAGCATCACAACTGAGTCATGCAAGTTTTGCGAAAATGTAAAAACGCCGATGCTTTGCTTTCAAAATGAATACCACGTTGTCTCGAATTGGTCAAAAACATTAAACGATAGCAATTCAAACCGTGCTTGAAAGCTGTTCACGGGAGTTAAAAGGATTTATTACTGTGCGTAATTAACTCCCACCTGAATCGAAACGATCGTCAAAAACTGTTCTACAAAAAAGACCTTGTAAATTAAGAGCAGCGTTTTAATGATAACGTTCCCAATCTTGTTGAACATCACTAGTGTAAATAGTCATAGTAAATAAAAAACTGATAAATATATTAATTAAATTGGCAAATGGCACAATGTTGTCTACTGTTCTGGTTACTGATCAACATATACCCTCAATCATTGTTTATTAACAATGTTGCTAACGGGGCAAATAAATATAAGACATCTAATTTGACAAGTTACCCTAACAACTCTAAAAAACATTAAAATGAATTTTTCGACAATTTTTTTATTAGTAATAGTAAAAATAAATGATTTTAAAAAGGGACAATGACAAACGCGAATTATTAAGAACAAAAGGGCCAAACAAAACGTCGATAACCCTCACAAGCGTATACCAAAACGGTAACTAAACTGCTGCGAAAGGGCACCAGAACTTGATTTTAATAAGCTTTCAGAGCGACATGTCAACGGCAAAATTACACAAACGAAAGGGTTGTATCACCCCCCCGGCCCTGTTCCCGTTCTGCCACGGCTAAATAGCTTCACAAAGGGCTCCTCTCTACTTTCACACGCACTACAAGCACACGTGTCACATACTTGAAATAACTCGGGCAGTTCAGAATGAACGAAATGACCGGACATTGCGCCCCAACTCTTTGTACCTGAAGGAATAGCAGTTCTTTTTTTGTTGATGGTAAATGACTATTTATTTAGGTTATATGTACAAGGTGTGTCTTTGTCATGTTAATATGCAGGAAGATGGAACTAAACTAAATAAAGGGGTTAACCAGAAGGCACTTTGTTCGATTAAATACACAGTGAGTAAAAAAATGGCTCCCCCTTTTAGGTATATATTTTTGATAAAAGTTTATTCAAAGCTTAGGAAAAATCATTATCTCTGAAATGATAGGGCATTGCTCCTCAGCATAATTTTTTATCAAGCCTATTTCTATCATATACTATTATATTCTTTTCTACGTAAAATTTCGTGAGAAAGAAACTGTTTTACAAATGAAAATATGTCTATGTCTGAGATTTAACTTCCTATAACTATTGACTATTCACAAGTCAAATTATTTGTTTTCTCAAACGAAAGTAAAATAGAGGAGTAATGTAGAATGTAAGAGCTTCTTCCAACATTAACATAGTTACGGGAAAGTTCTTTGAGCTTCTGTAATCCGTTTAATTTCATAGATAATCATATTAATTTTAGTTTGTAAAACCATAATAATTTGATGATTAAATGACATGCCATGAATGAGTATAGATGCTTCAAATGAAACTTTTAAAACTTTTGAAGTGTTTCTCAGAAGTTATTCAATACGATTTTATTATTTTATCAGAACTTCCAACACAATTCTGATAACTTTTTCCCATTTTCCTTCCTTATTTTATTTCTTCTATATTTTCCTCATATCCCTTATTTCATGTAGATTTATTATCATAGTTTATTGTTTCTCATTCATCATTGTTGACATTTTTCTTAAAATTGTATTAATAATGTATTTTCTTGTTTCTTTGAACATTTCCTTTATTTTCCACTTTCATGCTTTTATATTTCTTTTTTTTTTCTCTTTCTCTTATTATTTTCATTATTTCCTTTATATCCCATTCTTAAATTTCCGTTTTTTATGGTAAAAAGGATAAAGGCCTTAAATTTTAAATATTATATAACAAATATCTCTTGATACTCTCAATTTATACTTAATTTACAATTTTGAACATTTTGTTTTATAGTAATTTTAGTAGATTTTGTTTGGTCATTTTATTCTTTATATATATACTATGAATAATAAAGATTTTTATCGAACTCGTTTAAATATTTTTTAAGGTTTAATAAAGACGTACTTAAAATATATCGAATTAGTCATATTTCAATTTATATTTTTAAATAAATTAATATGCAATACTAATTAATTTCAATTCCCCTTTGTCTATATTTTTTATATTATGTCGACAAATTAAATTGTTTAATTGACTTTGGAATATTGATTTAATACGTTTTTTTAAATATATCCCCTTTACAAATAGTTTATTTATTTGTTTTTTGTATATTAGTAGTTTATTGTATATTTTTAAACCTTCAGACTCTTCAGCTTTTTAGGGTCTGTTACAGCTTCTATTATAAACTTAATGAAATGTGTCCACACTATTTATATTTTTTAAGTCTAATTTTATCAGGGATTTTTTTTTGTTTCCCTCTCAAGTATTATTTTCGTATTATTTATTTCATCATCTCTATTATCATGTTTGGTTTTTTCAGCCACAGGTTCATGTTACCTATCTCAGTTATGTTTTTCGATGGTCTTCTTACATATAATATTCCATATTCAATATCATTATTATTTTCTTGATTTCAGATAGTGTGGCAATGTATTGTTATTTACAACTTATTCTACTTTCTACTATTCATTCATTCATTTATTCTCTACACTAAGTATTTATATCACCACTCTGTTTTTTGTTTCAAAACTTAACTGACCTTTTACTTGAAATCATTAATATTATTATTCTATTAGAGGGAATCTTATAGTTATTATATACTCTAAAATAGTATATCGATTTCTTTGATATATTTTTGTAACAGTAATTTAAATTAAAGTCTAATGCTATATGTTAGATGAATACACATGATTAGATAATAGTACCTAATATAACTTTAAGGAAAACAAGAAGTAATACATGTCAGCCAATGAATTCTTGTTTAATTTATAGGTTATTCTCCACTTCACTATAGGTTATAGTCTGACCATAATATCAAATAATAATTGCCCTTTACAACTTCATTTATTGACATATAACACCTTTTCAAATTTATATATAGCAGTGAAGACAAGTTAATGTTGGTCGAAACTATATTACTTCTGCCACATTAAAATTGTTCTTTACTACTAAACCAATAGACAATCAAATTAAGATTAGAAAGTTTATTATGCTATGAAATGACACCCAAAATACACATTGAATTTAAGAATAATACGGTCGAGTTTAAGAATTCAAACTGTTGTATTTAATTAATTTTATTATTATTAAAATATACTTAATACCTTTAACCATATGTTATTTGAACAATATCCTAGTAGTTATAAAATTAAATAAAATTGCTTTTTTGACTCTGAGTATCTCTAAATCCCTATCACTTAAATCTTTGAATGTGTACAGAATATTATCAAACACAACATTCAAATTTTTAATATTTATGATCCACCATGACTATCTTTTTAATAATAGTAAATTCAAGTATATAGTGGAAAATTGCCGAAGAATGCTTTGGAATAAAATCATTCGAACAAACTATTCAATCAATTCTATCAAAATTGGTTAATTCTCCCTGTTCATGATTACCTATAATTTCTGATAATTTTGAATTGCTGATATTATTTAAATCCAAATTAAGGTACCTACCTAATCAAATTATATAGCTAGATAGTGCATCATATCTAGCAGGAATAATTCGAAACAGGAGAGTGATATAAAATAGGCTATTGCCCATTCTCTTGAACAAACACAATTGGATTTGAGTTGATTTCGATTCCGCTGTCGCGAGAACGACTATTATCTCATTGTCACATACGCAAAAGGTCATAAATTCGGGAAGTTTGTGTCGTATCACGGCATCTAACGCACACTCGTGTACATTAAGGTTTATTAGGCAGTTTGAAATTCCCAACCGAAACCCCATAACCGATATATCATTTTATGGTTTCGGAGCGTTTCGTTTTGTTGCCGTCTAATTTCCGTGCCTAACCCTGTTGGTTTACGATCGGCCTCATAGTTTCGTCTATTGTTTCGACTAAAGACATAACACTAACACTAAATATTAATGGTATTGTTGTTATAAATTGCCTGGACTATCTTTGGCGTGTCGAAAGGCGCTTAAAGAACCTGTTGAAAATAATTTATGATACCATTATATATCTAGCAACTGACTTAAATAATGAACTGTTCAAAGTGTTATTGGAATCAGATATTAAATGTTAGATTTTTTTCACTAAAGAAAACTTTCATTCGGCAACACGACAATCACGCCTTAAACGACCGATTTTGAGGCTCTTTTTCTGTAAATGAGAGATGAGGAAACCTTAAGGATACGAGAAATGTAAATGTGTAGTAACTTTTCAGCATTCTTGGGAAATGTGACTTACCATTCTTGTGTTAGTGAATAATAATGGTTATATGCATTTTTACAACAGTTATTTATTCAAATTACTGTGGACTTTGTAACTGTATAATTAGCTTGTAACTGTGCAACCATTTTAGTTTACTCTAGTAAATTGACCATTTATAATCTGATACCAGTAGCAATATTATAATGTTCGTTTAACTGGTGATCACCATGGCCACGATTAAGTTAATGTTAGTGATGTTTCTCTAACAAAGTAAAGAGAATTGGAAAATGATATGTTATCAAAACTTATTTTCACAGTATTATCGATATAAGATCAAAAATATATTTTATGAGAATATTAATTAAAATAATAAGTGTTTGTATATTAAAACATATTAAGATAATTATCTTAAGAACAAACACTCAATAACTTGTTTTAAATAACACTTAATTAAGTCCTTATTTCCTTAAGTTTCAGTTATCAATAACGTAATGATAACGAAATAAGTTTAAATTATTACACCATTGAACATTATAACAAAGTCTCACAAGTAAGATTATTTTCAGAACTACAACAACTTAAGAGCATGAAATATAATTATACACGAACTTTTTTACTTTCATGTTATAAATATAATTATGAAATAATAAACGAAGTAACACATGCTTGCATTTTAAACAGAGAATATATGAAAAAAACAATTTTGAAATTGTTAATATACTTTAGCATGTATATTAAAAAATAACAAACGCAAATAGGTAATTTATTGCTTACAATCAAGAAATGTTAAGAAATGTATTTAATATCATTAAATTAACTATATATTAGTTTTAAAACTAAGGTCTATAAAGTAAATAATCATTATAATTAATACAAAGTTCAAGGAGTAAAATGTCACATATTTTTAATTAACACTAAATTAATCGTTGAGTACTTTAATATTTATCAATACTTTAAAATGTTTACAACTTACTTTTAATAATTCATAATTTCGTCTACTTGTTCCATCTACATATATTATGTAGTTAGTTTTATTTTCACTGCTACGTATTTTGAGTACTTCATTTATGTATTCATAAATTTTTATATTTTATCCATACTTATCATCTCAAATGCATTCTGCAAATTTTTTAATATAAATGTTTAAATAAAATTGCGTAATTATTTGCTTATTCATTCAAATTCTCCAAATTAAAATTTTATTAAGTTATTTTACGATTGTTAATATTTTTGTAACATTTATATTAAGTCTTGATGCAAAAAATGTATTTATTACTTGGAATATTCGGTTAGTGCTTTGTTATAAAATATATTTACTAAAGAGACCTTAAAGGAATCAAAAGTTAATACCACTAAAATTCACAACAAAATCTTAACTGTTAGAGTTATCTCTTTATATTGTTATTATACTATATTATTATACTATATCTCGAGAACCATATCATTTAATATGAGTGTTTAGGCATGAATACTTTTTCTTAGCTGTCCTCCGATCACCTGATATCAAATTAATTTAAAAGCAACAAAATCTTAACTATTAGAGTTATCTCTAGTATTATTATTATACTATATTATTATACTATATTATTATACTATATCTCGAGAACCATATCATTTAATATCAGTGTTTAGGCAAGAATACTTTTTCTTAGCTGTCCTCCGTTAACCTGATTAAATTACGTTCACCTCAAATTAAATTAAAAGAAAATGAGAAAAAGGTATAACATTATACAATAGAACATTCAATTAATTCGTATATTATTGGTATTTATTATAAAATATTGATTAACTATTTCTATAAGTTTTAAGATTAGTTGAAGATGTTTAATAATACTTGAAATTCGTTGTCCTCAAACTTCTTTTATTACCCTAAAGCATTCTTTATGAATAACATCAATATGACTACATTTAATCCCTTTGTTAGTTTTTTAATTTAGTTAAATTATAACTTTAATTATTTTTCTTTTTTCTAATGAGATTATTGCTTTATATATTCATTACTTAAAGAAGTTGTTAAGAATAATTTATTGTACTATTATATTGTACATTATTAGTAACTGTTGCTGAATAAACTACAACTTGCTTTGACATTGACCTAAAATATATCTAGGTGACCCCATTGGCCCTGCCCAGGTGGTGGTTAGAAGTCGGCTAGAATGGGTTAGCGAACAAAGAAACATCGGAAACAACGAATGTCAATAATTATTAGAAATAAATCCAGTTCCCAAAATCAAATACAAATTTACAAAGAACTTTCCGACGGCTCAGCTATCTCCATATGTTTAAATGTGGTGGGGAAAATCCAGAAGGAAGGAGGTTACAAGCTACTAAAACCTAATAGAACTGTTACTTCTGATGATTCTACCGACATCAATTTAATTATTATTAAATGACATATTGTTGCAAAAACAGCAGCAACAGCAAGTAACAGACGCAAAATTATCCTTGCATAACAACGCTCGTCCACAACACCCAGCGCATTTCTCATATATAGAGACTTCTGGTTACCACTCGCTCAGAGTAATAGTTTCATTACATACATGGATTCGAAATGCTGAAAATGTGTGAAAATTTATAGATGATTGGATCGCTGCTAATCCAACATCATTCTTTCGATACAGCATTATTATTTGGCCAGAAAAATGGAAATAAGCTATAGAAAATACATTTTTAAAGCCGAGAAATGATCACAATATTAGCGAGCAACTAATGATTAGCACTTCTTAAAAACAAACTTCACTACTAAAGGAAAAATGGGTCATTCATTCCCTTGGGTACTCCAACGTTTTCAAAAAATAAAAAATTCGATAGGCTTGTGCGACCCTCCTGATTTTCTGGAAAGCAGTTGGTATGGCAAAGTATCAGGGTAAGCAGTCATTCTAATAGTATATAATAGTATATGGATGTACAAGATACTGCCCATGCCATAATAACTTATGCAACATACAACAGCAACATTGGGGACAAATAGTTTTGATACGAATATTTCTATTAACCAATATATTTTTATAATCCAAATTGAACTATTTTCTTAATATTCTTATATTTTTATAGCTATTTTATTGTTAACTGTTTCAGTTTTCTGGTTCCTTTTTACATGTTATAATAGCAAGTATTACAATATCACCGTCAATTGTAGCCAAAGCAACAATTTCCATTTGTGATATATGATGTAATATATCATGCGTTAGAAAATTAATAAACCAAACAGAAATATTAGAAAATAATATGATAGTATGATAATAATATCAGATGATAAAATAGTAACTAAACTGAAAAATATATGTCGAAAATATAAACATTGTTTAAAAATTGTATTAATATAACATAAAGTAGTTAAAAAAAATTAAACTCAATTTCCGATTTTAACCCCTTCAACAATAACGAGCATAAGCCTGAAGAGTTTCAAAATTATTTTAGCCATGAATATAAAAGACGCAGCTCCTTGTCCATTAAAATTTGAAATTGGAAGTTGATTCCATTACGCAGGCGATTATCACTTTCAGATTGAGTATCGGAAATCTTGTTAGAAAGTATTTCGACAGAGTAAATAACATTCATAATTTAAGATTTATTTAATATTAATTAGATTGGACTATATATAATTTAAAGATGTTATAAATATTAATGCGTTATGAAGAAAAATGACAAAAATTAGTTGGAAACAAAACCCTCAAGAAAACATATATCATGTACAATACAGCAAAAAATCAGATAAGGAGAAATTACGGAAAAATTGCAAATAAGCCAGACCTCAAGAAAACAAAATAAAATTCGATAAACTATACTATTCGAAGGGCTGAAAATTCCTTTAAAATGAACAAAACCAAGTATAGTTGATAAGGCTGATATTTTCACTAATCGCCTAAAAAACGTACTTAAGTCCTTTCCGTCTGAGCTATCTAAAGAGGAAGAAAATAATATTACCAACTTTCTAAATTCTCCATTTGAAAGGGACCTACCCCATCAAAAAAATTAATACCAGAGAAGCTAAACAAATAATAGTGAGAGAGATTAATTGAAAAAAGGTTCTGGATATGATCTAAATACCGGGGAAATTTTACCAGAACTATCAGAGGATTGGAAATCCTAGCATTTGGAAAGTAGTTAAAATAATCGATATTCTCAAACCAGGGAAAAGTCAAGAATGGCTTTTGAAAAACTGTATATAAAGATACTCAATAACATAATATAAAATATAAATATTGTTCTAGAGTATCAATTTGAATTTCATAATAAGCATGAATCTATAGAACAAGTTTCATAGAGAGGTAATCAAAATAAATCTGAGCTTAAATGCCAAAAGATATTTTTCAACTACATTCATGGGCATATTTCAGGCTTTTGATAAATTACAGTTACAGCTTTGTAGGTTAAAATAAATAAAATTCTGCCACATCCTCATTTTTAATTATTAAAATCTTATCTATAATACAAATATTTTACCATAATACGAAACGAACGAACACACTGGATTACATCGAATATAATCAGGAGTTACACACAAAACTTCATAGATCCTATAACAGTATCAAAAAAGCTCATGGCAAATCAAAGCAAACTAAATAAGATCTACATATGTAACTTTTATTCTGCTTAAAACATCACTAATTGTCAACTCACTAAAGAGTCAATATCTAAGCATTCATCTAGACCGACGCCTTGTAAGAAACTTGGAAGAGGCACATACTTGCAAAAATGCAAGATAGTATCAAGTTTTCATCAGATATCAAGATATTTCTGTATCTTGTAAACTTATTTGGTCATATGGAATGCAACTATGGTGTACTGCTGGCAAGTTTAATGTAGCCATCATTCAACCGTTTCAAAATAAAATGTAATTTCTTATGCTCTGTACTATGTCTTCAATGAAGCAATGGAGCGCGATATATCCCTTTAGAACCCATAATAAATGTGGTACAGAGTATTTGTGTTCACTTAATGAAGTGATTCTCTACATATGATGTAAATATTGGTTACTAGAAATACTTACTGCCTACAGAAATAGACAGACACATTATTGAACAACCAAAGGTAATCATTTTAAAAAATAATCAGTGATCTTTTTATAACAATGAAAGAACAATTTCGATAAATGATTTGAAAATATTTCATATAATGTTCTTCCACATCGACCCCTTTCAAAAATAAGCTTAATGATGTTATTGCATTGTAATGATGTTTCTACACATCCCCTACATTTACATCAGATATCGCGTGATATTTACACATAAATTAATTTTCGCAAACTATATGCCAACAAAGCATCATCAGACAACTCGAATCACAACACAATCTTAATTACAAATATAGCTTTCCATCTGCAGTAGCTCCAACAAATTCATTTACATCAATTTAATTCGGCTTTTGACATGAGCAGCTTCGTATAACCTTTGTTACTTTCACTTTCTCTATATTTCTCTTTTATATTTGTAAATATAAACATATATTATTGATATAAACAAGTTTAGTGTGAAATTTTTATTACTATCTACAATCATATGCCGTATTGGGATTTTATTCGAATCTATTCAAAAGTCGATCTATTCTTGATTTCCTCACAATATTCAAATTGGCTTAAATGAATTACAAACTGTCGATAGTTACAACAAAATAATTAACGAAAAATATCTAAAGAATAGAGGGTATATCTATAAGCAACATATGATTGTATGTTAGCCTAAAAAATTATTATAATGCATTTTGCATGCTGTCAAAGCTAAAATTCGATCATATTTCACAAGCGATATAAGATTAACTTATATAGTAACACCCCAATATATTTTAGTCGGTCGTTCATAGGATTCATAACAGCAAAACAAACTTCTTATTAAGAGGCAAGGGTTATTGGATGCAATGACATAACGGGGATGTACTAAAAGGGTTACAATCAGTGCCTGTAATAACAGTTTCTTCTAAGCATGATTAAAAATATACGGCAGCGTATCACACGGAGGATGGAGACTAAACGTATCGAATAAATAATCTAATTATTTTCCATAACAATTTAAATTATGTCAATCGTGTATCTAATGCTTATGAGGAGATATGAATTTTACTTAAAATTTACTGGTTAATAAGAGAATAATAGAAATGCGTAAAATACTCAAAATAAGATAATTAACAAATAATTCCAATAATAATAGTTATTCTATTACGAATGCTTTAAATACGTTGATTAATGTAGAAACTATAAAATATTTTAAACAAAACAATTGAACCGACAAAAATTCAAAACATAAATAAGTAACTCACTAAAATGATTAAAATAAAAAAAAACGTTTTAAAATTAAATATGTTCGTAATAATCGTTGTAATAACTAAATAAAAATAAATAAAAACCTTATTTAACCTATCTACTATACGTATTTTATGTTCTACTATATACACGCAATTTAGCCTAATACCTACCTGAACCTATTTATCTATTTTCAACATTATTTTAACTACTACCAACTGATCGGTTGAAGATCTTTGAAGTCGGGGCCGAGCAACAAATCAGATTTGTTTTGTTCGTAATTTAATTTTTAAAATTGTACTACATTTTTTGTATTTTTTTAACATTTTAAAGTCTCCTTTTTAACATTTTTTGAATTGGTATCGACTTCAAACTGATCAGTTGGTACTAGTCAATCATAAATCGGTTTAGATAGGTATTAAGCTAAATTGTGTGTATATAGTAGAAAATAAAATACGTGTAGTAGTTAGGTTAAATAAGCAACTACTTACTAATATCTGGTTATATTAGATAAAAAAATATGTGAAAACTTTGTACATGCCTTTGAAATTGGAGGATTTTCCTCGAATCCCCCCCTCCCTTCCCCAATTGTATCCCGACTTGGTTCTAACGGGACCAACTATATCAACAATAATCAAATAATCAATAATGTTTAGTTGCCATGATCAGTAATGTTGAGCATATTACGAGCTGCTAAATTTGAATGAAACTATTACAGTAGATATTTACCCATTACAATTCGCTTTTGCACGACATATTGTCTACAAATATCCATTAATAACAAATAACAGACTTGATTGAATAATATATATAGTGCCAAATTTTGTCAATAAATGCCATTAAAAATGATCAGAATACATGCAGGCACCTGATTTATTTATTTTTTTAATAATTTACAGAATTATATTTTTAGTCGTAAATGGCTTGCATGTGTATATGTAAACTAAAATATCTTCGCTATTTTATATAATATAAAATATTTTGAACAACAAAATCCGTTAAATTCAATATAGGAAATATTAAATAACGTCATCATCCGTTTGCATTCGTCAAACACTGATATTTCCTTTACTAAATTGTTTTTCATTTAAATAAACCAAATAATATATTGATTTGTGGACAACATTATATAGATACTTCAGATAAGAAAAGAACTGGGCAAATAAAACCGTTGTATCATAATAACTAACCAATTTTTAATAAATAATGGCAAAAATTTATCTGTGTTATCAAAAACATATCTTTTAAAAAAGTGCTAAAACTAAAAGCATTATATTGTCAAATGGCACGTGAAATATAGGTCAGGAAAATGTCAGCCGCAGGAGGGGTCAACCAAAGGAAAGCAATTGCCATTTTGGTCAGCAAGAAAGTTACCCCGTCCACTTCAAAGGACCAAAATGTAAATTTCAATTACTCGGTAATAATGATTGGGCAATTGTTTGTTTGACCGGATATGACGAAAGATGGGACCTTCTGCCTTCAGGCCTTCATGCGGTTACCTCGGCAGTAACTGCCGAAGCGTGCCTATTTTGCCCTTAAGATTTTGGTGAATAGGTATTTGCACCAATGGTTTCAAATTCCTCTTTTTCATTTTAAATGTTGTAATTTAAAGACACATAATATAAAATGTATACAGTGCAAGGTGGTTCAAGTTGTACTCAAAAATATCTCAAGCTTACAACAAGCCATATGTTACCGCTAAATGTTTACTAGAAAGCCCATAAAGTTGATACATAATAATTCCATAATCACCGTAGTTTCTGTCATACTTTCTGAGTGAAAATTACAAAATCAGTGACTATGATGAATAAGTATACTAGTTTTACATAATTTTAAAATATAAATCGCAACCATATCATAGTATATATCAGATATATCTGAAAACAAACTAAAAGAATGAAGGAATACTAATACAGCATAAGAAGAATTTTAATACATTTTTAATAAATTAATATATTAAAATTATTTAAAACAAATTTATTCTATTTCGAGTGATTTCAAATAAAACTGAACTTCAAATAAAATTATTTTATTCAGATTAAGATGTTAATAAGATATTGCTACTATAGATTGAAAATAATAATACCATAAAATAAACAAAACACGATTCACCTACGTTTATATGTGGAATTTATAACCACTGGATCGTATAGCATCATTTTCTTTCTTAGTCACTCGCTGGCGGAAAAACCGAATGGCAATATTCGTCTTAAGCTGACAGGACGCCCGAGGCCTTCTGGTTGACGAAGGTGTTTGCACATACGTCAACAAGGGCTAATCATTATGAAAGTGGTCTATCCTAATAAATAATGCCCTTTATGAGAATGCCCAGGGGTATTTGAGATAGCCCAGGAACACAAGGGTCAGGACATTTTAATATCAAAGCTACATAATGCAAAAATTAACGATAATCTTAAGAACGCTAATGGAAGGTGATTAATATTCCTTGTTAATTAATGAATGTCGTTGTAATGTAAATATGAGTTCATATCAGTAAAATAATAAATATAAATTAATTTACTAAAAACTTTCTTAACAGTAGGAGATAAATATTAAATTACTACAAAATTACTACAATGTTATAATTAGCAATAAACAATGAATTATATTAAATAATTATAAATGTTATTATAGAGAAGAAATCGTGACAAAAGTGAACAAAACATTTTAATAGTGTGAGAATTTTTGCTTCAACTGTATTTTTTCCTTTCAAAAAGCAATATTTTATCAACACGCAAAATTCCTTTTTATCCATTTTTTTCACAATAACAAAAATTGCTTCACTCAAAATGCTGTAATTCACAAATTAATGATCCGACAGCTGTCAAATTTATACAAGCATCTTTTGAGGGTTAGAGCTAACTGAAAAACATATGGATTTAATTCTAGTAGCGCCATCTACGTGTCTGGTTTGGGACCTTTCAATTAACCTGTTATGTATATGCATTTTAGTTAATCGAGCTATTAGATTTTCACTTCTTAGATCCTACCAACCGGCGAGAGGCCAACTTTCTTGTAAAATATATATGTAATTACAATATATATATATATATATATATATATATATATATATATACATATATATATTTAAACATATATTATATACATAAACATTTATATATACATAAACATATATTATATTCATGCCTCAACAAGATTAGAACCTTGACTATCACAGTACACGAAATTATTGCAAATTTCGACACGCTAATTTTAACAGTAAGAATAAAATACTATATAAGTGTTGCCATACAATACAAATTTCAAAAGCTGTCAACAAAATTCTAGCTGAATGATAATAATGATAAAATATTAAATTTACTATTAATCAGTACATCGATATATTCAACACAAAGGAAGAGAAAAAAATCAGAAAAAGATATTGAGATATTTAATCTAATTTCAATCCTTTAATAAACTATTAAAAGTAATTTTATAATAATGAAGTTTATAAACTTTCATAAAAATTCAACTTAACCTTAAAAACTATAGAAAATAGATTAAGTACCAAATTAATATATTTCTTTAAATTTTTATACAGGAAATACATAACGGTTACATTATGTTTAATCACTATTTTAATTCCAAAACATCCATATAACATACTCGTAAAATTAATTTTTAGCAACGATAAATTGATTTTCTTTTGTTCTGGCCAAAAAACCAGGCGGTGGAATGCATGACGCATACCTGGTCGCGGAGACTTGCTTGGAGTGACAAGTTGGACCGGGTTATGTGGGACTGCCTCTGGGCTTACCAATGCACTAAACCGAAAGTTAACCGCCTCATAGTTGACCGATGTGGATCGCTACTGCTACTGCATTAAATTTGGGGATGACAAACCATGGAAGGTTTAATATTCTCCTGAGGAGCTTATTTTGTAAAACTTGAAGCCGTTTGACCTAATTGGGTGTAACAAACTTGAAGTAGACATTAGATCCGTAGAGGAGTACGGAACGAATTAACATTTTGTAAAATAAGCATTTGATGGAGATGGGAAGTCTGCTAGAAGGGCAGGTCAAAGAAGATAGCAGGTTTGCTATCCCAGAACCTTTTTGGATTGCTTTCTGGATTTGGGAATGCCAACCGAACCGCCGGTCGAAGTGAAGACCTAGGTACGTGACGTTATCCAGCCATGGAATTATTGCGGTGTCGATCTTAAGTTGCGAGACGTGCAGTGCGTAACGCTTCTTATAAAAAATGATGGCCTGGGTTTTCAGGGGGTTGATTTGCAACCTCCAGAATTTGAACCACTTGACCGCATGATCGAGCTGCTTCTGTAAACGTTCATGAATTGTAACTTCGAACCTGGAGGCCGTGAAGAAAGCAGTGCCGTCAGCGTAAAACGCGACGTCAATGTGCTCTTTTCTCGGCAGATCTGAAATAAAGAGGTTAAATAAGGTAGGAGGCAGCGGGGAACCTTGAGGTACGCCAGCATCGATTTGTTTACGACTGGAAAGTGATTCCCTGATCTTGACCTGGAAAGATCTGTCCGAGAGATAGGACTTAATGAGAGCGGTTAGGTCTTTCTCGAGGCAATTGGGAAAATTAATTCCATCATTGATTATTATCATATCCTATATTAGGGTTCTTGGTTACTACTTTGGTTTTCTACGTAAAACTCATTTTCGCATATTTCGAGGACAAAAGACTCTGCAAGTACTAAAAATCAAATATTTTTTTGAAATAAAAAAAAATATGTTAACAAAAGTAATTTCATAGCTATATAGAGATTCAAAAATAAATAACAGATATATTTCAAATAGTAATTAGTAATTCATTATTATTTGAAGTATGCTTTAATATTATATTAGAAGCACTTATCATATGTTATGATTATCACAAGCAGTATGTTACGCCTTATTACTATTAATGTTAAGTCATGCGGCTAGTCCATGACACTAGCAAGGCGATATTCATTTTCAAATGTATAAGCTTTCGTTTAAACTAAAATATAAATATTTTGGTCCCTCGGTTTATTCAATAAGAAATTATTTGTCATTTATTAATTAATTGATTTTTCATACATACATGAACTGCTGACGCAGTCGGCAGAACTATTGTGCGAAGATCTTCTATGTGAAAGGCTTCTAATTGACATACTTTATCGAAATCAAAGTGCGTACAAAGAAAATAATGAATGGTTGACATTGATCATTAATCGCTAATCGTTGCGAACTTTTTCTTTAACATAATTGACTGGATTTCCACCAGAATCTTGCAGTTCAGGATATATGACCATCAAAGGCGGACTGAAATGACTCAATTGTTCAGCTATGACTTAGTGAGGTTTGAACACATCGAAACTTTGAAAAACTTTCAATTCCTGAAATTTGAAATTCCTGAAAACTCTGAAGTTGCGGGAACAGCCTCTCAGTTAATAATCTAACCTCTAATGGACTGAAATTTGAACAAATACAGTGCAGTTATTAGCATAGAATCACCAAAGTGACCCCAGTAGTTAATTAACGAAATAGAGCACTTTAAATTTGAAAATTATATTATATTTATCTTACTCTACTGAAATTTGGATATAAGCTTTATTGCTGATAAGCACTATTGTAGTTTGAGAATATCAAAGAATAGAACACCACTCCATACTCTGGATATCATGAAAATTTGGGTTCTTTGGGCAACAGTCCGGCTCAGAAAAAGAGCCAGCTGATAATATTGATTATAAAACCAATCAAAACTCATATAATGGCTTCATCAACATATTAAGGTTGATTCAATCATGACCACCTTCAACCCAACGAGGAAACTTTAGGAATTAGAGGGCTATGTAAATTGGTTTAAAAAGTTCCAGTAATCAAACATTATAAGAAACGGTTAAGTGCTATATGACATCCGCGAAGCGAAGTTATCAGACCCTCTGTTATGTCAATAAATTGTATGCATCAAGTTTAGAAATGAGGATATCCACAAAGCATTACGTGAGGTACTACCAAATATGTATCAGTAGGCTATTAAATGATCATTGCAATTACACACCTAAGTTTTTATTGTCCAGAGAACCTAGATGCCCTATTGGCCTATATGACCATACTGTGGAGCACAACTCAGAGCCGCCCACACCATATAGAGACTATGGTAATGTGACGATAAAGACTAAGGACTCCACTATAAGGACCCGCCATGGCCTTTCCAATCACCTGAAGAACAATCTGTTAGACCATCCACCATCAGTCCTCAATTTCTGAAGGAAATCGGCCTTTCTCAGCTTATTAGTCTTAACCAGATCTAATAATCTATCCCAACAAGCCTATCCAACAATTAGTCAATTCTCCAGTCCAACTTCCAAATCCAGCACGCCATATTACACCAATAACTATACATATTGTTTAAGTATTATTGTAGAATAAGAATATAATATCATAGATCGAATGTATTATAATTTAAATTGTTTCAAGTCACTAATAACGCTAACCTTTTAAAGTGACTATAATTGAAATTTAAATCAAGATTATGTGAAAAGATCACAAAAACGTCGAAATACTACAGCTGTAGTTGTTGTGTCTGACGACTGCTCGACTAACAATACGATATATAGTGAACTTACCCAGAGTTAAAAATTACTAGATAGTTGTAGATAAAAACTATTTGTAATATATGTATAATGCGCTTTTAAAAATGCTTGAGAATAAATTTGTTATAAATAACATTATTGATTAATATTTTTTAAATAAAAAGTTAACTATTCAAGTAGCTATATAAAAATCATCAGCTTTACATCTGTTTCGTTGAAAGGAAGTCCTCGTACCACGTAAACCACAACGAACCCATCGACAATCTCCCTAATGGATGCAGGCAGAAACGCGATCGTTTCGGAATTTTATGTGATTAGTTACGCCTCGAACAGCTTTTTCTCCATAAATTTTAATCAGAGCTAAAGGTTCGTCTGGATCCCCTTGCAGTTTATATACAAATACACACTCGTATATGGCCAGTAAAGTTCCGCCACGCCAATAAGCAATAATGTTATTTTAATGGTTTCTAGAAATTTCGTGCGTATTATGAGAATATATCCAGCTCCAAGTTAAGGATATTAAAGAGTTACACCCAAATTATCTAATGACGAAATGAAAAATATTTATTGGATTAACGAGAAAAACCAATTTCGTAGAATGATATTTTTAACTTTACCTAAGCACATTTTCCATTTTAATCTCAATCTTTAAGAAACCATTGATGGATTGATTATTTTATTAATTTTATTATGTTTACTGATTTGCGGTTTTGATCCAGTTTCTTTACAATCTTCAAAATTATATTTATATTGCACTGAGAACAACCAAAAAATTTTCTCAAACCTGATTAGAGATGTTTTAGTTGATGTTACTTTACATTTCCATTGCGGCCCTTTTCAATATGTCTCTCACTTGACATACAAGAATGGAATGAAGCATTTCGAATAATATAACACCATTTTCAAAACTTTTGAATCTTAAATCTAGGCCCAATAATTCGCTGAAATACATCATCTATATGATTTTATAATTTATTTTGTTTTATATATTATTTTAATAATAACAATTACTAATTAGGTTTTAATATGTAACTATATCAACGATTAATCTTATTCTACGTTAATGTAGATACGCTTATTTAAACTAAAATGTATTTATCATGCCTCTTAATATCATAAATCTCAATAGATTTATATTTATGTAGAACTAGTAAATTTAAATTCTCATTTTTGTCATTTTCTTAATCGAAATACGATAGATATGAGAATGCCAAATATTTTAAGAATTTTCTTATTCTGTAATATTTTAATATACGCATTAAATGTTAGAATGTATTTTAATCAGCTATCTATTGGTAAAAATGCAAAGTATCAGTGTTAAACAACTGTTAAATAACTAACTGTAAAAATTTTGTTTTTTTTTTGTTTTTTGAAAAGTTGATTTTCGACATTTATCTGCATAAAATAACAGTTTTCCATTTATTATTAATGAATTATTCAATATATAGAGATGCTAATGATAGAGCATTCTACATTTCAGTTTCGACATTCATTATATTTTTTGTTTGAAATGTTCATCAAACACTTTTAAAAATTTATAGTGATTCTGCTCCGTCCTATCGCAATTATCGGTTTTGATTTCAACCATTTAAGATTGTTGATTTTAATGTCAATGGCGAAGAACGACTAGAAAGACCAAAAAGCCAAAATGTTCAGAGATAATGAGTTACGAGACTTATTGAACGAAAACCCAATTAGTTTAGGGAAGCCATATACATTAACACCGAAGATTAAT
The DNA here is from genome assembly GCF_030347505.1 of Rhynchophorus ferrugineus. NCBI lineage: Eukaryota > Metazoa > Arthropoda > Insecta > Coleoptera > Curculionidae > Rhynchophorus > Rhynchophorus ferrugineus. The sequence goes on from NW_027472581.1 coordinate 69,753,840, forward strand.
ATACATAGTCATAAAACCCTGCTATATATGTATCGGATCAGCAAGGTATAGTGTATTACCAACTGATAAAACCGAATGAAATTATCAATGCTTGATGTAGATGTCCACAGACGTCAGTTGAACGAAATGGACGACGTAATGTTATAAAAATGGCCAGCGAATAACAAACGCGAAAGTAGTGAAAATACACTATTGCAGCTTCTAATTACCACTTGTTAAGATCGATGCAACATGGCTTGGCTGAAACACGGTTAAATATTTATCGTTCTTTCGAGTCATTATCGTCATGTTGTCAGAAATATCAGAAAAAGTTATTGAAAATGTTGATTATTTCGATCGAAAGCAAAAAAATATTCAGAATAGATGCAAGCTTCTAATAAATAGTTTTAATAATATGTCCATTTATCTATTTCTTGTACATCAAGTATAACATATAAATATATATTTAACAAAAAAATTGAACCGACTTCAAAAAATAAATAAGGAACTCAGTAAAAATTAAAAAATAATCAAACTTAGATATTTAACACAAAAAAAACATTTTAAAGTAAAATATGTACATAACACTTGTACTAACTAAATAAAAATAGACAAAAACATATCTACCTAACCTATCTACTATAAGTACTTTATATTCTACTATATATACACAATTTCGCTTAATACCTACCTAAACCTATTTATTTATTTACAATATATATTATTTTAACTACTACCAACATTAACAAAAAAATTTTTTAAAAAATTTTAAAAACTTTTTCGATATTAGCTGTGTTAGTAAGTATTAGGTCAAAATTGTTAATAATAAAAATTATTATATAACACTTTATTCGACATATTAATAATAGTGTTAACGCTCTTTATAACAACCGCCTTGTTGTTCTTTAAACCAATCAGATTATTGGAGAACAAAGCAATATTTGAAATGAGATTTTTTTATCTCCGTTGAAATAAAAGAAAATGTGTTCCCCCTTAAACTCCACTTGAATCTATTGCCAATTACATTCAATAATCGAATTTTATCGGCTATATTTTATAATTTTCGTCACGGTAACTTGGAGCTTTGTCAGCAATCTTCTGATGGATTAGGTTTGACAGCAGTCGACGCCTGTGAGGTTTTAGGGTCTTTCGATGCGGAATGGGAAACCGACAAAACAGATATATTGATAATAGAATTCTCAATTTAACGCATGATTTATATTACCACAAATATATAACTTATATGAAACAAATATAATAAGAAATGTTATTATCAGATCTAATGTTTGCTTATAATCTGCTTTATAGTTATTCTTATATTTAAATTATAAATATATAAATTATAAAGTGCATACCACCTTAATGTAGTTAGTGTTGTGAAATATACAACCCTACGTATATTTTACACCCACATTGAGAGTATCCTTTAATTTGATTTCTTAGTCAGTATCTCCTGTCGCAGAAATGCAAACCGTTGAGCATCTTGAAATTAATCGCGTTATAAAGAAATAATTTAGTTATCTTACTCTATCAGATAGAAAGTAGTAGGTTGTTATTTAAAAAGTTAAATTTAAACATATTCTGACTGAAAATATTTTGAAACAATTGTGCAAACGATCATGATTAAAAATTCATAAATACATATATATGTTACTAATATATTATATTATTAGTTATATGTTAATAATAATACTTTAAACGATCCAAATTACAAAATGTAAATTCTGATTTATTTTTATAGAAGAATTTACCAGGTATATAGTAGGCTTTAATATCTGTAATTCTCAAATAATCTCAAAATATAATTAACTATACAATCTCATAAAATAAGTAAACTTGTAAAAGGATCTGATTTGAAATTCAGTGAACATATAGAGTAGAGTTAGAAAAGCATCGATATTCTTAATTGATTGAGTTACGCAAGCTTGGTTGCAATTTCACATAACTATTGAATAATATTAGGTAATAATGAGACATTTTGTTCCCACCTAACTTACCTTTCATAAACTTCATAATAACTTATGTTGCGAATACCCTAGCAAATATTTATTTGCGTGTTTTTAATAAAATATTACTGAGAAATATGCTTCCATGTGCGACAGATCTTCCCATTTGAATAGGCTAGATGACTAATAAATAATCACAAAAATAATTATTTATATTAATAATATAATACATAGGCGTTATTAAAAATTTATATTTATTTCAAAATAAATTATTTTAAATTTAAAAGAAGGACTGTTAAGACTTTATCAGAAATAAAAACAAAAAATGTCTCTTCTATCGTTTCCTAACCATAATATCTGCTTTTAAACGTCTAAATTTTTAGGACTCTTCGATTATTCGAGTTATTTATCCTATTTTTCACACTTAAAAAATTGGTTTGGCAACCAAATAACCAAAATTTGACCACAATCGATCAGTGGATAATAACTGTCCTGTGTAACCGTAACTCGAATGAAGTATTGAATTACATTAAGGGAAAATACCATCAGAATAATACTTGCCAATAAGGCTAATAAATGCAGGTAATAGCCCTAAAGAGTACCCAATAATAGTACAATCGCTTGTTGAGAACTGTGAGAATAGTATTATTGAATTTAATCCCTATATTTCCTAAGATAAATAAAAATTGTTTCGATAGCAAACCTACTGAAATTATTATGATAATTGGAAGACACAAGGTTCTAATGTATTTTACAGGGCTACCAAAATATTAATATTCATAGTTCATAGTAACTATATAGCAATAAAATATTTTTAACACAAAAATTGAACCGACAATGAATAAAAAGGAACTCAATAAAAATTAAAAAATAATCAAACTTAGATTTTTAACACAAAAAGGCATTTTAAAAGTCTTCTAGTATATAAACATAATTTAACTCAATATCTACCTAAACCTATTTATCTATTTACAATATTATTTTAACTACTACCTGCTGACTATTCTGACGGGTTCCTTCCGGGACGGGGAAAAATAAAATGCGCAAATTGTAATTTGTAATTTTTAGCCCTACAATCTTATCATCAAGTACTTTACAAAATCTGTATTCAGACATGATTTAACATATTAAGTTCTCTGATGAATTCTTAAACTAATCTCCTCTAGCTTAACTTTCTTTACTTTACTTAACTTCAGTGATACTTGGTTTCATACATCGGACGTAAGTATTGTTCGAGATATTTGAAACTTTTGTTTGCTATATAACATATGCCAAGCTGTCAAGACTTTATTCAAAACATCACATTGTGCAATCCAATCTGTAACACTTATTCTTAACATGTGAAATCGTGAATGGAGAAATATAGCTCATCGAACTATTTGCCGTATATGAAACCAGATATTTCATCGTAATCTAACAATTATAGAATTTGATTGACACTTGAAGACTTGGATTTAATTAATAAATATATGGTCATTAATTAGTGAACAGCAGTGAATGTTCAGTGAGTTCACTTAGAAGCACATTTTTTTCTGTCTTCTGTCTGGCATTCAAATCTTGTAGAAATATTTATTAGCTTCATTCGCAGTTCTACGTCTAAAACGATCACACTATATTTAAACACTTTAGAAATAATTAAAGGTTTTTAAAATAGTAAATACATTAGAATGATCTTATTGATGTGAAAAAATTACCGATGTTCAAATTTGTTTCGAGTGTTTACCGATGTATAATTACATTAGGGGTCTCACACTATCGATAATCGACATATATATATATATATATATATATATATATATATATATATATATATATATATATATATATATAAGAATGTTTAATTATAACGCCAAATTATTAAAATAATGTATCAATAAGGCCTACCCGTGCAAACCTTCCAGTGCCACAAAAATAACAACGTCACGCGCAGATTTCGAGCATTTTAGTGTGCATTTAAAATATCACTGTTTCAAACGTCAATATTTCATCGAAATCCATTTATTTGCAGAAATAATTTTTATTCCGGGAAAAATAAATACGTAGAATTGTCATAAAGTAGATTTTTTTAATAGTCATTATATCGCCAAATTAAAAATTGCCAGTTAAAATGTAATGATATTTTACTCATAAGTTTGTGAGTTATTGCGCTAAGAGTGTTACTACTTTTGTTATTTTCATATGTATGTATTATTATCAATGAACCAAAAACAATTTCGTGTCTTAATTTTACACTGCTACTTGATAGGTAAAAATACCGTTCAAGCGATGCAATGGCTTGAAACGTGTTATACGGACTCCACTCCGTCAGGAACAACAATGAAAAGTTAGTTTGCTGACTTCAAACGTGGTCACACAGACACCGGTGATGCAGAATGCAGTGGACAGATATGGTGGTAACACCGGAAAACATAAAATCGTTTTGAATGATCGAACAGTGAAGTTGCCTGAGTTAGCTGACATCGTAAAGATCTCAAGATATTACATGAGCATTTGACTTATGAGAAAGGTCTGTTCAAAGTGGGTGCCGCGTTTTCTCACTGGACACCAAAAATAAGAACGTGTTGATGATTCTGCGCAGTGTTTGGCCATTTTTAATACGTAACAAATAAGAATTTTTGCGTCGATATGCGACGAAACATGGATCCACCACTTCACTCCGGAATCAAAACGATTCTCATCTGAGTGAACAGCAACTGGTAACAGGCCTATTTTGAGGCAAAAAATAAACAGTAACATACTGCAAATGTCGTATTGAAATGTTAAAGAAGCGCTAGAATGATTGTGTCATTCTTGATTTCTCAATCTCAATCTCAGAAGGTTTAAAATAAAGCCTATTTTGAACAAGAAAACGCGTTCTTTTTTTATCATACCTGGTATAATTCATAACTTTTTACATTAAGCATTGTTGCGATAGATCTACTTTTCATCACCAGTCATAATACACCCCAGATAATTTGATTCGGAATGGCCTTTTCAGTAAATTCTTGTGGTATTCATTTTTTGGTCTGAAAACAGCCGAATTATTGTCCAATAGTCTTTAACGTCCAATAATTTTTTAGATCCTCCAGCCCATTATCTATCATTGATATCAAAATCACCACTTATTAAAAATCCAAAACCGACAATCACATGGAACAGCATCACCATTAGTTTCTAAAAGTGTTTGATGAGCTTCGGCAACAGATTTCTTCGAATAAAACCCAATTTAAGCTTTAGGATAGGTTAACTAACAGTAACAGTAACAGTAACATAAAATTAAAATACATGTAAGCACCTAATAATATTGTTTCGTAAATCATGACCAATAAATTTAGTGTTAGTAAAAAACGAAGGTGCTTTTATATTAGTAGAGCGACAAACCACAAATCTACCTAGACCATTATCGACTAAGTGGCTATAAATTTGGCCAGTGTTCTCTCAACGGTTCGGCATAAATTGCAACTTTGTTTTTTGCTCATATACGGCCCGAGAACTACAGCACACCACCGCCGACAAATGCCCGACCCTCAGAAGAGTCGCTATAAAAAGGTCCGAAGGGTGTCGATGTGCGGTATTTCTTAATTAAGACGTAGGTGGGTCAGGGGTAGAAGGCGGTAGGCGTAAAACGTGTCAAGCGTTAGCTGGCGGCAATCTAACTCTAATTAATGATCGAAGCCGTCGTTGGCTTCTGATTATTTCCTTAGCTGAAGTCTAATCGGCTTAGATGTTCTTAGAGCCTGTCTTTTGGTCGTTGGTGGCGTAAACGTGACTGACACATAAAACTTGAAAAGAAAATCAATCAAAACGGATTTTATACTGCATGAATGGTGAAAAAGGTATTTCAGTAAACCACAGTCTATAAAGTCGGCTATGACTATTCTATATTTAAATATAGAGAACTATTAAAAAATTCCATATATTAAACAGAAATATTAAATACCTCTAAAGCTGTTAAATAAACATTAGGGCAACAACTCCGTCAACAATATTGGATGCGATCAATTTGCAATTTATCTCTATTTATTTCGAACGATACACGAATTTTATTACGTTATAGCATAATTTTTTCGTTGTTAATACCTTAATATTTATTAATAATTAATAGTATATATACTTTAATTTTATACATATTTATTCAAAATAACAGTGAACGTCATCACGATGTAGAATATTTTGCTATTGCAGTTTGTATATTCGTTTTAACACCAGACGGTCTAATTAAAAAGAGATATAATGCTGTGCGATGCGTCCGAACTTGTAACCTTTGCCTTGACTTTGCCGCTATATAACATCTTATTATCATTAAAGATTTTTCAGTTAATAATTTTGCAGACATTTGGTAACTAAACGAATTTTATAGGCTAAGTCAGTTACATGTTCGGACGCATCACACAGCATTGTATCCCTTTTTAACTAGAAATTGAACAACAATCGAGAAACAAAATTATTTTATACTGACGCAGCTTCAGTGAAAATTAATTAGTATGACCGCTGTGAGTGAAACCTCTCAAAAAGTAAATACAAAATAATGTTATATTCACCACAAAGGAAGCATCTACATACGAAGTAGGTGGTGAGTCAAGATCACCTTGTTGTTAATTATATTCGAAACTAGATTTATAAAATGTATAAAAAATAAGTAGTTTTTTATCCATAGAATATATGCAGCAATATAGGATTTAAAGTCGAGAAAGATATTAAAAGAACTGTTTGGATATGAGGAAAGAAGGATGTTTACAATAACTAACACTTGGTTTGGATGAACTCCATCAGACGTATAGAAGAAGAAATTTGCAAATAATTGAATGCTGAACTAGTGAACCAAAACTAGGAAATTAACAGCTCAGTTTTTGAGTTGAATAAAAGTTGAGTAGCTCAGAAGTTCACCGTGACTGAATGAAACTTTCTGGATGTGGTATTATGATTAATTGTTTATAATTACCAAGACAAGGTGATGAGAGTGGAAAGAACTAAAGGTGAGTACATAATTAATATAGGATTACTGCAGAAAATTAAGTGTGTAACTGTTCAGAATATACATGAGCATTCCGTTAGAACGTATGAGGAGAGTATGAATACTAACTGTTTTGCAGATATGACAAATATATTAGAGAGAATGCAGTAAGGAAATTTTATTAAGACAACTAGACACAGTAATAAAAGAAAGAACTAGGAAGAAAAACAGTAATATCAAAATGACGTCTCCAGAAAATGCTAAACATAAAGAGCTCTTAGAGCGTAGAAGAGTTCAATGTAAATATAAAAAAATCTAACCTACAAACGATTATAATGTTTAAATTTAACACTTAAATTATATTTGATAACATTATTTTTGTTTTTTTTTGCAATATTCTATATATATTAGAATATTGTTATATACCAAATCCAAAATAAACTAAAAGTCAAAGTTAAACGCAACAATATTGCCGTTTCTGTTTTAACGTTATAAAATTAGATGACGCGAGTTCACTGTTTAATTTGATAGACTATACATACGCATTACATTTATAACCAAAATATATAGCATGAAATATTTTATATGCAAATCTACAATACCAGATATTCATTTTTTTTCAAATATTACTTCTAGAAGAGATTACTTTTCTAATATTTCCTAAAGGAGATTTTTCTTTGATGCTTTCTTTTAACGCCATAAAGAAAAGTACGTGACTTTACATGATGAAAGAAAATGTCATAATTAACTCGCTTCAAACTCGACATGCTAACCGAGGTAATGCAAAAATGCAGAGTGACCTATAGTAAAATTGGATGCCATAGGCGTCTTTGATGTCAGATAATGGTCTTTGTATAATAACGATATCATTTACGCTGAAAGACTCCAGACGGATAGATTTGTCAGTTTTTTTAGATACTCATTATTTTTGAAGTTTTTCATTTTTGTAATAAAATAGATTTTATAGATGATGATGACAGATGTTTTCCCCTTTTTCATATTCTCTTATTTAGTGAGTGTGACCTGACATATTGATATAGTTCCTAATAAAATATTATCATAATTGCTTAAACCCAGCGAATGACTAGAAATTGTTTTAGAGGTTATCCATAAAAATTTTACCAGCCTGAATGGAGTGGTTGTTCCTTGCTGTATTTTACACTTTTGCTTCTAGATATTCACAAATAAAATATATATTATATATATAACAAACAAGCAAGAAAACGAACAGATCACCATCAACTATGTTTAAGAACTTATAATAATATATCTTCTTTTAAACCTTAAATCAGTTACTCCCTTAAGGATTTTATTATCAATATCATGTTTATTCACGTAGGGAATAAGTATACTTAAAGTTTCAACATGAGTTCGTTACCGGTTGGTCCTCCGAGAGAGCGTCCATTTCTCAATCAATACTTTGATGTATCGTTTCGGCAGAACTTCGAATATTCTTAAATAAATCTTGCCACAGATGATGATTGGTCGATGATGGTTACCCTTTAACGTCGCATCATTAACAAATGTTTTCATTTATACGATGTCAGAGTGAATCTTTGGAAGAATTTACCTTAAGCAACGCATTATTAAAACTTACAGATGTCAGACTCTAATAGTGTCCCCATAATATCGGTGTCATAAAGAAGAATTGACAAAATAAACATTAGAAAGAGGTAGATTTTGGTCTTGTGCTTCTTCACTTTGAGATTTACAATTGCAGACGATCCTTCAGTTGCCAATATTTTCTTCGGTATTTTCTTCATTTATTATCCAGTGATCGACACTGTAATGCAAAAACTCCTTTGAAACGTAACAATCTAGTGAACATTTTGGAAATAAAGGTAATGTTATTTATTTAATCAGAAAAATATATCGAAATCGACAGATATATTTCATCGTGCAACATATGGATGCTACAGGAACCTCGATAGTCGTGTTTCTCATGAATTAAGAGTAAAAATATAATTTGTAAAAAGATCGTAGACAAAGCCCGTTAAAGATTTACTAATGATTGTAAAGCCTTCATTAAGGCCAAATGAAATGAATTTTTCCATTCTTAAAATCGATTGTAGCAATCACAATAACGCCAGACCACCCACACATCTAGCTGGGAAATGTTTAGGTGCATTCATCGAACTGTTAATTAATCCATGTGGCACGAGCTGTGTTGCCACACTGCCTTGTTGAAAACATGTGGCAGAACCACATCCACCTGATTCAACTCAAGAACAAAGAACTTATGGAATAGAGTCCTACAACAGTCACCATAGATAGTTTTAGACGGAATCTTTTTTAAAAAGTACAAACCAATAATAAAATATAAGTCACCAGGCACTAATGCGTAACATTCCAACAATACTCAGTTTTTTATGTATCTTACTTATATATCGTATCTTATTTATATATATTTATGTAGCCATTCGATCAAATATGACCTTCATTTCTACATAATTTTTATTTATGAAAATCGGTAAAACAGCAATCTATTGTTGAACCTATTCACCAATCTACATCTCGTCCGGTGATCATACCGTCTGGACGTAATCATGCATTTTCGATTTTTGCATGAGTTACATTTTGTATGGAAACCTAGACCTTTCCAAATGAATTTATTGTGCACGATTCCAGATAAACCACCTCGAGCAACAATAATTTCTTACTGTATTTCTTCTGTACGCACTATACGGCATATTATTATCTCGAATAATCATAGTTCATAACAAATTGCCTGGAAAGTCCCGGTCCTAACACATAGATGGCACTAATTTTATCTCATTCATCACTTTTTCAGTTAGTACTAACGTGCAAAAGAAAGCTGTTAAAATTTCATGATATTCTATTCATATGTTTGTTAGTTATTGTGTTAAGAGTGATACCATTTTTGTTATTTTCAAGACAATGGATTAAAAACAAATTCGTGTTTTAATTTTACTCTGTTTTTTGATGAGAAAAGATACCATTCAAAGGAAACAATGACTAGAAAAGCATTATAGGGACTCCGCTCCATCAGAAACAAAAATACATAAAAAATAATCCACAAAATCGTTTTGAATGATGGATAAATAAAGCGGCGTGAGTTAGCTAACATCGTGAAGACATTAAAAGAATGTGTAGAATTTATATTGCGTGCACATTTGTTTGCAACCGTGGCTGTTCAAAGTGGATGCCACGATTGGTGGGTGTTGACCAAAAACAAAAACGTGTTGATTATTCCGAGCAGTATCTGCTTTTATTTAAACGTACCAAACCGTAATTTTTGCATCGATGTGTGACAGTCGACGGAACATGGATCCATCACTTCACTCCGGAATCAAAATCATCGTCATCTGAGCGGACAGCAACTAGCGAAACTCTGTAACATTAATCGACTATCTCGAGAAGGAAAATATTATCCACAGTGAATATCATATAGCGTTATTGGAGCATTTGAAGCCCGAAATCGCAAAGAAACAGCCGCAAATGGAAAAGAAAAAAAAATGCCTTGTTAAGACAACAAGTCACAAGTTAATCAAAACAATGGCAATCACATTAATAGAAATTTTCACGAATTACTCCCTCATCCACCAGATTTGGCTACTATTGACTACTGGCTGTTCGCAGATCCCAAAAAATGCTCACCTGTTAGAAATATTGCTCGAATGAAGAGGTTATCGCCGAAACTGAGGCCTATTTTGAGGCAAAAGCTAAATCTTTCTACAAAAGTAGTATTAAAATGTTGGAATGATTGTATGGCTTTTGATGGAGATTAGGTTAGTGAATATAGCTAATTTTGAACAACAAAATCGCGTTTTCTTTATTACGCCCGGGACTTTTCAGCCCATGCGTTAAGCCTGTTATCATCAATAACATTAATTACACGGAAAATTATGACGACCATATAATGGACGTGCCTTACCTAAAAAGGGCCAAGTTCTCAAAATATATCTGAACAATTTGCAATAACTGTTCAGCTGCCAATCTACTTATGATAACTTATAATAATAATGAAATTAACAACATACATAAACCACCTATCCAACAACCGGTAAAATAATTTCTATCGAAAGAGTGTTTGTCAATCTATAAAAACACCTTATCTAATACCATTTCAAGAATACGCTCAAATCAAAGCTGCACTAGCCCACAATTGATGCATTTTAAATTAATTAATATTTAATTATTGCTAATTATTAGATGCAATTGTAATTATTGAAAAAACAAGAACAAACACAGATTATCAGTTAAATGCTTTTTAAAAAATATTTATCCCATGGACCATGTGAGGTCCAATATAAGTAATAAATAAAAGAGAGGAACAAATAAACAATTATGGAACAGAAATATATGTATATAAATTTGTGGAATGGGATAATCTTGGAATCTTCTTTCTTTCTTATTGAATTTATACAATAGAACCACCAACGTCCTCAAGCAGATGCGGCGATAAATAGAAACAATAAAACACCCTGTTTATTTTATTCCGAGCGCAATCTGCAAGGAGCGTAATAAAGAACGGTAAACATAATGACAGATATATTTTGAACTTTTTAAAATGCGTTTTAGTCTCCGAAAACGGGCCTTTGAACGAATCATAAAACGGCCTCTAAATCATTTACGACACGAGCACAATGCGACTGGATTATTGCCGAAAACACGGGGAGGGGGCCTTGCCCCGGATTGTGAACGCCGCCCTTTATGCCCCCATTTTACAGACCCAACGCAAATCTTTTATTTTCTACTGCGTTTTTTATAGTGCCAGATAAAATTTCGAATTTTTATACGGATATCATTAAAACTCGCTTTTGTTGTAAGTGAGCTTTATTTCGGAAAATAAGGCGCGACCGCCATTAAAATAAGACCGGGGAAGTTTTCTTTTATGTGTGCAAATGCGAATGTTTTATCGAGTTTTTATACGGGGCTTATACATTATTTTTATTCCATATTATTTGAAATGTATTATGCATCTTATCTCACTCGCCCATTTATACTTTACTTAGGAGCACAAATTTTGTTCGATTCGTATTTTTAATGAACATTTCGGAACGAAGTGAATAAATAGATTAATTAAAGTATTGTATGTCGATAGCTATGAGATTATCTCTTCGCAGATTTCAAAAATATATCAACTTTTGGGGGCTTAATTTATCAGTATCGTTTTGTGTACCTACTCATCGAGTCGGATCTTCTTTCCTTATATAGAATTGTTTTTTTCACAAAATATATAGTTTTTATATTAAAATATTAGGCTGTTCTCTGTTAAATTCATTCAGTTACCGGAATCAAATTAATTATCAGCAAAAGAACAGAGGTTGACGATTTGATAATTGTTTCTCGGCGATTTCGGGCAAAAGTGTTGCAGCTGAAACTATGAGGTCACAAAATGTCGATTGAAGGTAATTAAAGGCCCTTGACCTTTGTCCGTAGATTTTCAACACAAGCACCACAGTTCAAGGTGTAAGGCCACGAAAGGCGGACTGAAGTTGCTGTGAACTAACATAGCCTAGTAGTTTCTCAGACCTCCCGTAGACCATTATAATCTGAGTCGCCAAAACGTAGAATACGAATACGAATTATAAAAACGGAAATAATATGGAAAAAATTCTAGAGGGTCAAGAATTAAAAGATTTATTTAATTGATTTATCAAAAAGAAGAAGAAGCTGTGCTTCAGAACGCTGATATTTATGCTTCCATTCCAATAGAACGTAACGTATACCTAAAAAAATCAACAAGAATTTTGGAATGGGTTCTTTACAAAATAAAATACGAAGATCATGTTTGAAAGGTATACTGTTGCTTTAAAATTTTATGCATCTTGCTCAGACGACAAGCTGGATTAACAAATTCCCTTGCATTTTGTATCTATCGGATAGAAGAAACCAAGACAATTACTGGACCAAAAAGAGCTAGCCGCCGACGAAGAGCTTGCATTTGGTAAAAGAAACATCCTCCAAGAGACATAAAGTTATTTTATTACTGATGCACATAAAGTTCCAGCATATAAGAATTGCTAAAGCTATTTGTAAAATCACTTCCCAATAATTGCAAAGGTGTTTACATCAGACCACATATTAGACCGCTTATGACATACCCACAATTCATCATAACCATGACTAATCCCCAAAAAGAAGAGTTGCTTTTAAAGAGGACTTTAAGGTTATTTTTAGGCAATAAAGACCATAAATGTAAACATATCGTCAAGAGAATGCTAAAAACCATACGCTTATTCGTAACACCTTTTCGACTCCTATTGAAGTAACTCCAGAACTCATGTATTAAACGAACTTGGTGTGTCGAAAATAATTGATCATGTAATTTCTGTTTAATATTCAGAAATAACGAATGCTGTTTACTACTAAATCAGGACTGTAGAACCGATGACCGTTCATTCCCACCATCATCATAATTCGACGTTTTGGCTGAACGGTATGTTTCTAGACTTCTTCTCGCTGGTTTACTAATAGTGAAAAATCAGACAACCATTTGGAACCATTCCATCATCTTGGAAAAACCATCGATTTCTGATTTGTATCGGATGTATAGGTATGATTCGTCATCTATGTAGATGTTATACATACATTTTCATACGCCTTAAATGTGAATTTAGCATTTCTTGGAATAAATCAACACGACAGGTTGATGTTTACAGTTATTAGTGCCGAATACATGAAGACTTTGTTTTATAAGATCACGAACATAATTTATGTTTTCTGACAAAACAATCAGTTTTAAACAATTTAACGAAATTAGTCCTGGAGCGAGCATCAATTGAGTTCATTGTATCTATTTTTATAGTTCTGTAGGATAGTGATTTGCCGTCCTATAAATGGTATATCGATACAACCATTAAATCGATAATGCATATCAAAAATTATAAAAAATAATAACACGAAAATGTTTACGGGTTAATTTAATTTTTATCCAAGATGAATTGTTAAAGTAAGCTTATCTTTTATCTAAATACTATTCAAACATATGTTTTAACTATAAATAATTAGCATCAGGATAAGTCATTAAAGCTAATAAAAACGGAATAAGCCTAACGGTATGTTTTCAAAATCTCTTTTCAGGTCTTGCAAAATCAAAATTGAAGATGGATCATCAAACTAATAAGATTTAATTTATAAATAGCGTGGATATTAATACATATTACCTAATTCAGCTGAATGAGATGAATTAATTATGTTACTCATATAAAATACTGTCAGCAAATAGTAATATAACAGTGTAACAACTAATCAAATTTATTTTAGAATTTTATTTCATGTTTAATTTTATACATTAAAATAGTCTACGTTATGGAAAAAATAAATTCCTCGTCTGTCAGATATAAGGAAAAAACGAAGCTTATTTATCAAAGTTAAATAATATTCTTGTACATTTCTTGTAGCAAATATTCGTCCGCTAACAAATATTTACCTTTGTGCTGTTGCCAGTTTCCTTTCATCAGAGGGACGCATTCAGTGTTTCGCGGGAGGAGGACGGACGAAAAAAAGGAAAAAATCATGAGATACCAATAGAAACGTCTCAAGAAACGTAATCCGAAAGAAGTGTAATAGCGTTTTTACCCTGTAGGTCGTCCATTAAAAGTTATAAATGACTCAGAGGGCGCTGTTTTCCCTTATGCCTAAGTTAAATAGATTAAAATTAAAAGGTCGTCGTGAACGAGAACGCAATACACGACTGTTTTTTTTTCTTCTTTCTTTGCGTTCGCTGTAACAGGAGACAGTTAATCTCTTGTCGGGGTGGTGAGGCAAGGGGGTGATGGAAATAAATTGTTTTCTTTGGATTGGATTCGACTTAGAGTGACGTCCTGTATCAAAAAAGGCAACACGCGGAACTTGATGACTTATTTATTCTCCATTACGTTTACTCGTAATGGAGTGACATAGTAGATTTGTTCGGATTTGTCTTGGTGAATAATTTTAGTATTATACATTCTTGACATCGCCATATTTCGCAATATTAGGCTTATATAACCAAGGTAAAATGATTGTACAGTTCTGTATTTGTAAAATTGTTTACATTGATGTGAATACGGATTTGTTTTAGTTATACATTTTTCTCAAAAATCTATCACATTAGTTTTTCATTGTTTAATCTTCTTCTACTTCTTAATAACACATGGGCTCAAAAATCCCAAGCATAACAAAGAGAATACTGTTTTTTTTTTGTTCAAAATTGACTTTATTCATTAAGATAATTTCCGTCAATAACCACACAATCATTCCAGTGCCACTCTAATATTTCAATAACACTTTTGTAGAACGCATTAACTTCTGCCTCAAAATAGACCTCAGTTTAAGCAATAACCTCTTCATTCGAACGAAAATTCTTACCGGTGACCACTTTTTTAAGGTCTGCGAACAGCCAGTAGTCACTAGGTGCCAAATCTGACGAATACGGTGGGAGTAATTCAAAATTCAATTCATGGAGTTTTGCCATTCTTTTAATTGATTTGTGACACTGTGGATTGCCTTGATGAAACAAATTTTTTTCTTTGCCATATATGGTCGTTTATATGCAATTTCGGCCTTCAACAACGCTATATAATAGTCACTGTTGATGGTATTTCCCTTCTCAAGGTCGTCGATGAATATAACTCCATGCACATATAAAAATATCGAGGCCTTTAACTTTTCCAACTTATTGTTATAACCTCGGGCGCTTTGGACGAGGTGCACCAGTTACTGTCTACTCAGATAACGATATTTTTAATTCCAAAATGAAGTGATGGATCCATATTATATTCATCGTCACATATCGATGCAAAAATACCGGTTTGTTAATTTTAAACAACGCTCAGATTCATCAAACCCTTTTTGTATTCGGTCAACAGTGAGTACACGCGGGACCAACTTTGAACAGAGCTTTCTCATAGTCAAATGCTCATGCAATATAAAACCAACACGTTCTTTTAATATCCTTATGATGTTAGCTAACTTACGCAACTTCACTTTTCGATTACTCAAAACAATTTTGTGGATTTGTGATGTTTTCTAGTGTTACCACCTTATTTGGAAATCCACTGTGATCTGCATCATCAATGTCTCCACAACCACGTTTGCAGTCAGCAAACCAACGTTTTATTATTGTTTTTGGTGGAGCGGAGCCCTTACAATACTTTCAAGCCATTGCTTTAACTCGTTTTTGATCCATTGTTTTGAAAAGAACAAAAGTAGTATCACTTTTAGAACAGTAACTCACAAACTTAAGAGTATAATATCATAAAATTTTAACAGCTTTCTTTTGTAGGTTAGTACTAACTTAAAATGTGCCAAATGCAGTAAAACTAGCGCCATATATATGTTAGGCCTGTGACTTTTCAGTCCATAATGTAAAACAAAGTCGGGTTTGTTCAAACTCTAATTACTCCTCTGGACCGAATTTCATGGTTTTTGATTTGTTGGATTTGTCTCCATCCGTCTTGAATAGCAGAATAACTATAATGTATAAATCATTCTATATTAATAATAACTTAAAAACATGGAATTCATGGAAAATTGACCCGAAAATATAAAAAAAAATAGAGAAACAATTTTCCTATACAAAATGTTCGTGAGTGCCATACCTTTCAAGCATATAATGTTCAACCAACAATATCATATTTTTCCTAGATGCCCTTGGTGGAACTGGAAAGACATTGCTCATTGATTTTGCAACAGTTGTTTTTACTGGAATAGCGACCACGTGTTTAGAAGGATGCCGCACGGCTCATTGCCACTAAATCTTCAAACTACTGACTACGCATTTGAATCTTTTGATCAGACCTTAAAAAATCTGCATTAATAAATTTTGCTGGCGCAATGATTTTGCTCTCTGGCGATTTTCGCCAAGCATTACCAGTCATTAAAAGATCGACTACAGCCAGTAAAATAAAACTTGCCTCAAATCATCAAATGTGTGGCTCTATGTAAAGAAACTCCAACTGACAGCAAACATGAGAGTTGCATCGATGAATGACCCATATGTATTCAACATTCTCCAAGTAATTGCTGACTATCGGTAATGGGTATTTTCCTGTTGACGAATCGAG
This sequence comes from Rhynchophorus ferrugineus, assembly GCF_030347505.1. NCBI lineage: Eukaryota > Metazoa > Arthropoda > Insecta > Coleoptera > Curculionidae > Rhynchophorus > Rhynchophorus ferrugineus. The sequence goes on from NW_027472581.1 coordinate 69,770,711, forward strand.
CGGAATGATTTCACTTCCTCAGAATATTTGCAATTTTGTCCCATCGAAAGAAGTGCTCATCACCAAGGTATTTCCACCAGTGCTATCAATACAAATAAAAAATGATTAAGTGAGCGAGCAACTTCGGGAGTTAAGAATAAAGTTGTGGATGACTTAAGCTTAGAATTCAGAATGAAATCGTCGATGGTCTGTATTCGTTCGAATCTATTAACGCTGTAGCAAACGAAGAAGATGACACTAGTTATCCAACTGAATTTTTAAACTCATTGGATGTGCTTGGTTTACTACGCCATTTTCAACTAAAGGTCAACTCGGTACTCATCAAGCTTCAAAATCTAGACCAACCAAAAATATGCAATGGAACGCGCTTGGTGATAAGAAAACTAATCAGTAATGAAAATAACGCGACGATATTCAAAGAAAATGTAAATATGAGTTAGCTCTCAATCATAGGATTCCAGTGATCCCAACCAATCGCTTCTCGATTCATCTTGCTTTCGCCATGAACATTAATAAACAAAGGCCAATCCTTTAACTGTTTGTGGTAATGCGCATCAAATTATAAATGTATAGAAAATGTTACAAAGACACAATTAACACCTCTTATTCCATGGTATAATTCATTGTTTGCATTATATTTTCAATTATATTTTTAGATTTTATATTGCATGTTTACTATTGGTAATATTTTATCAGTGCTTTTTGCATTTCCTTACAAACCCTAAAATGAATTAAATTGGAATTAAATGGAAAAATCCTAAAAAACATCTGAATCATTTTGATTATTATCATCTCTTAACATTTATATTATAAATCTGTAATATGTGTTCTCGAAATTACTGAGAAAGTTCTATTCTTGACGATAGTGAACACATGATTCATTTTCGCTTACTCAATTTATAGTCCTCCAAGATACAATCAAAAAAAGGAAAATTACTTGAATGTCCTGAGCAACCTGGGAGACAAATTTCTAATTGAAGCTGATTTCAATGCAAAAAATACAAGATGAAGATTCAAAATGACAACAACTAATGGCAACAATTGCTTAACTAAGATATAGTTACATGTCAACTGGAAAAGCAACTTATTGGTCGACTGATCAAAAGAAAACCCCAGACCTGTTAGATTTCTTCATAGTAAGAAACATAACATACAAGTATATAAAAGTCGAAGAAAATATTGAGCTAAGTTCAGATCATAAGCCAGTAATTCTGACGTTGAGCGAAAATATAATAAGACAAGAAAGAAACCCAACGTTAACAAACAAGACAGACTGGGAAGGATTTGCTGAAGAATTGGACAAACAAATTCAACTAAATGTACCCCTCAAGACAATTGAACAATCAAATTTTGAAGCAGGAAAATTCTTAGTAGATATTCAACAAGCTGATTAATTACCTAAAAGAAGTGAAGAAAATGGTAACTGAAAAACGAAAATTACGAAAAAAATGGCAACAAAACAGAACACCTGAAAATAAAAATACTTTAAACAATATAAACCAAAGACTGAAAAGGGAAATAGTGGAAATTAAAAACAAATCTATAAATGACCATTTGAAAAATTTAACAGATGACAAAGAATCTGATTATTCACTCTGGAAAGCCACTAAATATATAAAGCGCTCATGTCTACACAGTCCACCTATAAGAAACCTATGTGGGAATTGGGTGACAATCGACGTGCGACAAGCAACGTGACAATCACCAAAAAGCAGAAGCATTTGCTGAATATCTAGAAAAATCTTTGTCAACATAGAAGCTAACAATTTGAAGGTTGAATTGGTCATGCCGAAAGAGCTACACAAATATATTAAAACTGACATTAATCCCAGAAAATCACCAGACTATGATTTAATAACAGGAGAATTACTGCAAAAACTACCAAGAAATGAAATTATAAAACTCACCAACTTGATCAATACAGCATTTAGATTAAAACATGTCCCAGGTATTTGGAAGATGGCGGAAATTATAATGATCCCAAAATCTGGAAAGTCACCAAACGAAATAAAAGTCTATATATCTATATCACTGCTGCCATTAATATCTAAGGTATTTGAAAAACTCCTGTTGAATAGAATAAAACCGATCATAGAGAGAAAAAACCTAATATCAACACACCAGTTTGGGTTTATTAACAACCATTCAACAATTGTCCAAGTCCACAGAATAATTAAAAAAGCCTACGAAAGTAAAAAATTCTCAGTCAGTCATATTCTTAGATGTAGCACAAGCCTTCGATAAGGTTTGGCATGAAGGCCTTGTTCATAAACTACACAAAATCCTACCAAAACAACGCACCGAACTACTAAAATCGTACCTTACATCCAGAATGTTTTAGAGTAAAAACAAGAAGAAGCTTACTCTACAATGAAAGAAGCTAAAGCAGGTGTACCACAAGGACGTGTACTGGCGCCAATGCTTTATCTATTGTACACTGGTGATATACCACAAATGGAGAATATTACGATGGCTACATTTGCTGTCGGAGACAATAGTGAAGAAGCCACATGAAAATTACAACAGGCAAATGACAATATAAATAATAGGACACAAGTTTGGAAAATAAAAATTGACGATAGTTAATCTGTGCATGTGCAGTTCACCTACAAGCAGACCGTGCAAGCACCAATAACATTAAATAATACTGTCATTCCATGTAACAACAACGCTAAATATCTCGGAATGAATCTTGATACAAAACTTCGTTGGGAGGTACATATAAAGAAGAAAAGAAAAGAACTGGAATTGAAATATAGTTAAATGTATTGGCTAATTGGCAGATAATAACAATTATCAGTACATAATAAATTGCTATTATATAAGAAAATACTGAAACCTATATGAACATAGGGAGTTCAATTATGGAATTGTTCTTCAGAGAGTAACATAAACAAAATACAAATTTTTCAATGGTACGGAACAAAAGTCCTGAGAAGTATTGTGGGCGCACCAAAATACTACAAGACTACCTAGATCGACACCTTCAGATACCCTCAGTCAGTTAAGAAATCAAGAGAATTGCAAGAATCATGAGGAAAAACTCCATTCTCATGAGAATATTGAAGTATTGCAACTATTGGATACCACCAGAGTAGGACAAAGACTCAAAAGTATCAAACCATCTTGTGTAGCGTTGTGTAGTGAAGTGAATTTAATAAAAAATACAGCAGTGACATGTATAAACATTATTTCACCAGAAACTAAGATAAGGCCGATGTTTCCTTCTAGTTATATGCCTAGATTTAAGTTATCATAAAGAAAAATTGCAGATTAGACGGAAATTAGTAACAATATAAAAATTAAATAATAAAAAAAACCTTAAAAAATTTCGCTTACTATATATTAAAAATGCAAAATATTTTAACTTGTTCTAAATGTCTCCGTATTGCCTTATCTTATCAGTACTTATATATACAGTAGTGAATCTATTGGATTACGTTGTGCTGATGGTAAAGTAAAATTGCCACAATTCCACTAACGGATAGTTTCTGTAATAAGAAATGATACGAACTACTTCTTGGATAATATTCAAAAATATAATAGCGATATTAACAAAATCATGTGCAAATAATCAATTCTCACAAATTTGTTTTATGGTAATCTAATCTAGATGCGGAAATTGACAGGTGTCGTGCTCACAATACAATAGTGAAGTGAACTGTTGTCCAAGAATTGACGTTTCTTCATCAGAATAACGAATAATCAAAAAGTCAAAATGTTTAAAATAGCCTTGGATCGGACACCATCTGACAGCCATAATATCACCATCAGACTTGACAAAACGTCTGCTGGTGAGTGATCTAGTACTATTTATTTCCAATACTACTGTGGTGATCAAAATAATACAAAACCTTAAAGGGTATTGAAATTTAAACAAAGTCGCCAAACTATGAAAAATCTCAACCAATTTAAGGGCTTAGTAGATTAGCTTTTTGGTTTTTACCTTAGAGTAATAATATTTCGATAATTTAATATTTAAATTTTCATTTCAACATTTGAGAGAAATCATATTTGAAATGTGATTTATGTGTAAATTCAAATATTACATTCATTATATTACTTCATTTTACAAAACTTATGTGTATAGTAGAGGAAATAAATAAAATAAAAGTAAATAAAATTAAATAACTTAAATTTAGAATAGAGTTAAGTTTAAGTTTATATGCGCAATGAAAACATTCTCATTTCTGTCGACTGATACGCTGATTCTGAAGGTCTTTCTCCATATTCTTTTGGCACTACATAAGCATACATTTATTTCCAAATTATATATTTCGTTCTTGTCCCAGATCATGTCAAGTTTTTTTTTAGGCACTCAAATAAATTGTTATTTCTACCTATTCCACATTGCACGCCTGTAAAGTTGTCTTAAACAACTTAACATATGAGTTAGGTCTGATTGATGATGATGGCTCTTCGTTTAGTTATTATTGTAGTATTACTTTACGAAGTTAAGATCTTGGTTGGAACATGTCTCACTCATATTATACCTTCCATTTATTCTTATATAGAATTGCTTCCTCAAATATAAGTTTGGCCTAACTAACTAATTAACAATTAGGTACTTTGTATTTGTATTTTTTATATATATTTAACATCAAATATCGTTGAAAACACAGTAATGCAAGAAATTCGTTTAAACTTCCTTAAATATCCTAACCTACCTGTTAAATTCGGTGGTTTTCACATTTCTCTGCATGATCAGGTTTACATTTAGTGTCATTGAGTTATTCAGTATACACATACATTAATCTCCCATTCATCAAGCCATCATTATATTCCTCCATCATATCTCAATTATCCATTTTCGTTTAAATTATTTAAAAGTAAAAAAGTTCGAAGCTAATATGTTGCAGAATTTAATGAACGATAACGCAGCTCTATGCTGCATAGGTTGGCTGACACACTTTCGAGATAATGAGAGAGTGAAAAACTATTATCAAACTAACATCGTTGTATCCATACGCTATTGCTATATTGCAAGAAGGATGGAAAATATTTTTATTAATGTATGGTTTTTTCGCAAAAAATGTCTCTTTACAATAAATAAATGGTCAGAATATACATAAACACCTAATAAAAGCTTTCAAGCACAAGTAAATGATTAAAATAGTATTAGACCAATTTTAAAGAAAGATTAAGCAGAACTACTCAAAAAGCTCTTATTCAAATAATTTCATATTAACAGGCATTCAATCTGATTAAATTTTACGTTAAAAAATAGATGTTTATGCAAATAAATTAAATAACATTCGCTCAATTCTAGGTAGGGTATTTATGCTCTCTTAAACGTTTCGCTGTTGCTATAAGACAAGGAAAAAACTTTAACGATTCAATTTCCAGCCAGAACGTTGTTTTACGTCCTAGCAATAAAATCGAATGGAAAATTTTAGTTCGTTTCATTTTCCATAAAACTTTCGCAAGAAGAAACTAATAAAATGTTTCCACTTGCTCTATGTCTAAGAATTCAACTATCGATTCATATTTTTTTAAACACTTTGAAAGACACTATGTAATTATTTTTTACCGAGGCAAATATTCGGAAATATCTAAATGACTCCTAACTTATTTGAACTACTATGAACCCAAATTATTTTCCATTTGTAATATATGACGTAAATGTTAAGTGAATTTTGTTTAATCAGCTATATCTAATAGTGAAAATGCGAAGGTAGTGATTTGGATATAAATGACAAGGAACAATCTGAACGATCGCAAAAATTTGAAGGGAATAAATTACTTATTAGATAAAATAGCCAAAATAAATCCAGCTCAATCTCCCAAAGAACTTTCAGGCAGCTGATTACTTCTAATTATCACTTGTTCATATCGATACAGAACGGCTTGCCCGTCATATGCTTTCGACATGCCCAAGAAATGTAAAAATTGAATGAACTTATTGTTTAATATTCTCTTTACGGAAATCGCCAAATTGGTAACAAAAAAGTAAATAAATTAATGAATGAATTAATAAAATCGTATAAGTACTGCTATAAAATTTTACATAATCTTTCAAAAAATATCTGAGATTGAGTGGTCTCTTATAACCTAAAACAATATCCTTTTACTGCCAGAAATATAAGAATTTGTAGTAACTGGCGATAGAGAATAGTCAATAAGGTACATGTTAGAAAAAAATAAAAACAGTAATTATATTACCAATATATTTTTTTAACTAGAAGATTTGGTGAAATTCGTATCACCTACACCTGGTCCCGGAGACCCGCAGGAATAAGCGAGTTGATTATGTGGAGACTGACTAACTACTGGGGTACCCACTAAACGCCACCATATCAACTGATCCCATGGCCCTAACTGATACTTCTTACACTTGGCAAGGAGGGTGCCCGTAATCGGTAAGACCGTTAAAAGGCACGAGGGTCAGGCAGCGACACAGCGTCGTTATCACACCATGCAGCTTTTTTTCTTATTACAGAATGATCAGCTAGAACCAAATGGTCTTTTACTGATGTCGTTTCGGGTTCGGGATAGAGAAGAGTTTTGCGGGCGACAGAGACCCTGGGTTGCGACTGGGATTATCGTAGTTAGTTATCACCAGGGTTTGTGGATGGGTAGGGATTTTATCAAGATGTCATGATGAGATGCCTGGTTCGAGGTGAGTGTTGACGTTCCTCATAAACCATGGGGAATTAACTAACGCGCAGACTTTTTTGGATTGGACCACTTGGAGTATTTCAAGTGGGAAGAGTAGACTCTACATGCCATTGCCTTTGCAGATAGCTTGCTCGATTTGGGCTGACCATTGGAACCTGCAGTCGAACCATGCAGTTGGCGGTACCCACAGAAAAAAATTAATTCGACTATATATGTGTCATACATCTTTTACTTTTTAGAACAACAATCAGAGTGTTTACTAAAAGAAACTTCCCGAAAAGGTAATATTTTTGTTACTTAATGTGTATAGTTAATACTAAAAAGCTTTTCTTTAGAATGTAGAAGCTATAGCAGCCCTATAATGAAGTTTGTTTCCTCTCATCGAGTATATTTGTAACAAAAAGCTAGAGATAGTTTAAATTTGTGTTCCAATCCATAATGATTTTCAAGACCAAATTCAGATAATAGTTTGATTATATGTGTTGCATAGATCGGTTCATAATAAATAATTTTAAATTGACAAGTGGCAATGTGATAAAAGGAATGGAATAATGATTCGAAATATGTTTCATCATATTTGGATATGTTTAATGTAACAATAACATAATATAATTAGTAATTATATTTCTATTTAATTCCAACTTGTGATTACCAAGGTTTTTCTTCAATAAACATCGCAACTTTTTTAAATACCATAATCATTTTATTTATCGTTAATCGCTAATATTTTAAGACTATTATTAGTTGAAACTTCAATAAAAGAATTTCTTACATTCCAAATGCTTGAACAAATATCGAGAGAGATAGATCGAATAGAAGAAATCAAACAAAAAGAGTATTACATATTGCCCTAAAACCAGTCAAAAGTATTCTACTATTTACCATTCATAATTTTATTCTTTTTGCCCTATTACGTCAATAGATAATTTTGAAAAATAGAGTTCCAAGATGCTGCTATATTAATGTACAATAAGTTGTTAATTACAACCAAGGCAAAAATGACTACAAACAAAATATAAAATCATATATACTACATATAAATCTATGCAAGCATAAATGTGGCGCACTATTTTCAAGGTTGCATCTATGACAGCAAAGCTAGAATATTAAGAATCGAAAATAGTAACGGAAAGTGCACGACTGAAACAGTCGATAGTAAAAGTAGTAATATCAGTAGGACCAAAAACAGCGACTGAAAGCAGTAAAGTGAAACAGTCGTTAGTAAATAGTAATAAAAACAGTCGGACCGAAAATAGTAACTGAACTAGTCGATAGTAAAAAATAATAAATTACTAAACAGTCGATAGTCGTTTTCAATCGATAATTCCCAAAGCTAATATATTTTTTAATATCGTATATTCATCAATCATAAAGACCGAACATATAGCTTGATTATCTGTGTTGCATAGATCGGTTCATAATAAATAATTTTAAATTGACAAGTGGCAATGTGATAAAAGGAATGGAATAATGATGCCAAATATGTTTCATCATATTTTAATATTTTTAATGTAACAATAACACAATAGAACAAGTAATTATATTTCTATTTCATTCCAACTTCTGATTACGAAGGTTTCTCTTCAATAACCATCGCAACTTTTTTAAATACCATAATAATTTTATCTATCGTTAATCGCTGATATTTTAAGATTATTATTAGTTGAAACTTCAATAAAAGAGTTTCTAACATTTATGCTTGAACAAATATCGATAGAGATAGATCGAATCGAAGAAGTCAAACAAAAAGAGTATTACATATTGCCCTAAAAACAGTCAAAAGTATTCTACTATTTACCATTCATAATTTTATTCTTTTTACCCTATTACATCAATAGATAATTTTGAAAAATAAAGTTCCAAGATGCTGCTATATTAATGTACAGTATGTTGTTAATTACAACCAAGGCAAAAATTACTACAAACAAAATATAAAATCATATATACTACATATAAATCTATGCAAGCATAAATTTGGCCCACTATTTTCAAAGTTGCGTCTATGACAGCAAAGGTAGAATGTTAAGAATCGAAAATAGTAACGGAAAGTGCACGACTGGAACAGTCGATAGTAAAAGTAGTAATATCAGTAGGACCAAAAACAGCGACTGAAAGCACTAAAGTGAAACAGTCGATAGTAAATAGTAATAAAATCAGTCGGACCGAAAATAGTAATTGAAATAGTTGATAGTAAAAAATAATAAATTACTAAACAGTCGATAGTCGTTTTCAGCCGATAGTTTCCAAAGCTAACATATTTTTTAATATCGTATATTCATCAATCATAAAGACTGAACATCTGGCCTTATTTCAACATGATGTTATTTTTATAATATTAAAAATCCATTATAAGTCTCAATTATATTAAATATACGACGTAGACGAACATAAAGAGGCCAAAAAATAGATTGAAAGAATATCTAATCCCCGGTAATACGAGACAAATACTGTTACTCGCGCTTAGTTAAATGCAAATTTCCTCGAATTGGTTTCAACTTTTACATTAAGCTTTTCAGATTTTGCACTCCTCCATCAAGCACGGTGGCTTTAAAACGTTTGATTAAATTATAAATTGTGTTAAATATGTATGACTAACAAATAATTAAACATTACTTTACAGGCGAAAGTTGGTGAAATAGTATAAAATATATTTTTATCTGAAAAAAGTAATTTAAATATATTTTCATGTTTTAAACTCTAAAATCTAAATCAACATAAATAATACGAAATATCAGTTTCTAACTATTTTAGTTTGCAGTTTGTAAATGGAAATATAACGAGTTCTCGAACAAAAAGACGAAACGACAAAATAACGCGTCTGGTCTTTTTGAGCGTAAATGATATCGTTACCGTACGGGGCCCATTTTTGACGTCAAAAAGAGATGCCTGTGGCGTTCAATTTGAGTAAAGGTCACTTCGCATCCCTTTATAACCATAGTTTGAAAATTCTGAAGCTAAAATATGGCAATGTTCTCCTTTTTCATTATTTTATTTTGCCTTATATTGGAATTTATATTTTATATAAAAATAATATATTTTATATAAAATATTAAATATAAAAACTGATCATTAATTAATGTACAATTGAGATCTCTTTTTTTTTTAATGTTGCTAGTATTCAACTGCAGCAATCTATCCAATGGGCAATTAGTATCTTGAATGTTTTACACTATATAATCTTCTATATACATACGGCTCAGTGAACATTTCACCTCCCTTTTTGAAAAAAAAGCGGGCACCCGGAAAGGTGAAATTTTGCACGGAAAAATTCGTGGGCCTAAAAAAAGTTGTTTAATATGAGTAACAAATTAATTGATTCGAATTAAATGAAATACGTCCAAATCAAGAAACCAGGAACAGCCGTCAGATATTTTTAGAGAAAACGTGTTAATGTGTCAGCTGTGAAAGAAAAACCCGACATATGCGAAAATTTCATCCTAACATAGATTAAAAAATTCGAGAACAAAAGAATGGTCTGTCTTGTTTACGAGGTTTTTAGATTTTCGCGAGTAGCTTTATATTTAATTTGATATTGGATGAAATTTATTTCTCAGCAAAATTAGCGAAATATTGGTCTAATCTAAATTGATGTTTTATTTTTGTTCACACAATGTTCACATCCTATTTGTTGCTCTGTAATCGAAACATATTTTAAATGGCAATAAATTTTAATAGGAGTCACTTTTCCATGAATTAAATTAAATTAAATATGTTACTTTTCAACGCAACGGAATGTTTGGAACAGTATTACAGTATTTATGATGGAGAACAATAATCAAATTCAGAAATTGGATTGGAAACATAATGAACGAGAAAAAAACGAAAACGATAAATCAGCAACACAAAATACCATTCAATACCGAGAAGCAGGCAATTACCATAAAAATTCCTGTACAATATCATCATCAAAAGTATTAAAATAAAAAGGAAGCAAAGGTGACACGTTCAAAATAAAAATCGAGCAAAATTCGCAACCCAAAATAACCCTCATCTATGTTTACTGTATTACATCAGAGACCGTATTTCTGAGGAAAGTAATATTATATTCAACAAGATTTTTTCTATTACCAATCAAATTAAATTGAACCATCGACGCGTGTAAATTCTAAGCTAGTAATTCAGCTTTTGCAGAAGCCACGAGAACGGAGATTTTCCATCCGGATGGTCACGAAAGCCGTTAGTAATAGATAGAGATATAATTAGGAACCCAACAAAATATTACATTCCATCTCTCTCTATACGTACTATGTTATAATTACGACAATCTATAAAGAATTACTCGGCCGTATTTTGGATATAAGCTCGCCTGTTTTGATCCTGTTATATATTTAACAACTCCGGAACTACGTTCTCGAATTTAATCGGCAAATAAACGAAATTTATGGAATACATTAGACAAATATTGTAATTGTATATTAAGTTGTAACATTATCTATATATGCCTATTTTTTTCAAGTATTTCATTAAAATACTAAAAAAAATCAATATATACCAAGGGTTTAGTTCAAATTTCTAACCGGAATTTATTAACCTCCAATATTATGTCCAAATACGGCCTATGAGAATATTTCATAAGTATTGGGTAGCCTCATAAAGGTATTAATTAATTTACTATAGTGTGGGAACATTATTTCTGTATTTCTCTATTTTCACACGTTAACATAAAAAGTCTTATCCAATAAAAAATGTTCTTGAGTTACAAGGGCAGTTTGATAAGTCAGCGACTTTGAATTTCAATTTTAAAGTTTAACAACATCACTGTTACCCTCAGCTATCATCTATTAGTAGTCATTTAGTTTGTGTTTAACAGTCATTGGCGGATTACAATCTCTCTAATTTTGGACATTGGAAAATAGAAACATGTTATTTTCATGTGCAGATTAAGCATTATTTTTTGCACAAGAGGACATCATTAGGACCCTGCGTCATCAATTGTAATGGGTAAAAAGTGATTTAGTGACTTCCGCTGTACCAGAAAAGTGACGCTGAACGTTCAGGTCGCCCAAAAGGGATCGTCACACCAGAATTCGCCGATAAAATCCATGGAATCTATTGGACGGTCAAATAATGAAAGTACGTGAGGTGGCCAAGGCTATAGGCATTCCAACATTTCACATTCTCCGTGAGTATAAGGCAAACGTACGACCTCTTCAAAGAAGTGCTTGGCGATGTTCAGTTCAGTGTCCAAAATACCAGATACCGAAAAACAATTAAAACGGTGGGTTTGTCCAAGTGACTTATCTTAGTCGATGACTCATATCGATTACCTTTGAAAATGTAAAACAATCAGCAACGAATATTATTCAAAGCTCCTAGACAGGTCGGATATTCATTTTAGACTAAAAACCATCGCATTTGGTGAAAGAACTGTTGTTTCATCAAGATAATACATGAATGCACACGTGTGTGGTCACCACGGAAATAATCCATATACTCGGCTACGAACTGCTACCCCAAGCCTATGTCTATTGTCTATTTCTTATTTCCAAACCTGAAGAAATAACTGGATGATAAGACATTAGGCTCGAAGAGGTCATCACTGGAAATAACACCTAATTTGAGGGCATTTAGAAAACCTGTTATCTGAAAGAAATAAAAAAGCAGTTTGAGTAGTCAGTGACCTCATATAACACTCGTATGTTGCCAATTTACCAATATAAATTCAATTTAAGATTTATCACATACTATAAATCACCGAACACATTATTATTGTATTGTACTGTTAAAAACCTGTGCGAAGTTGTTCTCAAGTGAGTTGTTTAACTCATATAATTAAGAGATTCGCTTTTACTAAAATTGGATTAGATGGGCATACTGCGTTCGTGCACTTCTTCTCTCAAGTAGCTACCTGTTTACGTTAAAATAAAATAATATTCAAGTAAACTAAATCTATGCTGTTTGGAAAATAATTAATTAACTGGACTTACTTATTAATAATCCATTTCCGAAACAATTAAGGTTAGACAGATTGACAAAGTCATTGTTAAATGATTAAGTAAAGTTTTTATGAACCTATCTGTTTTGGGAATTTGGGCAAAAGCAGTTCAGAGTGTACGGGCACCAACGGATTGCAGTAGCTCAGTAGCTTGTAAATATTGTATAGTTTATAACGTATATCATATATTATAACAAAAATCGTAATACAACTATAAGCTGTCCGGGCAGGATAACTACTACATCTGATTTTGGTCCTTTCTACGGAATGGAGGTATTATGTCGTGCAATTGATGTGTGGTTATGGTTAACTATAAAATGTAATATATGATGTGTTTAAAATTAAGGATTTTGTTTATACTACAATATGATTGGATCGATTCCATGCTAGTTGCAATACTATGTTTTACGGAAGCTTCTCTTGTCATGAAATGGAGCCTGAAGTAAAAATCAAGTATCCATGAATTTTTTCAAGTACCTTAACAACCTAAGATTGTAATGATACCCTATCCAGAAGGCAACTTACCTTGATTTCCGTTGGGTCTTTTGTAAATCAGTATAATATTATCTTGTAAAATGACAAATACTGGTTTGTTCAGTAAATTCGCAGATCATCGGTATTCATCAAGGTAAAATTAATGATTCGACGCCATTTCATTATTAAATCTTTCATTTAAGCCAAAAAACAAGCAAAAAATTTCATCTACATCTGTTAATTTATTCTATGTTTACTAGACATTTAAAATTAGAGTGTCTCTTGGAGTAAATTGATATGGCTCGGTGAATGGAGTTAAAATGAAATGAAAGAGTGGTGTTTACATTATGTGACGGTTATTTATTGGCAATATAAAAAATGTAGAAAATACAAAATAGATAAAACGGATGGCAGCGGTATTACCTGGAGACGAGGCTTGGGCAGTCGATGTTGGCACGTCTAAACAAAACGATGGTCGGTTACTGAATCATTCAAAATACCCTTCAATAATCTCCCAGATAAACGTCTCGGAGTTGCCAGTTATTCGTTATCGTGTCCCAGTTGGCCCTGCTGGACCCCGCATATGTTCAACATCTGGGATTATATTTCTGGGTATTTTGTAGACCGTGATTCCGCGATGTAAAATTCGACATGCCTCAAGGTCGCTATAGTATTTAAAGTATGAATACAAAAAGGATTAATAATCATTGTTGATAAATTAAAACTGATAACACAATAAACACAATTTATTTTATAATCTTTTGTAATAAATTGAGGCAAAAATTCGTAAAAAAATATCCAGTTTATATAATCAAAATAATACATTTGTTACACAGCTTAAGGATCATGACCCAAACTACAATTAATGTCGATGTTATTCCCGCGGGCTTATTGAAAAACCTGGTATATAATTAACTAAAATACGTTTTGGTATATAAAAGAATATGATTATGTCATACTATACAACAACTGAATCATCACCGCTCTAATAGCATTATATAGATATTAAGAATTCTAGTATAACAACCATTTATTATGTCGATGAAATTTTGGAACGCACCAGTTATAATATGGGGTTTACATCATCTCCGTTTGATGTTTATTGCCATACTTTCCTAATATCAGCAAATCCAGGTCCCCGGAATGGGAAAAGTTAAAGCCCGCTTTATTTATGATCCTCTAATTGTCGAAAAATAAAAATTCGCATATCTGCAATGACGGGAAATTAATAAAAAAATAAAGAAAATACGCCGATAACAAAGCGGTACCCTAATTTGGATAAATTGGAATGCGCCAAGCGGGGGGATTTTGAAGTCGTTTTCAATTGAGTTTCGTAGTCTGCTTGGATACAAAGTAAGTCTTTCGAAAATGTATTTTTTTGATCTTCTAATCTAATGTGATCTACATAAATATTTAATATTCCTATATTACAGCATTCCGGTAAAATATTACTAAAACACAAGACTCCAGAAACTGATCCTTATATAACAATATATAATAATTTGTTATCGTTTTCTTAATTTTTAAATTTACATATAAACTGCACCAGTAGGAGTACCTCCATCAAATGTTAAATAAGGTTGAAATCTTATATCTTGACTTTAAGATTAATACGAACGAAACATTATTAGATAGTTTATAACTAGTTGTAGCATATGTGCCATTTACATTTTAAATTAAACAAATTGTAATACCAGACAAAGAAGTTTTAGAATAACCTGGAAGGAAAGTTTTAACTCACCTGTCGTACTTTCTAGACCTGGCTCCATCCAACTACCGTTTTTAATGTCTATAGATAATTAAGATTATATATATTAAAAATTATTAATTTTCGTACTTATAGCCTTATACCTTTCATCTGCTTTGGATACTGTTCATTAAATTGTATTTTATTTCCAGTCGGATTATTAGATACTGTTCCTCGTTACACATTCACATACTTTGAGCTAACTCAATATTTCGGCTGTTCGAATTAACGTGTTTCTTCTTGGGATGATATAGTGATCCCAATAGAGTGTCCGCTGACAATATGACAATTAGATTATCAAAAAATGTATATGTTTTTGGGAATCTTAAAATTGTACTATTTTAAATATTGGATATTCATGAGAACGGTAATGTTGCTCAGTCATCCAATTGTTATTTAAAAGAACCGGCTCATATAGAAAAGGCGAATAAAGTGGTATATTAAAGCGTATTATTTAATACATAGTATGGTCTAACAAAACCAGCTACCAAGTAAATTGTAAAAACGAATGTTTGTTGTAACATCATGAAAACGTTATTTTTATTTCAGAAAAATAATATACCTTAAATTTAGAACCTTTTTATGTTATTTTAATTAATATCATAAAGTACACAGACTCAGTCTTCTCTTCGCTTTCTATTGTAAAACAGTGAAAACTTGTTGTTCAACTTATTAAATATATGTACTTATTTAATATATCCCGAATATAGACTCATGGCGTATTTAACATTTCCAGAAAATAAAAAAAGTCTTAAATATAACTTTTACATAATAAATTAATTAAGTCACCAAATTAAAAAAGCAGTGCCAATCAACAAAAATATTATATTTAGTAATAAATAATACAATATTTGCCACTAGAACTAGTACAGGGTGAACTTAATTTTAATATCGATGAACCAAAATTATTTCATTGTTTTTTAATTAATTACATTTTACATTCGATGTTCTTAGTACAATCTTAATTTACAAATTAATTTATACTACTGTTCTGTTGTTCTTGCATTAAATATACTTAAGCTAAAGTTAACTATACACTTATGCACTAAACAGGTTCGTGTGGCTGGGTTCGCTTCAATCTTCTTATTTCCTGCGTGTTTTCCTGTAGCTGTATTGCTTGCACGTTGCTGTGATTTAGCAACGTTATTTCATGTTTTAGAAGAAATCTTGGATCACTTCCTGTATCCATTTAATTCTGAGGTCATGGTGAGTTTAATTTCCCACTAACCAGTACAGTGACTTGACTTTGAGTCTAATCTGCTCTTCTTTCTGCCTAACCAGATGTTTCTTGTTTAATCTACCATTGAGATATATTCTGAGGTATATAACAGATTCTGCTTGAGGAATCGGGCATCAAGTAATATAACTAATTTTTTGCTAATTCACTGCAACGCAATATTAACATTTTTTAAAATTATTTAATTAATATATTGTTACTAGTCGTTTCCATCTAACCTACAATTTGTCTTTATGCTAACTTAAATCTAGATATATAACTAGGAGGACCCATCGGCCCTAACTCAGTCTCTGGTGAAATAATGTTTATATATGTCACTGCTGCATTTTTTAATATATGCACCTCACTGCCCAACACTACACAAGATCAGTTGGTTCTTTTGAGTCTGTATCCTGTTCTGGTGGTATCCAAAAGTTGCAATATTTCAATATTAGTATGAGAATGGAATCTTTCCTCATGCCCCCTTGCAATTCTCTTAATTTCTTGACCGACTGTGGGTATCTAAAGGTCTCAATGTAGGTCATCAGTCCTATAGTATTTGGGTGCACCCACAATACCTCTCAGGACTTTGTTCTGAAAAATTTGTATTTTATTAATGTTACTCTTTGCAGAACATCCCCATAATTGAACTCCGTATGTCCATATAAGTTTCAATATTTGCTTATATAACAGCAATTTATTATGATAATTGTGATTTTCTTCTAATTAGCCAGTACATTTTCCTCTATTTCAATTCCAGTTCTTTTCTTTTCTTCTGTATATGTTCTTTCCAGCAAAGTTTTGCATCGAGATTCATTCCGAGATATTTAGCGTTGTTGCTATATGGGATGAGTGTTATTTAATTTTATTGGTGCTTGTACGGTCTGTTTATAGGTGAACTGCGCGTGTACAGATTTACTTTCATTAATTATTATTTTCCAAGCTTGTGTCCAATTAATTATATTGTCACTTGCCTGTTGTAATTTTCATGAGGCTTCTTCACTATTGCCCCCGATAGCTATAATCGCAATATCATCAGCAAATGTAGCCATCGTGATTTTTTCCATTTGTGCAAAATTAACATGAGACAATTTTGGAACTATTAAGCTGTATATTCCAGTCTCTAATCCATTTGTAGATCTTGTTGACTGATGCTTGTACTTTTTCTATAGTCAATTATTTCAATATTATACATGGATGGCATTGCAAAATTTTGAAGCATTTTGTATTTCGTCTTCTTTGTGATCCTCCCAGTACACTATATATGTGGTCTTTCCTTTACTAAATGTCTGAGTTAGATATATTACACAATATAACGCCCCTTTGTAACTTATTTTAAGAAGACATAAATATTTTAGTATATTTAAATAATAACTGTTGACTTAAATTATTCTTATTTAGTGCTCTTTAATAATAATGCTTCTACAGATGGTAGACAAAATATTATGAACACCATATAATAAAGTATATATTGCTGCATATTCTTATTAAAGTAATGAACATTAAAAATAATTGTGAATAGAACTTAAAACTACCGCGATAAAAATGACACCCGAACTCAACAATTGTTTGAATAAAACTAGTTTCAATAAAACTAGTCAATAAAAAAAGCTCCACAAAGCCAATATGCGTGGAAGGCTTGGTATTGCAATATACTTTATAACGGAAGCCGTTAAGATACGAAAAAATGGTGCAAAGATCAAAAAACTGAGACACTTTATGATAAAAGGAATATGGTATAGCCCAATTAATGATCATTTATATTGTTTCCTACAAAAGGTCGAGTTTATGTAAGGGGAACCCCAAAATAAACCTACAATGCGGATTACTACAATCCTACAATCAAACATGAAGAAAGCTGCATTAAGTTATCTGACATTAGAATATCTAACACCCTCAATGATTTGCTGCCACACACTATGCGAAGATAATGCGCCAATACATATAGCCAAAAAGGTTCAGTCTTCGTTTGAGATATACCAAAATACCATCAAAAATCTTACCTGGCCAGCTCAATTTCCAAACTTTAGAAAAATTGTACCTTTATGAGGACTTTTAGAGCGAAAACTGAGGCGTAGATTGCCATCACCAATACCATTGAAATAACTGATCAATTGATTAATTTTTGGTACAATAATAGAACAGCATTCCATTGGAAACATAACATATACAAATCTAAAAAGAATTGCAGCTGTTGCAAATTACAAGAAGAAAGCAAATGGTATCTCAACATCGTATCAATAAATAATTATTTGATATATCTTAGATGTTCAATTATCTTGTTAATTTCGTATGTATTTGCTTGAGCATTTTATAGCACAGCTACATATTTAGAGAGATTGCTGTAGTAATTGGATATATTTTTAAAATAAAATATTTACCACAATGTATCAATATATAGAAAGTAAAGAAATCAAATAGCATTTTAATCTATTGAATTCTAATAGGGCATACATCGAAGACTATAGATGTTCCGAATGTAACATAGAAACTAGCGTTGGGAACTATCGACTGAAAACAGTCGAAACAGTCGATAGTCGTAAAAACAGTCGAAACAGTCGATAGTGAAATAACTAACGACTGAAAATCGTAATTACTATTTTCAGTCAAATGCACGGTTCGACTGGTTTTTTTTTCCATTCGTGATGTTAGACGGAAATATACGAATCCTTTCGGAGATAATTGCTTGGGTAGTTAATTTTAACTGTGGTTATATTTTCCAACGGTGGTATAAGAGAGACGGAGATGTATAAATTCCTTCACGAACTAACTTTAAAAAAGAGAAGGAAAAAATAATTACTGAATACTATTATAATAATTATACATAACATGCAATTTATAATTTAATTTTAAATAAAGTAGAGTTACTTTTATATTTGAATGTTCTGTGGATCTGTAAAAAGGAATGGAATTTTTCAATGGAATGGAATAATACCCCACAAATGCTTTATTGTATTTTAATGTGATAATTTCTATTTTTAGATAATATACTATAATAAATATAGACAATACAATAGAAATTAAACAAAATCTAAAAACTAAAGATGTACAATAATCATAAATACTATATAAACATATATCTAATCATAAAAAAAACGAATCCATGACATAAGTAAAAATGATCTGAATGAAATGATATAAATGATTTATTTATTATTGAGCGGAAATATGTTTTAACAAAAAACGATAGCGTAATCGAAATATTACCTATTATTGCCATAAAAACCGTCAAAATATTTTACTTACATAATATTTTATTACATTAACAATCTTGAAAAATATTGTACCAATATGCTATAGTATAAATGTACAATATATTGCTATTTACAAGCAAACTACCTTAAAAAAAATCATAAAAGTACATATATTACAAATAAATCAATTTACGCATAATATGGGTACATACTTGTCAAGGTCGCGGCTAGTACGACAGAGCCAGAACAACAAAAATCAGTCGAATGAAACAAGTTGAACCAAAAATAGTAACTAAAAGTACGACTGAAACAGTCGACAGTAAATAATAACAAAATCAGGCGGACTGAAAATAGCAACTCAAACAGTCGATAGTAAAGAGTAGTTAATTACCAAACAGTCGATAGTCAATTTCAGTCGATAGTTCCCAACACTAATATAAACCAATTGGTTAGACTGTTATATGTACTGAGATATTGTAGAGATCAGTTAGGAAAATACAGTTTTACGACGAACTTGTGTAAAAATTTCGATTTCTGATTCTACTTCATTTCTGTCTTGTTTCCCGATACAGCTTACATACTACTTATAACAAGCCATACATAGCTTATCAGGACAGACCTAACTGTTATACCCTCCAAATAATCTTGAATAATGAAAAATAACATCACCAACATATTTTACACCTGTTGGGAATCAATTTATGTAAAAAATGTCGATTTTTCGTTGTATTATACGTTATAATCCTTTGAATATTTCATTTCAAAATTCTCAGATATCAGTCTTAGTGATAACTTATTCTAATAGCAGAATTCACGCATAGCCTCAATATTTACCATGACAACATAGCAATCGAAATTATTAATGGTTTAGCATAAAAGATTTTTTTTAGAAAAGGAAATCTTTAATTCCCAATAATAGTGCCGCAAGAGTCAAATTATATGATGAACATGATTTCAAATATATAGATACACTACTTGAACACAGTCTTCGTATTTAATTCGTAAATTGATTATTTATAGAACTCTATTTACTCCGATGCTATTTCATATTTTTTTAAATTTTACTCCCAAAACGTATTTATTTAATTGCTAAAGGCCAGCAGACAGTAAAAAAGTTACCGTTTTGTTTACATCTCAAAAAGTATCGGAAAAGAAGTAGTCTCTACGAACTTATGCAAATGTATACGACCTGTTAAGCGTTTTATTTATCGAGACGTATATCTCATGGCGACAACAAAAGGTCGACCGATAAAATTCTAATTTCCTTCGGAATACGAAAGACCCGGGCTTAGCCGCAAAAGTAATTAAATGTTAACTAAGTGGATTTAACGGGATTTTCGTCTTAATTTCGTTTTTCTGTCTTTTGATAACTAATTATTTTTAATTAATTATTTTTAAAGCCCGACGGAAAAGTTTAGGGTTGGCTGGTGCTCCGTAACCAACAGGCTGTAGAAGTTTCGCAATTAAACTTTTGCGAAATGCCCCATCTATAGGTTTTGCCAGGTACTACAAGTTATTAAATCAGGAATAAAATCGGACGAAATGGAACAACGAAAATGGAAGGGCGAGGGGAGATAATTTTAATACTTTTGTTCTCAATTTTATTATCAATGTTAAATGTTTTCTAATATGAATACTGCTGTATTGTAAATTTGCTAATTTTTGTGCATTGGAAATAGATTTCTGCAACCGAGGAATTCATATGAATAGTGAAATAAATCATAAAAGCATAATGAAGTTTAAATCAATTAATTAAATCAGAAGAAGTAACCAGAAAACTGCAACACGCAAGTAATAATATAAATAAATGGACCCAGACAATAAAAGTCAACGAGAGTAAATCAGTGCTTATTAATTTTACCTACAACCAAACTATTCATACATCAATAAAAATGAATAATATTATTATCCCATACAAAACGAAAACAAAAGAACTCGAATTAAGAGACAAAAAAATGTAGTGGTTATTTGGAAGAAGATAAATGTTCCGTATAAAATAAGTTGCTGCTATACAAGCAGACACTAAAACCTACATGGACCTACGGAATTCAGATATGTGGATGTTCTAGGAGAAGTAACATCAATATAATCAAGTATTTCGGAATAAATCAGCGTTGGGAAGTAACGTAAATGCACCCAGATTCTATAGGAACTACGACTTACCCCGACGCTTTTGGATTTTAACTGTCATAGAAGACAACAAGAAGTGATTAGAAACAAGATATGAGGAAAGACTCCACTCCCATGTTAATACCAAAGTGCTGCAACTCTTGGACAACACTGAACTAGGACACACACTCAAAAGAACCAAACCATGTGATCTTGTCTAGTTGTGTTTATTACTAACCTTTATTTTATTTTATTACAGACTAACTTAGATAAGTAACTAGTTTTTAAGTTACTGTAGAGACAAATTGTAAGTTGGCAACAACTAGTTGTAATATCTTAATAAATTTTTTAAAAAATGCGTTGAAAACTCTGCTTTGATACGTTTGATTGATTAATTGAATCTACCCCTGCGATGAGGCTGATTACGTTTCAATAGATACATTAGGTTTTAATGGAGAGTCTGCAGGTATAATTTATTTTCATTTTGTTTCTGTTAGCGAACTTTCTCCTCCTAGGAGTATATATTATTATATTATGTAAATACAACATACAGGGCAATATTACACCTCATCTAATTATATTTTGCATTTCTTGTAGAGTGAATAAATTAATGTATTCGCTCACATGATCACATGATATACAGCTGCGAACTGGTAATGCTAAAGATTATTAAGATTTTCCTGTATAGTGGTATTAACTTCATTGGACTCATTTCAAGTTAAATACATTAAACTATTGTAACATTATAGTTAAATTATTGCAAGTAATTAGTTGTTAGTTCACATCACATGAGACATAGGATAAAGTACAAAGTAGTAGACAAAAGATAGTAATAGAGGGCAAATTATGGATAAGCTATCTAAAAGGGTGAAATGAAAAGTGTAATAAATAAGCATAGAACGATGTAACTTTATTTACAAATTTAATAAAGTAAATTTGTAAATATTTTGTAGTATTGTTAAATATTAAAGAGTATAACGATTTATGTTATAAAATATATAACTAAATGGCATTTTGTTATTTCATATTTATATCAATGACTTTGATTATTTATTTTATAGGTTTAAATTTTGAAAAATCAATAATCTTTAAAAAGCTTAATAAGTATTAGTTCTTGATATTTTAGTATGTTTTAATCTATAAACATTTGCTATATTTATTAATGTTATATATCTAATATATTCCTTTTTTTCTATATTTTAAAGTCTCCTTTTACCAACTAGGGGTTTATTTGGACTGGATCTACAATTTTACGTTTCGAACCACGAGCCTACCGACTGGCGAGTGACCAACTTAGAAATCATCCCAGAGGATATCCTGTCTTGTCCAGCCTGGTTACTGGCGTGACTGGAATTATTTTCCTTTTCAGATTTTGCACTCTTGCCTAGGACAATCACAATTATTAAGCAATAACAAAAATAAATTTACGACCATGCCCCAGCAGGATTCGAACCCGTAACAATCGCAACAGTAGGTAGACCGTCGTGTCGCATTTAGCACTGCGCCAGCCAAGCCGGCTCTGAAAACTTACCAAAACTTGGTAAAATATCATTTAAAAATTATTCTCTTTACTTTGTTTTGAGGGAAACACGATTAACTTTATAAATTATCGCCCAATAGCAATCACTAGTACATAATACATCATTATACATAACCAAATTTTTACAATTTTTATGCTAATATAAATTACGCTTGTTAACTTCAATATAAACTATTAAAACCTTAATTACTTTACAAAAAAAACAAATACAAGTACATTATACCAAAAGTTTATAGCCGATTACATCTGGTAATTCACAGACGACATATGCCAAGAAAAACATAAAATTAACTCCACAGTCTGCGGAAAACTGCGCGCGATCGTTAATCAGAAATGTTCAAGCGAATGTTTAATTAGAATTTGTCGGTCCAAGTATGGTTCTTTCTTTTTTTTTCTCCTGCCGCACTGGGATTTTCCGCGAAACTTTAAATTTCTCGGTCTCGGTAATTAAGGTGATCAGTACCTAATAAAGTTACCGCCTGAAAAGTTTCAGTTTTGTACGAAAGTTCGTTGGTGAGTTTAAGTAATAATGAGGTTTTCTTAATAATGACGTTCAACCTAACTGAGTTTCGGCCAAACTTGCAATTTAATCAAGCGAAATTGTTTGATGGAGGGTAAAAACTGAATTATTTATAAAGAATTATTGAACTATATATAATTTGATTGTCGTGTTTTTATACAAACACGACAATCAAAGTATAAGCATTAAACGACAAAATATCATGAGGGAACCCTTAACTTTTAGTAATTTAAAATTTACGAGTATGATAACTATGACGCAATATTTTATTTCTAAATTAGTACGAGTACAAAAACATCTTAATGGAAAATATTGATTTTTCTGTTGAATATATTTCACTGTATTATACAAGATCAAATGATCCTTATTCTTTAAAAAATGTGTCCACCTTGAGTGTTATCCAAGACTACGCAAGTGTATTAACCCCCATGGAGCATCTCCTCACGTGAATTTGAGATTCTCTTGACTTCCTGGATGACAGCTGGTTGCTTAAGGTCTCGATGTAAAAAGTCATTCCTATAGTTTTTGGGTACCTCTAATATACCTCTTAAGACTTTGTTCTGCAGTGTATGTATTTTAATTATATTACTTTTCGCGGAACATAACTGATTTCACTTATATATATTTAAAAATTGATTTTATAATATGGTTGTAACTATATAACTTACTGTATACTTCTATAATCAAAAATAACAGAACCTTGAAGGCATACACTAGGGCATGAAGCATGCTTTTTCAGCAATTTTTAGAGAATCCAGCAGACTAATTAGCTTCTAGACTGCTGGAGATAATCTTGTCCCTTGTGATATATATCCTTGATATTGGTATGCTTCTATAATCATCATTATAATTTTAATATATCATTGATTTATCATGGATCACTCCCCTAGCTGTTTGTTGTGGAGATTTTTAAGTTGCATGATATTAATACCATCAAGAGCTGATGCTTTTTGCTATGTAAACCATTAATTATTTTTAGAGAAGCTAAATAATCACTTAGAAAATGTAAAGACGAATGCATTATTTTGGAATAAATACTGTGTTTTGCAGAATATGTATCTTATTTATTCATTTCAAGACCTATATAGATTTCATAACTTACTTATACAGCAGAAATTTACTCTACGAGGATAACTGAGATTTTCTTTCAGATCTTTTCTTTCCCTTTTAATGTGTCATTAAAAATACATTTTGGTATTCAATATGCTCACTTAAAAATTCAAGCTACTTGTTTCAATTATTTTATTTATAGATTATATCCGGCAAATCTGGATGAATAACAAAATACACTTCCGGGTCCGATCAAAATTAATTTACCACGTATTTTTTTTAAATATAAGCACAGCCAGAAATCTCAAAATACCTATAACTAAATATAACACAATACCTATATATAATATAATAATATAATGGATGTGACGGATCCTTGATACACTGATGCACATAAGCCTTTTTTACAATTTCTCAAGTCTCATTTGAATGGGTTCTGTTCCATCTCCAATGAATACAGTAGCATAAAGCTTTCTGAAAGCTTAGTCTTGAAAAGTGCATACGCAATTTTTTGTAATTTGAAATATGGAACTTCATACAAAAGATTTATCACGCCATCAAATAAGGTTCCAAAGGATACTAGTGAATGTCTCCTAGTTATTTACTAAGTATTCTCGAAAAACAGAATTTCTTGCAAAGCGCAAAACCTTACTGCGGTGAAAGATAAATTAAAACAATTTAACATTACCAGCACAGATTTATTAATTAAAAAAATCCGAACATCCCGAAATTAAATGGAAACATAACTACGCTTACTATATAAACTAAAGATAATAAGTACTCCTAGGAAAAAGCATTCATAACAGAACAAAATAAATGACAATCAATTATCAGAATTGTCCACAATAGGGAATAAAACGAAAGTATTATATAACTAACAAAGTCAACATTATACTCTATATATTTATGATGAAATAACACCAAACTGTTCTTTATAAATGTTATGAGAAAATATATTATTTATTCACAATAATTAACTCACTTTTGTGTGTTAAAATACTGCAACAAAAAAATATGTATAAAAATTTAGACTGAAAAATAATATATTTTGCTGAAAAATAATAAATTAAGCAACCAGAAGGAGTCGTCAGATCAATGACACAAAATATATAAGCAGAAATTTTAGGCTCTGGCCGACGCGCTGCCAGCTCCAAAGTAATATGCTACATTATCTAT
The DNA here is from genome assembly GCF_030347505.1 of Rhynchophorus ferrugineus. Taxonomy (NCBI): domain Eukaryota; kingdom Metazoa; phylum Arthropoda; class Insecta; order Coleoptera; family Curculionidae; genus Rhynchophorus; species Rhynchophorus ferrugineus. Next base: position 69,796,290 of record NW_027472581.1, read on the forward strand.
CTACATAAATAAACTACGGACGCATAAGTTTTAAGATCACAATCTGACAACGTAGCTCAAATACCGCTAAATGCTATATTTATTATGAAAAATAATATAGTTTGCTGTTATGTTAATAAGAATAAGAATTTAAATAGAAGATAAAATTTTGTATAATTTAAACTACTATTCTACTTTAAGTTATAATATGTAAAATGGTATTTAAAAAAATTATTAATTTACTTGAAAATATTATTTTATTTAATGGAAAGTAGAGGCAACTTGTTGAAAGGTGATACAAAGCGAGTCTGTGGGTAAAACCAGACCAACGCGTCTCACTCGTTCACCATTCAGGTAGACAAAAAAACAGACGGCCAGATAGCTTGGGCCATATTATATAACACCTCCTTTATAAAGAAATGGCCACGGAGATGTATGTGGCCGTTATTCCGTCTAGATAGCTTATAGATACTCTGATATTATGTCTGAGTATCGCTGGTACCTTCGTCCGCCAGTTTGCCTTTGAAGATCTTCGAAATGGCACTGTTTCTAACTTGGAATTCTACCCTTCTACCCTCTATAGAATGATTTCCCAGCTCTTCTTCTGGTTAGACTATGCTAATTCATAGCCGCTTTTGGTGGCCTTACACCTTGAAGTATGATGCATGTTCCAGGAATATATAGACTAGGGGTGTTTTTCAAAGATTGAATATTTCTAATTTGGAATAGTTAATAACTAGGTACCTTTGACCACCTTCAATCCACCTTTTGTGGCCTTACAGCTTCAGCTGGAGTAGTCCTCCACTTCACTAGACCAAGAAACGCTTGGAGTAAATCCCGAACGATTGCCAGTCCAACGTCAACCCGTGTTCTTTTCATGATAATTAAATTGATTCAAGCTAATTAAATGAATTCAAAAAAAATCTTTATGATCTCCCCGGAATCTTACCGATTGCGCCAGTTATAATTAATGAAAGAGTTTTAACGAAAAAAAAATTACTTAAAAACTGATATATTCATAGGAAGAAGAATCGATTGGTTAATAAGCCATACAAAGCGACACTGGGGATAAAAACAGACTAACCCCTTCTCATTCGTTCACCATCGAGATAGTCAAAAATGGTCTCCAGATAGTCTGGATCGTATTTCGTAACATATATACATATTTATTTTGTACTAATCTGTCAATGAACTCATCTAGAACCGTTGGGCTGATTTTTATGAAATACATCGAATATAGAAACATATGGCAAGATATCTAACGGCTCTCCTCTCTTGCCAATTTACAATTTTTTAGATGAAAAAATGTTGAAGAACTTATGCTAATTTTTGAGGGAATAATACATTTCAACAATATACTTATTTTATCAAGACAAAATCTACCGCGTTCGCTAGTAGTATTATAAATTATTAAATCATATCTTAAAATACTATCAAAAACATGACAAAAACTATTTAGTTTTATGACATTTATTTTTGTTAAACATATTCGCACAAATAATTTAAAATAGCTGATCTAAAACAACATAAGCAACATGTATCGTATCTTTGACAATTGGCATGATATTACTTGCGGTATCTTGCAACATTGGCCATAGGGTTTTTGTATTCTTTCTCTAAAAAATCAAAATAGAATTATTAAAAATATAAGTATGAATATATTCGTTTTTGATAGAATGCTTAGAGTGAGCATTGATCAAGTTAGAAATTTTATAATCAAAATCGCTCCTTGCTATGAACAGTGTTCTTTTATTTATTAAAGAAAGTCGTATAAACTAATTTAAGAAAAAATAAAATAATAAACTCAATATATTGTTGACCTCCAAGAATTTGAACTGCCTCTTGATTTAACGAATTTTATTTCGAATTTGAGGCCTCCGTTCAAAATATTCCAGTTCAATTGATACAGAAGATGTAAGTAAATTTTCAGGACACGTTATAAAATATATAGAAGCATACTAGGTTCTAATTAAATTAAAACAAAATTCAGATAGACTTCAGATTAATAATCAGACTCACATACAATGTCTATTTTGGAAAAATAACAATGACAGGATGCCTACATTTGTATCATAGCAAAGAATTTGCCATAAATAATCCAATTCTCCGTAAAGCATATTTTAAGTTATAAGCCACTCAAGTTGTATTTTGCCACACTATGGATTTATGAATTTTATGCACAAAAAAGTTATCATTGTTAGTTTTGTTTCAATTGGCCAATATCGTGTGATTCAATATCAGTACACTTCACAATCATCAATAACAAATTATCTTTAAAAACTAAATGATCCATGAAATAGTAAAATTTGTGAAAATATTTGGATAATAGTTATTTTTCTAACATGTGATATCACTACATAGTATAAAACAAAGTCGCCTTTTCTGTCCCTATATCCCTATGTGCGCTTAAATTTTTAAAACTACGCAACAGATTTTGATGCGGTTTTTTTCAATAGATAGAGTGATTCAAGAGGAAGGTTTATATGTATAATACATGCATAATATACTAAGGCAACATTGCTAATTTTAGAGGTCTCTAACGTGATGTCGTAAATTAACCTATTTTTTTAGGCTTATTTAGCAATTAGCAAAAACGCTGCCTAACCCTACGAGTTAGATCAAATTAATGTACTACAGTATTGTACACCATAAAAAGGTCTACAAAAATTCCGCGATGGTATATGTTTATCTTTTAGGGATAACCCACATTAACCATTTTTATTGTTTACTTTTTACGTGAGAAAATGGCTTATTTACGAAGCTATTTTAAGCAATACGGCATTAATCCTTATCGAATTAAGTACCTTAAATACAGTGTGCAATTAATATAGATCAATATGGTTCGTTACAGCATGTAAATTAAACAAATATTTTCGGAGATATTGCAAATTTAAAATTTGCGTTTAAAAATGTGTAATGTAATAAAAATTGTATGAATTTAGATATTCCAAAGATAGCAAGAAATCTTCATAGTAAGTATAGGGGAAGAGGAATTGTTTTACTCCAAATTTAATGCGTGCAGGCCAAGGGCAGTAATGAATGAACCAAAAATACTGGATCGATCATGTTTTCATTGAGTGACATAGGCATATATATTTTATGCCCGTGCAAAGTCGGAGCGGGCCGCTATGTTGTTATATACAACGTTCATATTTTTTCTGTAGTGTATTTAATTTAGTATCAGCATTGCACCCGTGCGAAGCCGGGGCGAGTCGCTAGTATGGAAATAAATTGATATTTCTATAAATTGTTTAAATAATTAAATTCAAATGTTGAACGTGCATTTATAAACCAAATTAACATTTTTCTTTAATTTCGGAAATATTAATCTGTATCTCAAAAATATAATTCTTCTAAATCATCAAGGTCACCGAAATTGTTCAAGAAACGAAAGGAGAATTAACAACATGTACATATAGTGATAGATACAATATTTGTATACTGAATACTTAAATAAAGACTTTCAACAGACAACTAACTCAGAGACTATTGGTTTTTACAGTTATTTAAAAAATATACCACGAAAAAAAAAATTGACCAAACAATTATTTATTTTAAGATACTATGTATCAAGATATTAATCTAATAAAAGACGTATTGATGAGTGTATGTTGACGATCAGAGTAAAGTCAAATTTCTTACTTTATTTCCTAATAAAGAATGATAACTTATTACCATACTAATTATGAATAAATCTTACGTATACTTACAAACTTTCTATAAGACCTCTTCCATTTTATTTTAATAGTGGATCCAGGTAGTGAATATATATAACCTATTATTACTATTACATATAACACTATCAGTATTATGTAGGACACTTTTCTTATAGTGGATTCGTGCTCTTGTATACTGTTCACAATTGATAATGTTGGGAAATATTGTGCCACGCTGGCTACTTCCATATTGTGCTTTTCTTCATTTTTGTTGCATATAATGCTATAATGTTACTATTTTTTAACGATACGTTTTACTGATGACATTTTACAAACATCTCCTTGACATCTATCAATAAATACATAGACATATACATCATAATGTGTTATATAATAAATATATTTATAATTCGATATAACTCAATTTATGTAAATATCAGTTGCAAAATCAGGTAAAATAATAAATATTGTAATATTGAGATCCTAGTCAACCAATAAATTGTTCTCGTAAGACAAATCATAGTTGAAAAAGTGTTCCATTAGCTAGGGCTGGAAAGAAAATTGAATTTCTTTCTGGCAAATATAAGTAATTGGATGGAGAACGTTCCCTCTTATGTTACTTTATTTAATTATTGTCATCACGGATATTTATCCGCTTTGTTTCTATTCTCTTTGATTGTCTCGCTTTAGTCGATTTAGTTAGCAATCAGAATATATTTCAATTATTCCACATTATGGCAATCTTGAATTTAATATTTTAAACCGTCTTGTATGTCCGATTATATTTTCCTACTAAATTTTTAGATAATTTATTTTATTCTTCTTAAGAATTATTTACAAACAAAAGAAATAAAATATAAGATAGGATTTGTAAAGATTTTTCAGTAAATTTGTTACACTCGAAATAGTGATCTTAAATAATAGTGATCTTAATACGTTTTTGTCGACGAGCTCAACTCTTAGCTCGAGACACTACCCAATGGGTTAATTTTTTAATTTGATTTAGATATCCAGTATGCTACATTTTTAAATAGCGAACTGAATTTGCAGAGACCAACCGAGAGGAACGGTGTCAAATCTTTCAAGGATATCACTTAAACTTTATAAGACCAGGATATATTACACACAGTAAAATAATGTGTGTGTTATCATTGTAATTTAATTTGTAAGTTTTCGAGGCTCAAAACAGAGCAAAATCTTTCATAAATTATATATCAACTTAGCACACAATATCTTATTTACATTAATGTATAGACATAATTTATGCCCAAATGGTTGAAAATGGTTCAGCACAAAATCGAGAAACGACATCTCAACCTACTGAAACTAGCAACTTTTCTAGATTAGAAAACATAATGGCGAAACTAATGGATCAAATGCGTACGATGCTTGGTCTACTCACAACCGTCGTCAGCAAACTTGCCTAATGCCTGAAACGAATAGCTACAAAATCGCCGTCTGGAATGCCAGTGGGCTCCAACAACACGCCAGGGAACTAAAAATGTTCGTAACTGAACAAAATATTGACGTTATGATGGTTTCCGAAACACATTTAATAGGGCAATAAAAGACCTGAAAGAACTAATCCAAATTGAACAAAACCCAGGCCTTAAAGAATACCTAGAAAACTTGACATCAACTGAGGCTACGGACTATTCGTTGTGGAAAGCAACAAAAAAGCTTAGGAGATTCCAGCAGCATAACCCACCTAATAAAAAAACGAAAATAATTGAGTGAGAAGCAATAAAGAGAAGGCCAACATTTTCTAAAAACAATTAAAAAATGTTTTTAAACCTTTCCAGTCTCAGTTACATAAAGATGAGGAAAATAAAATTACTACCTTTCTAGATTCGCCATTTCAAATGGATTTACCGCACAAGAAATTAACGGTCAAAAAAGTTAAACAAACAATAATGAGAGAGATTAATATTAAAAAAGCTCCTGGTTATGACTTAATTACTAGTAAAATTTTAAAAGAACTATCAGAAAAGGGTATAAAATTGTTAACATTTATATTTAATGCTATGTTACGAATGAACTACTTCCCTAGTATCTGGAAAGTAGCTAAAATATTAATGATTCTTAAACCAGGAAAAATACCAGAAGATGTGACCTCCTACCGACCTATAAGTTTATTACCAATAATCACGAAAGTTTTCGAGAAATTATACGTAAAGAAGCTAAACTATATAATAGAAAAAAGAAGAATTATTCCAGAACATGAATTTGGCTTTCGCAATAAGCATGGGACTATAGAACAAGTGCATAGTCTTGTAAACAAAATCAACACTGACCTAAATGCCAAAAGATATTGTTCGGCTGCTTCTCTAGACATATCTCAGGCTTTTGACAAAGTATGGCATACGGGCTTGCAGATTAAACTAAAGAAACTTCTCCTTCATCCGGACTATCAGTTACTAAAATCGTATCTCACTGATAGACGTTTAATTGTAAATCAAGGCGATGAACATACCGAATTAAATCCCATATATTCAGGAGTTCCGCAAAGAGTGTACTGGGTCCAGTACTGTAACTTCCGTATACGGCTGATCTGCCCACCACAAAAATAACTACTGTGGCAACATATGCAGACGACACAGCAATCTTAGCATCCCATGAAGATATAGTCACAGCATCAATAAACCTACAAACCATGGCATATTAAAGCCAATGAAACAAAATCCACGCATATAACATTTACCCTGCCTAGAAGAACATGTCCACCAGCGAATATCAATCATCGTCAACTCACCCAAGCAGAGCATGTTAAATATCTTGGTATGCACTTAGATCGACGCCTAACCTCGAAGAAGCACATGCTCTCTAAACGGAAAAAGGTTGGACTCAAATTATATCAAATGTATTGGCTCATCGGGCGCAAATCCAAGTTATCATTAGATAACAAGGTATTGCGGTATGAGTTTATACTCAAGCCTATTTGGGCATATGAAATCCAACTATGGGGTACCGCTAGCAAATATAATATATCCATCATTCAACGGTTCCTAAATAAGGTGTTGCGTGCCATTGTTGATGCTCCGTACTATGTTTCAAATAAAGTGATAGAACGCGATATTCCTCTAGAATCTATAACCAGTGTAATTCAACGTGTTTGTGTGAAATAGTTCGAAAGAGTGTCAGTGCATCCCAGTGTACTCGCTAATCAGCTAAATATGCGACGTGATAGTTAAGTGAGCAAAGTAAAACGTTTAACACCACCTGATCTGATTACTGGACATATGTAAACTTTAGAATAAGCTTTAGAATAAGACTAATTAATTAAGATAATATTTTATACAGAAGATTGCTTAATGAAGTGATTTTCTACATGCCATGTATATATAATATAGACATAAGAAATACTTATTGCCAATAAGGCAGATTGTGGAATCACGAAGAGTAATGAAAAAAATATTAATGTATTTATAGAACCAAAAATATTAATGCGGACATGAAAGAAAAAATTTCCATACTGGTTGCACCCAGGTCAGACAGTAAACACCAGCGACTGATTGGAGGTTATTCCCCGCCTCGAGATGAAAGCAGTTCGGAAATTCCGCAAGAGGTTTTTGCCCATCAACGTCTTAAATGCATGTTATATACGAAGTGACTTTACTGTTAAAAAGTTCGCAAAATTTAATTATGCATGACTAAGTGGTATTAGTATGAAAATGTTGAAAGTGTTGTAATTAATGTTTACCAAGTAAAATTTTATTATAAGCAATAATTTATTTTTTATCCTCTTACGAAGAGATAATTCAAATTTTCATTCAAAAAAGATTTAATTTCTAATGAAACTATAAGAAATAAAGGGAGAAGAATTATTTACAAATAATTGTTCCTGTGATTCACAAAACAAAAATGAAAGATTTTAAAAAAATTCTAAATTTCATTCCAATCTTTAGTTAACATTGTGGTTAATTTGGTCACTAAACCAAAAAAGTTAGTGTATTTTACTTTTCTAGTACTACTAAAGTACTGGGGCCATTATGATGTCGAATGTATTACCTATCGCCATTTATAAACTGGTTTTAAAATCGGCCAAAAGTTTCCCTCTCATTTTATTCTAGTTAAAAAGAAATGCAATGCTGATACGACCGAACATTCAACCGAATCAGCTTACTTAAGTCGTCTATTTGTAAAACATTTGTTAAATGCTTCAAAACATTAGTGATAATAACTACATGTTACGCTGTTTTGTCTCTTTGCTTGTTTCAGTATATTTTAAACCGCTTAATTATTGACTTGAATAGTGACTCAGAATGTAACAGTGACTGAAATTTCAAATGAAAAAAGAAATTTTCCGAATATGATCTCATTCGAACATTTACCTAGAAAAGGTGATGAAAATATAAACAACTAAAGGTAAGTATATAATATAGGATAACTGTAAGATCACTGTGTATAATTGTTTAGAATATACATGAGTATATAGTTAGAATGTATGAGGAGAAAGGAATAGCAACTGTTTTGCAGATATGGTAAATATATTAGGGATAACGCAGTGATTAAATCTACAACACAGGTACTAACAAAAGAGAATACGGAAAATACAGTGATATCAGAATGACTTGATAAGGAAACACCTTAATGAAGGAAACGTAGAACTAAACGTAACCGAAAAAAAAACCTAATAATGAGAACAAATAATTACTTAATTAACTTAGTAGCGAATTCACATCTTCACCTAGTCAAAATTAGTTAAGAGGGATAAGGCCGGATAATTTTAGAAACGATCAGCAGATTAACAATTCGTTTCCGATATCCGTTTGCCGCCTTAAATATTTTCGAAAAATTAATAGAGTAAGTACAGAAGAATTCGTCATCAATAACGTTGATGTATAACAAAAGTAAGTTGTTATATTCACTATATATTAGTTATGTACGTTAAACTAGTAATTTTAAAGGTAACGTTAACGTTGTAACATAAAAACAAAAACTAATTTATAGATATATAACTGTAAAGATATTTTACAATCAAATTCAAGCCATTCATCGACCAAAACGTAAACCACAACTACGTCATAATACGTGAATCATTCAGAGTGCAAAACGTTTTGTAGTAATTTTGCGTTTTAATTTCACTCTACGTGATCTTTGTTTCTAGTTCTTGGAAGCGAATTTTAATTGATTTCTTAAAATATAAAATCACTATTAAATTCACATAAACACTTTATCTTAGACCCACAAATTATGGAAATGATGCATTTCAAAATATTTACAGAGAGGAAATAGTTTTTAAAATGGAGAACTAAAAGATTTTCTACTATTGAATTATTGCGAGAATCCGGAATATTAAAAATATGGATAAAACAACTAAATAAAAATATTTATTTTGTCAAGGTTGACTATGTATTTCATTGGATTGTAATTAGATTTATATGATGAGACCATCTCAAATCTAATACTGGTGTAAGTTGCCAACAATATGAATGTAACACATCAATTGAAAAGTCCCCGGTCTACCATAGTAAAACACATTTTTTGGCAAAATTATTGTTTTTTATTAAACATAATCCCCTTTAAGGGTGATACACTGATTATAGCGACTCTCCAACTTTTCGATACCATTTTTGTAGTACGATTTGTCCTTTGCATCAAAATAGGCCTATGTTTCGGCGATCACCTCTTCATTAGACGAAAATTTCTTCCCAGCGAGCAAACATTCATGCATCCCAAAATACAGACGCCATAATCTTGCCAGCCAACTGTTGCGTTTTCCCACATTTTGAAGCAGGTTTATCGTTTGCAGTTCACACGGATGAGTGTCGATTGAACTTCGAAGTGAAATGATGGAGCCATGTTTCACCTATTGTCACATATCAACGCAAAAACTCGGGTTTATTACGCTTGATCATCTTTAAACACTTCTCCGATCATCAACTCGTTGTTGTTTTTGGTCAAAAGTGAGCTCGCGCGGCACCCACTTTGCACAGAGCTTTCTCATACCCGAATATTCATGAATAATATGATGTACACGTTCAGTTGATATATTGAGAGTGTCTGCTATTTCATTTAATTTCACTTTACGGTCATTTAAAATCATTTTGTGGATTTTTTAATGTTTTCATCGGAAACAACCTCTTCTGGACGTTTACTGCGTTCACCGTCTTCGGTGCTCACTTCACCACGTCTAAACTTGTTCTAAACTAAGCTAATTCACAAACTAATGATGCAACAGCTGTCAAATTTATACATGCATTTTTGAGGGTTAGAAATCATATAGATTTAATTCTAGTAGCGCCATCTATGTCTATGTGTCAGGGCAAGGATTTTTCAATTGATCTGTTATTTGATGAAAATTATTTACTACCTTTTCTACAACATTTTTGCTACATTTTTAACAAAACAAGTACTTTTTCTGTCAAATTATTGAACTGGTTTAGTGGTAACATGTAATAATATAAGAAAAAATAAATATAAGTAAAACAGTATAAGAATCTAAAAAATTAATGAACATCAATCATCAATTCTGTAAGCATTTTTTGATGATCTCACTAGTGTTTTCAGTATTACTTACTATTTTATATGAAAATTTTTAACACATTTTGATCGTTTTTCCGTACAACTGTTAAACCTTTTTTTTTCATACAACCCTTTCCCTGGGAATCACAAATAATACAAAAAAGAATTAACCAAATAGATACAGAAATTTAAAAGTGATAGCATACATTATTCATAAAAAAACATTCAAACAAAAGCATTTCATAAATTAACATCACAAATGATTTTTTGTATGTTGATAGATTGAATAAGCAAATACATTTACTAACAAAATAGCACTTAGGTCAAGAACAAGACCACAGCCACAGCATATATTCCAAGTATCGATATAAATAGTTGGACAGTTTACACTGACCTCTTGAACACATACAGTATAAAGAATGATTTAATTAAAAATAAGGGGAAATTCACATTCGCAATAAACTAAATAATAGTTCATTATTATTCAAACTATTTCGTTATCAAGATATTTAGTATCGATATAAACAGTTCGACAGTTTACACTGACCTCTTGAACGCATACAGTATACAGAGTGATTTAATTAAAAATAAGGGGAAATTCACATTCGCAATAAACTAAATAACAGTTCATTATTATTCAAACATTCAACAATTTATTATCAAGATACTTAATAAGTATGTAAGAATATATCATATGATAAAATATATTTATTTAATCAAAACTGAGTACTTAATATGTAGAGATTTGTAATATAATAAACACGCTTGTCTCTCCGTCATCTAATATATATTTATTTACTCATGATGTATTCTACAACATTTATTAAACTTATTTAACTCATAACTTGAAATGTAACGTATCGAATTAAATAGAACAGCCTAATATAGTTATTTAAATATTAATAAAATCATACCAGATAATTTTTAAAGAAAACAAACAAAATATTCTATTAAAGCAATTATCAAATACTATCTGACATTAGGTTCCCATGGCCTTGATTTTTTTTACTTCATGAAACATAACAGGCAAACAGTTTTCAACATTTCAACAGTTCCTTCTTCTTATTGGTACCCCTTGATTTAGCGCAGATTTGAATCTTGAAAGATTTAAATATTTATTATTTTTACCTGCAATACCTTTGACACTGTGGTAGGCAAGTAGCAAGAACTAACTGAAATATCTACAACTTAGATAATAAAAGTACAAACTGAAATCTGCCGTTTAACAAAAGATGAAGCTACTAGTCATCCAGTCAAGGTGTGTCCACCATTCCACAAATGAATGAACATTAATAATTTTGACATCACAAACACCATTTACAGGAAATAAAGAGAAAGACAAGTTGCTTTTTTACTTTTAATTCTAAAAATTGCAACTGTAAAGTATAGAATGATTCACATCAGGTGATTTTCGGGTGGTAAACAAAAAGTATCCAGGAGCAGTAAAGACGCAGAATTGAAGGAGGTACTGTAGGAAGATTGCAGCCAAGGTCAGCAAAAATTTGCCCATTCATTGGACGTTACTCAACAAGCCATTTCCCATCGATGAGATATTTTCCAACCTTGAGAATGCTTCAAAAAGAAGGATGTTGACAACTATAAAGATGTTGAACAGTGTTTTTTCAAATGTCAGTAACAGACGATATTCTTCTAAAACAGTTTAATTCTTTTGAAAATATGAAAATATGGGTCAATTTTTGTATGGCCTTCAAAAAACGTAAAACACATGTTATCTGAAAGATGAACCAAGTATTTGGGTAATAAAGTTTTATAAATTAAAAAATGACGACTTTCATTTTGTACTCCTAATAAATAAATAATGTAGTTATTAAATTTCCTATGAATCTAATTTAATATGAATATTAAATGAACGAAATAAACAAAAACAACCTTAACCATATTCATTATATTTCATTTCATCAATTCCAACAAATTTAAACAATAAAGATAATTCCCCTAATATTTAATAAAAAATGTAGTAGTTTCTTATTAAACTTCACTAATATATTTTATAGAAACATTGCTAAATATTTCCGGGTAAATACCTGTTAACAAAAAAAAAACTTAAAATGGTAAAGGTTTCTTCGTAATTTATATGAAACCATTCATCATTTATGAACGTAAACTATTAACACGTCATCTAGTATGTGCTTCATTCAGGCGATCAAAACTAAAATACAAGAGAAGGCATTTTTATTGCAAATTTATTTTGTAATGTGATCAAGATAATTAAATATATAAAATTTTAACAGCTGCCTAGTACTATAACATATATAATAAAGTTATGTTAAATTATATGCTTAGTTATATTGCTTAGTTAGTTAAAATATAGTTAAACGTAATAAATTGATATAAAAACGAGTTGTATTTTTATCCGCCCTTGATTAAACCTGCCTGAGCAGCTACACCAACGTAGTCACTGACCAAAGGAAGGTTTTCCCGAGCCCTGTCTCTGACTCTACGCACAGCTTTTTCCTGTGATGTAAATTTATATTAAGATAACCTGCTATTATTATTAAAAACAGAAAATATATATTTACCAAGCTTTTCAGTCTTTTCTTTAACCAACTGGGTCTTGCATTAACGGACTGAAATGTTAAACTAACAATCAGTAAAACGAACACTAACATTACAGAGAGCCTCATATCGAATGTTACAAGAGCTGTTAAATGATATACACATAATCATGATATCTAAGATGTTTCTTTTTATATTCGACATAAAAGCCATAATATAATCCTTTTAAAAACGTATAATTAGTATAATTATAAAATTCCATTAGCACAATCGTGATACTAATTATTTTAATTAATAATTACATAGTGTAATTTCCTTAAAAAGAATATAGGATGATATCGTATTAGAACTATAAAAAATCTGCACTTAAATTGTCCAATTTTTTTCTAATTGTTATAATATGTTTTTGTGTTCCTCCTCAAGGTCCTGTGCTTATAACCCCCCCCCACATCTTTTTATCGCCACAATAGACTCCCTACCTAAATTTAAAGATCCTAAACTGTTAAGGACACCATTCTTAACCTTTGTTTCTGGATTAATGTTTCCAAATTCATAGAAGCTACTCAAAACACAGCAATCCAGACTTTTTTAGGCGTTTTTAATACCTCCCCATCTATTAGCCTGTATAGTTTCTCCACTACACTGTCACTTGCTTTTTGACGCAATTACCTAGCCGTTAAATTTTCATTCAGATTATAATCCTCCCACAAGTAGCTTCAATCAAAGACTAACGTAATGACTTCTAAAGCTAGAACAACATTAAGGATTGTCATTCTCTCAACTAGCAACGGCCTTCAGAATTTCAAAGTTTTATCCATACTCCCTCCAAAATGCCCAACACGGAGATACTACCATAACCTTATTTGTACAGATGGCTCTTAATCTACAAAAAGCAACATCAAGAAGATCTTCTAAACTATATGATCATGTTTTAATGCCGTTTGCTGACTTATAATGTTAATTTTATTAGTTTAAAATGCACATTTGTAACACATTGCTGACAATCTGATTAATCTTTACCGACCTTGCATTCACTGGTTTTATCTATTGATTCAATCCGTAATTGGTGCTTAGTGTTTGAGCTATGAAATATCTATCTATCGGACTACTTGATATCGAATTCACTGAGTTGCAAACAACCAAAAAAAAAGACTGTAGATTTACATCTTCATTACAATGAATCACTATGCATTATTTGTTTTTCGACTGTAAAATGTAAACAATAATTTATTTCATATATTATATATAAAACGCTAGTTACATTTATAATATCGTTATATCATTTTGTAATATAAATCCCATTAAATATTTATTGCCCATTGAACGGATTGTGAAATACTAAGAAAATAATTAAAAACATTATTTATCTAATTCAAAATATTCAAAATTATTTTGTTTTTGTTTGATAATTATTATAATTATAAGTTTGATAAGATAATTATTAATTAATAATAATTGCACCTTCACTATACTACATTAAACATATTTATTGCATCATTACCCTTTAATTCATTAATACTAATAATACTGACACATTCTATCAATCATATGCTCTTTTAAGATAATATATATTAAAAAATGTCCAGAATAATTAAAAATATTTCATATTTAATCGTGAAATAATTTCTGAAATCAATTAACAACATTGTGGTAATATACAAAAAAACACATTACAACACAATAGATAGTATCAAGGTCAAAGAACTACACATCGAGTAACAAAGAATTTCTACTAACAAGATTCCTGATAAATAATTTCTTTACAATATAAATCAAGACCAATAACAAGAAAATGATTCAAACCCTATTAAAATTACAGCAATTGGATTCCAGTATCAAAAAATTAATACATGGGAAATCATTAGATAGTAAGAATTACCAATATATGTCATCACGACATACTCCGAAATTCCGAAAACTTTAAGGAATTAAAACTATTGATAGTATAGTAAGTAAAACTAGCATTAGGGCCTATATTAATTAACTCTACTGAGGATGCAGTAAAAAATATCATTATTTTCTGAAAAAATATCGATATTTTCTTGGCCAATATATCGATATATCGATATTTTTTCAGAATAAACTAAATATCATTTTTAATTTTTTTAATACAATTTTTAAATATAACCTTTAAAATTGGTACTTAATTTTCAAAGCTTATCAAATATTTCACTATTATTTAAGAAATTTAGAAAAAAATTAGTTTCACACTACTACATCGAAATATTTTTTTGTAAAATATCAATATTTTTTATACTTATTGCAAAAAAAATATCAATATTTTTTTCATCATTTCATATCGATATATCGATATTTTTTAAATATCGATATGATTTTTTTTTTGGTGCGCAACACCCTAAACTCTACTGTTTTTGTAGATTACTAGGTTTTGTCAACACAAAATCAATCAAGATCAAGATTTGAATCCTTTAAGTATGTGTTCTGTTCGAGTATTATTCAATAATTGTAATACTTCGGTACTAACATAAGTTGAGTTTCTTTGCGATTCTCTTAATTGCCTGAGTAACAATCGGTAAGTACTTGAAGGTCTCAGTGTATGTAGTCATTTCTGTGGTATCTATAATACCTCTCATGATGAGATAGCCTTAGAATCTTCTATATATTAAAAGTAAATTTTGTCTCCCTTTTGCAGAAAACGGGAGCACGGAGTACCTAGAGAAGTTATATCCAGGAAGAATTTTTTATTGTAAATCTGTTTAATCGAAAATATAACCCTAACATAGATTAACAAAATTTGGGATTAACCAGAGTCATCTGCCCTCTTTTTTACAAAATGATGAATTGTGAATGCAGAATAACTACGAAAATATATTCTTAGTTAAGAGTTCATAGTAACTGAAATTGTACTGAAGATACATAGACATATTTTAAAGGTTAATAAGATTTTTCAGTAAATTTTAGTAGCATTAACTTCTAATTCATTTCAGGTTTCATTAGTAATTGCATTTCCTAACAAAGCACTAACCGAATTTTGCAGCTAATAATTACGTTAATCTATGAATCAATAGTTTAAATGAATTTTACAAATAATATTAACAGTTATTAAATTATTATATGAATGAACTACAACTCCATAATTTTCATACATGGAACACATTAGACAAATAGAAGAAATTAGGAATTATTAACAGACATTTTGTAAACATTCTAAAGCACTGTTAAATTAAAGTGTTTATTTTATTTAACATTAAGACACTGATTAATGGTTAATGAACTTGAACTGTGAAACTGAACCTTGTATTTTAATTATTTATTTTATAGATCTAAGTTTTGAAAAGTTAATAGTTTATTTAATATATGTAAATAAATTTATTTAATATATATTTCTAAATTATAAAAAATGTGTGATTGTAGTGTAGTAGCATAACATATGATTTTCAAATTATTCTGTTTACTCTATTATGTAAGAAACATTACTAAATCTTATTTAATTAACTTAATAAATCGTGGTCGACTTTCGACCACTATGCGATCGCTAGTAGAAATAAATGTTTATATTTCTGTAATAATTGAATTTTATTTCTGTAACAATTTGATCTGTTTATATTTCTGTAACAATTTGAAGATAATGATAACGTTTAAGGAGAAATGTAGCCGACCATACTTATAAGCCGGATCAATACATTCGTCATCACATACGTTCTGTTCGTGAAGTAAAACGCGATAATAATGAAATTGTTTCCTTTATACATTATAATTATTTTATTAATTGCCGCTATAGTCAGTGGTGACAAAATTAACCACGCTTGGTGGAAAAAATTTTTACAGGTATATTTGATATATTTAATTTTTAATAAATATATATTCCGATTTATTATCAGTAATTATATGTCAGTAAATTATAGGCAAACAGAGTTCGAGAAATGAATGACACTGTTGAACAACATCCACAGTAGACAGAATAACTATTAAGAAATTTGCTTCAAAAAGTTAATGTTATGTTGCACATCATGAAATAAAAATATATTTTTTAGGATTATTTTTTTTATTTTCATAAATAAAAACTGAAATTTGGTACTCTTTTTATTTATATCCTATGACTTATCAAACACTATTGGGTTTCGACATTTTAAAAATTATTGCGGTTTTTTTTTACAAAATGTCTTTACATAAAATTCAAGCGACCTCCTAACCCAATGTCTGGAAGGAATTTAATAGGCCGTTTAATGTCGCAAAATCTTATCAATCTCATATTAATGGATCAAGTTCTATTTGAGGTCAAACAATTATCACAATTATCAATTTCGCTTCCACGTTGACATTTCTGAATTTGAGCATAATATTTGCCTTATACACTGGCAAACACACCATTGCCTTTTTACTAGACCTCTCAATACCTTTGATAGAGTTGATCGACCTAAAGGGCATATCCGAATGTTCCGAGTGTTATCCACAATATAATTTTATAAATCTGTTCAGACGACTTCTTCCTTTCTTCCTTTAGGTTCATCAAGCTTCTATGTTTGGTCCCAATTTCAGTGTCGCCATTGACGGTTTATCTATACTTATAGCTCCTAGACTATACTAAAGACTGTTCATAGACAATATATTCATTTAATACTCAGATAAATATCAGGGGAGAATTCTACAGGGTGTGCTCTCTCGCCTTGCTGCCTGCTACTCAACTACCATTCTCCAGGTGTCCCCCTCCAAACTTATATCAATCCACTTCTACATCTAACGCCCACCATAACGTTCATAATATATTTTAACAACATTGATATTAAATTAACAGGTCAATTTAGAAGTCCCCAGCCTGGCACATAGATTGGCGCTACTAGAATTAAATCCATATGTTTTTAGTTAGCCCTAACCGTCAAAAGATGCGTGTATAAATTTGACAGCTGTCGGATCATTAATTTGTGAATTATAGCATTTTGAGTGAAGCAACTTTTGTTTTAAAAAATGGCTAAAAAGGAATCTCGCGTGTTGATAAAATATTGCTTTATGAAGGGAAAAAATACAGTTGAAGCAAAAACTTTACAGTTGATGCCGAGTTTCTGAACGCTGCCCCAAGAAGATCAACCATCAAGGATTGGTATGCTAAGTTTAGAAGTGGTGAAATGAGCACCGAAGACGGCGAATGCAGTAGACGCCCAAAAGAGGTTGTTACCGACGAAAACATTTAAAAAATCCACAAAATGATTTTGAATGACCGTAAATTGAAATAGAATTAAATAGCAGACACTATAAAGATATCAACTGAACGTGTACATCATATCATTCATTTGGGTATGATAAAGCTCTGTGCAAAGTGGGTGCCGCGCGAGCTGACTTTTGGCTCTATCATTTCACTCCGTCAAGTCCTATCAACAGTCATCCGAGTGGACTACACACGATGAACCTGCTCCAAAGCATTTTCATATTTCATTGAATAATTTTCATTGAGTACTTTGAAAAAGGAAAGACTGTCAACAGCGACCATTACCTAGCGTTATTGGGCCGTTTGGAAAACGAAATCGCCGAAAAACGGCCTCATTTGAAAAAAATGAAAGTGCTGCTTCACCAAGACAATACACCGCGTCACAAGTCAATGAAAACGATGGCAAAAATCTATAAACTGAGGCCTATTTTGAAGCAAAGGACAAACAAATCGTACTACAAAAATGGTATCGAAAAGCTGGGGGGTCACTATAATCAGTGTATCACCCTTGAAGGGAATTCTGTTAAATAAAAAAAATAATTTTGCCAAAAAAAAAATGTGTTTTACTATGGTAGACCGGTGACTTTTCAACTGACCTGTTAGATAATCTCAAATGTTTAGGAATCATATTTTCAGCAGGTTTTCTTGGAGACTATACTTCAATGATTTGAAAAACAATTGCAACTTGGAACGTTATTGTAAGCGATTTTTTATCGATTTTTTCATAACCTTGAAACCGCTTCCTAATCCAATATCTAGAAGGTATTTAATACACTGTTTTATCGCAAAGTCTTATCCATTTGATCATAATGGAGCAAGGTCTATTTGACGTTCTTAAACTATTAAACGTGTCGTGTTTTGTTGATATCGTTGAAATGTATGTCACAAAAACCGTTACATGTCATATCATTATTACAAATCGGCAGATTCCTTGATAAGAAGGTGTTCATGGGTCCGTTTGCAGTTTTTTTTTTCTGAGAATATTTTGGTTCTAATGGAAGATCTTGTTTTATGACAATTTGTTACGACCATCTAATTTCAAGCTTAATTAGTTCAGTATACTGACCAGTCCAGTATTCTCTTATCTCTACTTCATATAAATTGGTCAATGAAAGATTTATTTAAACTTTGTTTTTAGAGTCTTCATGTAAGACGCAACTTTATTAAAGTAAATGGTAGCATTCTAAATAATACTAAAACATCAAACATAATTATTTTCAAATATTCAATGGAAAACATAACTATTTTTTCACATAATAACTTTCAACGTTAAATAAATCAACAGTATTTTATAATGTAAGGTATTCGAAGTGTTGTGATTGCCATTAGGATGCCATAGTTTTTCTCAATCCCTAAAGAACGACTAAGGAAGTAGTTTTGATGTTATCACAAAAGTAGTGTGTAATATGAAATATTAATAGTTCTTTATGAGAGGGCTGATATTTTCATCAATCTCTGGATGCAGCTCACATCCCTCTACTCATTACTCTGAAAGCTGTTGTGAAACTGTTACATTTCGCTCATCTCATAATATAAGACACCCTGTCTTTTATGTCACTCAAGGCCGTATTACTAACGCGATATAACATCTAGAGGGAAAGGATTATTAATTTACTAAAAAAAACTGTTTTATTTTACGGAAAGAAAAGGCAACCTGTTGAATGGCGATACAAACCGATGCTGAGGATTCTTGACATAACTATTAAAAAAAACAGACCAACCCATCTCACTCGTTCGCCATTTAGGTAGTTTTAGAAACAGGTGGCCGAATAATCAAGGCTGTATTACATAACGCATATGTATCTATTTAATTAGTTTAACTAAAAATGTTATAATTGTTATTATACATATAAGAAATAAAGACAATAAGAAAAGAATTAATAACTAACAACAAAAGGGAGGCATGAGTTCAAAACTCATTTTATGTATGATCCAGGTTTGAGTCTTAGGTTCGCGTAGATTCTATAGTTTATATTCTATAGTGTTGCTGTTTGCAAATATAAAACCGTGCATTAAATAATTGGACAATTATTTTAAAGACTAATTTACAAAATATTAATCGCCTGCTTGGTTGGCGAAGTGGTTAAGGCGACAGGAGTGTCCACATACTGTTGGGTAGGTTTATGTTTGGGATTGTTTAATATTTATGCTTGTCCTAGTCAAGAGTGCAAAATCCGACAAGGAAAATGATCTCAGTCATGCCAGCAACTAGGATGGATAAAACCGGATGCCTTCTGGAATGATTTCTAAGTCACTCACCAGTCGGTAGGTATGTAGGTATAAACCCTCATTGGCTTATACATATAGAAAAATATATTAAACAATATTTCTAAATTATATTTTTTATTTATAAATAAAGGAACTCAAAAAATATAAATACTGATTAAAAAAAATTAAATTATAGTACATTCATATATATAATAATAAATTAGAAAAGATCATAGAGTTGTTAAGGACATACGGCAGAAATTCTTATTTTCCTGGGACCAATCCAGCTTGAGCAGCTACACCAACATAACCAGCGACCAGTGGTAAGTTTTCTTGAGCTCGGTCTCTCACTCTACGAACACCTTTTTCCTAAATAATTGAAATATTAGTCCATTGCCCCTCAAAATGTGTAAAAATATACTTACCACAGATTTAAGTTGTTTCTTCAACCAACCGGGTTTGGCTTCTGTACTGCCGAATATAGTTGCAACAACCAAAATAACGAAAACAAATATATGAAGGAATTTCATGATTGTTATTGAATTTATCGATCTACGTTCGAAGTCGAATAATAGACAAGTGATTGATACCAGCACGCGAGAAAATGTATATATAGCTCGCAAGATCGTTCGGTAATTTTTATGTTTTTATGCGCCATATCGCTCAAAGTGAATCCCGTTACAGGGAACTATTAACCTTTTCGTACGGCATATCTGATACATCTCACACATGTTATTTCCATTCATTACTTGGTAATTTTAATGTATAAAACAGATACCCAGTCTGGGTATTCCACCAGAGGATTTACAAGCTATGTGAAGTATAAGAAAAAAGGCAAAAATAAAAAGTTACTAAATATTTAAGTATTTTGTTATAAACTATATACACTAAATATGGAGAAGGATATGTATAATAGTGCCACATTCTTTTGTGCATTCTTTCTAGCAATTCGGAATCACATTTATTCTAATATATAAAATTAAAATTGGTATAAATAAAATTTATGAACACTAGTGACCGCCCTTTGGTTCAAATTCGACTACAATTTTTTAGTTATTCATGCTTCTCTCATAAATATAAAGGGAAAAAATTAAAAATATGTAAATATGTTAATAAAAGGCATTTCTCAATATAAGATCTACACCATGGAAAATTATATCAAAATCAATAAGACTATTTTCAGAACTGTAACAAATTCAGAGCATCAAATATAAGTATACATATCTTCAATATTATGTTCTAAGCATAAATATGGAATAATAAATGAAGTAATATATATTTGTATAATAAAACAAAGATTTATATTTGATTCCAACATTTATATTAAAACAATAACGAACACAATTATATAATATATTTTTTTCTATTTAAAAACGTATATAAAATAATTAATTTAATTATTGATTTTTGAAAATTGGGATCTATAAAGCAAATATTGAAAATAATTTATACAAAGCTCAATCAATAAATTATCATATAGTCAAATATATTATTACATTATTCACTAAGTACTTTCATATTTATCGTACAAATTTGCTTTAGGATGTTAACAAATCTACTGTTAATAATTTTTAATTTCCTCTATTTGTCATGAGTTTCATCTTACATAGATAAAAATTACGTGGTTATTTTAGTTTTAATTGTGCAAATTTTCTTATTAAATCTTTATTTATTAATTAATATAATATTAAATTACTTCATTTATATATTCATGTAGACTAACTTGTATCCTGATTTCTCTCATGAAATATGTATTACAAAAAAGCGCAATTTTAATTAAAAGAATAATTTTTTTACCTAAATTTTCAAATAAAATTGAATATCTCTTCATTGCACTCTTCGATATTACCCTGCAGATGGCTCATACCTTTTTATCTCATGTCCTATGCGGGGACTAACAATTCATCAACAAATGAATAATTGAAATTATATGAGCCTATTTTATATTGTTAATATACTTTGCAACATTAATTTTAACTCTTGATGCAAAAATTAACGTTTTTACTACCTGCAATATTAGGTTAGTGCTTTGTTAAGTTACGCATTCACTAAAGAAACTTGAAATCTATGAATTACTATCAGTCCTTAAGCAGGAACAATTTTTCTTGGCTGTTTTCTGTTCATCAGACACCAATTTACTGACTTAAATTGGTTCGAAGATATTCTAAATATCTTGTGAAAAAGGGGAGACGATTCTTGTTATGCTGAAATTTTGATAATCTATGTGTTGATACTATTTTCGCATATGTCGGATTTTTCTTTCACAGCTCTATATATAAAATCTTCTATATATAAAACAGATACACGAATTTATTCTCTCTACAAAAAATGTAAAATAGAATAATTGCACCAGGTAAGTCCCGTAGGCATTGACGTTATTCATCATTAAAAAAGAAGTAATATAAGGAAGGGTCATAATATTGGTTGAAAAATATGAAACGCCCAGAAGCCCAATCAGCGAAGAAAAGGAGTTATCTATAGCTAACAGCTTTAAAGTCCTGGATGAGTTAGAATTTTGTTGATTTTTGACTGATTCAAATTCTCTTGCATATATTGAGAGATTATCGTATAGTTGATTGATCTGGGTTTTTTGGCGAACAGATTTTGATTGACTGCATACAGGTAATCCAGAACTTGGCCGCTAAACATTTGATAGCTTATTTTGTAGTTGCAAACATTTTTTTCAAATATCATTATTGCCACAATCATTTGATACCAGTGACTGAATAATAAACAGGTTAAGATAATGCCGTTAAAACAACCCCAAACTCATCATATCTCGTTTGGAAATCCTTGCACTTAATTATCATATTGATTATTTATTTATTTTTATGAAATTATGCAGATGAGGTACCTAAAATTTGGCTGAGAAAAATGATTTTTTTTTAATTTAGAAGATAAAATACTCTTGTGCTCTGACGAATTTTGAAAATGATAGCTGGAGTGTATACGCAAAATTCCCTGAAGCTAATTTTCATCCATTTATTTGAAAACAAGGGTGACTCATTAATAGAAGATCCGTACGTAAAAACATTCTCATGTAGTTTACGAACAGCTTATTACCAAGAATAGTTTATAATTATTGATTTATCATCTTGCACATTATTAACACTATAATTCTATATTTGTATCGGAAGGGACCACCTGGGTAATTTATTTTTTGAGAATAGAAATTTGCGCTTAGCTATTTTTATTTTACCAATTTTATTCATATTATTTACAAACACCAATAAGCTAAATAAATTACTTTTTCTTAAATTACTAATATAATTTGTAAGTTTACCAAGTTACCAAACGTTTATGAAAAATTAACATGAAATGTAGTATTAAATAATCGCATAAATAATTTTAATATTATCTTCAATGATCATATAATTGATAATATGAATAGCTTTTAAATTAAATTAATATTTCTAAAGTATTATTATTAATTTTACTGGAGTTGTTCCATGTCACTGATATTTTACATAAGGTAAAATTAAATAAGAACTTTTTATTTAATATAATTAATGTTTTTGTCATACATATAGTTATTTCTCGCCAAACAGAAAAAAACCTGGAATTAAATTCTACCAAATATGTTGATTTATCGCGCACAAATCCTAGTTATCATTACAAGATATTATTGTATAAATCTATACTCAAGCCTATTTAGCCATATGAAATCCAACTATGGGGATAACCGCTGGCAAATCTAATATGTCAATGATACTATGGTTCCAAAATAAAGTTTTGTGTGCCATTGTAAATGCTCCGTAGTGTGCTTCAAATGAAATGATACAACGCGATATTCAAATATGTATACCTCCTTTTACCAACTATGAGTTTATCTGGACTGAGCTTAAAGTTTAACCTGGCCTCCGAACCACGGTCCTCAGCATTAAGCCTACCGACTGACGAGTGACCAACTTAGAAATCATCCCAGAAGACATCCGGTGATCCTTGTCAGATTTTACACTCTTGCCTAGAACATTCACAAATTTCAAACAATCACAAGAATAAAAATTTTATATCAAATGAAATACATTTATTTACAATAACAGCAATATAAGAGATCACTTAGATTTTGTATGTATCTTGATCCAGGTACCGACGAAAAATTCAAAATACTTTGCAGAATCACGAAACAATTTCTAATTATTTGGAAACATTAACCGTGAATCAATAGTAAAAACAATCTTAATTAATCCAATAAAGGTAATATTACATTCATTGTAGTGAATGGATTGAATTATAGCTTTACAAATAGTGTATTACAAGAAATAGTTTATGATTATTATTTCATCATTTAGTAAATTATTAATAATACAGTTATACATTCTTATCAAAGGGCACGACCTGTGAAACTAATTTCTCGAAATTGGAGTAGTGCGTTATGCTATTTTTAATTTATCAATATGTATTAAAACTTAATCAAAAATATCTTTCTATTAATAGAAGTACTTTTTAGATGACTTTAATAAGCCACAATTTTCTTTTAAATTAATTTTGCTGGATAAATATAGCTGATTCCCTAAAGTCTGTTATTATGATTTCTATTCATGTTCTTCTCTATAACTGAAAATGTATGTAACATAAAATTAAATAATAACTTTCAGTTAATATAATTGTTTTAAATATTATTGTGGTTTATAAATTTACTTAGTATTTTAAGAAAGTAAAATATAATAAAATAAAAAACATTTATTACATTAAATATATTTATTTAAAATAATAAATTAATGAAAGATCACAGAGGAATTAATACATATGGCCGCCTTATTTTACAGTGAGGGTATATTTTTATTTTCCTGGCACAAACCCGGCTTGAGCAGCTACACCTACATAACTAACAACTAGTGGTAGATTTTCTTGTGCTCTATCTCTTACTCTGCGAACTCCCTTTTCCTAAATAAAAAATATTTTGCTATTAGTTCAAACTCCCTCATTAACGGCCTTGAAAAATATACATACCACTGACTTAAGTTGCTTCTTCAACCAACCAGGTTTAGCTTCAGTGCTGACAAATATAGTTGAAACAACCAAAAGAACGAAAACAAATATAGGAAGGAATTTCATGACTGTTATTGAATCTACGCTTGAGTCGAGTAAAAGACAAGTGACGATGATATAACGTGTACGAGAACTTATATACAGCTTTTAAGCTAGTTCGGTAATTTTCTTCTTTTGATGCGCCAGTGAATCCCAGTACAGGAAACCATTAACTTTTTCATCCGGCCTATATGATACATTATATGTATATTATTTCCTCTAATTATTATATCTTAATTTTTAAACCATATATTTAGTGCGACAATTTATCTAGATGAGGAATAGAATTATTTGAGTCAATAGGTGAAAAATAAAAAACAAGTATGCCATTACAGGAAAATGTATTAAGACCAGCTCTTTGTATGATATACACTCTGGACTTACCGCATTAAACGAAAACGTTGATACATTTGCGAATGACACAGAAATCCTAACAATTGGAGATAACAACAATTAAACATTCGAAAAGTTACAAATAGCTATTGCCGAAATCCAATAATGGAAAGAAAAATGGCGCATCAATATGAAACAAAATAAATCAGTACATATTGATTCCACCAACAAAAGAATCAAGCACAAGCCAGTATGTACAAATCGACAAGTCAATAGCAAGTATGATATAGATGTTCCAAAAATTAATTTTAATAAACACACACATAATTTAAAGTTTTTCAAAACTTCAAATCTATTATTGAAAAGGATCAACTTTCAACTATATGAATATGAAATTAGAGCTACGATTGTATGTATTGGAACAATTTTATAAATACTTAATTAAAACTATGTATCAATAAATACTTGGATGCAAATTTTGTTATACGTATTCCAATTTGGATGGAAAGAAGATGTAAAGAAAAAAACTAAAGAAGAAAGAAGAAAGAAAATATAGTCGCCACCAAAAGTGTTATAATGTTAAGGACTTATAACATACATATTTATACTGGGGCTTTTTCAATAAGGGTGGATAGATATTGACGAGGATTTAAATAAGTTGTATGTGTGGTGTTAAAAGCAAAAATTTATCGGAAGGTATATTCAGTTGTTAAAGAAAAACACGACATATGCGAACATTTCATCTTAACATAGATTGATAAAATTCAAGAACAACAAAAATCGTCTGTCCTCTTTATTTGCAAGGTATTTAAGTTTTCGCAAGCAGCTTTTGATTTAATGTAATGTCTGGTGAACAAAGAACGTGAACGGCTAAAATATTGTTCTTGTTGAAGAACTTATAGTAATTGATATAGTTCTGAAGACATAGTATATCATTGTTTGGATTTAACATTATTTTTATGTGGTGGACATTTTGTTGTGTTAACTTTTAACTCATTTCAGGTTTCACCAGCAAATGCATTTCCTAACAACCACAGATGACAGGTTAGAGATAAATTAATTTGTGCATCAAGAATTAAAATGATTTTTCTAAAGTGTATTACCAATTATAAAAAAGTTTCATGTAAGTCTTATTCCTCATTTGATGCTGAGCTGTTAGTTTCCAAGTGGGACATCAGACAAAGTTGAAAGCTGTAGATTACCGAAAGATATGGAGCGCAAATTAAAGATGAGCTATCTGCAAGGGCGAAATTTCACAATTATATAAAATAATAACTTGAAATAAATACATCTACTGACGCAAAAACTACAGCTATTGTTTTATCGATCGAAGAGTGGAATAAATCAGCAATAAACGATGCAAATTTATTGTTTTTGAATCTAGATAAAGAAATTATTATTTTAATCAGCCAGTTCACGAATGTATGCATTCACAATGGCAGTATTATCGGTGGTATGTTTGGAAGGGTGCTGTCTGAGTATATACCGGTTATTCCGAACTTGACCACCATATTTTGGATAGCTTATATTGGTGCTTAGAGCAAATATTATTTTCAAAAACGCTCATTTTAATAATAAAGTTTTTCCGTTTAGACGTTTTGCTCAATCTTGCCTGATCATTTGGTATCAGCGACTGAATAACAAACAGATTAAGTAAATGCCATCAGGACAATTCAAACGTCAGCATATCTTTTAAAAACCCCTACATTTAATTATCATATTTATTTATCTTTATTAAATGATTGTGTTGATGTTTGTTAAGTCTTACAGCAACCTCAAATAAACAATATCATAAAATAGGCTAAATAAAATGTTGATGACGATGCACTGAAGGCATGTGTCGTAAAATCTCACGAACTTAACTGAATTAGTACAAGCACGAAACAATTACCAATTATTTACGAAATAATAAGCCTCACTCAATAATAAAAAGTTCTTATATACCCCAGAGATAATAAGACACATATAATAAATACATTTAATTATACCTTTGCGAAAAATGTATTCAATGTTTGTATCAAAAGGTACGACATAAGAATTTTATCCCTTAATTCTCGGGATTGGTGTTTTGGCTTCTGCAATTTTTTACATTAATTAAAAATTTTAGAAATTATTGAATAACATTTTAGTAATAGTAACCATTTGCTAATTCAAAATACAATATAAATAATAATTATATTAATTATAATCAAAAATCTACAATATAAGTGACATAGGTCAGTTATATAAGACCTAATATGATATATTGTATTTTTCATCTAACGCAATTAACGAGACAGTAAATATAAAAATAATAAAAGTAACGTAAAATATGTTATTTGAGAAGGAGTATAATTGGAGAACAAACATCCCACAATATTTCTCTCCTAAGAAGAAATAAATCAATGAATCAAATGTGTATTGAAAATTATCAACCATCAATTGTAGTTTGAAATATTAAATTATTATATAGTATATTATAAGAACATAAATATATTTTTCTTTTTTTTAATTTATATTAATTTTAGTTTAACATTTCTGTAAAAATATACAAGGTGAAACAATAAAGTATCTCTGAAAAATAGCTCAAAGTCGCAAGCGAAAAGGAAAATCTTTTATTAATTTTACTGGATTAAAATTCATTGTAATTTATAAATTTTAATTTAAAGTAAAAGTAAAAGAAAGTTTACCTAACATAAAAAGAATTTTAATTATTATTTACTTAATATAATTGTTATTTTAATAATATTATTGTTATGCGTATAATTATTTTGTATTTTAAAGGTTTAAAATATAATAAAATAAAAATCCTATATCAAATTAAATAAATTTACTTAAATTATAATAAATTAAGGAAAAATCACAGAGAAATAAAGAACATATGGCCATTTCATATTACATTAGAAGAAAACTTTATTTTCCTGGAACTAATCCAGCTTGAGCAGCTACACCCACATAACCAGCAACTAGTGGTAAATTTTCTTGTGCTCTATCTCTTACTCTGCGAACTCCCTTTTCCTAAAGAAAACAAGTTTATTAGTTCTAATACGTTCACCAACGGTTTCGAAAAATATACATACCACTGACTTAAGTTGCTTCTTCAACCAACCAGGTTTAGCATCAGCGCTGCTAAATATAGTAGCAACAACCACAAGAACAAAAACAAATATAGGAAGGAACTTCATTGTTATTTAATTAAAAATTTACGTTCGAACAGTATAGTAAAGCTTAACTGATGACGGTATAACCGAGCGCAAGAATTTATATACCGCTAGCAAATTACTTTGGTGCTTTTTTCTTCTTTTACTTCGGCTCAGCGTTTAAAGTGAATCCCCGTATGGGAAACGACTCGGTGCTTTATTTGGAACATCCGGTAACAAACATTCCTAATATTCACTATTGTACATAACACATACATGAATAATGTTTAAAATTCATTATTAAGAAAGAAATAAATTCCTGTTACCGGCAATACCTTAACTAGAAATTAAAATATACACATTTATCTTTATTTATTGTCATTATATGATGCACATTTGCTGGTATATTTATTATATTTGCTAATAGATATCTTCATTTTATTTTGAATATCTGTTTTAAGATAGTTAGTTTTAGTTAGTCTCAGTTTAATAATATGTTCAATAGTTATTACATACATACCTAAAACAATTGTTTACAGATTAATATTAGATTCGCAATTGAAATAAAATACACTCCCTGAATGACATTTGCATCATACCAGGGTCGGCATTTATATTTCGGGAATAGGAAAAAACAAATAGTTAAGCTGCGAATATAATTTTATTGTTTTTCAAAGTACTCGCCACGATGATCGATACATTTTTGCATACGCTTAAACCAATTTTTAAAGCATTTATTCCATTCCGAATCAGGTATCTTTAAAGCATGATTTTTGAACGCTTCAATAGCTTCTTCAGGCGATGAAAATCGTTAACCACGCAGTTTATTCTTCACGGATGGGGACAAAAAGAAGTCATTGGGCATCAAATCAGGACTGAACCGTAGATGATCCATCAAATCGATGTTCTGAGTGCTCAAATAGTCTCCTGTTTGAGCCGATGTGTGAGAGGTCGCATTGTCATGATGAAGAGCAATCCGGCGTCTCTTGTTTATTTTCCATATTTTACCGAAGACTTCTGGCAAACAAATGGTTGTGCATTAATCAGAATTTACTGTCCTACGATCATCTAGAGGCACTGTTGCAATATAACCAGTTTGCCCGAAGAAACAGACCACCACTTTCTTTGAAGTGCTTCGTGCGCGAACAACTTTTGTTGAATTTGGTTCATCTTGGACCACCCATACAGTCGACTGCTGCTTACTTTCGGGCTCATACGAATGTATCCATAATTCGTCACCTGTCACGACTTTATAAACGTCTTTCGAATCACCGCAATTTAATTTCTTAAGCATTTCTTTGCACCAATCGACACGAGCGATTGTCAAATTGTGTGAGATCTAACGCGAATATAACTTTTGCACAGCTAAATGTTCATGTAAAATCGCATATATGCCGGTGGAACTAAAGCTTAGGGAGGCCTCAGTCTCACAATAGGTGACATGACGATCTTGCTTAATCATTTCACACACAGCATCTATGTTTTCTGCCACAAGAGCCGATTTTGAACAGCGAATTACGACTGCGATTGAATTTACTAAACCAGCGATACATGGTGGTTTTTGATGAAGCTTCATTGCCAAAAGCCAAATTAAGTCGACTGATAAACTCTTGTTGTGATAATCAACAACGAAAATCGACAAAATCATCGCACGAAAATGTTCACCATTCAGTTCCATTTTTTTGCCGAGTTGAAACTTTCAACTATATATAAAATAAACAAATGACCGTGCGACAAAATGTTCTGAGTACGTATATCGATAAAAATGTCAATCTTTACGATGGAACCGTCAGATGGACTCACATGACAATAGTGTTGCCAATTCCTGAAATATAAATAGTGACTCTCGTATCATCACGAACATCCTAAGACTATACCTAGTAGTTACATTGATTGCTGGGAAAAAGTTTTCTGTGATATATAATTAAACGGATCTCTGAAGTAAAAAGTTATAGTCCAGGAGAACAATCCACATCGACACTAAGACGAAATAATCATGGTGATAATGGGCTTGCTGTGCATGTTATGAGGTCAGCAAAAGGCAGTATTATAATGTGATAAAACTAAATTAATTTATTAGACACATACTCTATTAGACACGATCAGCACTATCAATAATTATTTACTTATATTATATAGGACTACAGAACAAGTCCATAGACTTCTAAACCAAATAAACACTGATCTAAATGCCAAAAGATATTGTTCGGCTGGTTTTATAGACATATCTCAGGCTTTTAACAAACTATGGCATACGGGCTTGCAGGTTAAACTAAAGAAACTTCTCCCTCATCCGGACTATCAGTTACTAAAATCGTATCTCACTGATAGAAATTTTATTGAAAATCAAAGCGATGAACATACCGAATTAAATCCCATATATTCAGGAGTTCCGCAATGGTACTGGGTCCAGTACTGTATCTTCTGTATACGGCCGATCTACCCATCACAAAAATAACTACTGTGGCAACATACGCAGAAGATACAGCAATCTTAGTTTCCCATGAAGATCCAGTCACAGCATTAATAAACCTACAAACCTACCTGGAGCAAATACAATTATGGTTGAAGACATGGAGCATTAAAGCCAATGAAACAAAATCTATGCATGTAACGTTTACCCTGCGTAGAAAAACATGCCCACCAGTGAATATCAATCATCCTCAACTCCCCCAAGCAGAGCATGTTAAATATCTTGGTATGCACTTAGATCGACGCCTAACCTAGAGGAAGCACATACTCTCTAAACGGAAAAAACTTGGACTTAAATTGTATCAAATGTATTGGCTCATCGGGCGCAAATCCAAGTTATCATTAGATAACAAGGTATTGCTGCATGAGTCTATACTCAAGCCCATTTGGTCATATAGAATCCAACTATGGGGTACCGCTAGCAAATCTAATATATTCATCATACCACGGTTCCAAAATAAAGTGTTGTGTCCCATTGTTCATGCTCCGTACTATATTTCAAATAAAGTGATACAACGCGATATTCCTCTAGAACCTATAACGAGTGTAATTAAACGTGTTTGTATGAAGTATTTCGAAAGAGTGTTAGTGCATCCCAATGCACTCACTAATCAGCTAAATATGCGACGTGATAGTGCGTAGACTAAAACTTTTATCACCACCTGATCTGATTACTGGACATATGCAGACTTTAGAATAAGCTTTAGAATAAGACTACTTGTTTAAGATAATTAAGATAATATTTTATACAGAAGATTGCTTAATGAAGTGATTTTCTACATGCCATGTATACATAATCTAGACATAAGAAATACTTATTGTCAATAGGGCATATTGTGAAATCACGAGGAGTATGAACGACTGACTTATATTTCCATATGTAATGTAAGAGCCCTCTCCGAATAAATTTTATAACAGGTCAATTGATATTGGTCCCCGGCCTACCATGGTATTTTTGCCTGGCCCATACAACTTATTACTTCATCCATGAATGATACTTTCTTTACTATATTTCTGATGTCAAGGATTCTGACTCCGGTTGCTCTAAATGGATACCATGGATACTCCTTTTATAATAGTAGGGGACCCAGTTGAGTTCAGTTGTCAATATTTTTTTAGAACTGCTATGGTTCTATAATGCGAATTATATTATGAAAATACTTAGAAATTATGTTATAACCCGCTTAATGATCTGTATTAACCAATATAGCGCTACCATCAGCAAAAATCAAATCGATCAAGAATTGCCTACTTTAAAATATATCGGCCCATAAATAAAAATCCCATAAATATATCAGCTATTAAAAAACTGTGGAGAGAAGACATCTCCTGTAGGATACCGGCTAAGATATCAAGTAAATCTAATAGATTGTTTTATACTAGCACACTGATGGTACTTTCACAAGATGCCTAAAATTTTAATAGAACATATTTAATTTTACTACCCAAATTCAATGTCAAGGGTCAGTGTGTAAGCCGAAAACACAACGAAATTGTTTAAATAACTACTATCTCATACAGTTATAAGCTCTGTAATCAATTTTAAATAAGAATTTCTTTGAGTTTTTGAAAAGTTACAGAGATTTGTTAAATCGCAATCGACATGCAATCAAGACAACTATCCAATTTTTTTTATATTTAACATTTTTTTATGAATTATAACATAATACTCATCACTCAGTAACTCCAAAGTCTAATAACAAAGAAACTATTCAACTACATTCATCCAGATTCTTCCAGTTTCTATTTCAAGACCAACATAATCCAAGGCCATTTATTTCATTTAAAAATTTCCCTTTGCTTTCAAATTAGAATTTCGATTTAGAAAAACGTTCAATTTCACAATATTTTTCAAATAGTATGGTGTCATAAAATGTTGGGATACCTTTTATAAACTAGTTTATATTGTAAACCTTTAAGTTATCATATACTTAATAATATATTACTAGTAACTATGATGTATATTTAATATCTTAAATAAATTAACATTTAAAAAAATCTGTTCATCTTATTGGAAGCAGCAATAATTAGTAGTTCCCCATACGGGGATTCACTTTTAACTATATGAAAGACAGAAGAAAGTACCATACGTACGTGAGACATATATAAACCTACGCGCTCACTTGTTTGATTATCAGTTCCACTGCTTTCTTCGTTCCATGTAGCAACTAATAAATTAACCAAAAATCATGAAGTTTCTTCCTGTCTTTGTTTTCGTTATTTTAGTTGTTGCAACTATATTCGGCAATGCAGAAGCCAAACCCGGTTGGTTGAAAAAACAACTTAAATCTGTGGTAAGTATTTTATTCATTGTTTATTAAAATAAGAACTAATACATGGTTTGTATGTACAGGAAAAAGGTGTTCGTAGAGTGCGAGACAGAGCTCAAGAAAATCTGCCACTGGTTGCTGGTTATGTTGGAGTAGCTGCTCAGGCTGGATTAGTCCCAGGAAAATAAGAACATCTATGGACTTTTTATTTCAATAGTGGCCATGATTTTAATCTCTCTGTGATCTTATTTACTTAATTTATTACTATTCTAAATAAAAATACTTATTTTATGTAGAATATTTTATTTCATAAACTTTTTATTATTACTTTCTAAGCAGTTAATACTGATAGCTATGTTATTGTAAGAAGGATATTTTATTATATTGCTATATAATAGTGTTATCATCTTGTAATTTATTAATTTTTTTATACTTATATTAAAATGTAATACTTGAATTCGTGCAGTTCTGCGTCGATTTTTGCTGTACGAATAGGAATTGTACAAATAAAAGTGTCATGAATTGTTTTTCAACAACTAAATCTATGATTGTTGCAGATATAATAAAAGAATCAGCATTATAGTAATGAATAGAGCACAAATAATACTACAAATACAATTTATTAATATTTCAGAAAAAATACAATTAAACAATTAAGGTTTTGAAGCGATATCAAGAACCAAATGCATGGTATACGACATAGAATAGCTATTCTACGTATGTCATTAAAATACGGATATCTTTAAGTTAGTCTTTAAAAATTTGGAAGAATAAAACAATATAATTTAGTCATAATCTTATATAGGTAACTAGCTACAAATACATTAGAAAAATTTTCTACATCTGTGTTAAGATATCAAAATGCATATATGAGAAAAAGTTATTAATTATACATTTTATCCACTAGAAATACAACGTGGGGCAAAAGTCCCGCTGCCATTTCAATTGCCTATAATTTTACTCAAAGGAAAGATAAGTAACTTTGGTTTTCATAAAAAGTTTATTTGGTGTTTACGTTTTTTTTTATTTTGATGGAAAAATTATATCTGCTAAATGGTGACCGCGATTCGCTATAGAACTTTCGACTCTTTCATTTTCCATGACATGCTGCAACATCTGAAGCTGAATTTCTTAAATTTCGTAACGAATATTCTCTTTAAAATGTTGAGTCGTTTGGGACTTATTCACATAAACCTTTGTTTTAAAAAAAATCACCACTTTGCAAAATTAGTATTCGTGGAAAAACGTCATTCAATAATTGAATTGTTGAACGAGCTGTGTGTGCTGTGGCCCCATCTTGCTGAAGCCGCATGTCCTCTAATCCTTGCTCTTCCATTTCAGGTACAAGAGAATTTCGAATCATGTCTTGGTACCGTTCAGCTGTAACAGTAATTGCAATACCTTTGTCATTTTCAAAAAAATAGGGACCAATGATGTTTCCAGCATAAATACCACACAATACAGTTGTTTTTACTGGATAAAATGATGTTTCGTGAATTAATTGAGGATTCTGTGATTCTCAAAACCGAGTGATCTGTTCATTGACGTAGCCACTGAGAAGAAAATGGGCTTCATCGCTCATTATCAATTTAGACGAAATATTTTCAATTTCACCAGACAGCCTTAAGATTGCATTACTGTACTCAACTCGTTGATCAGAATCTCTCGGCAGCAATTTTTGGACTAATTGAATTTTGTATGGGAACATTTTAAAATCAGTTTTAAAAATTCGCCTTCATCTGCGTGCAGAAATGTGTAACTGGGAAGACTGGGTATAACTGGGTGGCACTAGAGCCACATTTTCAGCGTTACGAGACGTCCGTTGTCTTCTAGAACGAGGCATGTCTGCAGTCTTGCCGTACTGTCGAAAATTCGCATGTAAACGTTAAATTAAATAATGGTTTACATGATAAATGGTTTTCTGAGGCACTGGACGATTGGAGTATTTTTGACGCAATTTCCGCGAAGTGGTAATAATGGAACGATTATTTTCTATAAATATTGTCACTATTTCTGCTCGTTCTTGTGGCGTATATTTATCCATAATACAATTTGGACGCCTACACCACACAATGGTTAAAACGAAACTGATCAAAACGTCACATAACCAAGATGGCGCGCAATAAAAAAGGCAGCGGGACTTTTGCTCCAACTGTTCAATA
This sequence comes from Rhynchophorus ferrugineus, assembly GCF_030347505.1. NCBI lineage: Eukaryota > Metazoa > Arthropoda > Insecta > Coleoptera > Curculionidae > Rhynchophorus > Rhynchophorus ferrugineus. The sequence goes on from NW_027472581.1 coordinate 69,831,666, forward strand.
TTATTTTCAAAGGATTTACAATGAATTAAAACCAATATTTGTATTCGTATAAATCGTATTGTTTGGTTGTTTTTCATTCTAATTCTAATCCTGAATAGGGTTATATCTTATATGAAAAAGCACATTGTACTTACATGGCTTTGGTGGTGCTTCTTATCGACATTTTTTTATCAATATTCTGCTTCAATAGATAGTACCGGCGAGTTTGTTAGTTTAGACATTTTGCTTAATGGTAGAACATTGTGAATTATGTTAAAACATACATGAATAGCTGGTGCGTGTTAATTACTACAATTCTTTATTAATTATACATTATTTTGAAATTAAATGATACAACGTATCAAATTCAAAATTCTGTATAATACAGAAAATGTTCCATTTTTAAATGTTTATTTCATAAGTACACATATCTCTACTATCTATTTTGTTTAATATTTGTTTAATTAAAGACCACAGGGTATAAAAATATGTTCAGAATGTTCTAACATTGTAGGTCCGTAAATTAAACAATATTTTGTGAGATGCATTTTAAAAATAACAAATTCAGTGGGGATGTCTTACTTATGCAACTAAAATAATAAAACTGAATTAGGTGTTAATGAAATAAATATCAACAATACCGAAACATTATTAGTTTTTCAAAAAAATGGTGAAAGCGTGGTAGATAATCGTACCATTTTCAATACATATTATAATCACATAAAAATATAAAATTATATTATTAGCAAATAGATATTTACTACTCATATTAAATAAATCAACATTCAAAGAAATGTATTCGTTTAATTAGAAGCATCAAAATTTAGTCGTTCCCCATACGGGGATTCACTTTTAACTATAAACAAGATCAAATAATCAAAGAAAGTACCATACGTATGCGAGACGTATATAAACCTACGCACTCGCTTGTATAATCAATAATTCTGCTGCTTTCTTCGATCCGCGCGGAGACTAATACATTAAACAACATCATGAAGTTCCTTCCTATTTTTGTATTGATTCTTTTAGTTGTTGCAACTATATTCGGCAATGCAGAAGCCAAGCCCGGTTGGTTGAAGAAACAACTTAAATCTGTGGTAAGTATTTTATTAATTGTTTATTAAAATAAAAACTAATACATTTTTTTTTGTTTAGGAAAAAAGTGTTCGTAGAGTAAGAGATAGGGCTCAAGAAAATCTGCCATTAGTTGCTGGTTATGTTGGAGTAGCCGCACAGGCTGGATTAGTCCCAGGAAAATAAGAACATTTATGTACTTTTTTAAATAGTGGCCATGTACTTAATTTTTCTGTGATCGTATTTACTTAATGTATAACTAATCTAAATAAAACTATTTATTTTGCACAACATACTTTGTTTCTTGGCTCTTTATTATGAATTCCTTAGTACTTAGTACTTCCTTCCATGTTATTGTAAAAAGGAATTATATTATTATATTTTCATATAATCATTTTAGCCTATTGTAACTTATTAATTCTCTATTTATTATCTGCATTACTGTACGAATATTATTTTGAAACAATATTAAGAGCCATGTTATTGGTTAGTATTCGACATATTACTATTATACACATGCCATCAAAATAGCACTCGCTTGAATTTAATCTTAACCAAATAACTTGAATCAAGAAAGGTACAATTTTTAGGTAAAGTTAACCAGAAGACATACTTTATGTAAATGTATATGTTTTATGGAAATGAAAATCTAGAGATATAACTACAAAACATAAAAAATAGTTATAAAGATATAAAGAGGTCTTGAATTATTGGTATTTTGCATTATTATGTTTATTAATATTTATACATCATTTTAATGCCCGAACTATGGGTTATTTCTTAAGGAATTAAAATGAATTAACACAAAAATTTATATTAACTTAATTAACTTAACTTCTTGAAACATGCAGTATAAAGTATATGGTTATATAAAATATGTTACGAAAATGTACATCGGATGTCTCAGCCTCCTCGACTTTGCTTACAAATTCTGTATTGAAATTTTTCATTGAAATTCTCTTTCAATAGACAGGCGGCTACGAATTTGTTGGTATAGACCTTTTACATAATAGTGGCACATTGTGAATGCAGTAACACAAATATTTATCAGCTACCACTGATTGATAAAAATCCGTTTTTAATTATACATTGGTTTTAAATTTAATGATTCGGAATTTCTGGCTTAATCTATTTAAATAATTATTAGATACATTCTCATCTACGCCAGATAGGCACGTTGTTTTTTTAATTATATTTGAGAGTGTCTTTTTATCAACTAGAGTTTACTTGGACTGGATCTATTACATAACGTGGGCTCCAAACTACGGTTCTCGGCATTAAGCCTAGCGACTAGCGACTGACCAACTTGTAGACCATCCCAGAAGACATCCGGTCTTGGTTACTGACGTGAGGGGGATCATTTTCCTTGTCGGGTTTTACACAAGCATACAAAATGTTATTTTCCAACAGAATCAATTTTTCATGTCTAATGAGAATCGCATATATTTGATTCAAATTATTGCAGAGAACAGTTATACAAATATATTCATTCACAAAGCTGTAAGAGATTTTCTGAACCTTGTCAAAATTACCCAAACCTGGCTTGATAGTATACTGCATAACATAAAATTGACCAAGAAATATCTTCTTAAGTATATAAATGGGAGATCAGAAATCAGTATTTACACAACAAAATATTTACTTTTGCATGCATGAAAACTGCATGTAACAGTGACAATGTAGAGAAAATAGAGATTTTATATAGGCAATTCTATGATAAATGTAATATCTAGATGTCACTAATTTAAACTTATTACTTGTTTAAATCGCTATTCTAAAAGCCGCGAAAGCCTTTGATTGGTTCAGTCGTTCTATGGTACGTTTGTTGTTTATTTGTTTTGTGCACCTTTTTCAGAGTGTCTTATTTAGGGAAGATAATGGTTGTTTTTTTATATGGTTTAGTGGTTAAACTGTTAGTCATCAGTTCATTAGTATAATATTAGTCGGTAGTAAAATATAAGTAAATTCATTGTCGATCCAGGAAGTGTTTTGTAACCGGATGCACAGATAGTAAAGAACCACAGCATCGTTTTCCTTCCAAGAAGTTGATAATATTAAAAATCCCAAACTGACTGGATTAAGCATAAATGAAATGTATGATCGTTACCGCCCGTAAATTGCCGCTTTTGCTTTCGTAAATTGGAGTAAGTTTGTTCATATTAATAATCATTTGAATATTTATTTTTTAATTCCAGATATTAATCCCTTTCCCGAATATGCTATGCAAACAGGAAATATTATTTTATTATTGCATCAATTATTTGACTATTACCATGACTAAACGATTTTAGAGAGGATTAACCGTAAGTTCGATAGACAAGGAATTTTGGTACAAAGCTACTTAAATAATATAAAATTTTATCACCAAACTAAAATGGGTCATCATTTTAAAATTGAATAAAAACTTTAAGGGGGTTCGTTCCTTTGAAGAAATATACCTAGAGTAAGTATCCGAATAAATTATTTGGAACTATCAAAGCTAATTTTATAATATATATTATACTAATTTTAACTATAAACAAGATCAAAAAATCTAAGAAACTATCACGCAATGTGTGATAACGTATACAAATCGACATCCTCGCTCCTATAATGATCAATTGCTTTCTTTAATATGTGCCGAGACTATTACAATAACCAGCGAATAAAGGTCCTACGTATTTTTGCATTGCTTCTATTGGTTGTTGCAACTATATTCGGCAGTCCAGAAGCCAAGCTCGGGTGGTTGAAGAAACGGTTTAAATCTTCAGCTCAGCTAGCTCAGAGTAGCTAAGCCAGAGAGAATTAAGATCATTTATGTGCGTTTTAAAAAATAGAAGCCATGTTTTGAATGTATTTATGAATAGTAATAAATTATGTATATAAAAATTTATTTGTTACTATTCTAAAATAAAATAATTATTTTTACATCATATTTGATTTCCTATCCCCTTCATTATGACTTAATTAGTACTTAATATTTCCTTCTATGTTATTTGATGAAAGGAAATATAGTATATTGTTATATAATCATTTTATCTATGGGAACTTTACGGTAATATGATATTATGGTAATTTATTAGCAGTTGATTTATTAAGTTTAATTAAGTGTCGTCTATTCTCTTTAAACAATTGAAAATACTGTTATAAATAATATGAAAATATGCCGTATTTCATATATAAACCAATCATAATTGTTTTTAATTATTTTTATATTTTAACATCATACAAATAATTAATATACTCAAAAATAATAAACACAATATTAAGAAAAGCACATTGTAATCCACTTGTTAAAGATAGAATAATGATGCACATATAGGCCATTAAATCAACAACAGCATGAATTTAATCTTAATAAACCATCAAATCAGTAATCAATAACTCAAGTCAATAGAACAAGTTAATTCGCCAATAAGTTATATAGCTGAAAATTACTAAAATTAAAATAAAGTATTCAATGACCACAAAAACGTCCATACCAAAGGAATGTCAGAAACATGATTAGTCATAAAAAAACAACAATATATTGTTATTACAAATATTACATAAACATACACTTTTATCCTATTATCTAACAATCTAACTCAAAGGTATAGAAGGAAAAAGTGAAACAAAATATTTTCTAGTTTTCTTTTTTTTTGTTCTAGGTTTTCAAAAGAGAAAATGAGTTCAACAACTGTTTTGAAAATTAAGCCAAACGATCATAAATATTTAAAATAAAATAATTTTAGTTAAAATCGTATATTTTTTTATATTTTATTAAATTAATTTAATTAATATATATGATCCACTGAATAATAAATAACTATATTTTATAACGATTCTTCTAAATACTACGCAACTAAATTAAATTTATAAATTCTGGGAAATTAACATATCTTATCGAACGGCAATTTACAATATATGGTGAAAAATCAAGGCAACGAAAGCGTAATAGATTACGAGAAATAATTAAAAAATTTCACTAGATAATATTATAACAAATTGTATTGAATACGAGTACATCCGAACAACATAAACAATTGATGTTGCAACTGCATTTATTATTACAGCCTGTCGTTGATCTTTCTAGCATTTTGCCTTTATGCTTTGTTTGATTCCCTAATAGACATAGTTCATTGAATACGCCGAAGCTTTGCCATAAGGACCCTACTTTTTGTGCCCTTGTACCAAGTAGTGGCTAATTTTGGAGAATCATAGTCGGAATTCGGTTAGGTTTGATAATTTTCGCCTGATTTTGAGGCGCCTGAAGGAATCGAGAGGCAGAATCCAACAGAATACAATAACGACGTAATTAACGAAGGTAATTTTTGGATTAGCGAATGCGCATCGACTATATTGCTTTTTTTCTCGTTTCATCAGATTACTGTTCATCAGATGAAAACAATAAAAAATCTAGAATATTTAGATTTTGCGATGCATTAATAACTGTGTAACAATAATATTTAAACTATAGTAGTATTCCTGCAATTAATATTAAAATATGGAAGAATAACAGCATCAATTTTGTTTTAATGAAAATATTAACTGAAAAATTTGTAACAAAATATTTTCAATGATATCAAATAGAATCAACATATGTTCAACATTTCAACGAAAATTTCACTAAATTCAAATTTCGATTTTCCACTTCAAAATTGTTTAAAATAGCTGCATATATCAAAATTATGAAAAAGAAGAAAAAAAGAAGAATGTCTTTTTTTTTGTCAACTGTACAAAAAGTAATACTAAAGGTAAAGGTAACGTTTAAACACATTTTATTGTAATTGGCCATCTATTCATTTTAGATTAATAAATGTACAATACGTCAACCAAAATCTAGATAGTTAGTTCAATAGTCCATTAAAAATTTAGTTACTGATTAAATATAGACATTTACTTTAATGATGATATATTTTAATAACAATGTAATATTTTATAGGTGAACTGTTACTAGAATTTGTTGTAGGAAAGCTGAAGAAAAGAAATTAGAATAAGAGAAAAAAATCGATAAAATTTTGCAGAATGAAAGAATATTTGAGGACGATACTTTGAAAAAATCTAATTGACTATTCTGACAAGTTGACCTGAATCCAATAATCATCAAAACATATAAAATTAATCATCAGTGACACCCTAATGATATAATTACTACTTTGAAACAAACAAGCAAAACAGAATATATTTTTAAAAAGTGCATAGGTAAATAAGTTATTATTTTATAAAAATAATGATGTATTGACTGGAAACTTTTTTCAGGTGAAAAGTATGATGATCTGCAAGATCTATATTTTGCTATGAGATGAAATAAATACGGTTTCTGGACTTATAAATAATATATAACATATAAATATATAATATATAAATATATAATATATAAATATAGTATATATAAATAAAATAATATCTAATTTTAATGTAAATCTAATTCGTGGATTTTCCAACAAAATCAATTTTTCATGTCTAATATGAGAAGCGCATATATTTGATTCAAATTATTGCAAAGAACAGTTATACAAATACATTAATTCACAAAGCTGTAAGAGATTTTCTGAACCTTGTCAAAATTGCCCAAACCTGGTTTGATATTATACTGCATAACATAAAATTGACCAAGAAATATCTTCTTAAGGATATAAAAGGGAGATCAGAAATCAGTAGTTAGACAACAAAATATTTACTTTCGCATGCATAAAAACTGCATGTAACAGTGACAATGCAGAGAAAGTAGAGATTCTATATAGGCAATTCTATGATAAATGTAATATCTAGATATCACTACTTTAAACTTATTACTTGTTTAAATCGCTATACTAAAAGCCGCGAAAACCTTTGAAAACCGAAAAAAAAATCTAATTGACTATTCTGACGAGTTGACCTGAATCCAATAATCAAAACATATAAAATTAATCATCAATGACACCCTAATGATCTAATCACTACTCTGAAACAAACAAGGGAAAAAGAATATATTTTTAAAAAGTGCATAGGTAAATAAGTTATTATTTTATAAAAATAATGATGTATTGACTGGAAACTTCTTTCAGGTGAAAAGTATCATGATCTGCAAAATCTATATTTTGCTATGAGATGAAATAAATACGGTTTCTGGACTTAATATTTAACTAAATGTTTCCCAATTTTTGTTTACCCGACAACAAATTTAACTACAACACTTGCAAATATTAAATTGTGCATATAATTCCATAGTTAAATACTACATTTACTGATATATATTTGGCTTTTGAACGGTAGTAGTCAATTTAAATTATTTCATAAGATATTAATGATATGCTTTTCATATTACTATCTTTGCTAAACTTTAAAAGAGTACCTATCACTTTAAGAAGTATTAGCACTTCTGTTACTATCGTAACATATGTTTAACTATGGCTTTTTAATCTCACGAGGCTAAATTTCTCCATCGCGAAGCGATATTGAGAAAAAAATAACCACACTATTTTGTAACAACAGTTACAAAACAAGAAATATGCGCAAAGTATGTCAGAAAAGCGCATGTTCCCTTTGGCTCTATTAGCTCAAATAAATGAAAATACGCCTATGCTAAACCGAAAATTCTGATTACTGTACGATGAATCCTACAAACTAGAGTGGCTATTTTGGGTTTGACTACACCACTAAGTGAGAGACCTGTTTTTTTTAAAGTTAAGTCCATTTCTTGCACTATTCATATTTTGATTATAAGCAGTAGGCAGTAACGGATCGATTTTTGAGTATCATCAAATAAATAACTCAATGCCCTTTATGTAAGCATACCTCATCAATATCACAGCTTTTAGTGTAATATAGTAAAAATTCATAAGAATATATTACAGAATATATTAAAGGTTAAGAGGCATTCATAACTCCAGGCAAGTATAGAAATAAATTATTTTTATTCGGTTAGTATGAAATTGATGGAAAAGCGAAAGGAATATGAAATAGAATACATAAAACACATATCGAACATAAAAATGACTTGGGTAAGATATTTCTATTAAAATCAATTAAAAATATGATTGCAGTAAGTTGGCTGCAGCTATCGTACCAGTGAATGCTATATTGGATGAAATCCGAAATAATCTAAGCAGTGAAAATTTTAAAAAACTAGATTTATTGACTTATAAGTGTTAAAACGTGAGTAAATGAGGTCAAAAATACAGGATGTGCATTTTTATATAAACCACAATCTCAATTTCTGGATTGGATACCGCCTTAAAGGAAGAATATTTTAAGTTAATCATAATATATATAGAAGATGGATAGGATTATAGGATGTAACAAAGCAAAAGAGAACTTGAGTCTCAATGGGGATAAATATTAGGATAATTTGTAAATTCAAGTTATTTTATTTCATTTATATTATATTCATTCAATGTACCTATAATTTTCAAGAACTGACTAATAGGAATAGCAAAAGTCTACTTGGTCAATTATTATGATTATTATGTATTATATATTACAAAGAAAAATTAGTGAGAATACTGAAAAAGAGAATACTTCGAATAAATTAAACATTTCCATAGCACTATTTGTTATCCAATTGTATTAAGATTCTATCCTAAAATTCCACAATATTTTTATATACGTGTACTGTGCACTTTGTCACCTATTTAATTTTCTTTCCCAGTTCCATGCAGTGAAATTACTAATTTATTTCTTATACACTTCCTTCATTTGATGAGCTAAAAGTATATCATTGTAATCACCTACATCAGTGCAGTCTACCATGATATCAACTTGACTGATCGCTCAGATACAAAACCTGTAAGAACTAGTAAAAAAACAAGTAAATGCATCTCCGCTAGGTATGCAAATAATTAATATTTTCCTTTATGTATTAATGAAACCATTTGCGGATCTCAAAGATGTTTAAAGTTACACTTTTTCAAATTTAGATCAAAGACGATTAATTTTTCAATTTCTTATTATAATATTTATAATAATTTCTTATAATTTTTCACTGACATTTCAAACTGGAGATCGAGTGATACAGAACGATATTCCTTTCAGAATTCACAAGGAATATAATTCACACTGTTTGTGTTAAGTACTTTGAAAGAGTATTAGTGTACCTCAATATGCTTACTAATTAGTTAAATGTTCATCATGATGATATACGTAGGTTAAAACACTTAACGCCATCCGATTTGATTATTAGACAACCATAGGATTTAATTTATGACAACTAAATATAATGAATATTTAGAATAAAATATTTTGCACATGTTAAGGTATCCTATAGTTATCATTAGTTAGTGCCCACTATGGAATAATAAAAAACATAACTTAAAAAATTATATTTTTTTTTGAATCGTGACCTTGATTTTAATGATGGTGTAATCCATGGCAAATTAATTTATTGAGATTACTAGGAACGAAAAAAGGATTAAGTATTATTAAATATTAATTACTGGGATGGCTATTGACACTTTAATGATAAAAGAAACACCAACTTATATAGAGAATGATGATTTGGAAGAAGGAATTTTTACCTAAAAAATGTTTCGTCCGCCAGTTTCCCTTTGAAAAGGCTGAGCTGAGATCCCAAAGTATATGGACATCCTCCTTCTTCATAATAATATTGGGGCTTATATATCTGCCTTGCTTCGAGTACCCTTTCTTGCATTGAAGGTATTCATTCATTGTGCGACTATTTTCCTATCCACATATCCCCTGCTTTTTCATTTTCATATCCACCCCATACATAATAGTATAAGCATAGCTGCAATAAAGCATGCAGCTTCCCTCTCAATTCCACAACATCAGTCTCATCCTTCACATAATCCTATTCCTTGATGGAGTGAGCATGGTACCCAAGTGATCAAAGAGAGGAAAGGGGTGCTATCGCGCTTTAGGTCCTCTCCAATATTAGAAAATTTAACTGTCTTCAAACACAACGGTGCCTTGGCTAGAAAGACCATTGACAACGCCAAATCGGGCTCCTGGTCAACTTTCCCCAAAAGCCTCATCCATAGTTTCTCTTCAAGAGAATTTTGGAACAGGGTTGGAAAACTCAAACGTCGCTCCTCCAACTCTATCACTGGCCTGTATTCTAAAGGCACTTGGTATTCCGATCCATCCGTTATCCAAAATCGTTTCTGATGAGCTTTTTTCCTCAGTCTCAAGAAATAACTTTCATAGTACCTCCTAATAATACTAATGTAATGTACCTCTAATGTAAAATTCATCAATTTCCCATTCTCTTTCGCAGAACTTTCTATCCATTCCCTCCCCCCCGATAGCGAACCTTTCATTCCAAATCCTTACCCTCCTGCTAAATATTTATAATGAAATTTGGTCACTTTATTCCTTTCCACCATGAAATAAGAACAAACCTCGGACTCGGACTCATGCTACCGTTCCATTTCCCTCACAGATGATTTCTGAAAGGTGTTTGAGCATATGATCCTCAACCGCCTGCCCTGGTTCCTTGAAACCCATTCATTATCATTGGACTTACAAAATGAATTTGATGGAGTTATTAGGTCTCTGATTATCAACAATTTACTTCGGACTCATGGGTAACATCCTAGACTTTTTCAAGAACTTCCTTAGTAACAGATTATTGAAGGTTTTCTCTCTCACACCTACCTTGTCTCGATTGGAGTCCGTCAGCGTTTAGTTCTAAGTCCCTGTCCCTATTTATAATTGCCCTGGATTCAATAACCAAATGTCTCGATTCCTAGCTCACCTATCGATTTTTTGCGGCCGACTTAGTATTGCTTGGTCAATCCCCCAAATTTTGGCGAAAGGCTCCTTCTTACCTACTTAACCGGCTTTCTTTCTGGTCCTTCTTCACAGAATTCCTTATCTTCCCTTCAAAGTCCTCTTTAATCCGCTCTTTTCGGAGGCGTAAGTATACCCGCATCCTTTCCCTCTCTTTCAATAACACTCCAATACCAACTGTTGACCGTATAGAGTTCTTGCGAGTCATTATGGATAGCCGGCAACCCTGGAAGAATCACATAAACGATCTCAAAACTCGCTGCTCCAAAGACACGTAATATAGGTGCAGACCAGGCAACCATACTGAAAATATAATTCTCTACAATCTTTCAGACTATACTATGGCTCTCTCCTATTAGCCGCTGCTGTTTTAGCCAAATTACGCAAAATTGGTTGATGGTATTCATTATTTGGGAGCTCGTGAAGTATTACATCCATTCACCTCTTTCTTATCAGAGAGACTTTCTTCTTCCCTATCCTGGGTCATTTTATCTCTAACTACTCCACCCGGACCTCTCATATAATTGCTGGTCTTCTTTCCGGAAGTTGGCTTGCTCTCTCTCCTCCTTATCTACTACCCCAATTTCCCCCCTTAGACCTTCGTTACCCCCTTTACAAACACTCCAAACATTGTTCTTACCTTATACGGTCCAAGTTCTGGAAACTTCTCTACTCTTTCCCTGACCGGTAATACATATAAACGCATGACTGAAAATCTCCCAGTGGACTAGAATTAAAATTAAATGTTTCTTCTGTCTTAACATTTCTTCCCTTCGTCACCATGCTGTAGGCAGAAATTGGGTCATTATCGTTTATCGCACCGTCACTTGATATTACCTCAGTCTACCACATACTGGGCGACTATCTACAACTCACTCAGAGCTACGCATGGGTTGCACAACTTTAGGAATTTTTTGATAAGAAAAAACAAACAGACTCATCGGATTTCCATAAGAAATCGATTATCTTCCTAGAGTCTAGCCTCTGCTGAGAGGATTATCGCTGACCAAATCACCATTATCACTTCGATATGGGTGCTACAGGGCGTTCCGGATGGAGTCTCTGCTTTGTCATTGGTTCTATTTGTTGACTTAAATTTGGTTGGTCCGTTACCCATTTTTAATTGTACGTACACTATTTATACCTTTAGTCCCCCCCCCTGTTGTGTGTTAATAATTTTATTTCATTTGTTATTTTATAAATACACTCCAGATATCTCCACGCCCCTTTATGTCAAACCGCATTGTATTCAATAAGTTTTCGATCTAGATCTGCTTCTTCTCATTTTAACTGTTAGAATATTCGTTAAGCATAATCTGTTAGTCTGCCTTAATAAGAGAAAATTATTCTCTCAAAAGTGTATAAATTATGCCATAGTTTTATCATATACCACATGCACGCAATCAAAATATCAATTCTCATATATAAGTACGACTTTACTTTACAACTTTTGTAAATCCAATCCAGGTGAAGTGAAAATTATGAATAAAATATTTATAGTATATAATAGATATGAAACGGGTATTTCTTTTTGCGATAACTTCAATATAAAACAACCAAACGCAGTAAAATAAATAGCCATTTTAACTCAAGTCTGTAAAAAAACAACAATGAATATATTTTCAATAATTATGTTTATTCTGTTAGTTAGTTCCGCCATTTTTAATGGTGTTGAAGCTGGTTGGCTAAAGAAACAACTAAAAAGCGTAGTAAGTATGCAGAATTGTTTTAATAAATTGAAATTCAACTAATGGGAATATTTAGGAGAAAGCGGTTCGCAGATTTAGGGACAGAGCTCAGGAAAATCTACCTCTAATTGAAGGTTATGTCGGTGTTGCTGCACAGTCTGGATTGCTGCCAAGAAGATAAAAAAGTAATACAATTATATAATATAACATATTATATCCTATAATAAAGATAATATGATGAAAATGTAATTTAACAATATGGTATTATAAATAATTTCCGATCTTACCGATATTAATAATAACTTTTCGATCTAGATCTGCTTCCTCTCGTTTTAACTGTTAGAATATTCATTAAGCGTAATCTGTAGAGTTAATAAGAGAAAATTATTCTCTCAAAAGAGTATACATTATGCCATAGTTTTATCATATACCACATGCACGCAATCAAAATATCAATACTTATATATAAGTACGACTTTACTTTACAACTTTTGTAAATCCATTTCATTTAATATATATATATATATATATATATATATATATATATATATATATATATATATATATATATGTATATACAATTCATGGATAATCTCAAGTTGGCGATCGAGCTCAATCAGCAGTACATATAGACAAAATACAAATAAGGAAAACTTTGGGAGTTTACTAAGAAATGTATAAATGTAAAACCATTTAATAAAATATTTTATATCCTTATCTAGAACTTTTAAGCTTGTTAAGTTGATAAAGTTTAATTAAATTAATGCTTAAATTAAACAAACTTCTCACGCAACATCACTTCAGTTGCTAAAATATTTTGCAGATAGATATTTTATCACAAAACTAATATGTTAGTGTTTGTGTTAACCCAAAAGTTACTTTAAGAGGTGTTAGAGCAACCCAATGCCGTCTGATCTGATTAATTGACATTAGAGTAACATTTAAAGCTTGATAAGAGAGAGAGAGAGAGAGAGAGAGAGAGAGAGAGAGAGAGAGAGAGAGAGAGTATGATATTTTATAGCTATCATGTATATAACAATTATTATAGGTTATTACCCACTGTGAAATAAGTATTTTGTCGATTCACTAAAAGCAATAATAAGAAAAATAGGACTAAGAAAACTGTAACACAATAAATTGATTTAAAAAAACAGTGATCTTGATTTTAATGGCACTGTAACACCGAATAAATTGAATTATTTAAATTGCTCAGAACGATTGCTCAAATGATTAAATATTATTAATCACTGAAGCAGTCGTTTACATTTTAATGATAAACGAAAAACAAAGAAGTTGCACTAACTTGAGTCATATATACAGAGATTATCATCACCCTCATTATTATCTTTGATACAACCGCAGAGCAATAATTTAAATATCAATTATGAAATTTCGTTCGACAATTTTGCGGGTTTTGATAGTGGTTGCAAATATATTTTATAATGCAGAAGTTGATTTAAAATATTGTCATTATTATCATTTTCGTAAAACTATAAAAATTTATAATGATTTAATATAGAACACTATTTTCAGAGCACTCGCTACTAATATTGGTTACATTTTGGCAACACTTAATTTAACAGGTTGGACAGTACCATTTTGTTGCCATCTAACATCTATTCTAAATATAAACAAATTTTACTTGAAATAATTATTTAATGAAAAAGTTTCATATGAAAGTGCATAATCAAAAAACATGTTTTGTGCCATTAAGTATACTAAGGCGTGTTATATGTATCTGTTTTCTCTTGTTCAATGAACAAATTCAACTTTGTCTTTGTCTTCTTAATATTCTTGCTCGGTCTGAATTTTTTCCTTTCTTCTCAGTATCTCCTTGAACAGTTCATTCCAGGTTCTCTTAAGTTACCATCCGATCTTTCTCTTCCCCGTCTTTGCTTCAAGATTATTTTACCCAACAACTGAATTATCTCCTATATCTGCAATCTTCCAGTGAGTTTATAATTTTCTATATTTTATTTCTTATCCTGTCCATCTGTGTGACACTGACGGAAGGATAATTCTGACTGAAGACTCACTCTTCTAAATTATTTCATTTCTACTGATTGTACCTTACCAATACCTACATCTTACAACCGAGCGTTGAGGTTATTCTATATAATACGTTGTACGTATACTTATTTCTTCTGGCTCTACCATCACCATGATTTTCATTTTACAAATTTTATTCTCTTAGTGTCAAATTCCATAGATATACTGAGTTGAAATAAAACAATACAAACACACTTCTCATTCGGTCAAATTACCATTCACAATGTGTTTTAAATGACTAAAAATATTTAAGAAGACAAATTCCGTCTTAAACTCAATAAAGAAAGGTATGTCAGGAACATAAATATATCAATGTTTAAAAATATTGCATAATGTACATGTACGCATTATCTGACAAAGAATGCATTAAATTGAAATCAAATTAACGTAAACAGGCAATCAAAAATTTAACACTCAGTATTAGTATAGCCCCCATAATTTCGAATAGGAGCAATGCACAAAAACAGCAACTATCATTAACTACATCAAAAAAGAGTAATTAGAATATATTATAACAAAATAATATTATGTGCCATTATTCCAAAGCTATATACTTCACATATGACTTGTGTCATATTTCATATGACAACAAAATATTCTTTCAAAAAGTCCTTAGAATATAATTTAGGATGCCTCGAAGAAAACTTTAGAGAAAAATTGATTTTAAAAAGAATTACCTAATTTAGTACTAAGATGTTACTATAAGAAAATGTCTTCAACTGATTTGAAATATTTGAATGATGGAGATTGAAAATGAAGAATATTTTGTATAAAGATGATATATTTTATCATACTATTATAACTGTTATTTGTCATTGTATAATTTATTAATAGATATAATTTTACAATTTATTTTTGAGTTTCCATTATCCATATATTATCAATCCATAGTCAGCATTTGAAAACAGTGTATTACAACATGATCAACCAAAATTAATACAGGACTATTATTTTTATTTATCAAATCTTGCAACTACTGACGATCCTATGTCACATTTTCCTATATTTCTATATCAGATATTCTTCTTAATATCTCTCAATCTCGCCTGCAGAGAAATTACTTTTCTTCAGAAAGTTCGTTCACTCTTCGTGACACACTTATTAGAGTCATTGTAAACAATTAATTGGATCCGATTTTCAAATTCAATAAAATATTGCATGCCATTGTTAATATTCCGTACTATGTCTCTAACGAAGGGATACTGCCCGATATCCCTTTAAAGCCCATAAGGAATATACCTCTTACTAAGTATTACAATGTGCTTGCTAATTAGATAAATATGCAATATGATAGTACATAGATAAATAATTAGCGTCATCCGAACTAATTAATGGACATATATTGAGTTGGGTCATACTTTAGAGTAAGATTTAGCATAAGGTATTTAGCACATGTCATATATATAACAGTTGTCATAGGTTAATTACGACTGTGGAATATGTATTTTCTTTAATCACTAAAAGTAATAATACAAAAATGGAACTAGAAAAAATGGAAAACAATAATTTAATTTTAAAACAAGTGATCTTGATTATAAGGTACTGTAATATGGAACAAATAGAATTATTGAAAGTACCAAGAACGAAAAATGATATAATATTAACCAACTTGAGTCATACATATCGCAATTCTTTCACCACATCCATTATTATCATTGGTACAATAGCAGATAAATAATTTGATTAGCCATTAATAATTTTCTTTAAACAATTCTGTGTGTTTATATGGTGGTTGCTATTATATTTGATAATACGGAAGCCAAACCCTGTTGATTAAAGAATAGACTAAAATATGTAGTGAATATTGTCATTATCATAATTTTCATAAAACTTCATAAAATTTAAAAGTTATTAACTAAAATGTCGTCAATCTGATATTGGTTACATTTTGGAAACACTTAATTTAACAGGTGGGAATGTACCATCTGCTAGCTTATAACATTTGTATATATAACATATGTACATATAAATATAAAAAAATTTTGCTAGAATCATTTATTTGATGAAAAATTTCCGTAAAAAGTATATACTAAAAAACAAATCTTGTGCATCTAAATATACTAAGGTATATTATGAGTGTTTGTTATCTCTTGAGCAGTTCCTCCTAGTCATTCTCCGGTCTTTCTCTTATCCGTGCTTGATTCCCAAATTGTCTTTATATGAATTGTATCCACAATATGCTGTAATTATCCCCTCCAGCTTAACTGTCTCCTTTCTATGTACTCTTCTACTGATTCAATATTGAGGTATTTTTTGATATTTTTATTTCCTGTCTTATCCATGTTTGTTACAACCCAGACTATTCTGAAATATTTAATTTCTACAGCTTGTATCTTGCTTTTATCCCTCCTTGACTATATCCATCCATTGAATGTTGAATGAGTTGGTATATATATTATGTTGTATGCTTAACAAACTGCTTTTGTTGTGCTAAATATTTCTCTCTTGCCAATAATAGTACTATTTATTACGAACTTTTTCACACAATTTCTCTTTCTAGTTTCCATTACCTTCAATGTCTATAGCCATATTAAAAATGAATTAACTTGTTCTCTTCTTATATCTTCAATTTGGATATTTATTTTTCTTCACTCTCCTATCATTATGGCTTTCGTTTGGCTTTTGTTCATAATCATTTCGAACTCTTTTAGTATCCAATTCCATAAATATATCGAGTTAAAATGAGACAATCGACGATAGACACACTTGGCAAACTAAAAATTCACAAAATGTGTTCGAATGATCACAAATATTTAAAATTACAGATGACGTTTTGAACGTCAAAAAAGCCAATGTTATAAATAACAATGTATTATCAATGATCTAAATTATTGCATAAATATACAATTATCTGAGAATGAATTATAATTAATTCCAAACCGAAATCAAATTACCTCAAAATCGGTAGAAAGAAAAAATGAAAACCATACAAAGCAATCAGAGACCATCATTAACTACATCGAAAAACAATAACTAAAATATATTATAAATTACATAACATTACATAGCATTGCTCCAAAAAGATATACTTAATACCAAAATAGCAAGAAAATACCAAATATTAATTTAGTATTAAGATATTACTATAAAGAATGTTTTCAAGAGGATTATATCCTGAATGATAGGATTGGAACCATATTATGTAGTAAAAGGTGCGACAAAAGTCCCACTACCATTTTGATTGCACGCCATGTTGTTTATGTGACCTTTAGCTCAGTTCCCCTTAAATGACCAAGGTGTTGCTGTTACAGTTACTGCTGAACGGTACCAAGACATGATTCGAAATTTTCTTTTATCTGAAATGAAAGAATAAGGACTAGAGGACATGTTGTTTTAGCAAGATGGGGTCACAGCAAACATAGAAGTTTACTACGAAGTACTACGAAGACTAATTTCGCGAGGTGGCGGTTTAGTATGGCGAGCCAGATTTGCGGATTTAATAGCACCAGACATTTCCTTATGGGGCTTTTTAAAATTAAAAGTTCTTAATCATCCTCTTAATAATCAAAGGTCATCTTAAAGACAATACTTGTCACGAAATTGGAGAAATTCAACCTCAGATGTTGCAGGATGTCATGCCTTAAAAGGAGCCGAAAGTTGCATTGCCAATCGGGCACACTATTTAGTCGATATACTTTTGATAAAGAAATAAAAATTAAAGACCAAATAAACTATTTAGTAACTTTAATAATAAACTATTTATCAAACTTACGTGTTTTTCCTTTGAGCAAAATTATAAGCAAAATGGTAACGGGACTGTTGCCCCACGTTGTACATTAATAATAAGTCTAAATAGTATTACATACATATATTGTTACTAACGCAACGTTTCTTAGTTTTTGGAAAATAGAATTCAGCGTGTTAGGAACAAAGCTCAAGAAAATCTGCCAGTTGCTAATTATGGTTGTGCCGCTGCCCAGAGTAGTTTAATACCAGGAATATTATATGTTTCATTACCCTTTTATAATTGTCATTTGTCGTTATCTAATTTACTTATATATTTACTAATATATTTTCATAATTTATTTTTGGGTTTCCATTATTCAAATATCATCAACCCACAACCAGCTTTTAAGGACAGTATATGAAGAAAGGACTATACATTGTATGCAAAATTTATATTAACTAACTATTAACCAACGGATGCAAGCCTTCCTATATCAGATAATATTATTTCTCAATATCACTTAATCTCACCTTCATAAAATCGTCTTCAAACTTTAGATCATTTTCTATACCTAAAAAGTCAATTTTAGAAATAAGGAAATTGATTCACCTTTCGAGGCGAACTTATTAAATTATAATCAACTTCGACTTTGTATTCATCGACGCACCTTAATAGAGTAGCTTTGTTTTGAATAATATCTAAGAAAGCAGCAGAAATTGTCGTAAGTCGTAAGTATTTCCACCTCAATGCTTTCCACGTTAATCCCATGCAAAAAATTCTAAACAAAATTTCTCATAATATCACCATGTTTTTCGGAAATAAAAAAAATTCTAATAAGGAAGAAAGATAAATTAAGGTGAAGGTAAGTAAAGGTGAAGAGCATAGTGGTTTTTCACTAATAAAACAACTACTCTCCCTGAAACTGTAGATCAGACAACTCAAGAAAAAAACCTTAGTTACTGTATATAATATACATATATTTATATTAAAATTAATTTTAATGTTATTAGTAAAATGTTTATAATTATGGTAGATATGAGACGGGTATTTACATTTTGCGATAACTCTAATATAAAACAACTGATCGCGGCAAAAAATTGTTATTTTTACTCAAGTGTAAACAGTGTAGAAGACAACAATGAAGCTATTTTCAGTATTTATGTTGGTTCTTTTGGTTAGTGCCGCCATTTTTAATGGCGCAGAAGCTGGTTGGTTGAAGAAACAACTAAAAAGCGTGGTAAGTATGCAGAATAATTTTAAAAATTAAAATTAAATTAATGTGATTATTTAGGAGAAAGCTGTTCGCAGAGTTAGGGATAGAGCTCAGGAAAATCTTCCACTAGTTCAGGGTTATGTCGGTGTTGCTGCACAAGCCGGATTGTTGCCAGGAAGATAAGAAATCAGGCATATCTTATTACATGATATAAAATGTGATTTAACCATATGGTATTATAAATATATTTAGATTGCTTAATATACTTCGGTGTTTCACTTTTACTGAATCAAAAAAAGTTTCCACAATTAGGTTTTCTAGAGATATGACGATATTCTAAAAGCAGTTTGGATGTATATTGGTTTTCCATTTTTCTCTATTACGTCATTTGTGTGTCTCTGCATAATGCTGTGACTTAAAAGTTGTCAATGATACACGGTTTTTTTTTGATATGGAACCGGTCAGACTCAGAGGAAAAAGGCAGTTGGGCTAGGTTGTGTGAAGACTATATCGAGGCTACTCATTAAGCCTCACCCTATCAATTAACCCCACAATCTCCATTGATACTTTTTACAGTTAGTAGAAAAGGCATCTATAACAGGAATACCGTTAGAAGGCACGAGAGTCCGGTGAAGGCATGGGGTCGCACCAAGTGACCCGCAAGACTTGTTTAATTCGGGCAACGAGAAGAACCTCAACGATTTTGAAATTAAAGCCCAATGGGGTGTATCGATGCTGTAATGGAAGTACAGCCAGTCTGGACCGGATGAGTTAGTGTCGGCCAATTCGATAAAATATGTATTAACAAAACATTTTACAAATTAAATGCTGAACTTGGGAAACGTGTCATTTTTCCTGATAATATTGAGAATTTCTGATGAGCCACGGAGGACTAAGAATTGTCCTGGGGAATTCGTTTTTGAAAACTTGAACACACTTGATAGAGAGATGCAGTCTGCTAGCTCTTTTGATGAATGGAAATAGTAGGTTTGATATGCATTGGCCTATTTGAATGGATTCTTGAAATTGAGGTGTTCACTTGAATCTCCGCTCGAAGAGTAGTAATAGATAGGTGACATGTATCAAACACGGAATTGGGACATTCTCTATAGGAAGATGCAAAACGCGCAGAGTAAAGTATTTCTCGTGAAAGATGATGGCCCGGGTTTTCCGGGGATTCTTTTGTAACCTCCACAATTTTAACTACTGAGCGGTCTCGTCAAGTTCCTTTTGCACTGTGTCTTGAATGAGTTTTATCATAAAATACAGCTTCTACGTGTATTCTTCTAGGGATGTCCGTTTCGAAAAATATGAAGAGGGCGTATACCAAGGGGAACCTTGTGGAACTCGTACGTTGATGGCCTTCAGTATGGAGAAATATTTTTTAATTTTAACTTAGAACAATCTGACTGAAGATAAAGTTGTTGAGAGCAGAGAGAATTCCTCTCAGCAAGTTTGGAAATCGAGCTTATCAGACTGATGGGTTTATAGGTCGATAGTGATCGGTAAGATGATCGGTACAGGTAAATGTTGCAATTTTTAAAATAGAACTGATGATATTCGCCAATTAGCGAATTCGTCGTCGAATTCGACGAGCTGCTTGTGCTAGAACTTTTTGAGTTGGGCAATCGACATTTCGTCTGGTATCTTTCTGGTCGTGGTCGCTAAGGAATTTTATGTTATCAGGTAGTTTTACAGATTGGAGGCACTAGAGAATTTGTTTTGGTTGTCTGAACGATGTCCACATTTAATGCAGGAGAAAGGCTTTCCGTATATGGCTCGAAGTTTTAGGCGCCAAGCTCGTCTTTTTCTTGTTCAGTGGCCGCCGAAATTTTCCGTTTTCGTTTACTTCAGAGAGATCACGGTTCATGTCTTCACCACGAAACTTTTAAAAAACCACCAGAAAGATACGGAGTAGCTATCGCCTCAAGGATATTTTGTGCCCTGACAGTTGATTTGTGTTGAAGCTTCGAACGAAGACTTCTGGAGGGAAAACTGTAGGACTCGAATTAGCTTAGAGACTGAGTTAACCACGTGGATTCTTTTTTGGAAGTAGTACCGTTTCCGAGAAAATTATCATTATCTATTCCAGTTGGTTATTTTCTTGGATTTGATCATCTTGAAGGAATCTTCGGCTGTACCGGAATCCCTGAGAGTTATTATAATCGGAAGGTGGCCAAGTAAAACTCGTCAAGGACAAGCAAGTCGTTTCGCCGGTTAATGTCCTGCAGGATGAAGAAATCAAGAATTCGTGAGGCTCCCTTTTACCCCATGCTGGAGTGGTGGGTAACCATCAAAGATGGATCTAAAGACTGTAGTGTAGCACGCAGAGCATTTACTATACAACGAAGTAAAAAAATAGCTCATTCATAAGTTTGGATTTGAATAGATGGTGGAGGTTCGGGGATGAAACTGTGGAAAGCATGAGATCGTATTTAATTCCTCTTTTGGCAATAACGGCTATTCCGTCGCCTAGCCCTGAACTGTATTCGGTGTCGGAAACGTTTCCTGAATGAATCTACCATCTACCTCCGATATTTATCACTTGTTGTGTTGGCGTATAATGTTATTGGGGCTTTATGGTTCGTTGCGTGAAACAATTTCTCCCGAAAGGTCGAGATTATGAGCAAATAGGTAGCTAGGAAAGAAAATTGTTTATGCTTTAGGGTAAATGATGTATCTCGGTGAATGGAGGTAAAACGAAATGAAACAGTGGTGTTTACATTATGTGACCGTTATTTATTGGCTATATAAAAAAATGTGAAAAATATAATTAGATAAAAGGGATGGCAGCTGTGTTACCTGGACACGCGGCTTGGGCAATCAATGGTGGCACGTCTAAACCAAACGATGGTTGAGCACTGAATGAATCGAAGTACCCTTCAATAAAATCCCAGATAAACGTCTCGGGGTTGCCAGCTATTCGTTATCAGGTTCTCGTTGGCGCTGCTGGCACCCCGCCCATGTTCAACATCTGGGATTATATTTCTGGGTATTTTGTAGACCGTTATTCCACGATGTAAAATTCGACATGCCGCACGGTCGCTACAATACTCCCCGATCAGAATTTTACATAAAATTATTTTAAGCAACAAAAATACAAAAATATATGAAAAAAAATTAAATACAAAAAAAAGATATACCAAACAAAATATGCTGCATGAAAAGGGCTTTGAAAAATATGATAAATCGAAACGGTTGTGGTTGGTCCGGTTGCGATCTGGTACGGCTGTTGATATCTTCCAGTCCTACAGATACCGTTACTTCATCGTTGCTTTGGCACTTGAATGTGGTCGATCGACGACGTTGATCACAAGCTATTTTTTGGACAGAGCTCCCGTAATCGACGACGTGGTAGCTTATTTTCTTCGACGACGAGACGTTGGCAATTCTGGTACCTCGGCGAAGACATGACGAGTCTACGGTACTAGCATCGGTACCTAGCTTCTGGGGCTGCTCTGTGACTAATCCGTAGTCACATACGTTACGGTAATTCAGAAAAAACAAATAACGACGGTATCCGACCGAAGCTGCCCAAAGCCTTTCAAATCAAAATGTTTGCCATTATGATGGAGACGGCGAGCGAAGGAAGACATTATGATTTAAACATAGCGCCGAAAGAAATGTTTAGCCAAGACGCTGATGATTAAGCAGTGATGTAAAAATATCTATGAGTTCAAAAGACTGTGAAAGAAAATTTTGACAAAAAATTTTTAAAAAATGAATTGGAAATAATGAAATGAAATTTAAGCTTCATTGTTCCAACACTAAAATACAATTTAATGAGGAACAAATGTTGGAATACATGTAATATAGAAGGAATTTGAAAAAGAATAGGAATAAAATGAAAAGGTATATTGAAGGTAAAATCGAAAACGAATTGAATTAAAAATATTGAAAATTTTGAAACAAAAAATATAACGGCCACGTAAAATACACCATGTTGCATTCACGAGTCCAAACCCAATTTTGCGAAATCACTTCGGGGTCACCACTTTAGGGTACAGGTGCGGTTAGATAAAGACAATATATTCGGCAATTTATTTCGGTACAAATGAAATCTAACTATATGCAGAAGAAATATTTATTTTTAGACGAACAGATATTAAACAATAAACAAGATATTAAACACTAACAAGATCACACTATAAGAATTTAAAAATAAAAAATGTACGTGGCATGGTTACCTTGAGGTGTTACGAACAGTGGACACGTCTGATCACTCTCAGGGTCAGGAACGGAAAGAACCTCGAGGCGTCGCGTCATCCCCTAGCTTCACCACCCGAGGTTGCCACGTCGTACCCTCTGTCAGTACCACTTGTTGCCACCTCACCGTGGGTGCTAACTTCAGGTATGTGCAACGCCTCGAGTAGATCTGTGGGCTGCTGATAATTACGGGAAAATTCGAAACATCTGAAGCTCGCTACAATGCTTATAAAGCACGAGAACCTTGAGGATAGTATTTCAGTAATAATGCACTAGATCACACAAGTAGCTGGTTCTAGCCTCAATTGTCTCACAGAAAGTATACTCTATATCATAGTTTTATCATATATTACGTACACACTTTAATTTACTTTTTTAAATTTAATTACATCAAAGTAAAAATGGATCCCCTAATATACCAGTTTCAGATTAACACCATTCTGCTAACCTACCATCTGACCTCTTCCTGCATTCAAGAATACTGTGACAATAATATATATATGCAATATTTTGCCGAATGTCATATATAAGTAAGCAAGGTAAAAATAATTTTGGAAACCAGTCCGATTTTAACTAATACACTTACTAACGCCACAAAATTTTATGCCCATGGGTGCATTTACATTTAATACAGCAATATTATTTGATTACTTATTTGACAGGCATATACTGTGAACCGTCTAAGAAACAAAAATTTACTGCCGATCCACCAGTATTTTAACATAAAAGAAACCTTTAATTCTAAACTGTATCAGGTATATAATATGCCCTCCTGAAGAAACGACCAAAGAGATGTAGTAAAATTATTTGCATTAATTTTACTTTTATCAGCAAGTTTTATTACATTTGAACTTCCCTGCATTTTGTAACTTCACAGCTTGAATTTCGATACTTTTGCCTGAACACTACCTAACTATGCCAAAGAATTCATTGAGCAAATGCGGAACGATTGGCAATATCAACCTGTCTTTTTTTTATTTAAAATTTTATTTCCGGAAAGGGTTTTAATTACAAACTCTATTAATTTACTTGAAACACTGTTTTATATTACGAATAGAAGAGGCGTGTTGAATGGCGGTACAAAGCGACACTAAGGGTTCTTATCTGTTAAATAACAAACCAACTCGTCCCATTCGTTCACTATTCAGGTAGTTTTAACACAGATGGCTGGATAGTCAGGGTCGTATTATATAACATAATATTTTCAAAAATTATTAAGCAATTATATAAGTACTAGTAGCGATTTTATAATAAAGTATTATTTTCCTGGCAATAATCCAGCTTGAGCAGCAACCCCAACATAACCAGCAACCACTGGTAAGTTTTCTTGAGCTCTGTCTCTCACTCTACGTACACCATTTTCCTATAATAATTTTTAAATAAAATATTACAATTAAATATTACTATTTAAATTGTAATTACCGCTGCTTTTAGTCGCTTCTTCAGCCAACTGGGTTTAGCTTCAGTACTGCCGAAAATAACTGCAACAACAACAAGGACTAATACAAAACACGAAAAGAACTTCATTATGGTTATTCACAGTTTCACCTGATCGATTCGATCGATATGTGACGGTTCTCTCATTCGTTCACATTTATATATCATTGATTTATGAGGTATTTTTATTTTTATTTTTAGTCGTACGTTAAAAGTAAATCCCATTGTGAATAATACCATTGTTACCTTACAATGGCATTGTTATTTTACATTGGTTATTTTTATTATTTATGTTACCAATTAGGAAACTATTTATAACTAAACAAAAAAGCGCCAGACTTGGTGTCTGACATTTATTTAAATTATGATATGTTGTTTTTGACAGCCAGCAATTTCTTGTAAGAGAAAACAAAAACTAAAATTGTACAGTAATACTTTCGAAAATTGGGAATTAAAACAACTTTATTTATTATTCGAGTTTTATTATTCACTAGAAACTTATATTTTCAAATAATACAAATAACGATAAGATATTTGCCTATTTTAATGCTAACTATTATCAACTCCATTCCTATAAACTTCAACATCTATATTAGCGAATAGTAAATCGGTTATATAAAAAATAGTTATATATCATCATCAGTATCATATCAAACGTCAAGATAGTTTTTAAAAACTCGCAAAACTGCATCAACTATTATGTAGAAAAGCAGACAGGAAACATCTCCTTGTGTCATATAATTTCACATCCACATGCAGCTAATAATGGCAACTTTATAAAATGCCTGGAGAAATTTAATAATTTGTAGGCGAACATTCAGCCACCAAAGCTACCCAGTAAGGGCCAGTGCATCCTTTGAAAAGCAGAACGATTTGCGAGAATGCTTTTCACATTTATTGCGTCCCTCTATAAACAGGCGGAGTAAATCTTATTTACAACATTACAACTTTCTGTAATGTATTTGTCATTTTTATTGGAAACTAGTTCTGATTTTCTGGATCAACCAGTAGCTGTATGCCACCTTATACACTACAGTCGTTCGAGTCCTAAAATCGTTACTGTACAGATGAGATGGTCAATCCATTTAGATGCACAAGCATGCCCTCGTAAGACTCTTATATCGTTGAACATCAAACGAAACGGGGATTTAGTTAAAACATAACCCGACACCAACGATTGGACTTGTGTTAGTTAGCCATGTTAGATTGTACTCAGAAGTTGTACCTTGGGAGTTAAAAGAATCGCCCACCACCAAGTCATTTAATGAAACAAATGACAATAAACCTAAACCATTATCATTCATTTCTCCGTAACAAAACCTTCCTAAAACTTTTTCCCAGTTAGTTCTGGTTGAGCCTGTATGTACATTAAAATGTCTAACCTGAATAGATACATCAATTGCGATCCAAGTATAGAATCACACAATTCTTGAAATTGGTTGGAAAAATTATATTCAGTCATATCTAAGCTTATTTTAGTAGATACGTCTAAGGACGCAATATTTGTTCTAACTAATGCCGTCCTTTTGTTGGCAATGAAATTGATGTCCAATAATCGCTGGTCCCCACCGGAGTAAAACAAATAGAATTCTTCATCGGTGGTTGGTAAGTTATTAAACATTCTTATTGGTAAGCTATCGTTTATGCGTTTCCTCACAATCCATACCCATTTCACCTCATCATTTTTTTAAAATTAGATGGATTATTACAAAAACGGGACAATTTTGCGTCCCCATGGTCGGAAACACAGGAACGAAAAGCTGTAGAACAGGATAGTAACATTTCAAATGGGACCTAGTCACCTAAGTTATATACATACAACCAATTATTTTATTCCTTCACTGTTACTTTCACATATTTCTATATAATAAACTGCCTATCACTTGTCAGATGAATTAACAAATGACAGATATAATGGAAAAAGGACCAACCAGCATTACAGAAGCCCATATTTCTAGCAAATTCTCTTTATAACCAAGGTCTTCCTCAATGCATACCAAATCAGAATAGTCATTGATTGACGTAAACAACATTTCTTCTAATAATATATTTTGTACAAATTATTAATATCTAAAATTAATAGTTGATTCTTAAGATAATTTTAAAAGCAACAGGCAAACGAAAATATCATCACTCTGATCTACGGTCACAATTATATCTATTACTAGATGACCCTATGAACTTCGTATCACCTACGTAATATCAGAATACAGGCCAATTGTCTTCGACAATAATAATAGCCACTTCATCGGTTGTCGATAATTTAAACTTCCTCCCGTGCTCACCAGCAAGTTCTTTGCCATTCGGTTTAATGCTATTTTGAACGTATTTACTAAATCATGGTTCATATGAAGAACAATCTATAGTTCTTGGGAAATATTTCGATAGACTGTTGAATTAATGTCCGTATCCGGATTTCCCATAAAATAAATTTGTAAGAATTAAAGATATGCATCTGGTAGAGGTAACAACGCTCGTCCCTGTATCTGTCCTTGTATCTGCATTTTCTTAATTTATTCTTGATACAAATTTAAATGTTACCAAAAATATTATGGTATAATTACTCAGTGGATTAACCGCTGTGTAAAAGCGTTACAAGGATTGTCATTTCCTTAGTTGTAACTGATTTTTTGGCATGTTAATCTATTTCAGGATCGTAATGGGATGTTGCTCGTTTATGGAGTACTGCCTGTGCAGAATCGTTCAATTTCATTGTATCCTGTTTGCTGTTGTGTTTTATCTGCACGAACTCGTGGCATTCTAAGCCAATCCACTTAGTTTCCAGTCACTCTCGAACGCTATTGTGACATACCATTATAATATTAACAATTTCTATTCATCGCTAAGTCGCCATACAAAGTTCTCGTGCTCTAAATGTGTAACTAAATAATAACAAATATGAAATACATTTATAAAATATGTTTTAATACATTTTTTAACTCCATATAAATTTTTAATCTACCTAAAATGGAATAAAATTTGAAATTACCGTTAGCACAATTATATCAGATTTGACATAAGTAGGACATTTGTCATTAATTTTTATTTGGTTTTTCGTTATCATTTGGAGTCGATTTACCTACCAGCAAATACATTTGCATGAAATACAAATCGTGGAAAATTATTAAATATTCAGCACCGAGAAATCATCTACAATGTTTACTACATTATACATTCAAATCACTGTTTGATAATTTCGACCATATTCAACATTTTTCGTCACAAAACAAATTTCCAAATGCAATTGAATGAACGAATGAATTTCAATATTCAAAAACCAACAAAAATATTGATCCTTTGTGACAATAAAAGTATTGATAAGTGTCACATTAACAATTTATATAGAAAATCAAAATTGTTATATCTTCAATAGTAGGTCTTATATGGATTAACGCCATGTGTCTTCTAAGACTTCTGCTAGCCGGATAATTTTTAATCTGCACTCTCAAATATATATTTTAAAGCACTGTATAACAATTATTACTTTGGTAAGCAACATTATTTATTTATTAATTTGAAATCTAAAAGGAATGAAAACAATATGTACATAAATCTTAAATGTCATTCTCATTAAAATTTACCCCTTCTAAAATACACAGTACGACTCGGAAAAATCCGATCGTCAGAGCTCCTCTTGGCGCAAAAAATAAAAAAATAAAAACAAGGGGTTAAACATGGGACCATTGTTCACCATCCAGCCGGAGGAAGTCTTAATTCATATTTTTGTTTGTCGCAATTTCAGCCCAACGACGCGGCTAAATCTTTTAATTCCCGACGAATACTTAACGGTTCATGATTTCCGACTTGAAATTATTAAATTAGCTTCGTCGACTTTAATTCACGGTCGACGTGAACTCACAGCAATTAATCAAACGACGAGCGACAGAGGGCGTAGCATGTTAAGATTAGGGATCGGGGGCGCGGGAAGACGAAGGAACTGAGGGAAAAATGATTTCCCGATTGTGCCGGGTAAATAAATAGGTTTGCGGTGTTTTTTGTCGATGTTCCTTACTAATCGTTTAACAGATTTTAATTAGTGCTTTCTAGTTAATGTGAACAAATTGTTAGTTACTTCTACTCATCAATTTTTTGAGATCTATGTTTATTTTGATCCTTGTACCGATCAATTCATATATAAAATGTTTGAACACAGTGGCGGCTGGTGCATAAGCGCTGCAGTGCTGCAGAAAAACACTAAAGAAGCTCCCAAAATGAATCTGTAATCTCACTGAAATACTAATTTATTTTCTATTACTTACCAAAAAGCAAATTCCACTTAGAATTCGCAAATTATTTTCCTAGCAAAGGATAAGAAACTGCAATGGAAGTGCGAGTTACGAGTTACTCGAATAGATCCAGCATGAACCAGTGGAATAACCTAACGTCGGTAGGCTATCGACACACGCTATCGCTATTAATTAGCTGAGCCACACGATCGTGCTCTGCGAGCTCCTTCAAACACCCGCGCGTTACTCCGCTTCCATCATCTCCATCCTAAGGGCCTAAAACAAGGCCGATATATTTAATTGGAGATTTCGCTCAGTTTAATCTAGCGCCGTATGGCCGTATGTGATATCGGTTACATGTATCGGAATTTTACGCGACTTTAATTATTACAGTATTAAAAACTGTGACTGTTTTCGGAATACTCTGGAGAGTATTATGGTAATAGCAAATAATCTATGAGACACGTTGGAGGAGACTAAACATTATTAGAAATCGTGGTAAGAATTCCCATGACAACATCAGAGACCAGAAAGTGTTTCTCATCACTAAAGTGCATCAAAACGTTTCTCACAAATTCCAAAAAAACGTACGCCACAAATTTAAGCAAATTTTTTTATATTTTTATTTATCTAGTAACAATTTAATCAATATTGATCAAAGCAGAGTAATGGATGTGTTAAGTGTTTTCTAAAGCAACTATAACAAAACGTTAAAAAATATGGACTAAATTACTGTTTATGGTTAATAACCTATTAGTGGATGAATTGTTATGGCTTCAATATCATTCGCATTGGTCAGAATCTTAAAAAATATATGCGAAGAATAATATACAAAATCTTCCATCGCCATAGTAAAAAATTTAGAAGCAAGATGAATGTTATTATATAGTAGATTCATTTTAGGCCAAAGAACATAAACCTATAAGTTCAGGACCAAGATGAATAAGTACCATTTTAAAATAAAAATAAGTTTTAACTTTGCAAATTGTTATGCAATTTTGTATTCACTACACCTTCAATATGGTTTTCAAAGTGTAGTAATTTTTAGATTTACAAATATTTGTATCTTTCTAATTCTAACTCCAACGCATTTAATCAGTACTGATCAATAAGCAAAAGCGCCATCAAGTGATTTTACAATATGACAATATTCAGTCACACAGTACAGTATAGGTGAAAATCCACATAGTAAAGTTTAAATGGAAAGTGGATCCTACACTCAAACTAGGGATGCAGAACAAATATCGATATTTTCTGAAAAGCTATCGATAGTTTTGGCCGTTATATCGATATATCGATATTTTTTTAGCCGATATTTTTCAATATTTTTTCAGAATAAATTAAATAAAATTTTTAATAAATTTTTAAAATTAGTACTTAATTTTAAATTTTGATACTTAATTTTAAATGTTTATCAAAAATATTACTATTCTTTAAGAGATTTAGAAAGATTATATATTTTTAGGCTAATATTTTACTATTTTTATTGTTTCTTAAAAATATCAATATATATTTTTTTAAATATCGAAATTTTTTATATTTATTGCAAAAAAATATCGATATTTTTTTCCTCCAATATATTGATATATCGATATTTTTTTTTAAATATCGAAAAGGATATATCAATATTTTTTTTAAATATCGATATATCGAAATATCGATATTTTTTCTGTAGCCAACACTCCTAACTCAGACATTACCATCTGACTACTACTTGTTTCCATCAATAACGTAAAGAGATATTTTATTGCCCAGAAAACGAATAATAAATTACATGTAAAATCTAAAGCCTTAAATTATCGAAAAAACAGCCGAAGCAAAGTTACACCTTTATTGTCACTAAATTTACTGCATAACGTGGACTCGAAAATAAGTTTAACAATTAACTAATTCAAAGACTGACTGATAAACAAAGACAAACTTGCATTTGTTTTTTCATATGTTCTCCAACTATGTGCTCTAAATATACCCCGTAGTCTGGAGTTTTTGGACTTTATATTTTCATCTATTAACATCTGCGTACTTTGCATACTCCAAATAAGCATAATATTTTCTCCAATAATATAGGTTTCTTTAATTTTAACTACGTTCTCTAATAATTGTGTACAAATAATATATAATACTCTAACAGATACTTAATGGGATTCATATAAATTCGTAAACCCAAGTTGTCATCTAAGCTTCATTATAGTTTGTTATATCAAATGTAAGTTCTATCAAATTTTCTCAACACTATATAACAAATTAACATTTAAAGGAGTAACGATAAAGTTAGGAAATAATAATCATAATCAGAATTTAACATATACTGCATCTTTATTTCCCGGTAATCTATTATCACGTAAGCCCATAATAACATTAAATTAAATAACCGTGTAAAGTGTACTATATTACCAATTTAATCAACTTTGATTTAAAATTCTTCAGATAGAAAGAAATTACTTTGTCATATATGTTCAGGCAATCAAATTTTCAATGAAACGGTTAAAAAAATCTCTATAAATTAATATTTCCAATAAGCCAGATTATTGTAAATCCCCTTTCTAAACGCTATAAATATAAAAGAACGCCGTAAGCAAGCCATCAGTCAATCTGCGATTGTTACACCGACCGACAGTGAATTAAACATCACATATATTATCAATATGAAATTCTTACTGACCGTTACTTTGGTGATGATGATTATCGTAGCTGCGTTCCAATATTCGCAAGCCATGCCCCAACCAGTTCCTGATAACATATTCAAGGAAATTGTAAGTATTTTAAATATTTGAATTATTTATAATACATATTTACAAAATTATTATATACGTTTATTGATAACTAACGCAAATCAATTAACTAAAAATGTTATTTTAGGAAGCTGCCGGCAGAAGAGTAAGGGATAGATTGGCTGAAAATAAGGACCTCATTCAGGATTACGTGTCAATAGCATCTCAACTAGGACTACTCAAAAATAACCAAAACAATTAATTAATTCGCTAGCTAGGAAATGTTATTAGTATTAATTTATTTCTTATTAATATGTTTTAATAAATTATTTATAAATTAGTATATAACAAAACTTTTATTTTTATCGCGTACAGATATTGATTTGATTTCAATGTTTTCGGTTCAAAAATACCTAGTAAAGAGAAGAAGCATCCTAAGAATGGCTAATTAACTCTCATTTATTAAATACTGTAGCTATTTAAAAAAAGTATATTAATTAATTAATTAGCAATAGAAAACCATCTATGAACATTTGACTCTCATTTACTTGCAATCTAAAAATTAAACAAACTGTTACTGTTTCTGTTTAAAGTCACATGAAGATATTATCACAGGAATATTCCATATCCTCTTAGCTCTCTTCCAGATTCAGAAACAAAAGTATGAGCCCAAGACAGAAAATAAAATCTACATAATAAAATAAATATGAAATGAATAAGCCTTTTGCTTCCTATAATCTCAGTTTTATGGTTGAAAATTGAAATCCTACGAAGTGTTCTTTGATCGGTGTTAAAGGATTATGTTAAAGGCGGGCCAAGAAACAACTTATGAGAATACCACGTGATTCTTTTCTCTCGAGAACCTAATATTCCTCCATAATGTCAATTAAAAATTAATTCAATATACTGGTATGAACGTTTTTAATTGATATGACTCAGAGTATCCAGATCTTATAAAAACATTCCTTCATTCGAATCCTCCTGTGGAATGTGTGTGATTGTTTATAATTGTGATTGTTCAAAAGTGAGGAGCGAAAAGTAAAATGATCCCAAGCACGCTAGTAATCAGGCTGGATGTGGTCTATAATGATATCGACGAGTAGGTAGGCATAATACTAAGGACCATGGTTCTTTCCCACGTTATGCAGTAGATCCAGTCCAGATTAACCCTACTAGATAAAAAGATTCCAGTTCTGAAGCAATTAAAAATATACAAGCTTAAAATAAACTTTACAGCATAATTGTCATTATTTTACACCCATAAACTATGATACACTCCGTATTACTAAATAAATTTCTTACAGCTTTAGAGAATTAAAATTTTTATACCTTTATACAGGTTTGACGCAACATTAAAAAAAAATCCTAATATAGTAGAGCAACACACACCACCATAGGAAAAAAACATGGATAATTTTTCCATCATCTCAAATCTAAATCTAGTGTATGTGATGATATAATCATTATTTGTTATTGATGGCAATATATTTATGCAATATTATATATTTGTTTAAATACTGTTTTGTGACATTGCTGTACTAATTTGCATGCAGCATCAACAGCGACAATTGTGTTTTTTACATATTACATTTACGATACATAAAATTACATAAGCACTTAAATAAGGCAAGAATACTAATATACCAATATAATAATGAATTAATGATTAACCTTAAACCCCATGAAATTTTACATTACTTTTAACACTCTTTCCCCCATGTCCTTCTATAGTTTTGTTCTTATTTCATCCTCTACCATTTCTACCTATAACAAATCATCTTGCTGTCATCAATACTATTATCCTATTATATTCGTAATAATTTTTGGTCACTTCTTCCATATCCTAGTCATTTTACTCTTTAGAGCTTTATTTTACGAGTAACAACTGTTTCATCTCCTCTTTTTGTCCAACACATAGTAAATTTTGTTCTGTACTTGTACAACTATAGTTTTCTGTTATTTTTGATAGTCCTAGATGATTCTTAAAATTATGATCACTTCTATCCTTAATTTATCTTCCTGTTTTATATTTTAAATATTTTTATATATTTTTTTAATGTCAGGTGTTTTGTAAACATACTGTAACTTGTTAATCTTTTGCAACAGTACTATAATGTGTATTCTTTCTGATGCAATTCTACATCAATATTATATTAATCGAATTTCTAGTAATTACCTTTAATACAGAAATACCAAAATCCTTTTTAAAACTATTTAATTGCTATTAAGAATAAAATACTACTTAACGAACAGTTAGTAATACTGCAATACAAAAAAAGAATAGGCTATATCGCGATATATTTTCAAGAATCAATTTAAGAAAAGTCGGGAATAACAGTGAAACTTCTCGTTCGTTTGTAGTGTAATTCCCCATTTGCTAACTCTTATTATAAAAGCTCCACCAAACTTGGGATACGTATACATTGTTCAGTTATCCGTCGACTAAGATACCTACACGAATTTAACAACATGAAAATATTTTACGCTTTTACCTTGTTGATGATGGTTGTGGCCGCTATGTTCCAATATTCTACTGCTATGCCTCAACCACAACCTGATAATATTTTCAAAGAAATTGTAAGTATAATTATTGTAGTATTATAAACTAATTTGTGTTAATAACTATATTATTTCATAGTTATATTAAATTATAGAATTAATAGAACC
This sequence comes from Rhynchophorus ferrugineus, assembly GCF_030347505.1. Taxonomy (NCBI): domain Eukaryota; kingdom Metazoa; phylum Arthropoda; class Insecta; order Coleoptera; family Curculionidae; genus Rhynchophorus; species Rhynchophorus ferrugineus. The sequence continues at coordinate 69,866,273 of NW_027472581.1, forward strand.
AATATTTTTATTGTAGGAATCTGCTGGAAGAAGAGTACGTGACAGACTAGCTGAAAATAAACAACTCATTCAAGATTATGTATCTATTGCATCCCAACTAGGCTTGTTGAAGAACAACAACAATAACTAAAATTACATTATGTATAGTCCAATTTATTTTAATTTATTTTTAAATATAATAATATGATTGATATTTTACATCTTTTATTATTACAAGAATATATGCAGTATATACTGCAAATAACACCATTAACACCAAAAACATTAATATAAATAAATAAAATGTATACAATATTTCTAAAAGATATCTTCAGAAAATATCAAGGATTCAGTATATTTCAATAATTATTTTCAGCAGTAGTGAATAGATTTTCTCAAAGCAATATCTCTAACTAAAAGATAACCAGTGACAGTAGCCTTACTGATATTTTTGAAGTGGTACTGACACTACTGAAGTAGTAATTACGGGGTCCTAAACAAAATAACCTTAACTTCATTCCAGAGCACACCTTACAGCTAAAAAATATAAGTGACCTATGATAAGTCTAAGATTTAAAAATTAAAATTTAAACACTATAGCTTTTGCATCGCTAATAAATAATAGATAAAACAAAATATAATTAAAAGTTAAAAAATATTATTTTCGGAAGGGAAATAACCTTCCCTGTATTAAGTATTATATTTTAATAACCATATCTAGAGTTGTTCTACTAACTATATATTATATATTTATAGTTTTATGATTTTTTGGTAGTTTGCTGTAAATAACAATATATTATATATTAATATAGCGGCATTTTGGAACTATATTTTCAAGACTGTTAATATAATAGGGCAAAAAGATTAAAAGTGGGAATCATAAATAGTAAAATACTTTTGACTATTTTTATGGCAATAATAGGTAATATTTCCATTACTCTCTCGATTTTTGTTGAAAAATATTTCCGTTAAATAATAAATAATGCATATACTATATTTAATAAAGTTCTCGTAGTTATTGAATCTCTAGAATTTTTCTAGTTTTCTTTCTATAATTAGGTATATGTTTAATTTTTATTTAGTATTTATAGCTATTGTAGATCTTTAGTTTTTAGGTTTTGTTTAAGTTTTGTTGTATTGTCCATATTTATTATAGCATATTATTTAAAAATATGTTAACATATATATAATATATTAACATTAAAACACGATAAAACATTTGTGGGGTATTATTCCATTCCATATAAAAATTCCATTCTTCTTTACAGATCCACAGACCACTCAAGTTAGTACGTGAAGAAATATGTACATCTCGCTTATACTAAATATGGTTCGTCTGACATCGCGAAAGAAAACAACAATCGAACCGTGCATTTGACCGAAACTTGTAATCACTATTTTCAGTCGCTAGTTTTTTAACTATCGACTGTTTCGGCTATTTTACGACTATCGATTTTTTCGACTATTTTCAGTCGATAGGTCCTAACGCTAGTAAAAACGTTGACCCTAGAAAGGTTTTCAATGTTAAGATCTCTAATAAGCGTATTATATGTTATTCGCCTCTATCGAGACAGTGAATATAAAAGAACACTAAAGATATATCAACATTTAGTTCTCAATAGATTTACCAACGATCAGTTGTCATATAAATATAATAAAAATGAAACTTTTATTGACCATTACGGTAGTGATGTGTGTTATAGCTGCGTTCTAATATACAAGCTATGCCTCAACCAGTTCCTGATAACATTTTAAAAGAAATTGAATTGTGTTCTGATAAATACATTATATATAATAATATAAATATGTATAAATAAGTATAAAGTTATTTTCTATTTTTTATTCAACCAAGTTAATTTCATTAAATCAGACTATGAAAGGAATTTAATACTTTTTCATATTCTTTGTTGATAATAGAAGGCAGCCGTATGAGATAAAGGGGTCGATTAGCTGAGAACAAAGACCTAATTCAAGATTATGTGTCAATAGCACCTCAACTAGGACTATTGAAAAACAACCAAAATTAACATGATAATATAAAAATTATTACTTTTAAAATTTGACGTTATAACGTGAAATTATTTTTATTATTTAATGATAGTTATGTATATTTTATACTGTAAATTATATTTTTTAGCGACTTGTTATTTATAAAGTATTATGAAATTGATTCTTGTAATATACGTAAAACAAAAACCTTAAACATAATAAGCAATTGCTTTTTATCTATTAGTTAGCTAGAAAATACCTTCAATTATACATAAAGAAAATGTAACTCTGTTTGAAAGAACTGACTAAGAATAGTAAATGTTATTTAACTCTCACCCGACTTTATTGAAATAGAATTGACCTTCAACTTGAATTGTGATAATTCAGCCATTGTGTTAACCTTAAGTGATTAGAGCAATTTTTACCAACAAAACTCCTAATTGGAAAACCTTTAGAGTTAAATTTTGAGCAAAATAATTATGAGGAAAAAAACAAATATGCTATAGAGTTTTCCTAGAGCATTAGCTTCGACAAAGTTTGGTACAAACTAAACTATCTAAACAAAATACTTCCAAAATAATATAGATATATTAATATTCTACATTTCCTACAGGTAATTCTGAATCATCAAACAAGATGATAATTATCCCAAATTGAAATAAATGCACTATACCAGAGATATTCTAATCTGGAAGGAGTTATGATAGCAACATTTGTTGATGATATAACCGTGAGAGAATAGAACTACAGCTTACCGTTGAATAAATCATAGTGTTTTAAATTTTAGGAATAAATGGACAAATGATCTAGAAAACCAGTTTTAATGTAGAATTTTTAAAAATCAGTAACTAGTCAATGACTAATGATTAAGAACTTCAAAGAACTTGAAAGGATACACCTTTACACAACGTAAACAACCCAATTTAGTTAACAGTTTAATTTGGAAATTTAAAACAAAAAAAATTCAAAATGATTAAAATGGATCCAGGGCGTATACCATTATGAATCGGTCTTGGATTCACCATAATTCTGAATCAAAACATTACACTATAGAACAGTATGAATCAGCTTTAAGTTGTAAAAGAAACATACATATTGGCAAAACAAAAAACTCGTATTATTATTTTAAACTTCATGACAAATTGTACGCAAACATTCATAAAAAAATATTCAATTTATATCAGAAAACCATTTTTTTTTAATCAAAATATCCCATCTTCTCATACTACTCGAAATCTATTACTGAAATCGATTTAAAATATTAATTGCTCGTGAATAAATTAATAGAAGATCCAGCTTATTGGCCAATTTAGTGTTCGTCTTCGATGTTGTTAAATATCGTATTTATATAGTAATATATAGCTTTGGGAACTATCGACCGAAAAAAAAACAGTCGAACTAGTCTATAGTCAAAAAAATAGCGACTAAAAATAGTAATTATTATATTCAGTCAAATGCACGGTTCGACAGTTTTGTTCAATTCATGATGTCAGATGAAGATGTTCGAAACCTTTTATGTATAAATTGTGAGAGAGGAAAGGACGGAGATAATTGCTTGGAGCAGTTAATATGTATAATAATAAAATGTGCTTATATTTTTCAACGGTAGAATAAACAAGACGGAGAAGAACAAATTCCTTCATGAATTAACTTTAAAAAAGAAAAGGAAAAAAATTATTACTGAATACTATTATAATAATTATACATTATATGCAATTTATAATTTAATTTTAAACGAAGTAGAATTACTTTTATATTTCAATGTTCTGTGGATCCGTAAAAAAGAATTGAATTTTTCTATGAAATGGAATAATACCGCACAGATATTTTATCGTACTTTAATATGTTAATTGCTATTTTTAAATAATATACTATAATAAATATAGACAGTACAATAGAACTTAAACAAAACCTAAAATCTAAAAAAGTACAATCACCATAAATACTAAATAAAAATTAAACATATACCTAATCATAGAAAAAAAAACTAATCCATGACACAATTAAAAATGATCGCGCAATAAATCTACGTAAGCATAAACTGGGTACATTTTTGTCAAGTCGGTTAAAAATCAGTCGAATGAAACTAGTATAACTAAAATAGTAACTAAAAGTACACCACTGAAACAGTCGATGGTAAAAAGTAACAAAATCAGTCGAACCAAAAATAGCGGCTGAAACAGTCGATAATAAAAAATAGTCAATTAACAATCGATAGTCAATTTCAGTCGATAGTTCCCAACACTAGTTTTTACCACCAAGCATCTCTAACCAGAAATATGATGCAAGATATTTTTAAACTCGTATCGTGACTATGAGACAAGACATAGACGGTTTTTAACATTTTCCCTATTAGAGATGTAAGACAATTAAATATGGTACAGTATTATGTAAATTAAGATGATGATAAAACTGTAATTATGTTATATTGAATTACGTTATTGATTTTGTTATCAAAGAATAGTAAAACCTAAAATGCTTAAAATTGAATTTCCGAAACTGTTTATTAACATTAGGTTGGTAGCAGCTTAATTGTCATCTGTGGCAAATATCAAGACTACATAATCTATACTTAATAAGGGGTGCTTGCATTTTGCATGATAACGTACTCATTTTCTAAATTTAAAGAAAATCGGCCATTAAATAAATTTCAGAAAATAAATAACTCCCTAACAATTTAACTTAAAGATTTTAACATTTTTAAGAATTAATATGTTTTATAGTGTTATCTCTATATTAAAACTTTAGTACACTTTTTGAAAAACTGATAATTATCACTAATGGGTACAGCCTCCACTATTTTTCACAACTTTACTCAGTTTCTTCGGCAGTATTTCATAATGGGCTTTAAAATAATCTTAATCTAATTTTTTCCACGCATCTTATACAGCAATTTTTTTGCTTTTCAACGTTGTTAAATTATTTATGATTTGGTTACATAACACGTGCTACCTTACTCCAACAATTTTTAATAATACTCAAACCAGAAGGGCGCGCTCACCCTTAATATTTAAATATTGTTCCTAAAAAATAGTTTTTAACAAGTTTCGCAGTATACACAGCAGCAGTGGTTCCATATTTGGCTAACTATGAATCGATCAATTTAAAACTTGTCCTATTAACTGTCCCATAAATAAATTTTGTTTCTATATTTTCTTCAAATCCATAGCAGCTCAACACATAACTTTCTCCACCCAACTATCCAACAACTCATCAAACTTCATCTCATCTGATTTGTTCTTAAATTATGCTTATATCTATCAGGGCCATCCAAACTGAATTTCCTTTTGTCCGAAAATATTACATGACGCCATTTTTTCTATGGGATATGTGTTTCGACAAATTTTAAGCATTCGTCCTTATGATTTTCTCTTAAAGGTACTCTCTGTAAAACTTTTTTTCTTCTTAAATGTTTAGCATCGTGTACGCGATGTTGAACATTTCTTACAAGCGACTTCTTCCGCCGTTAACATAGAATTTCAAGCAATTTTATTGCTTTTTTATATTATAACTAATTGATAATTTTTATATATAATTATAATTTTTTAAGTGAAGCATTAAATATGGGCTTTTTGTAGGCGTATTTACACTTGATTAATAACAAATTTACTCTATATTAATTATATGTTAGACAACGACACACAATTTATAACAAACCAGGTCATTTTTCCTTGTTACTCATTCTAAATTTAAAAATCTCCAATAAATGATAGCCCTGGAGTCGAATTCAAACATATAACGAAATAAATAACCAAATCGAACACTTTTTGTAATAAATATGCTTGTTTAACAGTCAGCGTGCAGCCTTGATTTCATAATTACAATATCATATTTACAATATCACTTTGTGTTATAATCTCTAAAATATTGTTCCGAGGATACTAAATTTTGATACACATATCTTACTGCTAATGTTACTGATATGTTTTAAAAGCATAACATTAATGTAAATATTTATATGTGTACCAATCAGACCAAATTAAGATTAATACAAAGCAAGTTATGCTAATCGAAATACTAAAATATACTCATAATATATTCATAATTAAATAAACATCACATGCAAATGTTCATATCTCGAACAAAAAGAGGAAACGAATGCAAATTTTTACGAATAATTTTTTGTAAAGTCCCGCGAAAATTATTTAAGTTCAGTTTGTTCATATGAATTTTAAATAATGAAGATAACTTTCAAATTGGGGTATAATCACAAATTGGTATTGTTACTTTTTAATACCCAATTTATATTATATAAATTTTATTTGGTATAACTAACATCATGTAGCATATAATTTTGGGAACCGTAAATTAATTAAAAATATTAACAAACTATATTTTATCTCTACCAATATATCATATGTAACACATAGGCTGAAACAAAAAAAATGCACAATTTTTGTTCAAAATTGGCTTTATTCATCAACGTAATCTCCATCACGAGCCACACGTTTGCTTCAAAATAGGCCTGTCACCAATTGATGATCATGATTCATCCTTTGTTACAAATTCTCTCAAAAATGTCGGTTCGTTACGTTTAAACAAAGCCAAACAGTGCGCAAACGCGGCACCCACCTTAAATATAGTCAAACGCTTAATTAAATATAAAACCAATATATTCTTTTGATATATTTACGATACCATTCAAAACAATTTTGTGGATTTTTTTATGGTTTCTGGTGTCCACTACATTTGGACGTCAACTGCGTTCTGCATCATCGTCTATCTGCATCGTGTCTCTACGACCACATTTGAAGTAAACAAACCAACGCTTTATTGTTGTTTCTGATAACAAAAGTAGTGCCACTCTCAGCACAAATTTATGAATAGAATATCATGAAATTTTAACAGCTTTCTTCTGAAGATTAGTTTCTAACTAAAAAAGCGGTGAATGTGTGGCGACCGCCACGACCCGTTAGGCCACCACGCATTCACCAACAACAAGTTCAAAGGTTGGCAACGCCGGTGGATTGGTACCATGCGGTTCCAGGCTTCCGTACTTCCTCTACCTAACCTAATATCCTGTCAATTCTCCCGTCGACCACATGTATAAATTATAAGTTAAAATAAACAAGTTTGATTCAACCAGTGTTTTCACTTCTCGGGCAAATTCCATTCAAAAATAGTAGTGAGTGGTCGGACAAACAATCGTAGCGGCAGCCACACATTTCAACCGACTGACCCACCCGACGAACATTCCTACAAATGTGTGGCGATCGCCACGACCCTTTAGGCCACCACGTTTTCATCAACAAGTACAAAGGTTGGCAACGCCGGTGGATTGGTACCATGTAGTTCCAGGGTATAAAAGACCATCACGACGACGTCTCGGTCTCCTTTCTTTTCTACGGTCCCCTTGTAATAGCACCACTTCCACAGCGCTACCGTACTTCCTCTACCTAACCTAATATCCTGTCAATTCTCCCGTCGACCACATGTATCACTCAATATCGAAATAAACAAGTGATTATTAAACCAGTGTTTTTCAGTTCTCGTGCAAATTCCTTCCAAAAATAGTAGTGAGTGTTCTGACAAATAATCGCAGCGGCAGCCGCACATTTCGACCGACTGACCGACCCGACGAACATTCCTACAAATGAAATGAAACTAGCGCCATCTAGATATTCAGCCCGGAACTTTACAGCCCATATGTTAATAAGATATATTTGTTATAGCTAAAAAATAATTTTTAAACATTAGTAAGTATAAAAAGGTGTATCACAAATAACAAAAGTAGTGTCACTCTCAGCACAAATTTATGAACAGAATATCATGAAATTTTAACAGCTTTCTTCTGAAGATGAGTTATTAACTGAAAAGGCGGTGAATGCAATAAAACTAGCGCCATTTAGATATTTGTTACAGTTAAGGAATATTTTTTCAATATTAGTAAGCATAAAAACTAATTACTATTCTATTAATTAGTATCCTACAAAACTTTTATTGATTTATTTAAAACCACATCAGTATTATTACTATATATATTATTACTTAATAAGTAAAATTATCAATGTAATAATTCAGAGCACAAGTAAATTATACAGAAAATAATTATTTAAAAATTATAGACCAACAAAACATTGTGAAATTATTTCTTGATTTTCGAGCCATTAACTTAGTTTTTGTCAGCTTATATTTCCAACCAATATAAATTTTTACAACATTTCAAATTAATAAATATGGAAACAGACGTAGTAATTGGTTTTTGGTCATCTAAAAACGCTAATAACTTTTTGAAATATTTAAGTATTGATTTTTATAAAGGTCCATTTATTTCTTATAAATTTTCTTCACTTTTTAATTATAAATGGCTGAAAATCTCCTATATAGCATTAATTTTTCAACAATCTATCAAACATATCTTCATTTATATACTTCAATTATAAAGTAATTGATCTTTATCCTAACAAAAGCTATTATTTTCGCTGTCACTTCATCATTTCAAATGATTATTTTTGCAGAATTTCACTAATTATATTAGAAGGTAGTAACAAGGCTAGGTAAGACCACATGCCTTCTGGGGTAATTTCTAAATGTTAATCACACAGTCGGAGACCTTAGTTTGGGGCCCACGTTAAGCTGTTCGTCCAGTCCAAATAAATCCTAGTTGGTAACAGGAGACTTTAAAATATAAAAACAGAACATCCTAATTTAGGCGAATGTATTATTTTTATCCAATGTAATTCCTTAACATTCATTCAATCTAATAATCCCTACAATATTTTTGAATTTCTGTTTTCAGATTTCAGTTTGAGTTTGAATAAAATTATAAAATATCAAGACAAAATTGTCATTTCAAATTTGACCATCTCTTTGCGATTGTCAACACACCCTTCGACAAATTCCCTATTTCCTGCTTCAAATTTCTTGTAAATTTATATAATAATAATGAGAAATAATAAGATGAAAATAAGTTGACGATATTATGCATATTTGTCCTGAAAAATTGTTCGTTTTACAGATTGTGAGCAATCTAATCTGGAATCTAATGAGTATCGATCTGGTAATGATAACTATACTCGTAGTAATAATGATACATAGTATGATAAATTGTATATAACATAATAATTTGATAAATTTATCCTTGTATCTAAAATTGTTTAAGATTTTGTTACCTTATTTCTGATACAAATTTGAATGTTACTCCGGCATACTGTCAATGAGTATTTAACCAAGTTTTTTTACCGCTACGTCGCCTCTGGCTTATTTGGGATATAAAAAAATCTTTATAACTAACTACTGGATAGAAGAGAAGGTGAATGGCAAATGCAATAAACTTTTAAAGTAGGCGTAACATACATGCCACCTTAAATATATCGAACCGAGGTAATCTCATCATTTTTACACTGTTTAATTTTGTGGCTAAACTCACAATTCGCGACAAATCACGAGGTCAAGATCTAGCAGTCTAGATAGAAAGATAATATGAAAGATCGCCTTGGTTCACTTAAATTTTAATTAATACAAATAAAGTTAATAGTGAAAGTAAAGTGTTTCATTAATACGTAAGAAAATCTAGCTAAAATCGTCGGTTATGAGCAACCAGTGCGCAAAGTAAATTAGAAACAATAAACAAATAAAAGGGCTCCACCCGCAGTTCTATAAGAGAGCTATCGAGAAGTTCTCCAGCGACGAAGAGAGAATTATTTATCTAGACCTCGATCATCCTCAATCTAGGAAGTGTCGTGTAACCAGATGCACAGAGAGTGAAGAAATCGAGCAAAATTTTCCTTTGAAATACCTTTGAAATAGTATCCAGCTTCTCTTCTCAAGAAAACTGTATTGATAATATTGAAAAATATAAAAAATTGAAGAAGAAATGTATGGTCATTACCGCGTGTTTTGTTGCTGTAAGTTTATTCTTATTAATAATCATTCAAATATTTATTTATTTATTACAGAATTTAATCCCATTCCGAAAGAACGTATGAAAACAGGACATATTTTTTTTTTAATCTTGGATCAACTATTTCGTAGTTACAACTACACTAAAATAATAGTTCCTGAATGCAGACCTTTTAATAGAGTAACAAACAAGTAAGTTCAATATACGAGGAAATTTAGCGCAAAGTGATTCAGTTCTTTTTAGCGATTTTTGATTTTTTAGTTGATTAGCGAGTACATTGGGATGCACTGACACTCTTTCGAAGTACTTCACACAAACACGTTGAATTACACTCGTTATAGGTTCTAAAGGAATATCGCGTTGTATCACTTTATTTGAAATATAGTACGGAGCATCAACAATGGCACGCAACACCTTATTTTGAAACCGTTGAATTGCCCGATAAGCCAATACATTTGATATAATTTTAGTCCCAGTTGTTTCCGTTTAGAGAGTATGTGCTTCTTCCAGGTTAGGCGTCGATCTAAGTGCATACCAAGATATTTAACATGCTCTGCTTGGGGGAGTTGACGATGATTGATATTCACTGGTGGACATGTTCTTCTACGCAGGGTAAACGTTATATGCGTGAATTTTGTTTCATTGGCTTTAATGCGCCATGTCTTCAACCATAATTGTATTTGCTCCAGGTGGGTTTGTAGGTTTATTGATGCTGTGACTGGATCTTCATGGGATGCTAAGATTGCTGTATCGTCTGCATATGTTGCCACAGTAGTTATTTTTGTGGTGGGCAGATCAGCCGTATAGAGAAGATACAGTACTGGGCCCAGTACACTACCTTGCGGAACTCCTGAATATATAGGATTTAATTCGGTATGTTCATCGCCTTGATTTACAATAAAATGTCTATCAGTGAGATACGATTTTAGTAACTGATAGTCCGGATGAGGGAGAAGTTTCTTTAGTTTAACCTGCAAGCCCGTATGCCATACTTTGTCAAAAGCCTGAGATATGTCTAGAAAAGCAGCCGAACAATATCTTTTGGCATTTATTTAAATTTAATTGGTCAACTGACTTTAAACTGACCAATAAAATTACTTGAATGAGCGATTGTAACGCCATGTAGATATTGAACGTACCGAAACTTTTCTCTAAAGACCCCCATTGAGTATTCTCTCTATTATTCTACGGCTACAAAGGTACTCAATGCTATTTAATACACTGTAACATCATCTGTTGTAAATCTTTTAAAATTAATTTATAGGCTCTTACATTTAAAGCAAATATGAAAACATTTATGAAAATGACCATTATAAGTTTCTGTCCGATGGATTATTTTAGAACTTACAAGTAAATAATTATTTTTATTTCATAATTGATGTAAAAATACTGTTCACTTTGATGCCATCGACAAATGCGGACAGTCAAGTTGATTATTTGTAAACAAGAACGAACGTGATTAAAGCAAATGAACCCTGTCCCGTGGAGACGGCATTACCGAAACTTTCTCGGGCCTATCGTCGTAGCGAACACAAATATTTCGCAATTAGAAATCAGGGAGCATAAAGAGGAAGAGGCCCATAATTCGGTTTGCTCGAAAATTAATATCGCATCGGTGACAAATTCGGTCCCCAGACAAAATCGCCGAGGCAGAACAAGTGCGTTCCGTACTCACGTCTTCCCAATAATTGGATAATTAATTTTCGGGAAATGAAGCGCTCCATGCGACTTGTGACCAGAACTCTGACGGGGAACGGCAAAAGGGGAATTAATAGTGGTCTTTACCTGGAAACTCTCAAGAATAACTTTCACGTTGAGAAAAACACAAAGGACCATCAATCCCGTTTATTACATTGTATCGGAGGGTCAATTTCTAACGTATCACCCGAAATATATGATAACCTAAACTCGGTAAATAAAAATATGATCACTCTATACAGCGATTTTTAAAAGAATTATTCAAATATGTTAAATAGGAATATACCTCGTTAAATAATATAAACAAATTACTAACTTAGGCCCATAAATTAATAAAAAGAAAAGGTTTTTTCAGATAGTTCACGACAGTTTAATATTCAAAGCAAAACAGCTTGGTCTACCGAATGACCTAATCTCCCTGATAAATTCATATTTGGATGGTAGGTCCTCCTTTCAAGTGAGGATCGGTGACGCAGTCTCCTCTCGAAAACAAATCTCCGCAGGAGTCTCACAAGGTGATCCACTAGCCCCTGCCCTGTTCAACCTTTACATGGCTGATTTCCCACTCCACAAACGTTCTCACACAACATTTTATGCAGATGACACAGTATCCTTCACAACGGGCTACAATCCCGACGCTATTCGCGACAAACTCCAAGTCCAACTGAACCAGGCGATTGTGTGGTACAAATTCTGGTAGCTGCAGATAAACCCTAGCAAAACTCAGGCTATTCTGTCCTACCTCAAGAAGGAGTTCCGCGTATATCGCCTCCAAATCGATAAAGTTCCTATCCCCTGGCTCCAGAAAGTATCATACCTCGGTCTCCAGTTCGACCGCAGGTTCCAATGGTCAGCCCAAATCCAGCACGCTATTTCCAAAACCATTGGCATGTACAGTATACTCTTCCCACTCCTCTACAGAAAAGTAAACTCCCAACCCCCTAGGAAGCGACTCTGTATAAAATGCAAGTCCGTCCAGTCTGCCTCTTTGGAGCACAGGTGTGATACAGGTACATCTTTGAGAGACAACTTGCACTACTTCAAGTGTTCCAATCCAAAAAAGTCCGCGCGTTACTCAATGTCCCATGGTTTATGAGGAACATCAAAACTCACCTCGAATCAGACATCCCGCTCGTGAAGACTTTCAAGAACATACTCGGTGTAAGGTTCTCCCTAGGCGCCTTAGAACACGACAACATCTTAATTAAATCCCTACCCATCTACAAACCTCGGTAGATAACCCACTACGACAATCCCAGTCGTAGGCCAAGGTCTCCGTTTCCAGCAAAACACTCCACTATCCCGAACCCGCAACATCAGCAAAACACTATTTGGCTCTAGCTGTTCATTCTGCAATAAGAAAAAAAAACCAGCGCTTCACTTTTTACGAATATACCAATAAATGAGTCGATTCATGGATGGAATTCGTAAATTGCCTAAAATATTTTAATGATGTTTTGCATAGCAATATTAAAATTAAATTCCTAGCCTGAAAATTTTTGAAAATTCTGCTTAAGACCCCATTACTTATGTAATTTGAAATTAGGATTCTCGTAATCGGTCAAGTTTAATATTCGCACACATACGAACAAAGCAATGATGAAATTGCTGCAGGCGTCGGAAATGGAAATGAAATCTTTTGATTCACACAGATCATTAATCGGCATGCATAGAATGTAATAGCACTAACTTTCTTGCAATTGGGAAGTAAAAATATAAATAAAATACAAGGAAATTACTTCTCTAAAAAAATAAAATTATGTATATGTTGTACTTGTCACTGGATTTCTTTGTTTGATGTGATCATTTAATAATTAATTCTCCTTCCCAAACTATTAATGGATATTGCAAGACATTTTAAGAATAATGATTTGTCTTGGATCATCTGTACCGTGTTATTTCTGCGTTGTATACATATATCTCGACTTTTAAATATATAGCCAGCCATAACAATTGCAACTTCATTAACAGTTTGAATATTGTACTCGTATCTTCATAAGTGCTCTATCGCCGTTCAACAAGTCGCCTCTTTTTTCTTTGAATAAATCAGTTTTACAGAAAATTTATAGTTTTTCTGTATTTAAAACCCTTACCTATATTATAATTTATATGCGTACTAAAGAAATAATTCTTTAATTCCTATCAAAACCAACCCAAAGAAGTATTTAGCGCTAACAATAACGGGATAAAGCAAATCCCAAACCTTTTCAAACTATGGGAAATCCCACGGTATCGACGAACTGAATGAACCGCACCTAGACCAGTCCCTTATTAAACCAACAACTACAGATCCCGGCGAAAGGTCACAAATAAAGTCCGAAATCGTCCGCAGTAATCGCAGCTACGTGGCTCAATCGGCGCAATTTGCTTTCGTAGTCTAAACACGACTTAATCCTGGAAATTTCGCCGCAGGACACGCGCAGGATTTTTATTCCTAGCAGCATTATCGAGACGGAAGAGGAGGAACACCCGCCCTCCTCCAATGTTATTTCAGGTACACGCCCGGTGGATTTTCCGGCATATGTGAGCATAATCCATTTGGAGGGTAAAGCGAGATTGCAACGAGGGTGGAATAATTTCCAAGGTAAAGAATAAGAAACTGCCATGTCGTCAGAACAGAACAAACAATTTCAATTTAATGTTAATTTATGTTTCTTTCATCATATATGTTGTACGGGGGCTCTAAAATAAGTAGTTTCCAATAGACAAGCTCTTACTCTTCTTATAAAAAGTGTTGTTTTTTGTAAATTCAATCTTTCATCTTAGCTTTACCAAAATAGAACTAGCTAACCAACTTTTCTGTGTGGATATTCAACTGTAATAAAATATATAATTTTGAGAAAGGAAATTAATTATGAGATTATCAAGTCAGCTTGATAGCATTGCAAATAATCATAAATTGTTGAAATACAAGCATTGTTGTTTAGCGTCATTCAGATTATTTAAATGAGTCCAAAATAAGACGTCCCTTAAAGTATATATTTAATGTGATATACACAATTAAAGTATATCAATTACCAACAAAACAAACAGTAGTTTTCCATACATAACTATTCCGGATATGTCCACAAAATCATTACAATAATTTTTTTTTCATAAATACAATATATGTTGCAACGATTGACATGAAATAAACTATACAAGGAGAATTCTGTTAACCCAAAAATTACCTTAACTTAACTATATTGTATAATAGTATCTCACTTACGTCGTCACTATCGTAAAAGTCCTTGAATTACGGTATGAATTCCTTCACATTAGTTACTATTAGCCATATTCCTTAGATCTGACGCCGACTGTTAGCACTAAATCTGAAACAAAGGTTTTATAGAATGAGAGCAATAGAGGAAATTCTCTGAAAGGAATATTAAGGATAAAACATATATAAATATATTGGACTAAGCGTACTGAATCGAAAAACTTTATACATCTTTCCTTCCCGAATACATTTCATGAATACCTTCTGTTTATATCAACGAGTGCTCTAATTTCTCAGTTCAATTCTTCATGTTTCTACAATTAAAGTAACCCTTGAGGTTTCCATGAGAGAGTGGTTTCCAACAATAACTTCTTAATATCAATATTTTTGCGTGTTATTAATGATATATGTTTATTAAGATTAATTTTTTCAGAACGCATTTTTAGAACTGGCGATTTCAGACGTATTTATATTAATATTTTTATTTTTTCTCAATGACAACACAGCGATATAATTCTACTAAAGCAAAACAAAAAGTAACAGCATAATTACATAGCAACTGAAACTGAATTTTATAAAATACGATAACGCTTGGTAGTCATACGTCTTCTGAATTGGTAAATTATAATGGGTAATATCTGTAATTACTCTTTATAAATCTCTTGTATTTGTACCAACTTGAACTCAGAATTAGAAAAGCTATTGAAATGATCTTCCACAACTGGCACAACAATATTAGGTGCTTGTATATGGATCAGCAAGATATATTGGTATATATATATATATATATATATATATATATATATATATATAAATAATAGATTTTATTATTGACACATATAGTATTATTGACGCTGCCAAACCAAAGTTCTTTCGATATGGTATAACCATGCTTCCATAAAATTTAGAGAGAGTTGTAGAAAACATAATTTACGAAGGAACATAATTTGATTAACATATATTTTACCAATTGTTCTGAAAAAAACATGATCAATCACCATCATCATCTCAAAACCAAAACCAATAAGCTGCTGAAGTGTATTGTGAATGCGCCTTGGTATGTACATATTTGTGACCTTCATCGTAACCTAGAAGTTGATATGGTTGGGGACACTATCAGGAGATTTGCCAACATCCGTAAAAGGAGACTAAAGAACCATGTCAACACGGAAGCATCCAGGCTTCTAAATATACATAATATCATTAAATAGCTCAAATAGAAAAACCTGATTGTGATCTTGCAAATGTTTGAATAGTAAATGTTTCAGTGCAAAATTTCTTAGTTTTAGTTGTTTGTTAGTTAGATTAAAGTTATATTTAATACAATGCAGAGAACTTGGGTTATATATTCATATAAAACATATTGTTGATACTCAAAAACATCGTTCCTGAGGTTGAAGTTACTGATCCTGAACATGTGAGGTACCAGCACTGCCGCCAAAACAACTGGCGACTCCAGAACATTGATCTTAAAAATATTTAAAGGTTCTTAAAATTTTTTTTTACCAACCTACAGTCCAATGATTTCTCAGATATCAGTCAAATATTTTCTCTTTGTATTGCAATTTAACATTAACATTAACAGCTGTAGTAGCTTAATTAAATAATTAAATAAACATACAACAAAAATATTTAAAACAATAAAAAAATTAATGTACGTGTAAATGACGTATTCAAGACTTATTTATCACATATCACTAAAAAATCATATATAAACTACTCCAATTTTTTGCTTGCTTAGAATTTGCTTCAGAAAACCATTAAGCCTCTACGAGTAGATCTCAATAGTCGAATCTATTATCCGGAATAGCTCGCATATCTCTCCAGAACGGTTATATTAAAACCGTTCCTCCTGACCCAATGAGTACATCCTGTCTCTGGCCGATGCGTTTTTTCCCAATAACCATAAATTCCATCGCCGGTCCCCAAACGAAAGTATTCGAATTTTGATTCGGAAAAATTATTTCCATTGCCGTTCGAAACCTTTTTATAGCTGTTTCGACATCGTAAAATAGACAAACGATTATTATAACATATAAATGACCATAAAAATGCATTTATTCGGATAATGTGGTCGGCTTTTCCTCTCGGTCAAATTATTGACGGTGTATCTAACAATCTCATATCAGTAAATCATGGAAAATCAGAAAAAAGACGAAGAAGTATACTTTTTTATGGGTAGAATTTATCAAATCATATTCTGCATTTAATTTTCGTAATAAAATATATATTTTGATGTGTATATTTATGGATAATGCAAATATTTACTAATCAGGAAAAGAAATAAATTATTTACAATTTATTGGCATAATAATTATTTTAATTTAATTTTAACATTAGCAAATCTCCATAAATGCAACAATATATCATAGAAGACTTAATTTATGTTATATGTTTTATCATTAAATATTATGGTCGGCTTGGTAGCCGCAGTTACTAAGGCGAAGGAATGGTCCTGCAACTGCAGGGATACTCCTACTATGCTACTACGATAGTCACGGACTTGAATAAGGCAGGACAGTGGTAAATGTATCTTTGTGATTGTTTCTAATTGCCATTGTCCATAAGCTAATAAAAAAAGAAAGTAAAATTAGTAGGAATAGAGATAGTAAAAAGAAGTAAAAGTACAAGTAGAGTAAAATCCGACAAATACACCATCCTGGTCATTTTTCCAGTCCGTAGACTTAATACCGAGGCTTGCCAATTTTAGCAGCAGAACCAGTCAATAAAAAATGTTGACGTGATTAAAATCCTTTTACATTCATATATTGTAAATATTAAGAGAATATTCTAAAATATATTTTCTCAAAATTTGATTTGATACTGACTATTTATACAATAAGTTTACTTTTAAAATTCTAAATATCAACTCATGAAGTTAAATTCAGAAGTCTAACGTCAATCAATGCCAACTCTAGCATTCCGTATATAAATTCATCACAAACAATTATTACGTTACGACATCAATTCCAATCATCCTTTATAGGCCATAACTATTTAGGCTTGTATAATAATCTATAAGTAATCTGTAACGAATTACACACAAATATTACTGAAAGTTTAATAAACTACCTAGTTTAAAAGTATCTTCTAATAAATTCATATTAATAAATAAAATTCCATAGAAACATTCCGTATATAAAAACTAATTTAATAAGGAAAATATTCAATATAAATTAACCCAAAAAGCACTAAGAATAAAAACAACAATTATATAATTAAGACATAACAAAAAATATTAAGAAAAGACAATAATAAAATGTTGAATATAATATCTCAAGTATAGTATACAACAAGAAATAAGAAATATAAGTCACAGGGTACAAGTACTCCATTAACCATGGCTATATAAGACCGCATCTTTTCTAAAATTATCTCCAAGTTGTATTCTGAAGATATATATCATACAAATAAAATTTTAAAATATTGCAAAAAGAAAACAGATTGAAGAAAACAGCACAAATTACATTATGTCTGATAAACGTCTGAAAAAAATTTCTTCTATGGTTATCTTTTTTTTTTCATAAACTTAGATTGGAAGTTAAAAAGCATATATTACACTGCTATATAAAAAATCTATCAATACCATTCGAAACCACCTCATAAATACAAAAGAAAAGAGAAAGAAAAGAAAAAATTCCGTTAGGAATATTGACCTCGATGAAGGGGATTATTATGAAAATTGGAAAGCACATAGATTTAAACAAGTTGATCCCATGCAAAGTAACGACGTCTAGATGTCGCCAAAGGCGGAATTTCCCGAGGATTTTCCCCAAAGTTATGTAGTTACGCGGAAAAGCATTGAAAATTGCCGATTATGGGGCGGTAAGCGGAATATAAATATGTTGAGGCCGAGCCTGAATTGGCTTTAAGGCCTGTTAAGGCCCATAACGAGTCCTTTACAGTTTTGAAAAGTTCTAAATTAATCCGAAACTTTCAAACAAATATCGTAAAATACTGCTCGTAAATGCGCTAAATACATAAAACCAGATCGATACATGTATATTGTATGTACTTTGTTATGTTTGCTACAATTTCATCTAACTTTCTAAATGAAATTATTTTATTTTAATTTAGATTAATGATAAATTTAAATAATTTTGACCTTAACAAGGACAGACCCTTTTATTTTTCTACTTATTTAATTTCAATTGTCTTATTATTATTAATATAAAACTTTGTGGACCACTGTTATTCTGAGTGAGAATTTTCATAAAATTCATATATTTAACGTAGCCTAAATAGTTCAATATATTAGTTACAATTTCTGTTACTTTAGTTATACAATAATTACGTCCATGGTTCTGTAAACTATTTGACAAATTATGACGGAATTATAAGAATTCTATTGGATCCCTCTTCCCCTCACAGTTACCCTGGGAGATTAATTAACTGGAAAGTAAGCCAGTGTTCAAGACCATTCGACTGTCATTGCCAACACTGAGGTATGGATGTATTTCTATTATTATGATTGCGATTTATTTGACTATTTGCGGAAAGAAAAACATCTTAGTGACATCAATAATCAGATTGGATAAGACTGAATGCTTTCTGGAATGGTTTCTGGAGTTGCTATAAGGAATACTCTAAAATGTAACAAATATACAACTATTATAATGTAGTGTGTATATTCCTTTATATATAGAAATTCAGAAAATTCAGAGAAAAATTAACTAAACTTTTTTATAACAAGGTAAAATAATACCACATATTAACAGAATTTAAGGCGATTTTAATATTAGTAAATAAATTCCGACCATCATACCAGATCACAAGATAACTGAACCATTATGGGGAGTTTTAGATCAGAAAGATATATAGCAGAGTAGGTTTTTATCCCTAACGTCATTGAAGCGATTGGCGGATATTTTGCTATCTGAATTAATACAGATACATGTAACAGGTTAATTGAAAAGTCGTCGGCCTATCATAGTAAAACACATTTTTTTGGCAATATTAGTTTTCTTATTCAACATAGTTCCCTTCAAGGGTGATACACTGATTATAGCGACCCTCCAACTTTTCGATATCATTTTTGTAATACGATTTGTCCTCTTCATTCGACGAAAATTTCTTCCCAGAGAGCATTCTTTTGAGATCTGAGAACAGAAAATAGTAGCTGTGGACCAGATCTGCAGAATACGGAGGAAGCAATTCGAAGCTCAATTCGTAGATTTTTGCCATCGTTTTCACTGACTTGTGACACGGTGCATTGTCTTGGTGAAGCGGCGATTTCGTCCTTCGAATAGTCCAAAAACGCTATGTAACAGTCGTTGTTGATTGTCCTTTCATTTTCAAGGTGGTCAATGAAAATTATTCCATGCGCATTCCAAAATACAGACGCCATAACCTTGTCAGCCGACTGTTGCGTTTTCCCAAGCTTTGGTTCATCGTGTGCAGTCCAGCCGGATGACTGTCGATTGAACTTCGGAGTAAAATGATGGAGCCATGTTTCATCCATTGTCACATATCGACGCACAAACACTCGCTTATTACACTTGATTATCTTCACACACTGCTCCGAATCATCAAGTCGTCGTTGTTTTTGGTCAAGAGTGAGCTCGCGCGGCACAGAGCTTTCTCATATCCAAATATTCGTGAATGATATGATGTACACGTTCAGTTGATATCTTTAGAGTTTCTGCTATTTCATTCAATTTCAATTTATGGTCATTCAAATTTATATTGTGAATTTTTTAAAGGTTTTCGTCGGTAACAACCTCTTTTGGCGTCCACTGGCTTCACCGTCTTCGGTGCTCATTTCACCACGTCTAAACTTAGCGTACCAATCATTGATGGTTGACTTTCCTAGGGCAGTGTCCGGAAACTCGGCATTAAGCCAAGTTTTTGCTTCAACTATATCTTTCCCTTCAAAAAGTAATATTTTATCAACACTTAAAATTCTTTTTTATTCATTTTTTTCACAATAACAAAAGTTGCTTCACTCAAGATGCACAAATTAATGATCCGACTGCTGTCAAATTTATACACGCATCTTTTGAGGGTTAGGGCTTACTAAAAAATATACGGATTTAATTCTAGTAGCCACCTATGCGTCAGGCCGGCGACTTTTCAATTGACTTGTTAGACACACAGCATGTCAACAACACTCTACGAATCGAAGTATTGTAGCTGTTTTAAAAGCAAATGATAGCTTAACACTATTTTCCCACACCCTCTAAGTTCAAGTCTAATCAAAGTACGATATAGGGATTAATTAAATAATAGATTTAAACAAAATATCTTAGGCCCAACAATATTTATTAAACGATAGTTAACAATATGTATTACAACAAATATAACAAGAACCTTTCCCTTTGCAATATTACAGAAGTTTATCTTCCTGGTAATAAACCTAATTGTCCAGCAACACCAACATATCCCGCAACAACTCCCAAATTCTCTTTAGCTCTATCGCGTACCCTTTTCACAGCTTTTTCCTAAATAGACAACCAATTTACTCAACCACATGTTGTAACACATTAAAAAATAAATCAATGGCAGAACTTACCACTTTCTTTAAATGCTTCTTTAACCAATGGTGTTTCGCCTCAACTGTGTTATTAAACATCGCAATTACAAATAAAATCACCAAGAAAATAATAAAAATCCTCATTACAGTGCAGTTGCAGAAATATACGACAATTGTAATAACATATATCAAATTAAATCGCAATTCTATATTATAAGACATTCAGTATTATTTACTTTTAATAACGCAAATGAATCAATATAAATAAACAACTTAACGTAAGTAAATAAAATGTGCAATTCAGAAAACACTTACAACACTATACAATTTAAAATCAAAAACACAACATTCGCAAGTATCAATGACGCAACTAAAAAAGTTTATATATAATGAAAATATAATTAATTATCTATCGAGGCTATCTAAATTTAAATCATTGGGATTCATTGCTTCTGATAGTCGCAATGGTGCTTCATCTGTTGCGCTGCAGAAACCAAAATCACCTACGTGACACACAGCTGCTAACAGTGGAATAACTGTCTTCACAACTTCGCAGATCTTATCCAAGGCTTGAGAAATTTTATTGGCATGAGAACCCATAACGTTACCAATCTTTGAAGCTACTTGACCAAATTTCAATAGTTGTTTTCTCTAAAATAAAAAAAAAAATATATGTGTAAAAAATGAAATGAAAAATGTTCAGTATCTATATTTATGTAGATTTTTTATAAGAAATTATTGTTAAAGATAACAAAAATATATATTACTTTAAAATACAACATAAGAGCTATATATGACATTATGTATTAGATGCTTGCATTTACTTTGATCAATATCTATTTATGAGAATATATTGAGAAAGAACTATCTATATAAAACACTATTGAATTGGATAGCGTTGACATTACTCTAGATAAAGTAATAATTTCACATTTATTAGTTACAGTTATTCTAGCATCTATTGCCGAAGCCAATAGATGCTGCTCCATTATATCCTAGCCAGTTTGGTTTCAGTGATTTAAGAGTAACGAGAAAACATACGAAAAACAGCTTGAACTTCCATAAAAGACTATTTTAATATTAAATTGAATTGTAAAATTTATTGAATAAAAACCAAGCCCAAGTTCTCAAAAAACTTTTAGAATGCTAACTAATGAATCAACTACTTCCAGACATTTATAGGCAATCTTAAAGACCCAATTCATTACTTTCTGGCCAAAAAACGAAAAGTTGTGCATAGCGTATTGTGACTGGAGATCAAAAGTAAATCTACTCCGATGATGTCAAGCCCAACAAGTTCTGGGTTAGCGTATGAGAGTCTTCCACATCGCCACCGAAGGAGAGTATACAAAACCTTGTTATACATATGATGAATCAAACGGAATAACACTATCACTACAGATCACTACCGACGTCAGTTGAATAAGTTGAATGACGGATTGTTAAAAAAACAGCAATACAGAGTAACAGATGCAAAGTTATCCTTTTGCATAGCAACACTCAAATGCATGTTACAAGAATTGTGAAGAATACATTAGTGTCGAATGGAAAGTTCTGTTACACCAAGCGTACTCATTAGACATAAAGTCGCGCCTTATGATTATCGCTTGTTCAGGCTTGCTTACCTATTGGTTTGGAACTGACTTCTGAGGAAGTGCGAAGAAGCAGTGGACAACTGAATCGCTGCCAAACCAAGATCGTTCTTTCGACACGATATCGCCATATTGCCGCGAAGATGGAAATACGTTGTAGAACATTTATTGATTAATATATATTGTAAAAGAAATTATTAATAAATCAAAGTTTGATTAAATCTAATTATCCCAAAACTAAGACTAAAGAAACAAATATTTTCACTATTAAATGAATTTATATGGGAAAATGCAAAACGTATAATAGATAGCTTGTTAGTGCTGTGATCATAGTGATCATAATGAAATAGTCGAAATAGTCGTCCTACTAGTGCAATAGCTGCATTTATAGTCTATAAACCTGAAAAGGAACAACCATGTCAGTAATCAGAGGAAATAGAATACTCAAATTCAAATACTCTATAAATTGATTATTCACTAATCTGCCCGTGATTTGGGACCCCCAGTTAACAAAGCTAAGTTTAGTTTGAACAAATTAGTAAAAAAATATTGATTGTGAGAAAAACTACCTTATGAGATATTTATTTAATACATATATATCAATATTTAAGTTTAACCAATAATATTATATCAGATAATTCATGGTGTATAAATACATATTATGATATTAAATATGTGTTACTAATCACAGTTTTTAAAAAATTTTAGAGACATTTTAATTGGCAGAGGTTATCTTTTATATTGCAAAGTTTTGCGATATGAATAATAGTATTTGACAATATTTAACATTTTACAAAGTATTCATAACGTAAGTTAACTCGTTTCTTCACTATTATCCTCGATCTGATAGGTATATATACACCATTTAGTACTTATTTAACATTCAATATTTTTTTACTCCCGTATTCAACGCTTCAAAAACCTTCTACGGTTTTCCGAAATTTATTACGCTCATCATGTATTAAATGTATAAAAATCCAAAACCAAAACTTATGCAGAAGATAACAATTTTACTTATAATAGTATATTTATATATTTTGAAGATTAAAAAAACAAACGACTATGATAAGTACTCAAATCTCGAAAAGCGAAAAGGCAAGTATAAAAAATGATTTAAGTATATTATTTTTAATACAGATAAGCACAAACAAACAAAAAATATAAATAGATGTGTTATTAATAAACAATAAAATTAGAGATAAAATAAAATATTACCATCCATCCAGGCTCATGGGATGATCGGGAAGCATCTTTTGTTGGAACGACAGATGTTGGTGGTTTTTCCGATGGCCATTTTGTTACTATAACATCACTGTGATAATATCCTTCAGGAATTTTCCTAGACAGAACTGATGTAAAATACAGGTAGCCTAGAATAACCCCAAAAACTATACGTAACGTCCTCATCGTGTACTCTCAACAAATGTATTGACGTTGAAATTGGGGCGTTCAGCTCAATGATATCACGGAAAATAGTATCAATTACATATCGTAAATTTAATATCAGTTTAACAAGAACAATAAATAGTTACACTTACATTAATTCAATGTATTCGATATTCGACCTCTGGATATTAAATAGTTTGATCAACATTATGACTGTTATTATTAGAGCCCAATCATAAAAAAAATTACTAACGAATTAAATTAACCAATAAATAACAAAGAGGCATCTCAAAAAGAATCCGATCTTAGGCGGCTTACTGGATCGGATCTTAGTTACTCGCGTAACTCAGATAATTATTATTACATTTTTATATATAAAAAAGACACTATCTGACAAAACTAACTTAACTTTTAACACACTATAGCTACTTATAAGTATTACTATCACAATTTAAGAAAGTTATTAAAGTTTTAGTTATTAAAGTTTTAAAATCAAGTTATTTAAATTGTAGACAGTAGGATGAATGAAGTGCTATGTGTTCCGGACATCACGAGACTAGATCCTGTACCAAAATCCCAGAAGCACCTCCGAAGTGCAGCAACTGCGGTGAAATTCACACCGCAAACTTCACCGGTTGCAGCTGCTGTCCTGCTCCAAGAAAACCAAAAATTCCAAGGTGGCTCCAAAGTAACCAAGGTGGCAGAAAGCCCAAAAACTAGCCAGCGTCACCCAGCGTGCTCCAAATCAAACTCATGTTCCAGCCAATACACCGGACCTTAACTTCCCAATGCAGGCGTTTACTGACCCGCAGGCTTTCCTGCAAGTGATCGACCTGGCTCACCAACTTGCTCGTCTTTTCCCAAATGTCGCCGCCTAAGTGGCAACATTTACCTGTTTCTTTAACTTCCAGCAGCCTTTTAAATCTTCGAAATGGCTGTTCCGAAATATCTTATTCTGATGACATGGAATGCAAACAGCTTACGCGGAAAGCAAACAGAATTGGAAGACGTCATGACATTCTATGACGTCGACATCGTTCTCATCCAGGAAACTTTATTGAAACCTTCGCATCGTCTCTTTCGAACACGTTTTTGTCTACAGAAACGACAGAACTCCGGGTCGAGGCGGTGGAACCGCCACTCTCGTCAGAAAAGGAGTCAAATCCGAGCTCCTACCCTCGTTATCAGTAAATAACTTCAAAACAACCTCCATTAAAATCGATATCAAAGAACGTCCCTTCGTGATTACATCAAACCAAAAGACCTAACCAGTCTCATTAAGTGCTATCGCTCGGGCAGATCTACCCAGATCACAATCAAGGAATCACTTTCCAGTCGTAACAAATCGATGCTGTCGTACCTCAAGGTTCCCTACTGGCCCCAGCCTTATTTAATCTCATATCTGCCGAAAAAAGAGCACATTGCCGTCGCGTTTTACGCTGATGATACTGCTTTCTTCACGGCCGCCAGGTTCGAAGTTACAATTCATGAAGGTTTACAGAAGTAGCTCGATCATGCGGTCAAGTGGTTCAAATTTTGGAGGTTGCAAATCAACCCCCTGAAAACTCAGGCCATCATTTTCCATAAGAAGAGTTACGCACTGCGCGTTTCGCAACTTAAGATCGACAAAGCAATAATTACATGGCTGGATAACGTCACGTATCTAGGTCTCCACTGCAACTGGCGGTTCTGTTGGCATACCCAAGTCCAGAAAGCAATCCAGAAAGGTTCGGGGATAGCTATCTTCTCTCATCTGCCCTTCTAGCACACCTCCCATCTCCATCAAATGCTTATTTTACAAGATGTTAATTCGGTCCGTACTCCTCTACGGCTCTAATGTCTACTTCAAGTTTGTTACACCCAACCAGATCAAACGGCTTCAAGTTTTCCAAAATAAGCTCCTTAGGAGAATATTAAATGCTCCATGGTTTGTCAGAAATAATCAAATTCATAGGGAAACTGACACTCCAGAAATCAAGCACTTCATATCTCAATCATTCCACAAACAGAAACTCAGCTCAAGTTCTTCTGAAAATGCGCTTGTTCGCGAGCTGGTTGACATGCTGGGAGCTTAGCACCGCGTCACCGCTAAGCTCCCCCCCTTTTCCAGGCTGAAACGACCTCATCCGTCGCTACAGTCATAACTTTTGCCCCCATACGACAGTATCCAGTCTTGTGTTAACAAAGATTAGCGAATCAATAGAATCGCCGGGTCGTCGTGCCCAATAACGGCTGCCCGATCAGCGGGTGCCATATCCCCAAATTTAATGCAGTAGCAGTAGCGATCCACAAGAGTTAACTGTGACGCGGTGTCGGTTTAGTGTATTGGTAAGCTCACTTGGTTGTCACTCCAAGGCAAGTCCCCGCAACCAGGTATGCATTCCATCGCCTGGTTTTAGGCCAGAACAAAAAAGTTTTATGTGTTCAGCAGCTATAGGTTTTGAATGAAACATAGGAATATAATATAAATGAATAGAAGTTCAGTTAGTCAATTGTGAAACATAAATTACCAGTTAGGATAATATTTTTTTAGCTGAAAAATACTGCTGTTCATACTGCGAAACTCATTAAAAACTATTTTTCAGAACAGAATATTCAAATTTTAACACCCAAAATTTTCTTCACAAGAGGCCAGATTTGAATGTTATTGAAAATTGCTAGCACGTGCTATATACTCAAAAGGGAACCAATCTAATGATGTCGAACAACTAAAATATATTTTTAAGTAAAAAATTGAACCGGCGTCAAAATATAAATAAGGAACTCACTAAAAATTAAAAAATAATTAAACTTGCACCTTGTTTAAATGCAATAATAATTTTATTTATTGTTAATGAAGAATATTTTATTATTTAAAATATTATTATTTCAAAAGGCTTAAACCAACATCGGGAGACTTTGAAAATCGAATCGGATACAATGGTTGCCAAAATAACATAAATGCCGTGAACATTATTTTACTATTTACAAAAGGTTGTTCTTTAACCCTATTACATTAATAAATAATCTTGAAAATAGAGTTCCAAAATTCTGCTATATTAATATGCAATATATTATTATTTACAAACAAAACATAAAACCAAATATATTACATATAAATCTAAACTTTTAAAACTAATTGAGTGACATTAGAAACTGTCGATAGTAAAATTTAATTAAATCAGTCGGAACAGTCGATGATAAAAACTAGTCGGTCCGAAAATAGAAACTGAAACAATCGATAGTAAAAAGTAGTCAATTACTAAACAGTCAATAGTTCCCAACGCTCTGTATTTATGTCTGTATGTATAATGTACAGACTCTGTATGTAGTTGAGTTAATATGTAACTAATTTTAAAAAGTAATCAAAATAAAAATGCTTTAATCAATCGATAATTAATATTTCATCAGTTATTAAATACCTTAAAGTTATTGTTTCTAATATAATCTGTAAATGTACTTTACCCTACTTTAATAAAGCAGTACTTAATATTCATACATTGTAATTATTTTTCGTATAAATTAATACCATTAATCATCGCTGATATCCTATTAGTATCCCATTTATTAAGGCATTTTAAGCTCCAGGACAAATAACAACATTAGGTGCTCACCTTTGATTTGTGCCTGGGGAGCCCTTTGTTGTCTTTGAAAATGACGTCCCGACGTTGAGCGAAATTTGCAAATTCCACTAACTTGTTTACGGATTCGAATCTAGCAGAGATTATTCCATGTAAGCAACATTAACATGTTATTTTCTTAATGAACGTCGTTGTTCCCCCATCTGCGTCCCATCGACTTCACTATCCTCCGATCGCTTGATTATTTCTCATTGGCGTTATAACAAATGAGTGTATTAGCTTGTCATAAATCAACGGGCTTTTCTATTCACTTCCGTCAACATATTTGTTATAGAAAATTTCATTATATAAGTATAGAAGATCTGTGGTTTGTTATTTATACAAAGCTTTGTTATTCATTTAGAAACTTTCCTGCACTTTATTTTCTAAACGTAAATACTTTAAGTTAACTACTTATATCTCTAGTTACAAAATTGGCAGCAAAGGTAAAATATATTAGTGGCGCTGTGGTAAAGTCAACAGGACGGTCCTCCTACTGTTGTGATAACCGCGGGTTCGAATCCTGCTGGGGCATGGTCGTAAATTTATGTTTGTGACTGTTTAATATTTGTTATATTAAACAATCACATATTTATTATGTTTAATATTTGTTATATTTGTATCTTCTGGGATGATTTCTAGGTTGGTCACTCGCCAGTCAGTAGGCTTAATGCCGAGGACCGTGGTTCGGAGCCCACGTTAAATAGTAGGTCGAGTTCAGATAAACCCATAGTTGGTAAAAGGAGACTTAAAAATATTTTTAAAAAAATATATTGATATAAACGAAGACAACTTTATTCACAAAAACATTGGATATAGGTGTCATAGGATCGTGGTCGTAGAGCACGTGTATATGTATAGATGAAATTCAATAGCATACGTAGAATGTGAAAAATGCCTTTATTTGTACATTTATATCGAATTGATTACCGTTGGGAACTATCGACTGAAAACAGTCGAAACAGTCTATAGTCATAAAAGTAACGACTGAAAATAGTCATTATTATTTTCAGTTAAATGCACCGTTCGACTGTTTTTTCCATTCGTGATATCAAACGAAGATGTACCAATCCTTTCCTGCATAAATTGTGAGGGAGGAAAGGACGGAGATAATTGCTTGAAACAGTTAATTTGTGCATATATTTTCCAACGGTAGTGTAAGCGAGACGGAGATGTAGATATTCATTCACATACCAACTTTAAAAAAGAATAGGAAAAAAAATAATTACTGAATACTATTAACTTGCAATTTATTTCATTTTACACGAAGTGGAATTACTTTTATATTTAAATGTTCTATGGATTTATAAAATGGAATGGAATTTTTCTATGGAATGGAATAATACTCCACAGATATTTTATCGTATTTTAATATGTTAATTGCTATTTTTAAATAATATACTATAATAAATATAGACAGTACAATAGAACTTAAACAAAACCTAAAATCTAAAATAATCCATGACATAATTAAAAATGATCGCACAATAACTACTAGAGTTTTTTTTAAAATAAAGTAAATGCTTTATTTATTATTGGGAAATATTTTTTAACAAAAATCGAGAGAGTAATCGAAATATTACATATTATTGCCATAAAAACAGTCTAAAGTATTTTACTATTTATCATTCACAATTTTAAACTTTTTACCCTATTACATTAACTATCTTGAAAAATATAATTCCAAAATGCTGCTATATTAATATATAATGTATCGTTATTTACAAGCAAACTACAAAGAAATCATAAAATTATATATATTACATATAACTCTACATAAATACAAATTAGTCAAGGTCGCAAGACAGAGCCAGAACGCTAAAAATCAGTCGAATAAATAAGTATAAAACAACAGTCGATAGTAAAAAGTAGTCAGTTACTAAACACTCGACGACAGTCGTTTTCAGTCGATAGTTTCCAACGCTAGAATTGATCAATCTAGTAGGTGATTAGGGAGAAGTATTTTGATCAGTAATATTGATTAATCAATATAATCAAGTATTAAAAATCCTAACCTAACTGTTGAATTCAATGGTTTTGATATTTCTCTACATAGAATAACAATTTTGCATTTAATATTACTTAGATATTGGGTGTATAGGCGTAAATCATGGAACCCTCAACATATCGTTTTCGGCATTCATTTAAAAGAAGTTTTTTTTTAATTTAAAAAAACCTGCTATCGATTTCCATCAAATAATTTTAGAAACGTATAATGACAGTTTTCAATATTGCAGTTTCATTGCTTGCCAGTCAAATAAAGAAAATTCTTCTATGGTGGTGTGTCATTCACCATAAATAGTGATCAATTATGATAAAAAGTCATGGGTTATTCCAGAATGGTCATGCATATCGGCACTGTCTGGTAGTCTTGCAATGCATATCACAGAATCAGCAAGATGTAGTGCACTATCCGCTGCTAAAACCGAATGAAACTGTTACTGTAGATATTTAGCGACGACAAATTGAATGACATATTGCTGCAAAAAATAACAGTAATAGTAACTAGCGACTATATATTGTAACGATTGATGATTAAATCAAGACGATCAAAACTTATTTCAAAACTTCGGTGTCAATTTTTCAATTTATAGCCAAATACAAACCAGCCGTATTGCAGACAAAAACAACAAAAAAAAGGCAAAATAGATGGACATCGAATTCTTATAGGGTAGTAAATTGAAGAGCTTGGTGTCTATTAAGTTTGTTTGTTTGTTGTTCCGTTTTGTTTTTTAACAATCTCTGTCATAACAGCCTTGTGCCAGATGATCCAAAAGTTTTATTTCCATTAATCTAGCCTTTTTCGAAGAATATACTATCCATCACCATTGCACGCAAATCATTATTTCCTTAATTTTAGCTTCATTTGAAGATATTAATAGCCGATCAGAAGAAGACAAATATTCCATCATATATCGACCACTTCTGAAAACACCTTAAATTTTCTACAACCTAGGCACATAAAATTCCATTTACAAGGCGAAATTTAAGTCCTATTGTTAAATGTTTTTATCCCCTGAAAACATTGTACCAACTAGTTCACCAATACGTAATAACAAATTAAATCCGTATAAACAAATTAAATGACAGATAACTTTCGAAATCCGCAAGACAGAGTCAGTAGAATATAGAGAACTGTTGTAAAATAACTAAAAAAAAAAAACTTTACCCATCCCTTTAAGCGAGGTTTTCAAATGATCAATTTTCATACTCAATCATTGTAGCAATAGTTATACAAATGAGTATATAATTTGCATCACTTGTATTTGGTTTCTAATTTATATTTATATACACCGCGGTTTGATTTCTTGCCAAGCAAAAATTTTTCTGTGGAGCATTGTGACTAACCATGCGAATATAGATCTACTACGACAATGACAAGTGCAAATAGCTATGTGTTAGTCCAAGAGAACCATTTACATTGACATCAACGCCAAACTATTATTATTGTTAATAGTTTAAGTGTTCGATGTAATAATTTAAATAAATATAAAGTCGTCATCATTTTATCTTTATCGATCGGCAACAAAAATTCGCCCATTCAATAACAAACGTCACAAGCTATATAATACAAGTATATACACTTCACAAGTATATATAATTTTAGAAGGTTGTGCTATTTATAAATAACCTTTTTTTCATGGTAAATTATAGCCTGACACTCTTAAGTATCAGTGTGTAGGCAATAAATCACATCTTAAATATTTTAATACAGTTAGTGTCCCAGCATCCATACCAAGAAGTTTATATCAAAGCAAGCATAAGCAAAACAAACTGGCACCCCAGTGGACCATGACAATATTCCAGATTATTTATGTAACGATCCGCGCATACTAATGGCCCACAATCTGCATAACTATTCTCTAATAGCCCCTTATTTTACCACCCCAGTTAAAGCAGGTTGCACCTAAACATCTTTAGGGACACTTTTCGGAACATTAGCTGATTAAGTTTTGCGGGTGGAGAACTGAAGTCCAACACATAGCGGCAAATTGAAGTTTCATTGTCTTGTACTGGCAAAGTTCTGTAGTCGATTGGCCTAAACTGTCCAGTATAAAAGTTTGAATTAGTTCATTTGCAATTTTGTGTCAGAATATTAATGAAATACGTAAATGTGATTGTGTATTGTTTTATTTTTTCTTCTTTTATTACAAAAGAGCTTTTCAATTTTACTTTTATAAGTTTTTTTTATAACATCTTTATTAGATACGCTTAGTACATTCTTAATTTACAATTAATTTATTACTACTTTTCCTATGTACTTGGATTAATTACCAAGTAAGACGAGTGCGAGAAAATACATCAGTATGTATTCCTCAATTATAAAATTATAATTATTTATTAATTATTAACTTATAGCTATAGTTTACACTAATAATACATACTAAATGTTCACACAAGTTCGTATGGTTTTGTTCGTTTCAATCCCCTGACATCCTGCGCGCTATCCAGCAGTTGTATTGCTTCCACGTTAGTATGATTTAATAATCTTCCTTCGTGTTTCAAGGCGAAATCCTGCACACCTTCGCAAATCCATTTAATTTCCAGGTCATCGTGCAGTTCTTCATTGGTTACATAGCGATAGACATTGGTAATCAATCAAAGAATTTTGTTTTGACAGCGCTGTATGACTAACTGATTTGAATTTTTAGTGCAGCCCCATATTTACACCCCATAGGTCCAAATTGGCTTTATAATTGTATTGTAGATCAACCTCTTTGATTTTAGATCAAGTTGAGAATATCTTCCGACTAACGAGTATAGTTGTTTTATTTTGGTTCTAATGTGTTTTGCTTTTTGTTTAACGTCAGGCTTCCAATTTAATCTACCGTCAAGATTGATTCCAAGGTATTTTGCTGATTCTGCTTGAGGAATCGGGCATCCATTGAGTGATATAATTAAGTTTTTATTATTTCGCATTAATTCAAAATTAATGTGGACAACTTTTATAAGTAAATAAAAAATATTATATAATTTAAAAAGATTATAACACATTTTTATAAATTTTTATATTTAAACCGTCTCAACAAATAACATATGTTAATTAAACGGTAGCAGTTACAAGTTTTGAATGCCTCAAATATCTGAAATCCACGTATGGCTTATTTAACATTATTAGCTGCTTATATCATTTATAACAGCGATATCTATTAATGAAAATGCGAACTAGCAATATTAAACCAAACCTAACCTAACTGTAAAATTCGATGCTTATGACATTTACATAAAATAAGTTCTCCATTTATTATTATTGAGTTATTCTATATATATAGACGGCAATCTTGGGAAATTGTATTTTTGACATTCATACATTTTGTTGTTTGATTTTGCAAAAATCTGCTGCATAACAACTTCAAACAAATTTGTTCGAATCAATAAAGACTGAAGAAGTGCCAAAATTATTCTTTATTTTTTCATTGTTTTAATAGTGTACCGTCATGTTTCCAGAATTATAAATGAATGAATAAGTTGCCTTTTTAAAATAAAAAAAACGACCATAATACATACTAGCACCTAGTGAGTAGCGTTTTTATGTAAAGTAACAAAACGTTTTTTGCTGTGTTAAATAACATTTTAAATTAATGTATCAGTTTCGATATCAAAAAAGAATTGGTGAATAATTGAATTGGTGAATAAAATTGTCATTTATTTTAAAGGCGTAAATTTTAAAAATTGACGAATCATTTCACTATACAGAAGATCTATATGAGAGAATTCATCTAGTTCTCAACACCTTATGACCTTTGCTGTGATTCAATTCCACAGTTTTTTTTATTAATAAAAATATAAGAATACTTGAATTCAGGAATATGTTATTATGAAATTTAGTGATTATGTAAAACATTCAAAATGTTAAATAAAAGTTATAGGAAGTAGCGATCTGAAAAGCTGTCTTGTTAGATATTGAGTCGCCGGTAGTACCAGTAACTGATCAAGTTGTAACAAAATGAACATCGTTGTTCTCTTCTGTCATTTAATCTTTTAAATCTTTTTAAATTTTTTAATCTAATTAATAGATCTAATGAAGCATCCAGACATTGCCTTTAAAAGAATACACTTACTAAAAGCATATAATAAAATTAAGGGAGATGCGTTATTTCAGTTAAAAATTATGATAATATTTGATTAAGTTTTGATTTTGATACCACTGCATTTTCCTTAGGTTTGCCCTCTTACTGCATTTGTATATATTTATTGATAAAATTAGATATAATCGCTGTATTTTTTTCATATATTATCTTTCTATTAACAACTATAAGAGAACTGCTATTTCTATTATCCACTAAATCAATATTAATTAAATAGATATCAATTAAATATATCTCGAAAATTGCCATTTATCAACTGTTTTTTTTTTTTGAACTTGAACTTTGGTTATACATCGCCACGATCACAGATTAAAATGGTAGCAATCACAGAATCTAGAAATAGGCTTGGCTGAAGTTTAGTCTAAGCATATGATTTTTCATTGAAAAAATGTATAATATATAGGAGAGAATACAAAAACAGAGGGACCCATCTGTTTGGAGTCGAAAACATAAAATAAATTGAAGTAGGCTGCGTTTCCGAAACAGTTGAATCGCGTTTTATGCAAATCGAAACGGGAACGAATGTTATTTAGTTCGGCACGTCACACGTCGTTGAGTTCGTCCCGCTGGGAAACTATCTGGATTAGATATTCGCTTAATAACTGTCGTAAGACGTGTGTTTGTCGTCTAATACGATTTAGATGTCGGCGCAATATTCAAATTGTGAACAGATGTCATATTTGCATTAGGTATTCGGATATTAATGTTAAATGTCGTATATCTTTGGTGTATTATATTATTTAAAATCTACATTATCATACAAAATGTAACAGATTGTATGTGACTAATATTGACTACTATTATACTAATCATCTCTCGCTAATAGAGACGTGTTTTTTTTAATATGGGATTGCAAGTTAAATTACAGAAACTCCTCCCTCAACCGGATTATGAACTACTAAAATCTTACCTTACAGATTGTTATTTTTCTGTAAAACAAGGCGATGGACACACCGAAATACATGAAATATCTATACTATATCTTCTGTACACAGCCAATCTAACTACAACAAAATTAACCACAAAATTAACATACGCAGACGACACGATAGTCTTAGCCTCTTATGTATAACCACCCATAGCATCAATGAACCTACAAACACACCTAAATCAAATACAAAATGACTGAAAATTTGGCGTATTAAAGCCAACAAAAGAAAATCCACTCATATAACTTTTACGGTCCACAAGAAAAACATGTCCACCAGTCGATATCAATAATTGTTAACGCTCGCAATCAGAGAATGCTAAATATCTTGGTATGAGCCTAGATCAACGCCTAACTTGGAAGAAGCACATAGTCGCCAAGCGGAAAGAACTTGAACTTAAACGCTACCAAATGTATTGGCTTATCGAGCGCAAATCCAAGTTATCATTAAGTAATAATAATAATTTAATGAATATTATATATATATATATATATATATATATATATATATATAGATATATATATATATATATATATATATATATATATATATATAGATATATAATATATATTATAATATATATATATATATATATATATATATATATATATATATAGATATATAATATATATTATAATATATATATATATATATATATATAGATATATATATATATATAATATAAACATAACAAATACTTATTGCCCTCTGGGCAGATAGTGGAACTCATAATAATCACTCAAAATATAATAGATAAATGTTATATAGAACAACTAATGTAACACCTGCTATTCTCAGAAATCGGTACGGCATGTAGTGAAGTAATATATATCATTGTGCAGTCAATTTAAGAAGTCGCCCATTATTTCTATTAATTAATTAAGTATATATTTTCAACAACAATATGTATATGTTAAAATATTAACATCATATTTTACCAATTCTGAACTAAAAGAAATACAAGCAGAAGTGCCTCAAGACAACGTCTTGGGACCTATCCTCTATCTGGTTTATATTAGTGACATACCAAACCTCGAGGGAATTAAGATATCTAAAATTAGGGATGATAGCAGTGGGCAAAAATCAAGAAGCATACATAAAGAGACTACAGGCAGCTAGCGATAAACTAATAGACTGGACTAAACAATAGAGAATAAAATTAAATATGCTAAAATCTGCTTCCACTGATTTTATCAAAAAGAAGCTAAACAAACCATTAGTAGTGAAATTCAATGGTGCTATAGTATCATATGTAAAAAGTGCTAAATATTTAGGAATGACACTAGATATCAAATTAAAATAGAACGAACATATCAAAAATAAACTAGCCAAACTCAAAATAATGTTTAAATCGCTATATTGGCTAATTGAAAGAAAGTCCAAAATGCCAATTCATAGTAAGATACTGATCTACAATCAAGTGTTCACACCAATATAGCAAGCAAGGTATAGCAATGTCAAGAAAACTTAAGTATTTCAGAACAAGGTATTGCGTAACGCAGTGGACATACCTTGGAATGTACATCTTTTCTTTTCTATACCGATTTGTAACAGTACCACTTCCACAGCGCTACCGTACTTCCTCTACCTAACCTAATATCCTGTCATTCTTCCCGTCGACCACATTATCATTCAATGTTAAAATAAGTAAGTATTTCTTCAACCAGTGTTTTTAGTTCTCGTGCAAATTCCTTCCAAAAATAGTAGTGAGTGTTCAGACAAACAATCGCATCGACAGCTACACATTCCGACCGACCGATCGACCTGACGAACATTCCTACAAAGTATTACACTTTAACACCATAGAACAACCGAAATTACTTTTCGAACCGAATAACATTTACAAAACATACCTTCAAAATAAATAATGATAAATTAAAATAAAACATTACATTTAGTACACAGACACATTACACAAAACACAGACAATAAACGATCTGGAAATGAATATGGTGGAGTTATCATCGTTTTTCAAAACTGACTAATAAACTCAACTCTCAGAGGGGAAGCGAATTTTGTCGCTTTAAATTGGTATGTATTTCTCTGGGTAAAAAGTGACCGTCGGGTTGAATGAATTCTACGTGTCTTGGGGATTAAGGGGTGGGCAAAAATATTATATCGGCTCGAACAGGTCGCGTATATTAGGTTTTATTTCGGACCGTTTTAGATTAATTCAGATAAGAATTATGAAAACAGCCACACAATAATTATAAAAGCAAATTTATGAGGACTCATGATAATAAATATATTTAGCAACAGCAAATATTATTTTATTTATATACACCGATTAGCATTAAATCCATATCAGAACCATATGGTAGCGATTATCTCAGCTATAGTCTATCGAAAAAGCAGTGAACTCCTAATACCAGCCGATATTTTCCTTCTGATTTTATTCCAGTTAAAAAAAGATTCAGTACTGTCTGATACGTTTGAACATGTACCGAATCGGCCTGCAAAAGGCGTTCGGTTTTCAAATGTCTGCAAAATTCTTAAAAACATTAGTAATAAGAAGTTATAAGCCGACAAACGTTGTTTTGAAACGTGAAATAAATTGTCAGTCAGAAACAGATATACCTAAGCGATGGGCTCGTTCTTACCAGACAATGCGTTAGAGAGTTAAGTATTGAAGAAATTAAATAGTAAGCTGTCGGGATTTGTATTGAAAATATTTTTATTGTATTACAGCTGCACTTAATATTAGTGTGAGCACTAAAACTCAAAAATCTATCAAATTAGAGAAAAAATTATATAATTTTGGATTCACCGAAAAGAAAGTATACCTTAATGTTAGATCAAGATTAAATATATGAAATGTATAAAAATTGTGAGTACTTTTTTTAAATATAAACATAATTTAATACAATTAGTTCAGAAGGATCTGTTAGTTTGGAGAGTATCTATAGAATACTTCGGAATATGCAGCTCTTTGAGTGATAAAAGTCATCACTTTGAGCACTGTCAGGAGACATAGCATTTAGATAGTATAAAGATAACCCACGAAGAGGTAAAATACAATTTTCTGACATTGCTTTTAAAGGAGTACAATTTTTAAATGCATATAATAAAATTAAGGAAGACGTGTTATTCAAATTTGTGTACGGGCATAAGTTTAAAAATGGAACATTAAAACACCCTTAGTAATAAACACCCTAATAAAAAGAGTGTAAAGAAAACAGTAGAGAGACAAAGTTAAAAGTTAGAATAATATTTAATTAGGTTTATATAAATCATAAGATTTTTTAATAATTCATTTCAGATATACCTTCCTTCATTCTAGAAACAAGAAAATAACAAAAATATTCCAACTAGTCCAACAAAATGTGCTGCACGAAAAGGGCTTTGAATCATATGATAAATCGAAACGGTTGTGGTTGGTACGGCTGCGATCTGGTACGGCTGTTGATATCTTCCGGCCCTACAGATACCGTTGCTTCATCATCGCTTTGGGACTTGAATGTAGTCCATCGACGACGTCGAAAACAACAGGACAGGGCTCCCGTAATCGACGCTGTGGGAGAATCGATTGTTCGACGACGTGGTAGCTTATTTTCTTCGACGACGAGACGTTGGAAATTCTGGTACCTCGACGAAGACATGACAAGTCTACGGTGACTGCAATCGGTGCCTAGCTTCCGGAGCTACTCTGTGACTAATCCGTAATCACATACGTTACGGTAATTCAGAAAAAACAAATAACGACGGTATCCGACCGAAGCTGCCCAAAGCCTTTCAAATCAAAATGTCTGGCATTATGACGAAGACGGCGACCGAAGGAAGACATTATGATTTAAACGAAGCGCCGAAAGAAATGTTTAGCCGAGACTCTGATGATTAAACAGTGATGCAAAAAATTTTTAAAAAAATTAATTGGAAATAATTAAATGAAATTTAAGGTTCATTGTTCCAGCACTAAAATTAAATTTAATGAGGAACAAATGTTTGAATGAATGTAATGTTGAAGGAATAACGGTAAAATCGAAAACGAATCGAATTAAAAATATTGAAAATGTTGAAACAAAAAATATAACGGCTACATAAAATACACCATGTTGCACGTACCGTTCATTCACGAGTCCAAACCCAATTTTGCGAAAGATCACGTCGGGTTCACCACTTTAGGGTATGATGACATGGCTCGGTGAATGGAGGTAAAACGAAATGCAACAGTGGTGTTCACATTATGTGACCGTTATTTATTGAAGTTATATAAAAATGTGAAAAATACAAAATAGATAAAACGG
This sequence comes from Rhynchophorus ferrugineus, assembly GCF_030347505.1. Lineage (NCBI taxonomy): Eukaryota > Metazoa > Arthropoda > Insecta > Coleoptera > Curculionidae > Rhynchophorus > Rhynchophorus ferrugineus. The sequence goes on from NW_027472581.1 coordinate 69,905,292, forward strand.
GCAGTCGATGGTGGCACGTCTAAACCAAACGATGGTCAAGTACTGAATGAATCGAAATACCCTTCAATCACATCCCAGATAAACGTCTCGGGGTTGCCAGCTATTCGTTATCGAGTTCTAGTTGGCGCTGCTAGCACCCCGCCTGTGTTCAACATCTGGAATTATATTTCTGGGTATTTTGTAAACCGTTATTCCACTATGTAAAATTCGACATGCCCCAAGGTCGCTGCAGTATATTTTAGCACAAGTACTGAAGTTCGAAGAAATTGTGTTGAATAAAATTTGTGTTTTTCTTTATAAACTTATTGAAGAAGTATGTAAATGTATTAAAAGCCCTAACTCTCATTTCAGATTCTGTTATTAATAAGCTATATTTTATTCGATTTCGGTGGTATTTTACGGTCTCCTATATACACCATATTATACTGTTATCTATTTTAATATTCAAATTTTCCATTTTAAGACAAATATTTATAATGTTACACTAAAAGGGTTCCTTCATATTAGCACAACATTCGACATGGGCCCCTCAAACATTTTCGTTTACCCCACAGTAAAGTAAACACTCCGTCGCGATAATTCCATTAAGAAATGAACTGATTCCGCTTTTGAAGAGAGAAAATTTCGGTGCATGTAATTTGTAAGTCAAACAAACGTTACGTTACATCCCGACTCCGAGCGGCTATGGGATACGTGAAGCGATTTATGGAGAGATCAGCCAAGCGAGCTCATTATGTAGATTTCGAAAACTTTCGACCTATTTTGATTAGGATAGTTCGGTTTGCCAGTTTGCAGAAAAATATATCGCCAGGTGTCCTTACCTACCAGGTTAGTCAATAAGATCACGGAGATGGTGCTCAATTATAAACACATTCATCAAAATAACAGAGAAAAAAAGATGGAAATTCAAAAGCAATTATCACATTTAACTTCAAAAGTTAAAAAATGATAACGTTATTAAATAATAATACAGATGTTAAGACATTATTTTCATACAGTAATATATAAAGCGTTAACTTAATACAAATAATTTCAGAATTGTTTTGCATGATCCCAGCAGGAAGGTACTGAAAACGTCATTTAGCTGCATTTCATTGGTTAGTTTAAATTATCATTAAAGGCACCTGTCAAGAAAATATTTTATTAAGAAGATATTTCATTGGTTGATGATTTCATACGCATCACGTGACCAACCTCTGACATCACATTCTCCTGATCAATTAAATTTCAAATAAAACACAAATGGAATTTCTCAAAACAATTTATTAATATAAAATTTTATATAAATACAAATGTTATAAAATATCAAGAAGCTAAAACATAAGTATATAATGCGTACATATAATATATAAATAAAGAATAAAGAAATACAAATATATAAATAAAATATAATCAAATGTAAATATAAAAAAGGCTGAAATCTAATTGAAAAAACAACATATCTCATATGGCATAACATATGGCAAATATAATCAAAATTTTCTATAGTGCATTTTCCCTTTTTCATATTTCTTTAGTGCAATCATTTTAAATAAGATGTATTAAAGTGTCTATCTTTTTGTACCCTCATACTGAAAGCACAGCAGCACAGCTGAAAGTTAGTATATGTTAATATTTTTCTTACTTGTTTAACACAAATATGTATTGAGGCAAATTATAATTATTTGTAGAATGTATTGTGAAAATTGTGGAACGGATAATTAAAACCGTTAAATTGTATAATATGCGTCAGAATGGAGAAATCATACCAAAAAGTATTAGTTTAAAGAACAGCAATAAAAAATTAAAATGTATGATATATATCAAAATTAATATAAAAAATAAAATAGTCTATAAAAAGACTGCTTAAGGATCTATTAACAATATAATACAATCTATTAACATGATAATCACTTGTCAATAAAATCAAACTCCTCTTGTTGGTCTACAAATTGTATTATTTTATTTTGTATTAATGTATTTTTTAACATATTTGTTAAAAAGGTTATCTTGGTTAAGCTTAACTAATTATAAGTACCTTAACCAACATACATTTGTTTCAAGTGAATTAATCCCTTCAAAATAATTAAGTTTTTAATTGATAACACTTTACAAACAACTTTTTAGAGGGCAACAAGCACTTTTCATGTAGTATAATCACGTACATATATGAAAACAGATACTCTATATAAATAATTGTATACGTATCAGATAATTAGATCCTTAATCTAGCTAACTTGAGTTGTTTCTTCCAAGGAAAACGACGTCATGTTCTTTATTTCCGCACATACACTGCATATACAACGCATTTGATGCTGAGGATATATTATATTCATATAATATTTATTATAATTAAGTCACAAAAATGCTGACAGTACGAGTTTGTCGCAACGCGTATTGTATAGATAATTCCATTCCCACTTTCATGGTACCATAAAAGTTTTTTAGATTGTAGATACAGGAATATATTTCTAAACTACTAGGAGCGCTGTTGCTATTACCAGATAGAGATTATCCAATCTAACAAATGTATTTTATGGGTAATCCGAATGCGGAAACTGATATGTGTTGTGATTTATCTTCATCACAACAACGATTTAAATGTTCAAATTTAGATCGGATGGCATTTGACAGTAATAGTATCATCATCAGACCTGACAAAACACCTGCCAGTGAACACGTGAAGAAGTCTAATTCACCGATAATCCACAAAGTGGTTATTTTTATTACCAAAGAAAATATGAAAGAAGTTTTCTTACCTACACAACTCAAAACTAACGCAGTCACTGGGGTTTCTTCAGGGAAGTATTGAAGCTGTTCTCCTTTGTATACATTTAGCTCATTCACAGTGAATTCATTAGGAAAAGAGGACAAGTTGATATTGGATTGCCAATCATTACAAAATTTCTCAAAGCGTTCATCGACATAATTTATTGAAATTTTACGAAGAATCTTGCAATTCAAAGTGGAAGGCAATCAAAAGTGGACTAAAGTTGCTTAGTCATGTAATGTTGAAATCTTAGACACCATTAGTCCGTAGATTCCTAGAATTTGGATATTCTGGTATTTAAAGAAACACTAACTCTAATTTATTCTAAGCATCACATGTTGGAAGCATCAAAGTTCGGGGTTCACCAAAAGTGCATTAAGCTTACTGAAAGTGTCCCTAGCCATGAATTATTGGAATTTGGAATCTTCGAATTTGAAGATTATTGAAAGCATACTGACAAAAGTATTATCAATACTCATAAAAATGTTGTTATAATTATAAATTGCCCAAACCGAGCATTGACCACAGGCCATCCTTTGGTATTAATAATTATATATAGATATAAATATAGATATAGATATAGATATAGATAAACTAGCGTTGAGGACTATCTGACTGAAAATAGTCGAAGTGGATAGTCAAAAACTAGCAACTGAAAATAGTAATTACTATTTTTAGTCAAATGCACAGTTCGACTGTTTTTTCCAATTCGTGATGTCAGACGAAGATGTAGGAATCCTTTCCTATATAAATTGTGAGAGAGAAAAGGATGGAGATAATTGCTTGGAGCAGTTAATTTTATATGTGCTTATATTTTCCAACGGTAGTATAAGCGAAACGGAGAAATGGGAAAAATAATTACTGATTACTATTAACATGCAATTAAAAATTTTATTTTAACGGAAGTAGAATTACTTTTAAATTCGAATGTTCTGTGAATCTGTAAAAACAAATGGAATTTTTCTAGGGAATGGAATAATACCCCATAAATGTTTTATCGTATTTTAATATGTTAATTGCTATTTTTAAATAATATACTATAATAAATATAGACAAAACAATAGAACTTAAACAAAACCTAAAAACTATACCACATCATAGAAAAAAAAACTAATCCATGACATAACTACTAGAGCTTTTTAAAAAAAAAGTAAATACCTTATTTATTATTGAACGAAATATGTTTTAACAAAATCGAGAGAGTAAGGGAAATATTACCTATTATTGCCATAAAAACAGTCAAAAGTATTTTAGTATTTATCATTCACAATGTTAATCTTTTTACTCTATTACATTACGAATCTTGAAAAATATCGTTCCAAAATGCTGCCATATTAATATACAATATAATGTTATTCACAAGAAAACTACCAAAAAAATCATAAAACTGTATATATATATATATATATATATATATGTATATATATATATATATATATATATATATATATATATATATATATATATATATATATATATATAGTCAATTTCAGTGGTTAGTTCCCAACGCTAGTAATAACTTACTCCTAAATGTTCCTATTCAAGTGTTTATATTTTGAACTACTCTGAATATCCAACGGTCCTTATTTTTGAAACAAAATGTTTAAGTAAAATAAAAGTATATTTTCATCCCTACAGCAATTAAAATGTCTATAGGTCAAAATTATTGGAAATTGGAACATTTAGATCCTAGTAAGATCTTATCTAGATCTTAATAAAAATTTTAAAAATTACGTAGAAAAAGTCTAAAATATCTGCTAATTAGAATTTAATATATTAACAAAATTAAACTTTAATATAAATCACAACGAATTGAACAGAAAAATATCGTCCAATTCATTATCTTCTAACATTATACTTATTAGACTTTTATATAAAAGTATATACTCTTCCTAAATGACAACCAAATGTGACCTCGGAAAAATAATAATATACACAACAAAACATACCAGTAATTTAATTACTGAGTGACGAACACACTGACTTGCATCCAATATATACACAACTGATGCACGAACCTCAAACACCACTAATGTGACAACAGATGCTGATGATACGGCCATTTTATCATCTCACAAAGATACTTATATCAGCCACAAGAGGCCTCCAACTTCATGTCAACAAAATTCATTTGTAGTTGACACGCCAAGGCGAATGAGATAAAATCTACTTACGTGACGTTCGCCCTGCATAGAAGGACTTGTCCTCCGGTAAATCTTAATAATCATGAACTATCTCAAGCAGATAATAATAAATATCTGGGAAAGCATGAATCGACGCTTAACTTGGAAGAAACCTGTACTAATAAAGCATAAACAACTTTTCTTTACACTAAACCGTATGTATTGACTTATAGGCCGTAAATCCAAATTATCTTTAGATAATAAGGTAATGCTGCATAATCCTATTCTTAGTTTCATATGAACTTATGGTATAGAACTATGGAGTACTACTAGCAAATATAACATAGTCATCCTTCAGAGATTCCAAAATAAAATGTCTCATTTATAGTTGACACCTTTATTATGCCAGAATCGACCTAATTCAGCATGGTATACCCCTGGAAACCTAATATAAAAGCACATGAGCAACATCAAAGTCATATCTAAAATGCCAGTGTAAAGTACTCTCAAAGAGTGTCGATGCACCCGAATGTTACCATCCCACTTGACTAATAGACGCAGAAAAGTTTTTAGAATAACATAGAATAGTAATTAAATTAAATATAATACTAGCTTGTAAGTTTACAACAGGTCATTTGAAAATTCCTCGGCCTGACACATAGGTGACGCTACTAGAATTTAATCCATGTGTTTTTTGGTTAGCCCTAACCCTCAAAACATGAATGTATAAATTTGATAGCTGTAGGATCATTAGTTTGTGAATTATAGCGTTTTGAGTGAAAGAAGTTTTGTTATTGTGAAAAAAAATTATAAAAAGTAATTTCGCGAGTTTGAATTTTGCTTTTTGAAGGGAAAAAATACAGTTGAAGCAAAAACTTGGCTTGATGTCCAGTTTCCGCACACTGCGCCAGGAAAATCAACCATCAAGGATTGGTATGCTAAGTTTAGACGTGGTGAAATGAGCACCGAAGCCGGTGAACGCAGTGGACGTCCAAAAGAGGTTGTTACCGACGAAAACATTTAAAAAATCAACAAAATGATTTTGAATGTCCGTAAATTGAAATTGAATGAAATAGCAGACACTCTAAAGATAGCAACTGAACGTGTACATCATATCATTCACGAATATTTGGATATGAGAATGCTCTCTGCAAAGTCTGTGTAGCGAGAGCTCACTTTTCACCCAAAACAACGACGAGTTGATGATTCAGAGCAATATTTGCAGATAATCAAGGGTAATAAACCGGAATTTTTGCGTCGATATGTGACAATGGATGAAACATGGCTCCAATATTTCACTCCAAAGTCCAATCGACAGTCATCCAAGTGGACTGCACACGATGAACCCGCTCCAAAGCATAGGAAAACGCAACAGTCGGCTATCAAGGTTATAACTTCTGTATTTTTGGATGCGCATGGAATAATGTTCATTGGCTACCTTGAAAAAGGAAGGACCATCAACAGCGACTATTACAAAGCATTATTCGACCATTTGAAGGACGAAATCGCCGAAAACGGCTGCATTTGAAGAAAAAGAAAGTGCTGCTTCACCAAGACAATGCACCGTGCTACAAGTCAGTGAAAACGATGGCAAAGATCCAATCGTCAAATGAAGAGGTGGTCGCCGAATCTGAGGCCTATTTTGAAGCAAAGGACAAATCGTACTACAAAAATGGTATCGAAAAGTTGGAGGGTCGCTATAATCAGTGTATCACCCTTGCAGGGAATTATGTTGAATAAAAAAAATAATTTTGTCAAAAAATTGTGTTTTACTATGATAAGCCGGAGACTTTTCAATTGACCTGTTAGAGGAGAACACTTGTTGAACCGATCTTCTACATGTCATTGTATAATATATATCCCATTAAATACTTATTGCCCATTAGGCAGGTTATGTAATTCTAAGAGAATAATTTTGAAAAATTAATTGCTAATACGAACAAGAATTAATTCGTATAAAGTAATATGTAGCACGTATTAAATTATACACGTAAAATTTAATTTAATAATTTTACAATAAATTTAATATATTTCTTAAAGATTCGATGAACAATGAAAATAGAACCCCTTTTTCGATCTGTCAGCGTCATAACTAAGGCCGTACGATTGTATTTACACCCCGACGGCATTTCCTGCTAATCGCCATTGTGGAGAATACGCCAAGCAAGGCGGAAATCTTACGCTGTCAAGTTAAAATGTCTTGCAATGAAAGGATATAATGAACCAGTCCATGTGTATGATGTTGTATAAGAAGTTTCTCTTACGGTAGAGTACGTTTTCTGCTTGCCTCTTCCTTAGAAGTTAAAGCTCGGTTGTGAAAGTTCTACTAGGAAAACAAATAAAATTAATTTTAAAGTAAATATTTACATTTCAGAAGCTTCAAATATTTGGTAAAATTAGTATTATTGGTTATTGGTAATTATTCAGATTAAATTGACAACGATTCATGACAGCACTCCCTGGACATATATTACTTACCATATGGTGTTTGCATGTATTTTGATCAATAAGTTTCATTATAAACAACTGTTAGATAAGCTACCAGAACCGTTAAATGATGATGATTTTGACGCAAACGTTTTTTACACATAAAATTATAGTTTTACGTTTAGCATTAATGACTTTCTCCACCTATCGTCCTATAAGACTGTTACCTGTGATCTCCAAAGTTTTTGAAAAACTATGCATTAAGAGACTCAAAATAATCACAGAAGAGAGAAATTTTATTCCAGATCATCAATCAAAATCATCATCATCACCAGTTTATTCCAGATCATCAATTTGGCTTACGCAATAAAAACGGAACAACAAAACAAATACACAGATTAGTTAATCAAATGAACAAAAATGTAAATGATAAAAAATATTACATGTGATGTGGCACACCTAACTACAGATTAAATTGCAAAAGGTTTTGCCCCAACCACTGAAATTATACCTAATATACAGGCATTTTGTTGCGAAACTGAATGACGAATACACTGATCTACATCCATTATATTGTCCTGGATCTATTTTTATATGTTTTGTAAACAACAGACCTACCGACCTCAAGAAACACTATTGTTGCTACGATACAGCGGTTTTATCTTCACACGAGGATCTAATATCAGCCACAAGAAACCTTCAACTTCATCTAAACGGAGTCGAATTGTACTTGAAAACATAACAAAGTAGTAATTTTGATGTCAATGAAAAATAATGACTTGGGGGACCGACCAAAAAATACAATGAATTGCAAGAGTCATTGGCCGAAAACTCTCATATAAATTTCACATGGCTTAGCAATTTATGAATTAACTATTCCAAGATATTTACATGCGATGGAAAAGGTTCAAAAGAAGCGAAAATGTTTACTATAAGAATTAAATGAAAATAGCATTTCGAAACATCGCTTTATTATTGCTTGCCAGATAAAAAGGAGAAGAGTTTTCTGTAGTCGATTGTCGCAAAGATAAAAAGTGCATCTACTAGGACAATCTCAAGGGCAAACACACATATTGATGGATTATCCCAAAAGAGTAATCCATATCGACACCGAAGCGGAACCACTTCCATAGCGTTTCCGTACTTCTTTAAGTTAACCTAATATCCTATCAATTCTCCCGTCGAACACTTGTAGGACTTAAGATCGAAATAAACAAGATTTTATTCAGCCGGTGTTTTCTGTTCCCATGCGAATTCCTTCCACAAAAACAGTAGTGAGTGTTCGGACAAACAATCGCTTTGACAGCCACACATTCCGACCGAACATTTCTACACTTCTGTGGCGGCTTAGACAACTTCTTATACTTTACACTAGCATTCGGCCACACTGTCAGAAGAAGTACCCCTTGTGTCGTTCCGGACCATTGTCTGTAAACAAAGAATTCCACGTGGTCCTTGTTTTTACTACACTACAAATAAAACAGCGCCGTCTATTGCATATTTCTTAAAATGCATTGTTACCGTTATTTTCCCTGTAGCAAGATATTATTTATTCGCAGAACTTTTCCAAAAATAAATTACGAGAAACTACAAAATTAACTTAGCTTATAGCGAACGAGTGTTATTTTTCATATTCTATATTTAGTCTTAAGCGTCAATTTGAAATACCAGGTTTTTTTCAGGACTGGACCTCCTACTTAACGTGCACCAGTAACTAAGACTATCCAGGTTGACGTCCTGGTTACCCAGCCTGGTTATTTGCGCTGGTAACCCAACCAGGATTTAGTAGTGGCCTCTAGGCAGCCACAATTGCAATTATAGTCACATTGTCACAAGTAAATCCATGATAGAACTACATTTTTCATTAATGACTGTTTAAAATATTCCCTATATTTTGATGATATGAGTAATTTATACAAGAACAGTATAGAGATTAAAACAGAACATTATACCGACTACATATTTATTGAAAAAAAATTGATACAAATTAGTCCACACCTTGTGTAAAATTGTTGGCTTCGTCTTGCTGCAATTGAACCTCATGTTTTACCAGTTTGTAGTACATTAATAATTCTATTAAATGAAGAGTCATCTTGTAATTATAAATATTCTGTTTTGATTATGATGTCAATAGCTTATTGAAGCCAAGATTTTTTAATTTTGGAATGATCATAGTAAACCCACCGATTCTTAAACCCCAAGTATTGCTCGTTTTTACTACTAATTCATATAGAGCCCAAGTATAAAGTTTCTTTCGACATTCAGTCTAACGTAAAACCGTTTTCTTATTTTAAATTGCTATAGTATATCAACTTTTTCTGAATCTACTTCTACTTTCAAACTTTTAACAACCCAAAATATTCATTGGTATCAATATAACTCTTTAAACCTTTAAAACCAAAGTGTAAAGCGAGGATATGACGGAGAAACACCATCCTAAGTCGTTACAATTGTTTGACAAATGTATCGATTATCGAAAATGTAATTTTCATAAGCTTATTTTAATTTGTGCAAAGTAAATCAAACGCTACCAAAAATTCACTAGTAATGAATAAATGTTAATCAATCTTTCAATGCCGGCTTCTTCAGTGCAGTGGTCAAGGCGGCAGAACGGTCCTCCTGCTGATCTCATAGTCACGGATTCGAATCCTGCTGGGGATATGATTTATGTCTATGATTTTTCTTTGTGAATTGTAAATTTCTTTAACCAACAGTGGAAAATCCGACAAGAAATAACTATCCGAGTCTTGCTAGTAAGCAGGCTGGGTAAAACCGCAGATCTTCTGGGATAGTCCCTAAGTTGGTCACTGACCAGTCGACAGGCTTAATGTCGAGGAGTAACGGTCGTAACTCGTTGTTAAAAAGAGGAGTTTAAATGTTTAAAAATCTTTAAAATTTTATAATGTAGACTAATATTGCCCGACCAGATTATCAATATATCGATTATGCCAAAATATATCGATTATAGCAACCAATTATACATTGTAAAGAAGTAAATAGAAAACAGTACATAATTAAAAATAATATTAAATTATAAACATGCTAACTAAAATTTTATTGAAAATATAAATTAATTAAAAGGCTGCAAATGGCATCTCAGGATCAACAACCTATCATTAATGCAGTACATATTTGCATATTTTTCTTGTCTCTCTCTCTCTCTCTCTCCTCTTCTACTGTATTGTTTTTCATATTTTCTTGTAATATTTCGTGTAATATTATTTAAAATAATAAATATTCACAGTATATTAATGAAATATATATTATAAAAATTAAAACAACCTTATATGTATTGTATGTTGCATATATTTAGCTATAATTACATTTTTACTTATTATATATATTATTTATATATTAATTATATAAATATTAAATTACTATTTATTATTTAAATATTACATACATATGAGTCCACAGTTTGTCTCAACGCACATTAAAAATACCACCAATATTGTTAAGAAATAATTGCTAGTACTCATATATTCACGATTAAGCAGAGAGTTAAATAAGACATAAGAGATATAACAAATAAAACAGTAGTTAAATATGCTTAACGAGAAAGAGAGCAAATTCCAAACCATCTCCGAATCGCAATTGCAGAATCCATCCAGACTCCGAACAATTTTGAATATTCATTGAAGTGCAATTAAAATATTTTAATGAATCGGAGTAACAAATTGCAACACAACAAGGTTCTCGGGCAAGCTTGGAGACTTCAAATTTACGTAGATCGAAATTAAACGCTTGTTATTGTATAATTATTCAAATTTCGTTTCAATTTAGTCGTTCTGCAACCCCTTAAATGTAAAACAACGTGGAACTTTGCTTTCCGTAGAGCAAACACTTGCCTTAAATCATCCTTGCCGAAAAGTAAATATACATCGAAAATATATATTTTTTAACTCATATTAACATTATTTAGTGAAATAATTCAATTCAGGTAGTATTAGGAGTACTTGTGAATAAGATGCATATTTGGTTGCGCACAATTTCTTTTCGATTACACGTATATAAATATTCATATGTTTAAGAGCGATAAGATAAATAAGGCTAGGTTTCTTAAAAATTGTTCAATTGTTCTAAACTCGTTAATAACACTTTTTAAATATTAAGAAAAAAGTAAGTAAAGAATTTAAGTAAGTATTCATAAAGAGACTAGAAACATTGTTAATAAATATTCCAGCCATGGTAATTAAATTTTGCGTTAAATAAATTTTTTATGCTTTGTACATATTAAAATTGCTTAACATTAAACATTATTAAATTGGTCATACGAAACTACGCATATATTAATTTTTAGATAATATTATACGGCATTAATAGACAAAAAAGAATAGAATCATTGGTTGCATACTGACGATCTATTAATAATAACGGGATTAAAGTTTAACTTACTTTGCTTAACTTGTAATTGGAATTCCCCGAATGTAGTGTTAGGCAAACGAAGCAGATTTTTCGTTCAGTGTTGATAGAGTCATTGATAGGACGAGAACGCTCTCGATGGGTAAGTAACTGTTCACTATATATTATTAAATTATATATTATTTTTATGTGGATTATATTTTAGATGTTAAAGGAGTGTCCGTACCATTGGGGGTACTATCAGAACTGATTTGTTATCGATGTAAACGGTACTTATCTGTTTTTCCTATCTATACACATGCTGTCAGAGGTTCGATTTGTGGTAGATGTACTGCAGAATCAGCTCGCGAAGACGGATTTCTACCAAACATTATTTACGAGACGTCTGCATCATATCAAAGATTCCCGTGTTGTAACGATAAGAGAGGCTGTTTAGAATATTTGATTCCATATGAGATGAATTCTCATGAGCAAAAATGTTCATATAAAGTGATAAAATGCCCAACCCGAGTTAATAGCAATTGTCTCTGGGAGGGAGCAAGTTCGGACATTTTAGAACATTTTAATACTGAGCACCCGATAAATATTTTATCTAAAGATGTATTTGAAGTTGATATTATCAACGCTCATACCGATTATTTCCTATATGTTTATAATGAAGAGATATTTCTACTACAAAAAAGTTCAGATAATAACAAATTTAGTCTGAAATTGGAGCCATTGATTAAAGTAGACGATAACAACAAGATGACATACGAAATTAAACTATCAACAGCCAACAAAGAAAAAGAAATCTGTGATACTAAGTACCTTGATGATACATACAGCATTAACATCATGGAAATAAAAAATAAGTTGAATAATCCAACGATTATTATCGCCCATCTTAATATATTGAAGAATGTAACTACCCACAGTAATACAAATACGAAGTCACGCTCAAACGAAAGCCAAATGAATATGCTGGAATGTCCAGTCTGTCTAGAATACTTAGTACCACCAATTTTACAATGCAGAACGGGTCATAGTATTTGTTCATCTTGCAAATCCGAATTAAACCAGTGCCCAACTTGTAAGTCCGAATTTATCGACACTCGTAACTTCTTAGTAGAAAATTTAGTGGCTTCAATGAACTACTCTTGCAAATACGACGAGTGTCCGTACCAAGGTAAACCAACGTCAATAAAAGCCCATCAAGAATCTTGTATTTTCGGTCCATTCAAATGTCCATTAAAAGAATATCAGTCTTGTAACGAAATATTTGCCTTCAAGGATCTTTACCGTCATGTTATGGATAGACATTACGAGTATTTATTAGAAATTGATACAGTGAGTATACCATTTGATGTCGATATTCAACAGAATATAAACGACTGCTTCATTATTCCGTACGCATCCCGTTTGTTCAAGCTGTGTTGTTTGTATGAATATAACGAGAAGATTTTCAAATTCAGCGTCCACTTAATAGGGAACCCAGAAGACAACCTAACATATAAATATGATATTGACTTTAACAATGCTAAAACAAACAATCGATTGTATATCAAACAAAACTGTGATACTACTAACAGCCAGCCATTTCAGTATGATGGAGCCATTGTTTTAACTTATCGTCAACTTTCGGACTTTGTCAATCACGAAATATGTTTTCGTACGAGAGTTAGTATAGAACATTCTAAATAAAGTAAACAGGTATCTTATACATTTTATATTGCATTACAAATATATATATTTTTTAGCTATAGACACATGTTTTTTTTTTTCAAATTATCTGTATACTTATTGGCTTTGTAATGAAATAAACGATTTTATAAAATACATATGTTTAAATGAAACCCCCAAAAATATTTATCTATATTATGAATATAAGATATTCTAAATTTGCTAATACAAGAATTTTTTCTTCAATTATTTTTTCTACTTACCTATGACAAGCCTAAAAACCATATATATAATTACAATTTTTAATTAGCGAGGTACTTAATAATGGCTTCTTATTGAATAAAGGATATTATATGTTTAAATAAATCACTAAAATCATTTACCTGCATTATAAACATAAGATACATCAAATTTGTCAATTAAAGTACGATCTTTTTCCAATCAATTTCTTTTCTTACTTACGGCTCGACAAAAGCCTAAAAACCATATAGATAATTACTATTTTTACTTGAATTAGTCTATAAAAGCGGAATTCTCAATATAAAAAAACAGTGAAATACCCGATTTTTCCATGTTATTATTCGACTTATTCTATATTCCGATAATTTACCGTCCATGTCTAATGACGTTCGATCACATAAATTTTACCAATTGCAGTTGATTCATTCGAAATTTTGATTTGTCACACAATTTCAAGGATACAGTAATGCAATATTCCACAGTATGATGTTAGAATCTCTTACGAGCGAAAAGCCAAGAGCCAAAATACCAACTTATTCTTTGTGGAAATCCAATTAACTAATCAAAATATAAAATGCATTAAAGACGAACAATCAAATCAAATCAAATATGTTTAATTAATATTTACTATCGTCTTGCATTTGTTATAATATAAAGATAACTAGTTAACAAATATTTTCCTTTGTTATGTTAGTAGGAATTGTAATTTCATCGTTCATAGCACAACCCATTCACTCATCTATATTTTTGGTATACCATATTTATTGCTATATATTAACATACCATGAATTTTTAATATTTATTTATCATATTTTTTACTAAAATTTAAATTCTAAATTCAACATACTATACACGAATTTACAAAGATATTAAATCTGACATATTGCGTAAAATAAAAATAACATACTAATATGTTGCTGTTCGTTCAATCTATATATAATACTTATATAATAATAATGAATTACTACAGCCGGTAAACTTTCTTCCGAGACGACTACAAGGTCGTTATTTTTAAATCAGCACCATCGAAGTTTCAGACCTTTATCGCTAAAATAATATATAAAAAATAAACAAGAGTAAAGTGAATCTCGTGATAATTCAAGATAACTAAATGACCAAACCATAACCAAAATGTACTTCTTCCTCGACTCGACTCCTGCTGGAGCCTGGTGGTAAATTTATGTTTGTGATTATTTATAATTGTGATTTGTCCAAGAATGCAAATTCCGAAAAAAGGCATCAGTCACGCTTGTAACTAGGCTGGGTAAGGCCGGATGTCTTCTGAGATTATCTCCAACTTGATTACTCACCAATCGGCCGGATTAATACCGAGCACCGTGGTTTGGAACCAACGTTTAAACAGTAAGTCCACTCCAGATAAAAAAGCCTAATTGGTAAAAATGAGATTTTAAAATATAACCAAAAAACTACACTTAATTGAAAATATTCCTTAATTTTGATCTTCATGAGCTCTTCATAATCCATTTTTAATTATTCTTTCTAAATATGTTCTGCCAACAAGGTAACGAGATGCTAATTTTAAGATATTTCTTATGTTCTAATAACATAATTACATTCAATAATAATTAACAAGCTTAAATTTTTCTCTATGATATTACACAAGAATTCTTCAAAGATTTCACCAAAAACGAAAAGAAATAGATTTAATGTATCGGACCAAATTATGGTGAAAACTTTATTTGTAGTCAGTATTCACTACGACAAATAATCAATCTAAAGATAACCAATGGAATTCGGACGACCAACATCAATGCACAATTTAGGTACAAATTCAGAGACATACGGTATAATGGTTTGAACATGTCTCTCGAATGAAAAGTGAACCAATTCCCCACAGACTTCTGTGGCGAAATGGACCTGTTGAATGGAGGATATAATTGAATAGCTCCGAAAAAGGCATAGGCAAAAATCATAGAAAGCGATGTGAAGAATAGGAGCCGAACATTCTCCGAGGCAAGAACAACTGCGTTTGATAGCCAATTGTGGCAAGATTTATTGAACAATGTTCGAAGTCCATAATCAGCAGCATGTTAGTTGAGAAATAGACACTCCCCCCAAGCATTGACTATGTATTGATGATGATGATGAAGAACATCAGTTTTGAAGATAAATATCACCAGTCCTAGCTCAAGTTGTATAATCTGTTATAAACGTGTAAACCCTAATAAATCCATTAGTAGATATCATATTACAATTGATACGCTTGAATAGTAAATGGAGACCAAAACGGCCCAAATTGTCATAACAACAAGACAATATTATTTCTCAGCATCAATTTTCACCTATCAATTTTAGAAACATTCAAATAACAAGCTGTAGCGAGCTTGAGTCATCTCGAATTTTACATCGTAGAATAACGGTCTACAAAAATACCCAGAAATATAATCCCAGATGTTGAACAGGGTCAACAGCCCGAGATCTAGAGATTTATCTGAGAGATTATTGAAGGATACTTTCGATTATTTAGTACCTGACTAGGGTTCAGTTAAGACGTGCCACCATCGACTGCCCAAGCCTCTTCTACAGGTAAACCCAGCGCCGATACCTTTTATCACTTGTATTTTCCACATTTTTAATATATGAATAAACAACGGTCACATAATATAAACACCACTGTTTCATTTCGTTTTACCTCCCTTCACAGAACCATATAATTTACCCTAAAAAGCTTTATCCCACTAGCCTTACTCTTGAGATGTTATTTCATCCAAGCATCGATTTTGTCAAGAAAAAAATTATCGATTCATAAGACGATATTTTCAATCTAATTTTTTTAATAATACAAATTATAATTAAATTTGTTTAAATAAAAGTATATAAAACAACGCATTTTGCCCTTCCATAACCATAACCATCGCCTCAACTGAAATCTGTTATTTTAAATATAGAATTCCGTAAAAGTTGCTTATAACTTTCCTCAAGGCGGGCGAAATCAACAATATACGAGAGGAAAAAAACGGTAACACCTTTTATCTATATATCTAATATTTCATTGAGATAAATTAATTAAAGTAGTATTTTCTCAGAATATTTGTAATAAAGAAATCTGACAACAGTGCGAGTATATTTTAACCTAAATTTGTTTTTAATAAGTATCTTCAAACTAAAACGTTTTCAATTATTGATTTTATTTGTATTAAGTTTGCGTATTGGTAAGTAACAATCTTCAGTAAATGTAGATACAGTTTTAAATTTAATAAATTCGAAATCAAGGTGAAGCGGGATTGTGAAATAAATATGAGAGATTGTTTGTAATATATTTCATGAAAAGTTTTTTTATTATATTTCAACCAAAATATAATCTATAGCTAGTCTATCTCATCTTTTTAAGTGTATATCCACAACATCTTTTTTAGGTTTACCCAAGAGTTGATTGATTGTTTAGTATCTCAATAAAAACAGAAAAAATATTAAATAATCTATTCAAAATATTAAATATTTTCTTTCTGACTTTTTATGTTAAATAAGAAAAGTAAATGTAGCACAACTTGAGATAAGTAAAGATGTGGTTCTAAAAAAACTCTAGTGTAGTTTACGAAAACTATTTCATTTTAACGGAAAGAAGTGATGACTTGTTGGAACACCTGTACAGATAATACTGCAACTCCAACCGTATCCTCATATAAACGAAACCCTTAATTCTAAATAATTCAATCATTACATTTCAGAATCTAACTAAGAACTGTTTTTAACAACCAATGCCGTATCAGTCATGCGATAGAACACCACCCTCCTGAAGAAACGACCCTGTACATAGTCATTGTGCCGTCTTCGCAGGTTACGGCTGTGATGCTATGATTATTTGTGAGAATCGATCGACTTTCGTAAGCCAGTTTGCGTTTGGCTGTTTCCCTAATTATAGTATTTTTACCATTTCCATGATATAACTTGCATGGAATGATTACCCATATTGCACTCAAATTCCAATACTCGACGGCTGAGCAACTGAACTACTACAATTCACCTTTGACGGTCGTGTATCCTAAATTGCAAGCTTCTGATCAAATTCCAGTCGACTACGTTAGTTTACGGCAACTTCAGTCAGCCTTTGGCAACTTTACACAGCGATACTTATGCTAAGAATCCACGGGCTAGAAACGTTTTTCAATAGATGCATATTTCCTTATTTTAACTCTTGATAGCCACTTGACCTTAAATTCATTCAGTTTACGTTTTATGACTCTACACCTTCAACTGCGATACTTTTGCCCGCATTCCCCAACATTTCAAGAAATGATTCGAATAACCGTGAAACAACATCACCACCTCTTATTTTCTTGATAAGTTAGTTGGTTCCAATTAATTGAATGAATTCAAAGAAGATCAGCTTCATGATTGCCCCAACATCCATATCCTTGAACCCATGATGTCCAATAGTTATGATGTGTACTATTTAAAAAACGTCTAATTTATTCGAAAAGTATTGCATTTCAAGAAAAATAAGTGACGACTAATTATCTGATCCCATCAATATAAACAAAACCATAATTTCATTCTAAATAATTCTAAATACATCATTCATTACATCTCGCATTCGGTATAGACATGCCGTTTTTATAATAAAATCAGGAACTATATAATAAATTACGTAATCTATTTTACATCTCAAGCAAGTTATTTCACATGTTATATTTACGGACAAATTATTATTTTAATTATTTTTAGTTCAGACCAATATGGACATGCTTCTACCCAATGATTTACTACATCAATTAAAATGTATACTCTGCAAGCTCCACCTTTCCATATTTCCAATTTACGTCGATCTTAAAGGCACTTATCCGATATGTGGCAGATGTCAAATTCCAAGCGAGGACAAATACATCAGAGATCATGCGTATGAGAACTTAGCGCAGTTTATTTTATTTCCCTGTACTTATGCCAGTAAAGGTTGCCAGAAACAATTAGTACCATCGAAATTAAAAATTCACGAAATATGTTGTACCTTTAAAGAGCAGACATGTCCCAGCAGCACTTACACGAAATGCCTCTGGCGAGGATACATTGACAGTCTTAAAAGTCATTTCGAACAATACCACGAATCTTTACTGATCAAAACTGGCCAATTTCTATTGGATATCGATAATAACATTAAGGAAAACATGATAATGCTCTACAAAAATGAGATGTTCGTCATTAAGAAAGAAATCGATTCTATAAGTGGATATTTCTTTTGCTGGGTTAATCATTTGATTCGGAACGAAGAACCCAGCCCTTACAGCTATTCGTTGAGGTTTGAGTGCGACCAAGAGACCGTGTACACATCTCCGTTGAGATCGACCTCTTTAAACGATTGTTCTACACTTTCGCTTGATTTTATACGAGAGACTTTGAATAATCCTAGCACCGTTGTTGTTCGGATCGTACTCAGTAATGAAAACGACAACATTAAGCCGTTAAAATCCATCAGAAATTCGACTGTAGACTGGGAATTGCTAGAAAGTTTAGAATGTCCGATATGCACCGAGTATATGCATCGACCGATTTATCAATGCGTTAAAGGACACAGTATTTGTTCCAAATGTAAGCCGAAGCTCCAGAATTGCGGCATCTGCAAGCACGAAATCAAAGATACGCAAAACTTCAGCTTAAGCCAGATAGCTGACCGCTTAATATATCCATGTAAATATTACACAGATGGTTGCGATAGTGCTTTGACTGCATCAAAAATTAAAGAACACGAGTCCACCTGTTTATACGGATCCTACAAGTGTCCTTTGAGAAGTATCACTAGTTGCAAAGAGAGATTTCCAGAAAATGACATTCGCAGTCATATCGAATCCACTCACAGTCAGTTTGTACTAAAGACTGAGCTTGTCAATGTTCCTTTTCAAGATGAAGTTCAGGACCTCAGTGAGAGATATATTGTGATTTTTGCCAGCAAACTATTTAAAGTGAGTAAAAATCTATCCAATATATTTAATCTCCAATTATTCAATCACCATAATTATTAAAAATGTCCCAGATAAATATTGACATTAAATGTGTTATCATTAGTAATAAGATATCTGAATATCTATATAACGATATTCAATAACACCTTATTTCTCCTTGGGGTTGCTGATTTTTAGTTTCATGTTTTTCCAAATTACTTTTTTCTAATTTTCAATAGAGACAAGTTATGAGCAGATGTTTATTATTATTATCAAGATCATTACAAGAAAAATTCTTTCATTTATCTTCGGTTTTTATACTGTGATTAGTTGAATTTATTGAATGAAGAATGACAAGAGCAGAATTAAAAAAATTAAATATTTTTAATGAAGAATATGTACTACGATTCTTCACAATAAATAAATAAATTACTTTAAATAATTAATATCACATAATCATTATAAGTAATCATTTTTTTAACTGAACTCACAGTCAATTTGTGCTAAAGACTGAGCTGAGCTAAAGATGAAGTTCAGGTCTTCACTGAGAGATATATTGTGACTATATTTTTATTGATATTTTTTAATAAAAAATATATACTGCGATGCTTCTCAGTAAACAAATTAATTATAAATTTAAATAATTAATATCAAATAATCATTACAAGTAATCATTTTTTTAACTAAAAATAAATCTACTCATGAGCATTTAAAAATAATAAAAAATCTAATTATTTTGCATAGGACTTTTAACTATAGTATATACAACAGTACCTCAGAAGAAATACATTAATCACTTCAGATGATTAACACTTTGTGATCCATCTTTTTGAAGGGTGTTTTAAACTGCATTTTGTCCAAGTTTTAGCTTTTAAGTTAATATTACTTATACTATTAATTAACACATTTACTGAAGAAAGTTAATTATGAAATTAATAAGCAATATAGAATTCAGCTTCTATGTCCGACAAATTATGTTCAATAGTAGTTTCGGTTGGTTTGAAAGTTTTTTCTAGATATTCAGCAAATGCTTCTGCTTTTTGGTGATTGTCACGTGTCCAATTCCCACATAGCTCTCTTATAGATAGACTGTGTAGACGTGAGCGCTTTAAATATTTTGTGGCTTTCCAGAGTGAGTAATCAGTTTCTTTATCATCTGTTGAATTTCTCAGATAGTCATTTATAGTTCTGTTTTTAATTTCTAGTATTTCTCTTTTCAGTCTTTGGGTTATATTGTTTAAACTATTTTTATTTTCAGGTATTCTGTTTTCGTAATTTACATTTTTCAGCTACCATTTCCTTCACTTCTTTTGGATAATTAATTCCTTTAGTTGTACTCTTAATTTCTGGAGTATTATTCCAAGCAGCTTGTTGAATATCTACTACCAATTTTTCTGCTTCAAAATTGAGTTGTTCAGTTGTCTTGAGGGGTACATTTAGTTGAATTCATTTGTTCAATTCTTCAGCAAATTCTTCCCAGTCTGTCCTCTTGTTTGTTAACGTGGGTTTATTTCGTTTCTTATTATATTTTCGCTCAACGTTAGAATCACTGGCGTTTGATCTGAACTTAGCTCAAACTTTTCTTCGCCTTTTATATAGTTTGATGTTATCTTTCTTACTATGAAGAAATATAACAGGTCTGGGGTTTTCTGTTGATCAGTTGGCCAATAAATTGGTTTTCCAGTTGACATGTAACTACATCTTAGTTCAGCAGCTGCTTTATGCAGTTCATTGCCTTTAGTTGTTGTCATTCTGGATACCCATCTTGTATTCTTTTCATTGAAATCACCTCCAATAGTAAACGTGAATAAATAATTCGTTTTAATCTCAGGTCCTGGATGTTCTATTATTAACAATATACCACTGTGTTGTTTTGTAACTCACTTTGCCTCAAAAGGCCTACACATTTGATAGGACAATAAACCTTATGATTTATATAAAAAATTCAACTCAATCATTATTCAACTATCCTACTCCAATATAACAATTATTGCAAAGACTATATGTATTTACATTATTAATACTAACTAATATTATAGTATTTACATAAAATATAAAAGAATAAATTTGTAACTGTAAAAAAGTTATAATTTATATTAGATAAATGTCTTATTAGATGCTTGCATGACTTTTTATCATCGATGCTAGTAGATAATAATAGTAGTAGCCTGGTTAGAAAATAACTTTCGATGTAATACAAATTTTCTTAATCAATTATTATTAGTAGGTACTTCAATGAATTTATCAGCGACATCTATTTGCAAAAATTCGAAGTATCGACCTAAACAACCACAACCTAATTATTAAATTCATTGATTCCGACGTTTCTCTACATAAAAGAGCATTTTCGAGATACATTACTTTTGTTATCGATTTGAATAAATCTGCTACTGAAGACCATCAAGCACTTTTAGGAAGTTGGTGATGTTGCTCTATCATATCCCAATTGTCGATTTTGGTTTCAACGATTTAAATGTGGTGATTTTAATGATGCTCAATGAGAAGTAACGGCATGAACAGGAACAAGTTACAGAAAATGATAAAAAAAATATTTTGATTAATATATACATTATACCAATTTCTGTCAATAAATTCTTTTTTCAAGTGAAAAAATTGTCAATAGTACATGCAAGCACCTAATATATTACACATTAAAGCAACTAGAGAATGATTTCCGCTGTATAAGACTCATTTATTTGTCTATTTATAGCTTTACTTCAAATATGAAAACGGAAAATTCTTCTGGACTTTTCAACTGATCGGACCTGTAGAGGAATGTTCTCAATACAAATTTGAAATTGACATATTAGATAACTCTGGTAATAACTTAAGACAATACGCTAGAGGTCCATGCGTACAATTCACTCCAGATGAAGATAATGCCTTCGTCAAAAAAGGAACATACGTTGTATTTTTGCACGACCAAATCGCTAATTTTATCACCACAACATTATCTTATCGTATTAAAGTTATCAAAGAATGACTAACCGTCGCCTAATAAGGTTAACTAGTTGTTTGTCGATTCGTTTATATTAATTAACTTAATGGTTTTTATTTGTCAAATACAAATACTTATTATATATTACTACTTATTATTGATTTTTTTGAAATATAATTATTGATAAAATTTCTGGATGTTTAATTTTTATAATTACGTCTATTCTAGAAACTGTGTTTCCCTTACTTCCATACTAAATTGTATCAAGAGTTATGCATATAATATTGCAAAGAAAATAATTAGCTTCAAAATTGTACATTCATTCATACATTTGTGGTCAACTCACTTTATCATCACCTAATTTTAGCTTATCAATGTTATCTCGGAAAAAATATATTACTAATATTTTACATTGGCCAAATATGAGTATATTTTTATAAATAATTTAAAAACAATTAACACTTGAACTATAATCTTTATCTATTACTACAATTACTTTTATATAAGCACGGGCAAGGATGCACCAGAAATGTTACAATAATTGAAACCTTCCAGCTTCTTCAAGTTACCTACAATTGAAAATTAGATTGAAAGATATTCAGGTATATGTAAAACACTACTATAGAAACGTATATAGTAACACTATTTCACGACAATAATATACCTATTCAACCTCTGAAATATTTGTTGAAGTGATATATTATATACTAATTGTTAATTAAATTGTCCTTCTGTCGATATTAGAGAACCTCTTCGATAGCTCCGTAGTGAAACTACCTTTGGAGCCCTTTTATTTATATTATTAGCACCAGTGATTCACAGACTGACGATAACTTCAGATTACCGTGATGCTCACAGCTGACAATTTAATCTAGACTTGAATGTAAATAATCACTCATTGTACTTTTCTACTAATTTATTAATTGAACTATTTACACCTAAGTGAATCTTCTCAATATTTTAATCAATGCATAAGCAACATGAGTGCGGAATATCAGCCTGTACTAGGTATGTCGATAATTAATTTCCGATTTTTATAACAGTCACTAGCCATAAGTATGTAATATTATACGTAAGTATTAATATATATGGCATTACCATCGAAACGACACAAATTCCGTTCCACAAAAATAACAGCGCTATAGATTTTAAAATTTTTTGAAAATTTCAAGTTTTGGTCTGAAAAAGTACATCTGCATAACTGTATAAATAACTAAAATAAATAACTAAAATTTTACCATCGTACCCTCCAGACCTAGTCCCACACGACTACCACCTTTTCGCATCGATCAGGTACACGCTTGTAGAGCAGTACTCTTCGAAGAAGTTAAAAAATGGCTCGATGAATTGTTTAGCAATAAGAGAAACTATTCTTTTGTAATGGCATCCATAAATTGGCTAAGAGATGGACAAAATTTATAGTATCAAATCACCAACTATATATTGTAAGTAGTATGGATTCTTAGCAAAAAAAAAGAAAAATAATTACCGACAATAATCGGCATAGCGAAAATTTTGCCTCCCGTTTTGAAGAAAACTGGACCATCTGGAGAAGTAAAATTCGTCACAGTTAAAGCCAAGCAGTTATACTAAGGAAGAATTTTTCGGCCTACTATTTCTGTGCAATATGCACTATAAATAAATATATTCCAATAAAACGGAAAACGCCAAAATCAAGCAACCAGGAAAAGCTGTCAGATCGTCAACACAAAAAATATAAACAAACCCAGAAGGCAACCGTGAAAATACTGTAAAAACAAGTTTTAGTAACATATCATTTTTAAATTACCTACGTGCTAAGTCCTTTTACTCTATTATGAGAGAACTATAATTAATTTGTTACATTGTGGTCGAATTGAACTCACAGGGCGATTACTACTTCAAATTAAATTAGACTAACTTAAGATAAAGTCTGTAGTAGTACTTATTCACTTGATAAATTCTGCCTGTCAATTTATCTGGTTTGATTTGTTGCGTTTTCTTCAGTATCTATATCGTAAATAGTTGTATCTTCCACGTTACTGTGTCTTCTTTCATGCTTTACAGTGAAATATTGAAAAATTTTGTAGGCCCATGTGATCCAGATCAATATATATCAGCAAGAAAGAATTTGGTAACCACCAAAGACGTAGCTCTAACAAATTGATATTCAAAAAACATATGTCAATTATGGAAATTTTCTATAAGAATATGTATCTGATAATTAAATAAACCGTGAAATTATAAAAAAAACAAATAAAATAATTCACTGGCTAATTAAATTGCAAATACAATTTTATATTTCACATTGGCTACCGATATGGCTTTCCCCGTAACTTCCCCACCATACATTTGCCAACGAAAAAAAAAACATTCAATTATGAACCAGTAATGACGCTAAATATCCAGTCGAAAAACATTTACATACTAATTCGATTTTTCAATTTATTCATATGCGAGTTACTTATGGAAATGGGAAAATCGTGTAATAGTCTGATTTAAATTTTCAAATGTGCGAAGAGATCCCGGCTAAAAGGGATAAACGCCACCATTTTCGAACATTTGCATATATCACGATGCTTGACATACACGAGAGTTAATTAACTAGTGACAACTTTAGAGAGAACTTAAGAGATATATTTTTTACATAGATATTAAAGGGGATTCCATTAGAGACATGTATAGAAGACCATCTGTTGGTTTAGTTTATCTCGACATAGGCAGCATAATTAGTTTTTACAACAAAAAATATGTTAGACTCAAACGTCCGCTGTCAAAACATGTTATTTTAATCATGAAATGTATAATATAGAAACTACATAATATAAACCGGATGTTAATATGAATACCATGCAATAGATGTACATGGGTTGAAATTGCACCGCTTTTTCAGTTAGTATTGACTTTCAACAGAAAGCTGTTAAAATATCATAATATTCTACTTCTAAGTTTGTGAGTTATTGTGCTAAGAGTGACGCTACTTTTGTTATTTTTAAAACAATAGATCAAAAAAGATTTCGTGTTTTAATTCTACTTTGCTTGATGATGGGAAAAAATACCGCTCAAGCAAAGTAATGGCTTGAAAAAAGGACTCCGCTCTATCAGAAACAATAATAAAACGTTGGTTTGCTGACTTCAAACGTGATCCTAAAGACATCGATGATGCAGAACGCAGTCGATGTCCAAATGACGTGATAACACTAGAAAACATAAACAAGATCTACAAAATCGCTTTGAATGATGGAAAAGTAAAGTTGGGTGAGTTAGTTAATATCGTAAAGATATTAAAAGAATATATTGGTTTTATATTACATGACGATTTGACTATGAGAAAGCTCTGTTCAAAATTGGTGCCGCGTTTGCTCACTGTTGACCAATAAAAACTTGTTGATGATTCTGAGCTGTGTGTGGCCATGTTTAAAGGCATCAAACCGAAATTTTTGCGTCTATATGTGACAATGGATGAAACATGAATTAATCACTTCACTCCAGTATCAAAATAATCATCTGAGTGAACAGCAACTGGTGACAGAGCTATTTTGAGGCAAAAGATAAATCGTTCTACAAAAGTGGAATTGAATTGTTAGACCTGCGCTGGAATGATTGTGTGGCTCTTGATGGAGATTGCGTTGATAAATAAAGCCAATTTTGAACCAAAAAAACGCATTTACTCTGTTACGTCTGGGACTCTTCCGCCCATGTGTTACATCTTGTTGCATGTTGACAATACTGCTTCCGTGTAAATAAAGCAACGCGTATGAATTGTTCATTTTATATCATAGAGTAATAGAGAGAAAACTCAATATAATTTGATTGGTTAGTTTAAACATGGTGATTTAAACTAACCAATCAGGTAGCAGGTACTTGTAAGAAAAACATTCGAGGTGAAGACATTTCTGAAAAAAAATATTAAATAAAATAAAAATATAAACAGCCAGCTTGGTGGCGCAGTGGTAAAGTAACAGCATATAGCTGAATAAATATATACAGCTTCATAAAATTAAGTCTAGAGGAGGTTTGGTTATAATTTGGCCGGCAATGTCATAGTATTCAGCTGATCATCTCATTAACATCATTGGACAAATTACTGCGAATGAATATCTCGACATCCCCATTGATGAAATTCTTACAATGACTAACACATTGCTGTCAAGCACTGCCATATTCCAAGATAATAATGCGTCCATATCCATAGTCAAAAGAGTTCAGTCTTGGTTTGAGGGACATCAAAATATCATCACACACATCTACTCTAGGCTAGTTGAATCGCCAGACCCCAACATAAAGGGAGTTTTAAAACAGAGAATGAGATTTCCATCTCCAGCATCATTAAAACAATTGGCGGATATTTTGGTACAAGAATGGGACAACATTCCGTTAGAATTTCAACTGTTTTAAAAACAAATTATAATATAAAACCATATTAATAAACATTGTGTATATGTCAGGTGTTCATATTATTTTGTCCATTCTCTGTAGATAACATGCGTAATTATAAAAAATATTACCTTCATTTTGAATGTTATGTAAAAAGACAAAATTGCTAAATAGTAACAACCTTATAGCAAATAAACAGACATATTAAATATTTTTTGCAACCGTTATTGACGATTTAGACTTGGACCCACTTTACGTCCAGCAAGAAGGCGCAACGTGTCACACTTGCCGCAAAACAATTAACATTTTACGCATTAAATTTGATTAATGGTTAATATGTAAGGAGTTCATGTTGGTGCCGATGACTAACAAATAATTTATTTATATAAACAATACTCCGCTTAATTCCTGGGTTGCATATATTGAATTCAAAAATTAATTTACTGCCAATGCATCACCAGCAACAATTCAACTGAAGGTTTCCATCAATTACGTTAACCATTCTCAAATAAACAATAATTCAAAAATATTTACAGAATATTTCTTTATTTCGGTATTTTCAATATTTATTTTCTTTTATTAATTTAGGATAGTTGGTTAAAAAATTCAGCCATTAAATGATATATAATTAAAATGAAATAAGAAAAATTCCACTTAAACATAATTGTTCTATAAACAGTTTACGTAAACGTTTTATCATGTTGAGTTCAATAATCGATCAAAACGAATAGTTGTGTACGAAAATTATCACAAAAAGTCATTATCTCTTCATAATACCTAATTTCTAGCAAATAAATTGTCATTGCCTAAACTAAAATCAAAAGCCTTAGTCAACCGGCTTGGTTGGAGCAGTGGTAAAGGCGACACGACGGTCCACCTATGTTGATTTAGTCGTGCGTTCGAATCCTACTAGGGCATGGTCATAAATGTATGTCTGTGATTGTGGAAAATGATCCCAGTCACGCCAGTAACCAGGCTTGGTAAGACCGGATGTCTTCTGGGATGATTTCTAAGTTGGTCACTCGCCTGTCGCTAGGCTTAATGCCGAGGATTCGTAGCCCACGTTAAACAGTAGGTCCAGTCCAGATAAAACCTCGCTGGTAAAAAGGAGACATTAAAATATTAACAAAAAAACCCTAGTCGAAATACTTATACTTAAACCAAAAAACTAAATTAAAACAAATTAAAATTAAAACCAAAGCTAAATTTAAACTGAATAAAGAAAAATGTTGTAAAAAGTATCTTAAATCTAAAACTTAATAACCTCAAAAAAGAATAGGCCACCAATTTAAACAGAAACTTTAATGAAAAAAAAATTAGCTCCATACTAAAAATTATTTTCGAATATCTTTCGATGCCCAATTAAAATAATACGCTAGTAAAATGTTTGTATTTGTCATGAATGAGTGACTATCATTTTTATCGTTCTTTAAATATTTCATTTCCGTTGGAAACCGATCCGAATACATTGCATATTACGAATTACTCTATAGAAAATACAATATAAATCATTTTTAATAATTAATATTATACACCTTATTATTCTTTCAATACAGATATCTGAAATAATATTACTACCTTTAAATTATATATTATTATATTATATTATATTATATTATATTATATTATATTATATTATATTATATTATATTATTTATATTTATTGTATATTATGTCTGATTCACTCAATTATATAATGAAGAAAATAAAAAATTATATTTTAATTAGTTTTAAGATATGAGAATAATAAAACTAATGTATGATCTCTCAGATAATGTTGATAAAGGATTGAAAAAGATTGGCAAAATAGCTTCATAGAATGTTTACAGACTATAATGGTTAAAGTATTTGTGAGGAGAGATATATATTTGTATATAAGAAGTTACGTATAAGAGAATTACTCCCTTTAATGATATAACTTGATCTTAATCACTTATTGCATATATTAGCATTGATGACGATAATGATTCTATACTATTTTTATATTATTTGAAAATAAGCACCTTAAATTCAAAAAACAAAGAAACTTTTGGTAAGTTAATTATAGCAAAAAAAAACGAATTACATTATTTTTTATTAAAATTGTTATACTTTATTTGAGTATTATATTAATACTTAACTTACTTCTTTATTATCATTTAGACATAAGATGAAATAGTAATACATTATTTATAAATATTGTTATAATTTCTCGCTTTATTTTAAAATTATTATCAATAATCTTATTTGATGTTTGATACTTTAAAAAAGAGTAGCAAGCTGATTGATGAATTGTACTTTTGTTAATTCATGATCAATCTTATAGAAAATCATAACACAAAAAAAAATTAACGAGTTAAAAATATCAGACTTTTCATTGGAAAAGCCAACGACTCGTATCACTTAGAGTTTCCGAGATACAGGATATAAATAGTGCTCTGTGTGCATGCTTTTATTTGTTATTATTTTTCTGTCAATAAATAATTGTTTTTATATAATCACATTGCCTTGAAGATCAACAATATAATAAAAACGGGCTTACTTTATGTTACCTTAATATAAACAACGATATCCTCACAATATAATTCAACACTGTTACACCTGTATATTTTATTTCAACTTTCAATTCACTTCTTTCAATATTTTTTAATTAATATCTAAGCACCACACCAAATACACAATTAATAGTGCAATTTAGTAAATAATTTTTAACACATAACATTCACAAATTCGTTAATATATTTCATACCATCAGTAAATAACAGAAATGTCTATAATTATTAGAATAATCCAAAATAAAGAAATAATCGATATTAAAACAATTAATTAATTACCGATAAGGTATGTAAAAATAATTTTATTATTATTATATGAAATATAATAATAATTATTTTTTATTATAGAAAGATTATTATATAAAGATTCAATTTTTCAAACAAGGGCCATGTTAAGATAATATATAAATAGGACTAATTCAAAAATACTCATTATATGAAAACTATTTTATTTAATAAGCTCTTTAACATTTATTTTCATTTTTAACTTTTCACATATCAATTCCAATGCATAACGATTTCACATATTAATATTTTATGATTGTTATAAAAAAGGATTTTAGCGGAACTATTATCGGATACCGCACGATTGCTATTATACACGACCGTTGCATTTCCAGTGCACCACACCAAAGGACTGGTGTCACGAGGCCGACTGACCCATTTTCCACAAAGATGCATCCACTGCACTATTGACCTAGACTCCATGAAACCAACGCGCATACACTTATCCAAATTTCAACTACCTGTCCAAATATACTAATAAACAACATTTAATATTATTTTGGCAATATCTCAGTTGAATTATTATCGATAATTAAAATATACTAGAAAAATGATAACAAGCAATATTAAAAAAATTCAAATACGATGTACAGAGGGCACTATTTATATCTTGAGTCTTGGCCAGTCTAAATGTTACCAGTTACTGATTTTTCCAATGAAAAGTTTGATATTTTTAACCCGTAAAATTTTCCGTGCGGTCATTTACTGCGATTTTGAGGGAATCAAATGACAATTTTTTTAACTAAAAAATATCTTAGCAATATTACAAAAAATCGTAATCTGAACAATATTTGTTCAATGAATAATTTAACCATAAATAATATAATATCAGTAATATTACAATAATATTATACAGTCCTTCTTCAAGTCCTGAAGTTGTCTTGTTCAATTCTTACCGTGGACTGCCTCAACATTTTTTTTTTGATAAAATCTTTATTAGATATGCTTAATACAATCTTATATATAAATTAATTTATTACTACATTTCGTTTGTACTTAGATTAATTCACAAGCAAGACGAGTGCGAGATAAATACACCAATATGTATTCCTCAATTATAAAATTATAATAACTTAAGCTATAGTTTACACTAAAGGTATACACTTTATAAAAGTTCGTATGGTTTGGTTCGCTTCAATCTTCTCATATCCTGCGTGTCCATTTGTATTGCTTCCACGTTAGTATGATTTAGTAATCTAATTTCGTGTTTTAAGGGGAAATCTTGGATAACTTCGCAAATCCATTTGATTTTCAAGTCATCATGCAGTTCTTCGTTGGTTACGTAACGATAGGCATTGGTAATTAATCGAAAAATTTTGTTTTAGCAGCGTTGGATGACTAGTTGATTTGAATTTTTAGCGCAACCCCATATTTGCACCCCATAGGTCCCAAATTGACTTTATAATTGTATTATAGATCAACTTCTTTGATTTTAGATCAAGTTGAGAGTATCTTCCGACTAACCAGTATTGTTGTTTTATTTTGGTTCTAATGTGTTTTGCTTTTTGTCTAACATGATGTTTCCAATTTAATATTCCGTCAAGATGGATGCCGAGGTATTTAACTGATTCTACTTGAGGAATCGGACATCCATTGGGTGATATAATTAGGTTTGTATTATTTCGCCACAATACAAAATTAACATGAACAAAATTGGAGCTATTAAGTTGAATTTTCCAATCTTTAGTCCATTTGTAGATTTTGTTGACTGGCACTTGTACTTTTTCTACTGCAGAGATACGTCGTTTACCATAATAATTGTGTCGTCAGCAAAGGTTCCAAGCAGTGTTTCTTTTGTTCTTGGGATGTTAGCAGTGTAGAGCAGATTCAGGATAGGTCCTAAGACGCTACCTTGTGGAACTGCAGCCGAAATAGTTTTAAAAGTCGAAAACGCCATTCTTGTATCGCTACGCATGCTCAAGGCCACCAAATGCAAGGCCGCCTTATGATATACTATGAGACCGAGGCTTACCTTTTAACTAAAATATATAAAATACTGCATGATCATTTATCTATAAAATATTTTTGAATACTTTTGTAAACATTTCTCCAGCTATGAAAAAAATGAAATGAAATTTTGATTTAAAATAAAAAAATATATAAGCATCTTTTTTGTATATTGGAACAGACAAATACTATCAATAGATGAACCAAGCATTCAACATGATTTCATGATAATTGAAATAGTGCAAAGTGCTTAAATTATGAAGAATAACATTAGTTTCAAAGGAAAATGAATCTAAAATATAATATCTGGAATATATAACCTAATTTTTCACACTCCTCCACGAAATGTCCAAGTTGGTCACTGTCAATTAGTAGGCTCTATAAACTTTGAAGATGAATCCAAGGAGTTGATATGACAACTGAATATAACAAAATACATGTACTTGTAATTAGAGAAAAATACTATGTAAATATTGAATAATAATAATTATTCGTTAGTTAATAAAATTTACTCATATCTTATCTCTTATACGTATATATATTATGACGCTACTCTAATGGTGAGTACAGATGTGAACGAAGTAAATAGTTCGAGCTCTGCATTAGAGTTTGCGTGAACATTTTGGGACGTTCGCGGTATTTTCTGGTATGATTTCAAAACGAACTTTTGACAACAATCATTTGACAGTTTTCAGCGTTTGGTTCGGTAGCAGGTATTGTTTTGTTTATAATCATATTTTCACAATGACATAACAAAATACAGCGTCTTATGAATCACTTGAAAAGCAACATTTATTACTAAAACAATATATATCTTATAAAACTCTCGTGTTTATACAACTTAGTATTATTCTTAAGTATTCTGTTTATAGATTCCTAAAGAGATTTCAAACATTTACAATTATATTATAACTACAAAATAATCCAAAATTGTCCGTAGATATATTCAGCCCCAAGAGAAAAGGCTATAGGTATATATGTAGAAATTTCACTATGACATAATAAAACCATAAATTAAAAATATTACCTCTGTTTGGTGGAACAAAAAGTATAAATGGAGTCATCAAGTAATTAAACCGTCAAAAATAGAGACAAGAATTATATAGACCGATAGAAATTTATATTTACTGCATGGTGTATGAATATATTCTAATAATTTGATTACTATTTTGAAGGTGAAATATTTCTTGACCGTGTTGAAATTATTTCAGACACAAAGGCTAAATAATATGCAAAAAATTAAAGTTGAATATAAGATGATCTGAGTGGAAGAGCCACAATCCTTATAAGAAAATATGCCAATATATTTTTTAAATAATAAGTTTAAAAAAAATAAACCTGCTAACAAGCATATTGTTAGAAGTTTTGAAAGAATTGTAGTACAGCAAACACAAAGTGTACAAATTAATATTCGCAAGGTGTACTGTTGCTAAAAGTGGTTTGCAGTATTGGTGTTTGGGGATGTCAAAAGTTGTAATACTATTCCTTACTGTATGGTGGAACTTTGGAGAAAACAGTACAATTCAGAAGATCATTAAAGGCAAACTGTGGTAACAATCAAGTACATCCCTTTGGTCGTTTTTTTTTGACCCCCCCCCATGTATACATATGGCATCAAGGAAGCATTAAAATGGTTCCATTTGTATTAGAATGACAGTATTGTCTCTATTGTATTTCATGAAAATAAAATAGTTTTAAAGTAAATTAAAAGTTTTGTTGTAAACCCTAAACATTCTCTAACTTATATGAATGTGGACATAAATGTTTATATGAACTTTCGCACAACAGATGTTTCCTGAAAAGATAATATATTCTATTGCCCAATTGTTCCTAAATATGAGTGCAGACCCTTCCACTCATCTAATGTTCCGAAAACGTTTGATGATAATAAAATGCGACGTTCTCCAACGCCACCAATACAAAGTCCTTTATTAAACATTGCCCCGGCGAACAATAAAAAAAGTCATTAGAACTTTTGATGCGATAAAATTAGGGAAATATGTAGGTCCAGATTCAATTACGGCCCATTTCTTATAAATTAAAAATGCGTGTTAATGGCGCTCGGCCGCAGAAAGCCCCATCCTCCGAAGGATGAAAAAGGGTCGACGCCGAAGGGATTTTATTTTTTATTTCTTGACGCGAACCATACAGTGGTCCACACTATAAAGGAACGTTAACCTTTTTTTTGTTCATATTGGTATTATTAAACATGAACATTTTTATAATTAATTAAATATGAATAATTTTCTAAACAATCAGATTATTAATCCTTATATAATAAAATATCCTTAATGATAATAAATGTAATTCGTATCTTAAAAGTTATTAATGCTTATGGATAATAAGTTCAGTTAAGTAAAAGTAAATAAACTCTTGTATATATTTACAACTGTTTTATATTTTATCGGCCAGAAAGTTTCGCGATCATTATAGTTTGTAGCTTCAGGGTAAGAACGCTGATACTGAAGCTCTCCCAATATCAATAATAATTAGTCTTGAACTTTTTGACATGAATAATAATAATAATAATAATAATAAAAGTAATAATTGTTAATAATTATAATAAAAGTAAAGAAAGTTCTTGCAACTAAATGATAATAAACATGTAATACATTTAGCCTAAACAATACAAAAATAATAATATAATTTTGTGACATATAAACAAAATTAAATTACGAACAAAACTTACTATGCAATAGTCGCTGTTGATGGTCCTTCCTTTTTCAATGTAGTCAATGAAAATTATTCCATGCGCATCCCAAAATACAGACGCTATAACCTTGCCAGCCGACTGTTGCGTTTTCCCACGCTTTGGAGCGGGTACATCGTGTGGAGTCCACTCGAATGACTGTCGATTGGACTTCGAACTGAAATGATGGAGCCATGTTTCATCCATTGTCACATATCGATCCAAAAACTCGGGTTGATTACACTTGATCATCTTCAAGCCTTACTCCGAATCATCAACACGTCGTTGTTGTTGGTCAAAAGTGAGCTCACGCGGCACCCACTTTGCACAGAACTTTCTCATACCCAAATATTTGTGAATGATATGATGTACACGTTCAGTTGATATTTTTAGAGTGTCTGCTATTTTATTAAATTTCAATTTACGGTCACTCAAAATCATTATGTGTATTTTTTTAATGTTTTTGTCGGTAACACCACGTCTAAACTTAACATACCAATCTTTAATGGTTGATTTTCCTGGAGCAATATCCAGAAAATCGGCATCAAGTCAAATTTTTGCTTCAACTGTATTTTTTCCCTTGAAAAAAACAATACTTTATGAACATGCAAAATTCCTTTTTATCCATTTTTTTTCACAATAACAAAAGTTGCTTCACTCAAAATGCTATAATTCACAAACTAATGATTTGACAGCTGTCAAAGTTATACACGCATCTTTTGAGGATTGAGTCTAACTTTTAAAGTATATTGAACATATATCACCAACCTTACGGACCACTGTGCCATGTATGGCCTGCTTGAACGGAAAAATTAATTACACCCTAACGAAAATAACCCGTCGTGCAAGTGGACATTTAAATTTCAGACAATTCCGAATATTAATTAAGGATTCGCAGTGCGATTTACGGACCCTCGCCGGTTATGAAGAGGGCTTCGCCGAAAGAAATCACGTAGTGGACAAAATAGCCGAATTAGCGGATCTTTTAGTGGATTATGAGCGACGTCACGTACAACGAACCAGATGAGATGGGAATAGGAAATCTCGTTCACAATTACGCCGAGAGCAGTTTGGCCACGTTTAGGTTTTTTCTTTCTACGATAGAATGTTTAGTTTACTTAATTAACTAATACCTACGGAAATAATTGGAAGCTGGAATTGGAATTAATAAAATAAAACTGAGCTGTTTTTTTTTTCTTGGCATTATGTAGGTTTACCACTGTACAAACAATTTCAATTAATATATTAGTGATTTCGAAATTAATTTATCATCTCGAAAGAACGATCTTATCAGACTATCAGCGAATAGACCCATTTTTGGTTTTTCATAAAAAGTGAAATACTACTTAGGCAGGTCACAACTCATATGTTGAAACAAGTACTAATAAAAAGGAGTAGTGCTACCTTACCGTTTTATTATTTCCAAGTATGTTTTCACCAGTCTTGAAACATGTAGTCAAGCGTTGTAATGCTGAATGAAGAATATTGTTGTATCTTTATTCACATTCAGGCAGTTTTTCGAGCAGCGCTCGGCTTAAACGCATCAATTGTAGTCGATAGCGATCCCCATTGATGTTTTCATCGAGTAAATCCTCGTCTTCAAAAATGTTTGGGCTGTTTAAAGCTCTCTTTGTCTTCGATGTCAAAATGACCAATTTTAAAATGTTGAAACCAACTGTTGAAACATATTGCAATCAATGGAGCCCGGTTGCCATAAACTTCGCATAACATCCGATGACCTTCGGGCGCCTTCTTCTTTAAATTGAAGTAAAAAAATAAAACGCGGTAAACTTCACTAACTTCGAAATTCCGATAAACGCAATTTACTAGATACAAATTCAAGTATCTCCAATCTCCAATGCACTAAAAAAATTTTTGTTCACATTTCAACGCACATGAACAATTCAACATGAAGTTGGTTAAAAATGTACCCGACGCAATATTTGAATTTTCGGCCATTTGTCTGATATGTTCACACTACTCATCATCAGTAATCCATAATCGAAACTTGGGGGGAGTATCTACTTCTCAACCTATGCGCTGCTCTTGGTGCCCCGACTCCAAACTTTGTATGGTCTTCATAAGCATCTCGACAATTGATAGGAGAGTCATACAGCGGTAGTTTTTATACTGTTTACCATCGCCTTTTCTTAGTAAAGGGGTAAAAAATTATCGTTTTCTTCCATACAGACAGCAATAGCCACAATTTTGTCTAACAACTTTTTTCCGCCATTTCGTTGATCGATTCACGTTATGATAGAAAAGATCAGATCAGCGATCTTACCACACTTTACTGATTTTTTTACCGTTTGCAATTCATCCATTGTCGATTTCTGATAAGGAAATAAAGTTTCTGGAATGTCAATTACTGGCGTTGTTAAACCCTGTGATGGTTTATAACAGTAATACTAGCTAGAGCGGTAGCTGTATGTCCACATGGGTAACCCAAAAAGAAACAATTTGACAACTAACAATTTAAGGTTAGTAAAAATGGAGCAGTATACAAAATAACAAAGCATGTAGCTAAAAATACTTCCAAAATAATAAGTTTATCACTACAGTTCGCAAATTTCAAATAAAATATTTTTTTTATTACTCTTCGTGAGTCCACAATCTGCCCTATTGGCAATAAGTATTTCATATGTCTATATTATATATACATGGCATGTAGAAAATCACTTCATTAAGCAACCTTCTGTATAAAATATTATCTTAATTAATTAGTCCTATTCTAAAACTTATTCTAAAATTTACATATGTCCAGTAATCTGATCAGGTGGTGTTAAACGTTTTAGTCTAAGCACTTCACTATCACGTCGCATATTTAGGTGATTAGCGAGTACATTGGGATGCGTTGTATCACTTTATTTGAAATATTGTACGGAGCATCAACAATGGCACGCAACACCTTATTTTGGAATCGTTGAATGATGCATATATTAGATTTGCTAGCGGTACCCCATAGTTGGATTCCATATGCCCAAATGGGCTTGAGTATAGACTCATACAGCAATACATTGTTATCTAGTGATAACTTGGATTTGCGCCCGATGACTCAATATATTTGATATAATTTTAGTCCCAGTTGTTTCCGTTTAGAGAGTATGTGCTTCTTCCAGGTTAGGCGTCGATCCAAGTGCATACCAAGATATTTAACATGCTCTGCTTGGGGAAGTTGACGATGATTGATATTCACTGGGGGACATGTTCTTCTACGCAGGGTAAATGTTATATGCGTGGATTTTGTTTCATTGGCTTTAATGCTCCATGTCTTCAACCATAATTGTATTTGCTCCAGGTGGGTTTGTAGGTTTATTGATGCTGTGACTGGATCTTCATGGGATGCTAAGATTGCTGTATTGTCTGCATATGTTACCACAGTAGTTATTTTTGTGGTGGGTAGATCAGCCGTATACAGAAGATACAGTACTGGACCCAGTACACTACCTTGCGGAACTCCTGAATATATGGGATTTAATTCGGTATGTTCATCGCCTTGATTTACAATAAAATGTCTATCAGTGAGATACGATTTTAGTAACTGATAGTCCGGATAAGGGAGAAGTTTCAGTCAAAAGCCTGAGATATGTCTAGAAAAGCAGCCGAACAATATCTTTTGGCATTTAGGTCAGCGTTTATTTTGTTTACAAGTCTATGCACTTGTTCTATAGTCCCATGCTTATTGCGAAAGCCAAACTGATGTTCTGGAATAATTTTTCTTTTTTCTATTATATAGTTTAGCTTTTTTATGTATAATTTCTCGAAAACTTTCGAGATTATCGGTAATAAACTTATAGGTCGGTAGGAAGTCACATCTTCTGGAATTTTTCCTGGTTTAAGAATCATTAATATTTTAGCTACTTTCCAGATACTAGGGAAGTAATTAATTCGTATCATAGCGTTAAATATAAATGCTAATAGTTGTATGCCCTTTTCTGATAGTTCTTTTAAAATTTTGCCAGTAATTAAGTGATAACCAGGAGCTTTTTTAATATTAATATCTCTCATTATTGTTTGTTTAACTTTTTTGACCGTTAATTTCTCGTGCGGTAAATCCATTTGAGATGGCGAATCTAGAAAGCTAGTAATTTTATTTTCCTTATCTTTATGTAGCTGAGACTGGAAAGGTTTAAATCTCTCTCCTTCTCTTTATTGCTTCTCGCCCAATTATTTTCGTTTATTTTAATAGGTGGGTTATGCTGCCGTGATTTCCTAAGCTTTTTTGTTGCTTTCCACAACGAATAGTCTGTAGCCTCAGTTGATGTCAAGTTTTCTAGGTATTCTTGAATGCCTTGGTTTTGTTCAGTTTGGATTAGTTCTTTCAGCTCTTTTATTGCCCTATTAAATTTTCTTTTATTCTCTTCAGTCCTTTGCTGTTGCCAATTTCGTTGTAACTTTCTTTTTTCTGCTATCTTTTTCTGAGTCGCGGAATATGCTGCCTCCTGTATATTTTTGTAAGATTTATTGCTGCTATTTCAATATCCATTTCAGTTTGTAGCGGTAAGTTTAGAGAGATGTTTCGGTCTAAGTATTCTTTAAATGAGGGCCAGTTAGTTTTATTATTGCACAGAGAAGGGGGTTTATCTTTGATGGTAATTTTTGAAGAAATTGTTACTATTATTGGTGAATGTTCAAAAGACAGGTCGAAACATGATTCTGCTTGACACTTTTTTGGATCAATATTTTTTGTAATACAGAAATCTATTGTATCTGGTTTTTAATTTATGTCTGAAGGCCAATATGTTGGTTCACCAGTAAAGATATGTTGTAAGTTATGTGTCCTTATTGCTTTTAGCAGTTCTCTACCTTTTCTTTTCTTTTCTTTCTTTTCTTTCTTTTCTTTTCTCTTTTTTTAGTTCTCTACCTTTTGAGGTTATTATTCTTGAACCACACATTAAATGTTTTGCATTATAATCTCCTCCGGCTATAAATTTATTACCTAGCGTACTGAAGAATCCTTGAAATAGTTCTGCCTTGTTGTTATGTTTGGACTCCATGGACTTCCTCTATGGTTATACTGGTGGCTTGCAGGTAGTCTTTGCGGAATTTTTCTTTTTCGAAATGCTTTATATCATCTATCATTTATATCATATGCTTTATCATCAGGGTGATTTGTATGATAAAGTTTATATTTAGGAATTTTCAAATAATGTTTGTCCATAAAGTGTGTTTCGGAAACCATCATAACGTCAATATTTTGTTCAGTTACGAACATTTTTAGTTCCCTGGCGTGTTGTTGGAGCCCATTGGCATTCCAGACGGCGATTTTGTAGCTAATGGTTTCAGGTATTAGGCAAGTTTGCTGACGACGGTTGTGAGTAGACCAAGCATCGTACTGATTGATCCATTAGTTTGGCCATCATGTTTTCTAATCTAAAGATGTTGCTAGTTTCAGTAGGTTGAGATGTCGTCTCTCGATTTTGTGCTGAACCATTTTCAACCATTTGGGCATAAGTTATGTCTGGTTGACTTGGTCTGGTGGGTAGACTGGTAGGTTTAAATTGTTTTTATTGCTGTTGATGCCTTTTTTCCCTTAAGGCAGGATAGAATTTCTGTTGTAGTTGCTTGTGAACTGCGCAACCCTTGTAGTTCGCTGGATAATTTCCGTTACAGTTAGCACATTTCACTTTTTCATCGCAAACTTTACGAGTACAATCACCTGTTTTGTGTTCTCCTGCACAATTTACGCTTCTATATAATTTGCGACAGTAAGTCTGTGTGTGCCCGTGGGCCTGACACCTTGTTCATTGTGGTATAATTCTTTTTATATGTGGTGGTTTGCATTTAATAATATTATTTTCCAATTTGGTGATTTCATACACCGCCTTATTATTTCCATTAGGTTTTTTATCTATATAGAACATAGGCAGAGGTTTTTTTGTCGTGCGATGTCGTATATTGTGAACATTTACGACCTCGTGGCCTTTTTCAGCTAGTGCTACCTTGATGGTGTTAAAGTCCGTCCCGTGATGTAATCCTTTTAACACAAATTTAAATGTTCTCTCGGATTTTGGCCTGAATGTATGGTATTGGGTGTTTCTTTCATCTAATTATTTTACAAGAACTTTAAAGTGATCCGCTTCGAACAATTGGATTTTGATTGTTTCATAGCTCAATGTTTTAATTGTGTAGTTCCTAGTAATGATTTTCAATAGGTCATGGATGTGTTTTATTACTCCTACCTTATATACTGTTATTGGTGGTGGTTTCGGAACAACTTTTTCAGGGCTTGTTTGTATATTCTCTTCAATTTCTTCCGATAGATTGCTAAAGCTGTTTTTTGTCTCTATCGGTTTCTGTAACCAATAGTCACTGATTCTTGTTTGTTTCCTCGCGATTTCTTAGTTTCGACTGTAGTCCATTCTGATGGTGGAGTTTGCGTTAGTGCTGTTTGTTCTAATCTTATATCAAAGTGTGCAGGTGATTTGGTTGAATCGCTGTGGTTTGCCATTTTTAGATTTTTAATATTTTATTTTATTTACTTCCAGAGGATAAAAAAAACAAAATAAATACATTGTTTATTTCACGCACTTCATTTTTCACTTACGTTATTTTTTGCACTAGTTTTTGATCCAAAATACTCTTAATGAATTTCAAAAGGACTATTGTAAAATAAGGAGAAATAATTTTAAAACACTAATAAAAATGAGATGAGTCTTTTTGTCTGGTCACGTAAATACGTGATTCAGTATACTTTAGGTCTGCTGAGAGACGGATAGTCGCATCTGTTATGCGTTTTTAACACTCAATTAAATAACCGTAATAAAATACTGGGTTTTTTTTAAAAGAAAGGTATCTTTCTAGAGCTTGGAGCGTATTAAAAATACGTCTTCACCCTACGAAGGTTGGAACAGAACTAAATAAAATATGATCAGAATATTCTTTAACTTTACCAACTGTGAAGAGACTATAAAACTCTTTTTCGTATGTGAATCTCAAAAAATAAATACCTATTATTTGACCTTATTTATTCAAAAATAAGACTTGTTAAACAAGAGCAGATTAAAGAAGGAACTGACTCACTGAAATACAAATGTAATTATCAGAAGATAAATCTTTTAATTTAATTTTTAAGAAATACAGTTGCAAAAAAAAATTTCTCATCGAAATGAATAAATAGATGGTACTTAATTTTAACATGGACAGAAGAAATAAGAAATTAATAAGAAATATGAGCAGTACTTAGTAATATTAACCTTGTTCCTCTTTGAATTATTATTATGATATACTAGTTTGTTTGCTTGTCTTTATTTATTGATGTATTTAATACACTTGTCCCAGCGATTCTCCCATT
Source organism: Rhynchophorus ferrugineus (assembly GCF_030347505.1). Classification (NCBI taxonomy): domain Eukaryota; kingdom Metazoa; phylum Arthropoda; class Insecta; order Coleoptera; family Curculionidae; genus Rhynchophorus; species Rhynchophorus ferrugineus. The sequence continues at coordinate 69,946,792 of NW_027472581.1, forward strand.
GACGGAACCCTTATCTTTAGTGGTTTTCTGGAAGAGTTGTAAGATATGGTCTACCTCTTCGTCTCATGAAAATCGTTTTGGACGAAATAATTTGTTCAAGTGTAAAGAAATCCAGAATTTAGAGAGATAGATTAGGCATGTAAGCTATTCACTGATTTCGCTATGTTTTTTAAACTCCGTCAGCATTCCAGAATTCCAGAAATGGTCCAGAAAATTAAAACAATAATGTAGCTTTGCTGCTTGACTTTCTTAACCAATATCTAAATTCGAACTACATATTAAAGCCAATCTTCAATAAATCTAATTTCATAGTTGATTTCTTTGGAATTAACAAAATTGTCTTTTCTACCCATTTCTTTATGAATCGTTACTATCCCCACTTTTATTTGCTTCTCATAATGGATAGTTTAGATTTTTTACTCTTCTTTGCTTTCCCTCAATGTTTTTCTATTATCCCGTTTTCTGTTATCTAATTATTTTAGCAGCTCTTATTTATTATCTAATTTTCAAACTATGACAGCAGATTAAAAAATTATTTCAATCACTTCAATAGTTTATCGCTTGCAAACCTATTTTGTCCTGAAAATATTCTGGATAGTAAAAACCTTACTCATGTGTTCAGAATATACTTGACAGTAGAAAGTCGTTCAACAATATTATAGGGGCTGAGTTTGGTCGTCCTAAATTCCATTATCATTTTGTTTGTGAACGCTTTAAGATAGCTATAAATTAATTAATTCATTAATGCCTTTTAATAGTTGGCTAAAAAAGTTACCAACTGATTTCATCAATGGCTTATGAAGCGAAATCTACCCTACTACAAACAATTTGCCATAACAATTTATTAGTGGTGAAAGGATACGGCTTTGCAATTTATAATATAAGAGCTAGCAAAGTTTTTGACCGAGAATTTGAGGTAAACTGATCTTTTGACATATTATCTCTTTCACTCTCATTCATTTTTCTCATCTTCATTCATTAATTCAATGAATTAAATATTTTTGTTAAGTCTATCAAAAGTCATTAAAATAATGCACATTCTGAATTAATTTAAAAATTGAGTCTTTTTACCTGTTACTAAAAATAGAACTAAATTTAATATAGAACTAAATGAATACAAGTTATTAAGTATACAGATAAATGCATAAAATATAGTAGGATTTTCAGCGTCAGTTTGGCTTGGTTTTGGATTAGTGCTTGACCGCAGCTTGTTGAATATTTCCGTTCTTGATTATTAGTTATTTTAGACTTTATCTCGAACTTTTACTTCGTAATCAATCCCTCTCAATTTTTTACAAGGGACTGATGAAATGTATAGCCTAAGCTTGTCGTCATCTTCCTTTCTAGGAATTTCTTTCCAATCTCATTAAACCCTTAGGATTAATGCCAACTTTCAATAGCCTTTGATATCAAGGCGGGTTTCGTAACCGTTTTGGAAGCTTCTCTAGGCTTCAATAATGATTCTCCATACAGATTATTGTCGCACATGATACACGTTGGAACACTGTTTTATAATCAATGCTTTTGATAGCGATGTTACGAGAATTTATATAAATTTTCAAGAATTTCATAAATTTTTTCATAGATTGACCATGACGATGTTTATATTTAACATTAAGTTTTCCGGAACAAAAATCAGTAAATCAATTCTGACATTGGCGTTCATTTTATCAATCAGCTTCAAACAACTTCAATAACAATTTTCGGGGAACCTGCGCTAAATATGCCCCTTTTTGGAAGTAAACAAACAAAATATAAAGAAAATGACCTTTTAAAATTTTCATTTTTAATATACGCCCAATAATTGTTATTAGTAATAATAAATTACTTAATAGTAGTAATAAATAGTAAATTACTTATAGTAAGGATTCATCGAATAAAAATTCATGGAGATATGCGTCTTTAAAACTAACAATTACTAAAAACCGAAAGTACTTTTTCTTCGATCTAATATCATTCCATCTTCGTTATTTTACGAGATAATCATCAACACTGTGTTAACACAGATATAACAGATTGTAAATTTACATAAGATAGTTTCTGTAGCATTTTATTGCAACAAGTCTTGTACAACACATTAAAAAGTAATATATTGATTTTTTAGCTTTACAACAAATAAAAAACTAAAAATGGAAAGGTCTTTATGAGCTAAAATTTCCGAAGGAACTCGAATTTTAAAAATGCGCAATATTTATTTTCAATGTGTATATTAATTTATATAACACATGCTACTAAGCAGACTGAGTACATATAAATTAGGAAGTTTTTAATCAAATAAACCTCTTAACTTACATTACCAACAAAAACCGACTTTAACACCTTTTCAATTTAAATCTTCTCCGTAAAAGGGTAACCAATCCGAGACCAGAGAGAGTTCCCAACGAAATGAATAATTCAGGGTTAAATTAAGCAAGTGTGTGTAATTTTGCGTTTATCTCAAGTCGCAAAGCTTTGATAAATAATAGATTAGTCGAGTAAATCATAAAGCACCTCGTAAGTTTTCTTAGATCGCGTTCCCATCGCCATGCACACCCTCTCATTACCATATCTTCGTCTACGCTTCCCGGACCACTATTTCCGCGGTAGTCTGGGCGTCTTGGGGAGGTATCTTTCCAAATTATACTAAACCCCCTACGAGAGCATACATCGAATAGATTTATTACTGGTCCACGGAAGTTAACATGTATTAGAACGGAGCCAACATGTCGTTTTTGTGCTCCTGATGCTCTCTGAAATCAAAATAAAAATATAAAGAATGTTGGATATAGCAAGAAATATTATTTAGGATTTTCCATGTTTTCCCTAAATTGATCTGAGCGTTCAATATACTGTGAAAAACTGTGCGATGAATTTGTTATTAATAATATTAGTTCATTCTGGAATTGCAACAAACATCGTAATTCATTATATATCATGGTAGTAGGTGCTTGCTTGTTTTTATTTTAATCTGCTATATCTATTAATACAAAGTAAATAAAAATAAAATACAAAATAACAATTGTTAAACAACCCTACATAAAATAATAAATTTCCATTTATATAAATTTATTGAGTTATTCAGTTTATACAGACGCTAATCATGGAATGGTCGATATTGCATTTTCGACATTGATTAACTTAGAAACTTATGGTCCTGCTCTGTCACATTGCAATATAAGTACTGAAATAAATGAGGTAGATTTGATAAATATTTAATTTGATTTATTTGGAGTTGAAATTATATATAAGAAGGTAAATAGCTTTAGAAGGTAAACATTGAAAAAATTTTGAAATAACATATTTTATATGAAATAGTTATATATTTATAAAGAAATAATTAAAATATAGTTAATATATGTCAGCCTTTCTATTTTTATAAATAATTTTTACTGAATTTATATATAATAATTTTAAAATTAATTTACATATTTAAATAACTGACGTGAACTTCAAGCACCATATAATATTTACATTATTTAGATCAAATCCAGCCAACATAATTAAAACAACACAAAGAAGCCTCCAGCGCTATTATACATGAAAGCAGTGAAAAACTCCTAAAAATCTCCATATTTGAACAAACTATAATCTCTACTGCAATTTTGCTACTATTCTTGATGGATGTTAATATTTTTAAAAATTTAAGCTTACATTCTGTATTTACATTTTATATGTATTAAACATCCTCGGCATTAGGCCTACCGACTGGCCAGTGACCAACTTAGAAACTATCCTATAAGACATCCGGTCTTTCCCAGACTGGTTACTGGCGTGACTGGGATGGTTATTCCTTATCGGATTTTCCACTATTGCCTTTAGACATTTACAATTACAGTCACGAACATAAAGTACATATCCATGCTCTACAATGATCTGAATCCGGGACTATCGCAGCGGTAGGAGGACCATCCTGTCGCCTTGACCACTGCACCAAGGATGTCGATACAATATAGTTTATTCTATGCAAGTGCGCCCCATAATTGTGCGCATGGCGCCAAATCCGAAGTCGTTTTCCAAATCATGTATGCTGTAACTATCGGTTTAACAGAACTACAGAGGAATACTTGGCGGATAACGTAAATTTAAGATACCAGATTGCAAACTCAAAAATTAAAATCGTTGTTAAACTTGATTACATATCAGTTGCTATAAAAAATGACCTTTCAACAGGACAACGTCTGTCGTGTCTGCTAGTTATATTCATAGTGTTATATAGAGGTTTACTTAAATAACTCAAATAGGCGAAACCGAGGAAATGAGACATAGAGACACTTTTTGATTGGCTCGTATAAATTCGAAATAATTATAACTTGATTTAATACACTTTTCTATTGAACAAATAAATAAAATATTAACTAGCACAGACTTAGTGAAAGCACACTCTACTTTCAAAATGAAGGAACAAAAATATCATCTTCACTCAATACAATTAATACATCTTATTTACATTGATAGCACTAAAGAAATATGAAAGAAGAAAAAGGCGCTATAAATAATTTTGATTTGATTATGTTTACAATTATTTTTGTATACATATTTATAGTAAATTATTTTTTATTTATATACTTTATAATGATTGTATACATTTAATTATGGCGGCTGCCGGATCATTAGTTTGTGAGTTATAGCATTTTGAGTGAATCAACTTTTGTTATTGTGAAAAAATGGATATAAAGGAAGTTTGCGAGTTGTTAAAATATTGCTTTTTGAAGGGAAAAAAAATTTGAAGAAAAAACTTGGCTTTATGCCGAATTGCCGGACACTGACCCAGGAAAATCAACCATCAAGGATTGGTATGCTAAGTTTAAACGTGATGAAATGAGCACCGAAGGCGGTGAACGCAGTGGTGTCCAAAAGAGGTTATTACCGAAGGAAACATTAAAACATCCGCAAAATGATTTTGAATGACCGTAAATTGAAACTGAATGAAATAGCAGATACTCTAAAGATATCAATTGAACGTGGACATCATATCATTCACGAATATTTGGGTATGAGAAAGCTCTGTGCAAAGTGGATGCCGCACGAGCTCACTTTTGACCAAAAACAACGACGAGTTGATGATGAGCCTAGTAAACCCGAGTTTTTACGTCGATATGTGACAATGGATGAAACATTGCTCCATAATTTCACTCCGAAGTCCAATCGACAGTCATATCCGCATGGACTGCACACGATGAACCCACTTCAAAGCGTGGGAAAACGCAACAGTCGGCTGGCAAGGTTATGGCGTCTGTATTTTGGGATGCGCTTGGAATAATTTTCATTGACTATCTTGAAAAACTAAGGACCATCAACAGCGTCTAGTACGTAGCGTTATTGGACCGTTTAAAGAACGAAATCGCCGAAAAACGGCCGCATTTGAATAAAAAGAAGGTACTGTTTCACCAAGACAATGCACCGTGTCACAGGTCAATGAAAACGATGGCAATAATATATGAATTGAACGAAATCTACGAATTGTTTCCTTATCCACCGTATTCTCCAGATCTGGCCCCCAGTGACCATTTTCTGTTATCATATCTCAAAAGAATGCTTACTGGGAAGAAATTTCATTGAATGAAGAGGTGATCGCCGAAACTGAGGCCTGTTTTGAAGCAAAGGACAAATCGTACTACAAAAATGGTATCGAGAAGTTGGAGGGTCGCTATAATAAGTGTATCACCCTTAAAGGGAATTATGTTGAATAAATATAATGTAATAATACAATGTAAATATAAAATAATGTATATATATATATATATATATATATATATATATATATATATATATATATATATATATATACTTACATTTACATATAGCGGTTGATATACGACAAAAACCAGTAAAGTTTTAGTAAATATGTACTGTGTATATACTGTAGGTACATCACTTTTGAAAATCTTTCATGGATATATTGAAATGAAATACATATGAAATGAGAACGGTCCCGCCTTTAAACTCTGCGTAATACAAAAATAAAATATCTGTCAATCATTCGGAGCATACGGAATGGAGCGGCCCTATGATTTATGATGGAACGACAAGACAATTTCGCACAGCTCATATATGCAAAAATAATGTTTTTTTAATGATTCCGGCGCTTGAAGGGTACAAGAACAATCTGCAGTCGTTTGTCAAAACAGCAAAAACCGGCCAAAGGCAACACTGGCAAATATATTAAATTTTTAATAAGTGAACTTATTTTTTCCCCCAGTTTGCGATGAAGTTGTCATGATTAATGGTCAAAATGTAATATCCATGATAAATACGACTTATTTTTTTTAACCCGACCAGTTTATTTTAAACAGATGTTATCCGATTGTTGATTAATGAGAACCGCGTGAAATCAATTAAAGGTTAATTGAAATTTACCTACATGGTATATCGATATTAATTTGAATATATCAATCTATATATGTCATACAACATGCAGGGCTTGATACAAAAAGTTGAAAACTACTTTAATTTAACAAAAATAAATGATAACTTAATCCGCTGGCTCAATCCTATCCTAATGTAAATGAAATCGTAATTTCTAGACTCCTTACTCATGTTAAATGACAAATATCAAATTACTTTTGTAATTATCTCCACAATTGTTTTTACAAAAAAAGTCTACAATAAACACAGAGGGATTGCAAAGTAACGGTATAACAATTTACGAACAGATAATACATAACTGACTAAAATCAGTAATAAACAAAACACGGATTTTCGGAAGGGAAGAAGTTTAAAAAGCACATATTCAGTTCTTAAAATATAATGGATAAAGTACATTCCCTAAATACAGATTATACATAGGATTTACAAATTTAACGGAAATGTCGTAATTACAGATCGTTCTTCTAACATTTATCGAAGAGATAAGACCGCACATAGTTGGAAGATGAGATGACTTTTTTTTAATTTAATTATTACATTGTTACTAGTCATTTCCGACTAACCTACAATTTGTCTTTATGATAACTTAAATCTAGGTATATAACTAGGAGGGCCCATCGGCACTCTCTCAGTCTCTAGTGAAATAATGTTTATACATGTCACTGCTGTATTTTTTTTTATTATATGCACCTCACTACACAACACTACAGAAGATCATATGGTTTGATTCTTTTGAGTCTGTGTCCTGTTCTGGTGGTATCCAAAAGCTGCAATAATTCAATATCCTCATGAGAATGGAGTCTTTCTTCGTGCCCCCTTACAATTCTCTTGATTTCTTGACTGACTGTGGGTATCTGAAGGTCTCGATGTAGGTAATCAGTCCTATAGTATTTGCGTGCGCCCACAATTCTTCTCAGGACTTTGTTCTGAAAAATTTGTATTTTGTTTATGTTACTCTTTGCAAAACATCCCCATAATTGAACTCCGTATGTCCATATAGGTTTCAGTATTTGCTTATTCAATTGCAATTTATTATAATTATTAATGTTAATTAAGTATTATTTAATGTTATTGGTGCTTCTACGGTCTGATTGTAGGTGAACTGCGCATGCACAGATTTACTTTCGTTAATTTTTATTTTCCAAGCTTGTATCCAATTATTTATATTGTCACTTGCCTATTGTAATTTTCGTGAGGCTTTTTCACTTTTGTCTCCGACAGCTACAATCGCATTATCATCAGCAAATGTAGCCATTGTAATATTCTCCATTTGTGGAATATCATAAGTGTAGATTAGATAAAACATTGGCGCCAGTACACTTCCTTGTGGTAGATCTGCTTTAGCTTCTTTTATTGTAGAGTAAGCTTCTTCCTCTTTGACTCTAAACATTCTGGTTGTAATGTACGATTTTAATAGTTCGGTGTGTTGTTTTGGTAATATTTTCTATAGTTTATGAACAAGGCCTTCATGCCAAACCTTATCGAAGGCTTGTACTACATCTAAGAATATAGCTGAGCATACTTTTTTACTTTCGTAGGCTTTTTCAATAACATCTGTTATTCTGTGGACCTGGTAAATTGTAGAATGCTTGTTAAGAAACCCAAACTGGTGTGTTGGTATTAGGTTTTTTCTCTCTATGGTCCGTTTTATTCTTTTCAACAGAAGTTTTTCAAAAACCTTAGATATTACTGGCAGCAGTGATGTAGGTCTAGAAGCTTTTATTTCGTTTGGTGACTTCCCAGGTTTTGTGATCATTATAATTTCCGCCATCTTCCAAATGTCTGGGACATGTTTTAATCTAAATGCTATATTGATCAAGTTAGTGAGTTTTATAATTTCCTTTCCTGGTATTTTTTCCAGTAATTTCCTGTTATTAAATCTTAGCCTGGTGATTTCCTTTTAATAAGCGAAAATTTGCTTATGTATTAATGCAAGTACACCAGAACAGTAATAATAAATTAATTTGTAAATTATGATTGTACTAAGCATATCTGAGAAGATGAATAAGATACAATTAATAAAAAGAAACTGTTGGAGCAACATTCAAAAATGTTACAGTTGTTTCCAAGTGACGTTGCTTAATGAAACGCATATTGTACATAATAATTTCATGGCCGGTTTCAAGGTGTTAGACCATAAAAGATTTTGGTAACATGCAAATTTGTATCAAAAATAAGTTAACAAAATCTTAAGCAAATGCAGATGCACGAACAAACTTATCACTTACTAGTAGCCCTTTTACCACTACCAGATGATGTGCATCTGCATCAATTCTTATCTACGAAATAGCTATTGTTATTATCAGAGAAAATTTGTAAAATTATACGAAGTTTACCGGGTTATAAAGTACTTAATATTAATTAATATACTAGAAAACCATTTTATTGAAAAGTGACGACTTGTTGGAATTACTGAGTACTGGAAACAATGCTGCCAGTCCGATCACGTTTCAATTTAAACAACACATCATACCGTATATATATATATATATATATATATATATATATATATATATATATATATATATATATATATATATGATATATTCATATTCATATCCATACAAGACATGTTGAACAAGACATGTGATTTCAAATATTACTAGTTATAAGTAAAAATCTGGTAAATTAATTGAAAATAAGCGAAACTTGGTGAACATTATTAAGTTTTTAGGAAAATATGTTTTTATAATATTTTTAAAAAATCTCACGATATGGTTAATATATGTAAAATCTCCAACTATAACTCATCAATGACAAATAAAATATCGAAGTAAAAATTCGTTTTTATTAACCATCTGGTTACAAAAACAAGTCGGACCCACATCAATATATGTATAAACTTCGCCTCCAATACAAGCCATACGAACTCTTTTATCTTCACTAAACCGGTATATAACTTGGCCGAAATCAAATAACGCAATCAAATATTGGGGCCTTTGTATACCGAGGGGCCATCTGATATGTATTTTAAGGTTCGCTGAATTGAAAATAATATAATAAGCTGCGAGTATCTCGTGAATAAGTGAGGTCCCTTTCTCAATACGTCGTTGAAAATCAAATCGCATAACAGAGTTTATGTTCCCGCATATAGATATCTGAATAATCTTGGGAAGTGTACTGAAACTTTCTGTGTATCTTGTGACAAAAAGTGCTGGCAAAAATTAACAATTATGTTTAAGAAGCTGTTCAATAAGTTTGGTTTTGTCATTTTTGGATTATATTCAATAATAATATAGCTTGTATGTGTTTTGATTAGCGATATATATTAGAGAAAATAAGAAGTGTCAAATTAAATTCGCTGATTTTAACATTTCTCTGCAAAAAATAAAAGTTTTCTATTTTATATCATTGAATTACTAAGCTTATACACAAGCTAAACAAGCAGTACCCAAAATTACATTTTCGATATTCAATAGTCTTTGAAGAAATATATTGTATTAGTAATACAATATTAAAATAGAATAAACGTATGTATGAATTTGACACTCGTCTTGCTTGATGTTGATGCAGTTACAACCACGGAGAGAATAGATATTTAACTTTATAGGCAATTTTGGGGAAATATTTCACAACGTCCAATATCTAGATGTCACTACTTTGAACAAAATTGTTTGAATCGATATGCTGACAGCCAAACAGACATTTGATTCGTTCATTTCATAGAGTAATATTCAATAGTCTTTGAAGAAATATATTGTATTAGTAATACAATATTAAAATAGAATAAACGTATATATTAATTTGACACTCGTCTTGCTTGATGTTGATGCAGTTACAACCACGGAGAGAATAGATATTTAACTTTATAGGCAATTTTGGGGAAATATTTCACAACGTCCAATATCTAGATGTCACTACTTTGAACAAACTTGTTTGAATCGATATGCTGAAAGCCAGACAGGCATTTGATTTGTTCATTTCATAGAGTAAATATAGAGGTTTAACTTAAATAGGCGAAATCGAGGAAATGTTTTGCGTGGTCCATTCAATGGCGGCTCTGACACCACTTTTTTGATTGGTTCATTTGAACTGGCCTACGAAGGCATTTAATTGGTTCATTTCTATAACGCGATTGTTTGTTTCAGTTTGTTTACGACGACATTTTTGTGTGTCTAATATAAAATACGATTAGCATTCTTGTGTCTTAAATATAATCACTATTATTCGATTTTAATGTATCTTCATTCTCAAAAGTGTTGTGTATCCAGTGTATGTGCAGAAACAAAAACCGGACGTAGTTTTCCTTGGAAGAAACACCCCAAGTTAGCAAGATTAAGGATTTGTGTAACTTAGCATTGCTTTTACCTGGTACGTATACAATTATTTATATAAATCATTTGTGTTCATATATATTATTATTTGCAGCTATATAACAGAAGAAATTATGAACATAATAACTACACTCTCAACCCAAAATATGTCCAAATGAGGCAATGGTAAAATTACAATGAAGGTAAATGTAATTATACTACGTGAAAAGTTTTTGTTACCCTTTAAAAAGTTGTTTATAAAGTGCCATCAATTTAAAATTTAATTATTTTGAAGGGATTCATTTACTTAAAAGAAATGTATATTGGGCAAGATACTTATAATTAATATTTTGGCTTAAGGCTCCTTAACCGAGATAACGTTTTCAACAAGGTGAGCTTGATTTTATAAACAAGAGATTATCATGCTTGTTTTATTATATTGTTAATAGATGCCTAAGCTGTCTTTTTAACTCCTCGATTTTACCATAATAAGAGCACAGCAGTAATTTTGAAATATATCATATGTTTTAATTTTTTGTTGCTGTTCTTTAAACTATTACTTTTTGGTATATTTTCTCCATTCTGGCGTATATTATACGATTTAACTGTTTTAATTATCCATTCCATAATTTTCGCAATAACATTGTAAAAATAATACTAACTTGCCTCAATACAATTCAATTTTGTGTTGATCAAGTGGGTAAAATATTAACAGAGACAGACTTTCAGCTGTACTGCTTTGTTTTCAGTATGAGGGGACAATAAGATAGCAACTTTAATACATCTTATTTAAATTGATAGCACTAAAACTATATAAAAAAGGGAGAGCTATAAACAATTTTGATTATATTTGTCATGAGATATGTTATGTTTTCAATTAGGTTGCAGGCAATTTTTATATCCATATTTAATTATTTTTTATTTATATTCATTATATATAGCTTTTTGATATTATATAAGATTTGTATTTGTACAAAATTTTATATTAATAAATCGTTTTGAAAAATTACATTTTGGTTTTATTTAAAATTTAATTGGTCAGTGGAATGTGACGTCAGAGGTTAGTCACGTGATGCGTATGAAATCGTCAACCAATGAAATGCACCCTTATAAAATATTTGATTACAGATACCTGTAATCATAATTTAAACTAACCAATGAAATTCAGCGAAATGACGTTCTCAGCGCCTTTCTGCTGAGACCACTCAGAACAATTCTGAAATTATTTGTATTAAGTTAACACTCTATATATTACTCTATGGTTCATTTCGACTCTATAGTACGTTCCAACTCCTATTTAAAAAATATGTCTATAATTACTGTTGAGAACTAAAAAGATTAAAATTCTGAACGATAAATAGTAAAATACTTTTTACTGTTTTTATGTCAATAATAGGTAATAACTCTCTCGATTTTTGGTGAAAAATACTTCCATTCAATAATAAATAAAACATTTAGTTTATTTAAAAAGCTCTAGTAGTTATTATGCGATCATTTTTAATTGTGTGATGAATTAGTTTTTTTTCTATGATTAGGTATATGTTTAATTTTTATTTAGTATATATGGTTATTGTACATCTTTAGTTTTTTGGTTTTGTTTAAACTCTATTGTATTGTCTATATTTATTATAGTATATCATTTGAAAATTAACATATTAAAATTCGATAAAACATATAAAATTAATTGCTCCAAGCAATTATCTCCATCCTTTCCTCTCTCACAATTTATAAGGAAAAACAGTCGAACCATTTGACTGAAAATAGTAATTACTATTTTCAGTCGGTAGATTTTTATTGACTGTTCGACTCTTTTCAGTCGTTAGTTCCCAACACTATCTATAATATATAATAAATCTCTAAAATATGTGATTCGGCGTTGTATTTTCCTGGTTCCATAGTTTTTGCAAAAAATTGTCCTGTTATTAAGTCATGGCCTGGTGATTTCCTTGGATTAATGTCAATTTTTTCTTTCGGTGTGATTAAATGAATCATCGAATTTTCAAACTCTATGTTGAGAAAATTATAGCCAATATCGGTTTCGTTTGGTTTAAAGGTTTTTTCTAGATGATCAGCAAATGCTTATGCTTATCCTTGATTGCTGCGTGTCCAATTTCCATGTAGGTCTCTTATAGCTGAACTCTATAGACATAATTGTTTTAAGTACTTGATATTTTGAGATTTTCCAGAACGAATAATCTGTTTCCTTGTGATTTGTTTTTAATTTGCAGTATTTTCTTTTTTAACCTTTGGGTTATATTGTTTAAAATAGTTTTATTTTCGCGCGTTCTATTTTATTGCCATTGTTTTCGTAGCTCTCGATTTTCGGTTTTAATTCTTAATTTTTGGAGTATTATTCCAAGCAACTTGTTGGATATGTACAACGAATTTTTCTGCTTCAACATTTAATTGTTCGACAATCTTAAGGGGTCACCTCTAATCTGTTCATTAATAGAATTCTTACTAAAATCGATACTACTATCATATATGTCATATATAGTACTATTCTACTACTATCCTACTATAATTTAACCAGAGGCATCATGGTTCAATGCCTATGAAGAATGCCGATGACCAACGAAGAATTTAAATAGTTTAAGATATACTTGGCCGTAAATTATATGAATTTTAAAATTACAAAATCGATACACACATAAAATGTTGTTACTACTAACTAAAATTTAAGAAATGGCCACATCAGACGACAACCACTAACATATTTGTCATCTTCTGAAACCAAATGTTAGTGTCGTACATTTGCTAGGCCACCGGTAATTAGTAAACGAAATAATTAAAAAAGTCCTTCGTTTAAAAGATAATGAGAATTATTTACATTATAAACTTTCATTTATATTAGAATATAATAAATCAACAACTCGTCGTTATTTTTGGCCAAAAGTGAGCTCGCGCGGCACCCACTTTGCACAGAGCTTTATCATATCCAAATATTCGTGAATGATATGATGTACATGTTCAGTTAATATCTTTAGAGTGTCTGTTATTTCATTCAATTTCGATTTACGTTAATTCAAAATCATTTTGTGGATTTTTCAAACGTTTTCGTTTTTTCGTCGAAATTCCTATTCCTTCTATCCATTTTTTTCACAATAACGAAAGTTGTTTCACTCAAAATGCTATAATTCAGAAACTAATGATCCGACAGCTGTCAAATTTATACACGCATCTTTTGAGGATTAGGATTAACTAAAAATCATATGAATGTAATTCTAGTAGCGCCATCTATGTGTCAGGCCGGGACTTTCTGAATTAACCTGTTAATTACATTTCATAATTTTATTAAATATTAATCGTGGACTCCAAACTGTGTATTTAACATTAAAGTCCCCTGAAATAATAAACCTTGGGCCTAATTTTGGGAATAAATCTCTACATTGTTGTTGTGTTTATGTCTATATTTATTTCAGCGTCGTTCTTTTCAATGCTAACTATCGTAGCTTGTATTTCTTCTTTTTTGATATTATCTTGTTGCAAATTTTATTTTATAATTAGAGCTGTTCCGTCTCGAGCGCGTTCGCTGTGGTGTAGTGTCCAGTAGGCATCATAATCCCGTATTTTAATGTAATTTTTTTTTTGAAAAGTGAGTCTCCGATATGAGAGTTATTATGAGAGTTAACTTTTCTAATTTCTATCCTGTTTGCTAACTGACTGAAATTGTGTTGCATATCAATCTGAAATTCACTGAGCAATTTCATTAAGTCTACGATAGTTAGCTCGTTGGTTACAGTTTCCTGCGTTTTTATTCCAATTTGTTTATCGCTAGATTTTTTATTATCTTTTATATTTTAAGCAAATTCCATTACTGTTTCTTCAGATTTTTCAATTTCAGCCTTGCAGAGTTTTGACTTTTGTCAAGTTGTCTTACGGCTGTAGTGTTATTTGGCTGAAATTCTTTGATTTTCTTTTGGCATACTACACATCCTTGTCAGGGTGTCCTTTTTCATCGCATAGTACACATGTTGCTACGATATTCCGTTACTTTCTGTATTGATTTGTGTGATGTTTGCCAACACACTTCACCCATCTAAGTTCCCTACTGCAGATAATGTTAGTATGCCCAAGCTGTTGGCAGTTTGTGCTTTGGAGAATACTATTATTTTTCTTTGGGGGTTTGACTTGTATCTTACAGTCTGCTAGATAGTTTACATCATAAATGGTTTTGTTGTTTTCGTTTTGTATTAAATCGTCGTAAAATAGAAGAATTGTCTTAATAAGTTTTTCGCCTTTTAAATTTGTGGTCTTTTTCACTATAGGCTTAACAGTCGCGATATAACGTCTGTGAGCCTCTAACTCTCTAAAATATAACGAAAAAGAAAGAATAACAAAAAGGTTTTTTAAAAGTTCAGCAGAGAATATTACATTAAACCTATAAAACTAAAAACAATATTTACTAATCCTAGAAATAATAAATATTTAATAGCGTTATGAATTAAACAAACCGAGTTTTGATGCTAGCCGATAAAAGTCATTATTGGCTATAATTTGAAACTCTATTATTTTCAAAACACTGTAAATAACATTTGAACATAATAGTCCTATCGATCAAGGCCGCCTGTCCCAGCCTAAGAAGACATAAGATTTCCTCCCCTTTTCTTAAACACGCACACAGCGGAGAACCCTAAAGATTAAGTTAGAAAGCCATCAAGTTCGCTAATAGTATGGAAATTGGAAATCACGCACGTACTAGTAAGAGGTATTTCTCAAGCTACTTAATAAACCAAAACTAATCCTATCAAAGAACAGCCCAACATTTCCTTTGTACAGTTACCGACGTTAATTATTAATTTACATCAAACTTGCGATTCGACAGCTCCGTCAGGCGGCATCTTAATTTGAATATGTCACATATGTGTTAAATGCAGTGATTCAAATTCATTCCCTAATTAAATTTGGTCATTGAATTTAGGCGAAAGGAAGCTATAATGCATGGATATACAAAAATATTGTTTCTATAAATTTAAGATATGGCGTGTTACACTAGGCAATTGAATAATGTAAAAAATTAAGTACAACCCCTAAAACAAAAAATATTTGACTAATTTAGTCAAAACTAATTAAGTACCTAGTTTTTTTCGGAGAATTCACAAATTGACAGTTTGTTTTTTTGTCACTGTTAAACATATATTAATAAATATTAATTTTTAATAATTACAACTTACTACATAATTCTACCATGGTGTAAATTAAGAAATTTAAAAATTTCACAACAGACAATAAAAATATAGACATATTAGAGAAATGCTTTAAAAATATATCAAACATATCTTGCGGTCTTGATATCAATATAAAATTAATATTTTTGATCAATATAGAAAAGTACTCATATAATAACCAGACGTTCTTTCATCTGAAATGTAAACATCGTATTTATTTTTTAAATATTTATAGTATTATAATTGAATTGATACTGTTAATTGAACGAATCTACGAGAGATATTTTGATTATTGTAATTCCTTTATGATGAATTGCATTCATGTAGTAGACTCCTTTACCCCATCTGGGGGTGTTCAAGAGCGAATCCCGCAGGTAACGCCATCGTAGCTCTAAGTGCAGATCTGGGCTACGGTCTTGCCTTGCCAGATGAACCCACCCATCACCCTAGTACAGTCTCTCAAGGCGCAGCAAGAATCCTTGATTTCTTTATTCTTCAAGACGTAAATGGCCATTCCGAAGTTCGAATCCTTGACGAACTAGACTCTGATCATCGTCCGGTCCTTCTCAAACTCGAAAACTGCGCCACCACTCAAGTCCCACTAACAAGATTCAGGAAAAAAACCGACTGGAAAAACTACCAATCTCTTCTCCTGAAATCCGATCCAATTCCGAAAATTAACACACCAGAACACCTCGAGGAAGCCGTACTCAAGCTAACTCGCGATATTCAGTCTGCTCACGAATCTGCCACAGTCAAAATTTCATCACAACCCCAGCCGTGGAAAAACAACCTTCCCGCTTCTCTTAAACGTGAAATTCGCATCAAAAATGGTTTATGCAGATTAGCTTGATTCACCCTTGATGCTGCAGACAAAAGGAAGTCGAACAGAGCATGCAAGAGGGTAGGGGCGGCCGTCTCGACTTGGCGAGCAATGAAATGGAACTCATTTCTCGCGGACCAAAGGCTGGATGGCCACCCTTCCTTCTGGCGTGTCTCCAAATGCCTCGTGGGGAAAACGCACAATGTCATCCCCCCCTGAAGTCAGCAGTTGCAGGAAATTTCGCAGTCACTGACCAAGAAAAAGTCGAGCTCCTTGCAGAGACCTAAGAACCCCAAATTAAATGCCTCCCACCCGCACAGAACACTAAAGCTAAATACATTAACTCTTTCATCAACGAATCCAACTCCGTCAAAAGACCAGTAACCCCAGCCTTTCTTCTCAACCATTTCTTGTCTCCAAAGTCCCTACAGACTATGATCGGCAAACTTCAAACCAAAAAATCTCCAGGTTTCGACGGAATATCGATTACCCAGTTAAAAAAGCTCCCGCATAAGCAGCTCGCAGAACTGGCAAACATCATTAACTCCATCATGAGGCTGCAACACTTCCCAGCGTCTTGGAAACACGCACATATAGCGGTTATACCCAAAAAAGGAGCAAAATCATCTCCATCTGATTACAGGCCTATCAGCCTTCTCAGCGCCATTTCCTTGCTTGCCGAGAGGGCAATACTCTACGCTCTCAACTCCTTCACAAAGGAAAACAACATCATTCCAGATGAACAATTCGGCTTTCGCGCTCACCACTCATCCGTCCATCAGGCTACCCGTCTGGCCGCAAACATCCATCATGCTCTTGACCAACGCAAAAAGCTTGGAGCAGTTCTTCTGGACCTAACCAAAGCCTTCGACAAGGTCTGGCACGACGGACTGATCGCAAAGTGCGTGCGGTTAGGCATCCCAGAAGACCTAACCGCTCTCATCAAGTCCTATCTCTCGGACAGATCTTTCCAGGTCAAGATCAGGGTATCACTTTCCAGTCGTAAACAAATCGATACTGGCGTACCTCAAGGTTCCCCGCTGGCCCCAGCCTTATTTAACCTCTTTATTTCAGATCTGCCGAGAAAAGAGCACATTGACGTCGCGTTTTACGCTGACGACACTGCTTTCTTCACGGCCGCTAGGTTCGAAGTTACAATTCATGAACGTCTACAGAAGCAGCTCGATCATGCGGTCAAGTGGTTCAAATTCTGGAGGTTGCAAATCAACCCCCTGAAAACCCAGGCCATCATTTTCCATAAGAAACGTTACGCACTGCGCGTCTCGCAACTTAAGATCGACACCGCAATAATTCCATGGCTGGATAACATCACGTACCTAGGTCTTCACTTCGACCGGCGGTTTGGTTGGCATTCCCAAATCCAGAAAGCAATCCACAAAGGTTCGGGGATAGCAAACCTGCTTTCTTCTCTGATCTGCCCTTCTAGCAGACTTCCCATCTCCATCAAATGCTTATTTTACAAGATGTTAATTCGGTCCGTACTCCTCTACGGATCTAATGTCTACTTCAAGTTTGTTACACCCAACCAGGTCAAACGGCTTCAAGTTTTCCAAAATAAACTCCTCAGGAGAATATTAAACGCTCCATGGTTTGTCAGAAATAATCAAATTCATAGGGACTGACACTCCATAGGATTCAAACTGACACTCCAGAAAGCAAGCACTTCATATCTCAATCATTCCACAAACAACAACTCAGCTCAAGTTCTTCCGAAAACGCGCTTGTTCGCGAGCTGGTCGACATGCTGGGAGCTTAGCACCGCGTCACCGCCAAGCTCCCCCCTTTTCCAGGCTGAAACGACCTCATCCGTCGCTACAGTCTTAACTTTTGCCCCCATACAACAGTACCCAGTTGTGTGCTAACTCAGGTTCGCGAATCAATAGAATCGCCGGGCCCTCGTGTCCAATAACGGCTGCCCGATCAGCGGGTGCCATATCCCCAAATTTAATGCAGTAGCAGTAGTGATCGACAGGGGTCAACTGTGAGGCGGTTTCGGTTTAGTGTATTGGTAAGCCCAGAGGCAGTCCCACATAACCCGGTCCAACTTGTCACTCCAGGGCAAGTCTCCGCGACCAGGTATGCGTCATGCATTCCACCGCCTGGTTTTTAGGCCAGAACAAAAAAAATAGACTCCTTTATTCCAATATGATCCATCTGAACTAGCTGTACTGATTTTCTGAATTATTGATCCCATTATTCAAATAAAAATCAGGACGAATATCGAAATACGTTTCCACAGCAGATAGAACATATTGACTTAGTAAAAATGGTTTCACGGCATACATTTTTTTTTTAGTTTAAAAAAGTTTAAAAAAACTAAATCTAGTGATATGAAAGATGTTGCGACAAGTCCTATTTTAATCATTGATTTTCACGATAGTTTTTTGGCAATGTTACTTTAGTTGTCTTTTCTTCTGTAAACTGTTTGCTCACAAATCTTTGAATCCAACTGGCCCACTAGGTTACAATAATAATTACACCTTTTTGTTTCATCCATTTTTAGAATCATTAATTTGGTTTAAAACCTATTCTGAAGAATTATTCTTTCTATAATACTTGTTAAAATCACTTTCTAATATATTTTGTTTCATTATGCGAATTCAATGCCCATCGTACAGATAGCTTTCTTAAACGAACCCCGACACTATCTTAAATCATGCTTAATAATATACATCCGTTTTCTATCAAATCGCTCTCTATTAATGGAGGATCTAGAAAATAAAAGGGTTCTAAGGGTATATTATCGAAAATAAAACTTACACAACAATCTATTGACCGTTTTATTAATGCAAATGTCACATTTCCTTGATATTTAACTAAAGCCCGGAATTTGTACTTATACATGTAATCAAATATTTTACCAATTATTTAAAATAGTCTACTTTACATGCATTTGTACATTAGTTTTATATTTAATATTTCTACAAAAAAAGATCTCTATATTGAAATTTTTATCAATTATAATTTAATTCCAAAGTAATAATCAACAATTGTATAAATTGTTGATGATTTTTATATGTAACTAACATAAAGTGTTAAATAAAATATGCATTAAATCACAATTCCGTTATATATGATTAACAGCCACTTACTCTAAATCTTCCCCCATGTCATAGTTAAAAAAGGCCCATATAAAACTTCTCCCTTCATAATCTAAAACTGCCCTCATCATTAAACCACAATTGCATAAAACTTAATTCAGTTATGTATTGGACTTAATGGATTCACTTATGTAAATAAAATTGTAAATAAAAAACCAAAGTTAACCAATAAGGCCAGTATAAATATTTATTTTCTAGATTTTATTAAAAAAATCTTAACTGAGTATAATAATTTTTTAATCTGCATAGGACTTCTGGACATTTTTCCACTTCTCAACAAGCTCAGAAACTCCCTTCTTTTTCATAGTTAAACCTTGAGCTAGTTTAACCTAAGAAATACAAATTGATTATGAAAAGCACTATCACTATACTACCAGTATTACTTTTTTCTTCTTTTTCTTCAGATGGTCCATTAACATGGGTGGTTGTGTTTCAATCTCTTCAGAAACACTCGATGAAACTTGTACACACACCGGTGAGTTTGAGTTTGCATTTTCTGTCACCCCAGCTATTTCTGAATAAAACGAGTCTAAAGCAGAAGTGAGTACATCGCTAGATTTCTTCTCGCTAGTCTAAAAAAGAATGACCTATATAATCTACTAAAATAATAAATGCAGAAAACATATTTAATATTGTAATCATAAAGTCGATCGAATACAATTAATTTGTACGCCTTCATAAATGTCTAACATTAGTAAACTTTGAATAAAAATAACTTTTTCTTACTTTAGACATTCTATGAGACAAATCCTGCGACTCGACGCCAGGTGGTAAAGGTTCGATATTCTCTAAGGAAGAAACACATTTACTTAATGATGTCGAATCTAAAACGTGAACAATTACAATGAAAACCAATGAAATGAATATATTAGTTCATAAACATCAGATATACGCACCTTTTTTATCTACACTTATTACAGGCGGTGGTGGCGGTGTAGGGACACTTATCTTTGGTGGGGATGGTGGTAAAGGGGGATCTACTGGCAATTGCGGTCCAAATGTTGCAGTTTCTACGCTATCTACAGTTAGTGATTCTGTATCTTCAATATGATGTGGAGGTGTATTTGATATATCCATAGCATCGTCACAACGAGTTATGTCTGGTTGAGGATATTCCCACTGACTTTCCCTGGTAACTTGATTTAAGTAGAAATACCGCTTGTGTGACCTAAAACATTCATTAATAAAGGTGTCATAAAGAGAATTGAAAATGAATATTAACCGAACTTAACATTTGAATTTGTCATTATTTCTCAACTACTAGGTGTTTACATAATTGTATCAAATAATTTGTTTTTTAAGTTACTAATAATTAATTTTCAAAATAATAGGTTATCGCTTATTTTCATATATAACTTCATAAGAATATAAGATTTTTTTACAAAATTTTACTTGCTTTTAAAGGCCTTACAAGTAGTGAAAACCAAAAATATAGTTACAACAGTGTAGTAGAAATAATTCTAAATGAATTTACGTCTGTGTTTGATATTCTAAACGTATATTAAACTAATTCAGAGAATCTACATTAATGTTTTATATTTCCTCCTTTCCTATATGTGTCAACTGTCATCCTTACTGGTATCAAATAATGACTCCAATTATAACATAGTAGGAAACTTGATAATAAGAGTCTGCCTCTTTCATACTATACCTGTGAGCACACCAATTATTGCAAAATAAAATATATATGCAACAATATGGAATGTTATATAAATATAAAATACAACAATCCTTATTTTCTTTAATCTTGATTTGGTTCAGCAGTGGTTCTACGAGTTCATCCTAAACATAAAAATGTGTTAATACATATAATGAGATAATACAAGATTAGTTATGTAAAAATGATATGTTTACAAACCTTTCATATTCATGATTCCACTTTATGGAAAGATTCGTACAAGGATTCTTAAAATGGCCACTAATATTAAATATCCAGTACAGGTCTATCATCAAATGAAATTGATGCAGATGTATCTTATATTCCGCCATTTGAATAATGATATTTGTCAAATAGATTTAAAATGAAATGGAATCAACATTAATATCCATTAAAAAATTATATTTGAATGCAGAATTTTGTGATTATATATATATATCGAATAAAACAAATAGCTATAGTTGGAAGAATATTTATTTAATTTTCTTGTAATACTCTCAATTATTCAGCACATTACAATCTCCTATTTTAATATACTGATTTTTTTAAAAACTATTTTAATTCTAAAGAAGGATGTGATAAACAGGGAATACAATATCGAACCGAGATGTAAAATATTTGGTCTCGCAAATTTTTTCAATCTGGCGAAAATGCTGAAAATTATCGAAACATCAGATACTTTAAAACACGTCTTATAAAACAAAAAACTGTTTTTATTCGGAAAAATAAAACGTAATTGAAGTTGCATAGTTTGTTATCTGATTTCTTGGATCATCTAGACTACCTGTTAACAGAGTACTAAAATATGTGGCTTAGAAATGCCCTTAAAACTCCTTATTCCTCTTGTGCAGTAATTAGTCAATGTCAGCTTAACGTAAATTCAAATAATTTTTAATCAATATAAGGGGCAATTCATCTTTGTCTTATACATGTTTGTTCAGGACTGCTATATAATTTTTTGAAATATGAAAGTTTCATTACCCTTTAATAGTTTCAAATTATCTTGATAATTATAGCGACTTTTCAAATATAACAACACAATTATAATTCTCTTAGGGCTAGATATAGATCAGCTTTTCTGACAGTGAAGTCTCCAGATCTTCTGGCTTGCGAACCATCAAACTCAACGTGTGTTAAGCCCGCTACCACTCAATCTCGCTATTCTCGCGATATCTCACCTAATTTATGCTTCGATATTGATACAAAATGAGATTGAGATCCATGAGGATAAAAACTGCATTGCCAAATATAATGAACGACATGAGTTGATTAATAAAGATAAATAATTAAAATAATAAGTTTATTTAAAAAATAATTAAAGATAATGTCTCAAAAGAAAGTTTACATTTTGGTATTGATTTAAAAAAAAAAAGTAAATGTGAACTCTCGCGTTCGCGACACTAATCCAGACGTCGACATCGCAGTCCATACATTCACTTTAAAAGAATAAACAGGTTTGTTTCCGATGCTTGCATTAGATGTTACACTCCAATGCAGCAATTCCACTCACCATTCATTGGCCCACACACCTTCCTTCCGCGTGATGTTTATTGTGTTTAGGAGGTAAGCTAACAAATGTAAAAAACTCTGTTTTGAGACACCTTGTACAGTAAACGATGATATTTGAGGTTTTCATGTTTTCTTTAATATCACCAAATTAAAAATAAAAAAATTAATCAAATTCTTCATTAATGTCCCAATATTTTAAACAAATAAGCAAAATCATTTTAACAAGCCTTATTTATACAAAAAAGGAAATTGTATGTGCATATATATGTATATTTAGAAATGCCTATTAACTAAACAAAAATAAATCTCACCTTGATAGCCGCTTGGTCCCCATTTTGTAAAACTGCATGAGATTTTCAGTTAAACACTAGAGAATGTTGGATATTTGGAAAAATAGGAAATACTGGACACATTCCAAACAGTTGGGATACTTATTAATTTTAAGAGGGGCTACCAAATATAAAATTATATTTCCCATACCTATCCCATTGTAAAAGCCAACCCTCTGGTGCTGCTTCTTTCTCCAACTTGGTAAGCTCTGAACAAGTTTCTTCTAACCACTTATGCAGATATGACAACTTTAATCCTTTTTCCTCCATTGCAAGAAAAAGAGTCTATAAGATATGACAAATATATAACAAACATATACAAATATATAATATGAAAAAATCAGTTACCTCAGCCTGGATTAACATAACTTGTACTGGTAACACAGGTGTTCTTCCTTCTCCTAAGAACTTTAATTTTTCCCTAAGCATGTTATAATTACACACAGTATTTTTCTTATTAACATTTTTCTCATCTTCTTTAGAAGCAGTCTGCATCTTACTTTCATCAACAGAGGCATGTAGTATATCTGATTTTACAAACATTACTCCGCCTTTTTGAAAACTAGGATATTTTGCCTGTGTATTAACGGTCACAGAAGTTTCATCACAATCTACTTTTTTTTCAGTTTTAAAGCCCAACCCTTTATATTCATTGTTTTCATCATTTTCCTGCTTCACTTTCTTAATATTATTCATCAATGAGACTCCAATTCGACGTTTCCTTTGAAAAGCTTTATTATGAAAATCACTTAAAATACTATCTTGAGATTTTGTTTCTGTTTCTTGTAAAGGACTTGTAAAATCATTCAAATTAATTGGCTCAGGTATTGGAAATAAAGTGCTATGAGATACTCCTACAATTTCTGCTCTTTGCAAAGTATTACTTTGTTTAACAGAAACATCTTCATTTTGATCATCTTCACTATTAGAGTCACTGTTGTAGCCTGTAAAAAAGCTCTATTAATAAAATTAAACAAAAAATACTTGCCCGAAACAAATACCTGCTACAAGAGAAATTGCAGACAACTTATTTGGCTCCTCCTTTTTTTGAATAATGTTTTTAACTTCAACTGGCACTTCACCACCTAATTTTTTCAGTTCTCTAGCTTTCTGTTGAATTTTTTGCAAAAGATCAACATCATCATCTTCATCTGAATTAATTGTATTATCATTTATCTAAAATAAGTTTGATATCTTACTAATTTATTACTAAATTACAGATTCAATAAGTAATTAAAAATATATATAATCAGAAACTGTGAATTCTCAACAAAATAATCTTCAATTAGAATGTGTATATTCTAACAAAGAGATTTGGAGAACTCTAACAATAATTCATCATAAAAAATGCAACCTTCAGATTGAAAACTTATGAATCATGTCAATGTTAATAAACATATAACAGATCAATACATTTTCTCATCACTAGGTTATTAAGTAAAAAAAAATAAACAAAATACTTACGGAGGCATTTTCCTGTCTCATTTTTGATTCTGGCTCTGATTCACTGTTATTCCCATACTCAGTTATCAATTCTATTTTCCTAGAGAATATTAGGTATGAGCATTTAAAACAGTCATATTTATTTAATACTCACTCATCATCAGATGTGTCTAATGATGGTTTTCGTTTCTTAATATCATTATTACTAGGCTTTATATTTAAATCTTCCTGCAAAGAATATATTTTAATTATACCATCTTGATTAACATTAGAACTAGGGATTAAAGCAGGCCTAGGTGGTATAACTTTTCTATCATTTAAAGAACTAGTATTGAAAAGCATATTTCTCTTCTCAGTAGTTTGTGCTGGCTGAAAAGTCTTAGGAGCAGTCCATGTAACTTGATCTGTTGCTGTATTCCAATAATATGAATATCCCGTTGATTCGTCCAAACACTGCTGCCATTCTAATTAATCACAAAAACATAAACAAAATAATTTTAACTAAAATAAGACTTATTTACCTGCTGTAGCAATAGGAACATGTTCCTTTGGTGCTATTTGATTAATTTCATTTAAAAAATCATTAACAGTTGCATCCATTAGCATGTATTATATTTAAAACACTTTAAATATTATTTATTTTAGAAAATAAAGTGAAAACTATCACTGGGAAAATATGTATATAATTATAATCACAAAATGATCCTCATATTTTTAGGTTAGGTAACTGTCAAAACTCTCACTTGAACCGTCAATGCTCAATAAAATTTCCTTTTATTAATGTTAAAATTAAATAACAAAATTACTAGTGTTGGGAACAATCGACTATCAACTGTTCAGTAACTGACTACTTTTTACTATCGACTATTTCAGTCGCTATTTTTGATTCTACCGTTTTTACTACTAACTGTTTTCAGTCGCTATTTTCGGTCCGACTGATTTTATTACTATTTACTATCGACTGTTTTGGTCGTTTACTTTTAGTTACTATTTTCGGTTCTACTAATTCATTCCACTGATTTTTAACGTTGTGGCCTTCCGTTCTAGCCGCGACCTTGAAAGTAATGCACCGAATTTATGCTTATATAGATTCATATGTAATATATGTGGTTTTATGTTTTCTTGTAGTTTGCTTGTGAATAACTATATATTGCAAATTACTATAGCAGCATTTTGGAACGCTAGTTTTCGAGGGCAAAAAAATTAAATTGTAAATGATAAATAGTAAGATACTTTTGACTGGCATAGTAGGTAATAATTTGGACTGGTATAATAGGTAATACTTTTTTGATAAACTTTCACGATTTTTGCCCAAGCCTCTTGTTTGTCGAAACTTTTTTCCTAAAATCTTGAAAACCAAAATTAGGTTCCAAAGGTTTCAGAAATTGCATAGATCCAAAAGATTTGAAATTTTTTTTACAGTAGCAGTTGTTAAATTTCTTTTAAAAATATTAACCGTAAAGCGGTGAATAAAGTATATTAAATATTTGTAATAAATATATTTTCTGATAGGAAAATTCTACTTTAATATTCAACAATTTATTTTGTTGGCTCTTAAGAAGAGCACCACAGTTTTTATTTGTTAACGAATGGACTATCTTAACAGAATGTTTTCAACTTTTAAAGCCCATTGAAATAATGACCTCCTAGTTATCTGGAGAAAGATATCCCAACGATGTCTTTAATTATATGGTTAATAAGAGGACTCCAACATTCCATCAAATCCAGGATATTAACAAGTGAACGGAGCAAAAATAACAAAATTATCTATTAGATGTCATCAATAAAAGACTGGCAATTTTAGAAATAAATATGTATATATGTGGGAAATCCACATTTTTAGATACTAAATTTAAAAAAGCAGTATTTGGTTTTGCAAATAATGCTGTGGCGATACAAAAAGGTATCACAAAAGAGGTAACTTCCATTCCAACTTCAAAAAATACAAATATAGTTCCACAACTCGGAATTAAAGACAAAACTACTGACCAAGAATGTATTGACATCTGGAGATATATTGATAAAAAATGGCTAGAATGAAAGAAGTGATTACTCCAAGTACTGCAACAACTTTACAGATTAGTAAATTAATAAATTCCATTTATTACGCCTTTAGAAAACACATTGGATTTTTGGCAAACCCATAAAATGAAACTACCTGAATTATATCAGTTACACATAAAATATTCCTCTATACCTGCAACATCTGTCCCCTGGGAACGAGTCTTTTCAAAATATGGGCAAATAATTAAAGATCGAAGAAATCGCCTCACGGGAGAAAAGTTGAACATGATAACACAGTAATTTAAAAATATTTCCGTTCAAAAGTAAATAAAACTTTTATTTAAAAAGGGTGTGGTAGTTATTGTATGATCATTTTTAGGTTCATCATGGATTAGATTTTTTAATGATTAGGTATACGTTTACATTTTATTTAGTAGTTATGGTTATGGAAAATATTTAGTTGTTAGGGTTTAAGTTGTACTATTTATATTGATTATGCTATTATTTAAAAATAACAATTAATATATTAAAACATTTGTGGTGTTATTATTCCATTCCTTTTTACACATCCACAGAACATTCAGTATAAATGTAATCCTACTTCCTTTAAATTTATTTTATTTATTACATGATAATAAAAATTAGTAATTTTGTTTTCCTTTTTTTTAAGGTTATCCCTGTCTCGCTTATAGTACCATTGGAGAATATAGACATTTAATATTAACTGTTCCAAGCATTTATCTCCGTCCTTTCCTATCTCACATTTTATACAGACAAAAATTCGTACATCGTCGTCTGACATCACGAATGAAAAAAAAAAACAGTCGAACCGTGCATTTGACTGAAAATACTAATTAGTATTTTTTTGACTATCGACTGTTTTCAGTCGATAGTTCCCAACGCTAAAAATTACTAATAGTCATAGCTAATAGTTGCATGAAATGTCAGTAGTTGGACGTTAGTAGTGTGTGAACTTGTCTGTAAATATAAATATTTTTGTTGGAATAATGGACATACCAATTTTACTAGCTATAGCTTCTTCTATAGTTGTTGTTATTATTACACTGGTGTATTTTATTAGGCCAGATAACAAAGTTAAAGGTTCGTATTTATATAAGCATATGTTTCTAAATAACAAATTATTAAAACACAAAATAACCCTCTTAGATGACAATGAAATACGACAACCGATAGCAAATAGGCCAAGAGAAGGGGCTCCAAGAAGAGCTCAATTAGCTAGAAATAGAGGCGCAAGATTACGTGCCAATGGTATATTTATATGATATATATATTGATCTTATACCAATATATTAATTGCAGTTCAAAATCAAGATGAGGTAGAGGAAAATATAGAACAAAATGAAAAAGATGATATAGACTTACCTGATGGAAAAATTGGTGCTAAGAAAAGAGCCAAATTGGAAGCGAAAGCAGAAAAAAAAGCTGCCAGAGAAGCTGAAGAACTGCTAAGGGTTGAAAAGTAAGTTTATTTGAGAATAATTACTATTAAGAATTTCATAAAATTTAAAAAATTTAATAGAAAAAAGAAAGCAGAATTGGAAGAACTTGAAAGAAAGAAACAGGAAGAAAAAGAGAAAGCTGAAGAGAGAGAAAGGGAAGAAATAGAAAGAAAAGCAAAAGAAGAAAAGGAAAGGAAAGAATATGAAGAATACCTAAAAATGAAAGAAGCATTCTCTGTTGAAGAGGAGGGTTTTGAAGAAGGTATTATTATATATTGCTGTTTATTGAAATAATATTTTTTCTCTTTAGGTGAACAAGAGGATGAGCAAAATCTTCTACAAGAATTTGTAAATTATATAAAACAGAATAAAGTAGTTATAATTGAAGATTTAGCTGCACAATTCAAACTAAAAACTCAAGCATGCATAGACAGGATAAAAGACTTGCAACAGGATGATATCCTAACTGGAGTAATAGATGATAGAGGCAAATTTATTTATGTGTCTCAGACTGAAATGGAAGCTGTGGCCAAGTTTATAAGACAAAGGGGCAGAGTTTCAATAGCAGAACTAGCAGAAAACAGCAATCAGCTTATCAACTTGGTTCCATCAGTTACATGAAAAAAGAAAACTACATAATGTATAAGATATTACAGGTTAAATTAAAATGTTTTAATTTTGAGTCATAAAAAATATTTATTTCAAATTAATCTTCAATTTCACATTCTGACATTTCTTCTTCACTTGTAACATCAGGATCTTCAATTTGTGATAAACATTTTGGACATTCACAAGCAAAAAGATAATTTTCCATTAAAGTTTTTCTTCTTGAATGTCTGGATCTCTCTATATTACATTCATCCAAATAACTAATACATATTTCTTCATCAGGTTCAATATCCTTCAAAGCAATTAGAGATAATCTGAAGATAATATATGATGAGATTCCTATATAATTTTTTATATTCATGGACATAAAATTAACTTAACCTACTTTGAGTTATTGTGCAAAAATTGAATTTCTGCATTTGGTTCACAACTGTGATTAGCACAACTTTGTAACTTATACAAGCCAACTCCTTCACTATTTAGAAAGTCTCCAGTATGTGAGAACATGTCATCATAAATTTTCTCAATAAAATTATCAATGTTTTCTTTATCCTGAGTGGATAAGTTTAGTTTATACACAT
This sequence comes from Rhynchophorus ferrugineus, assembly GCF_030347505.1. NCBI lineage: Eukaryota > Metazoa > Arthropoda > Insecta > Coleoptera > Curculionidae > Rhynchophorus > Rhynchophorus ferrugineus. The sequence continues at coordinate 69,976,095 of NW_027472581.1, forward strand.
TGTCACGCCAGACACTAAAAGGACTGGTTCCTACACCTTGTCCATTAGTACCTTAAATTACAAATATAAGAGCAACTATACAATGTTATTAATAATACTTACCAATGAGAGCTAAAAGACTTTGAAAACCTTCTGGTGTTAAAAAGTGTTCAATATTTTCGTTTGGAATAGCATTACGTAATAATTCCCTTAAACTATCAACTTGTCCTATAAATTTTTCACCCAAAAATTTATGGGCCAGTGCAGCATCTTCATTGACACTTCTATGACAAAAGTTTAAAATCTGAGCAGTAAAATGTTCCTTATTTGATGACTGTAAAGTTTGCGCTAGCAATCGGACAATTAAAAAAATAGAAGATGTCTCTGGAGGGTAATGGATCTTCCTAAAATCTCAAGCTTATGATAATATTCACATAAGCATTATGTATATTAAACAGACTTCCATGCATCTTCTAACTGTTCTAAAGGGTGTACATTGTTCCTATATGATGTTTGAATGCATAAAACTTTGTGATATTGATTGAATGCTTGAACACGGCAAAGTTCAGAACAATATTTTACAGCACATAAATTGCAGAAAGTAATATCTTCTTTTTTAGTTTCGCAACAATCTGGATATGGCAGTTCCAGAGAACTAATTCCAGTAAGTCTCCTTACATTATCTTGAGCTGTTTCAAGCGGTCTACAAATTAAATACATATATACATAATATATTTTAATAATAAAATACCACCTTAAACAGTGATCACATGCTTCATATTTGCAAGTAGCGTTCCATGAAAACTGGCACGCCACAAGAGGCTCTTCTTCAAATAAAATAGATCCTTGTGGTATATAACTTGTTGCAAATATCCCTTTGCCCTTCAAAATTCCTACATGAAATCTAATATTTGTTATGTTAGTATTACCTTACTTTTGAATTATCTATCAACCTGACCTCAATATTCATTTTTACACATTAACAAATTATTATAAAAAGAAGGATAAAAATCAAATGAATAACTGTATTGATTCGCTTAAAAAAAAACCTAACCTCAAATTAGACATGTTGGAAAATGAAGGCAATTCTCAAATATCCATATTTAAGGGTCGGTATCGATAGTTTTTCTTTCTGATGCAAAAAAAATTGCAATCGATATTAAAAACTTAAGATTTTCGGAAAGATAGTATCGAACTTTAGTTTTGGACTATCTCCACTCATTCTTCTAGTGAATTGTGAGTGAACAAGTTCGATATTCCACAAAAATATCGAAACCATTATTGAGATATTTTTCTCCGTGGCCGACATGCTTACCTAAAATGTCTCTATTAGACAAATAATAATAATTAGTCCGTGGGAGAAACAATATATTTATATCCAGTATACAATGCGGTTATGCCTGGCTAACTGTAAGATGTCCTCAAATTAGAAGTATCGGCCACCATGAATAATTTCGATATATCTATATTTTAATGGGGAAAATAAAAATATGTACATATCCTAAATATTTCAAAAAGTATACATATTTAATTTTTTTTTTGAAAAAATATGGTATCGACTAATAATGATATCGATAGAACGTTTTTGCTTTCGATACTTTTTAGTCATCCCTACCTCAAATGTATTTTTATTTTTTTATGATACTATGTTTCTATCAGTAATCAGTATGTTTATACGTATATTCAATGATGCGTTTTATTTTGAGTATTTTATTTTCCAAGCTAAATCAATTTTATTTTTATGACCTTTATTTGACAGTTTTACTTTTACTTTAAAAGACCTATTAGTATTTTCAAATTATTTTTAATATATATATTTTCCAATGAATTTAAACGAACCTCAAAGGATATCCATTAAAATTAAATGCCCAAACCCGTTATTTCAACAATGGTTAACAGAATGGAGAGAGAAAGCCGCTGCAAAAGGTACAATAAACAATATATAACTCATACTGGATTAAATATAATTAATTTCAGGCTCAAAAATGCAACGTACATTTGATACTGCATTAAAATCCTTAATCAAATATCCATTGCCATTAGAAAGTGGTATGGATTGTAAGATTTTAATAGGTTTTGGTAATAAATTGTGCAGAATGCTTGATCAAAAATTGACACAGTTTGAAAAGTTGAAATATTCAAATAATATAGCAAGTATTAATCATTGTAACATAATAGAAACACAAGAAGATATCGGTAAAAATACTATATATTTCAATGTTATAATGATTTACATTTAAAAATGTAATATTTAATAAACCCTGATTTTAGATGTAGGATATATGCCTCAGTATGGCAGTGGATGTTATGCTATTTTAATGGCACTTTATACACAAAGCATTTTACCTGACTATCCAGGATTTTTAAAAAAATCTGAGATTATACAACATGGAGCTCATTTTATTAATAGTTCCTTTACTAAACCATACCCTGGATCTAGATATACTGCATGGTCTTCTATTAAGACATTAATTAATAAAAAACTTGTTTCGAAAGTTAGCCACCCACCTAAATTTTCATTAACAAGTGAAGGTACAACTTTAGCAACTAAATTATATACAAATAGAAAAAAAAGTATACAAGTGGAAAACAACATTATTAAAGATAATTATCAAGAAGAAACTACAAGTTATAATAGAGTAATGGATTGTAATATTATAGAAAATATAAACTCAGTGATTAATACATTAGAACAAGATAATAAAATAAGAAATAAAGGAATTGAAAAATGTATAAAAAAACCTATAAAAAAATTTGCATCTGAATCCAATATTATTTCAAATAATTTGTCAAAAAAAGTAACTCTCTTCAAGTTTTCATCTGCTCTTGATGTAGTTAAAGATACTGAAGAGTACTCATTATTACCTGATACATTTGATGTAATTTTAATTGTGGATGTGAAAGAAGTTGCTGGGTAATAATATGTAGTACTTTTAGCTAAGTTATATGTAATTCTTCAACCTTTTAGGAAACAACATAATGAAGTATTAACTGGTCTTAAAAAACAAAATATAGTATATGAAGTAAAGGATTTAAAAGTGGGTGACTTCACCTGGATATGCCGAGGACCGAATTCAAATAATGAACTAGTACTTCCTTATATTATCGAAAGAAAAAGAATGGATGACTTTGCATCAAGTATAAAAGATAAAAGGTTAAACTGAGCACTTAAAATTTCATTACTTAAGTAAAACATTCATAAATTTTACATTTTCAGATACCATGAGCAAAAATTTCGGTTGAAGAAATCTGGTATAGAAAATTTAATTTATTTAGTGGAAAGTTATGGTAAAAATAAAAATCTAGGCATACCTTTGCAAACTTTATACCAAGCAACAAGTTATACTGCCATACAAGAAAACTTCTTTATCAAATACACAGAGAATATTCAAGATACTATAGAATATCTTGTGATTTTCTCAGAAATGTTGAAGAAAACTTACAAAGTACTTAATAAATTTTTTTGTAGTATAAATTATTAGCTTAATTTTACTTGTGTATTTTAGGGGAAAATGTTAAAAAGCTGTAAAAAGGATTCTCTTCCAGCATTAGACATGAATCAAAACACTATTTACTTAATGACATTCAGGGAATTTAATGAATCTTCAATTAAGAATAAGGTTGTTATAAGTTCACAGTTTATAGTAACACCAAGTTAATTATTTACATTTTTAGAGAGTGAGTGTAACTGATTTATTTACGAAAATGCTGATTCAGGTTAAAGGTATGTCAGTTGAAAGAGCTTTAGCAATTACAAAAATATTCCCAACACCAACAGTTCTAAAACAAAAATATACAGAGCTTTCAATAGTAGAGGGGGAAAAGCTACTGGCAAATATTAAATTTGGAAGTTCGGGAAAGAGCATTGGAATTGTTCTTAGCAAGATTATTTATCAGTTTTTTAACTCTGCATATTATTAAATCAAGTTCAAAAGTTCATACAAATAAAGAACATTTAAAAAAGAAGTGTAGTTTATTAATCAATATATATTGTACAGTTATATTAAAGTAAATCCTCTTCTGATCGAATGTATTCTCCAATATCTGCTTGGTGAAAACATACTGATGTAACAGGGTCAGCAAGTTTACACTCAGCTGTTGATCTAGCAGCTACACCAAATCCCAGTGGAAGATCAGACATACTAAAGACTAAGACTCCTTGATATTTATCACAATTTTCACTAATTCTTCCTAAACCAGCTTTAGACACATGATTTCCATAAAGGAATTGTTGTTCCGCTGAGGGTTTCAGCCATATTTTACACTAAAAACCATGTTAGATAAAATGTTTTATTTATCATAAATTTCCTTTTACCTGAGCATATGGTGACAAGTAGTTTAAAGCTGTTATATGTAATCTAAATTTTCCTGATTTTGTAAACTTTCCAAAACATGTTCCAACAGATACTATATTTTCTGATTGTATGGTATTTGCAAGCTTTAATATATTTTCAGATACGTAATAAACTCTATCTTTTTGCTCTCTAAAGCAGTACAAACCGTCTGGCCTATCAATAAGCAGTTTTATATTCGGACCAATACTTAAAAACACGAGTTATATTAAATCTCTTGAAAAGGTATTTACAAAAACTTACTATTTTGATAACTTCTCAAACAGGACTTTTGTTCTTTCTTCTGATAATCGTTTCATTATAATATTCAAATCACAGAAAAAAATTAAATAGAAACACAGAAACAAAATTTTAATTCAATACAGAATTGAGATCCTTTCTATTTTTTCTTTTCTACGATTAGGTACCATAAAGGTTATGTGGTGATATCAGGACACTTCTTCTTTCGCGACTGGTTACACGGAAAAACAGACAGAAGATTAGGGATATTGGCCACCAATTCATATGTCGATATTACACAATTTCGATATTTATCTTGACGACCGAAACCCCTGATTGAAAGTATTATTTAAAAGAATAATTTGGAATGTATGATTTAAGGATGCTGAAGAAGTATCGATATATCGATATTTTTTTCAGAAAATATCAATATTTCTGGGTGATATTTTTTGCCCGTTATATCGATATTATTTTAGTAGAAATTTTTTCAATATTTTTTCAGAATAAATTAAATACAATTTAATTCGGTAAAAATGAAACAAGCAAAACCAAAAGTAGTAAATCAGTCGGACCGGAAATAGCGGCTGAAAACAGTCGACTGAAACAGTTACTGGCAAAAAGTAGTAAAATAAGTCGAACCTAAAATAGCGACTGAAACAGTCGATATTCCCAACGCTAGTAATTACTATTTTCGGTCTCTAGTTTTTTGACTTTCGACTATTTTTTCGTTACTGTTTCAACTTTTCTGCGACTGCTTCGACTGCCTGTAGTCGATAGTTCCCAACGCTATGAATATATATTTTGCAGATCTAACCATAATTCTGTTTATATATATATAAAGATTTTAAAATATTAACTTTAAAATGTTTTATAACAATAATTTTCGCAATATATTAAACAAACTTTTGAGTTCAAAACAAACCTATAGTCTAACTAAAATATCCATTCCGTAAGTTGATTAAAATGGCTGTATAATATGTTATAATGTTAAATGAAGTTGCAGACAATGTAGCAAGTCTATATCTCACCAAAAAGATGTAACAAGGACTAAATTTACACTAAAAGATTTAATTCATCATATTACTATGGGGAAAGAGTTTTATTTAAAACAGTTAACCAGCATTTTTCATACTATTGACTTCAGTGAGTTAATGCAAAAAAGTTATTGTTTAATTAGACTTATTTTTTGTATATTTTATAGCTAAACTAACTTCTGATGAAGCTCTATTACTGTTGAAATGTTGTGGTGCAGATGTACCCGATTCATCTTGTGAAACCAGACATAGCATATGTCAAAATTTATTTAATGGTCTAAAGAATGCCAATAATCTTAATATTGACTTATACAATTGTTATATCAGAATATGCAATGAAAATAATACGCATATTAATTATAATGAATTTTTATCAACACTAAAATGTCTTCCGGATCAAGAAACATACAAATTGTTAATAGAAAATTCTTGTCAATTAGGAAAGGCAGAAGACGCTTTTATTATTTTAGATATAATGAAAAAACAAAACCTCCCAATTGACATTGAAATTTTTAACAATTTAGCATTGGCTAATTCAATCCATGGGTTTGTATGTTGATTATATTACTATACTTATAGATAATTATTAAATATTCTAGAGGTTTGAAATTATCAGAGATTATTTTGAATATAATGAAATCAGCACAAATAGATCCTAATAACAAGACAAAAATAGCTATTTTGAGGGGATTGATTAAAAGAGGAGATCTTAAAGATTTCACAATTGCTTCTGAGCTATATAACTTTGAATTTACAGGTGATGAATTTTTGTTATTGTTGAAAGAGTTGGGGTTAATGGGCAATGAAGATTGGCTTTCCTTGGTAACAAATTAATATATTGAACTAAAGCATTGTATGTAAATAAAATGTATTTTGTTTAGATTCAGAATAATTTTAAACATATCCTAGTAACACAAGAAATGGAAATGAAAATAGAAAATGTTTGCATTCATTTGATACATATGCAAATGCCTGTATCAGCTATGAAAATATATGAAAAATTTATACAACCTATTCCAGCGAAATTATATGGATATAAGCTTTTAAAGGAAATGTTGCATTGTAAAATTGTAAGTTATTAAGTTTAAGTTATTATTTTTTCACAAGGCTTCTTCAGGATACTGACATAATTATACCTATGGCCCAGAAACTAGAGAAGAGTGGTTTGAGTGAATATCTTCTTGAAGCCTTAACACAAGTTACTTTAAAATTACAATATACAGAGGCAGCTTGGGCTTTGATTAATGCATTGAATATAAAGAGACCTCATTATTTTTGGCCTTTGTTTATTCATTATGGTAATATAACTAAGGAAAATGGTACTTCTACTATACATAACAAAAGGGCAAATATTATTTAGTGTTGTTTAAGGTGTATTCTATGTTTTGAATAAAATGAAACAATATAATTTAAAAGCTGATGAAGAAACATTGGAAAATTATATATATCCATTTTGTAATTTGTCAAACTTGAGATTGCTTATTCAAAAGATGCAAAATGCTGGGTATAGTGTTAGAGAAGCACTTAGCCCACTTATGGTAAATGCTTTGAAAAGAAATGATTTAAAAGAAGCATTAATGTTATGTAAATATCTATTTAAGGATTAAAATATTGGGTTGACAACAAAGTACTTTCAATTTTCTAGTTATGTGCAAAATTAAATCTAAACTGAAATCTGCTGCTGATAAAATCATGTAAATGTAAAAACTTTGTAATTTAATCTAAATATGATATAAAATATTAAAAGAAAAACAGTAGTGTAGAAGCATAATAATATAGTTGTGAACATTAAAAGTATTTTTGTACCAACCAGTATAATTTTAATTAAATAAGACATAATAATTAAAACATAGTTTGTGTTAAAATATTTATAAAAAATGTATTGAAGATTTAATTTTAGGTAATTCATACAAAGTTACCATTAGTGGGAATACAATTCCAACACTGCTTAGTAAATGTTGGATTGATACCAAACAGTTATTATCTGTAGTAAATATATTGAAGAAATACTGTGAATGTAACAAAAATTGTACTGATGCTGTAAGTTATTTTCTGAATGGGTGTTTAAAAAAATGTAAATCTCAAAAAGATTATCAAGAATTCATTAAATTAGTTCAGGTAATAATCATAAAAATAAACACACTGTTATAATATGATATATATTTAATAATTTGTTTAGATGCTAAAAGAAAATAAGCTAACTATTAGTCTGCAATCAGCAGGATATTTACAGCATTTAATACAGTCTTGTCAAACAAATTTAGAAAACAGCTTATTTAGTTCTATCAATACAATTGTGGATTTTAATCAACAGTTTAATGATGACATTCAACTGCCCCATCCAGTAAGTATTTTTATCCAATTGCAAATTATATAATTGTTTTACAAATAATGTTATTAGTTAAAGTTCATAAATATTTCAGAAAGATATGGATACTGACAGTTTAGAATGTCATTTAATAGAATTAGAGTCAAAAAACATGGAAACCCGAGGAGTTCTAAGGAAACTAATGCTGCAACATGCACAAAAAGGCAATTTACAAAGAGTAAAAGAAATATTAACAAAACTTACAGAATTGGGGTATGACCTTCAATATTTCTTTGGCTATTAAATTAATTATTTTCTCTATTAGTTATGAAATCTCATTTGGGATGAAAAGTGTTATAATGCACAATTTAATTTTGGGTGGTCATGTTCAAGAAGCCTTTCAACTTTACTCAGAAATTACTACTACATCCAGTTATAAGTTGGATGATTTTAAAATTATTGATTTAGCAACTTTATTGCTAAAAAACAACAGGTTTGATGAAGCTTTTCATATTTTGAAAACGTCATTTTTAAATAGGTAATAATAAAATTCTATGTAAAAATATTATTAGAAATGGGTAAGACTATCTGAAAAAATTCTGTACTTTTTAGAAAATCATATAGAAATACAAAGTTAATTGAAAGAAATTGCTGGGAATTATTACGTGCTTGCAAAGATGCTGATCAAATAAGAAAAATGTTTAATTTGCTTTTAGAAAATAAATTATGCAAACCTACGAATGTGATTTTAGGACCAATTATTCGTTGTCATCTGAACAGGTTTGTTTGGTGTGTAACATAAAAGATAATGTATAAGGAGATATTTTACAGTTCTGACGTGAAAAGAGTGACTGAAACTTATATAGAGTTTGCAAATAAGTATGCCTGTACTCCTTTACAATTGGAAATTTTAAAATTTATTTTAAATAATGGAGATTCCACTTCTTTACAAGATGTATTACAGGCAACTGAACAAGTACATGGGATAGGGCCTGCTCGTGTTGGTTTAATAGCTGCATTGGCTGAAAACAATCAGAAAAATAAATTAAGAAGTGTTTTAGGGGTATATACACTGGTTTTAAAAATTAGTATGATTTATAATAATGTTAATTTCAGAACTTAACTGTCCCTATTAAAAAATTATTAGAAAGACGCTGTGAGAGGTGGGTAAAAGAAAGTAAACTTGAACCATTACTCTGTCTAGCAGAGGCATTTGATGGATTACCAGAATTAATTATCAGCAGAAATTATATCTATATGTGCATTGTTGACGTATATAGTAAGAATTAACATCAATAATGAAAATATTTTATAATGTGATTTTTTATAGGACTTAAAAATGACCATCTTGGAGCCCTCAACTTTTACAATAACCTTCCAGAAGAAACTTATAGAACTCCCAGTTTAAAAAATAAAGTTAATAACATAAACTCTACCAGTACTAGTCAAAATAGCTAATAATGTTTAAAAGCTAATAAATTTTCTCTAACATAAAATTGTACCTCCAATTTTTGATCATCTGGATTACTAGGCTTATGCTAATTATCAGGCTTTTCCTTCTGATCAATGAATGAATGATTTTTAAATAATTAAATGTTTTTCTATAAAAATCATATACAGGATGTACTAAAAAGTTCCTTTATCAAAAATAGAATTAAGTAAACAATACTCTACAAACTAATTTGAACAAAGGAATTATTTTTTAAAGGCTTTAACTGTAACTTCTGTGGATATAATACTTTGTAAATAAAAAATCAAACTGAAACTACCTGTGCAAATAAAAATACCAATGTTTCCTTTTTATATTTATTTTCCAGCTTATATATAACAAAATTCCATATCTTTAAGCAACTAAAGCTGATGCTGTGCTTGATTCATACTTCCAGTTAGGTGCCAAAACATTTTTGGTCTTATAGTACCTAGCTAAACGATGGATACGTGATTCAACCAGGATAAGACGGAATTTACTATCCTTATCCTTTCTGTTTCTTTCCAAATGTTTGCGGATAGCTACAGCTTTTTTGATTAGATAGTACAAATCTTCAGGGAGATCGGGAGCTAAACCAACTGCTTTCATTATTCTCAGAATTTTGTTACCAGTAACAAAACGTACTTGTGCAACTCCATAGGAGTCCCTAAGAATAACACCTAAGACATATATTTATAAGCACCATAAAGTATATTCCATAAATATCACTTACCAATCTGTGAAGGAGTAAGACCTTTTTTGCCGAGTTTAACGATATGTTCTTTTACCTCTTCGGGGGTTACCTTCAACCACGTAGGTACACTTCTTCTGTAAGGTAAAGCCGATTGGGCGATACCTTTACTGAAAAATTAAAATTCACATTTAGAATAAAAGAAAACACGTAAACCACGAGGTAACCTAACCTCTGGGTTGTGTATATTTATATTCCATATTAAAAATTTATTTTCTAGACACATACAACTTGTTTAAAGATCATTCAAACGGATTATTTGAAATACTTACCCAGGCGCGTGCATACGACCCATTTCTATGATATTTTTCTTCAAACCACTACAAGAAGAATGACCGATACGCTAAAAAGAACTACTTGTCAACAAATTTTCTACGAGTTGCCATTATCGCATTACTGCGCATGTCAAGATTCTACGAGACGAAACGTATGTCGTTGTCAAAGAAACACCGGATATCATTCTATCTCACTTTATGTCTGCGGTTTAGTTGAGATAGCATGTTTCGAATACTACTCTTAATTTTCGCTCGTGGGAAATGTATAATGTCAAAAAAATTGATGGCTTCTCTGTAGTAACTGTGGATTATCGGTTTTTTCGTTGATTATTAGTATAAATTTAAATCTGTAGATTTAGCAAAATATTTCTTTTTAATAAGTTTTACATGATATTCGATTCAGTTAGTCGGTCATACCGCAGAAAACCAACATGAGTAGTGATGAAAGTGAAGTTAATTCTCGCCATAAGCGTAAAAGAAAAATACGTCGCTTGCCTGATGACAGCCCGGCAAGTACTTCTAGCGGAAGCCCTATTATAGGAGGTACATCATATAGAAGACGCAATGTTGGTCTAATAGTAGAAGATTCCTCCGATTCAGAAAACAGTGACAGCTCTGATATTATTATAAAAAGGAAAAAAGTTGGTGTATGTAACTACTAATACCCATAGATATAAAATAATGATTGTTTATGGTTGGTTGTCATTTCGGTTTTACATATATTTTGCATTATTTATATTTATTTTGCGTGAATTGAGGCTTTTGTTATGTTTTCATTAAATTAAATTCATTAAATGCTATTTAAATATATGCTGTCTCAGTTTTAATAATTCTATTATTTTTAGCGTCTTTCAAACATTTCTGATTCAGTCAGTGATAACGACTCAAGTCCCATAATAACAGCTAGAAATAGAAATGCAAGAAGGGTATTAATAAGTGGATCAGATTCCAGTTCAGATGACTCAGATATTGTACCTGTGAGAAGGAATAGAACAGCTCCATTATCAATGACAGATTCAGACAGTGATAGTCAATGGGAAAGCGATTTTTCTGACCCTGAAAATAAGGTATTTTAAATATAAATTAAAAAGAAATATATTTTTTTTAATATGTATTCTGATAGGCTTCAACATCCAAAGTTATGAAAACATCTAAAGATACTGTACCTGAAAAGTCCATTGACTCAGATTCAAGTGATGGTCAATCAGAAAAATGTCCAATATGTTTGATATCTTTTCGGTTACAAGAAGTAGGTTTATTGTATAAACAAAAATTCAATTTATTATTTTGAAAATACAATTTTAGGTTGGATTACCAGAAAATTGTGAACATACTTTCTGTTTAGAATGTATTCAAGAGTGGTCAAAAAATATGAATACATGCCCTGTTGATCGAAAAGAATTTAAGTAGGTCTAATATTGTTCTTAAAGTTTTCTTATTTTATATTAAATTTTTTAGTTCTATCACAGTCAAAGAATCATGTGAAGGAAAGATCTTAAGAACAATTCCCATAGGGAAACCAGAACCTCAGAATGAAATGGTTATTTTGGAAGACCCAACATTTTGTGAAATTTGTGGATCTAATGATCATGAAGATAGGCTTCTTTTATGTGATGGTAAACAATTTATAAAAAATTTTGTGAAGAAAACTTTTAATATATATTTTTAGGATGTGATCTTGGTTTTCACCTTTATTGTCTTACACCACCATTAGATGAAGTTCCAGAAGGATCATGGTATTGTAATGATTGTGGCCCAAGTGTCAATGTGAATATCGATATGGAAGAAATAGCGGGGCTATTTGATGATGCAGAGGAACATTTTGGCAGCCATATTGTTTTAGGACATAGGAGACCAACTTCTAATAGGTGATTTAATTAATATATATGATTAATTACATGAAAGCTCTAGTTTAGATAAACTTTTTGTTATTCTCCATCATTTCTCTCATTCTTGAAGTGCCTTCAAGTATCATTGTATATATTTTGCAAAATATCAGTAATTGTCCTTTGTGATATTAACATAATTTTAATAATTGAACTGATAATAACAAAAAAAACTGAGCTCACATATTTAGATTGGAGCTTTTGCCATTACTTTGAATTTTTATTTATCATCTGTAAAGATATTGAATTCAATAAATTGGTAAAAAATATTGACACATTTTCTTGTAATTTTTAATGACAGTATATTATATTTTATAAACATCACAAAATTAAAGAAATTAAATTTAATCACACTCTTTTTCTTTATGGAGTTATTTACATATACTTAATGCAATTTTCATGCTTTGTTCTTTTGCAATATGTGTAAAGACATAGATTTATTTTATTTGGTTCATGTTAATACCCCTGCAATATTTGAACTAAACAAAACCAAAAGACATTTCAAGATATGTTGTACATTATTAATCATGACATTGTCAGGTAAGTATAAGTGAGTTAGGCGGGCACGTTTGTTTGAATGTAATTTAAGAATTCTTTTACAATTTCTGTTGATTGTTTAAAGCGCTGCCGTAACTTAATAATAACTATATAATAGTGTTGATAATAATAACAGATAAGTAATATATAAGTCTAATTTTTGCTTTACATTAAGTTATCATTTCAATAGGTTTTTAAAGATATTAACCAAAAAATAATTGTAATTTTTATTAATAACTATTTTTCACCAGTGTTTTATTAAAATGTAACATTATTTTAAAAATTCTAAATTCTACGATAAAGTCGTTTGTTGAATAAAAGTTATTAAATCTAGAGTCCTGCAAAGTTACCGATGTCAAATCATCGATATCAGGTGTCATAGTAATGTCACTGCTTTGTAACAAATACTAATTAATAAAGTGTATTTATTATTTAGGTGATCACATTTGGTAAATTATATTTAATTTATATTTCTTTTAATTATTGCATTTAAAAATTATATGTTAGTGACCCATACTCACTTACATTTATAGAGATGAGGTTTTTATTTTTTTGGATTGATAATACAGGTGAGGCAAACATTTAATAGCGGTGGCAATGAAAAATGTTTTTTTCTTCGTTTCATACAGGTTGATACCTCGGACCAGACAATCGGAACGTGTTCGGAGGAGGATTCAGGATAGTCGTATACAGAGACAACGTCAATCGTTCGGTACAAGCGACGCCATACCATCGACATCATCGGATTTATCAACTCGAGTACGGTCAAACGCAGTTTCCAGCACTACCGGTACAGATCAAAATAGACAAAGGAGAAAACGAAAGAGAAGACCGAGACGATTGAAACCGAAATATCAAACGGTTTATGTTTTAGATGAAGTGACAGGCGAAGCTGTTCCTGTTCGAAAGCTGGTAAAGAGAAAAAGGAAGAATAGAAGAAGAAAAAAGAAGAACTTGTCGCCGGCCGAAATGTTAAAGAAAAGCGTTAAAGCTCGTTTAGCAGCACAATTAGGGATATGTGCCCCACGAAACGTCCCTCAAAATCTACCAGATGTTCGTATAACAGCAACAAATACAAATAATATAAACCAGAATCGTTACAATGCCGGTATTATCAATATCGACTTATACGGGTCTCGGTATAACCTGAACGAATACATTGCAGAATCTGAAGATGAAGGTATATATAATGAAAATGAACTCTCTGGCACGAGAACATTAATGGCAAGACGAGCACCTAATGCCGCTGATGTCATAGCTCTACGAAGGACCGTACGTCGTAAGGCTGCTATTGTTGAAGTTCCTACGGTTTCTAGTTCTACTGATGTTTTGAGCAGTATTATGAGTTCACAAGAAAAGTTTTTATCAAAGGACGCCGTGATGTCGGTTGATTCAACGGGTAAGGTTATAATCGAGAAAAAAAAAGATTCCATTCTGAACAACAACAATTTAAATAAACCAAACTTAAATTCATACACTGTAAGAGAGACTCCTTATGGCAATCGGAAAAGCACCGGCAGCAGCGGCTACTCATCAAATCAGAACTGGTCCAATTCTCGAATGTATCGGTCAATGGGATCTCAAGATTCATCTTATTATTCTGCTTCTAGTTCAAGTTACAATCAAAGCAACAATAGTTCGGGTACTAACAATGTTGCTTCTGGCGAGCAATTGAACGATGCCCCACAAGATTATACACAGAGAACGCTAAGCGAAGCTCAAATGCTCCAAGATACTGAAGATAAGAAAAATGGGTCCGCGGGAAGTGAATCTGATGTTGATATATATAGTGATATTGAAAACGAAACTGTTTCAACTAGCAAAGTTGAAGAAGGTTTTAAACCTCCTTCACCTCCTAGTCCTCCTATGGCACAAATTCAAAACAATACACCAAATACTGATGAGGATAATGACTCAGAATCTGGTATGGTCATTGATACCGAAAAGGTCTCTGATGAAAACAAAGAACCTGTTACTTCAACTGTGGAAAATACTTCAGAGCAAGCATATAGTCCTGAAAGGCCAACTTCTAGTCCAGGTCGAGCTTCTTACAGTCCTGGTCAACCCACTGATAGTCCCGGAGAAGAAGCTTACAGCCCAGAAAGACCAACTGGTGATGAATCAACAGATCAACAGTTAATGGTGACTGATGAAATTCAGTCGGGAACAGTACAATCTACAAAGAATAATGCTGAAGATGAAACTCATGATAATTTGGAAAAAATGGATGAAGATGAAGATTCAAATGATCGCTGCCCCAATTTCAGTATTTACTCGCGAACCAGCAAGAGTGTTGCTTTAACTACTGATATCACTTTGAATTCATCAAATTCCATCAAGGAAAGTAGCATATCTGGAAGCTCATCACAATCTGAATCTATAACTAATGTAAGCAAAATTGAAAATGCTACTGTGAGTAGTGAGTTAAATAGTGTTACAATAGAACCATTGGTTGAAAAAATTAATGTGAGCAACACTTCAACCACTGAAAGTCCTGAAAAAGAGCCACAAAAGACTACTTCATGGAATACTGGCACTTTATACAGCGATTCAGAAGATGAAAGCATCGTTAAGAAAAATACTAATTCGTTTGGAATTTCTGATATAAAAGATATGACAGAAGATATTCTAAGTGAAGAAGAGCGCAGTTACACACCCTTGTTAGATGAGAACAATGACAAGCATAGAGAAGGATTAGAGGGTCTCGACACAGAATTGATTTCAGACGAGGATCGAAATGATTTCGACGAGTCTCATGAACTTAAGACCATTTCTGATGGAGATGCATTAGAGATAAACGCGAAGGAATCGGAATTGGATTTCACAAGGCCAGAGGAATTTGAAGAAGGAGAAATTATTGACAAAAATAAAGATAAAACATCAGCAGAACAGGAAGTTTCGGCGCCTGAAAAGACGAAAGATAATGAAAAAGCAGAGGATAAGGATAAAAGTGACAAGAAAGATGACTCTAAGAAGAAGAAGAAGATTAAAAGTAAGGATAAGGATGCAAATGGTATAGACAAGAATGGCAATAAAGAAAATGAAAATAAGCAATCAGCTTTTAAAAAGCTGAGCAAAACTAACAAAGATAGAAATTACAGGGACAAAGATAAAAGTAAGAACAAATCACGAGACCGTTCACGAAGTAAGTCGCCTGATAAATCGCAAGAAACAAAGAAACGAAAAGAAAAACGTAGAGAGATAGAACGTTACAACGTGCGTGCCCTGATTGCTGAAAAACCCAGACCGCCTCCAAAAGATCAGTTCGGTCGAGATTTGCGTCGTTCCGCTTCCAGATCTCGAAGTCATTCAAGGTCTGTCTCTTACACACCACCTTTGGTTGGTCGATCACGTTCCCTATCCATTACTCGCAGTCGCAGATCGTTGTCTAAAAGGAAATCTAGATCATTGACTAGATCATTATCAAGAGGTCATAGATCACTGTCTAGGCGACGCTCCAAATCTAAAGATAAGACCAGTAAGAGGAGGGGCAGATCGCGTAATCGTAAATCAGCAAGTCGATCCAGGTCACGATCAGGTGGCAGACGACGACGAGATAGGTCCAAGTATAAGAAGAGAAAGCGATCGGGAAGCAAAAGTGGTAAAAGAAAAAAGTCGAAGGAACGACAGCCGAACAAGAACAAGAAACGTATCCGTACCAGCAAAAGCAGAAGTAGAAGCAAAATTCGGTCACGATCTCGATCGGTATCTCCTAAGCGAAGACGCAGAGACTGGACCCCATCATTTTCCAGATCCCCAAGCCCGCAAATTCATCATGTTTCTCCGTCATGGACACCCCCGAGAGTTGAGAATCCTCAGACTTTGCGAAGCCAAAATTTGACAGTAATCCTCAACAATGATGCTGCTAAAAAGCGAAAAAAGGATAAACGTAATAAAGATAAGCGTGACGTAGCTTCGAAAAAGAGACGACGGGAACGGGATCGGACTCCGCCCCCATCAAAGGAAGTTTTCGCTTCTGGAGACAATATTCTGGTTAGTGTTAGTTTTAATAACGAAAATGAGACTAGGGATGTTACGACTAGAGATAGAAGACGGAAAGACTTGCCACCGGAAGAACCTAAGAAAAAGAAAGAAAGGAGAAACAGACCTAAAAAGGATCTCTCCGGTATTAAACCTGTGGCTATTATCGATTTAGAGCGGTCACCGTTCCAAGAAATTGTTGGGTCCCCTAAGGATGTTATTATATTAAGCGATAGTGACAACAATGAGAATGAAAATAGAAACATTCAGAATATTTGTGATTCGTCTCAACAAGTTGCCAGTCCAGAAAGGTCACCGAATTATACTACTGGTCCAAAAACACCTCCTGAACCCAGCATTAAGTTCTCCTTGATTCCAAAACCACCTCAATTACGTATAATCAGCAATCCGCTTCATGAACCTGGTGCAACAACTGAGGAAGAAATGCAAAATGAAGTCAATAATACTCCGCATAAAGGCCCTAATACACCTCCAGAAGAACCACCTACATCTTTACCTAGTTCCCCCGATGCTTACGACCCATTCGAACCAACTAAAAGTAGATCACCTACACCAGAACCTAATCAGATTCAGAATGGTACAGGAAACGAGCCAAACCATCAGGAATCAGACAACAGTAAAGCTGATTTGAATAACATGGAGAGCAGCGGACAGACGCCTGATGCCATAAAGTCTTTAACACCTCCTATAGCTGATATTCAGCCTGCTGATTCCCAGAGCAGTATCCAAGAGATTTCAGATTCAAAATCACCAGATCAACAGAGAATCGGTGTGGTAATTAATCAAATGATTCAAGCACCCAATAGTAAACCTGTAGCGCAAACAACGCCATTCAGCTCAGTACCCAGTTCTATAATTACCACTACCGCAGCTTCTAACAGTTTAACGACATCGCGCATCAATTTCCTTAGCTCAACCGTTATCACAATGCAGTCGAATATACCTCAGAGAATAGTGTTACCAAATCAGGTGAAATCAAGCCCAGTGAAAATACCACCAACAAAGGCTGCTGTTAAGTCGACGCCAATCAAACCAATGCAATCGAAAGTAAATAATAAAGCAACAAAGAAGAACAATCGACCGCAAAACGGTGGGAGCCTGGAGGATGTGAATCTCGATTTTGACTCTCCTTACTCGCCTGGTTCTAGCGACTATGAAGATCTGTTTGAGCCACCAACTGAACCGGCTATGAACACAGGTAAAACCAGCAAAAGCAATAAATCAAAAACCAACAATTCACAGAAACAGTCAAATTTCGATGCATTGTTTGGCGGTTCTCCAACATTCAATAAGAAAAAGAAAGGAAACAAGAAGAGTGGATCGAAGACAAAACATGTGGGTGTTAAGGTGGACGAGGATAGTCTTAAGATTTTAGAGGAATTGCCGAATTCAGCGGTCGAAATGCAGGTCAAAGACAAGGTCTGTTGAATATAATAATTTAACTGAATATAATTATTTGATTATGTCACTCTCTTTTATAGTTCCTTAAAAAATTAAACAGACAAGAGAGAGTTGTTGAAGAAGTTAAGCTAGTTTTAAAACCATACTACAATAGGAAAAAAATTACAAAGGATGAATACAAAGATATTATGAGGAGAGCTGTTCCCAAGGTAATTTATAATCTTAGTTTTAATGTCTCTCATTTCATACTTGGCTATACTTTTTTTATTTAGATATGCCATAATAAATCTGGAGAAATTAATCCCATAAAAATTAGGAGTCTAATTGAAGCCTATGTGAAGAAGATAAAGCATAGCAAGAAAGTAACATCTTCGAGCTCTTTACCTCAAAAAGTAGTGTAATAAACCTTTTAATTAAGACAGTTTTATAATTCTCTGTTGTAAATAATTTTATTAATTAACTAGTAAGTAAAATTAAGCGTATAAATTTATTTATATTCACGATGTGATTAATTTAATTATTGTATATGTTTTAAGGAGTAGTAGATCAGAAATATATGAGTGTATATTGCACTGGAATATTTGTTCTTTACTTAAGTAAAATTGTATGTTTGAAGTGTGTACTGAATGAATAAAGTTTCTTATATGTTATTAACTATCTGAAAAAGATAAAAACATATTTTTTTTCTAATTCAATAAACAAATTTTGTTGATATCTATCAACGTCTTATTTATTTATCACGAGATTTTCCAGCTTTTCATATTTTATTTATATCGCATTTGTCAAATAAATGTTTGATAGGTATTCAATTCTTACTATATGTGTAGTTTTTTAGTGAATCTGTCAAAATAACCAGAAATATTGCAGCAAATATTCATTACAATCTCCAGAAATTAAAACATCATTAAGGCTTTCCTTATTAATTCACTCACATGTGCGTTCAATAACGCTGCCTAATCTGCGGCTGAATTTGAACGATGATCTGAGTTATATTGATTTTAATGATATGCGTTTTCAGAAAAAATACATAAAGTTACACGATCTTCTAGTCGTGTAGCTTTTGTATTATCTCTGCGAGAAATGACTATACCTCCTGTTGGAACCGTGTGCTATGGTTGGACGAAAAGAAAATTGATTATCAGCCTTCTGTAGCGCTTGTTATTTATCGTAGATTCGTAAAACTTGCCATGGTGATTTAGCACCAGTAACTAACTACATAATAAACAACAGGTTAAAAAGACGTTGTTATCACATGGCTATACCAAGCTATCAACATCGATCGACTCGTCCTAATTGAAAAACTTTATGTTTCAAACATCAATTGACCGTTATATATTTGTTAGCTTTAAGGAAACACATTTTCCAAAAATGGTAAACAATTTCTATTTTCTGCTTTTTCACTCCATCATATCGTCCATTATGGATGTTATCCAATAGAAAGAAGATAATTCATTATTATTATAATACATTATCGAAACTATTTAGGTAACACTCAATCGACATGTTTCTTTCTGTCGTAAAGCGTGAAAAAAAAAAGTTATCTCCAAGATTTTTTAACTGAGTTTAATAAGCTTAAGTAATTTAAACATATCTTCTGGCCATAGCTAACTTCTAGAATACATTTTTATTTCAGTAATTTTTAAATAAATTATTGGTTGATTGATATGGATTATATTTTTCAATGTTACTTTACATATAAAAATAATTTGTTTTTTTAAATAATCTATCTAAAATTGTAACCAATAGTCATTAGGTATGGAATAAAACATCTATATATTTACTCTTATACTGTATAATTATTATATTTTATAGTATATATTCTATATGAATCATAGCAATATTGGAAATTGTACATCACTAGGTATAGAATTAAAAAACGTTTTCTAATTATTCTTATGTTCTATAATTTAGCAAAATTGAAAATTATTAGAAATAGCATCTACTTTGATTTGCTGGTGGCGAATCCGACGCGGTTGTTTCCAAAGTCGAACTCGGTATAATATTTCCCAATAAAGACATCCCCCAAGATCCATAAAGGCCCTGCAGGTGCAGGTATATCCATACCAAGGAAGCCTGATATGCAGGCTGTCTGTCCTAATTCACTTACCTTAAAAATAATAAAATATTGATAGAATAGGAATTGATACTACATATAAAAGCGAAAGGTTTTTTGAAATCATAAATGTTATGATAATGACAGTATTACCTGCAAAACATAGTCTTTTCCTTCCAGAACAAACTTTTTACCAGCTAGAGTAAATTCAATCTTTGGTAATGAAGGAATGAGTTTGCAATCTACAAAGTATTCACCATTTATTATGGCTGTAGCTCCAATAGCCTTATTAATGCCTGCAATTTCTTCAGAGGGGCCAACAATTAAGCTGGTACCTAAATAAAACACAATTGTTACATAATTACAGATATGCTAAATTTAAATTATCACTAACCAGTATCAGCTATAGCTTCACATCCACCCTTACAAAAGGTTGTTCCATTAATTTCCACGCCGTCCATTTTAAACTGCCAATAGGCTTGCCTATCAACATTGAGGTAGGTGAAATCTCCTTCGTAATAATTAGGATCGGAACCTCCCAAAATAAGTTCACCGCCAACATTTCCATTAGGGTCTCTGAAATAATGGATTTAGGATAGAGGTTCATAAAACTCAAATAGAACCACGTACCTGTTGAGATAAAAACTGAAAACCGGCTCAGAAACTACACCCTGAGCAATCATATTGTTGAACACTGGAACGACACCGTCTACGGCAATTTTGGGGTACGCCATTCCGAGAATACCATCGAATTTAGCGGCGATAAATGTGAGCCCTGGTTCGTTAATTGCTTCTCCGAAAGTTTGACTCTTCACAACAGCACCTCCTAACTGCATTACAAGGAAATATAGTCATTCGGGTAGAAAAACAGAAAACGGTACGTGTCCGTATATATTTAATTTACTTAAACCGAATATTATATAATTATTGAATACTGTTTCCATCATCTAATATATATACTTACGTTAACGGTATCTGTAGATAAGTAACCGGAAAGGCTACCCGATCCATAAGTGATGGTTAATACGGTACCATTAGCTTTGTAAGTTGATGACTTCTCAGCATCATATTTGTTATGCAGTACTATTATATAGAACATATTAAAAATTAGTGAATATTAAATCCGTATTATACATTAATCTACCATTATTTACTTTGCTTTTTGGGGTAATAAATAAACCAAACAAGACAAATTACTTTTCATTAAAAAAACTAAGAATGCTTATGTAAATATATAAAACATCAACATCAATATTGCAATTGATTAAAAAAGATAAATTATAAATACTTACAGCATGCAATATTTAATAGACTGCAGTGTTTAGAAGGTACCCACAAGTTAGATGAACCAGTATCAAAAATAACATTGAATGTTTGTGGTGGCGTACCAATAGATATAGGTCCATAATATTGAGCCTGAAATAAAAAAATAAAAATAGGTGCTTGGCAATACGGTAGTAATTACTACGGCTAAATTAGCCGATGACACTGCCATACTTGGCTATTGGAGACAATAGTCAAGAAGTAACTAAAAAACTACAACACACAAGTGTTATAGATCTATAAATACATAATGATGATCCCATGTAGTAATAATGGTAAAAATCTTTAAAATCTTATAACTCTTAAATCTTAACGAAAAATTCAGCTGAATGGGTATAAAAAGGCAACAAAACTATTCAACTTGAAATATGGACAAATAATTGTTCAGTCAGAAGGAAATCTCTATAATATTAGTATAAATATTCCAAAATAAAGTGCTAATAAGATGTATCCTGAACACATCAAGATATTACCGGAATGATTATTTACACCGAGACCTTTGAATGCTTCGACAATCATTGAAGAAATCCAGATTCATAACAAGACATTATGACATACTCCCATTTTAATATTAAAGTACTGTAACTCCAAATAGTACAGACAAAAAAGTAAACTAAACCGTTTATGTAGTGAAATTAATTTAATAGTATAATTAATAAAACGGGAATTAATATGCGAACACAAATTATTCATTTAGGAACTTCTAGATTAGTACCAAGTTTTAAGCAATTATAATCTAGTTATTGTCAAATTAGTGTAACATCAAATAATCAAGGAGGAAAATTAAGAACACTTATTTGTCATTTAGTAGGTTGCAAAATAAATTTTGTAGCTAAAAAATCATTTTATGAAAAGTAAAAGTGTAAAATGATTTTTTATTAACTTCAAGGAATTATAATAAAATATTAACACCTAATTAATAAAAAGAATAATGAACTCTTGTGTTTGCTTAAAAAACGCTTACTGACAAAATTAAAAGGTGTTGTTTATTAAACAAATTGCTTGCATATATGATAAAAATAAAATATGGACATGAGCCAATTTTACAATATAAATATTCCAAAATGAATGTTATTTGAATTCCAAAACATTGTTAAATATGTTAAATGCTATTCAAATGAATCATATTTACTAATAGTCAAGTAAACTTTAAAATTAAAATGTAAAATACTCCGCAAAAAAAAACTAAAAATAGATATTGTTTTCAACATTTATAATTTGAAAAATAAAACTTACATCCAAATAGTTAGTTAGTGGTTCTGGTGTTGCACTAAGAGATGAATACCTCAATCTAACTTGCTGGACATGAGTACCCACTTCTCTTAAACTATTTCTTACTGTTTTGCCCTTTGTTAGAGGAATCCTACGAAAATCACCAGTAAAAGTACATATTAAAATATTTAACGTAATTATATGGATAAATACAATCTATAGATTCTTGACCCTTGACTTAAGTCGTAATCAATGATAAGACAAATGTACAACTACTACATTAATTGTAATAAAATAATTGCTTTCATTGTTTTTATATAAAAATACAGAAATGATGTTGCAAATTATTCATGAAATAAGAATAACCAATCTATCACGTCAAAAGCTAAAAATCCATTACAAAGAAAATGTATAAATTCGATTCTAGATTATCTATAACAAATGTATTGCATTACTCATAATTTATACTAAACGAAATATTTAATAATACCTACCTAACAAAGTCTTTGCAATTTACTGCTGCAAACAAGCAAATAAAGAGCAATGAAGTAAAACGTGCCATTATTATTGAAAAAACAAAATTAATATCAACAAAATACCGATAATTATTAAAACTGTTATCTGATTACTCGTACCTCAACCGGCAAAACTCATTGTCGATCTAATAGGATTAATTGAAAATGTATATATATATGTTCACAATGACATATGATTTTATAAATGGTTTTGTGTACAGCTTATGCAACCGAATAAACACTCTAAAACTAATCATTCAATAAATAATTCTTATTATTAGTATATTTGCTAACCACAGATTTCATTAAACATACCTTTTATTAATTCACATTAAAATCATTTTATTATTTATTTACTTAAATTTACTCGCTACTTATTTCTATGGTCGCTTTCATAGAAAAAATAGAAATTTCACGGTATAGGCGACCTTGGGGAAATGTTTTGTTTAGTCCAATCAACCTTAGCGCTGCGATCGCAAATTGTGATTGGCTAGTTTTTAAATTGTTGGAACCGCCACTAAAACGGAATGTGATTGGTTCGGTCAAATTGTGCGAGGCCATCATTTTCGGGCATCCATTGTTGTTTGAAGTTTAGGTGTTTGTTAAAGTCAAGATAACTTCGTTTCACGTTGTTTATATATTCTGTTTTACATTAATTGTTATTGAGTAATATAAAAATTTATTACTATGCATCCGTGTAGTAAAAGATGCAGTGTACCTGGGTGTAAATCTACTACCGAAATCAGACATCGGTTCCCGAAGAATGATCCCGCTCTTTTCCAAAAATGGATCGATCAAGTTAATAGTAGTAAACTATCTGGATTAACCACAATGCAAATATACCACCGGCATCGTGTGTGTCACAGACATTTTAGTGAAGAATTTAGGGTAACCCTTCCTTCACGAACAGGTATTAGGGCAAATGCATATCCAACATTGTTTTTATCAGGTACATATAAAATTATCTATATATCTATTATATGTTTGTTTATTTATTGTTTGTTTACAGAAAGTCAACTTATTTATAAAGACGTTAATGGTAACAATGAGAACATTAATTTAAATAATCTTCCAAGTTGTTCGAGTGCTGTCAATGTGATATCTCCAAATAAAGAAGTCTTGCCAGAAGGTACTAATAAAAACCATTTAATTTTAGAATATCTTTAAAATATTTGTAGTTCTTATACACATCTTTAACTTTTTAGAACAACAATCGCAATGTTCAATAAAAGAAACTCCACGAAAAGGTAATACTTTTGATACATAATTTGTATAGTTAATACTAGGGCTTTTTTTTAGCACGTAAAAGCTACAGTGGCATTATAAGGAAATTTGGTTCCTCTCGTCAAACATATTTGTCAGATGAAGTTAAAGATATTTATAACAAAGTAGTAACGTCTTATAAACATGTCACAAGAAATAAGAGATTAGTTGCCTCATTCAAAAGCAGATTTGCAAATATTAGTTCAAGTTTGCGTGCAGAATTACTAAAAAACTTATTTGAACATGTTAATAAGCCAACAGTAGATTTCTTTTTTTCTCAATTGGCAAATCAACCGAAGACACCTAAATCTACACGTTTCACAATTCAGGAAAAAGTTTTTGCTATTGCTCTTTTAAAATCAAGCGGCAAGACCTATAAATTATTGTCAAAAATATTTGCTTTTCCCTCAAAGAGTACTTGTTTAGCATTGCTTAGGCAAATCCCAATGCGAGCAGGGCTAAATGAGCAAATAGATCCTGTATTGTGATGTTTGACGAGATGAGCCTGGCTCCCAATTTGCAATATAATATTAAAGAAGACTGTATCGATGGCTTGGAGAATACAGGGAGCTATAAAAGGGCAGCCATAGCAGACTATGTAAATGTGTTTATGGTGAAAGGATTATTTAGAAAATGGAAACAACCTATCTCCTTCACATATTCAAAAGGACCAATTAAATCGACATTATTAAAACATTTGATTGTTAAAGTTATTGGAAAATGTCGGGAGATAGGTTTAAAGGTCCTTTGCACAGTTTGCGACCAAGGGTCTGCTAATCAGGCTGCCATTAATAGTTTGCTGACCCAGTCAAGAAGTTGTTCTGAATTTCAAGTAAATGGGGAAAAGATAATTCCACTTTACGATATCCCTCATTTATTTAAAGGAATTCGGAACAATTTGTTAAAAAAAAAATTATACATTAAACTTGATAACAAACTAAACATTGCAAAATGGGAGCATATTATAGATCTGTACTACATCGATAGAGATGCGCCTATGAGGATATGCCCAAGATTAACAGAACAACATGTAATTCCAGGCAAAATAAACAAGATGAAAGTCAAGATTTGTACACAAGTGTTCAGCTATACAGTGGCCTCACATTTGGTGACTTTCTCAAAGTGGAGTAAGTATGCTGAAATATATCATGTATTAATAATAATTATAATTTTGTCTTGTTTTCAGAAGATAATCTTCCGAACGATGCTGAACAAACAGGTGCTGTTATAGCCTTTTTGGATAGTTTATTCGATAGTTGCAATTCCAGCAGCAAAACAGCGCCAGAATTCAGGCCTCTCCTTGAAGCCTTATCCTTAAGCTCACCACATGAGGAATTTTGGAGTAGAGCTATTATGTGTTTAAACAGTGCCAAATTTTATTGCCCTGTTAAGAAAGTATTTGTTACTGTGCCATCAATCAAAAACTTAATTGCTACTTTAAGGGGATTTATTTCCTTAAAGAAATCAGTTTTGTCTAAATTTAAAAATAATCACATTTGTTTAAGGAATCTTAACCAAGATTCCTTAGAAAATTTTTTTGGATCTATTAGAAGTCATGGAGTTAGAAACATACATCCTTCGCCTAGTATGTTTGAGAAATCTTTTAAAGCACTTATCATCACTTCATTTTTTTCACATCATTCGCCCGGAGCAAATTGTGAAGAAGATGAACATGTTGGCGCTTTAGATAACTTACATTATTTTTTAACTGGAGATGTAGCATCACCAGAGGTTGTAGAATCACCAGTTGAGTCTATATTTTCAGTTCCAGAGAACTTTGCTCTGATGAAAACAAGAGTGGAACGTTGCACGTTAGTCTATATTTCAGGCTATTTGATAAAACTTCTGAGAAAAAAGACAACGTGCAATATCTGTCTACATTCTACATTAAGTAGTTCCACAGATCAAAAACTCGATACTGATTTTATAGAAGCGATGCAGCCGCGTAGACCCAAATTAACAACTCCATCAAGACTGTTTTACTATACTGTTTGTAGATCTTTAAGCTATCTCTTTTATTTAATACCTAGATTTTGTCATAAAAATAGCATATCTGTTATTCTGAGAGATGTCTTAAAAAAACACATAAATTTTAAACGTTTCAACTGCCCAGTCCATAGCGATTTTGAAGACCACATTTTAAATCTTATTGTCAAATGTTCATTGTATTTTTGGGTTAAACAAGTTAATTCAATATTAACAGGGAAGGACTTAAAGTTTACCTTCAGTATAGCACAAATACAAGATAGAACTCTAATAGATCCTATAAAATTGATGGCACTAAACAAATACGAAAAAGGGAGCAGGCGTTATAGAAGAGTATTTTAATTATTTTGTCTGGAGTATGGGGCTTTTAATTTTTTTTATTTACATTTTTGTAGTTTATTTATTTTTGCTTTTTGCAATTATGTATATTTCTGTTGTTTTTTATTATTATTTATATTATTTACATTTATGTATATTTGTATAGGATTTTATTTTAATAAATTAGTTTTTTAAATTAAATTCGATTTTCATTCAAATATTATTGGCCAGCGAATGTGACGTCATAAAATAGTCACGTGAAATGGCTGACCAATCAAAGCATATTATTTTCCTTACAGGATTCTATATAATATTTTTAAACTAACCAATCAAATTCACGTTGTCAGCGCCACCAATGATTGGACTAAACAAGATTTTGCCCCACCACTTAGCATTGTAGTTGCACACCCCTGGTCGCTTTCATGTCGCTATAAGCAACATTAAATGTGTCAAAAATGTCATTATAGGTTATGTTTGTTAGTTTATAAACGGCAAATTGACTGATAGAATATTTATGGAAATTGCTGTAAATTATCCATCTTCAATTTATTGTTCTTTTTAGATAGTAAATTTTAATCACAATAATAAATCATGCCGCGTGTAATGATAAAAGGTGGTGTTTGGCGAAACACCGAAGTAAGATCTTGTTATAAATTTATGTAAAAAGAAATAAATATATATGAAAATTATATGAGCTACTAATAAATATTGTTATAATTTAAATTACAGGATGAAATTCTTAAAGCGGCTGTTATGAAATATGGCAAAAATCAATGGTCAAGGATCGCATCACTGTTACATAGAAAATCTGCAAAGCAGTGTAAAGCGCGTTGGTTTGAGTGGTTAGATCCAAGTATAAAAAAGACAGAATGGTCTAGGGAAGAAGATGAGAAATTGCTTCATTTAGCAAAGTTGATGCCTACTCAATGGAGAACTATTGCACCAATTATTGGACGTACAGCTGCTCAATGTTTAGAGAGGTATTTGACACATATTGAATATTATAAACAATTAAACAACATTAACATCTATAGATATGAATATTTGCTTGATCAAGCTCAGAAAAAAGAAGATGGAGAGGATACTGCAGATGATCCAAGGAAACTTAAACCTGGAGAAATTGATCCTAATCCTGAAACTAAACCTGCTAGACCTGATCCAAAAGATATGGATGAAGATGAACTTGAAATGTTATCTGAAGCTCGTGCTCGTTTAGCTAATACTCAAGGCAAATACTTTATGAGCTAAGCTAAAGGGAATTTATATATTATAAAGCATAATTTTTAGGTAAAAAAGCTAAAAGGAAAGCTCGTGAAAAGCAGTTAGAAGAAGCAAGACGTCTTGCTGCTTTACAAAAAAGGAGGGAACTTCGTGCTGCTGGAATTGAGGTTAATCCCAGAAGAAGGAAGAAACGTGGAGTAGATTACAATGCAGAGATTCCTTTTGAAAAAAGACCTGCAATTGGCTTTTATGATACTTCAAATGAGGCATGTTATGTTTGAATTTGAATTTTTATTTTTGTATGAATATTAAATTTTATAGGTTCTTGATCCCATGGCACCGGATTTCTCTAAAATGACACAGCAAGCCTTGGATGGTGAAATAAGAAGTGAACAGGAAGAAAAGGAAAGGAAGAAGGATAAACAAAAACTAAAGCAGAGGAAAGAGAATGATATACCACAAGCAATGTTGCAAAATCAAGAACCTGCCAAGAAAAGGTAACTATTAAAAGATGGATAACTACGTATAACTTCATAAATTATAATTTCAGGTCAAAGCTGGTACTGCCTGAGCCACAAATTTCTGATCAAGAGTTACATCAAGTAGTAAAATTAGGGAAAGCAAGTGAAGTTGCCAGAGAGGTAGCTGCAGAGAGTGGAATTGATAGTACTGATACTCTTCTCAATGACTATACGGTGACTCCACAAGCAGCTGCTACACCAAGAACCCCCGCTCCAATGACAGATCGGTAAACTTTATTAATCTATTTTTAACACAATTTTTTGATAAAAAAAACTGCAAATGAAGAGGAAAACTTGTTTTTTTGTTTTAGGATTCTTCAAGAAGCTCAGAATGTGATGGCTCTAACTCATGTGGACACACCACTTAAAGGTGGTTTAAATACCCCACTGCATAACTCAGATTTTAGTGGTGTTGTACCTCAAGCTCAAGTAATTATCTAACCATTTTTTATAATTAATATATAGTAAGTAATAATATTTGTAGGTTGTAGCAACACCAAATACAGTTTTAGCAACTCCATTTAGGTCTACAAGAAGTGATGGAGGTGCTACTCCTGGTACAACTTTTTCAACACCACGTAGTGGTGCATTGGTACCAGTAGGTGGACAAAGTGGTAATTTTACTCCTTCTGTAAGAGATAAACTTAATATTAATCCAGAAGAGGTGATATACTAATTTTTTGAAAGGACTTTATATTAAGTGCAGGTAATTTCAGGGACTTGAGGTAGCTGAAACACCTGCCCAACATAGAATGTTTCAAACATCTTTGAAAGAACAATTGAAAATGGGTTTAAGCAGCCTTCCACAACCAAAGAATGATTATGAAATAGTTGTTCCAGAGCAAATTGACCAAGAAATGCCTGAACAAGCTCAAGGTAAGACAAATGTTACCTGGAGATAGTGTTTATTGTGTTTTTTACTCTTTAGACCAGATGATTGAGGATCAGTCCGATATAGATAAGAGGTATCAAGAAGAACTGAAAGCGAAAGCGGCGAAAGAGCTTGCAATGAGATCTAAAGTTATTCAAAGAGATTTTCCTAGACCTCTTGAAGTAAATTTGACGATGTTAAGACCACTTAATGAGAACTATGCATTAACAGAACTTCAAAAAGCTGAAGAATTAATAAAGTGTGAAATGGCTACAATGCTGCAATATGACAATTTGAAAAATCCCATTCTTAATCCTATAAAGCAGTCTGCAAAATCGCAAGCACAACAATTAGCGTTTTTGGAGGAACATCCATATGAAAGGTAGATATATATAAGTTGCTATAATATATATCACATTACTATAGGGTTTTTCAATAAGGGTAGGTTAATGTTAAACAGGAATGAAGCTGCATGTGAACTATTTACCCTTTTATTTGAAAGGCCATATGTGCTATTATGTATGAAATATAACATCTGCCGCTGTTACTCATGCCATCGGGCCAATTTCTAATTAGTGCCTAATATATCACGCTGAGTTTCAGTGGTTATGTTGAATTTAATAGTATTTGCCGATAGATCTACTACGTCAAATCGTACAATCGTTTTGTGAAGTAGACTATCGTGACGTTCGCAGTGAGTCACGTAGTGCCATCCTGTTGAACTGTTTTCCGTCTTCTATTTCATTTGAACGTATTACATTTGAGTGTTACCGATGTTTTATACGCGGCAATTATGCTTGATAGCGACGTTATCAACTTTGTAAGGCCATCGTGTCTGCCATACTCCTCATGACGAATATTCAATAGTGTAATTTGCCATGGTGATTTAGCATCAGTGGTTAATTAATAAGTGGATTTAAATAACATGACCGCCACAGGCTATCAACATCGACCCGTCCTATTTGAAAACCCCTCTATACTCGTCAATATAAAACTAATGCTTTTGGGCTTTTAAGTTTTGGTACAGATGAACTGGAAATAGCGAGAAGTATGTTGAAAAACGAAATGGAGATAGTAAAAACAGGCATGAATCACGGAGAACTGCCTATAGAAGCATACACTCAAGTGTGGGAAGAATGTTTAAGAGAGGTACTATTTTTACCCAACCAGAATAGGTATACTAGAGTTAACTTAGCTAATAAGAAGGACAGGTTAGTATACAGCTATAAATAGAGTGATATATGGTTAACATGTTGATCCATCATCAGACTAGAATCTGCTGAGAAACGTTTAGAGCAGAATCGTGCCCATATGGCCAAAGAAGCCAAGAGAGCCGCGAAAATGGAGAAAAAACTAAAAATTCTAACTGGTGGATATCAGTCTAAAGCACAAGTTCTTATTAAACAGTTGCAAGATACATATGAGAGTATTGATCAGGCTTATTTGGAATCTAATACATTTAAATTTTTACAAGAGCAAGAAAAGAGTGCATTACCTCGAAGAATACAGGTAAGTGTTAAAAACTATTAATAATCTTTCAGTTTTATTTATCAAAGTTTTTAGTCTTTGACCGAAGATGTTAGCAGGCAGATGGAACGCGAAAAGTCCTTACAAAATCGATATAATGATCTTCAGAATCAAATTAGGGATTTGCATGAAAAATACAAAAACCTGGAAGAAAATCAGTTAGTTGAATTAAATATGGACAAAGCTCTAGATAACAATGATGCCATTCAAGGATCAGCAACTGATGACCAGAATGTCGTTAGTAGTTCTACAATTAATGGACTGGGTGAAAATGGTATAGAAAATCAAGCAGATGAAAATGGGGATGTGGAAATGAATTAATCTTCTGTATTACTAAGGAAATATGAAATTTTTATTGTCATTTCCTCTTTGTTTCATATAAGGAAATAAATATCATAGTATATGGTTTCATTAAAAGTATGCTGAGTTTATTTAAAATATATATTAAAAATATAAAGGACCATAATGACAAATATATAATGACCAATGCCAATTACAATAAAGTTCAAATATAAGATCACAATATGCTAAAATTAAACACTAATTCCAGTGTCATAAAGATGTATATTCTTTCATTTCCCCCCAGCTTTTCCCGGTTTTAATCTTAATTGGGAAATGACCAAAAGTCTGTGCTGAACTTTCCATGCCCTCCTTGACAATACTTATTACTTTGACCACATATTTTTCGGGGACTTCATAAATTAATTCATCATGTAAATGTAAAGTTAGAATAGGTTTATGCCTTGATTTCTTGAAGAGAATATTTAGTTTATCTTCTATTACAACCATGGCGTGTTTTACTATATCCGCGGCGGATCCTTGAATAGACGTATTAACTGCTTGCCTTTCTGCTTGACCTGATATAATTAAATTTAGGAATTAATTACACTTTTATCAAAATAATAATAAGATACTACTTGCATCTCATAGAAGAATCATTGTTATTAATATTAGGTAAATATCTCCTTCTTCCAGTGATTGTTTCAACATAGCCCTTTCTTTTGCAATCATCTATGGTTCTTTTGGTGAACTGTTTAATGCCTTCATAAGTATTCCTAAAAGTCTCCATGAAATAGAAAGCATCATCTTCACTAACCCCCAGTTGATCCGCTAAGGTTTTGGCTCCCATACCATAAATAATACCATAACAAATTTGTTTCGCATGTGCTCTAGTTTCATCATTAACCTAAAATTAATCATCCTTAAATAAATAGTTACTTCGAAAAAAATATCTTACCGTTTCTTCCGAAACCTGGTTCCATTGAGCAGCAATGTATTTAAATACGTCACCGGGTTTTTTCATAATATCTAACAATAATTTATCTTCCGACAAATATGTTAAAATCCTTAGTTCTAATTGACAATAATCAGCGGAAATCAGTAAACAGCCCTCCGGTGCAACAAACGCACTCCGACAACTTATAATTGATACTTCGTTGGTTATGGGATTTACTATGGTAAAGTCCTTAGTAACCATTTGGATATTAGGTTCATGCATAGTTAATCTTCCTGTAGCGGTATGACTGTTGTAAGTTCCAAATATTCTGTTATTTTCACAAGATCTTATTAAAGGAATTATCATATTTGTTTGTGTGAAATTTATTTTCCGCCATTGAAGAACCAATTCGGATATCGGATGTTCATGTTGTTCTAGAATTACTTTTCTTGTGCTTACTCTCTTTCCTTTGTAGATGCCTGTAATATCACACTATTCAGTAGACAATATTTTATTAATTATTGGAATACTATTATGTGATATAATGAACGACTTTATAGAGGATTTTTTAATTGGGACTAGTTGATATTGATAGATTGCAGTATATTGTTTGGGCTGCGTACGTTTAACCTGCTGTTTATTACTGAGTTACTGACGTCAAATCACCATGACAAGTTACATGAATGAGTTGCACGTAAAATGTAAAAATTTTCAAATATTTTTAAAACAAATCAATTTGACATTTTGCAAATTTTGGGCCTGAACTCATACAAGATATTAATCAGTTAGGCCTGACCTAAGTGCTTAAAGATTATCACTATAGACCCAGTTTGTTCGGTGACTGGGCTTCCGAGCATTTGAAGAAATACCTCAATTTTAGCAAAAAAATGATTTTTTTACCAAAAAGGATAATTGTCGTGTATGGATTGAAGCTAACCCACACGAGATTTACCAAGTAACAATACCTGTTAGTATTTGGTTCGTAACATTTCAAAAACTAGGCTGGTGAGACCATCTCTCCAAATAAACGTGGACGATCTGAAGTTCCAGCAAGACGACGATTGGTGATCCACAGTTGTCGCCACGATCAACATTCTGCATAAACCATTTGGAGTATGGTAATTTCTCGTAGAGGTTACATAAATTTATTATCAAGATGGTGCGATTTGACTTAATTAGATGTACGGTGTTTTGTAAAAGCACAGGTCTAAGAACTTTAAATATTCAGCTAGGTCAATGCAACAGACTCGTAAATTGGATCACTTGAATGTGTAGCGTCGCGTCGTCTCTTTTAAATGAAAAAAGAATTTCGTTATTGACCTTAAACCCAGTTTGTTTCATTTAATTTTTCACCATCAATTTGCCCTTGTTACAAAACCCTATAAATATACTATCTTACCAATTGCTTTAGCTACGTCAGCAGATGACGAAAAATTAAACCGCCTGCCGGCCAGAGAGTATGCTTTTTTCTCTATCGTAGATTGATGTTTTCGCAAGACGTCCACCAAATCTTGGAGTGCTGCCTTACTAGCCGTCATGCCAGATATTTCTAAATTGGCCAAGCACAAGACTGTTCTCATTTCAAGTTCTGAAAATGTTTAAACTATTGTATAATAGCATTTACATATTCATTAAATGTTACCATAAATTGTTGGAAATGATGAATGAATCTGAATACCGCCAGAACACACGCATTTGTCCAACTTTGTTTTTAATAAAATTGCTAAGTTCCATATTAAAAAAGCTTCAACAGCTGTTCTATTTTTTGCTAAACCTAAATTTCTAATATCACAGAAAATAGTACCCAATATTTTAGAATTTTCAAACAGTTGCAATGTATAAACAAATTCATTGGTATATAATTCAACCTGTAATAAAATCAATTATAGAAATAAAACATTCTCTATATTTATTAGGTTACAGACCATTGTACTTAAGCTCTTTTCTCTGCCTTCTGGATCCAATAACCAATCCGTTATCTTGGGATCTTCAATTTTACACAAAAAGGGCATCTTAAAACAAGTCTTCAGTAGTTTGATTTGTTCTTTCGAGTTGAACATTCTTATAGTCACGTCTTTATTTTCAAATATTATTTTAAATGCTTTTAAGATTTTACGGGAGAGGTTCTTTTCATCCATAGGTAAATAATATATGCTCTTGTTACCCCAATAAATTCCGATTCCTATCATTTTTATTCCATTATTTTTTGGTCTCTCCGAGTTATTATGTAAATCCATTATATCGGCACCTATTATCTTCTTCACAACGGGACTTTTACTGCATACTAAACTAAATGAAAGAATGCGTTGCTTTTGTAAATTCTCTAAGAATTGTTCTAACGCTTTAAGATCTATAGAGACAATGTTGGCTAAGCTAAACTCAGATGTTTTGTTATTACTGATGTTACAATTTAAAGATGTTTTCGGAATATTGGATACATAAGGGGTATTTAACATTTCTAAAATAACTGACTTCTTCGTTGGTGTTCCATCAAATAAAGAACTATCCGAACTAGAGATAGAATGGTTATCACCATCTATCTCTTCTGCCTTTGTCATAGGTTCTGTTTCATGAGTTGACTCATCACTTAACCGAAATGATAAATTATACTTTACCCTCTCAGGTTTATTTTCAGAACTTAAAAATATTTTTGGATTGATTTTAGGCGAACGTAATTCTAAAATGTTTGAGTAATCAGCTTCTTGAACTTTCCCACCAGCAGATTTATCGATATTATCAGCTAAGTCCTGTATACTTAAAGACAAATTGGCGACAGAGCAATGCTTTATATATGTCATTTCAAGCTTTTCTTCATCTATTTTCTTAGCTTCGGTATCTTCAATGTCAAGATTTTTTTCAATAGACGTGAAATTGATGTCAGAAAAATTATTTGATGAATCTACATTATGAAATAATTCTTGACTAACTTTTAGATCAACTTCTATTTTATTATTTGATTCTGATATGTTATCTTTAGATTGTGAACTAGATATCTCTTTATTGGAAACATCCAACTTAAATGGAGACAGAGACATGTTCATACACTCATTGTAATTAGCCATGATACTATCCAAACAAATGCTATCCGTAGTATTTGTATTTTCAGTAATTTTCATTCCTAGATCAGTTTTATCGTTTTCATTAATATTTTTAACACTGATTGTTTTTTCGTTTAGATTATCTTTAGGTTGTTTAATATTTTCTTGTATGATATTAAAAGACTCGTCTAAATTTAAGGAAGATAAGGACATATTAATCTGCTCATCAAGACCAGCTATATCTTCGGATATATTGATATCTATATCTTGGCTTTTTGATATTTTAATTGATTTACTGATATTCTCAACTACTGCCTGGGTAGTTAAAATAGTTTCCTTATACATGGTTTCACCAAATATATTTTCTTTTGTAGCATTTATAGAGTCAATGTTATTGGTAAAACATGAGATATTTATATTTGTATTTGATATATTAACATTTTTGGATACATTTTGGCTATTAGGTTCTAATTGATTATCACAGTGACTTTTATCTATAAATGTTTCATTTGTTTCTATCGGGTTCTGATTTGACTTTTCTAGGTCTAATGATGAGAAAGACAAACTTATATTTTCATCGATGTCTTCCGTTGTGCTCATCGAATTGATAGCCTTTGAAGATTTAGAATCATTATATGTATTTGGGATTTTTTCTGAGATATAATTATTTTCGCTGGTTATTTCATTATTCTCTATATTTGTCTTTTTAATATTATCAGACTTAGTTGATAATTGTTCCTTAGTTGTATTAATTAAAGTATGAATATTGTTTTTACTGTTTTTATCATCGGTTTTCCATTTAGCTTCCTTCAAACCTATTTCCTTTTGTAGATAATCTCTAGCTCCCTGTAGTAATAATTCACCAGCTTCTTTTTCAGTAAGCCCCTCCTTACCCGCAATCCATACATTTCGTAATTTTTTTCGTTTTTCACTTTCGTGATTTGTTTCTTCCTCCCGTTTTTTGGTACTTTCAAAAGGCGCAGCTTTGTGAAATATATTCTCTATAGTCTCTATATCAGAATTAGCCAAGTCTACTAAAGTCTCGATGCCAGCGTTGTACAAAATTCTAGCAATTTTTCCATTAAGGTAATGAAGTCGCATCAGATCAAGTAAATCTCTGCTAACGCCGAACTGCATCCTATCTTGAAATTGAGAAACTAACAGTTCAATACTGGACCATCCTAACTGACGACTGAATGACGTTACCATCCCAGCGAAAGTTGCAGCAGATTGTTGTAAAGACTGTAACATGCCTCTATTACAGTTATATTTGTTGCATACTTCATTTAATGGCTTCTCATTGACAAGATCTTGCAGTACTAATGCGACAAAAAACCGTTTGTGAACCATTAACTGGTGAAAAGCCCTAGAGGTGTTCGTTTCAATTTTTCCTCTTGTACAACTAACAATATAAGATTCTTTTACACCAACGAGCTCTCCAACTTTTTTCATAGCAGGAATTAATTTATCCCATAAATCCAAATAAAACATCCAATCGATTTGAGTCCATGAATTGCACGCGCTGTAAGGAGTAACAAGATAAATGATGTGAAGTTCTGACTCAAGCACAAAACACCTTCGGGCTTTCTCTAATTCAGTAAACAATGAGAGACCTTCATCTGGTGCAATTGATGATGATAAACATGCTTTTCCTAACGACGTAGCCATGTATTTTTCTTGTCCATCTGCAGTTTTATATAGTTTGATGAATTCATTAGTAACCAAAAAGTTTACTGCTTCTTCTATAGGATTTTCTAAGTTGTTTCCTTTTGATCGCGTTATAGACAGAAGAGTACAATTTGTAAATAATTGCACATCTGTCAATGTTGACGCCACACCACTGGATATTACTTCTAGAATAGCTCTCTTTAACTTTCCTGACCCTTCTAAACAACTTTCAACTGGAGGAATATTGCCTGACATCAATTCTAATGCAGTTTGATAATCGTTTTTTTGGCATACTAAAAAACTTTCACCTATTGTGTCTTTACCCATTCTCCCCGCCCTTCCTATCATCTGGCGATATGTTAATGAATCAATAGGTTTTCCACAGAAATTTGGACTTCTTATTATTACTCTTCTGGCTGGCAAGTTAACTCCAGATGATAATGTAGATGTCGCTAAAAGAATTCTAACAACTCCACTTCGAAAAGCATTTTCAATTATGTCCCTTTCATCAAGTGTCAAACCAGCATGGTGAAAAGCAACTCCAAATGAAATAACTTTATATAAGATTTGGTCAAGGCCTACAGGACAATACTTCAATTGTTCCAAAACTTCTAAAATGGGACTTCCACTTATTTCTTTTCTTAAAATGTCTCCATATTTGTTGTTTTGATTGCTAATTCTGTAAAGTGCCAGAGATAACTGCTGGGCTAAGCTTTCACACCAATTCTTGCTAGGACAAAAAATCAAAACTGATGATGAAGTTTCAATGGTTTCCAAACATAACTGAAGAATATTATCTGTATCAGTTCCTAGATCAGGAATTGTTTCAAGTTTTCTAATTAATTTCATATTATTATCATAAACATCTCCACACACTATAGCTTGTTCACTTAATGGGACAGGCCTAAAAATAGTTGTAAACAAATCTGCTTCTAGCCATTTAGCTAAATCACTTAAATTAGGTAGAGTGGCAGACATACCTACTATTTGTATTTGAACACTTTTATCTCTAGCTGAAATATATATTAATTTTGTTAACAATAGCTCTAATAAATAACCTCTACTAGGATCACCAAGCAAATGCATTTCATCAACAATAATAGCACCTATCTCTGATATTCTGTTCTCTTCTAAAAATCTATTTACAAGACTGTTAGCTTTCTCAATTGTACAAATTGCCATATGAACAGAATTAATACCTCCTGGTGGATTATATGAACCCATAAATCCATCAGCTCGAAAACCACTACTTTCTAGCAAATCTTGAAAATAATACATCTTTTCTCTGACAATTGATACAAACGGCAGAATAAAAATTACCTTTTTATTTCTTTCAAAAATGGTCTTTAAACCTAAGATCTCTGCTACAAGGGTCTTACCAGCTGATGTTGGTGCTGAATAGATTAAATTTCTTAATTCATTCAAAATTTTTTTGTTATACAAACAATCTACTTGCCACTGAAACATTCTCTCAACTTTTCTTGACCTGTATTTTTCTAAAATACTTTCTGGTAAACCCCATGAAGATAAATTATATATATGATCTGGTAATTTTTGATTTTTTTCCAAATCCTCAGATTTAGATAAGTTGTGATTATTTTTATTAATAGTTAACTTACTTGAATGTAGATTTATATCTAAAAGGTTATCTTTCTCTTGTGTAACTTTTAAAGGATCTTTTTGATATTCCTTATGCATTTTTTTCTTTTTCGGACCTGTATATAAATTACAATCTGCATCATACTTAATTTTATTTTTTTTCTTATCGCCAATATCTCTAGCAGTGGCAACGGGTGAATATTTTTCCTTAATTGAACAATTTATTGAAACCTTTAAATTGTGTTTTCCTATTTCTTTTTTATTTAAATTTTTGATTTGCTTCTGGGCTTCTTTTAATATTTGATTTTTCTGTTTCTTTTCTTCTATTTTTGTTTCATTAAATGTAAAATTGTCAAAAGTATCATTCATAGAAAAACTTGATTCATTCATTTTATATATTTCTTACAATAACTCACTACAATTACATTCATAAATACCGTTTCTTTTAAATTTTTATAAATAAACGTGAAGTTAGAATTAAATAGAATTTCTTTTTAAATTTTAAAGAAATATCGAGATGTTCTATATGAAAAAAGATAACTTATTAGCTAATCTTATTTATAACTGAAAATGTCTATGGAAATAGTTATTATTATCTATAACTGTAAAATAGTATCTAGCTGTACGCATATATGTTAAGAAGAATATCGGCCGATTCAGTTGTCAAAGTTAATTTTTTTGGGTGATAAGATTTAAAAATAAAGTTAAAAATGGCACTTCTATTTAGGTAATTACATAAGTAATATTATCACCTTATTATAAAGATTTATTTTAAAAATAATAAGTATATTTTCGATCATTCAATATTATATAATGTTTTTAGGTTAGCTGGCAGGCAAATTTTAAGATCGCAAAATGATGGATTATACAAATTTGTACGCCCAGTTACTTTGCAACCATCCCAGTATGTTGAACCAGTAAAAGAAGGCCATGATGAACGAAACATGAAACTTGGAAGACCACAATCACCTCATCTAACAATCTATAAGCCCCAATTAACATCTATGCTGTCAATATCCCATAGAACAACAGGTAAATCAAGTGGTATACGAATTTTAATATTAATGTTATTTATATATTTTTAAACATAATTTGGACATAATGAGAATTAAACATATTTCCAGGAATAATTCTAGCAGGATATGCTATGATGTTTGGAGCTGCAGCAGTAGGTTTGGAGTGTCCATTGGAATATTACATTGAACAACTTCAATGTGCAGAAGTAGGTCCAGCTTGTCTATTTGGCATGAAGTTTACTCTAGCATTTCCATTGACTTATCACTTTTGGAATGGAATTAGGCACTTGCTTTGGGACTCTGGAAGATTTCTATCTATTAAAGAAGTTTATCTTACTGGATGGTCTATGCTAGCTGTTGCAATTGCATCAGCTATTGTTTTATCCAGCTGTTAATTTGCTTATACATTATCTGGGAAATTTTTGTTATAATTTTGATAGAATTATTTATAACTATTGTATAAATTTTGCTGTGTAAAAAATTATATTTCTTATCTGTTATATATGTTTTTCTTTTTGTCTAGAAAACCCACATTTTTATACAATTGAATTAGTTACAAAAATAAAAGTATGCAGTAGTAAAAAGACATAGATAAATATAGAAATTTAAAAAATATGTAATTTTAATAATGCTAAAAGTGATATTTTGTACATTATTATTTTAATATAATAAGCATATGAACTTTAAACCATGCAACATATGCAAATAATTTTTATAAATAATATATTTAATGTCAGAAAAGTTGATGCATAGACTTTAAGAATGATGTAATATGAGGCAATAGGTAAACTCACCCATGATTGTTTTTTTGTAGTTTTTTTTAAAAGATTTATTAACAGGTGAAATAGAATTAAATAAAAGCTCTAGACACATTAAATGCCTTTAAAAAGCTGTTTGTTTTTTCTTGTTACATCAGAGTAAGTTTCTGATAATATTAGTATATTAGAAAGGAAATTCATCTTTTACTGAGTAATAGGTTTTTTTTCCTGTTCCAAGATGACCAGCTGGAACCAAATGGTCTTTTGCTGATGTCGCTTCGGGTTCGGAATAGTGAAGTGTTTTATGGGCGACAGAGACCCTGGGTTACGACTGGGATTGCCGTATTTGGTTATCTACCGAGGTTTGTGGATGGGTAGGGATTTTATCAAGGTGTTGTCGTGTTCTAAGGCGACTAGGGAGAATCTTACACTGAGCATGTTCGTGAAACTCTTCACGAACGGAATGCCTGATTCGAGGTGAGTGGTGACATTCCTCATAAACCATGGGGTAATGAGTAACGCGCGGACTTTTTTGGATTGAAATACTTGGAGTAGTTCAAGATGTCTCTCAGAAACATACCTGTACCACACCTGTGCTCCATAGAGGCAGACTGAACGGACTAGCAATTTATGCAGAGTCGCTTTCTGGGGGATTGGGAGTTTACTTTTTCTGCAGAGAAGTGGGAAGGGAAGACTGTACACGCCATTGCCTTTGCAGATAGCGTGCTGGATTTGGGCTGACCATTGGAACCTGCGGTCGAACTGGAGACCGAGGTATGATACTTTCTGAGCCAGGGGATAGGGACTTTATCGGGATTAATAGGTTGGGTTGGAATAGTTATTATACTATTCAGATGTAAACATAATCTAATATCTGACTGTATTTTTTAATTTCTATTTTAAATAAAAATAGTTAAAATACTGTACTTTGTATTTTATATTTCAAATACACGATTTAACAACATTTTGTAATCCATATTTTAAATACATGGAGACAGTATTTTGTAATTTGTATTTTGATCACATTCATTAGATTGCAATGGTTTGACCATATCTTCCGAATGAAAGGTGAGCTAATTCTTCACTAACTTCTCTGACAAAATCGACCGTTTGGATGGAAGTAACGAGATGGTGACTGCAGCATCGTATTAAGACGCAGGCGCACCCCTATGAATTTAATAATTTATTTTATTTAATTAATATTAAATTTATTTAATTTTATTTATTATTTTTATTCCTTAATTGTATTCATATCTCAAAAAAGATCTGATTTTTTGGCTTTACACTCATCCAAATTAGCATGGTTTCGACTCAATAATAATAATACTTTTTGAATCTAAATCAACTTTCTTTAGTCAAATTTTATGGACTAAGTTCATCGTTTGTCAGATGTGAAAAGGTAAATACACTATTTCATAATAAGAGCAGATGGGAGCATAATGTTAATGATCTTGAAGATGTTTATCTCATAATAAGAAAATAAAATTTAACTTTTTTCCCAAAAATCCTAATATTTACCTTAATGATTAATACTAACAGTGTGATAAAATAAGAGCATTTTATACAAATTATAATATGCAATATATAATTGTAATTAGCTGAATGGGCGAATAGCAGTAACGCTCCGTGCGCTTGAGCTAATGGCTAATGGTTAACAGGAACCTTGGTATTGTTTTTTGTTTGTGGTCCACATAGTTGTGCTTAAAAATCATTTATTTATGGGTCACGTAGCAGTGAAATTAGCTATGGAACCACGAGAACAAAAAATAAAGTAGTTTAATTTATTTTTATCTCGTCTGATGCGAAAATTTTGATACAATAACTTTTATTGCAATTTTGTATTTTCTATTAATGTTTATCAATTGTTAATTTGAAAAATTCCTGTTGAAAAGGATAAAATCTATAATAGAGAGAAAAAACTTAATACCTACACATCAGTTTGGATTTGTTAACAAACTTTCGACCATTGATCAGGTGTATAGTGAAAATGCCTATGAACGTAAAAAGGTGTGTTCAGCTATATTCTTAGGTGTGGTAAAAGCCTTAGATAAGCTATGTCATGACGGCTTGGTTCATAAGCTAAAGAAAATGTTACCGAAATAATACACTGGGCTATTGAAATCTTACATTACAGCCAGAGATGTTTGAGAGTCAAACATGAGGAAGCTTACTCTACAATAAAATAAGCTAAAGTAGGTGTCCCACAAGAAAGTGTATTTGGGCCATATCTTTTCCTGCTCTACACATCTGATGTACCATAAATAGAAAATATCACGATAGCTACATTTGCTGATGATACTGCGATTCTTGTTGTCCGAGATAACAACAATATAACAACATATATAGTGATTGGCAAGTGACAATGTAAATAACTTGGAAAATAAACATTAACGAAAGTAAATCTGTGCATGTGCAGTTCACCTACAATCAGACCGTACAAGCACCAATAACGATAAATAATATTATCATTCCATATAGCAACTCTAAATATCTTGGAATATACCTTGAAGCAAAACTTCGATAGAAGGAACATGTAAAAAAGGAAAGGAAAGAACTTAATTAGAAGAAAATCACAATTATCAGTACATAATAAATTAGTATTATATAAGCAAATATTGAAACCTATATAGACATATGGTATACAATTATGGGGATGTTCCACGAAAACTAATATAAATACAACACAACTCTTTCAGAACAAAATCCATAGAAGCATTGTAGGTGCACCGATAGACTGAATAGTGTAGCGTACTGAGGTGCATTTAATAGAAAAACAGTAGTGTTTTTCTAATAAAACAGAAATATTATTACACCAGAGATAAGATAGGGCCGATGGGTCCTCCTATATATATATCTAGATTTAAGTTAATGTAAAGACAAATTGTTGGTTAGTCGGCAACGATTAACAACAATGTAATAAATAAAGTAAAAAAAATTGTTAATCATGCAGTCGTATCACTTTGTACCGTAAGGCCTCTCATTGTCATCAGGAAAGGTAGTCATCAAATTTGCAGAACAAGGAATTTTTCTCGCTTAATTTCCATAAATTATCATTACTATAAAAATGCCCCGCCGGTTTTAGAATGTTCAGACCACCTTTTAACTCACATTAGGGGCAAAACGGTCATGCAACCAAACATCGATTATGGCTGTCAATGCCTTATACCAGCCCCTTTATCGTACACTAAAATATTCGTTAAATTATCAATCAATCCGGAGCTCTATCTCTGGGATGCTTCCACACCGGCCTTGTCGTATTGAGAAGTTGAAGCCTAGTCACTGTATTGCAAGTCGCGATTTTCCCACTACACATTGTTGCTTCCTACTCAACCTGATACCTTCCTTACAGAGAAACATAGATTATAAAAATCGAACGTGTGAATATCTAAATTTAATGGATTCTTTCGTCAGCGAACATCAGAAGTCACATAAAAGTCACATTATGACATACATAGAAAAAATTATGACATGTAATCATTTAGACAGAGGGATTAAGGAGATCTACATCGGGGCGGCTTACACTTGTCAACTGGATGATAATGAAAGACCATTTTAGATCGCCCATAAGAACGAGCATTCTAACGACGGAGCTCTCAATTAAGCTTATCATTTTGGATGTCGAAATAGGACCTTCATAACTGCAGTATACTCAGTCACGTCACTATAAGTAATCGAATCCCTATAACTCCGTCATCCTTTATGTATATCCATTTTTCACTGCTATTTATAATAGTTATGGACTCATGTATTTTTCTCTTTGGGGACGATATACTGGTCTATACTGTGCAGTTAAGTCCCCCAACTTAGGAGAAATACTTTTACAGGGAGCTATGAATAGATTATCGGTATGGCCCTCTTCTATTCAGATTCTACATTTCTCGTACGACGTCTACCACAAAGTCCTCATTCCTCCATTTTAATCGGAAATATCTCTCATCTATCCTCTCCTGTCCATTACCTCACTGTTAATAATTCCCATTCCTGCAGTTGCAATCGATCATTTAGATTCCTGGGAGTCATATTGCAGTTAAGTCCACCAACTTAGGAGATATACTTCTATAAGGAGCTATGAATAGATTATCGGTATGGCTCTCTTTCACC
The DNA here is from genome assembly GCF_030347505.1 of Rhynchophorus ferrugineus. Taxonomy (NCBI): domain Eukaryota; kingdom Metazoa; phylum Arthropoda; class Insecta; order Coleoptera; family Curculionidae; genus Rhynchophorus; species Rhynchophorus ferrugineus. Next base: position 70,020,513 of record NW_027472581.1, read on the forward strand.
GGATTCCACATCTGCCCTTCAAATTCCTCAATCATCAAATTCTGTAGTAAACGTAGATGCTCTCGTGTCTATTACCTTATTGTTAATCATGTTCCTATTTCTTCTTGGTATGAACCTAGATCGACACCTAACTTTTAAGCTAATACTCGCCAAACAGAAACAACTTGGTGGGCGAACTTTGATATCGAGTACAAAGTTATCATTAGATAACAAGATATTATTGCATAAATCTAAAATCAAGCCTATTTGGTCATATGGAATCCAACTGTGATGAACCGCTAGCTATATCCATCATACAATGGTTCCAAAATAAAGTGTTGTGTGCCATTGTCGTTGCTCCGTACTATGTTTCAAATGAAATGATACAACGCGATATTCCTCTGGAACCAATAACGAGTGTAATTTAACGTGTTTCTGTGAAGTACTTCGAAAGAGAGTCCCATGCATCAAAGTGCATCCCAATGTACTCGCTAATCAGCTAAATATACGAAGTGACCGTGACGCATAAGTGCGTAGACTAAAACGTCTAACACCATTCGATCTGATTACTGGACATACATAGACTTTAGAATAAGCTTTAGAATAAGACTAATTAATTGAAATGATATTTTATACAGGAGATCACTTAATGAAGTGATTTTTTATATGCTGTGTATATATAATATTATTTTATTGCTCTCTGAGCAAATTGTGGAACTACTAAGTAATAATAATAAAAATATTGCTATTCTTGTAGTCGATTGATTTATATTCCTGGAAACCATATTTCATGGTTGGCTCATCTGGAAGTATCATATTGCCGAACTAAAGAACCGGGCTACTTGTGATCTTCCCAGGCGCTAAGCAGGAATCGATCGATCATCCAGGCAAACCTGCCTTTTTAGGCTCGCTAAACAGGTAACGATACTCACCGCGGAATTATACGCCTTACACCAGGTAAAATATGTGTCTACCCAACCATACAGATAATGGCTGATACTTTCTGACTCCTACAGTTATACAGATTGCTTCTTTGAACGGAAGTACAGTCATTTCCTAGCTGCAAATTTCTAATTCTTCTACGATTTTTCTTGATGATGCTAGCGTGGATAGCCTCTCACGTTGGGATACTTGGACGAACGAACAAGTAGATATCGCGGCGAAGTCTGCCCTCAACTCTCAACTCCCTATCGCGAACATTCACACTGACTATTCTATTATCAGAACCTTTTCCAAAGCCATAGTGGTCTTAGAGGATAAATCAAACAAATTATTTGAAATCCAGAGTTCCCATGCGGTGAACTTAATCAGTTGAAACTGGGACACGGTTATTTCTCGCAAGTTCAATTGATATCCTCAAGTGCTACAGCAATCTGTAAATTCTGTGACCATTCCCCTGTCTATGTCCTTCATCTTTTGAGTGAGTGACCTCGCCTTTCTTCCATTAGAATAAAATTTGGGCTGGATAATTACAGGAACACTCTGGTATGCGATAATAGTGACAGATTGATAGGATTTCTGCGAGAGAGTGATTATTATTTAACTATAGGAATCGTTCCCTTAACTCCATATAATTATCGATTGTTTTTGCATACTTCAACTGTTTTTCCTAGCCATTTCATCCTGAATATTAATATTTCGTTATTAATATTCATTGATAATATACGTAAATCTTTGTTATATATTTTACTTTAATTTATTATATACATTTTATTTATATATTTACATATTTATGTTTCTCCACGTCTTTTGTGTAGAACGTTCGATTTTAACGACAGAAAAACATTTATGGTTTATCCAAAAAAGTTTTGACATACGTCACATATGAATTTGTGACGTCAAAATGTCGCAATGTTGCCATATCAACTCTAAGTATTAGTTTAGTTTGGCTTTAACATACAACAAAATTTTAATCAAAATAAAATAATTAAACCAAAATACTGTTATCAATGTAATTTATTTTATCATTATAGTAGATTTAATGCATATATTATCGAAGAACTTAAAACTACAATTAAGTAGTACACATTTATTATATTTACATTGAACTCTTTTTCTTACCACCTATGAGTTAGAGTTCTAAGCGCGTTTTTTACGTAGTTGGAGGACCAATCCACCTAATTAACAATTGTATATCTGAGTAATGTATTTTACATTAATTAGAGAGCATATTTACCTTTTTACGTTTAGTTCTTGTCAAGTAATCCTTATAAAAACATGTTGGTATCACTGTATTTTTCCTTAGTTTGCTCTGTTATTATCTGTATATATTTTTCTTAATAAAACTAGATTTAATCACTGCATTCTCCTTAATGCATTTACCATGGCTGCAAAACAGTTACTGTTCTTTCTCTCCAAACACATTTTAACCAAATGCTGATGTATATTCTGAACATTTACACACATATTTGTGCACATAAATCTTTTACACTCTACAATAACATTTCCTACAGTTATCATATATTTATTATATACTCACCTTTATCATTTGTCAATTTTTTCTTTAATGTGTCTGATTGCTCAAATTTGTCTGATACAAAAATGCTTGCCTCTCTTTCGAATTTTACCGGAAAGAGAAGACCTCCATTATCTCTTTCCTGTTCGAAGTAACTGATTAGAGACGCAATCTATTCTGTCTAGCCTCGGCATTTTCAATCAGAGTAATAATAAGCCGCAATTTTAAAATTATCAAAACAAGCGTCAGTTTATAACCTGTAGTTATTATAATTAATATTTTGAAGAATTTTGCAGGTGTTTGACAAACGGACGAATTGTCAGGTTGATTCGGTTACACGTTCATTGTGTCTCTTTTTAACTATAATAAAATGAGAAAGAAAATATTGACTGATTCTAAAACGAATTTACAAATTGCGGCAGGCAATACATTATATGTCTTGATGGTGAGTTCGCTGTTATTTTAAATAGATTATAGTCACAAAATGACAATAAAATGGAAAGTGATAAAAAGATAAATCAGATCGCTGCAAATTTTCGCTGACTTCTTCTTGGAGAAATTGGCAACATGCTGGTTTGCTTGTATAAAATGTGGGCGAGACAGTCTATCCAACTCAGTATCTTCGATGTAACTCTTATAATTCAATAAGAAGTCAAGTAAACTTGGAAAACAAACTAAAAAAGCTCCTGTCATGTATTGACGTTCCTGAAAACCCTGTGAATATATTAATAAACACTATTGCAACAATTGCCTAAATTAATTTTGTAAACACCATAAGTTACCGATAATATAACACATCCACATTGTAGGAGGTTGATGGGTGAAACCAATATAATAAATAAATAATTATCAATCATATTTAACATCTGTTTGTCAATCATGAAAATGATTTATGTCAATATCGAACAATGTCAAAGTCATATTTTAGGTTATTTTTATTTTATAGGTACTTTAAAAAAATTACATTATTTTGTTACAACAGCTTGCTTAATAATACGTACGTTAAGATAAGAAATAAACTTTATCCGGTACCATTTTCTCAGACATACTCATGCAAAAAATTGAGCTGATTCGCAGTCTTTTAACTTGCGGCGTAATTATAGCTACTTCCATTACTCCAGACTCAACACAAAAACCATATTTAAGTTAAAAGTCTGCAATAATATCCTTTTGTGGCAATAAGTAAATAAAAATGTGCTATTCACGACGCTGATGATCATAACTACCATGTATTATCTTAAAAAATTATAGCCAAAATGGTATACGTGCATAGACGTTTATTTTAATGATTAGTAAATATATTTGTGTTATTTAATTTTCTGATTTGAATGACGGTTTAAACATATTGCGTGATACAGTTTTTAAATAATACCTTTGTCAGTCGATTCATTTTTTAGCGGATGTGTCGAAATATGTATGTTAGTAATAATAGAGTGATATAATTTTAGCAAAAAATAAGTAGTGTTAAGTGGATTTAAATTATTTTTCATGCAATGAATATAATCAAAATATTATGTAATTTTTTTTAATAAAAATACAGTGAATAACAAAATATAATTATAGGCAATTAAGTGTCGCTTGACTATTAAATTATGAATTTTTTTTCGACAATTCCAGAAGTCTCAAATATCATTCTCCTGTTCTATCGATTGATTTCAGAGATTAGGAATTAATTCTTAACATTAGCCTCAAAATAGGCCTGTCATCAGTTGCTCTTCACTCAAATGACAATCGTTTTGATTCCGGGGTCAAATGATGGATCCATATTCACATGACGCAAAAATTCCAGTTTGTTACAATTAAACATGGCCAAAAACTGCTCAGAATCATCAACACATTCTTGTTTTTGGCCAATAGTGAGCAAACGCGGCACCCACATTGAACAGAGTTTTCTTATAGTCAAATACTCACGCAATATAAAACCAACAGGTTCTTTTGATATCTTTACGATGTTAGCTAATTTACGCAACTTCACTTTTCGATCATTCAAAACGATTTCGTGTATTTCTTTGATGTTTTCTGCTGTTACCACCTTATTTGGACGTCCATTGTGCTCTGCAGCATTGGTGTCTCTACAATCACGTTTGAAGTCAGTAAACCAACGTTTTATGGTTGTTTCTGATGGAAAGCAATACCGTAGCAGCAACATTATAACACTTTTCAAGCCATTGCTTGGCTTTAACGGTATTTTTCCCCTCAAGAAGCAGTGTAAAACTAAATCACGAGATTATTTTTGATCCATTGTTTTGAAAATAACAAATGCACTGTCACTCTTAGCACAATAACTCACAAACTTATAAGTAGAATATAGTGAAATTTTAACAACTTTCTTTTGAAGGTTAGTACTATCTGAAAAAGCGGTAAATGTAGTACAACTAGCTCCATCTATATGTTAGACCCGAGATTTTTCAGGCAATGTGATAGATACTTAATTCTTTGATCTAATCTCTATTATATCTTTCCAGTTTTCGAGTCTTGTTCTCTCGTTATTAAATAACTAATTTTTTTTTCTAAATAGTTTGAAGGTGTTTCCTTTATTATTGTTTTTTAAATTTAGATTACCTAACGACTTTGAATTTTAAGGTTAGTTATTAATAGGTACTATTACTATTTTAAATTATTATGCTTGTTCATAAAATTTAATTGCCTTTGAAATAGATAAATAGATTTGAGAAACTGTGACAAAAACTAAATGCAAATAGCAGATATTATTTCAGGTTTTAAAGTGTCTTAACTAGTTTTATGATAATTATCAGTTACTATTTGAAGGTTACATATATTTTAATTTTATATTTAACCTAAATTCTTATATTAACTTTGTAAGAAAAAGTTCACAACTTATCATCTATTCATCAACAGTTCTACTAAAAATTCGATGCCACTTTAATATTTGTCCATGTCAATTTTGCGTAGCAGCGAAAGTTCTTTCAGGATGGCGGCAATTCCTCAAGCAGACTGATCACTTTAAACAAAAAGCTGAAAATATTAGGTTTAAAATGAAACTACTTGTTAGTCCCAATTTGACTTAAGACCATGGATACTGATTTATCAATTAAAAATAAAGCCTATTTGGACTTATGGAATAGAATGCAAAAGATTTAAAACGAGTTACATTAAGTCATCTAACGAAGAAATGCATGATGATCTTGAAATCAAATTAATCCATGAAGTTTTCCAGGATTTCGCCGGAAAATATGAAACATGTTTGCTAAACTACATCAACGTGGAAGCAATATAACAGCTGGAGAATGCGCAGGGAATCTAAATATCGAGGTAAACCAAACATATATGCTATTATAGTCTAACTAAACAGCCAATACACGTCATTAAATTTATGACATCAGTATATCGCAATGTTGAATTGCATCATATTAAACTTTTGATCTACAATGCTTGTCGTTGAAATATAGGAAAATGTACTGGCTAATTGGAAGAAAATCACAATTATCAGTACATAATAAATTGCTATTATATAAGCAAATATTGAAACCTATATGGACATACGAAGTTCAATTATGGGGATGTCCTGCAAAGAGTAACATAAATAAAATACAAATTTTTCAGAACAAAGTCCTGAGAGGTATTGTGGGTGCACCCAAATACTATAGGATTGATTACCTACATCGAGACCTTCAGATACCCACAGTCAGTCAAGAAATTAAAAGAATTGCAAGGGGGCATGAGGAAAGACTCCATTCTCATACGAATATTGAAGTAATGCAACTTTTGGATACCACCAGAACAGGACACAGACTCAAAAGAATCAAACCATTTGATCTTGTGTAGTGTTGTGTAGTGAGGTGCATATATTAAAAAATTCAGCAGTGACATGTATAAACGTTATTTCACTAGAGACTGAGTTAGGGCCGATGGGTCCTCCTAGTTATATACCTAGATTTAAGTTAGCATAAAGACAAATTGTAGGTTAGACGGAAAAGACTAGTAACAATACATTAATTAAGTAATAAAAAAAAACAATGTTTGTCGGTGTATAACCTCTAATTACTATAAATAACGTTTTGAAGAATTTTGTAGATATTTGATAATAGAGTCGACCACTACCAAAATAAATGGAAATTTATATATTGAGTCGGTTACATGTTCTGACGCATCAGTCCGCATTCTGTCTCTTTTTGAACTAGGGTAAAATGAGATTGAAACGTCTATTTCGAGTTTAAAACTAATTTTATATTCTTACAAACTGCATTTGGCAGTATATGCGATGTCATATATAACGTGCATTGGCTGTTTTATTGGACAGACTATACAAGCGCAACTACAAAAGAAAAATAGTAACAAATTAATTTATAAGTTAGATTACACTAATCCTATCTAATTAAAAATTTTATAAAATAAGACACTAAGAACAGATAAGATTTAGGATTTCCGCTTCTGAAGCAAGTTCGTATTCAGAAATCGACCAAGAGCCTTAGTTTCAGTTTCAGGACTAAAAGAAATTTTAGCTTTACAGTCAACCGCTCACACGGGCAAAAAAATTCTGCTAAATTATGCTTCATTAAAGTACGTGCAGGATTATTCGTGACATTTAGCTTCCTCTGACCTCTGGCCTATCTATATTTCAAGATATACTTTTGTCAAACCAAAAACTAAGAATTGCCCTGAAGAAGTGTTTTGTTAACCTTTCGAGAAATAATTACAGTGAAGAGATCTTCAAATTTAATTTTCTATATTCACTGATAGGGATGTTGAGGCTTCTAGCATTCTTTATTATGTAGTTCGTACCGTAGAACTTATAAGGTTTGAGAATTAATGAAAAAAATAACAAAGTCCTAATAACTGATGGATCGCCTGCTATTTTAAATGTCAACGGGATCCATTTGGAGCAAGCGCAGCAATTCAAGCACTTGAGATCAGTAATACAAGAGAAAAAAGAAGCCGGCCAAGCTGCTCTAGATTTTGATTCTCTAAGAGAGTGTGTAGAAGAATAGAAATATTACAATCAAGACTAAAATCTGCTTCTTTTACACGCTTATTATGCCAATTCTTCTGTATGCCTCTCTGCGAGTTCGTATTGGAAATGACCTCATTAGTTTAACATTAGACAATCAGTGCATAGTTGAAGAACAAATTGAGAGATGCAGATTGCAATGGTATGGCCATACCTGTTGAATGAAAAGTGAACAAATTAATCGAATATATATCGAATAAAATCGACCTTTTGTGTTGAAGACAAAGCGAACAGCTACAAAAAAGTTATGGATCATCATCGGAATTTGGTGAAGAATGTTCGAAGTCCCGCGAAACCAACACCAACGTACTGGTTGGGAAATAGACACTCTACCCGAGCGCTGGCTATGAATTGATAATGATGATGAAAAATTTGACTATTATTGGAATAAATGTTTTAAACTTGAAAAATATTATACTGAAAAATGAAATATTTTTTCCACAATCTTATTTAACTACATACTTCTTTCATGAAAATTATCAATTAATGGAGCATTATTATCGGTATTGATGAATGGATTTATCTTAAATTTGTAAGTAAATGAGTACAAGAATTGAAAAATTCCAATCAGATCATAAATATCTGTGTAAACCTAGCTTAAATGGACATTTTTGTAGTATTTCGGAAAAGGGACAACTGACAACATATGAGTTTTTTAGACCAAAACGAATTTCAGGTTGATTCTCTGACTTTAAGATTTTGATCGTAAAATAATGATTCACTGTGTTCATCGAGGCGACTCAGTTATGGCTGGCGGCCTTATCGTTGAATATATAAAGACAGAGTTGGTATTTTAGTGCTTGAATGAACGCTACTAATTACAATGAGCTATTACATGATTGTTTTTTGCCGTTAATTGCCTGAAGTGCGGACTAAAGTATATATTTTCAACGAAACAGTGTCTCCTGCTGCACTACTGCGGTGATGTTACGATTTCGATATGAAAATTACAGTAACAAACATGTAGTCCAAACTTAAATCCGTTTAAGAATATTAAGGAGATTAGACATTTTATAACAATTTTTAACATGCATTTTATATAAATGTTATTATAACGTTTCTTTCGTGAAATTGTTTTTATTTTGACCGTTACTATCAGGCAGGTATCTAATTAAAATATTTTTGATATATAGTTAATTTTGAGACAATCTGAATTATTTGCATGCTGATTTTTGAAGACATTGAACTTTATCTTTGCTTGCTGGAAATTAGGAACTACGACAATATCTAACAGCTGAATGGAAGTTATTTATAATTGAAACATATCTGGTTCGTTCCATTGCAATAAAAAATGCAAGGTTATTTTCATATCAAATTTCGGCAAAAAATGGCCAGACGCTGAACTGTGTCGTTTCGAATCGATATGTTTGTAGATTCGACGCGTTAAGTTTTCTGTTCCGCCAGCAGAGGGCGAAAACTTTGAAAAGCGTGCGACCACACCAGCACGCAAGTTAATTTAGTGAGTGAAATGAAACCAGGCAACAAACGAGTCCTAGTTTTTCCGACCATCATAGGAACATGTATGGAGATGAATACTCAAGAAATCGTCAAGTGTTTTGTGGTAAGACATATAGCGAATTGTGTCCTCTGTCGGTTTAATTTGTTTTTGATCGGAACTAATATTGATTTTATTCAATCTGATGTCGGCATTCTTGCGAGAAATATAGGCATATTTTTAGTTTTCCTGGGGGAGTGAGAAATTAGTAATGTGTGCCGGGCGCTGCAGATGGAAATATTTTAATTTTTAAGACCGACTGTATTAAATGCACTTTTGAATGTATCAAGTACTCAAAAAGTATTGTAATACAAGTGAAAACAGTTAATATTAAAGCCGCATCCTGCTGATGATGAAATTGCATGGAAACTTGTGCTATTATTTGTCTAAATATTTCATGTCTGGACTAATTTATTTACCTTAAAATGTTTTTTTTTTAATTTAGAAAATCTATTGGAAGTTGTACGTAGATAATGTGGATGTTCATTTTTAATATTTGTTTTATTTACAGTAATAAATAAATTAAATTAATAAAAATGTTTTTGGTGTTTGTAAGTATATGTTTCTAATAAATATTGTATTTTACAATTACATGGAATTACTTTATACAACAACAAATGCAATTTTGAGAATATACACCAAGGTCACTATAGGGCACTGATGTGGGCATACTACTAGTTTTACTTATAGTAATTACTATTATACTTTAATAATAACAATGTTTTTCTTAATATAATATTTAAAAACATGTTGTTAAGTATACAAATACGTATGTGACAATTTGATTCATATATTGTATAAAAATAAATAAAAATTTGATTTAACATCTTCCAATGTAATATGACATAATTTAATTAAATTTAATTCAATTTTGTTTTGATATTATTATTTATTTATAATCAGAATAATATATGATTAAGGTAATTGAAAATATTGGTTTGTTTAGTTTGTAATATTAGTTTAGATTTTGAGATAATACATGCAATCAAGGTCATCCTAGGGCATGCAACTCAAAATGTCATGAAGTTCAAGTATTTAAGAAAAAATTCTTCATATACAATTTTATTTATTAATGGTGTCTCCTTAGTTAGATATTTCTTTGTAATGTAAAGGGTTTCAGTTCGTTCTTTTAATTTGTTGTGATTAATGCAATTTATTAATATAAATTAAAATATAGATTATTTAGCAATTTTTTTCATTAATATAAATGTAATCTAGTATTTTAGTTTACATTTTATATAAACATAAATAAAATGAATAAAAACAAATTTAAAAATATAAAAATTAAATTAATTAAATCAAAAAAGTGAAATAAAAAAAATTAGTTGGTTTGGTTTGTTTATATATTAGTTCAAATTAAGGTAGTGCACGTATCAAGGTCATTGTAGGGCATGTGAATTCTAGGTCTTAGGATTAATGGCTCGAGCATTTATGAATGAAATATGTTCTTCATATACCATTTTTTTTATTCATTAATGATCCCTTTCTTGATTATTCTATAAACCACTTCGTAAATATGAGGAAAAGCTTGAATTCCTTTTTTTATTACTATTTTCAAATGATTTTATATAAAAAATATAATATCTAAAAATTATATCAATATTTAATAATTATATTAATTAACATTCATTAATGTAGTGTCTACATTACTTAATATATTTAATGATTTTAAGCATTTTAATAATATTAGTGACTATGTTTACAAAAAATATACATTGAAAGATTTAAATATAGAAAAATAAAAATAAAATAATTCAATAAAGAATCTAAAAGAATGTAAATTTTGATACTTGGTGATGCTATTTAGCATTAATCAGAATTAGTGAATGACAATGTTTCAATGGTTTATGCAACTCAATGTTGCGCCTCTGTATAATGATCTTTTTTCAATGTTTTGTTCAAATACATCTGTAGTATGTATTTTCCACTCACTTTTGTACATGACTAGGGTTGTATTGATGGAATGTGTTTACTTCCGACAGCATTTAGTGATTTTTCTTTAAATAATTAAGTAATTTATGTTTGATTTTATTGTTCGTAGTTCGTCGTATTTGTAAAAAAAATCAAAATTGCATAATAAAAAGAAAAGTTTAATGACAGAAATGTCTAGTGTGATTTATACAATCTTTATTGCAGATTATGTATTATTATAATTTTACATAAGATGATGTTAATTAAGAATTTTATATTAATACTGAAACGTTTTTAAATTTTTTTTCGAAAATAACGTGTATGATTTTGTAAAGTGCACTGTCCTTATCATATTATTAATAAAATAAAAAGGATTAGAAAATATTTTTAATTTATGGACGTGTTATATTTTTATTTACAGATGGCCTATAAGCAGTTCATTTTATTTGAACGATTTAAATAAATAATCTATGACATAGTGCTAATCAGTATTACACATATGATATCCTGCACGTATTCACACATCATATAATTTTTATTTCCTATTATTTTATAATTATTTTCTTTGTACTGAAGTAGCTTGCCGCAATAATTTGCATTTAATTAGAATTATATTCTATTTATTCACTAAAGAAACTTTTGTGGTTTTTCGATCTATATATATATATATATATATATATATTATATATATATATATATATATATATATATATATATATATATATATATATAAACACTCATTTTTTAATCAATGTTATGGACTACTGAAACCATACACGCTAAGTATATTTTTTAAGTGTAATTAATTACGCAGTAATATAACAAGGAATTAATCTTAAAATGCACGTAAAATTATTACAGTTATTCGTTTGTTGGCCAACAAGACAATTTTCGAATTATGCTTCATTATAAGAGGGCGACTCAATGAGAAAAAACAATTTAATTGATTGAATAATAGGCCAACGACGTTAATTAAGAGGCTTCTGGAGACATTCAGCTGAAATGTGCCTTATCTTATTGGAACTATTTTAAATAAGAGTAAGAGAATAAGTATGATATTTAACTTTCAAGGGGTTATTATTAGATCGTGTTAGATTATGGTTGGAACAATTAATGTTCTATTAATCAAGTCTCTTACGAGTTTGCATGTATTTTGATCACTGATATATATTGGTGATATTTTTTTTTGATTTTAAACAACTTTAGCTATGTTTTAAAGTTAATGATTTTGACACTCCTTTGCATAAAACATCAGATTTGCGTTTAATATTATTAAGTTATTGTGTATACAAAGGCTAATCAGAAGATGCTCAAATTTACTATTTGGAAATTCCCTACATTTGTTATGTGATTTGAAGAAATATGTTTGCGAAGTCCATCAAATACTTTTAGAAAGTTTGATTTGTATTTACTTTTAAGGGCGTACGCTTGCAATCATTTATGCATAACCTGCTGATCGTTGCCCATTAGCGCTGTAAAGGTCTTGGTTTCCGAAATGTCATCTCTTATGTTTTACAGCTTACATGTACATAAGCTGTTCTTTGAATGATATGGCCTAGCCATCGGTTATTTATTTTCTATTTTATATATTTTATTTTTTATATTAAATGATGATATTAAATGAGAAAATAATTATTTTTAAAATTTTATTAAAATTTATATTTAAATTAAATAATATAAATGTATATAAATTTAATCATCAACGTAGGCTCCATCAAGCGTCGCTGTAACATTTCAATATCACTTTTGTAGAACGATTTATCTTTTACCTCAAAATAGGCATCAATTTCAGCGATAACCTCTTCATTTGAGCGAAATTTCTTACCTGTAAGCATTTTTATGAGGTCTGCGAACAGCCAGTAGTTCAGCCAAATCTGACGAATACGATGGATGTATGAGCAATTTGAAGTTCAGTTCATGTAGTTTTGCCATTGTCATATGCGGTCGTTTCTTCACAATTTCGGCCTTCAAACGCCTAATAACGCTATATAATATTCACTGTTGATGGCATTTCCCTTCTCAAGCTAGTCGATGAATACTACACCACGAATATCACCAAATTCCGAGGCCTTAACCTTTTCAGCCGATTGTTATGCTTTCGGGCGCTGGAGACGAGTTTTATCAGACGCTGTTCAATCAGATGACGATCGTTTTGATTCCGGAGTAACCTGATGGATCTATGTTTCATCTGTTGTCATATATTGATGCAAAAATTCAGGTTTGTTAAGTTTAAACGGAGCCAAACACTACACAGAATCATCAACACGTTTTTGTTTTGGTAAACAATGAGCAAATGCGACATCCATTTTGAACAGAGCTTTCTCATAGTCATGCAATATAAAATCAACAGGCTTTCACGCAACATCACTTTTCGACCACTCAAAACGATTTTGTGGATTTTTTTGATATTTTCTGGCGATACTATATTATTTGGTTCACTGTGCTCTGCACCATCAGTCTCTCTACGACCACATTTGAAGTCAGCAAACCAACGTTTTATTGTTGTTTCTGATTGAGCGCAGTCCTTATAACACTTTTCAAGCTATTGCTTCGTTTGAACGGTATTTTTTCCCATCAAGAAGCAGTATCAAATTAAAACACAAAATTGTTTTGATCAATTGTTTTAAAAATAACAAAATAGTGTCACTTTTAAGACAATAACTCATAAACTTATGAGTGGAATAGAATATCATGACATTTTAGCAGCTTTCTTTTGAAAGTCAGTACTAACTGAAAAAGCGGTGAGTGCTTATCGATTTGTTCGTACTTTCTCATCTCATTAAGTTTCCTTTAAACTTTTCAATTGAACCTTTTAAGTCAATATAAGATAATCGTCCAGATTCAATTATATTTATTGTAAATTTGCTTTTGCGAGAAACCGCAGCGAACATTTGAGTGATGTTGCATTTGAATGTGTAAAAAAGAATTATCTTATATATGTATATAGAAACTTTGACGCAGGGATTTATATAACTCTCTTTAATAATTTGATTCTAATTTTAGAATTCAAGGTTTCTGTGCTTCTAGAATCAGATGATAAATATATGTTAGTGTTTGATGAATTGTTAATGGGACTAAAAAAATTAAAAAGATACATATATATTAAAATAATGTTTTAAATCGGTATCAATTTCCCGTTATGATTTAAGTGGTAATTCGTGGAATGAGCTACGTATTATTTGAAAAAGAATGACACAATAAACGTCATGGTTTTATATAACGTTGTTTAACACATTTATAACAAATAAACGTACATACCATTTAATGCTGGCAGTAATTGATTCAGTTTACGCTTTGGGCTGACTAAAAATAGTAACAATTTATACATCTGAAACAAATATTTAAAGAAAGTTTACTATTTTAGTTTTTTTAATTAATTACGTCTTACATTATATATGCTTAGTACAATTTTAATTTACAAATTAATTTATTACTACTGTTCTGTTTTACGTGCATTAATATACAATCAAGGCCAGTACGGGATTAATACATCAGTATGTATTTCCCAAATTAGAATAAAACTAACGAAATAACGAAACGAACAAAAATCGAATAGCGAACTAATAACGAAATAAACTAAACAAGTTCGTCTGGTATGGTTTGCTTCAAACTTCTGATTTCTTCTGATTTTAAGGCAAAATCTTGGATCACTTCGTGCATCCATTTGATTTCGAGGTCATCGTGTAGGTCCTCGTTGGTTACGTAGCGATAAGCATTGGTAATTAATCGTAGAACTTTGTTTTCGGTGCGTTAGATTACTGGTTGGTTTGATGTCTTAGTGCATACATATGAATCATATGAATCAATATATATCAATATGAAAAGTTGACCGTAATAAAATACAGATGTATTTTTGTTATATTTCTAGAAAGTTGTTTTGGAGAAGGGAAAAATACGCTTTGACTCTACGGGGGTTGAGACCGAACTATTCCAAATTTGAAGAACAAATGTTTACACACTTTTCTTTGTTTTTATATATATAATATATTTACATGAATGTTCATTCAATTCTAGTTATGTATCAATATCTGTTTATAGTTGACTGTTCAGTAGTATTGGACTACGAGAGCAGGTGAGATGTCAAAATAATTTTTCTATTTATTTCTTAGTTTTTACGAGGGTGGCTTGATAAATACCTGGAATAAATCAGAGATAGTGTTTAGAATCTTATATTTACTCAAAATTGATTTTTCTGTTTCTGCTTATATTATAGCAACTTATTATGTACATATAACTAAGATTTTTTTCCAATAAACCAATACCTCTCTTTTTTTTTCAAATCCAGTTCTTTTGTTTTTAATGTATTCTTTTCAATAGAGTTGTGCATCGAGGTTTGAGCCAAGATATTTAATGTTGATGGGCAGTTTGATTATAAGTAAATTCATTATACACCAATTTGCTTTGGTGAACTTTTATTCATCAAGCCTAGATATATTTATATTTCAAAATTAATTCATTAATTTAGGTTAAATTATTTTATTAATTTTGTTTTAACTTTGTATAGTTGATTTTTTTCATGATTTAATGGTCTCATTTTTTACATTTGAAATTTTTACTTTAATTACAGTTACTGCAAATATATTTTAAGACATCTACAATAGATAGCACAACTATGCCATTATAGTTCTATAACTATATTCATATCGAATGTATCATTTAGTTGTTATGTATTTATACATTACTACATTCTTTTGTTCTAAACAGATAACATTTGTGTTAAAGTTAATTATAAGTTGTTGAATTTATTTATTTTATTTTTACATATTTATAAAAGTGTTTTTATTATTATTCTGAATTTATATCATTATTATGTTTCAGTTGTTATTTATAGAAATCGTAGTATACATGAGTCTGTTTATTGTTTCACGAATGGTTGGCGTCACTAATGAAAAACAAAAAAATATATATTTCAATTTTCTGATTTGGATCGTAGACTATTTAGCTGGTCATAATACTCAATCAATTTTGTCGACGAACGACAGTTTCAGTGTCAATTAATTTAAATAGCTTCGCGTGCTTACTCAATGTATTATTATAATGTACTTTTTCACTGTGTGTGTGCTCAAATGAAACAGTTTTTATTGCCGTTAATTCGTGTTCTATTATAATTTTGTAATGTTAAATTTCATAATGTTATTTCTTCTGAACATGTGCAGATTAATTCCGAGAGACTGAATCTATTTTTTACGGAATGTTAGGAAATTTTAGGTTCCACTACTTAATTAGTTTATTTTTTACAGTGTGGCAATGCCAAAATTAATAATATTTTTTTATTGTGATGTTAAACGAATTAATTTAATAATTTGTTAGAACTGTTTTTTATATGACCAATAAATGCCATCATTTTATGTATTTATATTTTTATTCGTTTACATTACATATCCCCTCTGTGGTTTATGTGTGGAACTATGAAATATTACAGCAATATAAAATTATTAAAAGAAACACAACTATAATATTGAATTTACCTAGGATTTATTAAAATTGCATCTTATTTTATATATACTTACTATCTTATTACAGTACTATCTTAATTTACATATTAATTTAATTTATTAATTGATTTGTTACTAATTTACAAATTAATTTATTACTTATATCAATGCATAAGCAAGGAGAAGTGTGGGATAAATACATCAGTATGTATTTCCCAAATCTGATAGTTTAGACTTACATAACATAAATAAGTTTAGACTTACATAACACGCAATACAAGTTCGTGTGGCTTGGTTTCCTTCAATCTTCTGATTTCCCGTGCGTTGTTAAGTAGCTAGTATCCAGTATTGCTCCCATGTTGCTGTCATTAGTAATCTTCTTTCATTACTAATCTTGGATCGTGCAGTTCTTCGTTGGTTACGTAGCGGTAAGCATTGATAATTAATCGAGGAAATTTATTCATCACTGATTTATTATCTCTTTTGTTTGATATCTCTTTTACAACCCCATATTTACACCCCATAAGCCTTTATAATTGACTAATAAACCAATATATAGTGTAGTTCTTTGATTTTGAATCTGATCCGCTCTGATTTTCGTCTAACGTGATATATCTAGGAATTGAACATATCTATAGGAATTTTTCAATTTGCTGATCAAACAGAGTGCTGCTTGATGCTGTTTAAACTCAAACATTATGCATATTTACGCTGTTAAGTGAGAATTTATAGGATTGCGAAATATACAAGAAAATGGACTTGATCAATTTTCAAGCTGAACTGAAGTATTTCGATTCAAACTGATGGTGTTAAGTTATATAGGTTTACTGATTCAGTTATTCAGTTTGAACTATGACCCTTGGCTACCCATTAGAGTGAAGTATCAATTTAACTGGCAAGTGATTTTTGAGTGTTGATAAGGCATAATTTTTTTCGAAAAAATCGTCGTCGAAATCAAGGAAAGGCTTGACAAATATTATGCGAACTCTTCACCAGCAATTTCAATAGTTAAGAAGTGGTTTACTGAGAACTATTCAACTATTGAAGTTGAACCAGCACAAGTGAAGCCAAATATTCAAGTCACTCCAAAAAGTCCAAATACACCAATTTGCTTTGGTCAACTTTTCAACAATTCTTCACCAGCAATTTCAATAGTTAAGAAGTGGTTTACTGAGAACTATTCAACTATTGAAGTTGAACCAGCACAAGTGAAGCCAAATATTCAAGTCACTCCAAAAAGTCCAAATAAATTGTCGAAAAATGAATGAAATCATATTAGTTGATTGGTAGAATGAGAGTACGTGCATATGAAAAAGCTATCCGCGCGATGGGTGCCGCGATTACTCACGCTCAATCATAAGCGTAACCGTGGGACCTATTCAAAGTTATATAGGCTTACTGATTCAGTTATTCAGTTTGAACTATGACCCTTGGCTACCCATTAGAGTGAAGTATCAATTTAACTGGCAAGGGACCAACATGGATTTGTATTCTTGGCTTTTAAGTAAATGTAATGATCAATGCCCGGAGCGGGTTTGGAATCTGCAACATTCTAGGTGGAAAAGAAAGTAGAGTAACTGTATAGTTGCATTAGCAATGATCATAATCTGAAGCATGATGCAGCATTGCTAGAGAGGTAAGCGAAATTATCGTGTACCACTGAAAATATAAGGTTGAGAAAAAGTGAGCTTTCAAAAGTATGACTTAGGTGGCCTTAGGTAGCGAAAAAATACAGCGCACACTTATCTAAGACTGTGTGATTTTTTATAATTATTAGTGCTTAAATGTAAACGCCAGTATAAGAATTGATGTTGTCGTTTTTGTTTCGAAAATGTTGATGTTAAAGACGAACATTGCCTTAGCTGATTGAGGTAGGCCAAGAGTGTTTTATCTTAGGACATCGTTACGATACTAAACACTGACTATGGATCGAATAATGCCAATGAAGCTGGGTGCTGTCTCCCATCATTACCACTCTAGATTACTTCCATATCTAGTGATTCTACAAAAAGTGAGAGGAATGGCTGGGAAGTTTTTATGTAACCACCGCATATACAGACCCTTGTCCTGTTTGACTACCATTTGTTTTGGTCTATGAAAAAGGGTTTGTGAAAATCACTTGGTTCATTTTTTCGTCCACTGTCTCAAAAGTTTTACATTGATTAAATTATTTCAAGAGATAATAAAATAATGGAATAGAGAAATAAAGAGATAATCAACCACATAAAATATTCCAAGAAATACAGGAATAGACAGAATAATATGAACACCATGTAATATATTACATCTTGTGGCATGCTGGTAACACTGCTTCCGTGTAAATAATGCGACGGGTATCTGTATATCAACGTGCTATATTTTATGCTATCTTTTGTAAAGGTTAAAAGAAGCAATCGGTAAAATGCTACGAAAACAGCTTGGTAGTTTAACGTTTTACGAGCGACAGTATGCAAAAAGCTAAGCTAAGCGGCAAAAAATTAGTGCAACGATTGTAAAACCGATAAAAAGGTCGATAACCCGAGACTTGATGATTGGAAGAGCCAATGAATCAATGAACATTATTTCATATAAACTGTCTGGTTTATCTATGATCCGAACAGCCTGCTTCCTGCAGTCAAGCATGGGGGAGCTTCCATTCTGATTTGGGCGTCCATATCGTGGTATTTAGATTACTGATAATGAATATCTCGACAATCTCAATGATGAACTTCTTACTATGATATATTGCTCCCAGGCAGTGCCATATTCCATGATGATAATGCTCCCATCGCCAGATCTCAACATAATTAAATCGTTATGAGTTTTGGAACAGGTAGTGAGGAGTAGATTTCCATCTCCAATATCATGTTTTGACACGATAATGAGACAACATTCCATTGGAAACTATTCAGACACTCTAAGAATCTATTTAGCAAAAAATTGTAGCTGTTTTAAAAGGAAATGGTGGCTCAACAACTTATTAATAAATAAATATTATGTATTTGTCAGGTGTTCATGTTATTTTGTTCATACTCTGTAGCCAACATTATTGGGAAGTGTTATTGTTGACGAATTTTCAGTTATTAAAAAACAACAGTATTATATATTACACTGTAATATTATATATATTTATTATAGAAATTATGATAAAATTCTTGCAAATAACAAATAAACGGGTTTCCTTTTGCTAATATGATAAATTAAATTAAATACAATAAATGCCTAGTTCTAGGGCTAAAATAGGCACCTTATAATGTTAATTTCTTTTTAGTAATGTTATTAAAGCTAAATCTGTTAAATGATTGTTGTATTATTCGAGATCGTATAATTTCCGATTATTTATGGAAATATATTTCGAATCAATGGCTACTGGTTTGGCAGTAATCCATAATCAATTACTACGTTAACTGTGGATGTTGAAGAAATCATCCTAGAATAGTATTGTTCGAATATATATAATTGAAGAGTTCTAAATTTGAACAGATTTTCATTTTGAACCTGAAAATTTTACTGGCGTTGATATGTGGGAATTTTTAAATAAAAACACGAAAATATTATATCGATAAATACAATTACTCTATCTGCAAACAATAATCATTATGGTAAACGGTTATTTCAATAACTAGCATACAACGATTTTCAAATATATTTATTATTTAGTCAGAAAATAGAACGTATTCCCTGAAATTTTAGATTTAAGACTTGTTTCTTTAGGAATGTATAAGATCTCCAGTGATTGCGATAGAGATTGTAATCTCCTGATCATTTAGCTATGACAGGTTCTCGCTTAAATAGGACGAACTGATTAGGACAAGCTCAGTATCAGAGCTTTCGCATAGAAGATACAATCTGTCGCCATTAATGTCGGCTAATATTAATTAATCAATGCGACTACAATCCTTAATTATTTATAACTTCACAGAAAATACCGGTGCGCTTTGAATTTAATCTGAAAGGATATTTTGAAAAACTTTTTTTAGGCAAAATTTTAAATTTTATTGCTTTCGTTTTCAATGTGAATTTGCAGATATTTTAATTAAATTTTTAAGTATTTTGTATATAATATACATATTATCATAACATTAATTATTAACTCATTAATTAATTCATACTGTTCGCTTATCACCTGTAAAAAATAAATATTTATTAAGCTTATCTGACACGTTACCCTATTCCGTTAGAAGAAAAGTTGGTTTAAGTCTGAATCGATACACAAAAGTCGTTCGATTTTTCGGTATTCCAAATCAAACAGACACTATTTTTAGTGGCTCGTATATTACTACATTTTTGTTTACATAAATTGGTTTTACTACCAAATCAGCTAATTATTCTGAAAATAATTTGTCAATATTTCTCATTGTCATTCAAGAGGAAATCTATTACTTGTATCGGAGGTTTGATGCGATGAACAGTTTGATAAGCCCATAATTTTTGAATTTACCTTGCAGTAACATTAAATAAATCATTGCTACCATTAACCGCCTTCTATTAATAAACTACTATGAGAGCTAATATGATAGCTAATAGCCAATCTCTAGAATTTTAACAAAAATGGTGATTTTTGAGTGTTGATAAGGCATAATTTTTTTCGCAAAAATCATCGTCGAAGTCAAGGAAAGGCTTGACAAATATTATGCGGACTCTTCACCAGCAATTTCAATAGTTAAGAAGTGGTTTACTGAGTCTTGTTGAAGTTGAACCTGCACAAGTGAAGTGAAATATTCAAGTCACTCCAAAAAGTCCAAATAAATTGTCGAAAAATGAATGAAATTATATTAGTTAATCGGTAGAATGAGAGTACGTGTATATGAAAAAGCTCACGTTCAATCATAAGCGTAACCGTGGGACCTATTCAAGGAGTGTCTTCAAGTTTCTACTTCAAAGAAGGCCAAATCGTGTTGGCCAAGTTTTGTGGTAAAACGATCAGCGACCGATTTTTTTATATTAATTTTATATTAATTTGAAGCAAAAACGGTAAAGGAACAAGTGAAGTTTCATTAAGACAATGCACGGGTGCATACGTGTGTAATCACCAAGACAAAAATCCGCATAGAGCTACGAACCAGCATATTCTCCAGTTTTATCCTCCTGTGACTATTTTCTATTTATAAACCTGGAGAATGGGTGGTGTCTGCGCGCTACGAGATTTAGGTTGAATGAAGAGATTATCACTGAAACAAACCTATTTTAAGGGCCTTGAGGAATAAAAATAATCTTTCATTTAAAAAGTCACTGACTTATTAAGATACCCTTGTATTATGGACCAGCTCTTTAAAAAAACTATGAAAATACCCTTATATTATGGACCAAATCTTTAAAAAAACGATGAAAATGTAAAGTAAAAAGGCTATTTTAGTCCGCTTCAGTAAAAAAGAAATATTTTTCAAGTTCATTCTATTTAATTGATATATACAAATTAATAGTATTTATTATTAAATTGATTCAAGTATACTGGAGACAGTATGCTCTAGAAAGCATGTATGAGTTCCAAACAAACCAAGTCTTTCAATCTCTTTATAAATAGAAAAATTTCAACCTTGTGGAAGGACATCTTGGAATCTTATAACTTTTTGATTATACTTATCGGTTGAAGGGGAATTAAAAGTTATTCTCCGATATCCGATAGAAGTAACTGAAAGAAAAAAAAGGAGGTTATTTTCACAAAAGCAACTACATAATTCAATAACTCTTTCTATATATAAATTACACGTTACAAATTATATCTAAAAAATGTCATCTATATATGGACCACACTGATATATACTTTTCTACCTGCGATTTTTGACTGAGTGTGAAAAGTGGAATAGATGACATAAATATATTTCTCTCCTTTTCTATCTAACTGAATGGGCCTGGTAGATGCCAAATTGAAAAATATTCGACTTTAATTTGCTATTAGCTCATTTACTACGTATATATTTCCTAGAATTACTGCTCTTGTTGATTGACGGGATATTTGGCAAACCTTCTATTGGCGTGTTCGTTTTCACAACGTGTATTTGAAATAAAAACGTGGTTCTTCTTTTTATTGTCTGTGTATTTTGCTGTTTGATTGATTATTTAGGCAGTGAAATATTTTAGAACGCTATTAAAATTATATGAACAGAAATAAACGTATTTGAGACAAGTCAGTGGATTTAAGATTTTGATTTAAATTTAATTTATTTCTCCATCTCTGGTTACTAGTTTGATCCTATTTTTTGATCCAGACAAACTCGCTTTGGAAAACTTTTTACAGCTTTCATAAGACGGAAAAGAAGTGCAGAAGAAGTATTTGGCAAGTGGGCTAAAGCCCTTGGGGCCTTGATACGTTTAAATGAATGCTATTTTGCTGTAAAATTTTTTTTTGTTTATTTGTTCGTTGATACTACAAAATTAGCATTGTGACTATGAGATTGTGTAATTTTTAGGCGTTGGTGAGAGTTACATTCATTGTATATGTCAAAATTTACTTAATTTGACCTTGGGTAACCATCAAATTCTGCTACGAAATTTCTAAATCAGCTCAAGATCTCTTATTTGGGCACAAAGTAACGTATATTTAATGGGTTATTCACGCTATACTCCTGATTTGGAAATTAAATGTTTTTTTATTACCACGTATAGGGAGTAAGGTGGTAGGTTAATATTGCTTAACATGGTGTCAGTATTCTTAATTATCAATAACATAGGTGAATTAAAAAGTATTCAGCTTTATTAAATATTCTTGTGTAATACGTGTTATCTTACCAAATGAACGTAAATTATAATTACATTAAATATTACATATTAAAATAAAAAATGAATAGCTATCAACTTAAATTAATGAAATGAATTTAATTAAGAATTTACTTGGCTAAATAAAACATGATTTATATTTTTACAACTAAAATTATCCCTTCTATTACGCATAATTGACAAAATAGATTTTTTTTATATATATTTTAAAGTCTCCTTTTACCAACTATGGATTTATCTGGACTGGACCTAAAGTTTAACGTGGGCTCCGAACCACTGTCCTCAGCATTAAGCCCACCGACTGGCAAGTGACCAACTTTAGAAATCACCCCAGAAGACACTCGGTCTTCCCAGCCTGGTTACTGGTATGACTGGGATCATTTTCCTTATGGGATTTTACACTCTTGCCTAGAACATCCACAAATTTTTAATAATCACAATCACAAACATAAATTTACGACCATGCCCAGCAGGATTCGAACCCGCGGCTATTGCAACAATAGGAGGACCGTCCCATCGCCTTTAACACTGCGCCATCAAGCCGGCTGACAAAATGGATTTGAAAAACATTTTATTTAAAAAAGGTTCCGGTTTTATATAAAAATGGTCCATTACTTTATTCGGTCACTGAGTTTTATTGTAATTTCAATACTGTGATTCAATTTAAGGTGATCATTTAGGTCTAAGGTTTGGTGTTTTTTTGGATATTTACTTTTATCCATTGAAAAAGGTTACTTTAAAATATATTTTGGTACAATTTTAGAATCTATTTAATTCTTTTAAATTCGAAATAACGTAATGAAAACAATACTATAAATATATACAGGCAACAAACTTTGCATATACATGTTGAAAAAAATGACCCAGCAAATGAAATCATCAAACACCTACGAACTAGATCGATACAAAATTAGAAGATTCTCAGCCCGAAAGGTATTTCATTATTTTTAGTTTAATTTCAAATCACATAAATAATGAGAAATTCGATAGTGTTAAAAAAAGTTTAATAGAGTGTTTATATTAAATGAATAATCAGTTAACGATTAAACGTTTATACTTATATATTATATATATTACCTATATATTTTATATTACTACTAGTAACACATTTCAATATTACTTGGTTCTTCAAACTGACAACGAAGTGCGTCTACAAGTAAACTACTGAAGAAAAAAATAAGTAAAATAAGAGAAAAAATAACTATCAAGTCGGGTAAACTCGGAAAGAGATTTTTATTCAGGAACAAATATCGTATACGTAGTATCGAAACTTGAAAAGAATTTCGACATTCTTAAGTACGTACTTTTATATAACTAGTTCCGTCTTTATATGATTTTAGTATCTAATCTTTATTTACAGATTTCAATGGGTTAACGCATTTCAAATAATTAAAATGTATTACTTAATATACTACAATGAAACCAAGTGAAAACGGGTATGTTTTGGCACTTATTTAGAAAATCAAGCTCTCTGGGTTATAATATTAACTTACGTACAATTATTAATAATAAAAATACCAACTAATGTATAACTATAAAATATTAAAGAATGTTTAAATAGTGAATTTTTAGATGTCTATTCATATCAGTGTATAAATGTCAGATAAAGGGTTAAAAATTACGGTTTATAGTAGAATTTGAATGAAATTTCAACTAGGTGATGTTAGGTAAATACGTATAAGCGTATTTTCATCAGCGATATCTAATGATGAAAATACGAAGTATAAATGTAAATAACTGTTAAGCAACCTGACCTAACTGTTAAATTTCATGGCTTTGGCATTTACCTACAGTACATATAGGCTAATCTTGGAACGCCAAAAATTTAATTTATGCCAATAAATGTCGGTTATTGTTTTTGTTGTTTGATTTGAAGGAACCAGCTATTGAAACCCATTAAAAACTTTTAGAAACATATGCTAATGCTATTCCATCATATTCCAATTGCCCGTTTTTGTTTGAATCATTTAAAAGTGTCGATTTTATTGTCAATAAAAGAGAACGACATGGATAACTTAAAAAGTTTAATTTTCAGACAGTATATCAATTAATATATCAACTGATGCCAAACTTTTATATCTAATAGAAAAATTCCAAAAGAAATGAAAACTCAAGTAAAAAAATTGACCGAAAATGTCATTTAGAACCGTTTTAAGTCGGCTTGTTTGGTCCCTCCTGAGGCAAGAGTGCAAAATCCGACAAGGAAAGTAATCTTCCTTAACGGATTCCTTGTCTTCTGGGATGATCTCCAAGTTTATCACTCGCCAGCCGAGCCC
The DNA here is from genome assembly GCF_030347505.1 of Rhynchophorus ferrugineus. Taxonomy (NCBI): domain Eukaryota; kingdom Metazoa; phylum Arthropoda; class Insecta; order Coleoptera; family Curculionidae; genus Rhynchophorus; species Rhynchophorus ferrugineus. Next base: position 70,045,729 of record NW_027472581.1, read on the forward strand.
ACGTTAAACAGTAGATCCAGTCCACATAAACCCTCGTTGGTAAAAAGAATGCTCTAAAATATAACAAAAAAACAAAACCGTTTTAACATGGCGGTTTAATTGCTATTCAGAAAAAAGGAAAAGGCGAGTTTGTTAAGGAGAGCTATAAAGTCTTGCTCTGCATATGTGGTGTGGTGTGGTGGGATCAGCAAGGTAATGCACGTGCTAATAAAACTGAATGAAACTGTTATAGCGGATGTCTGCCGACGTCAATTGAACAAACTGAACGACATATTGTTGTAATAAGTCCAGCAATAACGAGTAACAGACGCAAAGTCATATTCTTTCATGACAACGCTCACGCACACATTACAAGAGTTGTGAAATGTATGCAATTTTGCAGCTCGAATGGGGAGTTCTGCTCATCCAGTGTACTCATCAAACATAGCACTCTCTGATTACTGTGTATTAAGGTCAATATAACAAGGGTTGGCTGGCGCACAGTTTCGAAATGCCGAAGAAGTGCGAATGTAGATCGATGATTAGATAGCTGCAAAACCAACATTGTTCTTCCGAAAAATGATGGAAAATATTTTGATTAATATATATTGTACCAATTTTTCTCAACAAACGCCTTTTTAATATATGACGAATGTCTTCCTTTAATTTTGACTCCCAAAGTATTCAGTGAGGCACATCGTGAACGCGGTCAACTCATGAGAGAGTACAAATTGGTGATTGGATCATCACAAGGAAAAATAAACAAAAGCGTTTCAAAATTCAAACTTGCGAGGAAGTATTTTTGATATTAACAGTTGTCAAACAACAATCTTTCTATTTTTATTCCTGTATTAATATAATATTTTATCAGTTTTATAGCATCTGTTTTGCTGTTTCTTGCATTATTACGGGGGGCATTTGCAGTTTATAAAATGTTTAGTAGTTGTCAACCTGACGTGATAAATATAAGTACATGAGAAGTTAACATACATGATGTTGTATTGGTTTGCTATAAAAATTCCGCAAAAAATCTTATCGAGTTCGGATTGAAGTTTATTGTATAATCTATATAAGCGTTTGTTATCGTCTGTAGACATTTAGTTTTATTGTTGGAGACTGAAACATTTATTATCGGGATTGCGCCATATAAAAAACTGTTTTATTATGATTCACGAAGGTAAGAATTTCCCTTTAATCTAAAATCAATAAATGTTTGGAGAATGTTGTTTGCCGGTAGGTGTATCAATTACGCGTTACATAATGTTTTTCGTGTTTTCTGAAAATTACAACATTTATTACACCTGTGCTTGTAATATATTATCAGCCATATTCACTCCTATACATTTATTTGGCATCTCTCTTGTTCCCTGGATTGTCCCAAAAATAAGTTGTTGATGTCGTTTTTTCGCAATTCCGGAGTTTGATTTGTCACCAGATTTTGAGTTAAAAGTACAAATTATTATTCAAAAAATACACCAATATGTGTCCATTTGATACTAAACTAATTTTTAAGTTATCTAAGGAATATTAACTAAATTAAAATATTTTTAAAGATATTAATTAAAAATTTGTGTAGATTATTATTAAGAGTCTATTGTAAAGTTTTCTGTCTTTTTAGGCGAACTTAAATATCATATTAGTCCTACAGTTAGTCCAAATTATTTTTTTTTGATATTTTATGTGCGTAGGGGATATTTGGGTGTCGGTGTGGCCTACCATTAAGAGGAAGTTCCCATTCGAGTGTTGGGTAAGGATTTAATTGGTTAATTGTAAAATGTCATAACACTATTTCAATAATGAATCCCTAACACTCTAGGATGCCCTAAAGTGAAACTAGAAATGGTAATAGAATTAATTGTCTTGAATCTTTATATCCATATTTAAAATTTTATAAATTATCTAACCATAAGTTTGTACCCATTTGCCTTTAATGAAAGTACTTTTTTCTCTATAGAATATATTATATGGTATTATATGGATGATAGTTACATTTAAACAGACTAATTGTATCGTACGTTTGAGTGGAATACATTAATACATGATTTTTGAAGCTACGGTAACGGTATTTTTTCGGTTTGCGCAGTTTAGGTCGATATTGCTCGAGTTTTATATCATGTCGAAGAAACGATGTATTTTTTGAGAGTATCCGAATTCTGCCGATTATTTTGAAAACAAAGAAACAGCTATTCAATCGGATCATGTGAAATTGAATAGGTTATAATTGTTCATTCAGCGTCAATCAGCAGCCGGCAGCGTATGGGTTTTATTCGTTTTAGGTTCTGATTCCTCATCTTCGAATTTTCGGATATGGGCTAATTTAATCTTTTATATGCTGTTCATTGTTTCTTCTATCCTTAGAATATTACGCCATCTCTTAGAATGAATATATAATATGAATGGCGGCTAAGACTAATATTGACTAGAATTAATATTAATAAGTAAATATATCGAATGCGGGAGAATTTTCCATACAAGACGGTCTTCAAAGTCCCGAGTTTTATGAGGTTGAGAGTTATGATGCAGTCTGCTTCATCGTCTAGTAAATGTCTTTTTCTGATCAAATTATTCATTCAGATTGGTTAATTGTTGATTGTAACTTTCTGCAGCAATCATCTAACCAGTTTCCGGAAGTTCCGAGCAAAGATGCCGTCCAGATACACAGGAGAGCGTTTTTTCATTTTTCGAAGTTTTGTAGGAAATGTGTTTTTCATTATTCATCAAAATTTGCCACAAAAGGCTTTTTTAATAATATTCCGGGCTAAACAGGGAAATACACTTGCTCATGAATTGACTAAAATTGCAGAACACAATTACACATGACATATATTATTTAAATTTTTTCTACCACCTCTATGTTTGTACCAATTATACACATAAGGCTTCATAAGGCACTGTGTCGGCACTTAGAATACCGACTCTCATATTTTGGAATAATTTTTCCTGCTGGAAATTCTTAAATATACAATATGCCCATTATGCTGTTTCTTAGTTTTCATTTTTATAGTCACGTCGACTTTTTGTTCGGTGCCTCGAAATCTTGCAGCTGATACTTTAAAAACCACAAAAGACCTCGAAAATACTTCTACATTAAACACAATTTTAAAATCGTAGAAAAATTTATGAAATTCAAATTATTCGCCTATTATTTCGTCCTTCTTTGGATGTTTTTATTAATATTTTAAGTTATAATTCTAGAATACCTTCATTGCATATTACAAGAGCTATTAATTCAATTTTAACCAAAAAATTCAAAGTTCAAGGATTTGGTTCTGAGAAATTATCCGTTATTCGATTTATAAACATTCAACGTAGATTAAAAGTTATATGTTGATAAGATATAATACATGGTATTGATGATTTTATATTATGATGATTTATTGCTTTTTAAACGGAAATATTTTACATCCTGATATATGCCTATTGTCGATCTAATTTCCGTTAATGCAGAGCACAGTAGGACAAGTTAAACCACCCAGTTTTCTTCAAGACCTACTACTATAAATCCTTAGTTGATTCCTACCTGTTTCTCTGAAATTTATGGCTTTAAAGTTGGACCATGTCAGTCTGAGAGCTTTTTCAGAGAGGTTTGAGTACTTTCAAAAATTCAAATCTAATAAATTTAGAGAATGGGTAATGAATTGTGAAACTTATTTACATACTATCAAGTTTGTAATTGAAGAGTTTTTTATTGTTTTTCCTTATATTCATTATTAAAATAGGTATACATTTATATTAATACATTTGGTTTTGATCTAATTTATTTTTATTTATCTAATCCTCCGACAGATTGTTTATTTGTCGATATAGATTTGTGCAAGTTGTTAATATTTCCTGAAGTAACTCTTTCAACTAGTAGTCCAAACTAATAAGTATTTCAGTAATTCAGGTTGCTCGAATCAAGCGGATTTTTCAGTCTAAATTCAATCTTAATTATGAAGTGAATAAATGAAATTAAAAAAAAATTATATTAATTAATTTTTTTCATTTAAATACTAAATTTGAATGAGGTATTTTCGAAACATATATCAAACACATTTTTAACCAATATGAAAAATGTTTTGTTGTTAATAGAGAAAAACGCACTAATTTTAAGGGCACGTATAAAGTTTTTACATATTTTTTGGCTAAAATAATCAGATATTTGGGTATAATGTTATTGTTGAGCTGATGTGACGGAAAATTGGAAGTCGTTCAGTGCAAAAGCTATTCAGATTACTTTTTAAGCATTAACTATAGCATATAAGGTCTCGTAGAAATATTGTAGACAACAGCTTCTATGGTGTTATGGTTAAAGGCATTTAGCTCCCAAAGAAAGGTCGCGGGTTCAATTCCCACCTGGAGCGATACCTTTTTGTTGTTTAGTTAGAACATAACAGCGGATCATTGTAATATTAAATAAAATAACTGCGAAATTAATTGAATAAATATCTACCAATAAAAAGAGAAAAATAAAATATTTCAACAAAAAAAATTGAACCGCCTTAAAAAGATAAATAAGTAACTAACTGGAAATTAAAAAATAATCAATCTTTGGTTATTAACACGAAATAAAAACATTTTAAAATAAAATATGTACATAATAATCCTTGTAATAACGAAATAAAAATAAACAAAAGTCTTATTTAACCTATCTACTACATGTATTATATATTCTACTATATACACACAATTTAGCTTAATACCTATCTAAACCTATTTCTCTATTTACAATATTATTTTAACTACTACCAACAAATCACTTTGAAGTCGGTGTGAAAAAAATGTTATCAGCATAACATTGAAATAATATTCCTTGTTGACGGTAACTAATAATCAAAACCGAATGATATTAGTTGTCAGATGAGCCATCCTAGAGGCTAGTCATGGGACTTCATTCGACGCCAGACATATGTGATGCAAGTACTAATATGAATTTTTGCACAATAATTGCATAAAATTTCATAGAATCATATAGTTATTAACCAATAAAGAATAAGAGTTTTGAGAAAAGCCACAAAATGTTGGGTAACATTTGTTTACGTATATTATGTTTGTTTCTGTTAATTATCCATAGTAGTTTGTTAAATAAATAGTTTCTCAGAAAACAATTAATAATGGTTTTATGAATTTTATGATCAATATTTTATGATGTGCGTCTTCTACGCTGCAGCTTTTTAAAGTTGGTTGTATCAAAAATAAAACCCTGAACTATATTGCAGTATTAAATAGTGCATAATGTCTATTTTTACTTTGCCATATATTGTATGTGCAAAAATGAGAGTCATTTTATGCTTAAGTATCATAAAATATTATATAGCAGAGGTTTTGTTATTTCATTAGTTATTAATAAAGCGCAGGTGTTGTACGAGGCAGTAGGTAATATAATCTCGTGGTATCGGACGATGTGGGAGGTAATAGCGTTTTTATAAACCATTGAGCAAATATTTCCTGTCAGGTATTTGTTATATTATTTTTGTGGCAAAAAATAAATTAGTTCATCAAAAGGTTATTAAATTCTTTTTTTTAATTCATTTAAATAAGATAAGTATTACAAAATTAATAATCATTATATCAACATTGAATTAAATATTTAACGCTTAATACAAATAATTAATTTTTCCCTGACATTTTATAGGTTAATTTATCTAATACCCTTTTTAATCCCCTTGTGGGATGCTGGAACGTTTTTTAATCGAAAATAATAAGATGTATTGGAACAATTTGGTTTAAATGCCGAGAACGTTGAAAAACAATTTAAATCTCATTCTGTGGGTGGTATTGAAAATAAGATTTATTCGATTAACGTTCACTTGGTAATTTCTATAATTGTTTTGTTTAACTAAATATTTAGATCTAAAATACGTCTTCGTGGAATTCCAAAAAAATGTTTATTGGTATATTCACACACAGACAGTATAGTACAAGAATTTATTTAAGTTATTTTATGAGTTTCCACTCAACGATTAATTCAATTAAATAAATTAGCAAAAAAGTAATACCTTTTTAGTAGAATATTTGCTTATTGTAAAGAAAATAATGTAATGAATTCTGCAATTGTTTTGGTATCACTTGATTTCATAAAAAATCATTCATTCTGATTTTCTAGCTTCAGTTTGGAATTCGTAATAAATAGACTCATTTATTGAATAAGTCGGTCATAAAAATAATTTTAATTAAAGTAAGTTTTGTTTTTTTTGCAAAATAATTTGTATATCATTTTATGGTTATGATGAAGCTTGGATATGTCACTGTAACCACGAATAAAAGTAAAGTAAAAGTGTTAAGACCAGTTTTTTGTGATGACCATTTACTTGCTTTCAATCTAGATAATAAGTTAATATTAAAAGAGCATGATAGAACAAACAGGACAGATAAAAACTTTGACAAGTTGATAATTAAAAAGAAATTGCACATTATTTACATTTTGACGTACAGTCTTCAACTGTGCAGAAATATTGTTACTGTTTTTTGGCAAGTTTAGAATAAAGAACTTGTCACAAGAAGTTGTCACGGCTTTATAAGAACATCCAAAGGAAAAATTGAAACAAAAGTGGAAAATAAATTGACAGATTTCTCAAACAAAAATTTATTACTGTTGAAATTGGACCAGATTTCTTAAACTCATAGCAAGCCAGAATTCGACAAAACAAGAGTGTTAGAAAGTGGCACTTTAACTTATTTAAATGAATTTGAATTCATTATTAATATCTCTAAAGTATAACGAATCAATCAGCTGATTTATTTGTAAGAAACTATACGATATACGTGAATAATACGATTATGTTGGTGCATGGTATTGGTTAAAATTTATAGAGGTTTTTAGTAATGTATGATAGGTGGTGAAATAGAATCAAGCTGTATCTGGAGTAATATCGCATTTTTAATTTGAATAACTCATATAAGTTTTTTTCTATGCTGGCATATATTTTGATCAGCTATCTCTCTTGGTAAACTTAATTGTTACATTCGACATTTCTCTATTTAAAATAACTATAATGCTACATAATACTATTTTTTAAGTATTACCGAGTTATTCAGCCTATACAGACGCTAATCACTGAACACCCAAAATTATATTTTGGACATTCATTTGTTTTTTTTTATTTGGACGAAATCTGCCACCGACGACTTATCAAACTCATTTGGAAACATCTTTTCAAATTCAAACCTTTTGATTAGGCTGGACCGTCATATTTTTTGATAGTGGCGATTTTGGTAGCAATGATAAGAAATCGTTCGGAAGGCTAAAAAGGTCGGAGACAATGAATTTTAAAACTTACTGAACAAAATCTCCGCTCAAACCCTCAAACAGCTTTCAGAAATCTTAACAGTTGATGAATTAATGAATGATGATGATTACATGGGTTGGAAAAATCCAGAAAGCAGGGAATATCTTTTTTATTGAATGAATTTATCGTATGAATTAACTGTTAAATGCTATTTTGAAGCGTTTGAACATCCTCATTCTATTACTTTTCAGGAAAGATGAAGAAGAATTTTCTATGGTATATTGTAACTGGCGATGAAAAGTGGAACTATTCCTACAATACCAAATGCCATGGGTTATCCCTAGAAGGTCATTCATATTGGCACTGAAACGGAATATTCATGGTCTTAAAGTATTGCTGTGCATATGATGAGATCAGAAAGGCTCAGTGATACTGCTACTAAAGATGTCCACGGATGTCAACTGAAGAGATTGGTTGAGGTATTGTTGAAAAAAGACAAGCAATAATGGGTAACAGATGTAAAGTCGTCCTCTTGCATGGCAACGCCCATTGCGAAATGCTGAAGAAGTGTAAAAAGACGGAATTGGACACTATATTATTGCAAAGCGAGTAGCAATAGTGAGTAACCGGTCCATCATGATCTCTTGCATGACAACTCTCGTCCATACGTTGAAAGAGTGGGAAGGCCACTCTCATGGTCGCATCTCTGATGGGAAGTCCACCACACATAAGGCTTTCTGATTATCTATTATATATTAAGAGCAGGTTAACCTGACACAGCCAAAAACAACATGGCCGCCATTGAAATACTGAAATATCAATGACCCTATTCATATTAACAGTAATAACAGAGATTATATCGATGAATTAATCCGTAGTATGAGTAATTTTATCAATGACGTAAATCCACTAGCAATTATATATAGCTAAAGTAAACAGTAATAAAAATCTACAGTGCAGTGAGATCGTAGCTATACGTGCAAACACTCACACATATCGCATCCAAATCCCCTGCCCCAGTCACCAAGACCAATCCGCGAGATATATATCAAAAACTTGGGTACGAGTCGGCTGTATTTATAGAAAAATCCACGTGACTCCACGGGATAAAAATACGAAATCTAAAATATTAATTTTAAGGCGCCGTCGCGAAATTCGACTGGTCGTTTGGCGTCATAGCCGATCGAAATGGAAATGTTTAGGCGCGACAAATATATCAGGAAAACGACAAAAAATCAATTTTTCGTTCCCAGTCGGTGCTGATTGTTGACGATTCCATATTTTTCCTCTCGTTTTCTGTTTGATTTTCTCGGATTCGTTTCGGATATTTTTCACTCAAGGTGTTTTAACTTTCGAGGTTTTCATTTAGATTGTTTCGTCAATGCGTTCTCGAAACATGCGGTTTTATTAATGGATATTGTATTTTTTAACTTAAAAGGTAGTATGGAGATGTTATTATAATCATTGTTTTACCTTTTGGGCGATAAATTAATAGTTTGTAATAATAATGTTTTAGGGGACGACAACATTTCACTATAATCGTAATAATAATAAATAATAATAATAAACAAGGTTTTTCAATTTAAGGTTTACATAGATTATATAAAAGCTTTCGATCCTGTACCACATGAGTGGCTTATTGATATTTTAAAGCTACATAAAATCGATACTAAACGGTACAGAATACACAGAAACAGATACAATTAAATGGGGTATTTATCAGGGAGACATTTTAAGTCCTCTTTAGTTCTGCATTGTGTTGAATATTTTATCTCATTGTCTCAATTCCACCAGATATGGTTTTAGTATAACAAATAAAAGACATGTTTAAATTGAACTATTTATTGTACGTGGATGATCTTAAACTAATAACTGCTATACAGGACCAATTACAATTGCTGAAAATTGTTAAAGAGCTTTCCAAGGATATCGGGATGCAGTTTGGATTGGATAAGCATAGTGTTGCCTCAGCGTAACCCGAGTAAAATCTCTAACAAAATCGTTTAAAAATGCAGGATGGCTAGATTATCGAAGTAATGGAGGGTAATAATTTAGAAATATCTAGGGATAAAGCAGGCTCAGGGAATCGACCAAAGATATAATAATAATAATAATAGATAAAAATAAGCTTAGCTGCGAGTTTATAAAGAGAATATGGCAATTATTAAAAACACGGCCGAAGAGTAAAAACATGAGTAAGGCAATCAATACATATGCAGGCTTTCTTCTAACCTGTCTTCTTTCTTCCTACAATGCAAAGTTAAAACTATATTGACCAGCAAACAAAAACACCATCCCAGAAGTGCCATTGAAAGAGCAACGTTATTTTGAAATCTAGAAGGAAGGAGATTAGTGGATATCGGCAAACTACTTTATCAACATATAATTAATATAATATAAAGACGTTTCCGGAAACGGAAAGTCACCTAGTGGATATACAACATCAAATTGTTTCGATCAGAAGCTACTTAAAGTATATAGTTACAGATCCTATGATTTATGATAACAAATGTAGATGTGAATGTCCACTAAGAATTCCCTGATAAGTTGCAGCTGTGCCATTCAAAGAAAGTTTCATATTAACAATACGAGCCTGTTATAAAGAACAATAAAAATAAATTGTACTGGGACCGTACAGTGCTTACAAAGCAGCGAGTCGACCATAATACGCCTGATATAATAGTTAATAAAAAGAGAAAAGTGTAATACTGTAATACTAGAAAAATATCAAAATAACGTGATTTAGAAGAACATCTGATAATATTCCCCTACGAGTGACTAAGAATGTCTTTTGACTAAATCTATAATAAAAAGAGATAAAACTGCTAAAGGTATTTCAAAGATGATTGTGAGCAAGCTTAAAGCAGATGGTCTATATATAAGCAACTGTAAAGGCCAAGCATATGATAATGCTGTTGTTATGGCTAAAATACATTCTGTAGTTATAAATATAAAGTCAAGATATAAATCTCAAAGTTTAATTCATACATTTTTCATTAATCCTGATTTTTATACTCTGTCTTAGTTGAGGTGAACTTTCAATTTTGATATATTTGTTATCCAGATAAGTTCTGACAGCAGCTACAGGCAAATGTTTTAAAAAGGGTTCAAGACACTCAGTGTAGTGTAAGATGTGGTATAGTTAAAATGACATAGCATCATTATAAATATTATTCTCGTCACTTTGGAAAAACTGATAGAGAAAGATGAAAGCATAAACACAAGATCAGATGCATCAATTTTGCTAGTTACTATGCAGTCATTTTTCATTCCTTGTTTCCTGGGCGTCGGACAACCGATTCTGTACGAGGTGAATGATGAACAAATATATATACAAAGAAATGGATTTGAAATTAGACTGTGCACTCAGAAAGTAAATGCTTTGCAGATGGTATTGATAGATAAACGAGAGGAATTTTTGTTACTGACTACGAAACCGGAGATACTAAGGCTAACTTGTCTTGTGAAAATGAGGAAGGTTTTTTCAGCGTTAGACAGAATAATTGTAGAAATTCTTAAGCATTTCAAGCAGCTACAGAATTTCACCAGATAAATGCCATGTGAGAGAAATTTTCAAAATTTATGTTGATCATTTTTTTTTAAATCAACAATTAATTAGAGTTTTAATGCTAACCAATCTGGCTATCTTCTATTGAGGTCTTTTGAGAATTGGAGGAGTCATTGATAGCGCAATAGAAGACTGCTCTTAAAAAAAACCAATAAGATTTTAGTTGAGGATAGAAGTTTTATTTTTACTTCTAACAAATGTTTTATATTTCAACAACAATATAAATATTAATACAATTGTTTTAGTTCTAATTGAAAATTGTTTTGCGTTTTATATTCAATTTGCTAATAACTTAATCTTGTCGATTGTCAAGGTGTGTGTGTCAATAAGTGTTCTATATCTGTGTTATTCATTATTAAGCTTTAAAACTATTAATAAATAATATTATAACATATAGTGTTATGCACTATTTCCGTGAAACTATTGGTTTTAAAAGGCTGAAATAATTGGTCGATAATTTTTGATATTTTGTTATTACATGAATTGCCTTTGAATTCGGTTCTTAATATTTCGATATGGGCTTATTTAATAAAAAATCAATTTCTGTCATATCATAACTTCTATTCTCTCGATTTAGCTTCGTTGGAGATTTGGCTATCCTCCAGTCTGAAAAAGGCTTGTTTTGTGTTGACTGAAGATATTAACAATGTATCGAATAAAACCTTTTACCCAATAGAATTTAAAAACTGTTTCTAAGCTTAGAAAAATAGTTATTTGCGATAATTTTTCCACTATATGATTATTCATCCATTATTTTCTGTTATATAATAACTCGAGTTAATTCTATCTTTATCCTACACGGTGAATTAAAATTTTTATTGTTAGATTACTCAAAACATCAAGATTTTTTTGCATTCAGGTTCCAGAAATGATTCCAAGTTATTCAGTGTTTAGTTGGCACGACGATGCTGTAAGCGCCGACATGCTGTTATTTTTAAAATTTTATAGCTACAATTAACGATACACGTTCTAAATTAAAAGAGTTTAATTTGATAACTGTGAATTACTTTTGATTGACTTAAAGAATATAACTAGTAACTTGATTATTAAGGACACGTCTCCAACTATATTCAAGTTGAAGCTCATCCAGTCTATTCGATTTGCCGCATTCATATAAATCGGTTTATAAGTGAGAAGCCCTTTCTAATAATTTGAAACTGCTTGTTCTAGCAATTAATCTACCAAAGTGGATGTAGTTTTAGTATCATAAATTTTAGTTTGAAATACAAGAAATCCATTTTTGATCTATAAAGATAATTTGTTACATGTTCATGATTATTTTTGAGAAATTCACAGCAAAACTGAGGTCGCATCATCCAATTTCATCCACCGTATTCATATAACATGATTTAGTTAATAGACTTGTTCATACTTACTTGAGTCGAAATTACGTTTTTTGTTACGTATCACTTTAATTTATTTCCTTAAGGTTTTTATTGAATAAACCGTACTAAAATCAACAGTATAACATTTTGTGTCAAAATAAATCCAGTGGAAAACCGTGTTAGTATATTATCTTTACTGATTACACTATTTTTTTAATATGATTTTAGTCTATTTTTTTCTAATTGTTTATTTTAATAATTTAATGAATTGATTTTTAAAAATTAGAAGATTATTTATTGAATGATTAGCTGGAATAAGTGCTAATTTGTTAATAAAAATATTGTTACAAATCCTGAACAGGTAAGGATCAACAGATATGGAATTCACTAAGGCTTAAAGCAATTTTTTAAGAAATATGAGAGTCCTGATTTGCTTTAAAGAATAAAGTGTGATTTGGTTTGTCCTCTAATATGTATTAATGTTATTCATGAGGCTATAAAAATGTGGGAATTTTTTTATATTATTATTTTGTATAAGTATTGTCTATATCTATTAATTATTTTCAGTAGTTTTCTTACAATACACAATTAAACACAATATCATATTTTTAAATTAATGTTAAACTATATTACTTCGATCAGAATGTGATAATGAACAGTTGAGGTAGGACTTGTTACCATTTTGACGTTATGTAGGTTATTACGAATGTTGCTACATGAAGCCGAACGTTGTCATGTTACAAAGTCACTTAGTACATGACACTGAACTTGGTCAATAAATCTCAATCATCTTTGGACTGAACCAAAACCACCTGACTCCGGCATTGAGAAACGCCGACGGCAACCTGACCCTAAACAAAATCATAAACAATGATATTAAAACTATTTCGGCCCACTTGTTTCGCATTCAGATAAAATCACCGGCCAACATCTATGCGGCCTGAATTTGGCTTATTGCCCAGACCTTAGACCGCTCGCCCCAAAACATCAAACGTTACCACGGGATGGCTCAAATGCGTGCCAGTGTCGGTAGTGAAAGGTAGAATGTTCGATGATATTAAAGACTTGTTTGATTGTGGGTTCTTTAACTGTAACCAGAAAACTCACAAGACTCCATATTCAACAGGTATATCTCGTTCAACTTCATAACCTTTTTCACGCCCTCTATTACATTTTCCAAATGGTGCCTTTTTGGTTCTCCATTATCACCTTGTAATAATACATATATTTATTTAAATATAAAATTGTTAATTGAATGAATTTATTTGTTGTAATAGTCTATTTGTGATGTTGTATCCAAAATATGATTCGTAAATCAAGTTAAGATGCGTGATAAATAGAACAAGAATGCTGGAGCTTTTGCATTCCCCAAAATCTATTTCTGCAATCAAGACGCCTTTTCATTTTTTTATCTATCTGATGATTACTTAATATTATTGTTGAATTTATTAATACGTCAAAATAGCTAGATAAGATAGAAAAAATATTGAACACTTAGCTACTGTGCTTTAAATACATTATTATATGACCTATTTATTTCCTACGCATTAACTTTTTAAATAAAAGCATCTTTCAATAGAGTAATTTAATGTCAAAACATTGTATTATTATCCTTAATGCGTTCTATATCTTATTGATTATTTGTTTGATGTTTATCTAAAGAAATCAATTACAGAAGGTAAAAAGTTGGGAAAATACATTTTTATCTTGAAATGGTTCATTCGTTAGGGTATTATTAATATTTTACAAAATTATCATAATTTAACGAATAACTTAATTAATGATATACACACAATATTAATATTGTGTATATAATATATCCTGCATAATCTTTCGCAAATAATAATGGAATCTCGTATTTAAAACCCACAAGCCCAAAATACACATTCAAGTTCATAAAACTGATTATTAGTATTCATAATCTATTATAAATAATCTAAGTATTGTGTATCATATTAAATCATATTACACAAAATATATACCTCTATATTCTATAAATGTACGAGGGTTAATACGACCGAATAAAACCGCCTTTATATGTAGCACAAAGAATTTTAACTAGGCCATAACTTTATTTTAACTAAGCAAAAGAACTGCTATGGATATATATATATATATATATATATATATATATATATATATATAATATCTAATATAAATTAACAGAAATCAAAGCACATTCTAAACAAACAATGTGTTATAACAAAATTGAAGATATGTTGAATATTGAACACCACCAAATGATTAATAAATTTGTTATTGGGGAAGAATATACTTTTGATGATATTTCTACATTTTATTTTTAATAAAATTGTTGCTGTATCTAATCATATCAGTAAAATACCTTCTTAAATATTCACTATTTAGCTGAAAACAAAATGACAGTTATAGAACAAACCTCCTTACTCACCAGATTGAGTAATATTTTTTATGCATTTTATAGCAATCTTAGCATTTCGCAATTTAAAATTTAAAATAATAAATAAAAAATTCTGAATATTTGTTTTAATATATCTATAATCTCAATAATGGTAATTCTTCAATACGATTCATTAAAAAATATCATCATTTGTGTTTAAACATAGTATTATTTATCCAGTTGTTAATTATACATTGTACATTGCAAGTAATTGGTTTATTCAAAGTCCATTTTTCGTTTTTTATCCGTTATTATGCTTTAATATTAATATAAAATCTTAAATAATGTTAATTTAAATACATTTCATTGATAAATATTAAATATATGTCTAATTAAATACCGAAAAAAGTAACTCGATTAAATTTTGACATTTAAAGTTCAATTTAATTGTTTTCAATACATCTTGAAGTAGAGAACTTGTCCTAACAAAATTGCTATTAATAAGAAGCTCCTACAGTTAGGTTTCTGTTGATACAAAGTTTATAAAGTTAAAGCTGGAGGAAGCTCATCGCTAGAAAGTTTGAGAAAGTAAACTAAACGAACTATCCACTTTTTTCTTTTGTAATTGACATACTTTTTAATTTAGTTGGCACAAGAAAAATATTTGGATATTTAGTTAGGTTAATATTACTTTGTGTTTGACGAAGTAATTATATTGTTAAATGAAACGTAATTAATTAGTAAGTTTCATTGTTTTATTAAATTTTATATGTAACAAATATGAAGTCAAGTATTCTATTATTTTGTAAATATATTATTTCGTTAACATTCAAAATATTCTATTATAGGATGGCATTTGTTAAATGTCTTCTCTATTTTTCACTAAAAATGTAAAAACCATCTAATTAAGTACTTGCAGCAATTGATGACGACAGTGGCAAATCTCTTTTAAAGCAATACTGTCTAAACAATAAATATCTATGTCTATTCTTTATATAAGTTTTACATTGCGGTGAAAAGACAAAGGTACCCAAATACTTAAGCAATATAAGCTTAGCAATATATTAAGCAATATAAGCAATAAGCACAAAGACGACTTAACAATCTACAATAGAGTCTATTTGATCTAACGAGGTGTAAATATGGGGTTACACTAAAACATTAAATTGACTTATAATTTATGGTTGAAATGTTTTACAATAGTATTCAAATCAAATGAACCCACGAAGATACCAAAACTTTTAAGATAAAGTATATTTTACCAGGAATCCATTAAGTTTAACCCAACCACATCAGCGGGTAAAAAGTCTTGATGCTAATATCAGCTTAGGTTAATTTATAGAAATGCAAATTAGCAGTAGTAATAAAATAATTTATAATTAGAGTTGTGCTAAGAATATCCAATTGAAAGTGTTACTGTTAAGTTTTACAGTATATTTTTATATAATTTTATCGTCATTGCATAGACCTATATATTATCCAGAGTATATAAATATATTCGCATACATCTCTGTCTTTTTATTTTATTCGCTACGAGTTGTTGGGAGTTATGAACTCTGAAACAGCGAAACCAGCGTCAATACGTCAAATTGATTTTATTTTCGCAATTTCTCCAATTTATATTTCAAAAATACTGTTTTTCCGTTACGTTTGTGTGTGTGAGAGACTGTTTTTTTTTCTGAATTCGAAATATTTTTATAAATACACGTGTCTTGGTCGTTATTTGTGATGTTTATTTAATAATAAGCTTGGTTAAATCCAGTAAAATATATGGTTGGCTTCTACATTTTTATATGATTAAGTAGATACATTGAGTTATTTTTAAATGATAAAATTTGATTGATGTTGACATTGAGAACCTAAAACGTTCCCGTAAAATATGCTCTCAATAATGAGATCAATATATTTACCACCCAAAGTTTCAATCTTCTTTTAAGCAATTTGCACTTTGTTAAACAACGCTTCTTTATATGAGATTACAATACATTTATACATGTATCGTTATTTTTAAGAGATCATTATCCAGATAATTTGATGAGTTAAAGGTCTGACGAATATGGCGGGTGTCATTTCTTACGCCCGCCTTTTTAAGTATTTTAAATTAGTTTATAAATACCTGTTATGTTTAACTAGCAATTTCGTTATTTTCTTTTAAATGTCATTAATACGAGTTCACCAATAATATGTTCAGATAATTTTAGTCATTCAACACTTACTGATTTGCAACTCAAAATAAATCACAATCTTGTCCTTTCATCAAATGCACAGCATTACCTTGAAGTAATATATATTTTATTTTGATTGTCATGAATCTGCTGTACTCGGATATATCTTTAAAAAATGTTTGCTTAAGATTCTTGTAATATATTAATTTTAAATAATGGGATAAAAAACCGTTTCTATTCTTTTTTTAACAACATTTTGAAAATAATTCTTCGACGTTTAATACTTTTCTTATTCGATTCATGTGATATCCAGTATAATTGTCTTCAGATTACTTCCATCATATGTGTATGTTGAGAAACATATTGTTAAGTACATAAGCCAAACATAATTTGTGGAGTATTGTGTGTCTCTAGTATTTTTCTGTATGTTTTAAAAACAGTGAAATATTTCTTCGGTTTTTTTTCTTGTGATAAAATAATGCAATTCTATGAAATAAATACTCATTTCTTAAGTCTTAATATTTTTGACCGTATTATAAGTTCTAATTTATTAAGTTTAATAAGTCATTATTATTAATTATGCTCCTTAATTATCTATTAGTTTCTAATTACACAAATAAAACTTCGTCACAAAGAAATGCCTCTGTTAATGACATTAAACAGATTGAAATTATCAAGTAACATACCGTACCCATGGAATTGCATGGCATTTAATATTAAGACACTGTTCAATAAGTTCGCAAATGGAATGGGATTGAAAAGCAGATTAATCGTTACAAAAATGATTTTACTTTCAGTCTAAGTTCCTTTTGCATAACTAAGGTATAACTTCCAGTATCAATATATTTTCAACAATCATCCAATTTATAGTTTTCATCCCTATAGTTTCCAGCAAGTCACTGTTTTATTACCTCTTTTTTTAATGAAAAACACTTGATACGTAATTGAATTTGTTGATATGCAAGAAAAGTTAGAAGTCAAAGGGGTTATATCTGGGGAATAAGTTCGATGTTGAATTTGCAATTTAATTAATTGATTTTAGCGATGCTTTTTCGATTTTTTGTGAGCAGCCGCATAATATCGTTAGAAAATTATTTCCTGTCGATGGTGAGCTCGAAATACACTCTGTTGCTCCTTGAATATCATCACGATCTTTTGATACTTATACACAGCTTGTAGCGTCTTTAATATCTTGAAATCATATTCTATTTAAATGGTCAAATTTTGGTTATGTTGTTATAATTTGATATTGTTATGTTATAAAAGATGAAAGTGTTTCTGCGAACTTAATTGATTTGTTTATTTATTTGCAGGAAATAATAATGGATGCAACGTACTTAAAGAGAGCGGCATACAGTGGCGCGGCAGTAGGGGTGGCTCAACTGCAAACGGCCTCAATGGCATCGGATACGGCCTCGATCAAAGAAACGGTTCAGGTTGCCAGGAGGGGACCGGAGCAGGGCCAGACGAGCTGGAGGGACCCGGCCCAACTGAGAATGACCCTATTCACCTCAAGAGACGGGTGGGACTCGTCAGTGGGGTGGCTTTAATTGTTGGAACAATGATCGGTGAGTTGTATTTGTTTTAATGAGCAACTTCTTTTTTTTAAGGGAAACCCCGTTAACCTAATAGCTTAATCTACACTGTGATTATTTACCTGTAACAGTAAAGTACCAGATTTGTGTTGATTAAGAATTAATCTAACTGTTAGTTTAACATTAAAGTAACTATGAGATTATTTTTTATATTTTAATGTCTGTGATTGGCAAGTTGTCTCCTAGGTCTATATAAATTACTGTTTTTAAGAAAAACAATGTGGCAAATGTATATAATTAAGTACAATTGATAAATTTGGCGTGGGAGCAACCAGAAAGTTCACCTACCATATCATCACAATATATTGTATATAATATTCTATATACGAGAGAAGAATCATAATATATTGTATAAGAGTTTACATTCTAATAGGTCAATTAAAAAGTCTCTAGCCTACCATAGTAAAACATTTTTTTGGCAAAATAATTTTTTTTTCAACACAATTCCCTTCAAGGGTGATACACTGTTTATAGCGACCCTCCAACTTTTCGATATTATTTTTGTAGTACGATTTGTTCTTTGCTTCAAAATAGGCCTCAGTTTCGGCGATCACCTCTCCATTCGACAAAATTTTAAAGGTAGTGTAACGAAAATTATTCCATGCGCATGTCAAAATACAGATGCTATAACCTTTCCAACCGACTGTTGCGTTTTCCCATGCTTTGGAGCGGGTTCATCGTGTGCAGTCTACTCGGAAGAATGTTAATTGGACTTCGGAGTGAAATTATGGTGCCATGTTTCACCCATTGTCACATATTGACGCAAAAAATCAGGTTTATTACGCTTGATCATCTTCAAACACTGCTCCGAATCACCAATTCGTCGTTGTTTTTGGCCAAAAGTGAGCACGCGCGGCACCCACCTTGCACAGAGCTTTCTCACACTCAAATATTCGTGAATGATATGATGTACACGTTCAGTCGATATCTTTAGAGTGTCTGCTCTTTCATTCAAATTCAATTTACGGTGATTCAAAATCATTTTGTGGATTTCATTAATGTTTTTGTCGGTAGCAACCTCTTTTGGGCGTCCACTACGTTCACCGTCTTCAGTACTCATTTCACCATGTCTAAACTTAGCATACCAATCCTTGATGGTTGATTTTCCTGGGGCAATGTCCAAACACTCGGAATCAAGACAAGTTTTTGCTTCAATGGTATTTTGTCCATTCAAAACGCAATATTTTATCAATACGCGAAATTCCTTTTATCCATTTTTTTTACGATAACAAAAGTTGCTTCACTCAAAATGCTATAATTTACAAACTAATACTCCTACAGCTGTCAAATTTATACACGCATCTTTTGAGGGTTAGAGCTAATTAAAAAAACATGGATTTAATTCCGGTAGCGCCATTTATGTGCCAGGTTGGGGACTTTTCAACTGACCTGTTAGAAATGAGATTGATCTAATCTTTCCCCTCAGATCAAAATAGTAATAAACCAACATGCAAGCTTCTATGTGATACAATCATTTAAAAATTTACAGAAAATATTTTGAATTAACTATTTAATAAGACGTTCTGCAGTCCTCGGAAGAAAAGAGACCAAGTCTGATCACTATATCGTCTGCGGGAAAACTTCCAAGATCTCCCAAGTTTAAGAGGGTTTTCTGAGTTACGGGAGTAACGCGATGTCTTAGACCCAGTAAGCAGCATTTTCTGTTCAATTTGTTCATTTATTAGGTGGTAGTATTCTACGATTATGTTTTATAAGATACACAGAAGAATATTAAGTAGATGACCTGTTTTGATGATGACGTAGTCGGTAGCGCGAATTCTGCCACGGCCACTTTATGTTTAGAATTCTTGTAAAAATATATGTTTTTCCGTCACCAGTTACATTTGTTCAGCGAAGACCCTTTTTTGTTTCTGGGTAATCAATAAAAGTCGTAGGGTCTATAAGAAATTTTTTAATTTATTTAAGAACGAAAACCTTAATTCTAACACTTCATTAATTACAACTCACAGACAGCTATAGATTCACTGTTTATTCTTAACAAACAAGAAGGTTTCTAAGTTCTTTCTAAGTTCAAAAGTTGACTTTTGAAGTGATTCAAGTTTTTCAATGTTTCCTATATGGCGCAAATGCTGAGCTGCATGCGTTGCCTCTGCTAAGCTGTCCAAAGCGAGACATGAAAGTCTGTATCAATAATTCCACGTTTTATAAGACACAATGACGAGAAAATGTATACTACAACTTTGTGTTTGAATAGGAAGTAATGCTGGGTGTACTGTTTCGCAATATATTTCTAATTTTAAATATAATTTAAATTAATCTAATTGGATTCAGGTTTAATTTTTATGTTATTTATTTCGATTTAATTTATTTGTATCAATTTAAAGCATCTTTAGTTTTATGCTATGGTCTTGATGTTATAATACTACTTCTACTTTCATACTACTTCTTCCATCTTGGAAGGATTTATTCATCTAATGGCTTTCCTCTCATAGTGTTGATGTTGATTTAACTTAAAATTTTTTCCAACCTAAACAAATCTTTGAGCGAATTTGAAATTTAATTGTTTTGGTTTTTTGATACAGCCTTTTAGCTTTCTAAGTTCGTTTTTAGGAATAATTAGTCTTTTTATTGGGTCTAATAATATTTTTATTTTCATTAATTGTATAATTGGGACAAGTACCCTGTACCAGTTTATCATAAAAGATTCTTGTTAATTTTGCATTTCTTGATATACCGGAAACATATTTTGGCTTCGTTATATGCATTCACTTTATTATAAAGTCAGTTTTACTTATATTTAAACCACAACCGCAATCATTTTGCTGATAACTAATGATACACTCCTAATATTCGTATTTCCCCAATATTTGGCTTTTATTGCCGTTAAATATATATTGTTTTTATTAATACTATTACTTTACATATTATAAGTTAACTAATTTAATATGTTTTCATTCTGATTTTGTGTAATAAACCATATGTTAATATTTACGATGCTTAAAAACAACTGTAGTCTATTCAAAGTTTATTTGTATATGCGTCATCGAAATTTCTGACGACAAAACGTCGCAATGTTGCTGAATTAACTCTGAGTTTTAGTTCAGTTTGGCTTTGATATACAACCAAATTCTAATCTAAATATAATAATTAAACAAATATACCGTAATCAAATATAATTTATTTTCACATTAAAATTCAACTAATGCATATATTATTGAAGGTCTTAAAAGTACAATTAAGAACACAGCTATAATAGTTTGTAGGTTAGAGCTGCTTTATTATATTTATACTTAACTCTTTTCCACACTACGCATAAGGTAGAGTTCTAGGCACATATTTTTAAGTAGTGGGTATCCCCTGGTGGCCTAACCCACCTAATTAACAATTATATATCAAAATAATGTATTTTATTTTCATTCGAGATCATATTTACCTTTTATGTTTAGTTCTTGTTTCCTGATATGGTGTGTTTACTTGTCAGTCATCTTGATATCATTGTATTTTTTATTTCTTCTGCTTCTTCTTCTATAACCTCAGTACACCATTCTTGATAAAATTAATCACTGAATTCTGCCTAATGTATCAGACATTCTAACCTAATGCTCATGTTTAATTCTGAACAATTACAATCATATCTGTGCACACAAATCATTCACGCCCTACAATATCATTTTCTGCAGTTATAGTCTATTAACTATGTGCATACCTTTAGTTGTTTTCACTCTCATCACTCTGTCTCGGGAATTTCCAGCATTCTTCCAAGCATTATCTCATATCCTGAAAGTTTCCTTTAGTCACTTTTCGATTCACTGTCCAAGTCAATCACTAAACTGTTACTGAGTTCATCCAAAGCGAAGGTGTTATGGTTGACAATGCTTCCTCCCATATCAGCTCGATTGGATTGAATATACAGTGATAGGGAAGAAGTCGTAATATTATGTGACCTATTATTCAGCCATCTGATCTGCTGTATATCTTTTTTCGGGTTTATTTCTAAAAAAAGTAAATTGCAAAAAAACGCATTAAAGAATAGTTCAGTTTTTAGCACAGTCTCTTCAAAACTTAATTTATGTTTTGAAAGTCATTCCTTCATTACAGCCTTTGTTGATGTTACTGTTGGGATTTTTTCCACCAATGTATTATGATATGGTGTTTTGTCCATAATAATAACTGATGGTTTCTCCAGGTTTTTAACAATTGATTTTAAAATCATAACAAATATATGTTATGGTTCATTTCTCCATGGTAGTCGCCCTTGGATTTGGAGGAAAACACTAATTCTGCACCAGGAATAAAACCATTATTGCATACCTGCATGAATCTGCATTTAATTCTGCAATATTCTTTCTATTCTGTAATTCTTATTCTTATTATTACTCATATCTTATTATTCTGCAATTTATATTCTGCAATTACGTATTCCAATATCTGCAATTAATTATTAGTAAATATTATGATCAACAAATTCCAATCAAATGCTATTGTAGCTTTTACCTTTTTCTATCAAAATCTTACATCACTCAAAAAGCTGCATGTCCTTAACACTTTTATGTATACTTTGCAGGCTAACAATTTTCTCTGAAATAATTTAATTAAATTATGTTTATATCGATAAAATAGTTTGTATACTCATTGTTCTTATATATTTCGCATATTTAATCTCGAATAGAGCCAATATCAAGATGGTCAAAATTTGTCATCCATTTCGTATGTAGACGGGTTTTATTAGTTGCGATATTATTCACAGTACCCATACTAATATTCAGCACAGCATCAACACGCTAAAAAACATTATCAATAATATTACAGCAACTTATAATAAGCTATATCATCAATAATTACCTCTCTAACGGAATTTAGAGGCAGGGGGCCTTTATTATCTCGTTCCTTTTCGAAATAACTTATTAAAGCCGCAATCAATTTGTGACCCTGAATATCTATTCTTTTTATCATTTTCAAACAAAGTGATACATCATACGTCTGACAACCGGACGACTTTGACAGGCTCATTCGTTTACGTGTTCGAACTAATCAGACAGCATTGCGTCTCTTTTTAACAAGAATAAAATGAGAAGGAAAATATTATTATATCATTAAACATATTGATGACGCATATACAAATACATTGTGAATAGACTATATTTGTATTTTATATAAATCTTTATTCTTTTTTATAAGGTATTCAAAACAAGTACGATATCATCCTTCAGTTTCTCAAAATGTCATTATTGTTTGAAATATTTCAAATTAAATTCAGACTAGCTTCTTTATGGTTCGTTTTATAATAAAAGGTATAATGTAAAGGTATCCAGTGTAATTTGAAGTTTTACCATAAGTTTGATAGCCATTCTGATTAGTACATAATATCAGAAAGAATATGGGACACATTTTTCATATTTAAACTTAATACTATTTGCTACAATCAACAACAAATTCATTTGAACCACTTATAAGAATGGTTTATATAACACAAGACACGGATAAATGATAACTTCTCATTTTATAGTATATATTTATTAAACTGAGATTTTGATGGTGAGTCTGTCCCTAGTACTACTAATATGGAATCAACACTCATAGAAGTTTTACTATAACCTTTGAATTGTACTATTAATATTTTCCATTTTTTGTCATTCCCGGTAATATAGTATAATGAGACAATAATATAGTATAATGACAAGGTCATAATATTTAATAAACAGAAGAACTGTTGAATTGAAATAATATATCTTTCATACTTCTTTTCTACTACTGTTCTTAAGATTTGTTCAACCATGGAAGACATAACTCGTTACTGTAACATTTTGTAACAGTGGATATTCCTTTTTGGTTGCATTATTTATAACGGGACTAAATTAAAATTTATTTCGGATTGTCATCGTAGATGTACTTTTCATTGCCAGTGACAATACGCTACAAAATGTTTGTCAATTCATATGTTAGCTATTTGTCTTCCTTTTGGATCTTTACCAAGACATGCAAATATTTAAACTATTGATTCACCGACTTTTATCTTGTTCGTAAGGTTTTTAGACGTTTAAGCTGGGCTGATGTATAATAATACTTTTAATTTGTTATGCTCAACGTCTTTGGCTGTCTAAGGCATTCCTTGTCATTGACATTAAAATATCAATATTTAAAATATTGAACCTAAGAGCTTCGGTATATATATTTTTTATTAATACATTGTTACTAATCATGTCTGACTAACATACAATTTGGTTTTACAATAACATAAAAACTAGGAAATCTCATCAGTCTTTACTTAGCATTTATAGTAATAATGTTCATGTATTAATTAACACTGCTGTTTTCTCTGTTAAATACACTTCACTGAATTATTTGATTGTTTTGAGTATGTATCCCGCTCGATAGTTATCCAAGAGTTTTAGTAACTCGGTATTAACATGAAAGTGAAGTATATCCCATGTCTTTTGTAATTATTTTGATTTTTTGGGCGACAGTTATTATCTGAAGGTTTCAGTGTAAGCAAATATTCTTATAGGATCTGAGTGCATCTAAAACACCTCTTAGAATATTGTTATGAATAATTTGAACTTTATTTATATTACTTTTTGTAGAATTTTTCTATAAGTAGATTCCATAGGTCTCAGTTTCCAGAATTTGTTCCAGGTTCCAGGTTTTAGTATGTCTTTTCATATTTCATATCCAGTTCTTTTTTTTAATATGATCTTGGATACAATGGCAAAATAACACCCTAATCCTGATCAGTATTTCAGGTATTTCTATAATCCACAGATGGAGGATTCATGGTAGAAAAACTAATTTGGACGATCCACCTTTTGTGTAGCAAGTAACAAATAAAATATTAATAATGTCGTGTTAAATATTACTCAGGGCAGGGAAATATTAAATCTATTGAATTTAACTATATAGGTCATCGTTAAACCTTATATTAAAAGTATATAACGAAAATATAGTGAAATAATAATGATAATTATGTTTCAAAAATGTTTTGTGGCGAAAAATTGGTTACCATCCGAGAGAATGTTAATTCCCCATAGAACAAAACTATATTTTTTTGAGTAGTCTACTCGCAGTGGCCCACTTTTCTGAGTACTTTTTTAAAAAGGTATGGATGGAAAAAACTTGGATGTTGCTCAGCGTTTGGCATCGATCGAAACATGTTACAATCAGAAGGGACAAAGTCTGTTAATATATTATTTAGTCACGTTTATTATTTTATATTATGCAACGATTAATTTTTAAGTGTGAGTTAGACGCTATCTCCCATTATTATATTGGTCATTTTGACCTTCCATCATATTTCAAATCGCAATCGTAATTAATTTTCTCAATCATTTTTTGTTAACAGTATTGTACATGTTCACTACATGTTACCAACAGAACTTTATGACTTTTTACGCAACTTTTTTCACATCTTATATAAACCTATCTATTATGAATCCGTTAAAATTACTATTATGATTTTAACATAACGCTAGAAATATACTTTACTCTGTCATTGTAACAAATTTATAAAATATTTATAAATAAAACTTTTTACTGCTCTTTTGTAATATAGAAATAATACATCGAACTCTTAAATATCAACACGTTATATGAGTTTTTTGTATAGCACAATAAAAATCAGGTAGAGCAAAATAATATTGATACACCCAAAAAACATATTGTTTAGTTGTGTCATGCCAAAAATGCTATTTTTATATATAGTGATGCAACTTGCATTTAGCAGACATTAAAATTGGTTCCAGTTGAATAACATTCCAAGTAAAATAATAAAATCTAACAGACTGTATCACGAACGGCTAATATTTGATTGTATTTCCGAATTATAAAACATTTATTGATTATAAGCGAATATGAATATTAATGTATCCTATACCAGAATTGTATGAATTGTTTTTACGTTTTTTATTGTTCGCAGGGTCTGGAATTTTCGTTTCTCCTTCCGGTTTACTGGAAAGGACTGGATCGATTGGTATGAGTTTCGTGATATGGATGGCTTGTGGGTTATTATCCCTTTTAGGTGAGTATATCCTGTCAAAACGCCAAGAATTGTAGACTAATTCAAAATATTTTTGAAATGATGAATATATATTTAATTTAGAGTCTGATGATCAGTTTCATAAAAACAAAAGTCATAATGATTGCCACTGTTTACTTTTGTAAACACCTTGGGTATTGAACATGAATGTATTCGAGTGCTTGTATTATATTTAAGAACTTAGGGGATTTTGGATAATTAATTCAGTTGGATAATTTTCGCAAATTCCTACAATTTGATCCATTCATATCAAATTATAGGAACATTTTGTGGTGTTAGAACTTCGAAAATGTCCGTGTAACCAATAAAAAATTTTGAATTAAAAGATAATTATATCATACTGCCTTATACATGTTTTTCCCATCTTAGGTAATATTTTAGATTTATTCTTAGTATAATTTGCATCAATTTCAATATATGCACTCTAATGGTCTTTCAATTTATAGATCACATCGCCGTGGTACTTTTCTAAAATGCATGCAGTATATCCTTTTTACGGCTATGTTATTTGATGTTTATGAATAGTTTTCGTCTAAGGTATTTTTTGGTGTGCGCCTGAGAATTTAGAGCTGAGTGATTTTGATCTGTCAATGTGTCAATTTGTACGGTAGAGGATCATTTTTATAACATTTTGCATCAATTTAGCCTAAAACGTTACAATAATAATCTGAGTTTATTGTTTAACCAGTTTGGTTTTACCTTTTCGGGGCTGCCAAATTGTCTTTTTCATCTTAAAAAAAAATTGATTTAAGCACTTTCTTGGCCGTTTTTATTAAAAACCATATTGACTTTTGTTTATACCCATGAAATGATATAAAAATTATTTTAATTATTTTTAAAGTTGCACCAGAGTATGCTTTTTTTTTAATGTTAGTAAATGCATCATCAATTATGTACACAGATTGCTGCCTTTATTTTTCTTTAGAAAAATTAATTTAACAGTGAAATTTTGGTTATATTTTTATGAGTGAAAAAATATGGTGCTCTATGAACAACTCTATGAATATGAAAATTATCTAAAAAATATCAGGGTTACTTTTTATATTTTGTGATAAAAATTATTGTTGATATGGCTTGATCTAGAAGCGTTATTTGTATCATTTTTTGCTATGCAAGAAATATTTCGGCTAAAAATTAGGTTATGAATATTTCCAAGCAATTCTTTTTTACAACTATCGACGAATATTGACTCAACAGCAAGGTATCCATCCAACAATCCGCAGTGTCCTGTATTGATGGCTTGCAGAAACCTCATTTATGACGAATTCTTGAATGTATTCATAATCCCTTGCTGGTATAACAAAATGTGAAACACGTAAATGTATTGGCTGAGTATGGCCTATATCGGCATCAATTTGCTGTGTTATTCGTCACATAGACCTGATTTGACGCCTGACAGAACAAACTGTGTTGTTTATAGTGACTTGAAAAATTTGTTTCAGTGAAAACATGTAGTGAATTCTTGAATATTTTCGTCCGAATATTTTTATGACTTTTCTTAACTTTTAACGAGTTGTTGAATATATTTCGACTTTTGGCGATGAAGTCCCATCTTTGACTACAAAGAAATGTTGGTATAACGAATTTACGAACCGTGACCATAGTTCGTTCAGGAGCGAAAGTCGAAAACTCGTTCAAAATCAGTTGTTATACCAGACAGCATTGATGGTGTGCGCGAAGATTGTTATATGACTTATCGGAGATTGGATCATCCTTAAGCATCACTATGACAAAAATTTAGCTGTGAAAAATATTTGTTCATGTTATCTTATCACGTGTCTTGTGTCAATTGGTATAAAGAGATGGCTAAGAAATAAAATTGCGGTATACCAAAAGTTGTATATAACATCTACACAGGTGACAAATCTTGGATCTACACATGAGACCCAAAGCAAAGAACAATCGTACCATTAGAGCAACGTGAAACGGTAAATTGTGAGAAACATGTGTTTATCAGAAGTACTTCGTGAAACGAAAGGGCAACAAAAATAGAAGCTGCAACAAAGGATCATTCATCATCATGACAACGCAAGCTCTCACACATCGGATGAAACATTCATCTACTTGACAGTTTACCATTTGGTACAGCTCCGATTTGGTACCAAACGACACCAATCATGTACAAAAGCGAGTTTGAAATGTTTTAAAAGATGATAATATTGCCAAAAATATTAATGTTTATATCAAATAATTAAACATGAAATGCATTGCTTTACAATACACTAATTAATAAAAAAATTACACATTTTTTTACTTTAACAGGTGCGTTGTCGTATGCTGAATTGGGCACCATGAACACATCATCTGGAGCTGAATATGCTTATTTTATGGATGCATTTGGACCTTCCCCCGCCTTTTTGTTTTCGTGGGCCAGTACTCTGGTTCTGAAGCCGTCTCAAATGGCCATCATATGTTTGAGTTTCGGCAAGTACGCGGTAGAGGCGTTTGTCACCGAATGCGAACCACCAGAAATTGTTGTTAAGATGGTGGCCCTTTTGGCAATGAGTGAGTATATTTATATTTAATCATTAACGCGATGGTTATCGACTATAAATGTCATGTTAAGGTTTGTATTTATAAAACATAGGTCCTAGGTAATTTTCAGTAACATTAATTGATGTAACAAATTAGCAAACCTTGATATCCTAACCCGTTACGAATAAGTTAAATTGCTTTTATCAAGATAAAGATCTTTTCATAGATAATGTGTTATTCCCTCGTTAATCAACAATAAAATGTTTTATATGCAATACAAGAACTTTCTGTTTGTATTTAACAGACATGCAATAGTCTGACTTTTTGTTCAAGTAAATTC
Source organism: Rhynchophorus ferrugineus (assembly GCF_030347505.1). Lineage (NCBI taxonomy): Eukaryota > Metazoa > Arthropoda > Insecta > Coleoptera > Curculionidae > Rhynchophorus > Rhynchophorus ferrugineus. The sequence goes on from NW_027472581.1 coordinate 70,074,733, forward strand.
AAGTTATCTAGATAGAAGGAATTAAATAGTTAGAGCTATAAATATTCTTCATTTTCATTTTAACCTTATGTTAGGAATATACAATTAATTAATGGACGAATAAATTATAAATAAAAGTAACAAACACCAAAACAGATTTCTAATAAAACAGTTTAATTTAGGAGTTAATTAATATGTATAAATATACCATAAATTCTTATATATTATTAAATACTTTATGAGAAATATCCTGAGAAAAAAGTGTTATTTGTGGCTTGAAGATGCAGTATTTAATGCAACTGCTTAAGTTATTATAAGTTGTATTAAGTTGTATTGTTGTTATTATAAGTATTATAAGTTGCAATTGCAACTGATTTTTCTACTACTGCGAATTCTAATTCCGCTCAGACATTACCGTTTTAATTGATATTTGTGACTTTTTGTAATTATCTATGGGCAAGAATGCAAAATCTAATTAGAAACAGTCTTCCTAGTTCCGTCAGGAATGAAGATGGTCATAAAGCCACCATCTGGTAAAACTTCTTCTTCAAAGATTTTGCGGATGCTTGCATTATTTTTGTATTTACTGCACAGATTCAGAGTTCAAAAATTGTATTTATATCTTCATCCCAAATAACAAACTCTTTAACAAGCGAAGCAGCTTGATCTACCGAATGACCTAATCTCCCTGATTGATTTATACTTAGATGGTAGATCTTTTCAAGTGAGGATCGGTGACGCAGCCCTCTCTCGAAAACAGATCTCCGCAGGAGTCCCGCTGTTCAACCTTTATATGGCTGATTCCCAAATCTACAATCATTCCCACACAGCATTTTATGCAGATGACACGCCATACGCGACAGACTTTAAGCTCAACTGAACCAGGCGATAGCGTGGTACAAATTCGGGCGGCTGCAGATAAACCCAAGTAAAACTTAGGCTACTCTGTTCCGCCGCAACAAGGAGTTCCGCGCTTATCGCCTGCAAATCGATAAAGTCAACCCCTGGCTCCAGAAGGTTGGACATACCTTGGACTCCAGTTCGACCGCAGATTCTAATGGTCAGTCCAAATCCAGCACGTTATCTGCAAAGGCAATGGCGTGTATAGTCTACTCTTCCCACTCCTCTGCAGAAAAAGTCCCAAACCCCCATAAAGCGACTCTGTATAAAATTCTAGTCAATTCATACTCTACTCAATGCCCCATGGTTTATGAGGAACGTAAACACTCACCTCGAATCAGGCATTCCGTTTGTGAGGAGTTTCACGAACATGCTCAGTGTAAGGTTCTCCCTAGGCGCCTTAGAACACGATAACAGCTTGATAAAATCCCTACCCATCCACAAACCCCGATAGAAAATCAATTACGATGATCCCAGTCGTAACCCATGGTCTCTGTCACCCGCAAAACAGTTCTCTATCCCGAACCCGAAGCGACATCAGCAAAAGACCATTTGGTTCTAGCTGGTCATTCTGGAATAAGAAAAGAAACTCTTTCGATTTTTGAATTAATGGAAGCAGATGAAGTAAAATATTTTTGAGACATTGCATATTTGCGATATTATAATGACGAACCCTCTTTCTCTCTTTTCGTCATTGAAAAAGATAATAGATTGACGTACTGCAAAATGACTGTAAAAAATCCATGTACAATAACACAATAACAATAAACTAACATATCATAAAGGTAATAAAACGTTGAAAATGAATGGATGGACAAACCACATTATTACATATCGGTATAAAACTATAGATGAAAACAGATGCTATATTTATTTAAAATATCACGAGATATTTCATTGTGAAACATGAAATTTCAAAACAATATAACGTCAAGATTAAATGATATCTTTATAATAGTGGTGTGCTTTATGTGGTTAACTCTATATTTGCATCGAAAATGTCTTTAGTTGTATCATTAACACGTTTTTCATGCTATGCAATATTTCATGTTATTTAGTTGTATATATTATGTATATATTATGTTTTAGTTGTATATTCATTATATATTAATGAACGTAATTTTGCAAAATATTCTGAATTCGCCAGATTGAATTAACAGAATTCGAGCTTTCTTCGAATATGTATTCTGTATTCAATATTCTAAGGTTTATTTAAATTAACATAGAAGTGGTATATCACTATATTAAACAATAATAAAAGACCATATATTTTTAAGATTTTATATATGTAATTTTGATTATTTGGTAGTAACAAAATAATTAAGAAATGCTTTTCTTATACTACTGTGATTAAAAAAACAGTAACACTAGTGGGTTATTTGGTTTTCAAAATAATGTCTTCCGTTTCCAAATAATACGCGCTGGATAAAATGCCATTAAAGCAATATTTTTTCCAGTCTTTGAATGTCTTACTACCATATTTACTCAAAATTTCTATAATATGAAAGCTAATTAATATATTAATGTTAATTTTCGTTTCAGTTGTCATCCTTTATGTGAACTGTTACAGTGTGAATTTGGCAACAAGTGTCCAAAATGTTTTTACTGCAGCGAAATTAGTTGCAGTACTTATTGTGATATTAGGTGGAGTTTATAAGATATTTGACGGTGAGTGACAAATGGACTTTCATCGGCGATCACTTTAATAATAATAAATTTTCAGGTAATACACAGCATTTGAAACAACCCTTCGCAAACACACAATATTCCATCGGGAATATTGCCACGGCCTTTTACACCGGCTTGTGGGCATACGATGGTTGGAACAATCTCAATTATGTTACTGAGGAAATAAAAAATCCATCCAAGTAAGTGACAGTTGGATTTATAGATTATATCCATATTTTGGCGTCATATTATTTCGATGTTATCTTCATATTTTTAAAGTCATATGCAATTTATATGTAAAATTAATAGAAGCCCTAGAAAATATCACCAATTTACTAAAATTTTTATATAAACATATTTTAATAATGCTTAAAGGGTTAGTATTTCAAAGAATATTGTCCGTTAGCTTCAATTTAGTAAAACAATAAACTTAAATTATTATTGTAACCTTCTGAATCGACAGGATATACAAATTTCTAAAAAACAAATATTGTTATTTCACGTAAACAACGCAAATTTTTCAAACGGTTCAACAAGAAAATACGAAAATCAGTGAATTTCCTTGAAATTTTTAATAGATATAACGCTCTCTAACTTTTCGTTGATTTCACGTTTCAAAAAATATATGCGTGAAAATATATCGTGAGTAAGTCTTAAGTGAGATATTCCAACGTGATTTCAACGTATTTTTCAACATGGAACGCTTAAAAGAGAAGTTACACTCGTTGAACTAACTTGAATTCCTTCTTCGCGCTATATGAAGATACCAAGAAAAGAGTTTAGATCTGTAGGTAGTCTATAAAAAAGAAGAACTATGTCGAAACTTTTCAGCATTTTTTATAAAGATGAGAGAAAATAATGGCTTTTTTTTCACAAAAAGAAACTAATTTTTTGTTAAGAACAGTTTACTTGTACTTCCAATAACTTCAACAAATCTAAATTTATTGGTAAAGTAATATTTACTTAAAAATGTTAATGTTAATAGATGGATACAATAATATTAACATATAATATCATAGTTAATGTATAATAAACATTTAATATTATATATATGAGTATAATATAATTTTATAATTTTGTTCATTACTTTTTATATTCATTATTTGCTAGACTATTTCTAGACCGACTAGATTATTTTTATATTACTATTTTTGTCCTACCCCACAGCTGGATGTTGTATGGCCATTTTTTATTGGTTTGAAATCTTATTTGTACTTTTAATATATGTTTCCCTATCATGTCATATATATTTATATATATATATATATATATATATATATATATATATATATATATATATATATATATATATATATTATATATATGTATGTATAAATATATGGTTTGCAACTAATTACCATGTTAACAATGATTATAATATTTATATTTGCCTGCAACTAATATTGTATTACAAAAATTTTTATAATAATTTGAAAGTATTTAATGAATCGACCAGTGAAATATGATACTGGTATTAAATTTATAAAATATTGATTAACAAGCAAGTGGAATACCTGGTTAGAATGCATTTTTTAAATAAAACCACGTTCTAATCAATACCACAGCGCGATTTATATATTATTGACTGTTATTTAATATTTAATTTTTTACAATTTTCCACCACATCTATATTTAGATTTAACATCGATCAGTTTCACTTCCGCATGTAATTCTGCATAAATTCACTCGAAATAACGACGTAAGCTGTAATTTAAACATAGTCAAAATTCGAACGAATGTGTAAATGAAATTTAACAGTTTTAGAATCGTTGAAAACTACGATCTATTGCTATTTAAAGAAAGCATTAATTTAAATTTAAATTTTTAACTGATTCTTATGTAAAAATATATAGTATATAACTTGGTATATTTTAAGATTATTTAATGTAATTATTTAGATAATTAATAATAGATAAGATTTGAAATTTTTATTATATACCTTTCTTGCCAGGGCGGCTGTTTCCTGAACCTATTAATGTTCTATTTTAACCAGTGACCTTTTGTCAACAACGAGACAGAAAGGTTCTTTGGGTACAACTAATTTCTCCATGTCAACGCACTTGATAACGGATAACTCAATGATACAACCCTAACAAATAGTCTATATCAGTTTGAATGTTCATTTAGTCTTTTTAGTCACTTTGATTGTTCAGTTTAAAATACAATATACTTTGGATTATGCTCTGCTTGTCTGTTCCGTGTCCGGATACGCTTCAGTTGTTTTAAATCATCAAGCTTAAAGGTTACACATACTGTATCAATATTAATTTTCGTTATGTTGCATGTCTGGTGGCATCCATATATTTGATATATGAAGCTTAAAATTGAATTAAAATAAATCATCTTGGAGCTTTCTATTACATATTTTATTAAAAAAAGTTTGGATATATATTTCAAACATATAAATATAAAAAATTAAACTGATTCAAAAAAAAAATAAGGAACTAAAAACTCCGCATATGAGCCGAACGATCTAATCATTACACCATACAAACAGTTGCCTGCAATATTTCTACGGCTTCTCATATGATATGATTAGTGCTTAAAAAGCAAACTGATCGGCTTTTGCACTGAACGACTCTTCCGTCACATTACTTCAGCAATAACAGTATACACAAATATCTGATTATTTAAGATAAAAAAATATGCGAAAACTTTGTACGTGCCATTGAAATTTGAGGCTTTCCCTCGGATTCCTCCTGATTTAATTCCAATGAGACCACCTCGGAACTCACCGGCAATCTTTTGAATAAAAAAAGAATTTTGAAAGTCGGTAATTGGCGGAGAAAAAGGCGAACATAGAACCTCCTCATTTTTTGAAGACGATTAAAAAACAATCCGGGTGCAAGGTTTGCCTGAACTTGCAAAGATTCCGCTCTTGCCTCAGTTTTATTTTTAACGAATTTTTTTGGAACTATAACATGTTCTTCTATTGTTATCGGTCAAATGAAATTATGGAGTTTTTGTTGTATATCCACTCAAAAGGTCGATTTGGCTACATATATTTGTGAGGAATTCGTTCACCTTTTATTTCATCTGTGCATTGATTATTTCATTTCTAAAACGATTTCGGAGAGAAACATATAGAATTAGCTTAAGCATAGTATTTCTGAGCTGATTCTCAACATTTGCATCAGTAACTATAGCTCTATCATCAGCGAATATCATATCGCTTAAGAACTTTGTAGAATCACATTTAACACCATATTTTTTGTTCAAAACTTCTGGTATAACTGCATCCTCTACTATGCTGAAAACTATTGGAAACGATCGGCTCAAATTTCAAGTACAGATAATATATTTTATTATATTATAATAAATATAGAAACTCTACGACTGTGAATTAATTCTAGATGATTTACAGTAAATGTCATAATTTCCGCTATAATGCAGTGAATATTTTGCAAGTAATAATTTTTCAGTCTTTTATAATGCTTCCATATGTTATAAAAATATAAACCATAAATAACATATATTTTCTTAGCTCGAATTGAATTGATATCAAATAACGAGCTAAACAAACTTATATAACCACACCAACTTTTTTTACCAATAAATACCAAATTTTGACTACAGCAATCCCTGTAGTGGATTTTACCAACTAACAACTTATCTGTCACTCTAGCTCACCACATTATTAGGCTGAATAGTATTACTTTCAATTAAAAAATAATTAATGTACTCTTGGAAGAATACGACGAACTTTATCTAGATCCTTTCAAGCATAGAACAGTTTATATATTGGTTTCCACCTTTTAAAAGCCATTGTAAATATTGTCCAGTACAATAAAACTTTTGAGTTGAGATTGACGGCGAAAATATAGAGTCAGAAGGAGCAATTTTTAGATTTCTGAAAATATTCAGTTCTGTCTGAATATTACAGAATATTTAAAATTGTTGCTAGTGATATAATAATATAATTATTTACATAATTAGTCGAAACATAGCTTTGCATTTCAAATTATAATATTATATTGCTATATTGCTATTAATGTCTAAAACCTTTAAATCATTTGGATTGAAATATTTGAAAATAAACTGAAGTTGACATTAAAAATACGATATAAAATAGTTACTCATTTTAACCCTTTGATATAATTTGTTATGATTTTTGTAGAAACTTACCAAGAAGCATCATAATAGGAATACCCCTGGTGACGATATGTTACGCTCTGATAAATGTGTCGTATCTGACCGTAATGTCTCCAATGGAAATGATGACCAGCGAGGCAGTGGCAGTAGTGTTCGGCAATCGATTGCTCGGTAAGTGATCAATAAATTATTCCCAATAAAAATATTGGGACTTTCTAGATATTGCTTAGGTAGTTAAGAAAAAACAGTCCCAAAACTGGTTTTATCGTCCAATCGAGGTGAATCGGTGACCGATTGGTTCGTCGACAAGTCGTGGCTGAACGTAAGAAACTTTTTTACTAATTTTCCAAACAACAAAAAATGTTTTATTAATTTCATTAGAGGTTAGTGGAAATATTGTTTTATATTGGCAATCGCCAGAACTAGGGTCCAAGAAGTGTTCAAATATAAACCGTAGCAATTTTAATTTACATTTTTTCCTAAATTGATGTCATAAAGAAGATCATAAAAAGATCAGATTAAGATAAGAAAAACTATTGCGTTTTTTATAAAAATACTAGATCTTTTACTGAGTAATTTTTACCCAAGATTTGTGTTTGACAGCATTGGCCTGGTACTGCCTGTCAATGTTTATTACAATGAACAGACATCTATCTATTTTTGCTCTATCTATATATCTATTTCTCAATCTGTTATTTTTAGCAGCGATACCTAGTGCTGAAAATGAGAAGTATCAATGTGAATAACTACTAAACAACCTAACCTAGCTATAAAATTCCATGGTTTTGGCATTTCTTTACATAAAATAACAGTTTTCAATTTACTATTGTTCAGTTATTCAGTGTATACACACACTATTTGTGGAAAACCCAATATTGCATTAACGGCATTCATTACTTTTTTTCCAATCAATTATCGGGCTTGGTTTCAACGAATTTAAAAGTAGTGAAATTAATTTTTATGACACAGAACCAAAAACGAATCGAAGACAACGAATTGCAAGACTTGTTGGAACGAAAACAATATTAGAGGCAAGTCAAAACTAGGAGGAGAATATACTTCTTCGAACTGATATCGATGGCAATAATTTTTCTTAAAGAAACATTATATTATAGTATTCGAAATAGTTGTATTTGAGCACTTCTTGTCACAAAATAACTTAACAAATTAACAACAAAATAAAATTTAAGAAAAACTATATGAGACTAAGAAGCTATCTCAATTCATGAATACGTAAACACTTAACTGTTAATATAGATGTTAAGAAATGGTTAAAGAAACAACGGCCGTTTGAGTTTGGTATGAACACGTATTACACTTGCTGGTAGGTGGTGAAACTGGTGTTTGTGCCAATGCTGAAACGCCGCTCGAAATTCCGAATTTATGTTAATTTTTTTACAGGTGTGATGGCGTGGTTAATGCCTCTGTCGGTGACCATCTCGACGTTTGGTTCCGCCAATGGCACCTTGTTCGCTGCCGGAAGATTATGCTTCGCTGCTAGCCGGGAAGGTCATTTGCTCGACATTTTGTCCTATGTCCACGTCAGACGTTACACTCCAGGTCCAGGCTTAATATTTCATGTAAGACAAATTTATATTACATGAAACATGAGGTTGAATGAACAAACTCCCATAATGGCATAGGTTATTTTTTTATTCCCGGAATTACAATGCCTTATATGTCATAGTTAATATTATTTACTAAGTTAGTTTGGCTTTAGAGAAAAACATTATGCGATAAGTTATGTAATGCAGTTACTAATATAATTAAAAAACACTGTATATAGTATAGGTAATAAGGCTCATTATGCATGCATGCATTTTAGTGGTTGACAAATTTAAATAGAACATATTCAGTACGTCTTGGCACATCAGGAGCAATGCTCTTCATGAAAGCCTTAAGATAGAAGATTATTTAGAATAGATATCTCAAAATGAACAACTCAGGAAAGATGAAAAGAACTATCTATATATTTTTTATATATAACATATTATTTATAAAAAAGATTATTTAAAAAAAAACATTATTTTAAAGATTTAAAATGAATTAAACAATTTGGGTTAAAAATTTAGTGCATATATGAGTGTTTTGAACAATCTATGAGGACTCTATTCTATTTAGAAAAAAAAATAGTTGATATATCACTATCACTAAGAACTGTTGGTGTATCTTAACCAACCCTATATTATCCTTTTTGCCATGAGATTCTGAGATTTTGAAGTTCAACTCTAATACAAATGTCGTATAAAAAGTTCAATTGACATGTTAGGATGATTCTTATATCAAATTCCACAATGCTTGAAACCCACTCTGCATCGTCATTTTCAAATTACTCAGATGAATATAGATGTCATTTCAAACTACCTAAAATTATCAGAACAGCTAAAGGAGCTTTTATATATTGATATTGATTGATTGAAGAATATCGATTAATTCCGTGCACTCCTTTTAAACTATTCATTCTTTCAATGTCCCATGTCCCAAATTATAGAGTTTAGCACTTGTACACTTTGAGTATTTGTTGGATTAAAGGGAAATTTGGGCAAAAACAATCTGTGTGTATTTATCCTTAGTTATGTAACATTATACCTCATTCTAGCTCAAATAAATCGTAACGGATTGCTTAAAAGAAAATGTTAACACTGCATCTACAGACGACAATTAGCTATTGGGCATATTAAATCTATATATACGTTCTCTCTCAATTGATATACAGTATGGCATTCAGTCATCACATTATAAATGAATTTCAATTATGAACATGAAAGTACGCATGACAATAACATTATTATTATTCCAAACATTTGTTTTAATTAGTTATCCATAGAGATCTATTGAGTTAGCTATTATCCCTCCTTTTTATACAGTAAATTAATAAGTGACACTAAAAGCCCTGTTGTATATAAGCATTGAGGTTGATTTTAAATCAAAGAAAGCCTCACATTCTGGAGGATTTTAAACTGAGTAACCCATCTATCTATATGTTTTTGTTGAACATAATATTTCTCGATTTAGTGTTATCTGAAGTTTTACATCTGAGGTGCACTAGTGACGTAAAAAAAATAAAAGATTTAATCAATGATATCTTGAAATAAAATCATTGAAATCAGTGATTAATTGAATTATTACTTCTATGAATGAAAAATTAATATTTTGTACTATGTCAAGAACGAAGATTATAGAATATTTAATGATGCTTACATATGTTTAGGTATATTGAAATCATTACATTGAGGATTTAAATAAATGTTTGTGCAGATCTATCTTCATCACTAATTAATATATTTTATTTTATAGATAATTATTTTTGATGATAAAAGCATACAATACCGAACAATAATTTATTTAATATTTATATCTATCTTGCAGTCAATTATTGCTGGGGCAATGGTGTTGTACGGTACTATCGACTCGTTGATCGATTTCTTCAGTTTCACTGCGTGGATCTTCTATGGAGGCGCTATGTTGGCTCTCATCGTTATGCGTTATACCAAGCCAAATTATCCTCGACCTTATAAGGTAACCATAGACTATTTTAAAGAGTATCAATAATGCACAAACTAACTGTTAATTCTTGTAACAGCATGTTTTAAAATTTATTAATATTGTTATAGGTACCCTTGGTAATTCCTTGCATAGTACTGCTAATCTCAATTTATCTGATCATTGGTCCAATTATTGACAAGCCAACGATCGAATATTTATATGCAGCCTTGTTTATTTTGGGGGGAATGATATTTTATATCCCATTCGTACACTATAATTATCGTGTACCTTGCATGGGTAAGTTCAAGTCATTCATGCTACTGTATTGTTCTTACTGAACTTGCCATAAACTGATCATTACTTATAAAATTTGCTTTTCAGATGGCGTTACTGTATTCCTACAACTGTTGCTTGAAGTTGCTCCAACCACCAACATGTTTGATTAATTATATCCAAAACTATACATTCTTAAAAGAAGTTGTCTAAACCTTACACATTTTATTTATTTAGATATATCGGACATTCAATTTGTTTTTATATGAATCTACATTTTTATCTTACCAATACAACATTACCAACATGTTTTTTATAAATTATATTAATATTTGTATAAAAGTTACGTTAAATATATTTTACAACAAAAAAAATGAAAAAATAGATTGTAGTTTAGTTTTGACCTTATTACATTTATTTGTTCGTTGTAAACTACATTCCATCAACAACAATCATAGTGTTTTACTACCATTTTTAAAATATAATAATAGTTTTTAACAAAAAAGTCAATGAGAGATAAAAAGTACATAGAAACAGGGAAGATGAAATTATATATAACTCAATATCCTTGTTAAGTATTGTTTCGTTCAATATGGACCTTGTCAATTTGTATATATTCACAATTTTTTGCAAGTACTATACCAGAGATATTTTAATTACTATCGGTATATTAAAAATTGTGAATAGTTATAATGATATAATAGCATAGGTGATATTTGTAAAAAAAACATCTTATAAAACTTCGAGAAAACTAAACGACGTTCATAAATTTACAATGAACAAAAGAGATTTTTATAGTTATTTTTATATTTCATTACCAGTTGTCATAAGAGTTGTTTTATTATTATAATACAACATTTGCTGTTAAAAATCTCATTCTTTATATACAGTTTTGCTGTTTTAAATATTCTGCTCTTTTATGTTTTATATTTTATGTTAATTTTATTAAAATCATATTTTATATGTCTATACAATAAAATATAAAGTTAAATTTAATATCTTGCTAACAGAATCAGCAATCAAAAATAAATAAATTAATTAAACATGAAACTAATAAAAATAAAGACTAAAATCTTGTAATTCACTTTGTCAAATGTGTCTATATTATACTAGAAAAATATACATGCCATTGCGTAGATGCTATTACAAATATGTTAAAATATAGTGCCAAAATGTAGACACCATATGTCTCAAGATCTCCTAAATTATTCTATCGAAAGCAAATCTAGGTTTGATATTACTCTCCATTTTGTTTCTCATCAACATCAACAATCAATCATAAAAAACCTGGACAACAAAAACAATTGATATCTTGTGGCAACACAAATAAATACTTATTATATCTAGGAGTTTTGAGACATTTAAGTAAAAAGTATATTGTAGTTCAACTTTACAATTAAAATGAATAGCCCCGCATAAATCCGATAAGCTAAACCGAGTGTTGCTCTACCAAACAACCTTATCCAAGAGTTGAACTATTTTATACAGGTTATATTATTCTAAACAGAAGAGCAAAACTAAGCTGTCGTTTTAACAAAAAAAACATGTTCACTATTATGTTTTTAAACAGCAAGTGGCACTAAGTAACTATCTTTCTATTACATAGATGAGAATGTATTTTTGAATCCTGATGATGTTATTTTTATAAAAGATTTATTTTTATAAAAATATTCAACTCAACCAACTCCAGAATACCGGTGATGCTACAGTGTATTTGACACGGATGGTTTATTCATAAACACTGCTTGTTTGAATTTTAACGTTTGGTTTTATGGATAGTGCCAATGCAAGACAATTTTTTAAACACATACATATCTCCGTATATGTCATATACAATTTTGTTTATTTGATATTGTTAATTTTTCGAAATAAACCGTTCAAAAAATCTGTGTTTTATTTCTTAAAGGTTTTAATTTAGTAGCTATGACAAAATGGCGAATGAAATTTAAAAATTATAATTTGGAGTTATTTTGTACAGTAAGTCTTTAAAGACGTAGAAAAACAAAAACATTTAAACCTAATCTTACTGTTAAACTTGATGGTTTAGGAATTTCGAATGATTTTAACATAGCGGTTTTATTACTTGCCAGACAAAACAAGAAATGTTTTCAGTGATATATATTGTGACTGGTGATTAAAGTGAATCTACTACGAAAATTAGTCCAGAAGAGTCATCAACATCGACCCTGAAGCAGAATAATCATGACCGTAAAGTCTTGATGTGCATATGGGGGGATTAGTAAGGTGGAGCTGCTAGAACTCATTCGGATGCAGTTACTGCAGAACTCTGCCGATGTCAATTGAACAAAGAAATAACGTATTGTGACGAATTCGTCTTCTTGTACAACAACACTAAGCCACATGTTGCATGTGATTAAAGTGGATCTACTACGAAAATTAGTCCAGAAGAGTCATCCATATTGACCCTGAAGCAGAATAATCATGACCGTAAAGTCTTAATGTGCATATGGGGGGATTAGCAAGGTGGAGCTGCTAGAACTCATTCGGATGCAGTTACTGCAGATCTCTGCCGATGTCAATTGAACAAAGAAATAACGTATTGTTACAAAGACCAGTAATAGAGTCTTCTTGTACAACAACACTAAGCCACATGTTGCAAGAGTTATGAATGATATACTGTTTCAGGTCTAATTGGAAGATCTTCCACATTCAGTGTTCTCACCAGACACAGCGCCTTCTGATTATTCACATTACATTTGTTCAGAACGATGAAGTATGGCTTGGTTATCATTTTAAAACCGTGTGCCAAATAAGTCATAAAAAATAAAACAAATAAGAGAAAAAACTTTTTTGCAAACTTATTATGAAAGGAAGTAATAATTTGGGTCATAATATAAATACTTTTTCCTTATTATTTAATAATTAGATATTTATATTATTAATATCTTAATATTTTTCTGTTTTTAATCAAGAATCAGTAAAACTTTATATCGCCCTTCAATCTGTGTCAATCCTGGAATCATTTGTTGACAATTCCAAAATTCTGGAGTTAGAAATAGTAATATGGATCAAATATTCTATTTCTATGACTATGGACAGCTAGAGTTATTATATCATTTTGTAAAAGATTCGGGGCCCAATTTCTACATCTTGGTTCGGAAAGTGACGAAGATCCGAGTGTTCCTCGAAGGGTTATGGTCTCAAAGTGTAATATTGTGTGTTTCTACGTGTTTTCCTACTTTTGCACAGAGCTCGACAATCTTGGCATCGCAGTCTTATGTCTAATCTAGTTCGTCTTATCGTTTTGTCTTATTTAAAGGAATCACCGAAAATTCTCTTTACAATTATTCGATTAGCATACATAGATTAGACAATGAATGCCTCCCATGCCCTTCTCGACAGTAATTTGGTAACTGCAACATTACTTATGTGTATTGATGGAACACACGGGAAAAATAGAATGAGTTTTACAATTAAATTAATCAAAAGTATTCAGTATCTTCCGTCATTCAGTCAAACGAATTATACGGTGATCCCATCTTTTTTAAAGTTTTTTTAGCATCGCCACAATAGTATTCGTCACTTATATTTAATTATATTGATACATTCAATAGTAAACACTTAATTTATTTCATGCTATGTTCCTCTATGAAAAATGATATGAATGCTAAACTAAGTTAACCTTCAATTTCAACATTTTATATAATATAAATATTTCTGTAAAAAAAAAAGACCAAGCATCGTTATAAATAAGAAACACTATACCTATTACAACATCCCTTCTCATCTGAAAACATCCCAATCAAAATTACCTATGTGTGCTCTTGTATCAGAACAGTACCAACGATCAGAGCCAGATCGGAGAGAAGATCTGTTGTCTACTTTATAATGCTGGGCACAAAATTTCAATGTTTCCTTTCAATTTTTCTTTTTCAAATATTTTCTTTACTTCATGAGCTAATCCGAATTAATTTTGGATAAAGAGAAACGAACATGACAAAGAAAAATTTATTAGCTGTAGTTTTTGTGATATATAACAAAAATAATACAACAAAGTATTTCATTTTAAAGAAAAAGGTGAATATTGATTAGACATACCTAAAACCATTTAATGTGTAATTTTTCTATTTTAATGACAATTATATTGCAGATTGTTGAAAGAACAGTATTTTAAGGTAGAAATCATACATGCGGTAAGAACTAATAAATTGTTTCAATATGGAAAGTCAATATCGGAGAGATTTGGTTGTTTCATTCATTGGCAAACTTGTTTTTCTTTGTTACATAGTCGGCTAATACTTTCGCGATCGTGATTACACCAACAATATATCACGATATCATCTTTCTCACCTCCCTTCACATTTCATACAACCTAAAAACTGATATACTGCTACACATATAAAATATATTTTAATACACTAAATTTCCAGTTATTTTGACTTAACTGAAATCATATATAAATAACCGAAGGATCGATAGACAACCGTGAAAACACCTACTTAAGAGATAAAAATACATATCAGAAATAGTTTTATGTGTAATTGTTATGCTAAAATAAACGATACTAGAGGTTGCGTATGATTAATACTATTATTTTAAAAAATGCAAATATACTTTCTACAATAATATGGCAAAAAACCAGCATAAAATTGTTGAATGTTAACATTATTAATGATAAAATGGTGAATGAACATTTTAATTTTTAAATTTAACTAATAATATAAAATAAACTATATACATCGATAATATCTAGTTTTGATGCAGTATTAATATATACAATAATTTTTCAAAAATTGCTTAAAACCTTAAATGTAACTAACAACTTAAACTATATATATATATACATATATATATATATATATATATATATATATATATATATATATATATATATATATATATATATATATATATATATATAAATATATATATATATATATATATATATATATATATTATTATATATAAATTTATAAATATATATAAATTATTGATATATATATATATATATATATATATATATATATATATATATATATATATATATATATATATATATATCAATAATTTTTAGTTTTGATGCAGTTTTAATATAACGTTATATTATTTTATTTCACAATTTAATGATATTTTTGATGATGAACTTTTAATTTCAAAAAATAATTTTATGACTATCGTTTAGAACTCTGAGGGTAAGTTGTTCGTATGTTATAGAAATTTGAAAATATAATACTTATCAACAATAATTTATAAAAAATGTATGTATAAGTCGTATAAAGCTTACTAAAAAGTTTAATTAAAATAATAAATATAAAGTTTAGTATATGATTTGTGTTGGTAGATTATTTTAAAGAGGCTTAAAACCCTTAACGCCTTTGGAACCTTTACTAATGGTATGGCTATAATCTGTCAACATTTCTTTATGTGTCTGCCATAGATAAGACTCTAAAATTATACAAGAATCAGTCATCACAGTGACATCAATAACCAGGCTGATTAAAATTGGATGTTTTGTAATGGTCTTTAAATTAGTTACTCGGTAGTTGGTATGCTGAATGCTCATGACCATGTTTCCAAGCTTACGTTAAGCAATAGGAGCAGTTTGGGTAAACCCTAATTGGTCGAAAAATATTGAATCAGTTAGAAATTAAAATATAAAAATGTAATTGATACAGTTATATATTATTATATTTATACATCACAAAAATTATATGAATTTACAGTTTCCTTTAAAGATAAGAGGGAAGGTTTAAAAGCAATATCAAAGAAAATAAATTGTGTTTAACAATGATCTTTTTTCAAAAAAAAAAAAATTACAAAAATTTAGGTTTAACTAAATTTTAAATCAATTTAAAATACTGGCCTTGTAAATATAATGCGTACATTTTAGTAGGTTAAGGCAATCTAGTTTAAATAACTATAATATTTTTTAGTAATGTTTTAATTATAGCCGATATTTAATTAGTTATCAAAAATTGGTACTAAAAACACATTATATGTTGTTATGTTTATTAATGTTTAATATAATTAGTTCATAAATAGTAACATTTTCACCTAGTTTTAGTAAATCAAAAACCGTGTGGATTTTCGCCCGATACCTTCGTAAGGCAAATTTTTTAATTAGTCATATGGTACCGAATAGAACAAGTTATCAGAAGTGTAATAATTAGGGGACGTAGAACGCCTCATTTGAACATTTACCTATATTTTTTCGCGCAATTTTGTAACATGTGGACAAATATTGTCAGATTGCAAAACCACTTTGTCGTATTTCTCCAATATAATGATTATTTTTATAAATACTCATGAGTGAAACGCATCTGTTACTATAAATACGGTTTTTTTCCATGATAAGTTTAATCCGTTTTAACTTTTGCATTAAAAAATAAATTAAAGTATTCTAAAAATGTTATATTGGTCGTCTATTCGTCATCAATAAATCTAAGAATTCCACGTAATTTAACATTTCAGCTTTCATAATGTTAAAGTATCGTATTTCTTATTTAGTTAAAAGAAGGCTTCTGTGTTAAGTACAATAATAAAATGTCACTAGTTTCTAGGGACTTTGAGTTATGTAGTTGTTAGACATTGTTTATAGAGTCTATTCATTCCTTTATAGAGTCTACTAAAGTTCAGATAGGTGTATTAAGTCAATAAAGCTATTTGTTAAATCAGAATCTTCAGTATATTCTTCCCAGAATATCAATTAATAACGTAAAATCTCATCAACTTATGTGCCTAGTTTCTTGTCCAAAGAGAAAATAGATATATTTCCTTTGAGGTTATTAGTTTTGAGATTAAATAGAGAAATGGATTTGATTAAACATATTGAAGTACTAAACAGTGAAGCGGAATGGCCGATGTGGAAGGGGAAAACTCGAGATTTGCTGAATTACCACGGAGGGAGTTTTAGATGCAATTGATGGCAAGTTGGTGAAACCGGGCGCGTTAGCGGCAGAGGCTGATGACAAGATGGTGAGGAATTACTAAGTGTAATCGGATTTGTATAGAAAATCTAACAGTTATACCAAGTCTATGATTACAAGTTCGGTAACAGATGCTGTATATCAACATATTACGTACAAAGAGACGGCTTATGAAGTGTGGGAGATATTAAAGCAAAATTTCGAAGTATCGTGGAAGGATTAGTTATTTCAAATATGTACGGACTTTTTTGCGTTTGGATGGATGCAAGGAGAAGATGTCGCAACATACATTGCGAAATTGACACGTTTGTAGAATGAATTAAATAATGGACTTAAAGCCAAAAATAAAAACGAATTATCTCATTTAATGTTAGTATGTAAAGTTTTGCATATTTTACGAGCAAATTTTCAAACTATCAAATCAAGTTGGATTGGAAGAGCTAAAAGAACTTTACATGTTTGAAATACATTTTACAAAAGTCAATGATGTAAAAGTTGAACAAGTTTTAAGTAAATTAAAGTAAAACAACTGGAAATAAATTTAAGAGCAAAAGTACTTGTGACTATTACAAAAAACCAGGCCATTGGTATAGAGAATGTCAAAGTGGATTGCTGGTGGTCTACCGCTACTAAGAATGAAAAGAAAAAGGCAGTGGAGATAGATACAGTACTATTAACGACATGCGGTGAGATTTCTGCAGAAGTAGATGAAAACAGTTGATGGATTAATAATGGGGTTATGAAACATGTGACAAACGAAGCATTCAATCACAATACGTTAAAAGTACCAGAAAAGTATATTTAAATGTATATGGAAAAGGAACAATTCGGTTCTCATCAACAGTTAAAGACAGATGTGAAGAAATAACATTGAAGGATGTCTGGTATGTACCGAGTATTTCCAAAAATTTGTTTTCTGTTCTAGCTGATCATGGCCGAAATAAAAATAGTAAGTTTGACTCAACGCCTATGTCCTGTTCTATAAAGATTCATGGTCAATTGAAATTATTTGGTTTTCGTGCAATAAATGGTACTCTGTACAAAGTAGCCATTAAACCATTAGTACCTGAACATTGAGTTGATATATGTTATGTTGTCGATGTCAAATGTGATCTGTTACAGTTGTATCATGAGAGATGGGGTCATCAAGATAAACGTCACGTGAAATGAAAACTCAAGAAGGATTTTTGTATTAATATCAATAAAGCAGGAATCTGAGAACCATGTACATATAGAAAGGCACATCGTTTACCATTTGGTACAAGAGAGATGTCAAAATCTCCAGGTAAACTAATGTCAACAGATGTGTGTGGACCTTTTGATGAATCATTAGGAAAGAAGCGTTATTTTCTTTTGTTTAAAGATAGTTATGCAAAATTTAGGTATGGTCATTTTATTGCACAAAACTGAGAGGTAATTGAAGCACTGAAAGACTTTCTAAGGTACACAGACATTAAAAGAGATGTTGAGTGATAATGGCAAGGAGTTTGACAATGAAGAGGTTAGATCTATCTTACGCAAAAACGGAATTACACAAAAGTTGACGGTACCCTGAGCAGAATGGAATTTGTGAGCGATAGAACAATAGAACAATAGGGCAATAGAACTCTAGTTGAAATGGCGAGGACCTTGAAATATTCAGATCCAAAAGTGACCTATCCAGCAGAATTATGGGCTGAGTTAGTTAACACCGCGGTATATATTCTGAACAGAACGGGAAAATCACTTGTAGATGGTGCTAGTCCTTACGAATTGCGGAATTGAAAGAAGTCGCAAACCAAACATCTAAGGATAATTCGTTCAACATGTTATGCCCATATCTCTAGTTAAAGCGAAGAAAAATGGATAGAAAAGCCGTAAAAGGACGCCTCATAGGATATGATGATGATGAACGGTTTAGAATTTAGATTGAAAAGGATTGAAGCGTCATTTTGTCTAGATATGTACAATTTGAAGAGAAACCTGGACGCTGTAATGAACATGTTAAACTACCACTTCAATAAGTGAAACCGGAAGAGGAAACTATTCATGAAGGATTACAAGATTGTGAGACAAACAGCGACGAAGAAAGCACCATTGAAGACAGTTAAGAGGAAGACTTTGGTGAAGATACTTTAGAGCTTCAAGAAGAGAGACTAAGTGCCCGACTAACAAGAGATTGTTCAACTTGGAAAAAGCCTCAGACTTTGAATGATTATATTTTAACAACAGAAAGTTTAGTCAACAGAAATGAACTTCCTGAGACTTACGCGGATGCAAACAAGCATAAAGATTGTGTTGAGTGGAATAGTGCAAAGCAGTGTCAACTCCAATGTTGAAGTTTAGAGAAACTTTACAGTATAGAAGATAATGTAAAGCAAACGTTTCCATACAGAGAACCCGGAGCATTAATGTATCTAATGCTTGGGACTAGAACAGATCGGGCCTACAGTCAGGGACAACTAACTACGGAATCAAGTACAGGTCAAATCCAGGAAGAGCTTGGAGTGATACAGTGATGCTGATTTCGAAGGTTGCATAAAAACAGGTCGGTCAACATCCGGAGTTGTCATAAAGTATTCTGGAGTGGCAATTTCATAGTTAAGTCAAAGATAAGTTACGGTGGCAACGTCAACTAATAAAGCTGGGCTGGTAGCTGCAAATGAAGCTGTTAAGGAGATTGTTTGATTAAATAGATTGTTTCGCAGGATCGCAAGGCTTCAGGATGTTCCAATCCTAAAAATCGATAATTCAACAGCAATAAGGTTGGCACAAAATCCTGAATTTCATCGCAGAACTAAACGTATATCAAAAAAACTCCTTTTCACCCGAGAAAAACTTGCAGAAGGAAGACTCGGAATACAACATGTCTCGACGGAGCAGCAGGTGGCAGACATCATGACCAAATCACTTCAGAGGACTCGCTTGCGGGTTTTATGTGGTGAATTGAGGTTGCTGTAGGATTAAATTTTATTCCTTTGTTTGATTATTGTACATAACAAGGGAAAGTGTTAAAGTATAGTATTTCCTCTTTGGTTAAAAGAAGGTTTCTGTGTTAAGTACAATAATGAAATGTAAATAGGGATTTTCTAGGGACTTTGAGTTATTTAGTTATTAGACATATAAATAAGTGTTAGTTAAGAGAAAGACCATATTGTTGTTGTATATAGATCATTCATTTTTCGTTTATAGAGTTCTACGTTCTCGTTCTTCTAAAGTTTAGATAGGTGTATTAAATCAATAAAGCTGTTAGTTAAAGTAATTTCAGAATATCAATTAATAACCTAAAATCTCAACACATAATATGAAACGTGTATAATTCGCATTTCCCAAATTATTTTATGCCTCCTTTCATTATTATGAATGAAGCAAAGATACGGGTGTGACGTACTCTTCAGTTTCAGAACTAATTCATGTTCAGAAATCGGGCAAAAAAGCTTTACCTTATTTTTTTGAGATAAGGAATCTTATTCGTGGAATTACTCGAAGCTATATGGTATGGTACGTAATATGGTAACTTTTTCTTCGAAAAAGGTTCGGTTTACAAAAGAAAAAATAATTTTCCATCGACCTATTTTCCAAACCTATATGTATATATACATATATAGGTTTCATACAAAAGTGGTCATGCCATACATCACGTCGACGCGATGTATAGTGATCCAAATATTTAATGATAATATATTGCGTTTATATTTTTTATTTAATTAGAATAATAAATAAACAAATTCGGATAACTTTTTGCATGAGTTCAAGGAGGTCGAGACATCTTAATTACTCGAATTATTCAGCTGGCAAAGTTCCATAGTGTATTTTTAATAGCTCGCTCAAAAATGAAAATATATGTTGTTTTTAAGATTTGTCCGTGTGTGTGAAGGGAAAAACGCCATCAGTTATTTAGTAAATATATGGATTGAGGAAAAATAATTTTGGTAATACCGTCACTGTTGAGATTTCTAGGCGAAAAACTAATCCGAGTGATGTTCACAAGACCAATGAACAATTCCTTTCCATAATCCAACCAAGACACTTAGCACCACCACCCATGGGGTCAATGCGAGCTGTGCGTTTTCCGAGTATCGACCACGATCTTTTTGCATTAAGTAATTCAGTTTCTATCGTCTGTAATTATTCACATCAAACATTGCTTAATTTTGTTTTGCTTCAGTAGTAATTAACAAGTGCCAATATGAAACCCAACTGTCAAGCTTATTTTGGTGTCCACTCTTATTTAAATGACTCAAATCTGTTTTATTGCCTATGTACAATTCCGTGAAAATGTCGTAAGATGAGATATGTCGACCTATCTCGACATAGCTAAAATTTTCACCAACTTTTACAACAATTGAAATGACTGGCGAGGTACATCTTTAACATCAATATTTCCGGAACTGAAAAACGAAACCAATTCAACCATAAACACCGCACAATTTTCATAATGAGTTTGTCCTGTATTTCCCCTTTTCCAAAGTTAAAAATAAAATATGACAAAAATATCCTTTGGAATCTCCATTTTCGAAGCATAATAGCTTTGTTGAGCAAATGAATATATCTAGAACGCTAGAAGTATTAGTAGAGATATGCTATATAAGGAAAAACCTATTTTTTTCGCCAAATTTATATTTTGCACTGATATTTCAACTAATACTATAATTTTGTTCATCATTCGAATAAAAAAGTTTTGGTTTACCTGATATATATGGATCGATTATTTAGATATATTAAATATATTCCAGTTATATATTAATTTATTTCAACATTCATATAGATTAGTTTTTATTAATTTATTTACTAATGCAACATAATTTTATAATATATAAAGGGTGTTTTTTTGGAAATACAAAATTATATTAAATTAAGAATACTGTTTTCGATCAATTTTGAAAATTTTAATGCTACTTTGAAAGCTACCAGGTTTAGTTCAGTTATGGTTTTCCACCTCATAATAGACACACTGGTGCCCGCATAACACTTGCAAATTTTGAAGATTTTTGCAGACTTATCGCCCACTAAATTCATTTGGTTGATACAATCAGAACAATTAATTTATTTAACGACGTTTCGTGTCATGTTTAATTTAATTGACAGAGACGTAGTAGAGAGCCTAGAGAAGTTAAGAGTGCTTGAGAGCGCAGCCCTGAGGAATACCTGAATCCATTCATGATGATGCACAACTGCATTTGCGTCCATTCACTTTATTTTTGGAAAGTTTTACGAAGCGATAATGGTTTGCAAGTTTTTTACAAAATTCAACTCATCGGAGAATCTATCCGAAACAAGATTGTTCTTGATTCTGATGTTTAAATTGTTTCGTTCATAATTGAATCACTCGGATGTGGAGAACCAGGATTATTAAAATACTGTCCAACAAGTAATAAAGAACGTACCACAATTGATTTATTTTTTAAAAATTCATATAGAGAAAAAACCTAATACCAACACACCAGTTTGTGTTTATTAACAAGCATTCAACAATTGACCAGGTCCACAGAATAATAGATGTTATTGAAAAAGCTTACGCAATTAAAAAAAATAGCTCAGCTATATTCTTAGATGTAGCACAAGCCTTCGATAGGGTTTGGCATGAAGGCCTTATTCATAAACTACAGAAAATGTACGATGGCTACATTTGCTGATGATACTGCGGTTATAGCTGTCGGAGACAATAGTGAAGAAGCCTCACGAACATTACAACAGGCAAGTGACAATATAAATAATTGGACACAAGCTTGGAAAATAAAAATTAACGAAAGTAAATTTATGCATGTGCAGCAGTTCACTTACAATCAGACCGTACAAGCACCAATAACATCATATAATACTATCATTCTATATAGCAACAACGCTAAATATCTCGGAATGAATCTTGATAGCAAACTTCGCTGGAAGGAACATATAATGGAATTGAAATATAGGAAAATGTACTGGATAATTGGAAGAAAATCAGAATTATCAGTACATAATAAATTACTACTATATAAGCAAATACTGAAACCGATATGGACATACTGAGTTCAATTATGAGGATGTTCTTCATCGATGAAACATAAACAAAATACAATTTTTTCAGAACAAAGTCCTGAGAAGTATTATAGACGCACTCAAATACTATATCACTGATTACCTACATCGAGACCTTCAGATACCCACAGTCAGTCAAGAAATTAAGAGAATTGCAAGGGGGCATGAGGAAAGACTCCAATCTCATGAGAATATTGACATATTGCACCTTTGGATACCACCAGAACAGGGCACAGACTCAAAATAATCAAACCACCTGATCTTGTATAGTGTTGTGTAATGAGGTGCACATAATAAAAAAAATACAGCAGTGACATGTATAAACATTATTTCACTAGAGACTGAGATAGGGTCTATGTGCCTTCCTAGTTATATACCTAGATTTAAGTTATCACAAAGACAAATTGTAGGTTAGTCGGAAACGACTAGTAACAATGTAATAATTAAATCATAATAAAAAAATTAAATGTCTGGTGAATGCATAAGTTCATGTTTTAGGCTGAACACGATTGAAAGTCAATAATGTTGCAAAATGTTATTAAAAATTGGAGCTCCAGACTCAGCCATATGCCAGAAATTATATTCATATAGAAACAGCAAAATGTTAGCTATCTAATAATATCAGTTTCATGACAATTGTTATAATTTATTTGCATTTTATTCCGTTTTTAAGGTTCACTATTTCTGAGAAAAACGCCCTTTACTGTGGTTAATTGGCGGAATACGTAATTGTTTTTGGACTATATCGGTCTTATCGGCAAATCGATAATCTCAACAACTATATTAAAAGTATAGAAGTTAAACCAAGCTAATGGCTATTAATGAAATAATGACGCTGAATACAAAAACAATTAAATAAATAAGTAATTGTTGAAATGTGATATGTCAGATATATTTGGGAGTATTATTAGAATCAATATACGCACATTATATTTACAATATTTTTCAAACTAAAAATATCGCCGATATATTGCCAATGATATTGCATGCTGATAAAGATGCACACGCTGTACTGTAATAAAATATAAAAATTATACTGCAATATAATTATTATTGAAATCAGAAGTTAATATAATGATAGCATTGTAAAGCTTAATGATGATCTACACTGTTAAACCTTTCGTTTTTAAAAATAAAAGTCGAACAAGAAAAAATAATTTATCCATATTTTCTATGAAAGACTTGCGGTACCTTATAAAAATTCTGCTCCTTAGCCCAGCTGTTCAGTTTAGTTTTAGAGGTTTATATATGGCGAGTTTGAAGACGAAGAAGCTCCATAGTTTCATAGCCTGCATGACTTGTGTAAGATCCGAAATTAAGAAAAGATTGATTGCTATGCGATTTGACATAAAAGGTATTTCGGCGCCTACTACTACTACTATGGTTTGGTTGGTATTCATTTGAAATCAACATTATATTATTGATACTGTGTATCGTCGGTATGGCAGAAACTTATAATAGATCTAGTCTTGAAAAATACAGCTATTCAGGACTTTAATCATCAGGGAAAGGCTCATGTATTTGTTTTTTTTTTTTGAGCCGCAAACTTGAAAGTTTGGATTTGGACGATATTACATTATTTTTTTTAAAAAGATGGCTAATATTTAATTCATTCCCGTATACATTTTCCTTTAGACATTTTGTACAAGTAAGACTACAGACAACTCCCGAAGACAACTTACTTAAGTTGATAGGTCATCTTAATAGCCATCCTAACTGTCTATCGTATTTTGAGAATACCAAAATTAATTTCAAGTGCAAGTGTTGATCTACTGTAAATGCGAGTGTTCATGGAATTATAAACCAAAGGATAATAAAGTAGCACCAATAGTCAAAGTAAGACAAGCTGATAAGCATTGATTCTTTTATGATAAATTAAATAGTTAAATAACCTCATACAATTTTCTAATAATATCTCACATTTTGAATGGACGATTAGATTTCAAAAAAACATAGATTAAATGGATCTGAAAAATAGGATATTTATAGTGCGTGAGGTCATACCGTTCTAATATAGTACAACAATTTTATATTAGAAATGTTGACAGAGAAATGAACAGTATTTACAAACACCGGCTGCATTGATGATAATGAGGCTGAACAATGCGGCTACTAAGATACATGACTAGAAAACATTTTTACACACGGTTAGGAGAATTATGTAACTTTATCATCGTTAATAATAATATGGTTGTTAAACAAATTACGCTTAAATTGCCCCCTAAATTATATCTTAATTGTTGATAGTTAGTAAAAATGTATTAGCGCCAGTAATCATTTTAATCATAAAAATATTAGATAATAATTTTATACAAAAACCAAAGCAAATAAAAGCTTGGATTGGGAATAGTGCTGGTGTGGTCTATAAATTTTGAATTATAATAGAATATAACAAATAAATCATGGTTGATAACAGCAACTGTATTATTTGTCAGTAACTTAAGTAACTAAAGTAAAATATGTAACAAATACATATTAATACGAAAGATAACTTTTATTTTTGAGAAAATATAGAAACTGTGAATGAATGTTAAACGGTTTTCATTTGATTAATATTTCGGGAGTATCGAATACCTCTGTAATTTTATTAGTGCCAATATTATGTTATTAGTCTATTTATTTATTATACTATTTATTATGCATTTTACTGAATTCAAAGTAAACTTTATGCTGAAACATCAGCTCTCGATAAAAGTTAAGGCAGAACGAAGGAACAAGAAAAAATGTATTAAGGTAGCAAAACAGCTGAACCACGACGAACAAAAGCAGAGACTTCAAAAATATTTGAAACAGCTAGCATCAACTAAGGCATTAGAATAATACCTATTGAAAGCAATAAGGAAGTTCAAAAAACACCAACAAAATAGTTACAAATAGCACCATTAAAAATAATGGGCGGCCAATAATTGGGTTAGGGACAGTTAAATAGACTGAAATTTTCAACTACAAATTCAATTTTCTCTAATCATTTAAAAAATGTATTTAAAACCTTCCCGTCTGAGGTATTTACGAATCAAGAAACTAAAATTACTGATTCCGTAAATATTCCAATTCAAATGGATTTTCCTCACGAAAAATCCTATCAAGGAAGTTACGAAAGAATTAATTCCCTAGCAGTTTGAATGTGGCTAAAATCATTATGAATCAAACTGGGAAGAAAATCAGAAGAGATCATTTCCTACCGATGTATAAATTATTCGATTGTAATCTTAAAATTTTTGTCCTAATGTCTCCTAATAAGCATATCTGGATATATCTCAGGCTTTTGATAAAATGTGGCACATAGGCACACGGGACAGGTTAAATTAAAGAAGCTCCTTTCTCATCCGAACTTTCAACTACTTAATCCCTATAGATACACACTCTTACAGATGACAGTTGATAAAATAAGATAATGAACACTCTGAACTATATCAAATATTTTCGTCAGTGCCACAAGTTTGTGTACTGGATTTCAGTATTTTATCTCCTGTATAATACTCACCTACCGACCACAAAAATCACTACTATGGCAGTAAATGCAGATGACACGGCAATATTAGCATCTTACGGGGACCTTACAGACTTTAACAAAATTCAACTATGTCTGAAAACTTGGCATATTAAAGTCAATGAAACACAATCTACCCATACAGCTCTTACCCTGTGTAAAACATACCCACCAACGAATATTAATATTACCAACTACCCTAGATGGAGGATACTAAATAACAGATCAATTGAAAAGTCTCCGGCCTGACACATAGATGACGCTACTAGAATTAAATCCATATGTTTTTTAGTTAACCCTAACCCTAAAAAGATGCGTGTAAAAATTTGACAACTGTCGGATCATTAGTTTGTGAATTATAGCATTTTGAATAAAATAACTATTGCTATTGTGAAAAAAATGGATAAAATGGAATATCGCATGTTGATAAAATATTGCTTTTTGAAGGGAAAAAATCCAGTTGAAGCAAAAACATGGCTTGATGCCGAGTTTTCGGACACTACCCCAGGAAAATCAATCATCAAGGATTGGTATGCTAAGTTTAGACGTGGTGAAATGAGCACCGAAGACGGTGAACGCAGTGGACATCCAAAAGAGGTTGTTACCGACGAAATCATTAAAAAAATCCACAAAATGATTTTGAGTGACCGTAAATTGAAATTGAATGAAATAGCAGACACTCTAAAGATATCAATTGAACGTCCAAATTGTGAGAAAACGCAACAGTCGACTGGCAAGGTTATGGGGTCTGTATATTGGGATGCGCACGGAATAATTTTCATTGACTACCTTGAAAAAGGAAGGACCATCAACAGCGACTATTACATAGTTTTACTGAACCGTTTGAAAGACGAAATCGCCGAAACACGGGTGCTTTTGAAGAAAAATAAAGTGCTGCTTCAACAAGGCAATGCACCGTGTCACAAGTCAGTAAAAACGATGGCAAAAGTCCATGAATTGGGCTTCGAATTACTCTCTCATATTCTTTTCTTAGATCTGAAAAGAATGTTCGCTGGGAAGAAATTTTCGTTGAATCACCGAAACTGAGACATGTTTTGAAGCAAAGGACAAATCGTACTACAAAAATGGTATTGAAAAGTTGGAGGGTCGCTATAATCAGTGTATCACCCTTGGAGGAAATTATGTTGAATAAAAAAAACTAATTTTGCAAAAAAATGTGTTTTATTATGGTAGGCCGGGGAGTTTTCAATTGTCCTGTTATCGTGACTATCAAGTTTATTTTGTAAAAACAACTTGGATTACTTATCAAATATATTGGCTTGGAGGACGCACATTGAAGATATTGCTGTACAAATTAATACTTAGACGTACTTGCTCCTACCTCCAACTATGGGGTACTTCTAGCAAATCTAATCTAGGTATCATTCAAGGATTCCAGAACAAAGTGTTGCGTACTATAAGTAATGTACTACTTCTCTAGTAATAGTTAAGTAATAGTGCATCTCAATGGCCGCTAAATGTGCGTGATAGCAGTGCGTATACTAAAATATTTACTATCATATGATCTTATTAATGGATATAAAATTAGAAGAGGTATGGGACTTAGAAAAATCCGAAATTATTTTTTCCACTGCCTTATATATCATAATATTTACATTTTTTTCTAAATATAAATATATTTGTTGTTTAAATAGAGCCAAATACCTAATTGTGACCTTAAAGATTAAAAACAAATCAGAAAATGAATTGCAAAACTGGTAGAAATTCCAATCTGTTTATACAAAATATACCATTGTTACCACGTTATCGCGTTAAACACCACAAAAAATACGTAAGGCCTTCATCATCATTAAGAGCGTTAAGCTTAATGTAAATGTATTACAATTTAGATGTGAAATAAAAGCATCCCAACATCAAGAGAGAACTCAAAATATGAATATGAACCAGAAATTCTGTAGACAAAACAATTTTTAATAGAATTAGTAATGAGACAAGTGTAACTATTAAAGAATATAAACAGATTTGCTTGGAAATGTGAGTGAATTAAGCCCGGAATCAGAAAAAGATTGGAATGAAGTCAACGCAACGACGGAAAAGCTGAATTATTCGCACAATATTTGGCCAATGTATTCGAATCTAATGATATAGAATCTACAATGGATACAATTCCTGTTTATTTACAATTTTATAACCCGATGTAGCTGTAAATATGATTTCTCCAATAATACAGAAAAAATACAAGAAGTAGTCAACAAGATCTAACAAATAGACTATAGACTGGAAAATACAACTTAATAGTTCAAAATCTGTCCATATTAATTTTATCTTGCGGCGAAATGATGGAAACCTAATTAAATCACTTGGTGGATACCTGATTCATCAAGCCGCATCATTTAAATACCTAGGTGCCCATCTTGATGGTAGATACACAACAGATGTGATTCAAAATCAAGAAACTCTGGTTAGTCGAACTCTTTCTTAACGATACTATACATACTCTCAACTTGACTTAAAATCTAAGAGATTGATCATTGTGATCAGTCAGTCAAAATCCAATCTGTATATATCGGGTATAAATATGCTATTTCTACGATTAGAAAAATCAATGCTACGTAACCAACGAAAAGCTGCACTATGACCTCGAAATAATATGGATCTGCGAAGCTATATAAGTAGTTTAATTTTCTTTGAATGTGGGAAATGCATAGTAATATATTTATCCCGTATTCACCTTGCTTCTGTATGGGTGCAAGTGCAACAGAACAATACTAACCAATTAATTTGTAAATTAAGATTATACTAACCATATCTAATATATGATGTAATTAGTTTAAAAAATAAAAGCAAAAAATGATAGGTGCTAAAAAAATTTTAGTGTTGATATTAGACCAAAATAAATCATCATCAACCGAATTTACTTGAAAAATTGGCAGAACAAGTTGGATCTTGCAGGCCTATTTCGCTGCTACCTGCGATATCAAAATTATTTGAGAAATTGCTGTTAAAACGTATTAAACCATTTATAGAAATACCAGATTTCCAGTTTGGATTTCGAAATCACCACTCAACAATCGACCAAGTGCACAGAGCAACAGCGGTTGTTGAAATGGCATTTGAAGAGAAGAAATAGTACCCTGCAATATTCCTGGAAAAAACTATAGGTGCTAAAAAATTGTTAGTGTTGATATTACACCAAAATAAATCATCAACCGAATTTACCTGACAAATTGGCAGAACAAGTTGGATCTTACAGGCCTATTTCGCTGCTACCTGCGATATCAAAATTATTTGAGAAATTGCTGTTAAAACGTATTAAACCATTTATAGAAATACCAGATTTCCAGTTTGGAATCGACCAAGTCGACGGAGTAACGGCGGCTGTTGAAATGGCATTTGAAGAGAAGAAATAGTACCCTGCAATATTCCTGGAAAAAACTATAGGTGCTAAAAAATTGTTAGTGTTGATATTACACCAAAATAAATCATCAACCGAATTTACCTGACAAATTGGCAGAACAAGTTGGATTTTACAGGCCTATTTCGCTGCTACCTGCGATATCAAAATTATTTTAGAAAATGCTGTTAAAACATAATAAACCATTTATAGAAATACCAGATTTCCAGTTTGGTTTTCGAAATCACCACTCAATAATCGACCAAGTGCACAGAGTAACAGCGGTTGTTGAAATGACATTTGAAGAGAAGAAATACTACCCTGAAATATTCCTGGACGTCTCACAAGCTTTTGACCGGGTATAGCATTTGGGATTAATCTACAAAATGAGCAAATTGCTACCACCGAATAACTGTCGATTGCTGGAATCATATCTTTTGGAAAGAAAATTTAGTCTCGCATGAAGCATGGGACATTCTCAATACTTAAACCTATTTTGGCTGTAGGGCAGCGTGTATCCATAGGGCAGTGTCTTGGGGCCACTTGGCTTGTCTAAGCGTGTTGAAAAGAATATAAACAGAATTTCTTCGAAATGTTAGTGAATTAAGCCCGGAAGCAGACCAAGACTACTTGCTATGGAAAGCAATTCGAAGATTCGAAGAAAAAATCATTAAAAATGATACAAATGAATGGGGTCAACGCAACGATGGAAAAGCTGAATTATTCGCACAACATTTGGCGAACATATTTGAACCGAATTATATATAATCTACAATGGATACAATTCATGTTTATCAACCCGATGTAGCTGTAAAAGGTATCATGGTTATCACAGTAAAAGATGTATCTAATCAACAAGATCTACAAATGGATTAGAGATTGGAAAATACAGGTTAATAGCTCCAAATATATCCGTCTTAATTTTGCGTTAGGGCGTAATGACTATAACCTAATTATATTATATTACTAATTATTTAATTAGCCTACTAATTTACTAATTTTAATTACTAATTATCCTAATTATATCACTTGATAGATGCCCGATTCATCAAGTAGAATCAGCTAAATAACTCGGAATACATCTCGATAGGGATTAAATTGGAAACATCATGTTAGACAAAAAGCAGAGCAGATTAAGCTCCAAGTCAAACAACTATACTGGTTAGTTGGAAGATACTCTCAACTTGGCCTAAAATCAAAGAGATAGGTTTATCATTCAATCATAAAGCCAATTTGGACCTATAGGGTAATCCTGTCTACTAATCCAACGCACCCAAAACAAAGTTCTACGATTAATTGCCAATGCTTATCGCTACGTAATCAACGAAGAGCTGCACGGTGACCTAGATATCAAATGGATATACGAAGTGATTTAAGATTTCGCCTTCGCCTTAAAACATGAATTAAGGTTGAAAAATCATAGCAACGTTGAAGTAATCCAGCTACTAGACGACACGCAGGAAATCAGAAGATTGAAGCTAACCAAACAACACGAACTTATATAGTGTATAAGTGTATTTTTAACTTTAGTTCTTAAGTAGTTTAGTTTAATTTTAATTTGGGAATGATGTATTAATCATGTACTCGTCTTGCTTGTGTTTTAATACAACAACAGAAAGTACAAAAGAAAGATGGTAATAAATTATTAATTAATAATTTGTAAATTAAGATTGATTTAAGCATATCTAATATAACATGTAATTTTTAAAAAATCAATTATCTTATATTTTTTAGACGTAAATGGCACTCACATGCCACACGTTATAATAAAATAAAAATGTAGTCCACAAGAGTTATGAAAAAAAATGTTTGCTTTCACTTACAAGTCATGCAAACTATATCAATAGATAGTGAACAGATACGGCTTTTTCTCCCCGATCTTTCGCCGGCTTATCCGTAAACGCGCATGCTTACTAGTCAGAGCGCCAAAGCAACAATCACAGAAAGTAAAAGATTCAATTCTAGTTGATTTGCAAACGTGTTTTTGAGAGCAACCATATTATTTTAGTTTTGCGGTAAACACAAATTGATGCCTTTTCGATTCGCACGTGTGATGTTAAAGCCGATTTATTAAACTTAAATTATTTGTTCCTATTTTATTGTTTATTTTCTATCGACGATTGTAAATTGCTTTAAAATGGATGGGGCTCACGATTTGGACACCTTGATGGGGTATTTGGGTGAGTTTTTATTTTCTATAAAACTAAACATATTGTTCAATAATTTCGTTATATTTTAACAAATGCTAGATTGTATGTTATTGAAACACAAGCCGCCTACGATGCGTCGATGAAATGTTCCTCTGATATTACACATTTTTGTTGTAACCAAAACTTTTGCTTTTCACGTGCTTTTACGAGTTGAACTAAAATAAAATAAAAAGTAGACGTGTAGTCTATAAATACCCTTTAAATCTATTATTAAAATCAATAATAGTGGGCTTCTTTCGGCTGTAGTTTTAAAACATACATATATGAGCATATCTGTTTATAAACAACAGTACCAGATGTACCGTATGTTTCAAGTTACCACGACTAACATAGGCGACCGCTGGTAAATAGTAAATATTTAATATTCCTATTGTAGTGTGGTTGTTTCATTATAAAAAAATTCCAGATACTCAAACACGTTTGCGTTGATTTATTTTTTAACTGTTGCTTGTCTATTTAATTAATTTAGTATATATTTGTAATTAATTATTATAATGTATTGTAGCTTCTCAAAACTATAAAATATTTAAGAAACAAATCCAGCTTTATTATGATTTTTTTCTGTTATAAAACTATATCAGATTTATAAAAATATTTGATTAGATTACTTTTCTTATCTAATCCATACTTAAATCTGATATTATTATATCAATAGAAACTTCAAAATCTCAATCGGTTATCAACAGGAAATAAGGAGAAACATTTGGTAAACTGTGTTATCTTTACGATAACAATTTACTGTCGAAAAATATAAGATTATGTAGACGTAGAATCTAAGCCGAAGAAAACTATTTTTAAATGTCTATCTTATTTTGTTTAAGTTATATCAAATTGATATCCAAAATAGAGTATTATATTTTAAAAATATAAGTATTAAGGGCAAGTGTAAGTTAGAATATTTAATACGTAGAAAAAACTACAATTTAAGGATTTTATCCTTAAATAAAAAATTGCAAATAAATCTAAAAATGTTATTCCACACAAAAAGCATTAAAAGAAATCGTTTTAAATAAAAAGTTCCTCATAAATTGGCTTTATTGATTTGAAAACATCTTGAGTTAAACTCCATATTTTCATCTTCTACACATCATAGTTTTTTACTAGAATTTATTTCGGCTAACTATATCCACACATCGACATTGTCGATTATAAATTTTATTTTTCGGCTTAATTTAAGCCCATTAAAAAAAATGAAGCATATATAACCCCTTAAAAAACGTTATCCTTGAGTTTTACTAAATTCAATTTATTTGTTTAAAAATTATGTTAATATATAGTAATATTTTAGTTCCACTACGTGTTATTTATTCAAGACAAAATATAGCTTAATTTAAACTACGTCACAATTACTACACAATTATTATTTTGTAACGGATAAAACAAGAAATAATAGCTGTTCATTTTAATCTTTGTTGTTTTTGTAATTGCTTGAGGAGCGTAGGTTTAACACAATTTACACAATGTATTTGTTAAATTTAACTTAATATATTATATAATTAAACTGACAGAGTGAAAATTAAATAGAATAAGTACCATCTAAGAGATTACGATGTTTACTTGCGTTATTTAAAAAGCCAAAAAAATTAAAAATAACTTTTTAAATATACTATATTTAAAACAACCAACGACGTTATTAAGATCTCACAAATCAGTCACAAACCCAATGAAAATATTTTTAGGAGAATATAATTCATAATCATTAGTAAATAAATATTCACATATAAATTATTGTGGGTTCGAATCCTCCTCATAAAGTGGCCTGATTCATCATACCTGATTAAAAAGGACCAAAATCTTGAATTTACGACTGGATCAGGCTTGCCCAACCCAAACAAAATACTAACTCCATTAATAAGTTTTGTTAAAATTGTTACTGATATAAAACATTATTCGCATCATTGGACATCTGTCAAAAACATAACCATCAAATTTTGACATTGTATATTTTTCCTTGTTCTTTTCTACCGGGATTTTAACCGAATAAGCAAGATTTACGGAAATTTTAGTTTTTTTTTAATGTAAGAAAATCTGAAAATGTTCTCAATGTAGTTGTTTGATGTTGAAAAGAGAAAAACGTAGAGAAAGGCCGAAAGTATATGAAACTGTGGAATTGAAAGCTTAAATCAACAACAAATTGGTTCGATTCGAGGCTAGTATAAAAATATGAAACATTCTTTCCACATAATCAAAAACCAGAAATAAAATATGATAAAGTAGTTATTATTTATATACAATGTTTCCAATAGAATAGAAATTTTAATTTTCTCACAATAACCATCAAATGTTTTATTAAAAACCGATATACGATTTTTGATAAATGCTATAATTTAAAAAAAAGTAGAATATTACACAACAGTCGTATGCGTAACCACATCCGTATCAACTTCATTCAAGTCGTTGTCACGTCATGTATTTTCTAAATATCTAAAATATGAATATATAACACTAATTAAAATTTGATAGTATAAATGTTCATTAAAATATTTTAATTAGGTTCATTATTTGTTTAATCGTATAACAATTAATTAGGCAAATATAGCATTCATAAGTGTAAATATTTCATTAAATATATATGGTGTATTATTTTTTTGTTGTGTCAAATAAGTAATTGGTAGTCCTTAGATTAAAAATAATTTCAAGAATTAATTTTTGTCGTACCTACATAAAATATCCCCTAAAATGATTCGAATATTCTAATTATCGGATCAGGTTTAATGACGAACAGTATAACAGTATATTTAAATTTATTCAAGTTTATTATGTTCGTGAACTTATACGACCGAAGGCACCATAATCGAAATTTGAAATGTAAATAATCGTTTCATTTATAATTATATGAAACTATTGTTTTAAGGTCATAAAACTTAAATAAAAATAAATGCATATATAGTCTATCCAAAATTATTTTGTACATACGTCATCTAAATTTGTGACGTCAAAATATTGCAATGTTGCCGTATCAACTCTGAGTTATAGTTCAGTTTGGCTTTGACATACAACAAAATTCTAATCTGAATAAAATAAATAAACTAATAATAAACATTATAGTAAATCTAATGCATATGTTATCGGAGGACTTAAAACTACAATTAAGTACACAGTTACAATAGTTTGTAGGTTATGATTGTGTATATTTACATTGAACTTCTTTCTTCTTTCTTTTCCATACCACCTATGAGTTAGAGCTCTAGGCGTGTTTGTAGTTGTATCCCCTGGAGGCTTAATCCACCTAATTAACAATTGTATATCCAAATAATATATTTAACTTTCATTAGAGAGCATATTTGCCTTTACGCTTAGTCCTTGTGTCTTTCGGTACAATGTTTCCATATAAAAACATATTGTTATCACTGTATTTATTCTAGTTTGCTCTTTTAATACCTGTATACATCTTTCTTGATAAAAGTAGATTTAATCACTGCATTCTCCTTAATGCATTTGCGATATCTGCAAAACAGTTAGTATTCTTTCTCTCCCTACACATTTTAACCAAATGCTCATGTACATTCTGAACAATTATACACATATGTGTCCACATAAGACTTTCACACTCTACAATAAGAATTTCTACACTTATCGTTTATTAATTATATCTCACCTTTAGTCGTTTACACTCTCATCACCCTGTCTTATTATGATTTACATTATTAATATTATGTATTAAATTATGTTTGTATTTAAAAACTATTCACTGCTTTTATACATTTCATAATTTAATATCTGATAGAGCTAACATTAAGCTGATCTTGATTTGTCACCCACTTCGTATGAGGACGTTTTTTTTTTCGGTGAATTCAAGATCATATTTTTCATTTTTTTTTAGATATTTCAGTGACCGTGTCTATACTAATATTGATATTTAACAGTAAAAATGCTTACCTCTCTGTCTTACCAATCTGTTCTGTCTGGCTTCGGAATTTTCAATCAGAGTAATTATTATTACTCTTATTAGCAACGATTTGAAATTTTTCAAAACAAGCAAAGCATTAAAATAACTTTTTCCGGTTTATAACCTCTTAACCTATTGTATGAAGAATTTTGCGTTAATATTAAATTATTTTAGTTTGCTTTATAATCCTTCCAATAAGGCAGCCAAGGTACGTCATAGATGACGTCAAATATACTGCCAAATGCAGTGTGCAAAACTGTAAAATTCGTATAAAGCTCGGAGCGGATTTTTCCTTTTCATTTTATCACAGTTAAAAAGGGACAGAATGCTGTCCGATGTTTCGGAGCATGTAACCGAATCAGTCTATAAAATTGGATTTGTGTTGGTCCTGGTTGACACCGTTGTCAAATGTATACAACGCTGTCAATTCTTCAAAACATTAGTGATAATAATTAGAGGTTACAAACCGGTAAACGTTATGAACTAAAATTCTAAGTTAATGTGACATTGATTGTTTGATTGGATAGACTATAGTTTAAAAGTCATAGTGGCCTTAGTGAAATAACGCGAATGAAAAAATTGTTTGGAACGGTCAAATTGAAGGAATTGCTACTAGTATTATTTTCAATGCAAAAGGCATAGAAAATATACTAGACTGAATTGAATTTTGCACAAAAGTTGTTCGATTAGTAAAATCCGGAACTTGAGTAATGTCTTATTAAATATACTCTTGCATGATCTAAGATTATTAGAATGGAATGAAAATTTGTTGAAATAAAAGTTTACCTTAAATGTTGTATTTTAAATCGAATTTCGTGTGCGAAACCGTAGAAAATATAACAGAATGATGTACATAATAATTTTCCAAAAAAAGAAAAACGATTTCGATTATACAAACACTACCAGAAGATTGGATCAAATGTAATTTTTACACATATTTATTGAAATTGGCTAATGAAAGGTTTATACGAATTTAAGGCATTTGTATGAATTTAAAGTAAACCCAGTTTGTGTATTCTTTTATGACTTTTTTAGTACATTTTAAAGTTATCGTTTTAAGGGCCCTTTTTAACTCGATGGATCTTAAGTTCTTATCCAGAGTTAATAAAACCTTATCAAACTTATGAATCATACCGAATAATCCCTGGCAAATAATAATGATGTTTAAGTGGAGGTAACAATTATTCTTGAATAAACTATGTGGCAAATAGCGTTGTCTTTGAAATATATATCGAACTATTCACATTTCTAGCTGTTCTAGAGTCCGGTTATATAATTTAAATGCTGCTTATAGTCATTTAACTCTAGCTCGATAATCAAATTAATTTTGTACGACGACAATCTTAAGTCTATGTCGTAAAATTGGTTAAGTTGCCAGCGAGAGTTCAAGTTTTTGAACGCGATGCAGAATAGACTGTCACAGACTGTCCTGCACACTCTTGTCAATTGCAGAGAACCAATTAATGTATAGACAGTACCTTCGGCACTCTCATCTGACGTGCTCTCTTTTCCCGTGGTTCATTATTTACTGATTTATCTGTCCTATAAAGAAAAAAATAATCCTCTTAAATAATTCGTAAAGAGGACTTATTTGAAGCCGATGTTGGACGTAACAGCAGTCCTGCATTCTCTCCATTGGAGGGTATTCAAATAACTACAACCACAGAATAAAAAAATTCACAAGATAGCCAAACACAATGAAGAGGTCCATCTGGTGATGATGTTGCTCATGAACCTCAGCCATAGCCCAACATAACAGAATTGATAGTCCATAAGATAAATCATAATGGGCCGTATAATATTAGAATATTAGGAGACGAAACACCCCGATATTAGCCTTACGACATTAACATCATTCTAGCTTAATCCTTTCAATATCTGAGATAAATTAACGTTCCCTTTATGAGGAGGTAGAATAGCCTTCAAGCTAAAACATATAAACAAAAATGGTATATTTCCAATATATAATCAGTTATATAATTGCATTAAACTTTATCAATTAAAATGGCACAAATCTTATTTGTACTGAACCTATTTAGTGATCTTTGACTTTTATGTCTATTTGTCTGTACATATGTAAATGTTTACCAGTTTGTTTTTATCAACGCTTCATCTGTGGAACAAAGCAGATGATATACAGTTTGAAATACAGTAAAGAAAAAAAACGCCATTGTAAAATAAGGTTAAAAAAACTAGCCTAACCTTTGATCTTAATGTACATAAGATAACACCAGATAATAGCTTTCACGCAAAAGCCTTTGGAAACAATGTCTCAATTTCCAACCAAAAAAAAACATTGATAAAGTTACTTCTATAAATATTTTGATAATTCTTTGGTAAAAATATATGGTTAATTAATTTCGTTTCAATTACCGGGTGTTGGTATTTAGAAATAACGGCGAACAAAATTTGAACTATTTAGTTACATCACTAAATATGGATAGTAAAAGATATTACCAATAGCGCAGACGTACGTGGTTGAAACTCGGACATAAAAAGTTTCAAAATAGAAAACATGTTCGATTAAAATTAACCTGGGTACTCTTACCGGCTTAATTTCTTTTCGTGGTTTTGTAGGTCGTATTTTCTTTGTTTTTTTTTTTCGTTGAACAACATCGAATTGACTGGACCATAACTTTTAATTAAAATTTTCGGTAAAAAATTTGTGATTTCAGTACAGTTACAGTTTATTAGTCATTGTTGTTATATTTCCTTCGAAGAAAATCTTTCTAAAATTATGTTTGTGGCCTAAATAATTGTCTTATTCTGTAATTAGATCTTAGGTCAAATTAAAACCTTTTCTGTTAGAAATGTCAATTTATAACAAACTCTTATTCAAGTAAAAACTGGTAGTCACTGGTGGACATATCTAGAAGGTATAGTGAGTTTTCATAATACTATTTAACTAAGACACAGTGTATTATCATAATAAAACTCTTGGTTTAATTTTCTGATAGACATTTGACATTTGCTATAGTTACACCTTTCTCAGGATAATACAAGCCTGAAAATAAAATAAAAGCAACATATAACCCAAATTTTCGTGTAAAATGAAACTCTTTACTGCTTTTTCCGTATTTGTACGACATACCAATAATTATATAGTTGATTTCTCACTCCTTCCTTAGTCTTCACAAGGCTTATTAAGTCACTGTTTGATTTATACTTAGAATGCGACCTCCTGCGACGAATTTATAGAAGTTGTAACTAAGTTTTGTTCGTACGAGCCAACAGAGGGCGCAATCTGGTTTATTTCTCATGGAAATTAAAAAATAGGATTAAAAATATTATTTATATTATAAGAGAGCAATTAAAAAATGAAATTTTAAAAAATATTTTATTTCAATAGTTAACATTTGTATAAAACATTTTAAAACACATCAAAAAACAATATCTAATCTGACAACTAATAACTTATTTTCTAATTGTACATTGTTATTACCCTAATTATATAATAAAAAACTATAATTTAAAAAATTATTTGTCCAAAATAAACTTAAAAATATATTTAAATTTAGTGAATAAGTAAATACATATTACAATTTTGATGACAAAACCGCCTTTTGTTCTTTATATATATTTTTATATATCCTTAATTAGACAGTATCTAGGTTATATGTAGTCATGCAAAATGTTCCATTTTTGCCCTTTGCGAACCTATTTTTTTCATTCACCAGAACAAGCAAGACCTAATAATTATTTTTCTTATTACACTGCTCAGTTTGTTGTGTAGAATTAATCATTTTTAAAATCACCATTCACTGACAATATCTAAATCAGATTTTCGTTAATATTTGGTTATATATTGCCACTATGCCAAATGCCACTAAATAACATTTGGAAAATATAACATAATAGCAGAATAATAAAAGTATATATAATAATTCTTGCTTGCAATATTACTTGTTTATATGATTTTCTTTTTGGTTTATGTATTTTTGGTCTTTATACTGTCCAGTACTTATCAGCATGAAGTTGAAGACCCAAATTTGTACAAGATTCAACTTGTAGCCATATTTTCCTTTTTGATAGGTTAAGATATATGATATATCAATTCAATTATCGATGTAGATTTTAATGAAAGACTTAGTAGTTGGAATGATATGAAATTTTGATATTAACCATATTAATGTCAGTAATATCCAGAAATCATGTATATAGGCCTGCCATACATATACATTTACATTTAAAAATACATTGTATCAGATGATAGCATATATTTTGATCAGCGATATCTATTTGTGAAAATACGAATTATCAATGTAAAAAATTTTAACTTAATTTAACTATTAAATTCGATTGTTTCAAAATTTCTCTACATAACACAATGGTTTTTTATTTAGTAATATTAAAGTACAAATAAAGAAAAGAAGGACATCTTCTCTAAGTATTTAAAAAATGTTTCTCTTCCGGTCTGAGCTATCTCAAGATAACAAAAATAAAGCTACTAGTTCCTAAATTCGATATTTCAAATGGAGCTACCATTTTTT
Source organism: Rhynchophorus ferrugineus (assembly GCF_030347505.1). NCBI lineage: Eukaryota > Metazoa > Arthropoda > Insecta > Coleoptera > Curculionidae > Rhynchophorus > Rhynchophorus ferrugineus. The sequence goes on from NW_027472581.1 coordinate 70,115,452, forward strand.
AAAAAATCACAGTCACAGAGATTACACATCAGTGAAATTAATTGTAAAAAGCATCTGTATATGATCTAATAACCGGAAAAATATTACAGGAACTATCAAAGAAGGGGGTAAAATTATTAACATTCATATTGAATGCTATATTACAAATTCATTCAAGATGTCACCTCCTACCGGTCTATAAATTTATTACCGATAATCTCAAAAGTTTTTGAGAAACTGTACATAAAGAGGATCAAGTGTATAATAGAAAATAGAAAGATCATTGCAGAACACCAATTTGGGTTTCGCAATACGCATGGAACAATAGAGCAAGTGCATAGACTTGTTAACTCAATTAATATGGACTAAAACACCAAAATATATTGTTCAGCTGCATTCCTAAGCATGTTTCAGGATGCGGTTGATAAAGTATAGCATACGAGATTGCAGGTTAAGTACTAGGTCCCGTACTATATCTTGTGTACACAGTCGATTTAGCTACAACAAAAATAACCAGTTTGGCAACGCAGTTATAAAGGGAGACAACACGACAGCCTTAGCCTCTCATGAAGATCCAGCCATAGCATCAATTAACCTACAAATACACCTAAATTTAATATATATATATATATATATATATATATAACTGAAATCATATAACTGTTATGCTCCGTAGAAGAACATGTCCACCAGTCTATATCAATAATTGTCAACTCCCGCAAACAGATGATGCTAAATATCTTGGTATTCATATAAGTCGACGCCTAACTTGAAAAAAGCACATACTCGCCAAACAGAAACAATTTGGACTCTATCAAATGTATTGGCTTATCGGGTGCAAATCCAAATTATTATTGGATAACAAGATATTATTGTGTAAATCCATACTCAAGCTTATTCGGTCATATGGAATCCAACTATAGGGAACCGCTAACAAGTCTAATATTTTCATCCTACAAGGGTTCTAAAATAAGTTTTGCGTGCCATTGTCGATACTCCGTACTATGTTTCAGATGAAGTGACACAACGCGATATTCCTCTAGAACCAATAACGAGAAGTACTTCGAAAGAGTGTCAGTGCATAACAATATACTCCTCCTACACTAATGATCCGATTAAATTAATAAGACTTATTAATTAAAATACTATTTTATACAAATCACTTAATGAAGTGATTTTCTACATGCGATGCCAATTCAACATTATATATAATATAAACATAACAAATACTTATTGCCCTATGGTCAGACTGTGGGACTACTAAGAGTAATAAATAAGTATTATAGAGTTATTCAATGCAAACACAAGTTAAACATGGAATTCTGCTGCCAAAGCCCATTAAATACCATTAGGAACTTATGGTGATGCTGCTCCGTTACATTATAATTGTCGGTCTGTAAGATTTGGTGGACATCGAGCTCCAATTCTCAGAATCATCTATTTCCGCACGTTGATATTCAATCGAGAAGTTTCAAATGATGTTCAGTACTATTTCGAACAGTTTCAACATTCCTATTTCATTGTTTTTCTGATTTCCACAGTTTAAATCGATGCATGATAGCTTAGCACATTCATGGTTTTGCAGAAGCGCAAAAATGAATTCATAATTGCAAAAAAATGGGATAAAGTCGTATAACATGAATTTTTTCCAATAAATACCATTTTAAATTTTAAAAAATGATCGGAATTCATGCAGCCACCTAATATTTTCCTCAAACTGTATATTACGATTAGGCTTGTTTATGTTTGAGTTTTACTTAAGAAATAATTGCTTAACGCTTTGAAATAAACAAAATACTCGATGAAATTTACGTAATATTTTAGAAATAATATATTGTGTAATTTCATATGTATTTTATGCATTTAATTTAGAACGTTTAAACATTAAATATATAATTACATGTTAAGTAAGCGGTGTCAGCTTATTCATATCCAAGGTGACCCTTTTTATATACCAGCAATAATAAAATATTGTTACTTTTAGTAATATAATGAAGTATACTTCAATAATTGTAGTAGCTGAGAATCTTGATTACAATAACCTTTTGTATGAATCTGCACGTTAAACTACTCAAATGTTTCATTTCAATAAGTAATATTACTCGTGTCTTTATATCGTAAGCATGTTTTTTTTTCCTCGATCTATCCGGGGGTTCTATACACTTGAACCTTGAAACACTTTTTATTCATTTTAATACATCATTAAACGAATATTGCGATAATGTAATAGTTAAGTACTAGATCAATTGCTTAGTTACTCAAAATAAGTATTCACTCATTAAAAATGGATATTAATTATTATGTAATAAAGTAGTTATGTCGTTTTGAAGAAGACTAAAGTTAATAGAAAATCTTATTTTGAGATAATACAATGTCGTAAAATATTTGTTATAGTCAGGAAATAGACATGCAAATATAGATTATTATTATATAGTAATTGAGAGACTACTCAATAGGGGTCTCTAGTAACTAGATGGTACAATAATTGACAATCGAGGAATTTAATTATTTACTTTAAATTTCCATTATAGGCACTAACAAGCAAATATTTTGTTCTGAAGGTATTTGATCGATCTTAAACAGAATCAATTCTGTGGCATCGTGTAAATAACCCCTAACGTCAGATTTTATTAACTCATAAAAGTTAAAAAACGTTTATTTATGAAACCAATTTATTAAATACAAAATAATAGAAATAATATATCCGAAAGCCGGCTTGGTTGGCACAGTGGTTAAGGCGACATGACGGTCCACATATTGTTGCGATAGTCGCGGGTTCGAATCCTGCTGGGGCATGTTCATAAATTTATGTTTGTGATTGTTTAATATTTCGGATTGCCCTAGACAAGAGTGCAAAATCCGACAAGGAAAATGATCTCAGTCACGTCAGTAACCAGGCTGGTTAAGACCGGATGTCTTCTGGGATAATTTCTAAGTTGGCCACTCGCCAATCGGTAGGCTAAATGTAATGGTTCGGAGCTTACGTTAAACAGTAGGTCCAATCCAGATAAACCATTGTCAGTAAAATGGAGAAGTTTTAAAATGTAATTTAAAAAATATCTTTAAAATAATTTAAATTTTGAAAAATCCTCTTAAGGGTATATTCTTAAAGAATTAAATAAATAAAAAGGTTAAACAAGTTGAACTCCTTTAATTTAAATATTTGTTTAAATTTTATTTTATCATATTTTTAAATTTATAGACTATAATACCCCCTTATAGTTCTATCTTTTTATTTTATAATATTGAAAAAAGGTTTTTCTATTTTCGATAAAAGTCTATTAACTTGTTTAATCCAAAAATATATCGCACATTGTACAATATTTTATAGTATTTTATGCTGAAAACCGCTATATAGTATACAATGAAAATATTTAAAATTTCATATAATATATATTTTAGACTGCATGGGTTCAAAAACATTGCCGGCCATCTTGGTTAACAAGCCTTTAGCTCATATATTGATTTAGATTGGTTATTATATAAAAAATTGATCATTTAATCAACACTCCCAGGTATTTGGACGATGGCGTAAATTATAATGATCTCCTGGGAACCTGGGAAGTCACCAAACGAAATAAAAGCCTATAGACCTATATCACTGCTGCCAGTAATACCTAAGGTTTCTGAAAAACTCCTGTTGAAAAGAATAAAACCGATCATAGAGAGAAAAAATCTAATACCAACACACCATTTTGGGTTTATTAACAAGCATTCAACAATTGACCAGGTCCACAGAATAATAGATGTTATTAACAAAGCCTACGAAAGTAAAAAGTTCTTCATTTCTTTGTTTTCTGTGTGACTAGGGATACAACAAATCTTAGATCCAGGATATATTACAATTGATTATAATTTGGTCACAAAAAGTAGAAAAATAAATAAACGCGTCTTATAAATGAAATGAATCAATCAAATGCCTTCGCGGGACTTTTATGTTACCAAATATTGCAGTAATTGCATAAAAGGAGGAGAATATAAATGTCTTGTTTTTGGTGATTCCAAATATTATTAGATAATCTAAGGTTTAATGCCTAGATAAATGGAATAGGTAGATAGTATTAGGTTTCAAAACAAGAATAACTAGACGAAACATTAATAGTACTAGGTATTTTTATTGATCTTTTTAAAGAGAAAAATAATGTTTTTATAAATAATTTGTTATATAAAAATATAAAATAAATTAATTACTTATTATTTTTTCTAAATTTTTAACAAATAATTAAACTATAACAAACTAATATTAGATATTTATCATATGGCCTATAAAATCGAAAAAATTAAATACATACTTGACCCAAAATGCAAGGGTATGAACTTAATAATATTATTGTGATTTAAATCCATTTCTTACAGGATTACGTTTGTAAATAATAGTAGAAATATTTGACACATATTGCATATTAAGCCAGTAAATATTGATTAAATGATTTGCATTGTATTTATAAAAATGTGTGTCGCAATATCTGAATGTGACGGTTGGCTGTAATGTTAGAAAATTACTCTAGCTCAATTATATCGATTACAATCTCAAATTGATACTCATTTACCTATTAGACTCAATTTAATAATGAAGTACTAAATGATAAAATATCGTCCGTTTATAATCATATTTACGATGAAATTATTATATTTGTAAATTAACATTCATATTTTCCTTAGCTTTATTAACAAAAAAATTTTATTAAATATTCTGTAAATAATATATTCGTATTTCAATTAAATCTAGTTTTTTCTTTAATTTAAGGTAAGAAAAGAAGAAGAAGGAAGGTAAAGAAAGTAAGACTTTTGTTATGTAAGCTGGCATTTAACACAGAACTTAAATTTAAGTCCTCAGGTCATTTCCAGATTGCTTTTTTTGTTAATAGGATTTAAACTGCCATCATCATCAATCCAAAGCCGGCGTTCAAAGATAGAGAGTTATAGTTCAGAGATAGTATCTACTTCACAACCAATACGCTACTGTTGGTGTTGCAGGTCTTCGAATATTCCTTACTAAATCTCGCCATGGATAGCGATCACAGCTTTTCTGCCTGAGGAATATGTTACCATCCTATTTTGCAGATCGTTTTCTATGATTCTGATCTATGTCTTTTTCGGAGCTGTTCGCTGCGTCTTCCATTTAAAAGGTTTCAATTTCGCAGAAATCTGAGAGGATTGTAATCTGCGCTTCTGAATTTATACCTCAACTGTGTACTGGATTTTCGCATCTTAAACGAATGACTTCATTTCTATAATCTCGGAGAGAAACCTGTAGAATTTGCTTTAAACATTGTATTCGAAAGATTTCAAGTTTACAGATGACAGACTGTAACGGTGTCCGAGTTGCAAATCCTTATAAAAGGATTGGCAAAACAGGTGTTCGAAAGAGGCGGATTTTCTGTTATAAAAAGCGTTTCGAATAATTTTATCCACTTCTAGGTTTAAAAGAAAGTGAAGGCCAGGGTGTACAATCAAAAGTAGAGCGAAAATCAGCAATCGCTTGCCTTCCTCATCTAATACTAATCCGTTACTAATACGTTCCCGGTGGCTTATCGTACTGACGGTACTGTTTCCGATCACCAAATTTGTGTGAACAGCACGTGAAGCGATTGAAATGTTTTCCCGCCGGCCTTGGTCATTTCTCTCACTTAGTCGACTCCAACGGCCCTACCACATTTTAATGACTTCTTAGTAGCACGTTATCAATAAATGAAGTTTGTGCGATACCAATTGCTGAAGAAGTTACTAAACCCTGTACTGGCTCATGAAAACGTAACGTGGAGCTGCATAAAGAGCTCCCTCCATCGTTCCAGATGCTTATCATGTGACTTTACGAAGGTTCCATCTGCTTTCTGAATATTATTGTTTGTAGACATACGTTTACCGTTCTATCTCCTAAGTATCTCCTATATCGTCCGATATTCACCTTTGGATGCTGCGACTTCCAAATTGGCGTTTACTTCTCTTCTCTTTCTAGTGTGAATGAGTTCAATTGATAATTGAATAATAATAATGAATAATTGAATTCAATTTTTCGTTTGTTATCGACCTGCTACTATCTGTAGATTTTTAGTGACACATTCTACAATTGTTTCAGATATTTGCTTTTTTGTTACATCAATATCAGTATGGTTTAGGTGCATAGTGTCTGGAATTGATTGATCGTTTCGATTTGAAAGTCCTGATATTCTGAATTCCGCAGTAGGTATGCGGCTTTTTATACTTTGCACGTGACCTGAGTGTTAAGCCGTTGCATGGATGATATAATGGTCAGATCCTCAAAGGCCTCTATCAGATGTTCATAAAATCAGTAGTTAATAAAATTTGCTTGAATTAGTTCAACAATATTTTTCGATTTTTAACATGAGTTTAACATTCTGTTTGAACAAAGAAGTTGAATTAATTTTTTTAATGGCTCTTCAGCTCAAACTTTGTAAAGCCTTGTTGACGTCATCAATATTAATACATTCAATTGACGTTTAAAAACAAATGGGATTTTAAACGTGTCTCCTCTGTCTGGTACCAAAAACTTAATTTTGTCATTAAAGATCACCATGTTAACTTCTGCAAAATTGGCCATCGAAAATCAATGAGGATCATTATAGGAGATCAGAGATGATTGATGACACAAATCAGGCGAATAACCTGTTAGAAAAGAAAATATTAAAATTAAAAGTAGACCTAAATCAAAGAAAAATTAAAAGATTGACCCAGAACTTGAATTGGTGTAACAATTGATGCTAACAACTGAAAAATATATGAGAATATATTTGTATATAACTATTGTGTCTAAGAAATGGTTAGCTTGAAGTAAACGAAGTAAATTTCAAAGGACAAATAAACTGTTTGCGTTCTATTTAGACATGTTTCAGTGAAGATTAGAATTTTAATTACATATGTATTTTTGAGATTTAAAATAAGGAAAGAAAAGTATTGTTATTCAAACTAATATTTAGAATATGTGATTACGTATTAAATATGACAGATATCTGCATAGTTCGTTCAAAATATATTGCATATTTATATTTTAATTTTTACAATTAGATCTATATTTAAATTATATATTATTTACCCCACGCAAACTATTAGCGCAAGGAAAAAAATATAATTCTACTCATTGTGAATTTTGTTCAAATAAGTTAATACAATATTTGTTTTAGGCGATTTCGGAAAATACCAAGCATGGCAGTTTACATTGCATATTTTATCAGCTGTTATGGCCGGATTAAATATGCTTTCCCTAGTTACAGTGGCAGCAGTCCCTGATCACAGGTATAACACAGGTATAAACCTATAAGTAATTAAATAAGTTTTAATTGGCAACTGACTAGTTACCAAGCAGTTTTGAAAAGTTTATAAAATGTATATATTTAATATAAATTATGTTGTATATTCTACTAAGTTGTTCTTTAAATTTAACGCCATTTTAACGCATCATATTTCATAAGTACATAATCAGTATGTCATCATTAATTTAAATTTAGCTTGAAACAACATGGAATAAAAAAGACTGAAGGCCAAGAAACAATATTTAAGGTGAATTCTTCATTCATCAATACGCTTCTTTTAATTCCGCAGGACTTCTTTACCAAATTTGACAACTGTTGAGAATAAGCCGCAACATTTCTGACCTCAACAAGTCTCCTATTTTTTCTGTGGAGCCATACAGAAGAATTGTTTATATAAGCGGATTTTAGTGCTGATTGTAATATTTCCTTTTTTTCATACTCATGATCTTAGGACTGCGAAAATTCCTGCAATTTACCTGATCATGCTTATTACACTAATCGTAGATTCCACTTCCTTCTTCTGTATCACCGATCCCAAGTATCAGTAGGATCGCCTTCTGAATAGCAGACAATGTATTACTTCTCATTATTTTACCTCTAATAAAGAATATTAATTCTCAATCCATACGGCTCTGTAATGCGAACTATATGATGAGGAATTATTGAGGCTTCAGCATCTGTATAAGTCATTGTAGTGCTATCATTAGCATAGTTTCGCATAATTACATCCACCATCATATTGAAAAGCAATGGAGTGACTACATCTCCATGGTAAACATCGGTTCGCATCTCAAATGGTATCGCACTACCACGCAGCTAATGGAAGCAACATAAGATGCCTTAAGAACTTTAATAATTTTTAGAGGAAGCAATTGAGCTTTCAAAGCTGACCGATGTGAGGGTCAGTGTATACAGTGGAAAGCAGAATGATAATTAATGAAAACAATAATCACAAACGACATCAATACATTTATCTACAAAAATCTAGATATATTCAACCGGATTTTTCGAAATCCTGTATATGCTTATTGGCTTGTTTCTTCGTGATCTACTTTAAATTCTTTATTCGCTTCCTCAAACACTCTGATACGTAAAGTAAACCGTTATTGTTCCTCAAACTTGCTATTTAGTGTGCCATTGAAGCTTAATAAAATTCAAAATTTTTCAGCTTTTGCTAATTCTAGTGTTCTTCATATAATGGATGATGTAGGAATTGGAATAAGTTTTGTTCCATGATGACAATAATGCATGTTATTTTGACTTTTATTATTTTTTACAATACGATTTAAACGAACCAAAAACTGATATCTCTTCAATTCTTCAAGTATTCTCGAGGTAGTTATTATTATTACATGATTACTCGAAGAGCAAACCCACTGGGTAACAATGTTTTATCTTAATATTAATATTTAAGTATTAGTTTACTCGCAGTATATAAAATTCTTGTGAAATCATAAAAGTTATTTTCTTTAAATTATTGGCGTTCACAAACTAAACAATGCGGTCTTTTACTTCAAAAACTAACATAGATACATTTGATGTATGTAAGGTCTTTATTATATGCCCTATGTATTAAAATTAAAATTTTCTAAAATATTTGATAAATTTGAAAATATTTTAGGCTAGTTAATGTTTATGTTTTTCGTAGTACCATGTAAGAGTACAATAATATACTAAAAACACATTTAAACTATGTAAATATCACGTTAAAATATATTGACGGTGACTGCTAAAAATTATTTTCGTCACGCGAGATCTTATGACAAAGTAAACTAAGAAGAAAAAACAAACGTTCATGACCACTGTTGGCAAAATATTTACCAGTATATTTAGATGTAATTTGCATGTATTTATTGCAGATGTGAAATCCCTGGTTACGAAGGTGTTTACCACAAAAATGGCTCCATATTAGATGAATATATTCCGAAACTGCCGAATGGCAACTGGGATAATTGTCGTCTATTCAACACCACTACGAATGAAACATACAAATGCAACTCTTGGGTCTTTGATGATTTCTATTACCAATCATCCAAAGCTATAGAATGGTCCTTCGTTTGCGATAGAAGGTAATGTATACAACAAATCGCTAATAACAATAACAATAAATTACAGAAAAATTGACAGATATCATTTCATATACTTGTGCATTAAATTGTAGTGCTTAAATATTTTATTCAATATCCTTCACCCAGATTCGGAGTAGAAAAAACTTTCATTTTTTGGGTAATCCAAAAATGAATCCAATTTTTGGTGAAGAAGTGAAGTATTTCTCAAGCACATGATAAATCGGCGAGTGCAGTAGCACATACCATAGAAATGTCTTTCAAGTTTTCTTGAAAACATTTGCAACATGTTGCCGTTTTCATGCTGAAACACCACTTTGTCTCATAATCACTCATCATTCTCTCAATATTCCCCGTGATGGTTTTGTTATAAAATATTGTTTAATATTTTCATAGGCTAAAGTAGCTCAAAGTATATCATTCCAAACTGATCTTAGCAGATGCATATTATTAGCTTTTACCGTTTTGAAACTAATACACCACTGGATTTACCTTGATTGGGTTTGACATTTGAAAAAAAAAACTGATTTTGCATTTTTTTTAAATAGTACATTATTCTTATTAGTGTTGCTTTGGTACCATTTGCTTAATTTCTTTGGTATAATTAATTCCTTTAATTGTACGTTTAATTTTTACGGCAAGCAACTTGCTGTATATCTACGATGAGTTTTTCTGCTTAAAATTGTTTTCTAATGGGTAAATTTAGCTAAATTCAATTGTTGAGTTCTTCTGAAAATCCTGCCCAGTCTGTTTACTTATTTGTTAACATTGAATTTAGTACTTTTTTGATTATATTTTCACTCAGAGTGAGAATCACTGGTGAACGATTTGAGCTTAGATCAAAATTTGCTTTAAACTCCCATGTGGTTGGCTGTTTGCTTGCTGGGTTGTTTGGATCAGTTGGCTAATAAGTTGATTTTTACGTTGGCATGTAACATAATGACAACGTAACGACATATAACATTATAATTCAGCAGCTGCCTTTAATTGTCACCTATTATACATTTTTCTTCTAGGTTTTTTATGACTTTTCCTTCTTTTGAAATATTATCTACCTGTAAAAAATCGGCGTTAGGCGTATCTTAGCTCGAGTTGGACGCTTTCATTTGATTGAATTTTCCTCATATTCTTTGTTACTGCTATCATAATTGCTACTGTTACAATATCGGAATCAGTACTCATAACTTTTTATTGATGTAGCATATTTCGAACATGAAATTAAAATAAAAAATCAGCACTTCCCGCAAATTATGTTTTGTTGAAATGACTTGAGCTCAAAGAAAGTATATTATTCATACTTTACATGAAATGACACGTCCTTTGATGCCTTGATATCAATATAATTTTTTGCGTTGTCTCTAGTAAATCCATCAAAATTATTTGTATACCTTATATATGATCTTTAGTGAGTTTAATGGACAAGGACAGTCGACATTGAACGTCATCTTCGTGCGGTACGTGATCTTTAACAACGAATACTTTCCATTTTCTCAAATTGCCTAGTTGTTCCACATCTAAAAGTTCTACTATTTCTATGCTATATTTTCATTTAACAGTTTTTGGTTTATTGTTACTGCTTTTGCCAACGAAGCGAATGTATGTAAACTGATAAATTTCTTATTCAGACAGTTTTCATCTGTCTATTCCCAAAAATGATCTCAATTATTAAAATATATTGAATATTCTGGGTGAGTCATCAGTAAATAGATGGTTGGTTGTTAACTTCAGTTAAGTTATTATCTCCGTAAATAATGATAGTGTGTCTGAATTGATACTATAAGTCCACCAAGTGATTAATGTAATAATGAAATACATTTGAAAATTTGACATGCTTTTCTCAAAAACGATTTGATAAAAAAAAGCAATAGTCTTATCTTGGATAATAATAATAATACCATATCAAACGTCGATATATTATATAAAAGACAACTCTGCTAATATTAATGTTTTATTATAGTAATTAATAGTAATTAATAACAATTATTTATGATCCTAAATTACAAAAAGTCAATTTCATGTGTTATTATTGCAACTAATAATACTATATTTTCTCGTTATCTCAATAACATAAAACAATTATTTGTACGACTCTGATATTACCCTTGATAACTCGGAGATATATTTCTACGGAATAATACCCACTTAAAATAGGAAGAAGAAAAAAAGAAGAAGAAACTTAACAACATTAATATTAATATAGACGTTCTAAAATAAAATTATTTTATAAATGATTATCTTATAAACAGTTATAAAGTTTTGTTTGTATCACTACCCATTGAACAAGTAGTCGGGAACAAATTTCCCTTCTACTAAAAGAATGTGTTTTCATCTCAATACATATCAAAATATGTTATATACAAAAGTATGTAAATATGTATATTTCTCTTATAATCTACAGGTATAGAAAATACATTGTTATGTAAAATTGATTGATTGTTGAACATAGTTTGTTTTCTTATTATTTGGTGCTAATGCATCAACTCTTCGAGTAATTATAAATCAGGATAACAAATGATTCAACTCAATGAATAGCTACCAAGGAAACACCTGAGCTATATCTTATACGTTAAGAACTGCGGATTTCTGATATAGCAACCCAATCTGCAGCTTCAAATTTACTTTTTTCTCAGTGGAATAAACACAAAACGCAGGAAGTGACTAAAAGACGGCAAGGAGAAAAAATATCATTATATAGAAGGTACAGATGGCTAACTAAATATCTAAAATTTCTTCGATAATCACAGTAATGAATTGAATGTATGCTACGGAATTACTCGCATAAGTTTCATCATTTGAAGATCTTTTTAACGACAAAAAAGAAACCAAATTAGTGATTTTATTCAAAACAGTAATGTTATTATTCATACTAGCTTTTTTGTTTTGCTTGATATAGGGAGGAAAATTCGTGATGCATACCCAACCGGGAGACCGGCACCTAGGGTAGGTTAGACTGCCTCCAGAGGCCAGGCGTACTGTTCATATGATCATCATATGATCGCTGTTGATATGACATCGGGTTTGAGAGCTTGGTACCAGTAGCCGGATAACCTTTAGGGGGCAAGAGGACCTGGCGGGGTTAAATAATACATCTAGCTGAAGTCCCGCGAACATAGATTAAGACGTTGGGAAAATGGTCGCCTGTCACATAAACAAGAAATGGTAGTTGGCGCTGTTACTGGAAACTAACAAGTCGTGCATCTCCCGTATGAGCTTATTCTCATAATACTCTGATTTTTGCTGAGAGTCTATAAAGAAGTTAAATATGAATGTCTCGATTAGTAGGAGGTCATTTTCCCGATGAATTTGACTGTTTCTGAAGGATTAAGGGACGGGATTGCTCCTGACAAGCTGGTGTAACAAACTTGAATAAGCGCTAGATTCACATAGGACTACATTTTGAATTAGCATCTTATACAACAAGCACTTGAGTGGCACGGGAAGCCTGCTGGGTCTGTAGATGAAATGGAAATATGGTGGATTCAGAAGGCTGGCGATCCCGCTACCCTTTTGAATGGTGAGCTAATATTTGGCGGAACCAACTGAGCTTTCCGTTGAAGAATAGACCAAGGTACGTGGCCTTTCCTAGCCATAAAGTGGTGCCTTTCTTCGAAAAGGACGGCCTGTGTTTTCTGTGGATTGATTTATAATCTCCAGAACTTTAGCCACTGGATCGTGTCATCAAGCTATCTACAGTTTCACTTGAACGTGATCTGTATTGAGCTCGCCAGTGAGGAAAGTGTTTATTCAGAGAGTCGATAGTGAGAAAATGTTATTCATGTTGACCAAAGAAATTGATTATTTAATCATCTTCACATCTAAAACTCAAGCTTTAGACAAAGTAGCAATTGTTATAGTTGGCGATTAATACCATTCCAAAGATTTCTCCTTCATAAAAAAACAATGAAGTGGCAAAAGGTGTGTGGCTTTGTGTTGAAGTATACCCGGATTTGCGAGATATAGTCGAAAGTAATAATAACTAACTAATATTTGAAGTATAGTGATTCTACCAAATCCATACATACATATAATCCGCATCATATATTTTATTAATTTGCAATTATTATCAAGCTACAGCTCAGCGCCAAACTTTATCATACGCTTTAGATTTTCTAAGATAAATAATTATATTTATAAATTCTGGGGTTGACAAACCAAGTATACAAACAAAAATACTTAGCACACAAACATTATCAAAATTAAATATATATGAAATGTCCCTACTCTTTTTCTTTTCCTCTTTTCTTTCCGCAAATGTTTCCTACTTTCATAGTACTTACCAATTAAATTTTATTAATCATGTTTGTTTACATTACAGATGGATGGGTGCCGTTGCGCAGTCCATGTACATGTTTGGTGTCTTTACTGGAGCGGTGACATTGGGTAATATGGCAGATAAATATGGTAGAAAGCCAGTTTTCTGCTGGTCAGCAGTGATGCAGCTGATTTTGGGAGTAGGAGTTGCCTTTACCCCGAATTATTATTCATTTATTATCATGAGATACCTCTACGGTATATTTGGTTCAGCAGGCAGTTACATACCTGGTTTTGTACTTACTATGGAGCTAGTGGGTCCAAGCAAGAGATCAGCGTGCGGAATCTCCTTCCAAGCCGCATTCGCTCTTGGAATCATGCTGGTAATTTTCTCTTTTAATCTAAGTATTCTATTCGCTAGTAAATTTTTAAAACTAAAAAGAGGACGGCCGGTAAATATCTGGTATACGATCTCGAGTATTCACTCGAATAACAAATAAAGAATGTCCCAAAATGTTTGTAAAATTCAAATGTTGCGCCCATTTATACGGTTTTGTAATCATTCACCGGTAATTAAAAAACAAAGACTGCATGCCATACAACCCGCGAAACTGCATTTCAATTCTGCACTTACTGCATGAGATATTTTCTAGTCGCATATTCTCTAAATGTAATGATTCACAATTGGCGAACCAATTTTAATCAAAAATCATCAAAATGAAGTAGTGTTAAATCTAACACTACTCGAAGCTTAAAGTTAAAGTTGCATCAACGAAGTTTGCAAATATAGCTACAAATATGCCAACAAAACCATCAAGGACATTTGGGCGATTACTACTTCATATATTCTGTGTATTTTATGGTTCAATAAAACATAACTGTACTTTATTTAATTCGAATCTTACATACATTTTGGGGCATCCTATATTAACCAGTTAGATTTATCGAATAATAGCGATATTCTATAGATGTGCTACTCTGAAGAGCAAGAAAAAGGTCATTGCTATATAAAACGTATTGGTTTATTCAATATTTGAGAAATAATATCGATATTTTTAAAATGTATTATTTTGATGACTAAAAATTTTGTTAGTCAAGTAAAATATGGTTCGTTGAAACCAAACCAACAACGGCAAAAAGAACTAATTATTCAAAAACAAACCAATATTCGCGAAATATTGATATCTTGATTATCTTGTTACTCTAAAGAGCAAAAAAATCGATTATTAATATATAATTTATTTTATATGTTAGATCTAAAAACGTCATTGGGATCAGTTATCATTAATGATTAATTAACGTACGTGTAAAAAATAATAACAAATTCTAAATAGAAAACATGGAATCCAATGTAGGTTCTGTAAAGTAATAAATTGTAGGTAAAAGCTTCACGTTGAGTTGTATGGCAAGTTATGTAAACAATTAAATTGCGGAAAATCCCCTAACGGTAGACAGATGATAAAATGATCGGAATCTAACATTTAGTTAATAACACGTCAGCAATAAACCGCCAAAATCTCAATTATTAAGACTTTCTCTTTGAGGGTTGTAAAACGTATTAAGACGCAGGTATATATTTAGAACTTTCTAATCGTTTAAGATGAAATACAAGAATGTATTCATTGTATCTCGACCATCCTTTTTAAACTACCCATTGAATATCTTATTGTATAAACTTTAACAGTTTATCTCAACTTCACTCAGAAGGCGGCATGTCAGATTTTTATCTTGAATATAATATAATGTTATGATATTTTTAAAATAATACAGATATATCGGATTTTTTAAAAATATCGAAGAATTTTTGAAACACTTACATTGAAGAGCAAGAAAAAGGCCATTGATGTGTAAAATATATATAGTAAAATATATATATATATTCAAAAAATCAATATTTAAGAAAAAATATCGAACATTTTTTTAAAATGTATTATTTACATCAGTTTGTTGAAAAAATATGGGGCAAAAAAATATCAATATATCTGAATAAAAAATATCGCCCACAAATGTCGACATATTCTAAATTCGAAAAAAAATGGATTTTTTTAGAAACCACAAACCTAGTAGCCAGAATACTCAACATTTTTTGAAACTTTAAAATTTCATGAAATCAACGCCAATAAATTGATTTTTAACTAAAGGAAAACAAATTAGAAACACAATCTTAAACTGAAAATTACAATGTGTTTCTCTGCATTGATACGTAATAAGAGGTTGTACTTATTTTTCTAGAAGTAACGCAAAATCTGGCAGGTTTTGTCAAATATTTGTACTGTTTCCGATATTAGTTACCAAATCAAATGTAAAGCATACTATCTATAATTTTTATTTGTCATAATTTCATTCATTAGAGTATAGCCAAGAATTATCATGAAGTTCACAAGCAACAGCATAATCCAGTGTTATCCAACTTCCACTGTTAGAAGCTTCATCACGTCGTTTTGAATGGAACAGATTTGAACAATGTCAGGACTTTCAACTACCCCTAAATAATATATTTTGTATGTTGGATTTAAAAATGATATCGGGATCAGTAATTATTGTGATTAATTCACGTGAATTGTAAATTAACATACGTGGTCAACGAGTCAACTATATCAAATAATACGGATTTTAGAGTAAAAATTAATAACTAAATCTAAATAGAAAGGATGGGATCCAATATAGGTTCTGTAAAGTAATAAATTGTAGGTAGAAATTTCACAATGAGTTGTATGGCAAGTTCTGTGCCCACTCCCTCACAATCAAAGTGCGAAAACCTCTTAACGGTAGACAGATGATAAAACCATCCGAATCTTATATTGAGTTAATAGTATTTCAGTAATAAACCGCCAGTATCCCAAATATTGAAACTTTCTCTTCGAAGGTTATAAAACGTGTTGAAACGTAGGTATAGTTATAGTACAGTTATATATATATTTAAAGTTTTAAAATCCTTTTGAATAAAATACGCAAAGAATGTAATTATTTGAGCTACACTCAGAATGCGGCATCTATCGAATTTTTGTTTTGAAATTTCTCCCTAGGAATATTAAGTGAATTTTGCGGGGTTTGATATCGACATTTTGTGTTCACCGATATATAGATATTTTCGTTAAATATTTTTAAAATTATCGAAATATCCAACAGGCTACAGGCAACAGGGGTTGCAAAATTTCATTAAAAAATAGTAACGAAATTATTCTCTTTGTTACAAAAATTGTTGTAGAACGAGCTGAAATGACTTGACAACGAACATAAATTAATTAATGTGGACTCACTTGAATTGTTCAAATTTATTGCGAAATTTAAGCTGGAAGATATTCTGCCCAATATTATAATAATACTCCGAATACTTTCTCAAGATTGCCAATGCCAGCTGTGAGAGAAGTCTTTCAATATTAAAATTGACCAAAAATTACAGTGAGTATCTTGTCTATTGAGCAAAAGGTGTGTCATCTTCCAATGCGTATATTATTTTTTAATAAAAACATAAAATGTTAATAGTATTGTTCTAGTTCTAAATTGAAGTCGACTGGTTAGATTGAAATCGCTAATAATTTAATCTTATCGATATCAAGGTATAATCATCATATACCTGTTACGTCAACGTAGGTGGCATACATATAATTTTTTTTGTAATAAACGTGATTATTATATTGTAACCAAACAAAAGAGAGTGCCAAAATATTCGTCCACCTCTGGCTATTGACACTACGCTTCTGCGTAGATATAAACCTATTCTTATAGTCCATATCCAGAATTATATAAATTAATTAAGTTTTTTTACATACATTTATTTTAATTAAGTTCCTTAATGCTAGCCATCTACCGATTTATTTTCTATAACGGTATAGGAAACCTACACCTGCAATATATTTATTAGACTTATAAAAAACCCTAACAGTAAACGGAGGGGCCAAACCATCATATTTTTAGACTTAGTTATTAGCATTTCAGCAATGAACCACCAGTATCCCAAATATTGAGCCTTTTGCTTCAAGGGTTGTAAAATCTGTTGTAAGTCAAGTTGTTATAAGTAATCGTTTATGATGAAAATTACTAAAAAAATGTAATTATTGCATTTCGACAATCCTTTTTACCTGATACTCTTATTTGAGTTTCACTGAGTATGCATTATTTTTTACGGTATATCATGTATTTAAATACACATATTAGGTCAAGGTGTTACTCGTAAGTATAGTATCCATATTTAACACATACCACTGAACAAAGTATACATTTGTTGACGCATTTATTTGTCAGAGTACCTAGATATCTTAAAGTATTAAAAATAGATTTAACAAAAAATGAGTATTAAAAATCTATAGTTGTATGACTTAATTAAATTGTAATTGCGCATATATTTAGTTTAAGTTCTTTAATTCCTTATAATGCTGTAGAATCTACACCTATAAATATTTTCAAATGATACATGTTGCCCATTCTCTTACTATAATTTGGAGCATATTGTAGCAAATGTCGAAATAATACATAATAATACACCTTATAAAAGTAATGTCACAGTTAGTCTCGATATTTGCAGGATATGCTGCTTTAACAGGTTACTCAAGGTTTATTAATATTTGGGGATTTCGGATGTCAGATAAAGTGTTATTTTATTAGATTAGGAAATCTTAATGAATTGTATTAGAAACATTGAATATTCTAAATAACTCAGCCTAAGATGCTGAGTGAAGTCTATATATACGTCTAAAATTTATTATTATTATATTAACAAATATACTGTTTCTCATTATAGGTCGCAGCATGGGGAGCTTTTATTAAAGACAGTCAAATACTGCAAGTGATCTACGGATGCCACGCACTTCTTTTAATTGGACACTTCTGGTTGATGGATGAATCACCTCGATGGCTCTGGGCAAATGGACGTACAAAAGAATCAGTGGATATAATAAAAAAAGCATTAAAAATGAACAATAGTAGCGTTAATCTAGATTCTGCCGAATACGTCAGCAAAGGCCGTTCGAAAAGCAGGAGTAGTTCAGATGATGCTGGCGTTTTGGATCTGTTTAAAATGCCTCGTTTAAGAAAAATGACATTAAATGTCTGCCTTTGTTGGTTTGCAAATTCTTTAGTTTATTATGGGTTATCTTTAAATACTGGTAGTATGAAGGGTAACCCATTTTTGATCTTGTTTATTATGGGAATGGTTGAACAACCAAGTTATGTCATAACGGTTTATGTTATGGATAAGTTAGGACGCAGATCTATCACGGCCACTAACATGATTCTCGGAGGATTGTGCTGTATTATTGCGGCTAATTTAATGATGGGAAGCATCACATCAACCGCTTTTGTTTTCATAGGAAAATTCTTAATCGCAAGTTCATTTGCTGTTATTTATAACTACTCAGCGGAACTATTTCCCACCGTAGTACGGAATTCTGCAATGGGTATCGGTTCAATGTGTGCCAGGACATCGGGCGCTTTAACACCGCTTATCATCCTGTTTGATTCGTTTGATCCAAAATTGCCATCAACGATATTTGCAGTGATTGCTTTGATTTCTGGATTTTTAACCCTATTTTTGCCAGAAACTCTAAATAAAGCAATGCCTCAAACTATAGAAGATGGTGAAAACTTTGGCATAGGTGATACTTGTTTTACCACATGCCTCGGAAGAAGTGCTGATGAAGAAATCCCTAAACCCAGAAATGAGCAGTTACAACCACTCAAAACTTAATGTATCATAATAAGTCATTCTATTTTATTTATTGCATAGTTTAAACAACAATCATCTATATGTTTAGATACATTTTAATAAATAATCACAGCAGAAATAGGAATTTTTATAAACATGTTTAAGCACACCCCTATAATAATAAGACTTAGATAATGCAATAATAAACTATATTAAATATCAATATATTACAAAATATTTACTAACTAAATATAATAAATAACAGAAATCACATTCAGAAATTTGAAAAATACATAATTTACATGTAACAGCAAATGTGAATATATAATCAAATAATATTCATATTTTGATAAAATATAAATGAAATAAATCCAGAAAATCTGTTAATATCATTAATTTTTTACTGGTCAAAGTTTCAGTGAAAAATTAAAAAAATGAAATGTTATTACACATTTAATTATTATTTACATACCTGTGAAATATTAGACTAGACCCTATCAGGACATGCAGTCTGAATAATTTTTGGTTTTGCACCTTTGTTGTTATTGACTGCTGGAATGAACATAAAAAACAAATTTAAATTTTATTATATATAATGCCATTACACTTTACCTAACGCTGTATGTACTACAATACTAGGCTGGCCTGGAGCAGGTGGATGCAACTCATGAGAACCACCTGGAGTAAGTGTTGCTAAAGCTGCTATTAGGTCATGGTTAATAATAGGCTCTCCTTCTGGTCGAGGCTCCCAGTCTAGTGGTGGTGATGCAGGTGGAGAAATAAGGAACTAAAACACCTTCCTATAAACATATATTATATGAGAAATATAACAATTTACTACCTGTTTGTAAGGAGCTGGGGGCTGTAATGTACTATTTTTCACTGGAGTGACTGGTTGAGCAAAATAACAGGTTATAACTGACTGATGAAATTTATATTGATGCAATTCAATTCTGGCAGCTGCTGCTGCCAAAGGTGTTATGAAATTAACTCTAACACGTCTAAAACTTTTTAACCACTGAAATGTAACATCAGGATCATATAGTTTGAATAAATTTTCCAATTCCCGTTTTTTATCTAAAATAAAGATATAATATAACATTGCTAATAACTAACAAACATACATATAAGCATACCGTCGCTATTGAAAACTGAATCATGAATATTGGTTACAATTAAAGATGATGGGAGGCCTTCGAACTCGTCGTCTTCAGAATTGTTTTCAGAAGTATCAACTTCTTGTTCAGGTAACAAGTTCGGATGAACATTTGGGAGCCCATCCTGCGCGTTAATAATAATATCTTCATCATTTATATCATCGTTGTTTTCAGCCATTATAATTATTTAAAAATGTAGAAACAGACAAATTATCCAAAAATGTGTTTATATCATAAACGGATTATTTACTTATATTTGGTAATTTAGCGACAAAAAGCGATCTATTACATAAAACTAATTATTAGTGATTAATTTTAAATTTTATTAACACAAGGTATTCGGAGTATCTTTAAATAATGTTTTGACTATCTAATTAAAACTTCGTTCAGTATTTTTACTACTTAGTTTGACATTTGTTACTGTCAATATAAAAAATAAAGTTCAATTTATGTCATATATTATTAAAATTGAATCATATATTTTAAATCTTTATAACACTAAATAAGGGTTTTTAGAACCATATTTTTTTTCTGTGGCCATATTGACATTTAAAATTAACTAAAGAACGTGCTAAAAAACAAAATTCTCGATTCTATTTATTTATAGACACTTTAGCATTAGGGGTGTCCTCCGCAGGGAAAAATATATATATTTCGATATTTCAAAAAATATCGGGATATCGTTTTATATATTTTAAAAAAATATCGACATATCGAAGAAAAAATATATTGATATTTTAGATAAACCCTTACAATTAAGTAATAATATTACATAACTTTTAAAATACCAATTTAAAAAATATATTTAGAATAATTATATAGTTTTTTATGTTTATTAAATTGTTATTATTCAAAAATATCGATATATCGGTCAAAAAATATCGGATCTATATATTGATATCGATGAAACTACTATCGATACCTCTTAGCATCCCTAATTTACATATTTTTCATATAAATGAGGGACATTTGACAAGGTCAAAGGATACACGTTTGTGTGACAGATAGTTTTCTACGCTAATTTGAGATTTAAATGTGTTTAAATTATTGTTATTGGCGAAAATGGCTAATATTGCACTTAGAATAAAAACTAAATCAGGACAGCAAGTTGTAGATAAACTTAGCGTAAACAGTAGTATAAGAGATTTGAAACAAATACTTTCTAGTTTAGCTAATATACCAATTGGTCGCCTCCAAGTTCTTTCAGGGTATCCACCTAAAGTTTTAAATATATCGGATGATAATGGCACATTGAGTAAATTAGTATATATAAATTTTTGTTGATGGCACTATGATACCTTTTTTTAGAGAGTATTGGCTTGTCCTCAGGAGATACCCTTATTTTACAAGAATTGCCAATAGAAACAGATGTCCCCAATACATCTCAAGAAAATAAAAACAATGAAGCTAGTGTGGAAAATTCATATGAGTGTCCTGGTATTTTAATGAAACATGTAGTGCCTGCAGATAATTCTTGTCTATTTACTAGTGTAAATTTTGTTCTAAATGGAAAAGTTGATGAAACTGGTAAGTAAATTAGTTTCTGGAAATATTTATTAATTCTTTATATTGTATAATTTTAGGTGAGGCTGCCCCTTTTCTGAGACAAGTTGTAGCTGAAACTATAAAGAATGAAAGACATAATTATGATGAAGCTATATTAGGCAAACCAGTAGAAGATTACTGTATATGGATACAGAATGACAAATCATGGGGTGGTGCTATTGAATTGGCAATTTTAAGTAACTATTATGGCATTGAAATTGCAGTTGTTGATACTATGAATGCTATTATTAACCGATTTGGTGAAGATCAAAATTATCCAGTTAGGGTATTTTTAATGTTTGATGGAATTCATTATGATCCATTATATTTAGAACCTTTAAATGTAAGTAAATTTATTAATTCTGTTAATCTAAAAATCTATATTACATAAATTGAATTTAGGGTGATAAAATGCAAACAATGTTTGAAAGTTCAGATGAGCGGATATTAAAGGAAGCAGAAATTTTAGCGAAAGAAGCAAAATCAAGTAGACAATTTACTGATGTAAATAAGTTTACATTAAAATGCATGATATGTAATATCAGGCTTAAAGGTCAAACAGAGGCACAAACACATGCACATACAACAGGTCATGCAAATTTTGGGGAAGTTTAAACCATTTATCTTATAGTTTATTAATACAATTTGTGTTTTAATTTATATAGCCTAACCGAGTTTAATTTTCTTTTAATATTAAGACACTGTCAATAACAATGTGTTCAAATAGCTTTGTATTGTAGGAAACAAATTGAACAGTTGACTAAGTTGCACTGTTTTATTTAGAATAATTGTAGAAATTTTGAATAATAATTTTGTTACTTTTATAAAGGAGTGCCCTTAAAAGGTTTTACCTATCTCAATAATCTCAAGGAATAGTAACAAATTATTTCTTTTTTATATATTGAAGTATATAATGTATTGAATATTGTAAAATGTGAACAGAAAGTGAATATTTTTTTTAAATATTGGACCTTTTTTGTACATTAAGCTTGTCGTCTTATTTATTTTTAGTCAATAATTATTCGAATTTAAATAAATTGATATATAATTCAAGATATTTTATTTATTCTTGCTAAGAAAATTATTAACCCTTTTTTCTGTGTCATGAAAATCCTCTATACCCCTATTTACATAACCAAGCATTTATATATAAATATTGATTTATGTTTTTTTCCATCACCCGTCATTTTCACAAAATATAGAGAACTATATCTTTAAATTTTGTGGTCATATTACTCTATGCCAATAATATTCCCCGTTATAAATACACGAAATAGCTTTTCCATGTTTTACAAGTAATTGTTGACAGACAATAACCTCTTCATGACATCAGTGGAAATTTTGTCAGTTTCAAGACGGAATGAATAGATAAGTTAATAAAGTTGAAAGTTAAAATATTATGGAATTTCATGACCAATTTAATATTGAAAACAATTCGCTAAATGGACTAGAATTAGAGAATATATACGTGCCAGAAGATGTTATCATAAATATTTTAAAATATTTAGAACCAAATGATATTCTCAATTGCTCCTTAGTCTGCAAAAGATGGTGTAACTTTGCAAAATCCAGTATTTTATGGCAACATATTTATAATATAAAAGAATACCCCAAGAAAGCTACATGTCTTCCTTGGTACGTATATTATTGCTATTTTACTACAAATTATTTTAAGAATATGATTAAAAACGGAAATGGACAACATTTATTAGAACATTGGCATATTGAAAGGAATGGTGGTCATGAATTTAAGATAGAGGATAGCCCTCAAGGGTGTGGACCATTACCTCTTGGAGTTCCTGAATTCCAGGGCCATAAAAGTTGTTTTGTAACATCTTATGAATTGTGTAAAAAATATCAGGTGAGTAATATTAGGTATAAAATTATTAATAACATATACCCTATGATATAAAGGTTTTTCTAGAAAATAGAAATTTCACCAAAATGCCTTATGTATTATATTATACAGAAATACAAACCTCATATTTATGTAAGTGAATGGTTTTGTGGCCGTTTTGATTGTGCTTGCTATTATAAATTAGCTGTTGTTGCCAATGTAGGAAGTCTAAATGAAAAGAAAGCTGCTACTTGGACTAAATTTGTAAATGCTCACATTGCTCAGTGGGCAAATCCTGAGTGGGAAAAGGTAATAATAATTTATTATAATTTTTTTTATCGCTACTTTTTATCAGTAGTTTTTTAATATAGGTGGAATTTGTATGGACAGATTATCCTAATCATTTAATAAATTTATATTTCATCCATGAGGGAAAAGATAAGCAATTTTGGGCTGGACATTATGGCAGCAAATTTGCTGGTGGTGTTATGAAATTTTTGTTTGATACAATTAAACCTATTAGTAATTAGTGCTAACATTAAGTTCATTAATTATAATTTATTATTTTATTAAACTCGTGTTAAAACTTGTTATAAAAACATAACTAGAAAACTTTTTGTTTAAAATTGTAACCAAAAAGTTTCTAAAGTACATGTATATATATCGGCTTTACAAAATTTAAAATAAAATAAATAATTATTTTTATTTTTTTGCGTCTGTTCAATAGATAAGCAAAGGTTCGGGTTCATAGATAAGACACATGAAATTTTTTTTAGTTGCTCTAGCACAGTTGTATTATTTTTAGCAACTTTAAACACTCACTTTTAATGAGCACTATCCTTTATTTTATATTATAAACTTTTTTAAACGACCATTAGCATCAATGACATTCGATCCTGTTTTTATTGTCAGCAAGCTAAACTCTTAGCCCATAGAGTACATACAACTTTACATGACAATGCACCCACATACACATCGGACGTACTGTAGAAACCATATTCTGTTGAAGGTAGAATCAAATTCTATTTGTATAAATATGTATTTAAACATTAGAATAGCCGGCTTGTGAGCGCAGTGGTAGAGACGACAGGTCGATCCTCCTGCTGTTGAGTCGGTAGTTCGAACCCTGCTGGGGCAGCATGGTCGGTAAATTTGTGTTTGTGATTATCCTTAGTCAAAGAGTGCAAAATCCGACAAGAAAATAGTCCAGTCACGCCAGTAATGAGGCTTCGTAAGACTGGATATGCCACTCAGCCAATTTTTATTTGGGTAGTAATAGAAATACACAAGCATTCAAGAATAAATAGTAACTGGTTAGATCATTATAATCTAAAGGAAAGCTTATAGTATAGAAATGTATCAAATTCGTTGAGTGGAATTAAGAGATGCTGAAGAGCAAAATTTGGTCTTTATTTTCAGTTTCGACAGGCATTGAAATCGCAATATATTACTTGTTAATAAAACAGATCAACCAGTTCGAGAACTTTTTTCACGTCGTATTGTCACAGTTTTAATCATAATGATGATAAAAGAATGCAGATATAATTTTAATATAATTGAAACTTACTGTTAGTTATCTTTCAAGAGGGTAATTAAATAATATCACATTAAATGATTGGATATTTTATTATGTCGTAATATGTATTTCTACTAAACTTAAGACTAGTATAAATCAAAATATTGAGCAAGTAATATCTCTGAATAAATATAAACAAAATCATGAGACCCTATATAATTACTGTATAAAACTTAACTTTAACTCAATAATTCAAAATAATATAATCACAGATAGCAATTTTTAAACTAAAAAATTACATACTTTGGCGATTTAACACTGACTTTAGTTATTAAAAACAAACATTTTAAGACTTATGTAGAAAATCAAAATTAAATTAGGACTGAATCAAAAATATAAAATAATACCATACAAAATACTATAACATTTGCAACAAGACAATATTTTACAGTAATTTTTTCACTCTTATCTATATGATGTATATAAAATTTTGTTTCTTAAATCTACTTGTATTTTAAGAATTTATAGATCGAAAAAAAAAAATGAATCTCAAAGGAAAAAACAAATATTACCTGTTACTCACATTTTATCATAAAAGAAGAACGGGGTGTATTAGACACAGTCACTTGTGGATCGTGCAACTTCAAAAAAACCATCATACTTCACCATAAGAAAAAAATTAGATTAATTAATATCATTAAGTCCCATTCCCATTCTACAAATGTCTTAAAAATATAATGGCAACTAATGATTACTATTTCAAGACAATTGTTGAAAGTCAATTGGCATTTTTCAGTCAAAAAATTAGCTGCGAACTAACGTATGCAGATTTAAATTTTGCATCGGTATTATGGTCGAATAGCGAGCATACAAGATAAATTGCATTACCACAGCATCGAATAAGCTTAAATCACAAATGTTAAAACTGCTTAATACTATATCAGTCTCAATAAAGCATCATGACAAAATGATAATACAATTTGGTTAACAAAGGGTTAATTCAGAAACGACACACAGTTGTTAGAAACATATAATTTTCCACTAACCGTGCATATAGTTCTCTTCTCACTTTGGCGGTAAATTTGTTTACTATGCAAAGAGAAGAAACTGTGGCAAACAATACATTGTAGAGAAGGATTAATTTAAAGTTTCCGAGCCACTCTATGCTACCAAAATCTCCTAAGAGATCGAAATTTGTTATACCTGAAAACAAATTTTCTAATGTAGTCAAAACTTAATTTCAAATTTAAAAATATTGAAACATTCTATGTGCATAAACTAATACTTACCCAAAATTTTTGACAACAATGGCAATGCAGAACTAATTATCAAAACCATAGCACAATTAGCTATCACCAAAGTAAATGATGTACTTTTAACGGTAGGCCTCATTTTTTTCACACATGGGGCTGTGTAGAGGCCAATGGATGATGTTGCAATGAAATAAAGTATCATTGTAATTTCTAAAGCTGCACCAAAAGGTCCTAATTTAGATAATGAACTAACTCCTAATGTAAATTGCTAAAATAATTTTTCATTATATAAAAACTCTTTATGTTGTTTTAACAACTTACTTTTGAACTACTTGATAGAGCTTTAATTCCTATTAGCAGTGATAATGTGTTTTGTACTACTAACAAAACAGCAATAACTGTTAAACCTATTAAGAGTAACATGGCGATTGGGTAAACAACATTTCTTCGCAGTGACGATGTTTTTCTTTGTTTATCTAAAGGTAAATTTTAGTAAAGTATTATTGAATTAAATTGTACGAAAGATGCACTTACCTAAAACTGTTCTTTTATTAGCAACTTGATTCAATTTCATATCCAAACCATTTTTTAGTTCTCCATTTCGTAATCTAACAAAAGTGTCCCCCTCATATATAGGACTACTTTCTAATGACATTGGTGCTGGGTTCAGAAAATAATTTCCTACAAAAATTACTTTTAAATTTGATTAATTTAATCAAATAGTTAAATAACAAAAATACCTGTAGCTAGAACTTGTTTTAACCTCCTGTTCCAACATTCTTCCTCTAAAGCACAAGCAAAAAATTCTTCATTGAGGTCATGTAAAAATTGTGGTTTAATAAGGAATATTCCTACCACATCAAATAGCCGAACAAAACCCAATGGAGTACATACTTAAACAAAAATTGTCATTTATTATAATTAGAGATCCCTTGAATGCCAAACTACATCTTTATATAATGCTGAGATTATTTCTATGGAAGTACATTATTACAGCTAAGGACAATTAGTTATCGCGAAAAGTCGACCACAATGTCTGTGATAGATAATACATAACAAATATCAAAGTGAGTTTTTTCATGTTATATTTCAGGACCTTCTTTTAACTGGGGTTTATCTGTAGTGGACTTCTTAGCGTAGATTTGGAAGTCACAATAGAATCATTCACTTCCACAGAAATAATTTCAGTATTGGAACAACTTTAAACTAACTGTGATTAGTGTTGGATATCACCCAAATCTCAGGTTGTTTAAACAATATTTGTATATCGCATAATACACAAAATATTAATATATTATAAACTCAGTAAGGAATACATCAAAAATTAAATTACTAGTTATAAATATTTAGTGAGTAATTATTTCTTAATTTATATATAATACTCACCAAGTAAAATTAAAACACCCAAAAATGATATACAGGAATATAAAAATGGTAAATAACACCATAAATCTAAAATTTAAAATATATTATAAGAAAAAAATAGCAAATACAATATAAAAGGATACTCACTAAATATAGGAATCACTTTTTTTTCTTCTGCATTAAACAGTGCAGACAATACATAAGTCATGCCCAATACCACGACTGCCAAGAGAATGAGTACAACGAAGGTCTCATAAACCCTCGCCCAAAGTCTTTTTCTATGCCCAAAAAACCCTTCAGATTCAGTAAACAGGTAGGCAAATGGCAAGAATACAAACATGGACAAGTTGGAAAACAGAAATATGTAATTCCAAAGACCTAGAAATAAAAGTTTATAGAGAGATAGATGGTATTAATAACAATGCTTTACAACTTGGCTAAATATTGCATGCTTACCTTGTATTAGTGAAGAGTTCAACCATTTTACATAGTAACTGTTTTGATAGTTAACCAATACCTCATTTGATACAATTGATATTGGTAAAAGTAGAACGGCCCCTATAGAGACTGCTAAAGAAAACGTGCACAGCCAATTGCTTATTCTATAAACTATGATTTCGTCTTCATCACTACTGTAATAATCTTCTTTGCCTTTTCTTCTAAACCGACTCAACAGAACAAAACTAGCCAAATAAAGACCGAAAAAAAGCAATAGAAATATCTGGAAAATAAAGAACAGATAGGTAAACAGTTGTACTGTGATTGGAAAATAATTAATTTATTAATATATGTTATCCTAATACCGATTTATATTTATATTTTTAGAAATACTTTATTTAAAAATCATATTGTAATTGTGAAGAAATATATTGTAGGTCAAAATAAAAACGGTATTTTACTTGTTTGTTGATGTAAAAGTTAATTTATCTTTCACAGAAAAACTGTATAAAACTTGAGGACTTTAATTTTACATAAAACTTGTTTTCTTGTACATTTTATATTATAAAATAGAACACATACAAGCCTTAATTAATAACCAATGCTAGTAAACGTGTTAAAACTTTTCTAGGACAATATATTTTCCCCCTTAAATATGAAGATAATTAAAATCATAAAAATAATTATTAAAATGCTTTAAAAGTAAATGCGAATTATAATCAAGCCATTGAATTTCATCATAAACTTTTATGTTGAAATTAATTATAGATCATTTTATATTCTGCGATAAATATGTATAAACTTTTATTTGTTTAATTTAAAGTACCAAAGCCAAATTAGAATATAATGAAAAATACATAATATAACACATCTACCTAGTCATGTCTATTATGATAGTAATGTTCTAAAAATCTGGTTTAAAAACAAGAAATAAATTTGCATTGTCGCATGAATTTCTCGTGATAACAGTATTGCGACCCACATTTTGAAATCAACTGGCACATTATTGGGTGTTGTTATACCGACGTAAAAGTGACTAAAAATAAAACCAATATCAATAAAGAAACAAACACTTAATTACAGCCTTTGTTATGATACAAATTAACAATAAAGCCAAGACCTTTTACTGTATGATGAATATATCAATATGCTTTATATCTCATATAAAGAAAATTGTTTCTAGGATGTATTATATATATTTTTTTATATATAGATTATATAAAAAAACTGAAATCTGGTACTGTTACCAAAACAATTATATAATGAAATCTTGAATTCATTTGAAATTAGTTTCAAGGCTTTAGTAATTAATGTAAAATTGCAAGAAAAATATTTTGTATAGTTTGTTTGCTTGTGTTTCCATTGTACCAGTATATATTTTTTAATTGGCTTTCATAATTTTCGTGATAATATTTAAAAATTAAGATAACAATAAATCATAAAATATATATATATATATATATATATATATATATATATATATTTCAATTCACTACTAAATACTCATTTAGCTTATAAATATTTTTAAATTACACCCTTATTTTTTAGTTGACCATGAAAAAGCTTTTAACAGCATGGTAAAAATGTATTTTAGTAATAGTACTTCATGTATCTTCTATTTGTATGACAAAGACCTTCAAAATTAAATATCTAAAAATAATACAGGTCAAAACTCTGTAAACATAAATTTATTTTAATTCCAGCATACTCAGGAAAGGCATTGATTTTATATATCTAAGTTTCGTAATATTTTAAAAGGCAGGTTAAATGTAAATTCAAATTGGGTTTTATTTTTTCCCTAAAGTGGGAAACAAGCTACATAATTAAAAAATACTTACTATTTGTTCACGAACATTATTATGAAATATCTGTTCGTTTATGTTTGGTTCTTCATCAAACTCATCATCCATTATATGAATGTTTCATCTATATACTAAAACTGTTGCTTTTAAAACGATAAACTTAATCATTACCGCACCTCATGAACACTGGTGTATATTTATTAATTCATCCAAATGCTTAATGTGGGAAACTTATCTCTGAACTGACTTATCAACGATGAACAAATCTAAACGATTTAAAAAGATGTATAAACACAACCTGTACTAGCAATATTACTGAAAAACTACGTCACTTCGTTTTATTTCCTTCTCTAAAATAATGACATTGGCACTTTAATTAAGGTGGTCGATATCGATATTCTTCAAAATTTGTTGAAATTTTTTTCAAACTATATTTTTTTGTAATATGTGTATATTTTTGCATAAGTATCCATGTTTTTAAATGCTCCCATATATTGATTTTTTTTAATGCCCAAAACAGTGTATTTGTATTTTCAAAATATCGATATATTACAACCTGCTTAATTTAGGTTAAGTATGAAATAAATGATCGAAATACATCGATTATAGTTAAATATAGTCACTAACATATTATAGATTATAAATATATAGTGTTTTCAAAATAATAATGAACTCACGTCATCAATATTTGTCTGTTGCAATTTGTCAATTCCTTTTAGAATCAGATATTTTCCCTCTCATTTTATTCTATTTAAAAGGAGATAGAACGCTGTTTCCACGTTCGAACATGTTACCAATTGAGCCACGAAAGTCGTTTGGTTGTCAAATGTCAGCAAAATTCTTCAAAATAATATTGTTACAGGTTATAAACTGGCAAACGTTGCTTTAACACTTTGGTTGTTTTAATAAATTTCAAATCGCAGCTTATTATTACTCTAGTTGAAAATGCCAAAGTCGTTAGTCAGTCGGAGTCAATAACTGATTGCGTTTGTAATCAGTAATGTCGAACAGGAACCATATAATGGAGGCCTTTTGTCAGTACAGTTTATTAGAGAGGTGATTTTACGCTTAATTACTAAGTTGCGGCGGTTTTTATTGAAAATATTTTTACCGTTTCATTGTTAAGTCATTTTGATATCACAGTACTTTTTATTTCTTATGTTACTACTTGTGTACACCATTCTTGATAAAATTAATTACTGAATGCGCCCTAATGGATTTACCATATTTACAAAACAGATAGTATTCATCCTCTCATACATTCTAACCTAATGCTCATGTATAATTCTGAACAATTATAAACATATCTATGCAAACAAATCTTTCACACCCTATAATACTATTTTCTACAGTTATACTCTATTAATTATGTAAACACATTTAGTTGTTTCTTCTCTCATCACCCTGTTTTATGAATTCTCAGCATTGCATCATTATCACATATTTCGAAAATTTCTTTTATTCACTGGCACTTTCCAAGTCACTGTTCAAGTCAGTCACTAAGCTGTTAAATTCTAATCTGTTTAAAACTTCTTCACAATTCCACCATTTATCAATTTTTTTCTCTGTATGTCTGATGGTGTCATCCAAACCGAAGGTGCTATGGTAGAGAATGCTTCTTTCCACATATCCAAACAGTTCTTGAGCGTATATCTTTCTCGAACAACATGGTTATTGTAATAATTATTTGGTACTCCCCATATGAACTCGAATGGTTTGAATATACAGTGATAGGGGGGAAGTAGTAATACTTTGTGACCATATTGTTCAGCCATCTGATCTACTGTGTATCATTTTTCGGGCTTATTTCTAAAAAAAAAAATTAAATTGCATAAACGTAATTAAACATTTCATTTATATTTAGCGAGTAACAATTTGAAATAGTCCAGTTTTTATCATAGTCTCTTCAAAATTTAATTTCCGTTTTGAAAGCCATTCCTTCATTACAACCTTTGATGATGTTACTGTTGGGATTTTTTCCACCACTGGGCTATGTTATGGTGCATTGTTCATGACAATAACTGATAGTTCTCTGCATGAATAATATATCTGCAATTAATTATTAAAAAATATTATGACTAATAAAACCTAATCAAATGTTATTGTAACTTTTACCTTTTTCCATGAACGTTTATTGTCTTTTTGTTAGGGTCTTGCCAAGGGTGGTCCAATGAATCATTTTGAAATATCCAAGTCTATAAGTCAAATAACATATCTTCCTTGAGTTTATTACACGCTTTTAAAAATTTAATTCTTTTTAGACAATGTCTGAAAGTTTCATTAGACCTCTTAGATAGTTATCTTTACACTATTTAAATCCTATGTCCCCTAACAGTGTATATACTTTCCAGACTATTTTCTCTGAAATAATTTTATTAAATTATGTTTATATCGAAAAAATGCTTTATGTACTCACTGTTTTTATACATTTCGTATATTTGATCTCTGATAGAGCTAATGTCAAGATTGTCTTGATTCGTCACCCGCTTTGATTTAACCATAGTGTCCACACTAATGTTGCAACAACACGCTAAAACATTTTCAATAAAACTGCAGCAACTTTGGATTTAATCATAATAAGTTTTAATATCAATATTAAGATTAAAAACATTACAAAATATGTTACTGTTATCACTCCCATCGGAGTATTTAGGCATCGGTCGGCGATGGCGGCTACACCGATCGGAGTATTAATATATTATGCTTTGTTTTCTAATACTAGTCTTAATCAGATCAGTGGCCCTCTTCGGATCAAACACTTAGTCCAGTTACGGTGCGCCAACCTTGGTCAAAAAGCTGCAAGTAATGCCGGACAAAAAACTCCGTCAACCTATGCTTCGTCAGAAACTCCCAAATGCATAGAGAGACAGACACCCCACTAGTGATCGAATTTGTGAACCTTCTTTTCAACAAATTCCTATAATCCTTAGCACTTTCGGAAAACTCCCTCTCAACGATGCTCGCACCTCGATAACCCTCAGTTCCTAAATAGTTAAACGGCCATAAGCCTATTTTTAAGTTATCGGGTTACTGTCGGACAAAAGTTATAATTGCAGCGACAGATGAGGTCGATTCAGCCTGGATAAGGGGGAGATTAGCGGTAACGCTGTGCTAAGATCCCCGCATGTCGACCAGCTCGCGAGCAAGTGCGTTTTCAGAAGAACTTGAGCAGAGTAGTTGTTTGTAGAATGATTGAGATATGAAGTGCTTAGTTTCTGGAGTGTCAGTTTCCCTATGAATTTGATTATTTCTGACATACTATGGAGCGTTTAAGATTCTTCTCAGGAGCTTATTTTGGAAAACGAAGCCGTTTCACCTGGTTAGGTGCAACAAACTTGAAGTAGACATTAGTTCCGTAGAGGTGTATGGACCGAATTAATATCTTGTAAAATAAACATTTGATGGAAACCGGTCGGCTAGAAGGGCAGATCAGAAAAGATAGTAGGTTTGCTATTCCCGAACCTTTCTAGATTTGGGAATGCCAGCCGAAACGTCGGTCGAAGTGGAGACTTAGGTCGTGACGTTATCCAGCCATGGAATTGTTACGGTTGTCAATCTTAAGTTGCGAGACGCGCAGTGCGTAACGTTTCTTACGGAAAATGATGGCCTGGGTTTTCAGGGGGTTGATTTGCAATCTTCAGAATTTGAACGACTGGACCGCATGATCGAGATGCTTCCGTAAACGTTCTTGAATTGTAACCTCGAACTTGAAGGCCATGAAGGAAGCAGTGTCGTCAGCGTAAAACAAGACGTCAATGAGCTCTTTTCTCGGTAGATCTGAAATAAAGAGGTTAAATAAGGCTGGGGCCAGCGGAGAACCTTGAGGTGCGCCAGCGTCGATTTGTTTTCGACTGGAAAGTGTTTTCCTGATATTGACCTGGAAAGATCTGCCCGATAGATAGGACCTGGGAGGCCCAACCGCATGCATTTTGCGATAAAGCCGTCGTGCCAGACCTTTGTCGAAGGTTTTGGTTAGGTATAGGAGGACTGCTCCAAGCTTTTTACGATGGTCAAGAGCGTGATGAATGTGTGACCAGACGGAGGGCCTGATGGGCGGATGAATGATGAGCGCGAAAGTGGAATTGTTCTTCAGGAATGATGTTGTTTTCCTTTGTGAAAGAGTTGAGAGCGTGAAGTATTACCTACTTGACAAGCTTCGCATTGGCACTGATAAGGCTGATGGGTCTGTAGTCGGATGGAGATTATTTTGCTTCTTTCTTGGGAATAATCGCTTTATGTGCGTGTTTCCAAGACGTCGGGAAATATTGCAGCCTCATGATTGAGTTAATGATGTTTGCCAGTTCTGGTAGCTGTTTATGCTGGAACATTTTTAATTGGGTAATCGATATTCTGTCAAAACCTGGAGATTTCTGATACTAGTGTCTAGTCGCTTTTGTCGAATAAATATTGGTTCCTGCGGCATATTTAAGAGATTTTTCGATTAAGTTGTGGTATAGTGGACCTTCTGGCCAGCATAGAAGACCAAACAATGATAGTAATAAGTATCTGTATAGAAAAAAGAAGCTAACAGAAGAAGAATTATTTAAATGTTTAGAAGATAGTAGCGACTGTTTTACGTCCGACTCGATGACTTTTATGTTTTACGTACGGAGGCAAAGAGTGATTTAGACAGTCTTCCGGACCAGTCTTTATCAAACAACTACAAGTCGCCTTTGAAAAGCAGTCGGGCATAAATCAACAAATAAATGTTCGGTGGGGAGATACAGGTACTTTGAAACAATTTATATTTAAAAAGAATCATGAAGTATTAGTACCGGTTTCAGACAGTTTTAGATTTCTTCCATAATTGACGATGATTTTTTGAACAGATTGTAGACTGAAGAAAAGCTATTCTATTGGAGTTTTTCTTCGCAGTGAAACATCAGAAAAGAAAATTATAACATCTTTATTAGATATACTTAGTACAATCTTAATTTACAATTAATTTATTACTACTTTTCCTATATACTTGGATTAATTAACAAGCAAGACGAGTGTGAGAAAATACATCAATATGTATTCCTTAATTATAAACTTATAATTATTTATTAATTATTAACTTATAGCTATAGTTTACATTAAATGTATACACTTTATATAAGTTCGTATGGTTTTGTTCGCTTCAACCTCCTGACACCCTGCGCGCTGTCCAGCAGTTATATTGCTTTTACGTTAGTATGATTTAGTAATCTTCTTTCGTGTTTCAATGCGAAATCTTGGAAAACTTCGCAAAACCATTTGGTTTCCAAGATCAATCGAAGAACCTTGTTTTGATAGCGTTGTATGATTAGTTGATTTGAATTTTTAGTGCAACCCTATATTTGCACCCCATACGTCCAAATTGGCTTTATAATTGTATTATAGATCAACCTCTTTGATTTTAGATCAAGTTGAGAGTATCTTCCGACTAACCAGTATAGTTGTTTTATTTTGGTTCTAATGTGTTTTGATTTTTGTCTAACGTGATGTTTCCAATTTCATCTACCGTCAAGATGGATTCCAAGGTACTTAGCTGATTCTGCTTGAGGAATCGGGCATCCATTGAGTGATATAAATAAGTTTTTATTATTTCGCCTCAATGCAAAATTAACGTGGACAGATTTGGAGCTATTAAGTTTATTTTCCAATCTTTCGTCCATTTGTACATTTTGGTGACTGCCACTTGCACTTTTTCTATTATATATATCTTTTGCAGATATATATCTTTTGCCATAATAATTGTGTCGTCAGCAAAGGTTCCAAGGAGTGTTTCTTTTGTTGTTGAAATGTCAGTGTAGAGCAGATACAAGAGAGGTCCTAAGACGCTACGTTGTGGAACTCCAGCCGAGATAGTTTTAAATGTCGAGAACGTCATTTCATGCGATACTCTACATTTTCTACGAATAAATATGACTCCAGCAATTGACAATAGTTACGCGGTAACAATTTGCTCATCTTACAGATTAATCCCAAAAGCCAAACCCGATCAAAAGCTTGTGAGACATCCAGGAATATTGCAGGGCAGTATTTCTTTTCCTCAAAAGCTCTTTCAATAGCCGCAGTTACTTTGTGCACTTGATCGATTCTTGAATGGTGATTTCTCCGTTGTTCTACGTAGACATGACACAAAACGAAAATAATAAAAAAATATATATATAACATAAATTATTTACTAGACTGTAGGATAAAAGTGGAACCTCCGAAGAAAAATAATATACCACAAAGCACAAACTGTCAAAATCTTGGGCACACTAAAATTGTTTGCAGTAGGGAACCAAGATGTGTGAAATGTGCCGGTAAACATTACACAACTCAGTGCAGAAAACAACGCAATAGTGTAGCGTGCATGTTTTGCAATGAAAAAGGTCACCCTGCCAATTATAAAGGATGTGCAGTATATAAAAAAAGAATTCCAACCAAAGAAAATTAGACAAGAAAATTAACTAAGACAAATTGACAAAGCCAAAAACTCTGAAACAACATCTACCGTTGAAGATAAAAAAACCCAGGAAAGCGCAAGACCATCGGTCAAAAATATAAGCGCCACCAAAATATCAAATGATAGACAAATTGATACGAAACCGCAAAAAACTGCGGCCAACCAGCTATCAGAAAAATTGCGCATAACAAATTGAAAACACCTCACTTTAGCAGGAATTAATTGTTTTCTAACTTTGCGTCTTCATTCATACAGTTTAATTAATCCGAATAAATGATTACTGGAAAACTGGCCATCTAAGTATGTTCGGAAAATATTACAGTTAACGTGTTAACTGTATTGTTTGGTAATATATTATTGGGATTTGTAATATATTAATGTGACTATATAGTAAATAAAACTAACAGTAAAATCATGTATGGCATGTTGTATAAAATTTAATATTATAGAATGTTATTATGTTATTACATTCGATTAAGGAAATATTTGGAACATGGAGTATCGTGGTTTAGTAACACTGCCATGTAATATATTTGGTTGCCTAACTAACCTATTACTATTTTGAATTTTAAGTTTTTAAATGTATTATCTGACATTTATATTTAAAAGATATTGCTAAAAACTTAAATGGTGTTCTATATAATTTGTGGCCATCCAGAATGCATTCAATTTGCACATGCTATTTATGTAGCACAATATTTAAGTGATCATTTACCCAATTTCAAATTTAAAAAAAATTTCATACCCAAATCTAAATGGTCTGTAAGTTTATTATTCGTAAATAATTATATTATAAATAAGATAATATGATATTATAATATAAATAATTTCTAAAAATACCTTTAGGAGTTTGTTTTAAAATTGAATAAGAAAAACAAATGGTATTTGGTGAAGAGTCCTATAATTTGGAAAGAATTAACAAATTGGGGTAGTAAACCATATCTTATTGGTGGGTTAGGCCAATTTTGGGAGTACTGTTATTGTTATTATGGCCTGGAAACATTCATTTCTAAAGAAAATTTAAAGAAATTAGCCAATGATAATTTGCAGGTAAAGTTTTTATACTATTTTTCTTGAATGACAAAAAGTTGAATATATATTTTTGTTATAAGTATTTTGAAGAAGAACAAAATAATATCTTAAATCGCAAATTTAATCAAGAGATAGGTATATTTGGATGTTCACATAACATGCTCGAACATTTAATAATGGAGCTTTCGGGAATGCCAGAGTTTATAAATGGAAATGGCATACTTTTCAAGTTATATGATGAGCTTCTTAATGAAGATAAATCTTATAAAAATAGCAAATTTCTTGATGGTTTAATTGAAAATTTCGAAATGTCTGGAATTCTTCATAAAAATTGTGTTGCTAAAGCTGTGCAAAAGGAAGAGGATGTCATATATAATAGTGATTTAATTATTTTTCTAGAGGATTTTTCAAGGCAGGATATTCAGAATTAATATTTATGTGTAATTAATCAAAATACATTTATTTGTTATTTTTAGATTAGAGGGGGAGCAAGAAAATATGTTTTTAAAGAGATGCATTGAAAGAATCCAGGGTTTAGCAGATTCTATGAATATTAAGGCTAAAAGGTCTGTGCATGTAATATTTTGTAATGATGGTCCTTCATGTTTATTAGCCACCCTACTTATTGAATATTGTGCATCCATTATTCCTTCAAACATAGTAGCAGTAACGGCATATCTGGGTTTGCCAGCAATCAATTGTGTATCAAAAATCACCGATATTGAAGTTTCAAAAATTAGTGCACCACCTGTTTGGGGTTTTATTGGTATAAATGAGTTTGTGGATGTCGGGAATATTATCTTTAAAGCAAACATTCTTTGTCCTTTTAATCGGTAGTATATTTTTATTTGTCTTTATAGTTTAGTATTAATCATCTTAATCATAGAGCTATAACGTTACCAGAAGGTTCTACTTTGATACAAGGAACAATAGTTAAAGAATTTAGGATGATGTCTTATTTAGTTTCGAATTTGCACAATGAGATTAAGAAAACTATGCAGAGGAATAATGTAATAACAGTTTTTATATTAGTCAGTTAATTTTTGGCAAAGATAGATTGTTTATAGGAATGTATTGTTAAAAAACTCCACCATAAACCATATTTTGCACAACTTAGATCATTAATGAGTTTAATCAAAATCTGGTATAGTGAAGATATCTCTGATGAAATAATATCTTTAGGGGTATGCTCCAATGGTAAATATAGCTTTTCATATTCATAATTACAAATATTGAGATGTATATGATATGTGGAAAAAGTGATTTCTAGACTTATGTATACTATGGATTAGGTTTATAATAAAACAGGATAAAAGTTTTTGTTGAAACCCTTTACCTTTCATAACTTATGTCTTTTTAGGTACATTTGGAATACCATCAGGGGTTGTATTTTCTCAACCAGCAGTGCAAGACAGCAGACATAGGTGGGTCCCATTTCAAAAATTTCCCATTATGAATGAAAACACTATTGATGAAATAAATAATCTAGTTAAATCAACTGTTAGCATTTTGTCAATGGTTGCATATGAAATCGACTTCAGAAGTTATTCTACAGAAGATGTAGAAGACGGCTAAATGAAATTAGTGATTTTGTGATATAATACTGACATATTAAACAAATGAAAATTCTTGATATTTGGATTTGGCGTCTTATTATTAGTTAAAAACTATTGTTTAAACTAATATTCAATAAAACATGTTTGTAACTGTACACTTTCCCAGTCATTCCGTCAATTTTTTAAAGCCATTTCAAAATTAGGATATCAGATCCTATATCCTATCGGTGGTTTAGTTAATTTTGCGAAAATTTATTCCTTTTATGGCTTCAAAACATTTATCTCGGCATATCGGAAATTGGACAATGATAATCAAGGTAAAGTTTAATTTTTCTGAATGGTAAAATGGTGAATAATTTGTTTGTTAATATTCTGAAGAAGACCAAAATAATACTCTAAATCAAGATCCAGATATAAGCGAGAAATAATTTGTACGTTTATACAATGTAATTGGGCATTTAATAATGAAAACCGCCGAAAATATCGGATTTTGCTTGTTGAAGTTGTAGAGAAACGAAATGATAAATATCATAAAACATGGTTTTTGATTATTTAACTGAAAATTTTGAATTATCTGGAGATTTCATAAAAACTAGTAACATGGTGCAAAATGAAGATGTTATATTTAATATTTGTTTAATTATTTTTCTTGATTTTTCTAGGTAATTAGGTAATCTAGTAATATTTTTTTTGCCGGCTTGGTGGCACAGTGGTAAAGGCGATGGGATTGGTCCTCCTACTGTTGCGATAGCCGCTTCTCCTTTTTACCAATTAGGCTTTATCTGGATTGGACCTACTGCTTAACGTCGGCTCCGAACCACGACCCTCGGCATTAAGCCTACTGACTGGCGAGTGACAACTTAGAAATCATCCCAGAAGACATCCGGTCTTATCCAGCTTGGTTACTGGCGTGGCTGGGATCGTTTTCCTTGTTGGATTTTGCACTCCTGCCTAAGGACAATCACATATGTTAAACAATCACAAACATGAATTTACGACCATTCTAGTTGTTATTGCTAATATGCAATGTTACATCTATATATGAAAATTAATACATGTGATATAGGGCAATATTAATATTTAATTCAATAAAGTAAAACACAGTCCATAAATTAATAATTAATATAATTTTGATTATAACATTTGTACCATCACTTTAATATAAGCAAACGTGCGGGAGTCCCACCCCGAGGGGCCACTTAGGGTGATGTCGGGCTGTCGAGGAATATAGAGGGCACTCTTGCTAGTTCGAAGGTGGTGGGCGGCCATTACTGGAGATTATTTTCGGCTGGCTCTATGGAGCAGATGAAAAAACGGAAACTGGCGAATACGTTAATCGAACAGCCAAGAATTGTAAAGAAAACAGAATGCCCGATATGGATGGATTCCAGAGCTGGAGAAGTATATTCAAGGGAACAACAATTAAAACAGGAACGTATGTACATACTTTGAAGGGTAGTGCACTAAGGGCATGACTCGAAGAGCATAGGTGGATCTTGTTGAAGATCACCACCTATGGACATCGAATGACAGACTGATTCAAGTGCTGAATATATTGACACAGCTTTCTAAACTGACTGTTCGGGAGATAAATTGAAAAAGTTTGTGGACTCGAATGAAATACACTCATTTAGTAAAAAGGACTAATTGTGGAAAAATGGATCGAAAATGTGTACCAGGCCACCAAAATCATGGAATGAATGTTCCAAAATTCGTACTGGTTGAGCCGGACAACGTAGACTTAAATAAAAGCGTGCAAGGCCTGTTTAGAGATCGATTCCCAGATCTTAAATATATCAAAGAATTGGGGTTAGTGAAGATTACGATCCGGAAAGGAAAGGACGGAGGTTTAACTAGGCAGAGGATAATTAAAGTTAATCTAGGTAACATTCCGAAGCAACTGTGAGATACCATGCAGACCCGCAGGGAAGAAACAAAAGAGGTAATAACTGTCCATTAACGTGCTCCGAAAAATAACGGATAGCGTTTTCGATAGGAAGAACAAAAAGGTGGCAATCCACATCACCAAGGAAGAAACAAAGCACAAGAAACAGGGTGACAAGGAGAAGGGAGGTAAACGCTCATTTGCCCTAATTGTGGCTACAAAGTGTAGTGGCTTCTGTTGGGGAATCGGTTTTGAGCAGGGCCAGGAAGGACAAGTGAGGAAGATAGATGAAAGTGATGCGCCACAATTGGAAAAAGAAGAGGGAGATGCGAATCCTCCAACTAAATATTGATATCCTGCTGCAATCTGCGTCGGCGAAGGTTCTAGAAGTTATTTTGGGAGAAGAGTCCAATCAAAAAGCTGTGATTAATAATCTCCGTCATTTAGACTGTGATACTTTTATAATAGCGAATAGCGATAAACCTGAGATAAGTTGTATAAAAGGAAAGTGTTTCGTGTATGTGGAGTGTGTTTGTTTTCATGTTATATGTCCCCATCCAGATCTAGCCAGGGCCTCACCATCCTCCTGATGGATAACGCGGGAATAATGAAATCGAAGGGTAAATATAGTGTAATACTCGGCGACCTAAATGCTAAGTCAGCGATATTCCCATCGAAGACCCACGACCTAGTAGTCATTAAGAGCGGCCAGAAACGAACGTTCCCAAATGCTAACATTATAGACATAACATCTGCAATTGGCATTGTTAACCTCCAAGAGGTCCAATTAATTCCTTATTTTATGTTTGTAAGTTTTGAGCACAAACATTTATGTTCATTTGCCGCCAAAATAATCATTATAGGTAAGATAGTTGTTAGATATATTCATACCATGTCATTGACTTTTATGATCGGTAAATAGTTTTCCTTGTCATAGATTTTTGATTGTACACTATTTATAGTTGAACTAGCCAATTTGGTAGCCGTAGCGGTCAATGAGAACAGCCAATAGCCCGTTTATTCATTCTTTCATCATGCATCAACTTATACAGGCTTATGTATGTAGGCTTCTTCTTCTCACTGATGTTATTTTGAGAAAATTTGGCTGATTTATTAGATTTCTTCAGACAATTTGATTTATTATTTATTTTTTTAAAATTATTTATCTATTATTATTTGGAAGACATGCAGGTGGTAGAACGTGTGGTGGTTCCAGCCCTTACTTTTTGCACTTTATAAACATTCTTCAAAATATGTTAACATGTTGGCGAATGAACCATAATAATAACAACAGCAAACAGCCAATTTCTTTGATTTTAAAAGCGATATGTCCGTTTGGTATAGGGAACTTCTAACTATCTCAATAAAAGAAACTTAATAAAAGCACGAATAGTTTTATTAGATTCGAATACAAAATCGTTTAATCTTAATGGAGTCTAAAAACTACTAAAATAGCATATTATTGTTTCTTGTTGCCCTAGACTCCAGTAAAACGTACAAAAATATCGACAATAGTCATTTTACTGCTACTTTAAAATATAACATGTATATGTGTGATAGATAACGGGTTCCGTCAATTATCTGTCCATAAAGTCCATTACGAATTATTTTATATAATTAATATCTAAGTTTACCGTTACAGAAAACTGTAAATATATTTTACAGAGAACTGCATGGCATTTGCTACAAGATAAGCTAATTAACCGACAGATGGCTCTGTCGGCGTCGAAATTGATTTGTCGTAAATCGCATAGAATATAATTAATTGGTTTCTGACCGTAATTATGGGTAATTTAAGTAATTAATAAATCGAAAAAATATATACTAAATGTTTTTATTTAAATGATAAAAAATACTATAAGGCAAACATATGTCATGTATGTACAATGCTCGTAGTTTAAATCTAACATTATTAGGAAAATAGGACATACATCTAAAAGTATAAATCAATTTTTCTGTTGATATACTTGATTTGAGATCAACTTTGATTACAAAAAGTTACAATTAAATAGGAATCCAAAAAGCAATTACTGTACAAAAATATACTAATATTTATTGCTCAATAATTTACAA
Organism: Rhynchophorus ferrugineus; assembly: GCF_030347505.1. Taxonomy (NCBI): domain Eukaryota; kingdom Metazoa; phylum Arthropoda; class Insecta; order Coleoptera; family Curculionidae; genus Rhynchophorus; species Rhynchophorus ferrugineus. Next base: position 70,158,540 of record NW_027472581.1, read on the forward strand.
AAAGGAAGAACATTAATTTTATTTTAGTGGAGTCTAATAAATTTTATTAAAAGTATAATTTATTTCCATATTTATGTCTATGCGTAAACTCCAGTAAAATGTTTGGAAATTGTTGGTAATTAATTATTTTTATCACCCATTAATTTAGCACTTAAACAATTCATTATAATATATTTGGATTTATTTTATTGATGAGCTTAATCAATTCCACTGCAAGTATATAAAATAGAATTGTTTAAAATTGTAGATCCGAAAAAAATATATAAATTAAGGAACTTTTCAAGAAAAACATTCGAATTCATTTTGCGTTTTATATACTAAGGGATGGTCGTTTCTTCCGATCTCCTTTCGAGTTCTTGCCGAAAATGTTGCCTAACACTTTGGAGACGCTGTTTACTCCTAGTTTTCGTCTGATCGGGAGTGCTTTCAACAACTGAACGGATCTGGCTTCTCGTAGTAAAGACTGGAAGGCTAATGATACTCCAGCGAAATTTTCTGCAGCGCTTACTTCGTAAAATTGACAACCGTATTGAAGTGACAATTCTTGTCCATCGTCGACGCAGATTTGCCTGAAAAAACAGAAATGTTATTGAATAATGATAAAATGTATTCGTAGAGATAATCAAAATAATATCATCACCATGCAATTGAGTACATTTTCTTGTATGTTGGCAACATTGCATCCGTGTAAATAATGTGACGCGTATGTTTTGTTCAGTTTACATGATAAGTGATCTAGGTTATATACACAGAGAAATAGAGATTTAACTTTCTAGGAAATTTTGAGGAAATATTTCCCGACGTCCAACATCTAGAAGTCGCCACTTTTAACTTGTTACTTGCTTTAATCGCTATGCTAAGAGCCCAGAGTGGATCTGATTGGCTCATTTCGTTTCTATGGTGCATTTATTGTTTATTTATTTCGATCCATTTTCAGTATGCCTGACATAAGAAATAGTGCGTTTAGATTTTTATAACGTTTAGAGAATTAAGTTCATTGGTTGGTTCATTGGTATATATTAAGTCGATAGTACAATAAGTAATGTGAATTCTCGATCTAGGAAGTGTTGGTTACTCGGATGCAGAGATGGTAAAGAAATTTAGAATCGTATTACTTCGAAGAAGTATTTGGCTGTCTTTAAAAAATGATTGATAATGTTAAAAGTGTCAAAATGACTGGATTAAGAATCAAAAACATTTATGATCGTTGCAGCATGTTTTGTTGTAAGTTTATTCATATTAAAAATCATATAAAACATTAAATATTTATTTAAAAATTAATCTCCTTCCGAAAGAAGCTATGTAAATAGTGATATACTTTTGGTTCTGATTTCGTATTTGGATTTTGGTACTGATTCTTGGATCAATTATTTGATAGTTCAACAACCACTGAAATTATAGCTGCTGAATGTAAACCTTTTAAGCGAGGATTAACTGAAGTTCAATATATTAGGAATTTTGCTACAAAAGGAATTCTGGACTGGATTAAGAATCAGACATTTATGATCGTTGCAGCATGTTTTGTTGTAAGTTTATTCATATTAAAAATCATATAAAACATTAAATATTTATTTAAAAATTAATCTCCTTCCGAAAGAAGCTATGTAAACAGTGATATACTTTTGGTTCTGATTTCGTATTTGGATTTTGGTACTGATTCTTGGATCCATTATTTGATAGTTCAACAACCACTAAAATTATAGCTGCTGAATGTAAACCTTTTAAGCGAGGATTAACCGAAGTTCAATCTATTTGGAATTTTGCTACAAAAGCAATTCTGGACTTAAATAGTGTTTATTGCCCAAGTAAGAACACATATGTTGACTCTATACTTTCAACACCATATATATATATATATATATATATATATATATATATATATATATATATATATATATTACAGATTATATTTATTTCATTTATGGAATTTTATTGGTCAATTACACGTGGCGTTAGAGTTGTCACGTGCCAAACTTTATCAAAGAACCAATAAAATCTCTTTACAGCAAAATGTTTGTTTGCAATTTCAATTGACCAATCAAATTAGTTAAATGACCGATGTAACCCCATCTGAATGTTGGGCAAAGCAAAACTTTTCTCCAAGATCCCTATTGAGTTTTCTCTCTATTACTCTATGGTTACATTTATTTCAGTATATTATACATTTTGTTATGCGATAGTTAAAACAAGCGATTGATGGAATTTTGGTCTGTCAGGAGAAGTGACACAACAAACGATGTATGTATGGAGAATCCCGAAAGAAGCCCACGGTCTGGATTGCCTGCTTTCTACAGTAAAGCATGGACGAGGTTCCATTATAATTTGGGTGGCAATATAGTTGTATTCTGCTGGTAGGATTACTGCGAATTAACATCTCGACATCCTCAGTGACGATTTTTTTACTATGACTAGCATATTGCTAGCCAACACCGCCATATTCCCATGGCCAGCATAATTGCCAGTATAATTAAACCACTATGGGGAGTACATCATTGAAGTAATTGGAGGACGTTTTGGTACAAAAATGGGAGAAGATTCAGGTGGAAACTATTCCGACATTCTACGAATCTATGCTGGGAAGTATTGTAGCCGTTTTGAAAGTAAATGATGACTCAATTAATAAATAAGTGTTGTGTGTCTGTGTCAGGGGTACATGTTATTTTGTCTATCCCTTGTATCTACTACACAATAGAGCAATGTGTTGTGCCCTCCAAGGAAGAGCTTACTACCGTAGTTAAAGGGTTTTACTTTACTATTTTAATATGAAAATTGTGCTGCCGAAAGTTTTTTCGCATTTTAGTCAAAGAATATGGCGAATATGATCTGGCTATGTCGAAATATTGAAAATGGTTTGCGCGTTTTAAAAGTTGTAATTTCGATTTTCGGATTACCCAGGAAGCCAACAAAACCGATGAGGACAATAATTTTAGGACACGTATAAATATCTCATATTTCTGTTATAAGATCAGTGTATTACTCGCCATTCTGACCAGTGTAACAGAATATTTTCCATTATGCTTTTTAACTTTTTTTTAATTAATTTTTAGGCGCACAACCCTTGTGTGTGACAAGGTGTTGGAATGAATCTTGGTCTATCTGAAGTAGTAATCACATATTTTTATTGACAGAGCATTATACTCAATATACTTCACACAGTAATTGATTCGTTTTTTACACTTCAGTGACTTAAACTGTCCAACAAAGCTGCCAATATTCCTCGAATATATTGCCAATTGTAGTTTGAAAAAATATGAAATACGTTTTAAACTCGGAGTGGATTTTTTCATCTTATTTAGAATGTAGAACAGTACGGTGTTGATATAAAGGGGACCGGACAGACATATATAAAATAATAAATTAACAAATTAAATTAATAAAACAAACAGGTGGTGGGCTCTAAAAGTCTAAATAGTATATATACAATTTAACAATGGACAAAAATACAAGACTATAAAAACAACCATAACGAAGTAGAGGCTCTATCCAGGCAGCACACATTAGAAGCCATACCAAAGTGGTAATGGTTATTTGGTTAGTGACGCTTATATTAGCATAAGCTAGATTCTATGGAGAAAATCGATTCGTAGAAATCCAAGCAGTCTGTCTGTATTTATTCCCGTTAAGGCATTTATAAAAATTTGTAGCCCATACATAGTTGTAACCTGGGGTAGCCGTGGATAGTCGTTCAGTATGTAGTATACTTAAATAAGAGCATGGTAACAATACTCACAGTGAGCATCATCGGGCTCGAAATCATTAAGTAATCTAGCGGGAAATGACAGTGACCCAATCTCAGTGGATTCAAATCTACAGCATGGTGACGAAGGAAAGGAACGCGAAGAGAGAAGAAAAAATCACCTCTTGGTCCAACGATGTTGTACCTCGTTCTTAGTGAAACAAGAAACAAATGGGATAAGGTCAGTATGGATACAAATATTTGTGATGGGGTGGGGAGAGGAGGCTGTCTCTCTGGATTTAGCTGCACTATCCGCACGCTCGTTTCCCAGTATGCTAACATGAGAAGTGATCTACAGTAAACTTGTCCTGTAACCATTCAGATAGAGGGTAGGGATGATTGACAGTGAGTCAGTGACCAGGGGATGGTTGAACTTCTATTCCAGGAAACATTTGAGAGCATTTCGGGAATGGGTAAGGATTAGTCATTCTCGCGAAGAGTTTAGCGATCAATATTAAGCCCTCTTTAGGGCCTGCCTGAAACAGAATGCCTCGTTGTTCACCACAAACGCACTGTTGCTAGATTTAGAGCCACCGGTATATATGTGCTTCCGGCCAGGGTAAGAGTGGAGAAGTTCACATAACTTGGATCTAATAAGGAAAAGACAATATTCTTTTTTATAAAATTGAAATGAGGAAGTGTTTATGAAGGGGGTGGTGAAGGTTCAGTGGGAAAACTGGGGTAGTAGATAGGGAGGGGATGCAACAAGCAAACTCCAGGTCTGGAAATAAGATCAGCATTATATGAGAGGTACAAGTGGAGTAGTGAATGGTTCCAAGTGGAGATCAGATTTAAAGAAGATGGCAGAGCAAGTGATCTCACAGCGAACTGCAGTGAAAGAAAATCCCTTCGATAAGAAAGAGGTGGGGTGGATATAAGACTTTATAAGTTAATTGCAGAGCTAATTGCTTTATTTGTTAATTGCTTCATAAGTTATTGAATAAGAGTAGACACGTAAACATACCTTTTGGCTAAGTCTGAAAAACTCACAATACTATAGATTCTTAACAAATGCTTAAAATCATGTGGGGAAAAGAATGTTTTCCTAAAATGGAATTGTCATTGGACGGTATTATATTGAATTGATAGGTTTGGAGATTGTGCACTCTCCTTGACAGATACACGAAAGCAATTGCGTTAGTGGAGGTGTTATGCTAAACGTATTTTACATACCATTGAATTAAAAATATTTAATTTTTTATGTGATTTTAAGATACATTTACAACAGATGATATTAGTTATTAATGTCTTACATCTGAAATTCTAAACCAAAGAAGAACCTTGTTCCTTTTAGTAGGAGAGGAAAATCGTCAACGACGACTAGGAAATTGTCATATCATCTTCAGAACGTCGTTCTGTTTATTACGCCTATCACGAGAGGAATCTTTTAATATACGAGCGTCCAACAATGAAGTCTGATGAGTATGATACTCTCGGCGAAAAAAAGTCGGAAAAAATCTGATTGCGAACGTAATAACGCTCGTGACTTGGTCATTACCGACGTCTCGTCTTGCCCATTTGAAAAAGGCCAAATCGACTTACAAATTCTAGACGCACAAAGGACGTCGGCTAAAAAGAAAATCATAAATAACGTCGCCGTAAGAGATCGGTTGTATATAAACGTATAATAGGGATCGATCCATCACTATTGGTAGTATTTTAAAAAATACGTTTTCCCTGTAAAATGATTTGTAAGCGACTGAAGACGACTTAAGGACGATTATTGATATAATCGACTTATGACGATTATCGCTGATTGGGCTATGTGATACCAAAATATTTTCTAACCTGATATTTAAACTCTTTATAAAATCGATCTAATCATAGTCGATTGAAATTGAATTTGTAAGTAGCTATAATAATATTAGGTATGTGAAAATTTACTACATGAAAAGTCTTAATTATAAAACGTGACAAAACAATCATAATAAGAAAAATTGTCGCTATTGAGACTTTTGCTGAATAGTTTTTGTAGATTTCAATTTATGAATATTGCTTCAGCTGGTTTAATAGTGAATACTTTAGTGTAGGAAAAGCGTTTATGCAATTTTTCTGTCAACAAATTTGGTAACCTCTTTATGATTAAAATTTGTGATTATTTCAGAGATAAACTGTTTTACAATAGATAACTTGGAGCAGTTACCACGATTTCTAATAATTGTTTAGTCTCCTCCAACGTGTATTCTAGATGTTTTGTTATTAATTGCATGCATATTTTGTGCAATCATTTCTTGAATAAATAACTGACAGTTCAGAAACATTCAAAAGTGAGTTTATTATTTATTTATATTTATTATTTATTATACAAAAGGAAATTTACCGCAATACTCTCCAAAGTATTCCGAAAAGAAAAGTGATGCAACTACTAGATGTTCTTTAAAATTAAATAGATCTTTTGCACAATTTATTATAACATCATACACCTCTAAATCAGAAATTCGGTGATCAAATTTACTGTTGCCTGGACGGTTGCGTTTATTTTCTGGTGGTTCATGACTTATTATCATGCTTCACTAATGAAGTTATCAATATTATTTCGATCTTGAATAATATTGCGTTTAAAATTATTGATATCGTTTCTTATTCCAGTCGGTTCGATTTTGCTTTGCTGCAGTTGATTTAAAAGGATATCTATGTGGAGCATCACATGATGGAAAAAAGTTCTCCAAAAATTGAAGATCGGATCATTTAATGCACGTCAAATAAAGGGTGCTGCACTACAGATTATGTTTCTGGAGAATTAATCTTCTATTTCATCCAGATACTCAATGAGATAGTTCCTATTTTCGTACACAACATTAGTAGTCCGTATATTAAAGTTTGAACGGGTTGGAGCGCCGTGGGGATTCTTTTGTTCATAAAATTCTTTAAAACTTCTACTCGTTGGGGTGAATTATAAAAAAAAACAGGAATGTCTTGTAGATTGCCAAAAAATACACATACTTGCTTATTTGTGCAAGCAACTTTGATGTGATATTTGAATTAACGGATCTATAACTGCTATCTAACTATATGTCTAACGCCCAATTGGCTCACCATCGCGAACGTATCTATAACTACCAGTTGAGATTTTGCAGCAACATCAGTTGTTTCGTCCGCCATGATCGCCAAAAATGAAGAATTATTAATTTCCTCAATTACTTGTTCTTGTTTAAGTCCACGAAGAGCCAACTCAAACGCTCCACACAGTTTAACGCAATAGAATATTGTGTTCTTAATTTGTCTTCAACAAGTTTTGCAGTATGGACAGCAGCAATCCCTTGCTGAAAAATTCAATTGTGACAACGAATTTGTGTTCCATATTTGGCTAACGTTCGTCGACTAATTTAATATAACTTATACTATTAATTTCCCCAAAAATTAAATGTATTTCTGTCTTTCTTTCAAAGGTAGGCTAAGCCATGACGTATATCTAAAGACCGCTAGGCTAAGCCATGACTTAATGGCTGGAACAATTGATAGTCGGAAGAACCAATTTTTAGTAAATTACGGTATGTGGGGTAGGACTAAAGAAACTCTAAATATTCCTAGTCAACTTTAGTGTTTTCGTGCTGAAAGATCACATTATCATCTGTTTAAGTATTTTGAAGGCGTCGGAGCTTTAATGCTTAGCTTATATGCATCAATTGTTGATGGTTTTTCTCAGTGACGGTTTCGTTAGACTGGAATACATCATAGTAGGTTACTTCAAGCTGATCCCACCCAATGCACAACATTAGTTTCTTGTTATTTACATTCGGTTTGGCTGGTGAAGTTGATGTATCATCGATCACCCCACAAATTTTTGCATTTTGGGTTGTACCAGAGGTTGTCCCCCTCTTCTGACTTTTCCTTGTTATTAGTAATTCTCAGTTAAGAAATGACGTTTCGTACGCAATCCTAGTTTCTTTGCATTTGCATCATACCATGACCTTAAGAGTCACAAATTTGAAAAGCCTCTTTTGAGTTTTGGCAATCAATTTTGGTTATTTAAATCCAAAATTGTCGCATTTAAAATGTCATCACCACTATGTTTTTACTCATGGACCATATTCCCATTATACTGTTTCACTGATCAATCAGTTATGTTTGGTTGGCATAAACGTTGATGCGAATAAAACACAAACATATGACACAATAATTTTTGAGGGAAATCATTTAAGTTTTAACTTGAAATATAAAATGGTTAAATGCCATTAGTTATTAATATTACCACGTTATGTAACTTTATGTAAATTTTTCGAAATGATTATATACAGAAGATGAACAAAATAATATGAATACGTGATATATATATATATATATATATATATATATATATATATATATATATATATACAATATTTATTTATTAATAAGGTGTTGAGCCAACATTTGCTTTTTAAATAGCTCCAATTCTCCGCTGTATAGACTCGTAGAGTAACTGAATATGTTGGAATATGGAACGTTGTCCTACTCTTGTACCAAAATATTCGCCGATTGCTTCAATAATGTTGATGGAAATCTACTTTTAACTTTCTGCTCTAAAATTCTGGGGGTAATATGCTAGTCATACTAAGAACTTTACCATTAAGGATTTTGAGATATTATTTCACTCTAATCCGGGCTGTGAATAAGAAGACCAGCTTATTAGAAGAAGCCACGATATTGCTGTCCAAATCATAACGGAACTTCCAGTCAGGCAGTCCAGATTGCAAGCTTATTTTGGGGTTCTCCACAAAATAACTATGGTCATGGGACCATACCACCACATATAGTTTTATGTTGTTGTTTTATGATGCCACAATTTTTTATAATGTGTATCGATCACAGTCAGTTAACTTTGGGTCCTTTACTATTGCCCTTCGTCGATGATGTTTTGTTGTCATTACCGTGCATACTGTCGCTCGTGAATCACTAAACAGTTCTGCTATTTTGGTCACAAATGCTCTTACTAACCGAGCACCAATGATTTGCTCTCTTTTGATGCCTGAGAGATTACGCATTTCACTGAGCACTTGTTGTAAACGCCGCAAAATAAGGCATATAATACACTGAAATATAACTTATTAGGACTTGGCATGTAAACTGAGCCATACATACGCGTCGTATTATTTTGCCACACTATATTGCATGGTGTTCATATTGTTTTGTCTATCATCTGTATCTTATAGTATATACTGTGAAAACTAAAATATTATTATTTTAAAGTATTATAATTGTCTTTGATGTTAAAATTAATGCCGGTTGTAAAATATCCCCAAAATACAATTGAAAGAAAGGAAATCTTATTTATCAGTTTGTATTTTCTCTTCAGTCTCCACATTATCTGATTGGATTTGATATTTCTATAGAATTTTCTGTACCTTTTGTACAAATTCGTATAATAGAATATTGAAATAAAAACGATGGTTGACAGCTCGACTATCCCGAGAAATAAAGATAAGCTATCTTTCATCAAAATGCAACGCGTGCTTCTACTATCGTGTTAGGCGGTCTATAGAAAGGTAACCTTCGCAGAATTTGGCAATATCAAAAATTACGTAATTTTTTTGAAACATGATACTATTTAGCGAATTTGATAATAATTGAGCAATTTTATAAAAATTCACCGTACACCTACAATGGCATCGGGAGGAATAGAAACCATAGGACTTATGCAACTGACACCACTTAAAATGTTACGTTGATTTAACTGAGATTTTTGTTATTATATTAGGTGTCTCGAGTGAAATTTTCGTTGTAAGTGGTTGGCTGAAATAATGATAATTTTTAGATATTAGATCGGTCAGATGACAAATAGTAACGGTCACGATTGCACGATCAACTTTTTATGTAATAATTATTTTATTATGTAATCATTTTATTGATTCGTACGGTTCCAAATAATATAAATATGAATATAATCCATGAAAGTAAAATTTACTCTTATGTATATGATTGTAAAACACCCGGTTGATTCTATTATACTACACGTGTCAAGAAATTCCCATTCTTTCTCTTTCCTTTTTCGTCGTTTAATTTGGTGGTGTGTCGGCTTGAAATTTTTTTAGTTCGTATCCTTGTAGTATGTTAACGTTTCATCAAGAATGACAATATGGTGTAAAAACGACTTTTTTTGGTTGCGGATATAATATTTCAACATATCACCTTTTAATATCTTATGATGTCAATTTATGTGTCACCCAATTTCTTTGCTTTTGACTAATTAAAAAGATTTAACGATTCCTTAGATTTTATGTCATGGGTCTTTTATCATGTAATTATAAAAGAGTCAATTTTCATGCAAAGACACGTTTTATTCAAAATGGATACATCTAATATATGTGTTATAAGAAACTATAACATATTGTAACATATTGTTTTTTTTTGTGGGATGAACAATTGGTCTTTTGCTGATGTTGTATCGAATTAAAAGGATGAAGGGGCATTGATTAACGCGCGGACTTTTTCGGATTGGAACACCTGGATTTGGGAAAGTTGTCTTTCAGAGACGTGCTAGTACCAAACCTGTCTTTCGTAGAGACGGACTCTTTGAAGCAATATTTTATACAGGCTAGCTATCTGATGAATGGGAAGTTGTCATTGCCCTTGCAGATGGCGTGCTGGATTTGAGAGAGCCACCGGAACCTTCATCCGAAATTGATACCGAAGTGTATAGTTTTCACTAGTCAGAGGATCGTTGATACCATCGTGCCATCGTGGTGAAAGGCGGCTTTAATAGGACTTGATGAAAGTTTGACTGTGAACCCCAATGTTTATCAGGTAACATATTGTTGTATATCTTTAATACAGTTAAAAAACCATTGACTATGGACTATTTATTACAAGTGGTTGGCTAAAAGTTACAACCATCTTTTTTTAAACATCGAGAACATATTGAATGAGTTTGAAGGTTTTTATTTATTATTTTATATGATAATTTTTAATTATCCGAAAACTGTTGTCAAAAAATTGGAACTTTGGAACATTGGTCGATTTTCAACCGAATCTCTCTTAATTGATGTTTTTCAATATGAGGTCTTTCACCAGCAAAATACTTCGCTATGGGCAGGAAGAACAGGTAGTAAACACTGTATGCCAGGTCTGGTCTATAAGGTGAATACCGAGTTCTTAGAGCTTCTACTGAGTCATTGTCGATGTATGTGTGTGGACTAGTGTTGTTTTAATGAAATACAATTCCGGTTCTAATGCCCAAGGTTGGTTCCTTCTAGGTGATTATTTCCTTCAGAGCATCCAATTATTGACAGTATAGGTTCCATTCAAAAGTTTTGCTGTAGAGGAGCAACTAATAGTGTATAATTACTTGCCAATCTCATTAAAAACACAAACTCTTCCCAAATGTCAAATGTCTTGGTTGCCACGACCGTTTTCACTTAACATCGTGGTAAGTGATTCACATTTCATCACCAGTCGCTTTTCAAAAATAGGTTGATTTTCTTGCCATTCAGAAGCTATTCTCAGATGGAAATTCGGCCCAAGAGATCTTTTTGATTTAACTCGTGTGTCTCCCTTAGACCAAACTTCTTTGTATCCGGTATTTTCTAAGTGGTTTCAAACGGGTTTTCAAGAAATTATTCAGTATTTAGCTTCTGGATAATAGAAATAGTGTTTATTTGATGGATCAATCAGGCAATTTTCATGATTTTATCCACATTTTCGATAATCGACCAGAACGTGGCGCATCTTCAACATCGACTTTACCGAAACAGAATCCATAAAATTAAAGTTCGTCTTGAGTGGTTGTTACAATGTCATTTATAAATTTGTTTGCATATATTACGTTCATCTTTGATGTGACTTCAAAAAAAAAAACTGAGCCAACCATTCATAAAACTGTCAAATAATAATATATATTTATAGTTAGGAAATTATTTCATAAAGAACTTCTAAAGTTACTTTGCTGTTGCATTTAAATTACTATTATTTTTCATAGTTGAAAATTACAAAAACAGTATATTTATGAAAATATTGCTATTAATAAACCAGCATCCTTATTTCTAGCGTACACTTATATAACTCAAATAATATAAAGAAAATGTTTTAATATTTAATATATGAAAATAAGTTAAATACGGCTATAGATTTTGCCGATAGAGCCTGAAATTTGAAAAAAATCAGTTTTAAACTCAAAATAATATTAGATTATAGATTTCATCTAGACAACGTTGACCTCATATTTTAATAGTATAAAATATAACAATTACTTAATTTACATATCTGTGATTGCTAACTATTTTGTAAATAATACAATAGACGGACTAATTAAAAAAGCAGAATAAAAAAATAAAAAATACATAATTAAATGAATCTTTTTATCGTTAATATTGCCGATGCTTTAATTTTATGACCTCGGTATAACTTTTTATAGTTATTGTATTGAACTCTTTAGTGGTGTCAAGAAACCAATACAATGAGCATCTTAAAAATATAGTGGGTGTATTGATAATCACCTTTACAAAAGATCAATTTATGTTGACCTTGCTTTTATTTTGACTGTTGACATAGAAAAAAACCTGAACTGTATAACGACATTTTAAACAATGCTATTTCGAGTAAGTGCTTGTCGTTTTTTGCTTTGTAAATAGATACGTTATAGAACAGTTTAAGTGCATTGCCAATACGGATAATAACTCATAAAACCGGAGACATATCGTACTTCTAACATAACAGTTATTGTTTAGTGGTAATGTTAGAATGTCTTCATTATGACGAATAACGGAAAACTTATTAAATGGAAATTTAATACTTAACTACAAAAAATAGTATTTAACCTTCTATTCGATAAAGTGTTATTTGTTTTATTTGCTCTTAATGAAGATTTATTTTTTGGTTTAACTAATATAACAGTTTCAATGGCTTGTCTGATTGTACATATTAGGATGGTAAGGAATTCTGTTAGTATTATTATTGTTAGTCTCGTACTTAATATTTGTCTAAACATATCTAAATTTACAAAAGGCGCCTTAAAATTCATGTTGGATTTGAATTTGTGGTAAAGTTTTTGGTGATCAAAATGAATATGAATAAAATGAAATGTTTTTTAAAATCAAAAACCGATAGTTGGGAATAATATTTCGCGTGAAAAAGTGTGAACATTTCGCAAATAATCGAAAATTGTAGGAAACCTTGACAACCAAGATGTTGAAATTTTATTATATTTAAGTCAATTAAACAAAATCTACCTTATGTAACATTTAACTTGCGGAAAAGACTAACTTTGAAGAAGTACATACTTGCTAAATGAAAATAACACGAATTTAATCAGCACTAAATATACTGGCTTGTCGAAGGTAATTTGAATTTATCCTTAGATATAATATATTGCTGTACAAATCAATACTTTGTACTATTTGGGGGACAGCTAGCAAATAAAACCATCATCCAACGGTTCCAAATGATGCTTTCTATGAAGTGATATATAGCGATATTCCTCTAGAACTCATAACGCCTACAATAAATGTATTTGTCAATCAGCTCAAAGGTTATGATGGCAATGAAATGCATCGAATAAAATATTTACTGCTGTTCGATGATTTGTTAATGAACAGACAGGAGATCAGTTAGTGAAGTGATTTTCTACATATCACGTATATAATAACCAAACAAATATGATAATGGGTACAATTTTGCTGGATACAGAATGTGAAAAGTCGACGATTCAATTAGTCACTTCGAAAGAAGTAACCAAGGTTATTAAAGTTGAGGTTGATGTAAATAAATAACCAGACTATGACTTAATAACATGACAATTTCTGTAGAAACTACCAGGAAAAGGAATTATAAAACTCACCAACTTTATTAACGTAGTGCTTCGATTAAGACATGCCACAGACATCTGGAATAAAACCGATTACATGGAGAAAAAACGTAATATCTAGACACCAGTTTGGGTTTATTAACAATCATTCAACAATTGACGAGGTACATAGAATAACAGATGGAATTAAGAAATAACGATAGTTACATTTGCTGATGATATTGAGATTCTTGTTGTTGGAGATAATAGCGCAGAAGCCACATGAACATTACAACAGGCAAGTAACAATATAAATAATAGGACCCAAAGCTGGAAAATAAAAATTAATGAAAGCAAATTATTTAAAGTAAGTATATGGACATACATAATATAATTATGGGAATGTTCCACAAAAAGTAACATAAATAGAATACAAGTCTTCCAGAAAAAAGCCTTGAGAAGTATTGTGGGTGCATCCAGATACGACAGTCAACATCGAAGTATTACAACTCTTGGATAACACTAGAAAAAGCTACAGACTCAAAAGAATCAAACCATTTGATATTTTGTAGTGTAGTGTAGTGAGGTGTTAATACATAAACATTATTACACCACAGACTAGACTAAATTTAAGTTATTGTAATGATAAAATGTAGATTAGTCGGCAATGACTAGTAACAATGTAATATATAAATAATTGTAAAAAATATACATAATAATTATCATAAGAAATGGTTCAATGAGCAGATTGTTGAACCACTAAAGGTAATAAAAATGTAAGTAAATGATCATGGACATTTTCGACAAAAGAATGTTTAAATGCCATCAAAGCCATGGAGTTAATTTGCTATTATTCTATACAAACCATCCCGTGTGTCCTTCATGGTACAAAAAAATACTGTCTTCTGTATAACTTTTATTATTCGTCGTATAATAGTATATCGTCACGTTAGATTGTCAGATCATTCTGAACCGAATACTGAAGAAATTCTTAGCTTTGGAACTCTTTATTGTACTCTTCACTGACCTAAAGAATTTTAAGAAATCATAATTTTAAATACCATGCTGGTTTATTCCATATTCCTGAACTATCGTAGCATCTGCTCTATTCTCCAAGCAGACTATTGTGTCTACACTAGTTTTTCACATATTTTACACAATTTTCTGCCATATAAAACGTTATCAAGTATACATATTTGTCGGTGCCAAATCATAGTATTCGTCGGAACATTATATATATATATATATATATATATATATATATATATATATATATATATATATACATATTATAAATATATTATAAATATATATTTTGAATATATATTATATATTCAAAATATCAGTGAGCTCACGTCATCACGATGTCGAATGCATTGCCTATCGCAATTTGTAAATTCGTTTTAAAATCACACTATATGTTCCTTCTCATTTTATTCTAGTTAAAAAATATACAATGTTGTCTAATACGTTCGAGCATGTAACCGAATCAGCATACAAAATTCGCCTGGTTGTTAAACGTCTGCAAAATTCCTTAAAACACTGGTTATTATAATTATAGATTATAAAGCGGCAATCGTTGTCTTGACGCTTCCCTTGATTTGATAAATTTCAAATGGCTGCCTGTTATTATTCTGAAAATATCGAAGCCATTAGATTGCGTCTCTAATCAGTGGTTTCGAACAGGAACGGGATAATGTATACATTAGATGTACTACAATGTTAAAATAAATTACATTTGATAATATTAGTTTTGTTTCATTATATTTTATGATATAAGTCAATGTAAAAATCAACTAAAACTCAAAATTAATTCGGCAACATTCTAACGTCATCATTTTAGATGACGTGAGTTCACTGTTTTATTGAGGGCACTATATATTTATGTCACTGATTTTTCGAGTTTATGCGTTACGTCAATAGCTAGGAGGACTAAGCGGGACGACTTATCCAATCTGAGACAGCTGGAGTGCTCTCTACGACAGTTTCTCATCGCTCACTGGGGTATTGACAGGTGTTAACAAATAAACGTGCTCCTTAGATCGAAACAGTTGCCGTGAGCAGAACACTTATACGTAGTGGTGAGACTTGATAAAGAATGATAAACAGAAACTTTCCCCGAGTGCCGGTTATGGATTGTTGATGATGATGAATAGTGACTAAAGAAATATTTTAATAGTCATGCAGATCTGAAATTAGTTTATTACAATATGAGTCGTGTCATCTATTTTCATAATTTGCTAGCTGCAGACATACATCTGAGAAATAATCAATATTTCACCATAAACGAAACCTCTCGTCCTTGTTTCTCGATTTCATATGTCTGCGTCCGTGCTATTCGATTCGGCTGTCTTGCCGATGACGCAAAACGTTTTCGGAAAAAGGAAAATATCGGACCGTATCCAACATCGGATAATCTCCTAGACATAATTACTTTTACTTGCCCATTAACGATGAAATGATTCTAATTAACTAGGAAGTCATATGCCAACTTGGAAATTTATTACGCTTGTAATTGCGAAGAAAGTGGGAGATTTTTTTTATGTTAATGCTTGGTGCTTGATATTGAGAAGCGTTGTACCGTAAGAGAGAGATTATATGAAAGCGTCGGTATCTTGATGCTAATTTTCCAGACAGATACCTCGTTATTTTTTCCTTCAATTGCGTGGTTTATTAATAAGGTCTCCGTGATTGGCTGGTGGTTTCATTATTGTTTTAAATACGCATTTAAAATCGTGTAATTGAGCTTAAAGTTCATTAGATTTATTTATTTATATAATATTGAGAATAGAAATTAGCTCGGCCCGTTTTTCAAGATTTGGCTATTTATTATGAAAGAATGGAACTTTTTGTTCTATATAAAATATTATCCATCGCTTGGTCGCTACTTTTTCAATTTTTCTTTCACTAATTAACTTATGTAGGTAATTCTATGTTAATAGAAATAACTCACAAGGATCATCACGACTACACTGAGTGGGGGTGTTTCCACTTAAGCATTGTTAGGTAGATTTTTACGAATTTTGCAGGATATAACCAAATGGTCCTATGTTGCGAAATCACTTTTTATTTTTATAAAACGTGGGGCAAAACTTTGCTCAAAGAAAAGATAAGTAAGGCAATTTACATTTCAGGCACAAGAAAATTTCGAATTATGTCTTGGTATCGTTCAGTAGTAACAGTAAATTAAACAACTTGGTCATTTAAAAAAAAATAGGGAGCAATGATATTTCCAGTATGAATACTACACCATACAGTTGTATTTAGTGGATGCAATGAGGTTTGATGAATTAATTGAGGATTCTGTGTTCCCCAAAATCGACCGTTCTGTTTATTGACGTAGCCACTGAGAAGAAAATGGGCTTCATCGCTCATTTTCAATTTAGACGAAAAATTTTCAATTTCACCAGGCAGCCTTATGATTGCATTACTGTGCTCAACTCTTTGATCAGAATCTCTCGGAGGCAATTTTTGGACTAAATTAATTTTGTTCGGGAACATTTTCAAACAAGTTTTCAAAATTCACTTTAAACTGCGCGCAGACATGTGTAATTAATGTATTATCATTTTCAATGTTTTCTAAACTTATTTTACTAGCCTCTATAATTCGTCAATAATTATAACTTCATTGCATTGAATCTATGCAATGTCATTGGAGTCGACAAACAGACCTCTTTGGTTAAATTCAATTAGTCCAAGAATTGTTTGCGAGAGATTCTGAGTTGAGTACAGTAAAGCTATCATTTATTTTTCTTATGCGGTTTTTTAAAATCAAAAGTTTATGTGAATAAGTCCCAAACGATTCAACTTCTTAAAGACAATATTCGTTACGAAATTGAAGAAATTCAGCCTCAGATGTTGCAGGATGTCATGAAAATTGCCTTAATCGTAAGAAAAAAATATCGATATTTTATTTGTAATAAGTATAAAAAATATCGGTATTTTACAAAAAATACATCGATATTTTTAAGAAAAAATAAAAATAGTGAAATATTAGCTTAGAAAAATATATATTTTTTCTAAATTTCTTAAAGAATATATTCTATATATAAGAATATATTAAAGGTATATTAATGATTGTATTTAAATTTATTCTGAAAAAATCGGCGAAAAAAGTATCGATCCTTTTTTCAGAAAATATCGATATAACGATATCTCGATATTTTTTCTGCATCCCTAGATGGTGGCATTCAACTTCCTTACAAAAGTTGGCAATATCTTTTTTGTGTTTTTCATCTATAACTTAAACTAAATCTATTTTCTTAAATCTACATTTTAATATCTTAACAAATAAATATCTACACAAATAATATAGATCAGATAGCGATATTTTTTCAGAAAATATCGATATAACGATATATCGATATTTTTTCTGCATCCCTAGATAAGATTCTTTTTTGTGGGTTTATTTTTGGAGCTAGTTAAGAATTTATTCAGTAAAGAAGTTAGATCTTTTTATTTATTTTACAATATATATTTAAAAATGAAAAATTGAAATGTAGTTCTAAGAGGAAAATGTTCAATATTAATGTATACAAAAGTAAAACGACCGTTGCTATTTTTCTTTAGCTTTTGTTTTAGATGTACTAAATGAGAATATTATTGAGCGATCTTAATATGTTAACTTGCGGCAGTTTCTAACTAATCTGACGTGAAACTAATTTTTGCCATGTGGTACATAATTTTGTATTAAGTTCCGTGAATTTTTAAGAAATTTTAAAAGATAACTTGTCTATCAATTCAAGTGATTGAGATAAAAATAGTTGCATTTTTAGTTTTATTTTAAAGAGTATGTTATATATCACTTAAGAATAGAGAACAATATTAAAATATTTTCCGTTTTTAAAGTTATCACCTATTTCTCTCCCACCAATAACAATAGTTTCAATACTCCGCAGACATCTTTTCATTTATGATTTTCTCTTTTCTTTTGAATATACAAACTGTTTTCCTTTGTGATGGAGGTTGTATTCAATTTGAATAGTAGCTAATTAAGTAAGTACATTTATGTCGAATAATACTTGAAAGTTATTATTTTAGGCCTGTTTTGTCCTTAACATTAAGTTTAGCTTAATCAATTTAACTTCCTCAAATCAAAGAGGAAAACGAATTAATCGAAGATTACTTTATTAATATTGCTATAATAATTATACAACTCTATCGATCAAGTATAGCTTCTTAAACTATATTCATTGATTTTTCAGTAATTTATAAGAATCAATCCCATTATGTTCGTTCGTCATTTCATATTTTGCGTCCCGTAAGTTTGGACCATCGTATTCGTTTTGTTTAGGTTCGGATTTCGAACTGTTTTTTCCTTTTTTTTTTCATGGGCCATTTGCAATACAAGTTGGAGATACGGTTAAAAATGCCGAATTTATGTTAATATTGACGGTGGTCAGCCCATAAATTTCACGAATTTATATTTCTTCGTTTATTAACAAGTTTTTTTTGTGTCCTTTCGATTTTGTCATACAGCAGTGAATTATCAGCACTTCTCAGATATTTCAAATATATTTAAATTTAAAAATTGAGCTTGATTAAGCATTATTTATATATCATCAATTAACTATTTATTAAATTTATTCATATGGTCGTTTAAAAATAATGTCAATAAAATCTAGAATGACAGTAGTGACATTTTTTTAACTTGACTTAGATGAAGTATTGAATCTATGAAGTATTGACTTAATGAACCGCAATCTAAATATATAGTTGTATGTTTTTACATATTGTGTTATTGTATTCAATATTTTGAATAGTACCTTGAACCAATATTCTATGTTATATAATATTTTCGAATCGAGTGAATGTTAAAATTAAAAACAAATTACAATAAAGTTCTTTTTAACCAAAATAAAGGAACCTGCCACAAATCATTTGGTTCTATTGCAAAATTCCATATATTTAGTTATGTTTAAATTCTATTTACAATACTCGCTATCTGAATTGCATTAGATATTTATTTGTTAAGATATTAGCGTTCAATATATTGAGAATAAATTCATATTCTAAAGAAGTTTAAATGGTTGAACAGCTTAAAAGG
Organism: Rhynchophorus ferrugineus; assembly: GCF_030347505.1. Lineage (NCBI taxonomy): Eukaryota > Metazoa > Arthropoda > Insecta > Coleoptera > Curculionidae > Rhynchophorus > Rhynchophorus ferrugineus. Next base: position 70,178,019 of record NW_027472581.1, read on the forward strand.
TGTTGAAGGAAATTTGTGTTTGTTAAGAAAGTTACTATTATGGTGTAATATCCTAATTTTTTAAGATAATGGTCACTGATTTGAGACAATGATAATGAAACTAGAAAAATAATTCTTCTGGTGATTTCTCTTCAAATTAATGGATAAAATTTATGACCTGCTGTATTCGTAGTTGCCAATTTACATAGCCTTACAAGGCAACAATAATCAGCAGTAAAAAAGTATTATAAAATTGTATTATTTTGACGGTATAATCTTTTATGTTACATATGGTTTGAATTTTTAAACTTTCTTTATATAACTATCTAAATTAGAAACGTGACGATGACGTGTGCTAATAACACATATTACAAATAAGTATAGAACTATTTTTACCTTGTATGGTCTAGATCCCTTTTATTTCCTAATAGTAAACACGTATGGTAGGAAGGAAGTTTCAATTTGACTAATTGTCCTAAAATTTCTTGAGCTTCATGGAAGCTATGCTTATCCACGATTGAATAAATGATATTTTCAGTATGAATACCACACCATACAGTTGTTTTTAGTGGATGCAATGATGTTTGATGGATTAATTGAGGATTCTGTGTTCCCCAAAATCGACCGTTCTTTTTATTGACGTAGCCACTGAGAAGAAAATGGGCTTCATCGCTGATTTTCAATTTAGACGAAAAATTTTCAATTTCACAAGGCAGCCTTATGATTATATTACTGTACTCAACTCGTTGATCAGAATCTCTTGGTAGCAATTTTTATTATTTACAAAAGGCAACAATAATCAGCAGTAAAAAAGTATTATAAAATTGTATTATTTTGACGGTATAATCTTTTATGTTACATATGGTTTGAATTTTTAAACTTTCTTTACATAACTATCTAAATTAGAAACGTGACGATGACGTGTGCTAATAATACATATTACAGATAAGAATAGAACTATTTTTACCTTGAATGATCCAGATCCCTTTTATTTCCTAATAGTAAACACGTATAATAGGAAGGAAGTTTCAATTTGACTAGTTGACCTAAAATTTCTTGAGCTTCATGGAAGCTATGCTTATCCACGACTGAATAAACTATAACGAATGCTTCTCCCCATCGTATGTGTTCGTAGAGACATCCATTTTTCTGCAATAAAAATGAATTTATTAATAAAGTAGATACGGTTAAATTAATGAAAAATAATTACAATATAAATGATACAATATTTCGGGATTGAGTTCCCATAGGGCATGAATATGGTTTATATTTATATTTGTTTATTATTATGATTATCTATAGGTAAGAGCGTGAAATTCAACAAAGAAAACCATAAAGTAACCAGGCTAGGTAAGACGTGATGACTACTGCAATGATCTTTAAGTCACTCTCTTTCTAAATAATGCCGACTAAGGCTTGATGCTAAAAATCGTAGTGTAGGCGATGCTTTAAAATATATTTGGATGAAGGTGTAATTAACAATTAATTTCAATTTTATAGAAATATTATACAACAGTTATAATTAAACAGTAAACTGCATCAGCATACATTGATAATCAATATATTTCTTGGTATATTATATGGATTCTAATGTATCGAATTAAAATAAAATATAAATATTTTCTAATGAAAATTAAATATTATATGCAATAGGTGGCTATCTAATATGTTATTTCACTCATTATTTATTTTTCAATATTCATTCAAGTAAACTAAGTGGTAAAAATAGATATAGAATATTACATACACCTTATATGTACTAAGAAAATATGTATTTAAAGGTATAAAAATACCAAAATAGGGCTTTGTTAGATGCAAAAAAATGTCCCAATACCATATGGAATATTCTGTTAAATCTGGAAAATATCCAGAATGTGGAAATACACAATGGAATCAAATACACTTATGGAATTTTAATCTGATGCAACTATAAATATGTACGTTGTCTTGATGGAAAATTATTTGCTTTTTGCTAAACCTGGAGGTTTCTCAAACAGCATAGCTGAAACGATTCATTATGTCAATTGTCTAATTAATTATCCAGTAAATAAACGATAGCAAGCTTTGGAAAAGCTTGAACTGTTATTTATCCTTCAGATGTTACATGTTTACATATTCATTTTACTTATATGCATTTAGTTACTTAATATTTTTATATATTTAAACGTAATTTTTTTGCTCTATATAGTTTTTAAACCGTAAAGTCTAAAAAGTTATATCTGAGAAGTTGCTCAGAATAGGAACATTTAGTGATGACCTCAGCTGGACATGAAAAGTCGCTCGAACCCAAACCATTGAATATTGTAGATGCTCTAATAATTTGAACTTTAATTATATGATTTTGGTCATCGGTCTGCAGGCTAATAGTAGCAGGTAATCGTCTTTTTCAACTGTCTGTTTTAAGTTGTTTCAACTCTTTGCTACTTATTTTATACATTCATTTAGTGCAGAAAACGAACATATAGGCAGTATTGTTAGCGCCTCGGTGGATCTAATACGTAACCATTACTTATTCTTGAAATAAAATTGTTTAAGTAACGTATAAGTTGTGTCCCTGTAGAAAACATATGTACATTATCTTGAAGAAGAGGAAATTTTTTTAAATGAGGATTTAACAGGTCAATTGAAAAGTCCCCGGCTACTAGAATTAAATCCATATTTTTTTAGTTAGCCCTAACACTCAAAAGATGCGTGTTTTCAGTAAAGCAACTGTTGTTATTGTGAAAAAAATGGATTAAAAGGAATTTTGCGTGTTGATAAAGGATTGCTTTTTGAACGGAAAAAATACAGTTGAAGCAAAAACTTGGCTTGATTCCGAGTTTCCGGACACTGCCCCAGGAAAATCAAACATCAAGGATTGGGATGCTAAGTTTAGACGTGGTGAAATTGAGCACCGAAGACGGTAAACTCAGTGGACGCCCAAAATAGGTTGTTACCTATGAAAACATTAAAAAATCCACAAAATTATTTTGAATTATCGTAAATTGAAATTGAATGAAATAGCAGACACTCTCAAGATATCAACAAGTTGTGTGCAAAGTGGGTGCCGCGCGAGCTCACTTTTGACCAAAAACAACGACGGTTTGATAATTCGGAGCAGTGTTTGAAGATGATCAAGCGTAATAAACCCTAGTTCTTGCATCGATATATGACAATGGATGAAACATGGCTCCATCATTTCATTCCGAAGTCTAATCGACAGTCATCCGAGTGGACTGTATACGATGAACCCGCTCCAAAGCGTGGGAATAAGCAAAATTCGGCTGGCAAGGTTATGGCGTCTGTATTTTGGGATGCACATAGAATAATTTTCATTGACTACCTTGAAAGAGGAAAGACCATCAACAGCAACCATTACATAGCGTTATTGGACCGTTTGAATGACGAAATAGGTAAAAATCGCCGTCGGACGCATTTGAAGAAAAAGAAAGTTCTGCTTCACCAAGACAATGCACCGTGTCACAAGTCAGTGAAAACGATGGCAAAAATCCATGAATTAGGCTTCAAATTGCTTTCTCATCCACCGTATTTTTCAGATATGGCCCCTAGCGACTATTTCATGTTCTTAGATCTCAAAAGGATATTCGCTGGGAAGAAATTTTCGTCGAATGAAGAGGTGATCGCCGAAGCTGAGGCCTATTTTGAATCACAGGATAAATGGTACTACAAAAATGGTATCGAAAAGTTGGAGGGTCGGTATAATCAGTGTATCACCTTTGAAGGGAATTATGTTGAATAAAAAAAACTAATTTTGCATATTTTTTTAGTATTCATAAAAAAAGTGTTTTACTATGGTAGGCCGGGGACTTTTCAAATGACGTGTTATGTTCATGAAACAATGCATTAGACACCTGTAATTGCTTGTTCTTCCTTGAAAAAAGCTGCTGTTTCGATTCTTCTTTATCTCGGAAATTGACTAGTGTATTCATAGTAATATATTAATACAGAAATTTCACACAAGATTGCGATAAAAAGCCGTAAAATAGCTTTATAACTTCAAAAATTAATACTATTTGTTTCGTAATCACTTTTCGGTAGTTACTAATTGCAAATACATAGTTGTATAAACACATTTTCGAAACACGCAAGTGTTTCTTTAATAAACAAAAATTAAATAATAAAAATGAAATCATGTGGCAGATATAACTAGAACTCTGACAGCGGTCTATTAATAAAAATCTAATCTAATTTAATAAAAAAGCGCTTTAGGAATACCATCTTTAGGATCTTTTAAGCCTTTACTGAACCACCTTTTATGAAATAACATAATAGTACATTATATATGATATATATTTTGAAAATTTACAACGAATCCTTATAAAGGAATTAATTCTTATAAAATGTACAAAATCTTAATTATCTCTAAGGCGCAACAAAAAATAAAAGTCGATAAGTTAAGAAATAAGTCGTTCGATTCCCGATTGACATTATGCCGTTTAAAATTATCAAAACCATTAAGGCCCCGAAATCCATGCAAATTAGGTTCATTTTATTAATTTTTATCAATTTTTAATTTAAATGTGCAAGAATTAAGTGGTATTCGTTAAGTGTCGTGCAGTAACAGTACGCGCTGGTCCGTATCCATAATTCTGCATTAAGCGGCCAACAGGGACACGGCCCAACTGATAATCATTAATAATTTGGACGGGAAAAAATAAGCATACAGGATAAAGTTTTGGCTGTTGCCATAATTATTGTCGTTACATTCGTATCTCGTGATATAGGAGTATCCGGAATGGGGATATCGACCTAAAAACGAATCGAAATTAATAATTATAAAATCACGAAGCCCATGTGTCGATTATAAATTGGTGCGCTTTTATTATTTATATTGTTTACCGTCGAGGGGCATTGTTAATTTATTTTTGATTAATATGCTCGTACTTAATTAATCATTTAGTTAATGGTGACTCTTATATATAATTTTACTATTCCTCAGTACCTTACCAAAAAACTTCTCATTTTATTATTATTTTTTTACTTAAAATGACAGCTTTGGATCAAAATATTTTAGGCGAAATATACTAAATAATTTATTTGTTTGGCTAGACTGATAAAACCGATAGTCTTTCACTGCACTTGATGATAAAGACTCTCAACTCTGACTATTACCGGATAATAAGAGAATTTGTAGTCTTAGATTTATAGATTAGATGCAATTTAAGTGGACTTAAATTTTAAATGTACTGTGCAACAATCTTACTCTGGCCATAAATGCTAACATTTTAATAAGCGAAATGCTTGCTTTACTGTGTTTTTTCAATAATTTTTAATTTGCGTTAAGTGAGTTTCGTTTTCCTTCGTATTTAAAATAGTCAATGCATTTAAAAGTACCAGATAATATATTGATTGAAATGTATTTAATTTAATTAGTGAAATAAAGTTAATAATATTTATATTTAATGAAATGTTTAAATCGCATAATAGATTAAATGGTCTGTTAATTATCAAACTTTAATTAAAATGTTTTACATAAAATAACTAGGTATTAGCGTCCACAAAATTATACATTTTAATTTTTAATCTGACATGAGAAACTTTGGGATCAAATTCTTAGTCATAACAAAAAAAAACGTCCATTGTTTCTGCAGTTTATTAAGTCGTTCTGGGTTTACCATCACCTGCTTGTACCACCATCTACATCCTTTGCGTTAGCAGGAATTCTCTTTCGACTTAATTACACTACTTAATTCGTCCTGACGCGAAAGATTTCTGCTCCAGCTTATTTAATTAACAGGAATGAACACCGCCTATAGACGGTATTAAGAAAAGATCCACATAATAGGATTAAAAAATATGCGTGCGCCCAAGAATGGTCTTCTTTAAATAAGGTATCCGTGTATAATTTTCAATGGCTACGAGTTTCGATACACACCACAACATTCCATCTTAAGCCAATATAAGTCTTGCGTAATTGTCGTATTCCGAAATTTATTCCTCTTTAAATTTGGAGATTAATTTGTCGATGGTATGGGTTTTTGATTGGAGAATTGACAGGATTCTATTTTTTGTTGGTATTAATATTCGAACGACATCAACATGGCGCCATGCTGAACCGTTATTTATTAGATGGAGATATATCTTAAATAAATTAATAGAAAATGAGAAACATCAATGAATTCACAGCGAATATTTATTTAATAATAATTATATATATATATATATATATATACATATAGATATAAATATGGTGAAAATCTAGGATCACATTCTTTTTAAATAACCGTCTTACTTCATTATTCTCTACTATCTTTTGACAAATGATATTCGTTTTATTTCCATACTATTAAACGATTGATAGTGTTCGTTAAAATGAGACTTGCTTAAAAAAAATGGACTTTATTATATTAATGCTAAAAGTCAAATATGTTAATAAAAAAGTACAGATGTATTAAATTAAAAAAATTAAATTTAAATCCGGAGGTACTATTATGCGCTAATTAGAAATAAACTAAACTAAATAAGGAAAGTTCGAAGAAAACAAAATTTTCTTATATACATATATATCGGTATAAAAAATATTTTTTATTGTTTGAATCAGAATTGGATGCTAAGTATTTATGCGTATTATTTGATCCAGTGCAAAAACAATAGTTACTGGCCTATAATTATGCTTTTCTGAGATAAAAACATCATATAATTTAGAATAGTATAGTTTTGATTCAACTGATTATATTTTGCCATTTTTAAATCTGCATCTCGTTAATTTGTTCTAGAATTTTCGAGACAGTGTGTAGAAAGCAGACAGTAAATGTTTCTCTAAAATGGAACTATAATCTTGTAAAATATATCATATAGATGTACACAGAAATGGGACGAGACATCCAAGTAATCTCGGACGTTTAAAACAATATATGATATATGTACAATATGTTTATAGGTTTGAAACAATATATCAATATAACACAATATAACAATATTGCTAAAATAGATAAATTCACTATGAATGCTGCGCTTCGATTTTGCATTCTCAGTAAAATATAATAATAATAAGTCCCCGGCCTACCATAGTAAAACACATTCTTTTGGCAAAATTAGTTTTTTTATTCAACATAATTCCCTTCAAGGGTGATACACTGATTATAGCGACCCACCAACTTTTTGATACCATTTTTGTAGTACGCTTTGTCCTTTGCTTCAAAATAGACCTCAGTTTCGGCAATCACCTCTTCATTCGACGAAATTTCTTCCGAGCGAGCATTCTTTTGAGATCTGAGAACAGGAAATAGCTGGAGGCCAGATCTGCAGAATACGGTGGATGAGGAAGCAATTCGAAGACCAATTTATGGATTTTTGATATCGTTTTCACTGACTTGTGACTGTTCATTGTCTTGGTGAAGCAGCGGTTTTTTTTTGAAATACGGCCGTTTTTTAGCGTTTTTGTCCTTAAAACGGCCCAATAGCGCTTGCAATAATGGCTGTTGATGGTCCTTCCTTTTTCAAGGTAGTCAATAAAAATTATTCCATGCGCATCCCAAAATACAGACGCCATAACTTTGCCAGCAGACCGTTGCGTTTTCCCATGTTTGGAGCGGGTTCATCGTGTGCAGTCTACTCGGACGACTGTCGATTGGACTTCGGAGTGAAACTATTGAGCCATGTTTCATACATTGTCACATATCGATGCAAAAACTCGGGTTTATTACGCTTGATCATCTTGAAACACTGCTCCGAATCATCAATTCCTCATTGTTTTTGGTCAAAATTGAGCTCGCGCGGCATCCACTTTGTACAGAGCTTTATCATATCCAAATATTCGTGAATGATCTGATGTACACATTCAATTGATATCTTAAGTGTCTGCTATTTTATTCAATTTCAATTTACCATCATTCAAAATCATTTTATGGATTTATTTATGTCTTTGTCAGTAACAACCTTTTTGGGTGTTCACTGCGTTCACCGCCTTTGGTGCTCATTTCACCTCGTCTAAACTTAGCATACCAATCCTTGATGGTTGAATTTCCTGGGGCAGTGTCCGGAAACTGGGAATCAAGCCAAGTTTTTGCTTCAACTGTGTTTTTTCCCCTTAAAAAGCAATATTTTATCAACACGCGAAATTCTTTTTTATCCATTTTTTTCACAATAACAAAAGTAGCTTCACTCAAAATACTATAATTCACAAACTAATAATCCGACAGCTGTCAAATTTATACACGCATCTTTTGAGGGTTAGGTCTAACTAGAAAATATATGGATTTAATTCTAGTAGCGCCATCTATGTGTCAGGCCGGGACTTTTCAATTCACCTGTTATGTATTAAAAAACTTAAACATTAATACGTCACTAATAATGAATAATTACATTACATGCTGCTACCGTATATAATGCAATAACAGAATTTAACTAAGTATTTTAATCCATAAAATATTTTTGTAAAAATAATTTAACTTAGAGAAAACAGTGTACCGACAGTAACAGAAATAGTAAACATAAAATAAAATCTTACAGAAGAAATACAATAATTCGTCCGTTAGATTAAATGTCATCAAAGCATCAAAACTGAGCGATCAAAAAACATCAAATGATTACTAACAAAACGAAACGATATAAAATACCAACATAAGCTTTTAACTGCTGATGTTAAACCTGTAAGATAAAGCAACTTAATACCGAGGCTTAACCCTAATATTCCCTACACCCACACATTATCTTAACTGAAAAAGATACCAATAATTGTCATATAGTTGAAATTTAAGACTTTAACTTTTAAATTGTTCTGAATGAAATAGTTTCATATTAATTTCTTAAAAATATAGATTAACTATGAATATTATAATCATAAATAAAACATTACAGAAGAATTAACAGTTTTACCACTCATTAAAAATGCTAATACAGTTTGCATATTTCATTGATACTTATGTTGTTTTCAAATAAACAAATTAGCATTTGGTGTATAAATAATAGTAAATAAATAAAATTACATATATTTAGGTATAGAAAATGTCTAGGTATATTAGATGACATAAACCTATACTTTTATATAATTCATGACAAGTTAATAATTGAGGAATACATATTGATGTATTTATCTCGCATTGCGTCTTGCTGTTGAATTAATCCAAGTACAAATGAAATTCAGTAATAAATTTATTTTAAATTAATTTTAACAGATGTGTTATTAGAAATAATTGATTATTTTTTGGAATGATTCCTAGACGTAAATGTTACTTCGGAGACTTAAAAGCAGTTACTTTAATATGGGTGGAAAGAACCCTCACAAGCGACTACATGATCAATCAAGTGATGATCAAATATAAGAATAGCAGATAATTATTCAAAAAGAAGAAATACATTATGTTAAGAATAAATGTGTTATTTTTCTTATATATAAAACGACACATAAAACAGAGAACCATTACCATCTACTGTAAAAATTACGCTGTTTTCAATTGCAGCGAAAAAAATCAAACCTGCTGAAGTGTGTGAAGCCACCATGGTGGGGAGATATTCATCAAATAGAGAAGATTCGATTGCTTCACGTTATCTCAAAAGTCTTCTTTTTACCTAACCTTACCTTAACTAGAGATTATAACGTTACTTGGTTAACGCTGGTTGCGAACCAGTGTACAAATTAACAAGTAATCAACATATATACCCTTATAGTTTTATAAGCTAGGTTACTATTACAAAATCGCGAACAAAAATTAACTAAAAAGGTACTGTTAGCTGGATTCGCATTACCAGGAAGGTGATAAGAAGAAATAATTGTAAGGAGTTATACTTTTACAATATATTTAAAAAAATTAAAATTATTTTATATTTGATAACATTTTTGTTCAATTATTTTATTTAGATTAGAATTTTGTACTGTCTGAAAGCCATTAAGTGTCAGGGTTTAATAAGTTTACGATTCCAAAAAAATGACAAAATTTGGTTGCTGCTAAAACAGTTATTCATTATATCCCCTTGAACATTAACACCTTTAGCTAATCTCTAAATTTTCAGAAAAGAGATTGTTGAAGTATTTTTTCCTGACATCTTCGAAATAGTTCGAAGTCAAAGGAAACAAAATGTATCAAATAGAACAGATGCTGTAGCACATCGTGACTGTCTGGGTGAACATTTCTTTTCTATAAACTAAATATTAGATGCTTCTTACTAAAAAGCTAGGCTTACACCACTCCTTAGTTCTTTGTTCTGATTGTTGATCATGTCTGTAGATGATACTTCGTTTACAATAATGAAGCGATGGATAAAATTCTTTTAATCATGTTTTGTCACATACTATAGCATATATACATATTTTTGTTAGCCTAAAATTTTAATCTAAAATATTATTAACATTATTAACATATAATCTACAATCCTTCAAAATAATTTTTGGTACAACTTTTGATGTTCAAAATTTATACGCTTACTGTCCATCTTTTTACCTTCTCCACTTTTAAGTCGTTTGTGACACTTGGTACAATTGCTTCCAAAAATAAAAATGATATTAAATTTTTCTGTTGTTTTTTCATTCTCAACTTCCCACTGCTATTAATATACAAATAGAAAAATTTTAAAGTAAGATGGCCAATTTGTTATTCCTTAGCGAACGACAAAACTTATTGAATTGTTATTACTAAGTGAAGTGAAATACTAAGAATATCGCTGGATCTTTCATAGTGATAAATTATAACTGTAAATGTAATAGTATATACGTAATAAAACGTCATTTTATGAAATATAATACGTACTTGGTAGCATAGTCCATGTTCGGTTCATATTACAATACTATTAGAACTTTATTTGATTGATAAACTTTTTCACGCCATTACCAATAGACAATAAAGCTCTTTCCAATTAGGCACTATGCCTTCTTTTGTCATATTAAATTAATTTTATTTAATAGAAGGACTTTCTCGTCGCGTAACTGATTCAATAAATGGTATTGCCTAATGAGTTTACTGCTGTGTTATTTCGCCGGTTTACAAAATAAGAATAGTTAACAATAAAAAAAGACAAATATCATATAACATATTTTTGATTCGATGCCGCAATCTCTGTATAACCGTTAAACTGACGCGATAAATGGTGTGAGCCTGTGTGCGTGCTACATTTTCTATTGGGACATTTTATGCACTAGAAATATCGGGAGTTTCACTACTTTAAATATTATTGATATTTATATTCGCGTTAAAGACCTGATAAAGTTTCGAATCTATTATCGCCCATTTATTTTACTTTCTTCGTGCGGAATCGGTTTAATATCGTATTCGATTTTTAATATTGCAAGGAATGCCTTTATAATAGTATACTTTCTAAAATAATTATAATTAAATATATCAATTTAGTGTAATACTTTATTGGTAAAACACGATTAATGAGAATCGCTATCTTCTTTGGTCCTCAATCGAATATATTTGAGGTATACAACTATCAACGAGAGACAACATCAATCGCCTTCCTTTTACCTAGTAACAATTATAATTTCAGTCGAATGTATTGATGGGAACTTTTATTTCAGTATGTTCGTATTCCAAGACTTTGAAATTTAATGTGGAAACGAAAGGAATGCGAAAGGACTGGAAAATTCGTCTCAACATGGATAATCCAGAGTCAACCTTTCATTACCAGATAATCAAGATAAAGTATTATACATTTCATGGATGATTGATTTCAAAAGTGTAAAATATTTTTCATAGAAAAACTATTTTTATTAAAGGTTATTATTAATACTGGAAAAATCCATCTGGACAATTTATATGCAGATTTGATAATCCAACTCTAGACGTTCTGACTGTAAGTTGTATTGTTATAAGGATCATCTTTTATTTGAGAGATTCGATTAATTGGAAAGGTTCCAGAAACAGATCAATGTTAGACTGCCTTACAATATCCAATGTATCTTGATGTGCTATAGGCTTTAGAACAAGATAATTTTTATAACTGCACAAACGACGATACAATAAATATATTGTATACCCAGCAAACATAAAATTATGAAATTATTTCATTGTGAACGTAATTTTTCATTTTTTTGCAACAGGCAATCAAACGTTTCTAACATTATATTTTTAGAGCACTAGAATGGGTTTAGCAACCCTTCGCGTGGATACCTTGGAGGAGACACGCGCTGAGTAAAAACAGCTTTATTTAAAAGTTTTTGATGAGTTTTAAGTATTTATACCATTACGGATGATAAATTATCTAAGAAAATACAGAAACCTTTAAGGCAGACCATGTATACAATAAGATATTATACATTTTAGAAAAAATGATGATAGAACTTTGACACAAGTATCTTTCCTGAAGCATGCAAACTGACGCCATCTACCGAAAATCCCTTAAATTTAAGTCAGGGTTCTAGTGTCAAATTTATTCGTAAAATAGCGTAACTCTTTCTATATATTGCAAAATATATAAGCCTATGAATAAATTTAATAACTGATCTTGATTGGATTATTTTTTGAAATAACCAGCAGAAGTATAATTTTACGTTGCTGATTACGCAACAGTTATGCAGAACAAGCTGAACAAATGATTCTAAATGGACATAACCGTATACTAGTCATTTCAAGTGAAAAACTAGGTTAATTTTACACCATCTGGTAATGGTGATAAGCAAACGGCGCCAACACCATCGCGTATGAAGTGCAAGTAGCGAAATTGCATAAATTGGCTTGTACAACATCCGGATACTCGTTTTTCAGATTATCACACTGTTAACACTTCTCATTTTGCTATACAGCGTCTATCTACGGTTTCCTACTTTGAATATCAGACGGGTTTATATTCGCAAAAAATGCTTGTTAAATAAAGTTCCAAGTCCATTTTGGTGTATTCACTTTGCTTTCTTTATTTGGTTTGGATTTAGATCATTCTTTAGGAAAAACTTCCTCATATCAATTCAAAGTTCGTCTTATGATACATTAGTTAATATACCATAAATTCTGTATGCCTGTTGATATATAATGCAGTATAATTAGGAAAATGATATAATTCACATGTCATTATGTAATCTAGAAAGTGTATCTGCTGCTTATAAAAAATATTATTGTTTTATGGTATACATGGTACATACAGGCATTTATAGATTTTTAAAATATATTATTAACAATAAGCCTTTTTAATGTCTATTCCAAATTTAACGTCTAACGTACTATGCCATACAATATTTTCGTTTCTAATTATACCAAGTTTATTACAGTAGATTTTTCAATTTATAATTAAATCTATATCATTATATATGTGTTAGTAATATTGATATACATATACAATGAGTAAATTCAGTTGATAAATTATTTTTGTTGAAAAAAAACTGGGTTAATTTTATGACAACTGTTAACAGCGTCAAGATTATCTCTAGTATAAATGGCAAATAACACGCAAACCGTATAAACCGACGGATTATAATATCCGGACTCTTTTCGGGCTTATCTCAGTGGATCACAGAGTTTACTCGCTAACTACAAGTAATTTTAGTTTATAACGTGCGACTATAACTTTGCCATTTTAAATGTTCGTAGGCTCTTATTTCAAGTTAGCGTGTGTTGATTATATTTAAATTCAATAATTATTGTTTATTTCTTATTTTATCATTCTGCAACAAAGACAAATGTTTGTCTTTATTTAAGCGTTTCTCAACTATATATTACTCACTAATCTTGTCACTTCAGATCAATTAATTTTTAATAACTATTTTAATATTAGATAGAATGGTGATTATCTTATAGGTAAAATCAGTTGGTTACATTGATACTTAGCATTTTCACCAAAAGCCACTGAAGACATCGATTTTGACAATCGACAAAATACTCAATATTAATACTTAAGCATTAGTATTTACACCATAGACAACAGGGTTAAGGAGGTTGTTTAGTTAAAGCGTTTGCTACTAGGAAATAGGAGTATGTAGATGGATATTTGTATATTGCACGTATTCAATTAGTGATCTTAATGGGTTTATTAATGGTGGTTAACATGTAGTATACTATTAATTTTCTAATACTAAGGATTTTTCGATGTTTGGGGAAGCTATTAATGAGATTGATTCAAATGTATACAAAAGAGTATTGATCTTCCAAAATAATAATATAAAAGAACAAATGTATATAAAATATTAAAGAAATAAAGAAATAATACCTAAATTTCTCATTCTAAAATAAATTTAATATACGAAAATAGTATATACTATTAATAAATAAATATTTTAAAGTCTCCTTTTTACCAATGAGGGTTTATCTGGACTGGACCTACTGTTTAGCGTGGGCTCCGAAGCAGGGTCCTCAGCATCAAGCCTACCGACTGGCGAGTGACCAACTTAGAAATCATCCCAGAAGATATCCGGTCTTACCCAGCCTGGTTGCTGGCGTGACTGGGATCATTTTTCTTGTCGGATTTTACACTCTTGCTTAGGGCAGTCACAAATATTAAACAATCATGAACATACATTTACGACTATGCCCCAGCAGGATTCGAACCCGCGACTATCGCATCGGGTGGACCGTCCTGTCGTCTTTACCACTGCGCCAACCATTAACATATTTTGAACATAACATTATATTTATGACATTGTCTATGACATGTTCTATTTTTGATAATTAATTTCAAGTAATTCAATGTTTTAATAAATTTTCGTAAGTTTTTAGATTTTAATTAAATATAACAGATATATTATTTGAATTTTAATAGGAAGTTTTCTCCTATACAGAACCTAATGTAACCTAAAGTAAAAAAAAATAGTGATATTTAATACAGATTCTCTTGTACAGCTAAAAAATGTTGATTGTCGAGTCGATAATTTAACTAGTCATAGACCGACTACTATTCAATCCAAGCAATTACCGTGTTTGCTTGTGCTAAGAAAAAATAGCGACGTTTTAACGCTTTGTCTAATCTATTCTCTGACGCATTCCTTCGGATTGTTCGATAACCACCAGCCACTGATTTATCGGTTTCTGTTTTTGTAATTGGCCGATCGTCTAGAAATGATATATTATGGTAGCGTTCAGAGACACTGCTTCAGTCCACGGCTTCGGTTCTTGTAGCTTAATAGCAGCGTACCAGGTGACGAAGGAAAGTCGATTTGGTATACGACTAACAACAATGCGCCCCTGAGTGAAAAAGTAACAAAAGTGCGCTTCGTCAGCTATCGGTATCCCGCTGGTTCTTTTATTGTTGTTAGTTAAAGGTTGCCAGGAAAATGATCTATTGATGCCGCTGAGGACAATGACTTACTGACAGAACTAATCACTCAACGGAAGAACAGTCCGAATAATTTTTTATCTATCAATATTTGATAAAAGTTGCATCATATTTGTTGTTTTAATTCTTTTCCATATGATGTAGACTAATAAAACCTTTTACAGAATTGACTGTTAACATGATAATAAATCATGTTTGAAGTTTATCAATATAATTAAAATTGGTTCTGTATTAAAATAATGAAAGATATGAAATCAGATGATCTTAGCAGTCCATTCCAGCCCACTTAATTTCACTAGGACGTTTTTAACACTGTTTATCTTAAAAGTTTGTTCAAATCGTAATATTGATGAGTCTTTTTTTTATTATTTTACTGAATTTTCTCCACAATTACGTTAAGACTTGTTACTAAGTTCCCAGTTTTCTTAACGTATTATTTTCTAGCTTAGACAAAATATTTTTTTTCATCTAACAAAATGGTTAAAATAATATAACATTATATGAGTTTATAAATGGAATTCTAAATTAAATTAAGTATTATTAAGAATATCAGATTATAACGTGTATTTTGATCAACGATATCTATTGGATAAAATATGAGGTATTTTTAATATAAAGTTTAGTTGAATATTAGCCATTGTTAAACAAACTAAATAACATAAAAAACAGTTTTCCATTTAGTATTAGTGAATCAATAAATGTATGCTGACTCTAATCATGAAAGGCTCAAAATTGCATTTAGACTTTCATTACTTATGTTGTTTGATTTCAATTTAACTTATGGCAATACTGATGCTTCCTCAATTGTCGATTTTGGTGATCTAAAAATGGCGACTTTGGTGCTAATGACAAAGTTGTTTGAATGTTGCCATAAAGATTGGTAAAAATTGTAAAAAATGATGGAAAATATGTTGTATTTTTAATATGAAAATATGATTAGAATATATGCAACTACTTAAAAATAGTAATTAATACTGTTATTTTCTCGATTTTGATTTTGATTTTTTGATACTGATTGTGTTAACTACTAAAAGAGCCACATTTTTGTTACAAAATAAATATTTTAAAAATAAAACAAATGGTTACATATAAAATGGATTTCGGCAACGTTTATGGAGACTGCACATTGCTATCAACTAGAATATATTATACAGTTGAATTCAAGCATTGTTACAGAAACAATTTTGAAAAAACAGGAGCCCGCATAGACCGTTAATATGACGTTATAACTTCAGAAATGATACTAACATGATAATAGTTGAAGGCAAACTGCCTAGTAATCTAACATACGCCAAAACAAAGATTCCTCGATTAATTAGTAATGATTATCCCTACGTAAACAACGAAGAACTGCACTATGACTTTTGAATTAATATAACGATCTACAAAGTTATTCAAGATTTCGCCTTAAAATATGAAAAAAGACTAAATCATAACAACTTGGAAGCAATACAGCTATTGAATAACCAACACGATATGAGGGGATTGAAGCGAACCAAATCATACCAAGTTGTATAGTGTTGTTTTTAAGATTAGTTTAAGTAATTTAATGTAATTTTAATTTAATTGGTGTATTTATACCACTCTCGCCTTGCTTGCGTGTTGATGCAAGTACAACAGGACTATAGTAATACAGTTACAAATAGTAAACAACTAAAATTTGTAAATTAAGACTGCACTAAGCATATCTAATGTAAGATGTAATGAAAATACAAAAATGAGTCAGAGTGTGAAATTGTGTTGATTGATTGATTGCTAAGACTGTGAAGATGAGCAAAAAGAAACCGAATGGGAAAAATATTATTGCAAGACAGGGATATCGATTAGTTATGTTTTTATTTTAGTGAACGTTTCGAAAAGAAATTGAAATAAGGCTGAAACCATTTTATTACAATACAATTATCATGTATGAATTTATCAATTCATAAAAAATCTTCTATCAAGACAGCCAATAGCGATAATTTTAATACTATTTTGTAATTATTATCGTAGTGTTAACAGAAATACTGTTTTGTATAGACCTTCTGGGAATCCATTACCATTGAACACTTATAGTAATGTTATCCTTTTCCATATCTCTGTATCTGGAATAATTATGTTATGTTTAAAATATAAGTGACTAGACAAATAGACATACAATCCTTCAAATATTGTTAAAAAAAATATAGAACAGTCTCATTCGAATTTTTTGCATCTGTCCAAAAATACTGCGAAGTATTCTTACAAATTTGCATGCGGCTTCGTAACACGCTTGTAAACGCGACTATAGTAACACAATTACAAATAGTAAACAACTAAAATTTGTAAATTAAGACTGCACTAAGCATATCTAATGTAAGATGTAATGAAAATACAAAAGTGAAAACAATCAGAGTGTGAAATTGTGTTGATTGATTGATTGCTGAGACTGTGAAGATGAGCAAAAAGAAACCGAATGGGAAAATATTATTGCAAGACAGGGATATCGATTAGTTATGATTTTATTTTAGTGAACGTTTCGAAAAGAAATTGAAATAAGGCTGAAACCATTTTATTACAATACAATTATCATGTATGAATTTATCAATTCATAAAAAATCTTCTATCAAGACAGCCAATAGCGATAATTTTAATACTATTTTGTAATTATTATCGTAGTGTTAACAGAAATACTGTTTTGTATAGACCTTCTGGGAATCCATTACCATTGAACACTTATAGTAATGTTATCCTTTTCCATATCTCTGTATCTGGAATAATTATGTTATGTTTAAAATATAAGTGACTAGACAAATAGACATACAATCCTTCAAATATTGTTAAAAAAAATATAGAACAGTCTCATTCGAATTTTTTGCATCTGTCCAAAAATATTGCGAAATAAGTATTCTTACAAATTTGCATGCGGCTTCGTAACACGCTTGTAAACACGACTATAGTAACACAATTACAAATAGTAAACAACTAAAATTTGTAAATTAAGACTACACTAAGCATATCTAATGTAAGATGTAATGAAAATAGAAAAATGAAAACAATCAGAGTGTGAAATTGTGTTGATTGATTGATCACTGAGACTGTGAAGATGAGCAAAAAGAAACAGAATGGGAAAAATATTATTGCAAGGCAGGGATATCGATTAGTTATGATTTTATTTTAGTGAACGTTTCGAAAAGAAATTCAAAGAAGGCTGAAACCATTTTATTACAATACAAGTATCATGTATGAATTTATCAATTCATAAAAAATCTTCTATCAAGACAGCCAATAGCGATGATTTTAATACTATTTTGTAATTATTACCGTAGTGTTAACAGAAATACTTTTTTGTATAGACCTTCTGGGAATCCATTACCATTGAACACTTATAGTAATGTTATCCCTTTCCATATCTCTGTATCTGGAATAATTATGTTATATTTAAAATATAAGTGACTAGACAAATAGACATACAGTCCTTTAAATATTGTTAAAAAAATATAGAACAGTCTCATTCGAATGTTTTGCATCTGTCCAAAAATATTGCGAAGTATTCTTACAAATTTGCATGCGGCTTCGTAACACGCTTAGAAACGCGACTATAGTAACACAATTGCAAATAGTAAACAACTAAAATTTCTAAATTAAGACTGCACTAAGTATATCTAATGTAAGATGTAATGAAAATACAAAAATGAGTCAGAGTGTGAAATTGTGTTGATTGATTGATTGCTAAGACTGTGAAGATGAGCAAAAAGAAACCGAATGGGAAAAATATTATTGCAAGACAGGGATATCGATTAGTTATGTTTTTATTTTAGTGAACGTTTCGAAAAGAAATTGAAATAAGGCTGAAACCATTATATTATAATACAATTATCATCTATGAATTTATCGATTCATAAAAAATCTTCTATCAAGACAGCCAATAGCGATAATTTTAATACTATTTTGTAATTGTTATCGCAGTGTTAACAGAAATACTTTTTTGTATAGACCTTCTGGGAATCCATTGCCATTGAACATTTATAGTAACGTTTTCCATTTCCATATCTCTGTATCTGGAATAATTATGTTATGTTTAAAATATAAGTGATTAGACAAATAGACATACAATCCTTTAAATATTGTTAAAAAAAATATAGAACAGTCTCATTCGAATTTTTTGTATCTGTCCAAAAATATTGGGAAATATTCTTACAAATTTGCATGCGGCTTCGTAACACGCTTGGAAACGCGACTATAGTAACACAATTACAAATAGTAAACAACTAAAATTTGTAAATTAAGACTGCACTAAGCATATCTAATGTAAGATGTAATGAAAATACAAAAGTGAAAACAATCAGAGTGTGAAATTGTGTTGATTGATTTATTGCTGAGACTGTGAAGATGAGCAAAAAGAAACCGAATGGGAAAAATATTATTGCAAGACAGGGATTGCGATTAGTTATGATTTTATTTTAGTGAACGCTTCGAAAAGAAATTGAAATAAGGCTGAAACCATTTTATTACAATACAAATTATCATTTATGAATTTATCATTTCATAAAAAATCTTCTATCAAGATAAAATCTTACTTAACTCTTGTCACTGTATTTAACATTAGCCAGTGTGAAATATTGGCTTAACATTACAGCATGAATAATGTGAGACCTTTTAGTATTTAAATATATTTTAGCAAGCTATAATTTTTCATTCTAGCCATCCAAACCTACGATTTTCCGAGTTAAGAAAAAAACACAAACAGAAAAAGAACAAAAGCCCAGACGGGTTCGCAAAAATCACTAGGAGACAAACTGCCTTGTTCAAGTTAAGGCGGGTGACAAGTGGTAGGCATCTGAAACAACCAAAGCGAAGTAGTCTCAATTATGAATAGCACAGAAAGAACACGCGCTGACGGCGGTGGCTGGGGGGTCCGGGGGTGGCGAGATTCGTTCTGTCTTCGAAGGTGGGGAAGGCGGAGGGATCCATTGTTCTGACCCAGTGTGTGGAACTAAGTTCTCCACGTACTACGCGCTATCGAGATTTAATTGGCATTGTCTAACGTTTCGTTTTTTCAGCGCGTAACGTTATGTAATATTCATGGTGTTGGTCTTATTCTCAATTTGCATGACAGTTGCTCATGGTATTTAACGAAAACATTTCGATTATTTATGATCAGATATGGTGATAATTCACCTGTGTACTTTCCTGTAGGTTAAAATAGAAAGAATATAATATAAGATCGGAATTAAACTAAATTTTAGAGCAAGTTTAAAAAAAAAGCGTTAAAATATTGTGTCCTTCCCGTTTAAAAATTAAAAAAAAATATATGAAAAGTTAATTGTTTTCCAAATTCGATTGAAAGAGAAATATGAAAAAATAACAACATAGGAAAGTAATTTTTATATTTTTATTATTAGGCTCAACATATTTAATATTCATTAAAATATTGATCGTAAATAAAATAAACTTTTGACAACTTCACTTTTGATATCAAACATTGGAAGATAACGAAATGTATATCTTTATACTGTTAAATTTAATAGATAAAGAAGCATAATCTCCACGAATCTGAGTAACATTGCAATATTTTTCATTAGTATGTCCTGAAATACTGCCTGTTAAATGAAATTTAATGCGACAAGGTGAGATTAATAGTTAGTGATATTCGAGCCTAGAATTATGTAATATAGTAGGGCCAAGACAATAGACCTCGTAATTTAAGACTATCTGTAATATAAAAGATACAATAATCTAACAGTTACAATATAAGATAAGAGTTCAACATATTATGAATTTATCAATAACTAGATGACAGTTTCATTTAAAAATAAGTATATGAAGAAATTCAATTAGGTTATTTAATTTTTATAATTTTTTTCTGGCTTAAAATGTATTTAAAATAGAAATATGTTAACAGTCATTTCCTGTAAAAAAGACCTTTTTGAACAGCCCCGATATTTTGAAGATGCCTAGTTGTAAATTATATTGTTGAATAAGAAGGTAACAAGAGTATGTATTTCAGAGAAAAGTTATCCAAACAGATATCTAAAAGCGAAGAAAGTTCTCTTTATATCTGGTAACTGATGAGTTTCTGATAGAGTAATGCAAGACAACTGGTGAAGAAAATGAGGAAATAATGTGATTAGAAAATGCCCTTTAATGGACAACGATGCAGTGTAGTTTTTTTTGCGGCGACATTTGTATTTTAGCTCAGAGATTGATCAAATAAGGTCGCACCTCTAGTCTGCAAATCTCACAGTAGTTGTTATTTGGAAGATAATTATTGAATCGAATGCGATACAGCTAATAGCAATAATATTAATCCTATCTTGTAATTATTATAACTATATTTTTATAGTTATATCGTAGCGTTAACGGAAGTACTTTTTTGTATAGACCGTCTGAGAATCCATTGCCATTGAACACTTATAGTAATGTTTTCCCTTTCCATATCTCTGTGTCTGGAATAATTATGTTATGTTTAAAATAGAAGTGACTAGACAAATAGACATACAATCTTTTAATTATTGTTAAAAAATATATAGAATAGTCTCATTCGAATTTTTTGCATCTGTCCAAAAATATTGCGAAGTATTCTTACAAATTTGCATGCGGCTTCGTAACACGCCTAGAAATCGTCTGATTTATTCGCGTACGCATCAGCGGGAAACAATATGTATGTATTAAGTAGTTTTATTTTACTCAAGTCCCTTCAAACATAAAATATATTTTTAATTTTTTTTATTTTACACAGTGAAAGTACATACTAAATTTGGGATGAGAATCTTCGCGATGGCCTTCAGAATCCATTAAAGTTTCATCACAATCGGATCAACGGATTAGAAATGCATGTAGGATAAACAAGCAAAAAATTATTTTTATATATTAAAAGACGTCCTGTCAAATATGACTAATATCAAATAACGTAGAAAAATTGTTTCTATTTGTTTAGTCAATATAGAAACTAAAATTATTGGCCTATGAAACCTACTTAGGAAACCTACGAAACGTGAACGCACTAAAATAAAATATTTTTAACAAAAAATTGAACCGACTGCAAAAAATAATAAGGAATTCACTAAAAAGTAAAAAATAATCAAATTTAGATTATTAACACAAAAAAGACGTCTTAAAATAAAATATGTACATAATAGTCGTTATAATAGCTAAATAAAAATAAACAAAAACCTTATTTAACCTATCTAATACACGTATTTTATATTCTGCTCTATGCACACAATTTAGCTTAATACCTACCTACATCTATTTATCTATTTACAATATTACTTTAACCACTACCAACTGATCATATTTAAGTCGGTGCCGAGCAACAAATTACATTTGTATTGTTCGTAATTTAATTTTGTCACAAAATTATATTATAATTTTTGTATTGTTTGCGCTCAGGGCTGATTTCAAACTAGTCCAGTCTTAGTGCTTAAAAAGCAAACTGAATGGCTCTTGCACTGAACGACTTCCGATTTTCCATCACATCTGCTCAGCAATAATATTATATACAAATATCTAATTATTTTAGATAAAAAATATGCGAAAACTTTATACGTGCCTTTGAAATTTGAGGGTTGTCCTCGATTTCTCCCCCTTCCGCCATCACATCCTAACAGAGTAACACCTGACATATACAAAATATTTACTTATTATTATTATCATCTATTAATTATATTTAGGTATTAAAAAGAAATTGATTCACTGTCTGCTTATAAAACTGTAATTCTTGGCTGTATAGATCATTCAATGATTTTAGAATGATCTTGGAGATGGTAATCTACTATTCAAACTCAACAGACAACAACACAACAAGTTTCCATAACAGTTTTATTATATTGATATCTGGCGATTATGCTGGCCATGGAATATGTTTGATGATATTATGTTACTCTTTAAAGCAAGAGTGAACATTTTTGGCTGTATGTATTATCATTATCATCTTGGAATATGCCAGTATTTGGTAGCAATCTACTAGTTATAGAAGAACATCATTACTTAGCATACCGATATATTCATTCGTAGTAATCCAATCAGTGGTATGAATGAAAGGACTAGCTGAAAACCATTATATGGCCATCCAAATTATAACGCAACCTGTCCCATGCTTAACTATAGGAAGCAGGCGGACCAGATCGTAAGCTTCTTTTTGGTTTCTCTATACATAAACCCGGTAGTTTGTAGGAAACAATGTAAATGATTATTCATCAGACCATACCACATCTTCCAATCATCAAGTGTCCAAGTTTTATGAACCAGCCCTTCCATAAATGTTAGCTTTGTGAAGCTGCCACCGTTCTGCCTTTATCGAGGAAGTATTACTCAAGTGAGTGTTGAGTTCTGCTATCATTTTTGACGCGGAAGTTTTATGTTATATGTATTGCATGTTAAGCGGTCTCAGTCGCTTAAATTTAGGTTTTGTCGATTATTTCTCTTCGTCATTGATTTTTTAACATGTTTCTTGTACGCTGTTTTTATTGTGGAAACTTTCGCTCGTGAAACGTTAAACAATTCAACTATTTTCGTCACTTTTCACCCATCGCTTGGTTTAACAGTCGCAGAACAAAGTGTATGAGACATTAAAATATAACTTACAAAATCTGACATATAAACTGAGTAATACATACGTGTCGAATTATTTACATTGAAGTAGTGTTGCCAACATGCAACAAGATGTACTATATTGCATGGTGTTCCATCTTATTTTGTCTATCCCTGTACATTTATTGACCGGTTTTTTCAACTATTATGTATATAAAGATAAGAAATCTTTTCCAAGTACTATTTAACTTGTTAACGTTTTAATTCTGTGTTTTAAATATAATACAAAATATTATATGACACAATTTACATTATTTTTATTTTTGTCCTTTGATGAACGATTGCGATTGATTCCTTTTCGGGAAAAGAAAAAAAGCGCCTTTTAATACCTTAACATTAAACGATAATTAATTAATTATTTAATTCTGAGTGGCGTACCAAATCGTTACATTCGAAAGTTGCCGACACAATGCCACATAGACCACGATTCCCATCTTCCCGTTCAATAATCGACTGATAAATATATTCCTGATCAATCATTTGTCGTACATGCATTTTATCGTTCTTCTTCATTCAATTTCAAATGGAGGAATTCAGGTTAAACATAATTAAGATTCTTTTTATGCTTTGTTAATAAATGACTATATTATATATAATGACTTATAAAGATTAGGGTAAAATATGGGAATAAAAATATAAAATCAAAACCCATCAGTTTCTATTCTTTTTTTTTATTCACATTGTCAAGAGAAATCATATGCTGGACAATCAGTCATTAGTATTATTTTGAAAATTAGATGAATTTGAATTATGACGAAAGCAAGTTTAATCTTTGTAATGATGAAACGTACTTACTTTTGGTTTGTAAATTTCAATACAACAATAACCCAAACATACAGCCGAACTAATAAGAGAGTTTACCTCAAAATATTCTTGAGTTTTTAAGACATGGGCCCCACAGAGTCTAGGTTTAAATTGAAACTGATTACTGAATATTATAGTTTTCAAGGTTTATCTGTTTTCCTTGGCGTTATGCCTGGTTAGTACGCTGGATGCGCCATACGAGCTACAATACTGTGTCGTTCAAAATTATTGCAACGTTTAGCCGTTTAGCGTTTGGTTTCTGCAGCTTGTAGTATACTACACCTTGCCGATCCTACGATATGCACAACAAGTATGTCGGTATCAATGTCGATAGTTCTTCCGGACTAACCCATGAGTTGTTTTCGTAGGATAGACGTAGTAGATCCACTTTTCATTGGCAGACACAATACGTCACTGAAAATCATTTTAGTTTTGCCTGATAAGCAATGAAATCAGGATGACAATCTGAAATCGCATTTTCAGTCAAATCCTGCGGTAGCTATTGATCCTGCTTTTGGGAATTTTCGTATCGTAAACGTCTGGAAGCAGTTGTTTCCGCAACTATTAAGCTGTTATTTGATAGTTTGGTTTTCGTCCAATAAATCTTCTACACATAATTTCTATAAGACGTATATGAAATGTTTGACATTTAAACAACAGTTAAGTGAGGATGTTTAACATTCGTTTAGATTCACGCTTAACACCCATTTACATTCATACATTCATACACATTTTCACGAATTGCTATCGCGGATCAAATTACATGCAAGAACCTAATAGTTTCAGCATTACAATAGCATTATTAGTAAAAGTAAAATTTATTTGTCTTGCCTCAAGTATATAGAAAATATTTATTTCTTCATGAGGTAATGTATTATATATATGGTCATAATATGCGTAAATATTATGTAACATTTATAGATATGGTAGGAATAACGAAATATATATTTCAGAAGAAACTGTAACTTTCAGTACTTTAATAACCCAGTAATTATAAAATTAATTTCATATAAATGTATAATCTGACAACTGTTTAATTGTCCATATATTATAGCTGATTGCAATATTGAAGAGAAAAAATTTGATTTTTAGATTTGTACAATTATTAGTGCTATAGATATTTTAAAGTATTAACGTTTATTAACTCAACCATTATTTTCTATTACGGCATATACAAAAAGTCTACAAACAAAGAGCAAGAGAGTAAATTGAAATAAAACCGTCAGTAACTGTATACTACTATTAATGTCGAAAGATCATTGTGACTGTAAAATAAATCATCGACTATAGCTTCTATCGAAATTAATTTAACTTATTTTATAGCTATAAAATTTATATTTCTTTTATAGCGCTATTTATTGGGTAAAATGACAGAAAATAAACCCTATTATTTAACCAGCCATAAAATCGACTTTTTTAACTTCATTTATTTCAAATGCAATTTGAACATATACAATAACGTGGAACTTAAAATGTGATATAATTTAAGTATAGTTAGACAACCATAACTAGTGTAATTCGTCTTCTAGTACTAAAGTCGTACCTAATAGATAGCCATTTTACTATGAAACAGGAACTACATCCAATATATTTAGGTCATGCGCATAAAAATGTCATTGGACGATTGCTATACCTCCTGCATACAACTGACCTATCCAAAGAACCACTGTTGTGGCAACATAACATGTCAAATAAAAAGTCCCCGGCCTACCATAGTAAAACACATTTTTTTGGCAAAATTAGTTTTTTTTATTCAACATAATTCCCTTCAAGGGTGATATATTGATTATAGCGACACTGCTCCGAATCATCAACACGTCGTTGTTTTTGGTCAAGTGAGCTCGCGTGGCATTCACTTTGCACAGAGCTTTTTCACACCCAAATATTCGTTAATGATATGATGTATACATTCAGTTGATATCTTTAAAGTGTCTGGTATTTCATTCAATTCCAATTTGCGGTCATTCAAAATCATTTTGTCGATTTTTTAAAATGTTTTCGTCGGAAATAACCTCTTTTGGGCGTCCACTGCGTTCACCGTCTTAATAGTTGATTTTCCTGGGGCAGTGTCCGGTGCTCATTTCACCACGTCTCAACTTAACATACCAATCCTTAATAGTTGATTTTCTTGGGGCAGTGTCCGGAAACTCGGCATCAAGCCAAGTTTTTACTTCAACTGACTTAAATAGCTAGGAATTGCATTTCGATCGACGCGATATCCCCCTGGAATCCATAGCGAGTGTAGTCCAAAGTGCCAGTGTAAAGTACCCTCTCGTCAAACAATAAAATAAAACAATTAAGTTCCAGATTATAAGTTTATACGGCAGATCACTTATTGAAATAATTTTCTACATGTCATTAAATAACGTAAATCACTTTAAATACTTTTTGTCATTTGAGCAGACTGTTGAATGTTAGGAGAAATATACACTGATATTTGACTTTGGTTGCATTGTATGGTTTTCATCGAGAGTTATTCACTCAGCTAGCGTCCAGATATTATTCATTGCTACATACTAACGAAAAAAAAGCTTTTTATTTTGTTTCAACAGCTTAATTAGGGAACGTTTAATTGAATTAATGTCACTTGTAAGCTGATATTGGGTATGACACGACTTTTTAATGACATGTGTCGTTTGGAACTTACCAGAAAGTCTAGACTATAAGACTATCAAAAATGTCAAACGTGAGATGTATTGAGTGATGTATTAATATTTTCGTAAATAAACTTAAAATGTATTCATAGTTGATAAATTCATCAGCGTATATTTCTTCTTACAACTATACAGTGACAAAATAATAAAAATTTAATAAGCATAGTTCTCATTTAACGCTTATTTTTTTTGAGTATAACTTACAGATGCTTTTATGACCTTTTGCGGAATGAGTTCTTTATGATTATATGAGTTAGATAAATATTAATTCTATAAATAGTAGAGCTTAAGCAACATGTGAATTATTATTTTTGTATATATTTCATATTGTAAACGCACTGTGAATTAACATTCATTATTCCAATTCTCTCAACTGATGTTTTTTTCAGTAGTGGTTCAGTATAGATCTTCTGCTGTTTTATGTGTTCCATCATCTTTCTTTTGTGAAATACAATGTAAAAATATAATATATAACATATTTTGTATAAAATAATTACCAAGATGCCAAGTCAAAATAAAACATCTCTCCTTATAACAAATAGTTGTCCAGCTGTGTATATATACATGAAGATATAAGGTTGATGATTTTGTGCGTTTTGAACGTCTATTATGAACCCAATAAACTGACAACGTAAACTGAGAACAAACAATCGTCGATCCATTACACAAAATTGCCCCTTTGAGCTTGAATATTGGAGGTCGTAATGAGCACGACCAGAGCTGCAGTCCGCGTGGCTATGGAAGATATCCCGTTCAGTCAGTCGACTTCTAGTTTCCCGTTTGATCCTCTACAGTGTTGCCCGGGGCGATGCGGTCCCGTTCGTTCCATCCACAACAATTATAGTTATTTGAATCAGATCCTTCAATATTGTCACGTAATGAGTTTAATATGGCGGAGGGTTGCTCGGAGCCGTAACACCGTGCTGCTAACGGAACAGGTATAAGAATTGTGCTGGAGATCGGTAAATACGTGTGAATGGTTGCCTGTGTATATTGAGATTTATATATATCCGAGATTTTTATATAACGATCTTTTATAAAATCGTTAAATATTATAAAACAGTTTTCTAGAAGTTCAATGGTATTAAGCTAAATCTATTATAATTAGCGTTGGGAACTATCGACTGAATATAGTAGAAACAATCCATAGTCGCAAAGCAGTCGAACTAGTCGATAGTAAAAAACTGGTGAGTGAACATAGTAATTACTATTTCAATCGAATACACACTTCTCTGTTTTTCTATTCAGCGTTAACAGACGAAATTTTGAGAGAGGTAAGGATGGAGATAATTGTGTGATTTTTGTGCAGTACAGATCAGTTTATTTTAAATTGGCAAGTGGCAGTGTGAAAAAGGAAATAGAATAATGATCCTAAATATAGTTAACCGTATTTTAAATTTCGGAAAGTAAAAATGACATAATATAATAAAAGTAATTGGTTTATTTCTATTTCATTCCAACATGTGCTTACTATTATTTTTTCAATGGTGCCGTAAGTGAGACGGAACGAACTTTGGGCCGATCGTAAACAATACAAAAATATTAATATAATTTTGTGACATATATATAAAATTACATTACGAACAAAACATATCTAAGGTAGTAGTTAAAATAATATTGTCAATAGATAAATAGGTTTAGGTGGTATTCAGCTAAATTGTGTGTATATAGTAGAATATAAAACACGTGTAGTAGATAGGTTAATTATTTTTGTTTACTTTATTTAGTTACTACAAATGATTATTATGCCCACATTATATTTTAAAACTTTTTTTTTGTGTTAAAAATCTACGTTTTACTACTTTTCGGTGAGTGAGTTTCTTTTATTTATTTTTTGAAGTAGGCTTTAATTTTAAAATATTTGTAGCGACCTTGAGGCATGTCGAATTTTACATCGTGGAATAATGGTCTACAAAATACCCAGACATATAATCCCAGATGTTGAACACGGGCGGGGTGCCAGCAGAGTCAACTAGAACCCGATAACGAATAGCTGGCGGCAACCCCGAGATGTTTATCTGGGATGTTATTGAAGGGTATTTCGATTCATTGAGTGCTCGACCATCGTTTGGTTTAGACGTGCCACCATCGACTGCCCAAGCCTTGTCACCAGGTAACACCGCTGCCATCCGTCTTATCTAATTATATTTTTCACTTTTGTTTATAACCCATAAACCCATAATGTAATCATTATGGGTTCATCTGAGCAATCGAAACATTAATTTTAAACAAAAAAATATTTGCATTAATTTTGTTTGTGACTTAAATATTAAATGTTTATAAGAAAAAGAATTAGAATTAAACACAATTATATAAATTTTTGGTAAAAATAATTTATTAAAAATTTTAAGTTGTTGCAAA
Organism: Rhynchophorus ferrugineus; assembly: GCF_030347505.1. NCBI lineage: Eukaryota > Metazoa > Arthropoda > Insecta > Coleoptera > Curculionidae > Rhynchophorus > Rhynchophorus ferrugineus. The sequence goes on from NW_027472581.1 coordinate 70,207,505, forward strand.
CTAACAACAACGTTACCATAAAACATACAAACATACAAAAAAGCGTATATTAGTTATGCCGAAGGCATTTTTGTATCAGGGAGGAAGAAAAGCAGAGAGAAAACTGCATTCCATCGTGAGGTTTAGAAACACTAAGATTATTTATTTATTTTAGTTTTCAAGGTTTAATAACAAGTACAAAACAAACAGTAATAAATTTAACAGAAGCGGAGGCTAACAAAAGTAAAATTAGTAAAAAGTTATTGGAATCTGAATCGATTCTTGAGCCGCCAAAGAGGAAAAAAATGCGGCTTTGTATTAGGACCACAGAATTCCTATACAACAGAACACAAGGACAATAAGGATATTTTTGTATGTATTATATACTTGTAAGATAAATTATTATTTATTATTTGAAGTATGGTCTATCTTATTAAATATTTATTATGGGCAGTTTTAATGTCTGAACTTCATTCAGATCTATGTAGGTATCAAATTGTTACTATACTTTGGGGATAATATAATATATAAAACGATTCTTAACATTGATATATCACTGAATTGAGCTTAAATATAAATTAAGTATAACGCATGTAAAATAATTTGACGAATTGTTTAGCGATCTCAAGACATTAAATGTAAAAAATGTATATTATTTTTGCAAATATTGCCTATCGTTAACTATCATTTTATATAAAATAATAATTATAATAAACATCATTAATTATCCTCTCTCCATAAAAATGAAATTACTTTTCAGCCAAATCTTTCATAATGGCTTGGAACAAGTGATAATTGGAATAAGTAATGTCGTAAATACTTTAAATGAACTATTTCGATGTAAATTTTCACAGATTTTGCAATATGTGGGCGAGAACTGTCATGTTATTAAGTGTTGTAGTGAAATTAACTCCTAGTATGTTGAAAACTAGCGTAGATAATACAACATTTCGCTGTACTATTTACGTATGTGATAACAATAATGTATACCTTATCAAATATGTCGGATGTTGTGCAGAATTAAATAATAAGTTTAGTTGTGCTCTAGCTGTCCAAGGGTAACGAAGGTAGTTTAGGCGTTTTAATAAAAGTGGTGATTTGTGAGGCAGCAATTGCTTCGGGAAGATTTCTGCAAACAACGGATTATCACCGATAAGGAAACATATCTATTACAATAAACTAAAACGTAGAAAGGCATAAGATAAACAAGGCTAATCATTAATATTATTTATGTATTAATATATTGTATCAACTATAATGAGATTGTCGCTTTACAAATTTTGAAATCAATCATAAAATATAAAAGAAATATAAAAAAATCTTATTAAAGAAATCTGAGTTGCAACCAAGTGGAAGCTTTTCTTTCTATCTACCGCATGATACCAACATACATAAAACTGCCATTATTAAAAAGATGCACTCTGTTCTGTCTAAATTGAATTTTAGTTCAGTTTTACTGACTGTTTATTTTAAGTTATTGGATATTTTTTGATGATTTGATATTGTTTTTTAGTATTTTTGCTTCTTAAGATATTATTGGCATATTAGGAGGCAATTGCTTTGTGCCTATAATGTTTCATTAGGAGAAAATTATGTTTTAGGAAGACTGTTTTGTTGCTGTTGATAGAAAATTTGTGGTTTACATTTTCATTATAAGCCATACATATTATTTATTAGGAACATGTGCAATATATTATTTTTGATGTAGCGTATAAAAATGTTATACTCACAAGTTATCTGATACAAGGATGAATTAGGAAGTTGAGCATCGAAAGCAAAACCACTACAAACTTGGCATCATTTTTTTAAAGAACAAGAAATAATTGCAATAAACCTTTTAAATTAAACCTTTTATTTTTAAAACAAATCAAGTCGATTAAGTTTCTAAATTGGTTAGAAAAAACATAATAATTCAAATAAGATAAGTCTTGTAAATAACGCTCTTAGAAACAGACCAAAATGTTGCTTTTGATGTATCTTTAGTATGAATAATGATGATGATTGTAATATGTAAGGCAATAGAAAATATAAAAATAGGAAATATATTTTCACTTCTCACTACATCCCCTTAAAAATATTATTACTGTATTAGTGGAATTTTTATAATTTTTTTATATGAAGGGATAATTTTCAGTATAATCCCGGATATAATGATATTAGCATAGTACTACTAGTTTAAGGTTTGTTAACACTTGTCAAACTAATTTCTGTATGTTTCCAATAGTACACGATGATTTTCAATAACACTGCCCTTTGAAATGAACAAGGAAAACCAATATTCCCATTGATGATGTTTTGTGCTGCGATCGCAACGTGTGATTGGTTAGTTTAAATAGTTATAACCGCCACTACAAAAGCATGTGATTAGTACGGTCAAATTGTGCAACCGCAATCATTTGTAGTTTATTTCAAGTGATTTTGTTTTAAGTGTTTAGAGCTGTTTTAGACGCCATAAAATAGAAGGAAATTTTCCAAAGAATGTTCCCGATCTAACATATTCCAAAAAAAGTATATAATTCATCAAGTATATAATTATCTGGGTTAACCGCAATACAAATTTATCATCCTCATCGTATGTATCACAGGCATTTTAGTGAGGAAATCGTAATTACCAGAACTTAAAATTAATTATTGTATATTTACTTCATGTATATGTTGTTTGTTTACAGAAAGTCAACCTACTTCTTATCAAGATATAAGTGGTAGAAGTGAAAATATTAATTTAAGCAGTTTACCAAATCAAATCAAATCAAATGCTTTCGATCTGATGTCATCATATAAAGAAGCCCCCAAGTTAATACTTAATTAGGATAATTGAATAATTAGTACTAATAAATATTATCTTTAAATGTAAAATATCTTAACAAATTTTAATACTTGCCTTTTTCTTAGCACGTAGAACCTCTAGCAGTCATATCAAGAAGTTTGATTCCTCTCGTCAAGCATATTTGTCACAAGAAGCAGGGATATTTATAAGAAAATAACAGCGTCTTATAAACATATTTCCAGAAATAAGAAACTACCACAGAAGAAGTTATAGGAGAATTTTTTTTAAATATATATTTTAAAGTCTCCTTTTACCAACTATGGCTTTATCCGGACTGGACCTACAGTTTAACGTGGGCTCCGAACTAAGGTCCTCAGCATTAAAGCCTACCGACTGGCGAGTGACCAACTTTAGAAATCATCCCAGAAGTCATCCGGTCTTACCCAGCCTGGTTACTGGCGTGACTGGGATCAATTTCCTTGTCGCATTTTATACTCTTGCCTAGAACATTCACAAATTTTAAACAATCACAAACATATATTTACGACCATGCCCCAGCAGGATTCGAACCCGCGGCTATCGCAACAGGAGAACTGTCCCATCGCCAGGAGAATATTTTGATATTTCCTATAGTACTTAAAATCTTTTAAACACCTTTTTTATACTTATATTTGTTTATAAAATGTATATATTTATATTATTTATATTTATGTATATTTTTCATTTATATTTCTATAGGATTTTATTTTAATAAATTAATTTTTATTAAATTAAATTTGATTTTCATTTGAATACCATTGGCCAATAAATGTGACGTCATAGAGAAGGCACGTGAAGTGGAGGACCAAACAAAACAAAATATTTTATCTACATGTTTCTACATAACCAATTTAAACAAAACAGTCAAACGTTGCGTTCTCAGCACCCCCACTGATTGAACTAAGCGAAACATTATCCCAGAGCTTAGGAGTTACACCCACTAATCTTATCTATATTTCCGTTCATTCTCCCATCGATTATGTAAAACTTAATATTAAATGAACAAGTAAAAGTAGCAACCAAGACTTGAACTAGAATTAGAATGAGTAGTATCTGTCAAAGCAAGTAAATGATAATAAATTCGCTACAGACACATCATAAGTTACGTCATCTATTGTAAATCCCTCAAAATTAATTCGCAGTCCGTACATATAGTATCGGAAATGCATTAAAAAATGAGTCGGAATTGAAAGCGGAGCAATTTGTTACCTACGCATAGCTATTAGTATTTCGCCTGCGAACGCGCGCGAGATAAACAGAGAACGAAGAAGAAACGAGAGACGGGGCGAACGAGCGAAAGAGAGATGACGAGAGAGAAAGAGCGAAAAACTGGGCAAATGTCCGGACCGATTTTATTTCACACCCGACTTCACGTCAACAAGACTGTTGGACATTTTAACTGATGCGTGAAGTAGCAAATTATGATTTCGCCCCAGGGACGTATGAATTCTCCGCTGACCAGTTTGTGATCGGTCCGTGCCAGTCGTCGTCGTCAAGGGCACAGTCAATAGATTTATCTATTTTATTGGCGCTATTAATAATGTTGAAGTTTTCCGGGGACTATTTTTAGACGATTGGCGCTCTAGAAGTTTGTTCAACTTCGGCTCCAATAAAAGGAGGACGTTTTTCTTCGGTCTTGTTGCCCCGCTCGTTGTATAATCAGGAATGGCTCATCGGCTTTATGACTTAGATTAATGATTCGTTGTAATAATGAACTGGTTTGGATGCTTGGGATAAATGAAATTTTCGCATTACCTCAAACTGGTAACACTAATGTGTTACTGTACTAAAAGGAATTATTTTTGTCATAATATAAACCGGTTGATACTGTCCGATATAATTATGCAAAAGGGGTTTAAAAAATTGGGTCTATTTTAAGAAATTCAACGGCAGTGGCGTAATGTTATATTATTTTTTCGTAGTTACAGTTGATTTTTCGAGGTAAACGCACAAAAACTATTAATTAACTTTAAAAATTGCTTTTGTTTAACGAAGGGACGAGGCGATTTGTTGAATAGCGATACAAAGCCACACTGATGGTAAAAGCAGGTATAAATCATCCTGAGGTCTATTTCTAGATATTTCACTCGTAACACCATTCAAAATAGATGGCCCCTTAGATCACAGTCTATAGTCACTGCAGTACTATGGCAAGCGTATAATTTATATATATTTGATAATGCAATAAACACTTTATTTTTAGTTTAAAAGCACAACTAGATGTTACAACTAGATATTAACTATAACTATTTTTTTCTTAATATTCTTCTTAAAGTTCAAATATAAGATAAGACAGCAGACCTAAACTTAATTAACATTTGATGAGAATGTACTCCCACTGATTCATGTTGAGTTCACTGTTATCGATCAGTTATAGAACTTCCATGTTTTGCGATTCTGCAATTTTTCTGTAGTTTTTACGTAAACGAGTTTTACGTAAGTTTGTATCATGAGATCAGATTTTTATGTGCAACCTTATAAATAACTTATACTTATAACACCGTAGGTTCAGACTGCTTTCAATATTTGATTGCATAAAAACAGTTTATAGTGTAGTGTTCATTTGGATTGTCGTCACAGCAACCACTAACTACATTTCTTTAAGCTTTATATGAAGTTCTACTCGTTTATGTTTAACATGCACTAGAGAGAACGTGTAGCTTAACGAGGGTGGTCGGCATAACAGATATTATATACAATTTTAACGAAATTTGTTTAAACATTTGTGTTTTAACATAATAGCTCTGTGCCTCCATAATAGGTACCGTTGTCTGACACTCAACTAGCTTTTTTTCTATAATGTACATACAGTCAATAAAACACATAACTATTTATCCAGTCCCTCAAGTCTCAAACTCTCCTCTCCTATTGCATAAAGGGATTTTATATTTTGATTATATATTTAAAAGGGGCTCAATCTTGAAAGTACTTTATACTAAGAACGCAAACAATTAACAATCCTGGTGTAAATTTAATTCAGTTTCAGAAATAAAAAATAACTTTAATCCGGTAATATTTCCAATTTATTTCATTCGATTCTTCAGTGGATCTTATCTTCAATTTATGGTGTAACATTCTTATTGTTTTTTTGACATTTTTGGCATTTCTCTAGTAAATATATTTTTTGAGGTATCAAGTCATAGTGAGTAAAAGTGTGTTCATTCATTAAAAATTATCATTAAATAATTTGTTTTGTTTGGGTGATCAAGTTATTTAAACAACTCCTGTTTCGTTCGATTATTGCTTTAAATTCTTCATCTAAGTGGAAATCGTATCGTATCGTGGAAAGTATCGTAAGAACATTTTCATGGAATGTTTCCACAAGTATATTGCAATAGTAATACCATCAATAAAACGATGATATAATACTTTGAAATTATTTATGTCACATCATCACTTCTTAATAATAAGTAATTAATAATTAATAACTATTAATCGTCTCATCTAGTAACCTTTATAATCAAATCATATTAATGGTGAGGAGTCATAGTGTTTCACAATTCACAATTTTTGTCACGTTTTTCTTTAAAAAAACGTCTAAGCTGTATTATCACATCTTAATCAAATACATATCCTTTCTATTATAATAAGGGTGTAAATACTCAGCATGAATGTTGCATTTGGAGTATTTATAAAAATTTTGATATTTTCGGTTGACATTTTTTGGTATAGTCGACTTTAAAATTAGGTACTACTTAAGCTCTCGCCGCAGAAATTGGGGCTGTTGTAAAAATACATCGGTATGTCTAAAAAGCAGCATCGATATTTTTATTCTTATCTATTTTTTAAATATAGAAATCTATACCGTAGATCAATATTTACCCCCCTGAAGACTCAGTTATATACAAGAAATGGCAAAATAAATTTTCGGAAGAGACTTATAATATTACGTACATCGTACATCACGTACATTCTTAGACAAGTGGACGGTCCTGCATCTTGTCTTTAATACAGCGAATAAAACAGAATTGTAATATACAACAGGTTGTAAAGCAATTTTGTATTCGTTTAATTCAAAAAATAAATCAAAGTAATCCATATGACTTCTAACATTCCTAATTACTTTCATTAACTTAACTATTTGTTATATACTCGTATGTATTTTTAATGGAAATGTGAAATCTATACCAGGAGATATAAAATTCATCAGCTGTTCAAGAAATGGCATTCTAAGTTATTTCTAAATCTACTTAACATCAGTACATAGTGATAAGTTTAATTATGATATTGTGTTAGTTTTTGCATTCTAACTAATATAAGAATAGCGATCCTCATCACATATTACCATTAATAAAGTGATTCTAATACTAGAAAACCTTAAAGAAAATACAAATGTATCGATATGGGTTTTTTCTTTCCACTCGATCAATCATGGTATGCAAGAATGATTAACGGAAATTTGCCTATTTTAAATTCCTAATAAAATTATCAAACAATTGCATATTTTGTTGCATACAAACGGGCACGCAGTGGTGGCTGTCAAGCCGTATAATGCATTCGCAGATGGAGGAATGAAGATAGTTGTATTTTAAGTTATGCACGCCTATCTATTAGCAAACGATGCCATTACGTTTCGACCAACCCGATAATTTCACAGTGATTTTCTCCAGGTGCTCCAGGATATAGATCACTGCAGATTATACGAGGACAATATTACAATGACTCTACAAGCGTACAGAGGAAGACAAAAATAATTGTTCTAATATTGTATATATAATTTACTTTAATTATTGTATTATATGTATTTGTATATATGAGTGGGACATTCTATGTATGGATATGGACTTTAATTCCGTTAACCTTTAGCATATTTTGTGATTTTTGATTTTAGTTTAGCAAGGTCTTTGAATCACATCTTTGTGAAGGGTATTAATCTTCATCGAATCCTGAATCTTCTTTCAGAAGAATATTGACCAAATAGGTGATTAATGTCTTAAAGATAATGTGAAAAAGTAGGGTGGATAAGTGGTGATTGAGGAATATTTATTAAGAACAATTGGAAAAATATATTATTAATCAATATATGTTCCAGCATTTAATTACCGATACTTGCATATTTGCGTAGCCAAACAATACTGCATCGATCTGAACAAGTTATAATCAGAAGGCGCTATGCCTGGTGAGCATGATAGGCGAGGTATAGTCCGTTCATTAACAGTGAACTTACGTCATCACGACTTCGAAAATCTAGTCTATTGCAGTTTGTAAATTCGTTGTAATATACGATCTTATTTTACCATTTCATTTCATCCCAGCTAAAAAGAGATATATGTTATTGTTGATATGAAAAAATCAAACCTACGAGGCGCTCTCGATAACTTTGAATGCAGTATGATTCAAGTTCCAAATAATATTAATAACATCATTAGTGAAGCATCACATATAATAAGTTATTTACCACCAGAATATAAACGCAATCGTCCAGGTAATAGTAAATTTGATCACCGAATTTCTATTTCATTTTAAAGAACATCTACCACTTTTCTGTTCAGAATATTTTGGAGAGTATTACTGTAAATTTCTTGAGAATAAACTCACTTCCGTATGTTCTATCTCATCTAAAAGTTTTAGTATTAAACAATCTAGGAGATACGTTGAAGGGGACTAGACAATTATTAGAAATCATGTTAACAACTCCCATGACAACACTAGAGGCCGAAAGGTGTTTCTCAATACTAAATGGCATCAAAACGATTCTCAGAAATTCAATGGCCGAAGATCGTTTAACAGCTCTTTCTATGCTATTTAATGAAAAACAGTTTATCTCCGAAATAGATAATTTTAGTGGCAACGTGATTACCAACTTTGCAAACAGAAAATAATGTAGGATGAACTTAATTTATAAAAAATAGGTGAGCTTTTTTTTGCAAAAAATTTTAGGAAAAGGAATACTGGAAAAACCAATTTTAATTTCATCAGCCCTCTCCAACATTTTAAAAGTGATGTTTTAGATAAATGACTAACCAAATATATGACAAAGTTTACTCATGAAGAATTCTAAAAATTGTGCTGAATAGTGTGATATTGAGGTATTGAGGGTTTTCTAGATCAATGGTATATGAGCTTTCGTGGCAGAAGTTAGGTTATATAAAGTTTGCAAAAATTCATCCTAGGAGTGAGTTCCGTGTGTACCGTATTAAAGTCCTTATCTCCAGGCCCCAAAAAGTGTCATTCCTCGGCTCCAGTTTGATCGCAGACTTTAACGGTCATTACAAATTCAGCACGCTATCTGCAAAGGCAATGACATGTATTCTATACCCATTACTCTGTAAAAAAAATTCCAATCCCCCGAAAGCGAACCTGTGTAAAATGATGGTCTGATGGTCAATCTGTCTTGGAGCCCTTGGAGCACTGGTGTGTTACAGGTACTTTCTCATCATTCGCGGTAGGTAATTAAAATACTGCAATCCCAGTCGTATTCCAGGGTCTCAGCAAATACCAATTGGTCACTAACCGGACATCTTGGCCGAAACAAAAACAAGGGACAGTGAGATTAGTCCATAGATTGTATATAAAGTCTTGAAAGATGGGAAAAGGCAGAAAAAAAATAAAATTATAATTTTCATCAACTATATTACTATAAACATTTTAAATAAAAATTAATTTCATTTTATCTAATTTAAAAATCAACAATTAGTTAGTATTTTTGTTATAAAAATGTATCATGTTCTTCACTGCATTTATAAAACGGACGGCACACGCATACCCATCAACGTCCCACAAAACGATCCTTTAGAATCGGTGATTGTGTTTGTATCGAGTGAGTACTTTATTTACGATTGTTTCGAACATAATAAAATGATCAACGGACAACTGAACATTGTTAACACATGTACATGCGGCTGCGTAATAGCCCCAATAAATTCTCTTTATTATTTCATTTTCTATTTTACAGCGCCTCAAGAACGTTTCAATATGTTTGATCTAATAACGATTAGAGACCGGCGAACAATGAAATATCAATAAATTTATGTTTTTACCGCGTAAACATCGAAAAACTCGATAATTGCAGTTATGTATTGATATGCGGAACTTGACTGGTGCTGGTTGCAATCCTATTTCAGACGATAAAAACCGAAAGTTCTACTGGCTGACATAGTATATGGTTGGAAGTAGGTTGGTTTCAATTAAAAGCAGGATTCCTTGACGTGATTGCATTTTTATCAGTCCGACAAGATTGCGGATGATCGTACGTTAAGCAAATACTATAAATAACATTAAGCAAATACCACATTACCATATTAATAAATTATATCATGTATGCGTTTCAATAGTAGGAAATAATGGTCGCGTTTGGTATTAAAGGCTTTACTTTTGCTTTAATTAAATGGAATTTGGGTTAATTGATGAGTATCTTATATCGACAAATTGAAAAGAGAATAATTATTAATAACTAATGTTATTCGGCATGGTTGAATTTTCTAAACTGTAAAAAACTCTTAATGATAAAACTGCATGTAATTGTATGCAAGGTGTAAGCTGCTATCACTTAAATAACTCATTGTATGCAACGTGCCCTAGAGTAAGAATTAAAATAGCGGCAATAATTTATTCCTTTTAAATTGTATTTTTTTACTCAATCATATATGAAATAGTATAGGATGCATATAATAACATTTTTTTCTATATTTTAAAGTCTCCTTTTACCAACTATGGGTTTATCTGGACTGGACCTACAGTTTTAACGTGGGCTCTGAACCACGGGTCTCGGCTTTAAGCCTACCGACTTAGAGTGACCAACTTAGAAATCATATCATTCCTTGTCGGATTTTGCACTGTTGTCTAGGACAATCCCAAATATTAAACAATCACAAACAGAAATTTACGACCGTGCCCCAGCAGGATTCGAACCCGTGACTATTGCGCACATATTGGTCTTTTGTAGAAAATATTTAAACAATTACGGCTGAATTGCACTGAAACAGCGTGGAATGCCATCTTTTAATAGATGGGTGGTTGTGTGCCTGTAGTATAAGTCTTTTTGCTTTATAGGATTAAAAAGTGGAATTAGTTCACATGAGATAAGAAACCAATTCTGATAACTGAAATGTGAGACTACAGGATGAGGAAATGCATCATGCAATAAATGAATGATTTTCTTGGCTGATATACGGTACCGTCGTGCTGAATTCTACGTACTATATCTATCAATGTTATTCAGTTTAGACAAAAGAACTCGCCACAGTAACAGTCACTGCTTCATTCTCTAAAGGTTTCCATGAAAGTGATTTTCGGCAATCACACAGGGCATGGTTTTCTGAATTCCCAATGAAGGTGTTTCAACGATTTACCTTTTGGACATTAAATTCCATTATATTTGAAATATTATTTAAGTATGAAAATTAGATGTGATTTAATGTAGCGTTCCTCTAAAATGTTAGCTATTAAAGAATATATTAAAGATATATTTTGTCATATCTTAAAATTAAGAATATATTTTGGATATGCACCAGTTTAACATACAAATGACGGTAAATTAAAATTTTACCCATATTTTGCGACACCCTTTAATATCGTCTGTTATCGAGAATAGCATTGTCACAAAAAACTTCAGTATGCATGCGAGAAGAGCCAGAAATCGACATTTAGGATCCTTCACTCTTGGTTATCCTGAGAGAAGAAAAGCTTCCCTTTAACTGCTGTTAACACTAAATAAATTACTGCATTATGATAGAAGATGACGAGTTTTAGATATAAAATAAGCCATCAAAATATTGCTACTGATGAAAGTTAGATATGTAGGATGTTTTATAAATGTGAGTTTGGTCATTGTTATTAATAATCATAGTAAAAGACAGTTATAGAACGAAAACAAAACAGTTACAGAAAAGAGCAATTGTCATTTTTTGTCAAATTTTGGTGGCTCCGGGTTCCAATAGTCTACGGTTAAAAAACTGAGCTACTGCCATCCGCCTTTGGTGGCCGTTCATCCTGAACTGCAAGCTACTATCCAAATTCTATTAGACTCTGTTAATTCACAGGAATTGTAGTCTACCTTTGGTGGCCTGTACCTTAAACTGTGATGCATGTGGCGGAAATCCACGTACTAAGGGAGTTTTCAAAGCTTGAAAGTTTCTTACTTTGAATAGATTTGGCTAGGGGTCGTTGAGCACGTTCATGTGGATTCGGTGGATTACCTTTTGTAACCTTACAGCTTCAGCTGCGATATTTTTACCCGAACTCCACTTAACTACACTAAGAAACGTTTCGAGTAACTCTGGAATTATTGTTAATCCAACGTCAACCTGTCTTCTTTTTTTGACAACTAATTTAATTCAGGTCAATTGAATGAATTCAAGAGAGGACAGCGTTGTGACCTGCCCCGGAATCCTACCGATTGCGCCAATTATACTTTATGAAATGGGTTTAAACAAAAAAAACTATTATTTTACTTAAAAACTGATTTATTCAAGAAAAAGAAGGCGACTGGTTGAACGGCGATACAAATCGACACTAAGGGTAAAATAGACCAACTCGTCTCACTTGTCTGCAAGTCAGATAGTTAAAAAAACATTTATTTTCCATCTGGCCGAATCGTCTGGATCATATTACATAACATATACACGACAGCCATCTTCAGTCAAAAGTCATTCTTGTCTGGATCTCCACCCATACAAGGACAGACCTAGATAACATATATGTACTGGTTGATGGACCTATCACAAACTCTTTTCTAAATTGATAATTTATCGTTGTTTGTGTTGTCACAAATATATTACTTTACAAAGATATTTTCTCAGTTATGACAAGATACTTTGTTTTGTAAAACATGAGTGGGTATTACTAAAGGTTGATAACAAACCTTGCCTCATAATTTCTTTACAGGACCTTCATCCCTTTTTATATTAAACTATAATATACTAAACTTTTTAACTTTTTAAAATTTATTTGAATAATATCTGAAAAATGTTAAGTTATTGATATACTTAAAAGTAGTTTTTGCGAATTGTAATTCAAATGACGCCATAACAATTTGAAAACAGTGGCTAAATAGAAACAATACTTTGAAAAATATGTACAGTAAAGTTTAGAATAAAAAACCCTTCAAAATAAATTTACGGTGGTCATATTTATTATCTGAAACCGATATAAACGACCTTGCAATGGTTTAATATCACTTTAAAGGTCGTGAGACATTTGAAAAGACTTATAACATGTTCTGAACATAACGACGGTGAAAGCTCGCTTATGTAATGCGCGTACCTCCTCAAAGATGGCGCTGCACATTACGCAAACACCCCCGCACATTTTGTAAACCATCCGCGAAGGAAAACGTTCTACGTCTAACATTTACCAAAATGTCGAACTTTCTACCAATCAAATTGATTCGTTTTCAATCTTTCTTTTTATTACGCCAGTTGCGACTTTGGCCAATAACAGCCATATTAGGTTGCGTTTTCATGGTTCGAACATCTGCTAATGGAGTTATTAACTTTAAAGTAGATATAACATATTTAATGCAAATATTTACTACCAATGTCTTACAACAAAACTATACAGACGAAAAAAGAAGGTAAGATGAAAAAAATTACAGTTATCTTTGCATATCGATTCTAATGATAAATGTTTCCAATCTAGTATGCCATGATCATTAATAACTGTTTATAATAAAAGTTCATTGATTTCTTACGACAGAGAATTGACTGTGGCTTGAGTTTAATTAATCGAGACGTTTGAAGTGTGCGACGAAAAAATTATTTTCATTCTTTGGCGCGATGCTGATTGGCTTCACATCAACCATTATTTATTTTCCCGTTGTACAAGGGCATCTCCGAAGATCTTATATTAGTTGCTGAGTAGAAAAGCTAGGTAAATAAATGACCGAAAAATGTTTGATATTATTTTGGTCCATCTATTTTAAATATAACGCGTCCTTATAATTATACCATAAAGCAATACAAATATGGAAAAGTAATGGTAATTTTATTAAATGTAAAACAATCAAATAATACGATGTTGCAATATTTCTGAAAAATCGCCACTGAAAGATATAATTTATGGAAAATAGTGTTTGATAATGAATAATTATCATGTGCACTTCATTTTAGTGTTTGTGGTGTCACCAGTACGTGTCAAAAACGGATAAGTCATAAGTCATAAGTCTGTCGTAACATTTTTAGCCGGTTAAATAATCTTAATTCTAGATCATGCGCCATTTTTGCAGAATATCATGTCATATGACTTGAATTTATCAATCTGTTTCATGATATTATAAGCTTGATATACTTATAGTTATTTTATGATAGTAATTTGAATAATACCAAACTTTTAGTGGGAGCAGAGGAGAATATAAATTAGTTTTAAAGTTTTATTGTGTAGTAGGTAAAATATATACAACATATTTTATTCAAAGTACTGTCCATCGATAGACGTTACTTTTTCCTATCTTTTAGGGAATTTACGGATTTAATCTCGAAAGAACAATGTATTTCGTGAGACTAAAACTGAGATTGTCTCGATCTTTATATGAAGTAAATTTCTGTTCAGATAGACCACGACTCATATGTTGGAGAAATAGTAATCAAAAGGAGCATGTTGTGAAGAATACGGCGGTGGGGTAGCACTTCCCATTATAATATATCGAAGAAATGTTGTGTCTTTGTTTGTATTAAGGTAGTTTTTTCACAGTTTTCAGTTCAAATCCATTAATTGCATTGGAGACCGATTCTTATTGATGGTTTCATCGAATAATGCCTTCAAATCCCCGTCTTTACATTCTTTTGGCTGTCCAGAATGCACTTTGCCGTCGGTGTGAAAATCACCACATTTAGAACGTCGTAACGAGTCTTCACATGTTGATATCGATGGAACATGGTTACGGTAACCTGCAATGTACTTATTCGATGACCTTCAACAGCTTCATTGTTATAGAATTATGTTAACGAATGCTATTTATTTCTATGTTTCGTAAAAAGTATGGCGTTCATTGTACTTGAGATATATATCGCAAATAATGATTCATTGGCTTCTTTCACTTCATGAGGAATATAAATGTCAAGTGTGTTAACAATATAACGAAGTGTTTAAAGTGCTTTTATTTTTTTCTTTGTGATATATTTCTTCTTTCCGTGAACTCTGAAGAATTATAGATTTTAAATGAATTCAATTTGGTTATCATGAATTTGGTCTCTCTTAAAGTGATAAGTCTCGTTTTTAAAACTTATAACAGAAACTTATAATAGTAAGATTTAAAATTCAACAAGGAAAATCATCCCAGTTACATTAGTAACCAGAATGAGTAAAACTGGACGTTTTCTGGGTTGATCTCTAAGTTGGTCACTTGTCATCTGGTTGGTCCAGTCGAGAAAAACTGTAGTTTCTAAAAAGTAGATGTTAAAATAAAGAGAAGTTAATTTCACAAATGTAGTAGGTTCCAGTCAAAACGATAGTCTTTCTGCAGTTGGAGATTTCTATCAGCAAATGCTCGATGTATCTTAACAATTTCTTCTTCAATTTCTGACTGAACTATTCTGAAATTTTTCCAACTCTCATATGTATAAAAATTAAGTTGGAGTTCAGCAGGTGTCAATTTAGTGTGACAGTGCTTTTCTGATCGTACCACATAACATTGTCCGATGCCGTATTAGGTACTCGTACGTTATTGGAAATTTGGCAGTGTTGAACCATAATTATATTCGCAACATTTTATAATTTGTGTACGATTTGTGTGACAGATTATCAAGATAACAGTGTACCGAAAATATTAATTATTTATACGGTGATAAGCGGTCATTATACCGCTATAAAAACAAGTAGAACGAATTCCATAGCGGCCGAAGCTCGCTCCAGGAAGAATTTCCGAAAAATCGCCCAAAATCGGTTGTTTTTCTAAAGCAAGATAGTCATGCAACATAGCGTGAGACTGAGGCACTCTTTGGCTGTAAAAATTTCTTCGCTTTGGATCTCGCATTATGTGGCAAATGTTTAAAAGATAGGTTGGGTCGATTCGTGCAACAACAATAAATTCATACGAGGCGCAAAAGCTGTGTAAAATAGCTATACATGTGACTAATCATGCTTATATGCCTACGATCCTGAAACAAAACAGAAAACAACTGTGTGGGTCTTCTAAGATAAGCCAATCCCAACAAAAGTATTTCGCGGAAGAAGCATATCGAAGCAAATGATTTGAAAACCTGTTTCTTTAATATTACCGATGAACTAGCAAGAATGGCATTAGAATAACTCAAAATGATAGGTAACTTCTTAATGGTATATGATCATTTCTTTGTCAGAGGTTTTTGGAGATATTTGAAAAAGTTGAAGAGGCATAGGATATGATCATTTCTTTGTCAGAGGTTTTTGGAGATATTTGAAAAAGTTGAAGAGACATATGATTCTCTGTAAGTTGCATATGCACTCGTAGATTGACTCAAATAACGGTATTTTTTCGGTAAAAATATCGAATTGATATAACAATATCGATTTTTGACACTTGAAGCAGTGGCTCATGCGTTCAACACGCGTTGTTGCCTCAATAGAAGTGAAAAAGTGCTATCAAAAAGTTCTAACAAACAAACAAAGGGTTTATTGATTTTTACTGAGAAAAATTTTAAAAACAATAAATTCAATTTCGATCATCAATATTTCATTGTCAATTAGTTCATTGATAGGTCAGAAATATATATAGCGACCCTCGTAGTATATTCAGTGCATTAGTATTCCTATGGTGATTTTCCCAATAATAATTATCACAATCTGCAAGCTTGAGGGCTGTTCTTTATCAGCATGAGAAGTTATACTCTCTTAGAGAATGACTGATTCTATTGGGAAATTCAAAATATATAATATATAAATTAAATATATTTGCCATTATTTTAATGAAATATTAAGTATTCATTCATTTTCTTTTTATGAAAATATAAATATATATAGTGGACAATGGCCATATTTTCAATATTTATCTTTAATTGTTGTGTAGATTCATAAAAGCCGATATAATTGCATCTTACATCTTTTCGTTAGCGTTAGTTTTTTCTTTTCAAACACGTCAATACAACGAGTCATTGGCGTATAGCATAGATAATTTATACAGCAACTACACCTTCATATAAAATATTGCCAGGGATTTTGCCACTTCAACCCCTATAAATTTCATGGTTATTTTTTGGATAATAAGATTTTGGAGAAGTCGATTGTGTACTTATGCGTTCAGCACGCGTTGTTGCCTCAATAGAAGTGAAAAAGTGCTATCAAAAACTTCTAACAAACAAACAAAGGGTGTATTGATTTTTACCGAGAAAATTTTTAAAAACAATAAATTCAATTTCGATCATCAATATTTCATTATCAATTAGTTCATTGATAGGTCAGAAAAATATATAGCGACCCTCGTAGTATATTCAGTGCATTAATATTTCTATGGTGATTTTCCCAATAATAATTATCATAATCTACAAGCTTGAGGGCTGTTCTTTATCAGCATGAGAAGTTATACTCTCTCATAGAATGACTGATTCTATTGGAAAATTCAAAATATATGTTATATAAATTCAATATATTTACCATTATTTTAATGAAATATTAAGTATTCATTCATTTTCTTTTTATGAAAATATAAATATATGTAGTGGACAATGGCCATATTTTCAATATTTATCTTTAATTGTTGTGTAGAATCGTAAAAGCCGATATAATTGCATCTTATATCTTTTCGTTAGCGGGAGTTTTTTCTTTTCAAACACGTCAATACAACGAGTCATGGGCGTATAGCATAGATAATTTATACAGCAACTACATCTTCATATACAATATTGCCCGGGGATTTTGCTACTTCAACCCCTATAAATTTCATGGTTATTTTTAGAACACGGAGAAGTCGATTGTGTACCGTTAATTTTTAGAATGTATGGTATCAGGGTCACGATTTCTATAACAATATACATGCCCATTAAATATGGATGCTTGGTCAGTTCGATTTGATTTAAATTGAAGTTCTTTGGAGAACTTTCATCATGGCTATGTTGCAATAGTGATGTTGGTATTTTTTAAAGGATACCTGAAATTGTTCCTCCGTTATATTAGTTTTACAATTTTCAAGGTTCTTACGTAACACAAGAAAAAACGTGATTCTTTAAAGAGAACAATTGATGGTATCACCTGACAACATTAAATACCGTTTCAGGACTGGCACGAAAGACCTTTGGAGCAATTCGAATTGTTTTGGCATTTATTTTACCCAATACAAATAATCAGTCTATTAATTTATATGTCTAGTTAATCAGGTCTTAACTACGGACTCTTTCAAAATTCAATTACATTGGGTAATATTGAACAATAGCTTGATATATTGCATCCAAATGATTTGATGGCAATGATCGATGATATCAGGGCTTCGATAGTAAATTAGATGTGTCGGAAATATTAACTAAAGTATCGCAGTTTTTGATTATATATGATATGCGATACATTACACTCTAGTTACACTTCAAAAATCATTAAATTTAATTAATTGAGCCATATTAAGTAAATTCCAAAAATATTATTTAATGTGACAAACTGAGCTTAATGATTAAAACAAAAATCTACAATCAATCGAAATATAATTGAGATGAATAATAAATCAGATAATAAAGAGTGGGTAGTGGTAAAGACAAATTGGACCAACCAGTTGTTAACATTTTCTTCGATCAAGAAAATTTAATTTCTTTATAAATGTTTGAGGTCACTGTTAAATTAATTTTATAATTCGTGGTTATTATTGCTTTATTGTTTAGATTAAATAAGCCGTCGAAAGACATATAGTGATCCACATTTGATATTTTTGGAATCATCTGATAAAGCACAACCCGATTAAACGAAAAAACCAAGTGTGAAGAATTTGCAGTTTAAACTAAAAGAAATCATCGATTAAAAAGCATACGAGATTGGTAATAACAACTATTCATGTATGACATCATAGAACTTAGTATAAAAGACACGCTTTAGGACTGTGATTTGGTCATAAAACAATAAGAGTACCGTGCAAAGTAGAATTAAACTTGTTGGGACCCACCTACGAGCCTCTGAATAAAAGAAGCTCAAGTCATAATTGATCTATCCTTGGCAATGAACCGTAGTGATATTTATTCGTCGAATTATCAGTGAACAATAGTTTAGAATATTTATTTAGCCGTTAATAAAAAATCAATGTTTAATATAATCAAGGAATGAGAACAGAATAATTAAAAAAGGGGGCAATAGCACTCAGAAGGTCAACTTTCAGGATAATTAAGAGTATAAATTATATACGTAATTAATTAACACCAACTCAATAAACATAAGAAGATATGGTAGTTATTGTCTATAGTTGAGATTTGTATTGGTGTTGCCACTTCTTTGTCTGGGATGTTGGAAGCAGAAAATATTGATATGTATCGACAATCTTAGGAATAATAAAATATAGAATAAATAGCATAATTAAATATACAATAATTCGTATGTAGCGATGTATATATCTTTTAAAATTTAACTGACATTATACGTAAAGGGTATATAATTTATTATCTTACTCACAATCTACAGATTATGGGTCATTATAAATCGCTGAATAAGAAATAAAGAGATTAGTGTTCGTTATTTTGTGTGAAATTGTAAAAATGACGGAAAATTTGAAATAAGCGTTGCATTCTTAGAGCATATAAAGAAGATGGATTAACCATGATAGTTATATTAAAGTTTATCTAATATAGTTATTTTATTTGGAAGCTGTTAAAGAGAAATAAATAGGATATATTAGGACAACAATTGAACAATTAGGAAGCAGGCTTTTTTTCTGCAAAATACCAGTATACCAGTAATGTAACAAAAATGCTGGTCATAACACATATAAACCTAATTATCGTAAAAAAGTACGTATTTAGTAGAAGTACTAAGTTTCATTAATAGATATTTCAAGGACTTTCAACATTAACATAGAGCGTTAATGTTGGGAGAGATAATGCAGCAGTTGGGAAACATAGGATTTAAAGGTGTAAAGATAACCAACGAAGAGGTCTAATGGAACTAAAGATATTGCTATTAAAATATTACAAATTTTAAAACTATATAATAAGATCAAGGAAGGCCTGTTATGTTACGTTAAATTATGGATTTAGATAAGACAGGGATATTTCAAAATGTAACATTGGGCCATTCATGGCAAATCAATAATAAAAATAGCGTAAAGACAATAAAAGTTGATGGAAACGGGAAAAGTTAGAATGATATTCGATTAAATTTTGTTAGTCATGATATATTTTAATAATTCACTGCAGATATACCTTTATGCTGGAAACAGAAATGGTTTTGATTCGTGGCACAGAATTAGTGGTTTTCTTCAAGTCCAAGCGCGACTACAGTGAAGAAATCAACCATAACATATCTTTGCTCTGCACCATACCATAGTACATGGGTGGAAAAGATCCCAATAAGTAGATCGATAAAGTTTGTAATTAAGGAATGGCATATAAAACATACATTAAGTTTGAAGGACCATGTTAAGGAGTGAGCTATTTCAAATTATTACTCAGTAAATATAAATGAAAAACGGTGTTTTTACCTTGTTACTTTGTGATTATTTTCATTTGCACCCTTGAAAGAATCACTTGAAGTATGTGTGCAATTGATTGACAATCCACACTCAACCTTATTATGAAGAAGGAATATTCAAGCTTCCAAATCGGTGGCAAAAGTGTGTAGAGCGCGGAGGTGACTACATTGAAAAATGTTAAATGTTTAGTTTGTGTATACCATTGATTAATAAAATTAGTTTGCAAAATTACCGTTTATATTTGATTCCTCCTCATATCACTGCATATTCAATGCATTTAATTCGATATGGAGCGTGGAAAAGCATTGCTACAATGGACGTATAGGTCGAGAAGGATATACAAGTAAGAACTGTTTGGTTTGGTGTGGTTTTATGTGGAAAGAAGCAATGTCTACAAGAACACCTTTAGTCTGGATAAACTGTATCAGACATACATAAGAAGAAGTTGACAAATAGTGCCATCGTGAACAAGTATTAGGTAGATTAGAAATTAACAGTTTTAGTATTCAGCTATTTGAATAGTAACTCAGAAAATGACTAAGTTTTGCTGAGTAAAAGTAATACTAACCGTATTGCAGATATGGTAAATCCACAAGTGAGCACAAGAGAAGCAGTGGCTTAATCTAATTTTAACAAGAAAGATGTAAAAATGCAAACATGTAAACATAAGAAACTACGAAGTAGTACAGTTATATCAAAGTTACTTGAGCAGGAAACACTGCAACGGAGGAAATAAGAACTAAACCTAACAAGGTAAATATGCTCTCTAATGAAAGTAAAATGTTGGACATACAATTATTCTAGGAATTCTCTATTAAGGAACTCTACCTCATAGGTAGTGTTGAAAAGAGTTCAATGTAAATATAATAAAATAAATCTAACCTACATATTAATATGGCTACTTGGTTAACTATAAAACTGTAGTTTAAATCCCTTGATAATATATGCATTAGTTGAATTATAATGTGAAAATAAATTATATTTGGTAACATTATTTTCCTTTCATTATTTTATTAAGATTAGAATTTTGTTATATGTCAAAGCCAAAATAAATGAAAAAAATGTTGATGTGACAACATTGCAATGTCAAATTTATGTGACGTGAGTTCAATGTATTATTGAATGGACTATAGCATCATTTATAGCTAACATCAGATCGGTGTAGACGCTTTTGGTATCAATCTAAACAGTTATAAAAAGCTCTAGATACGTATTTCCTATTTGCTGAGTCGCGACTCGGTACCGAATCGTCAAAATGCGCCGCACCATGAACAGGTAAATTAATTTTCAAAAATGAAAAAGGGGTTATGGATCCGACAATATCTTGAAGATTACATTCAATTCGGCTTGATGGATCGCATATATAATAAACCATCATGTGTAATTTGTATTGGCGAAGTATCAAACGAATCAATGAAACTTTCAAAGTTGTAGAGGAATTTGGAACTAAAACATCCTAGCCACAAAGGAAATCCAAAAGAATTTCTCGCAACTTAGAAATAAGAAAGAGTTATAACAGGTCAATTGAAAAATCCTCGGCCTGACATATAAGTGGCGCTACTAGAATTAAATACATATGTCTTTTAGTTAGTCCTAACACGCATCTTTTGAGTGTCGATATGTGGCAATGGATGAAATGTGGCTCCATCATTTCACTCTGAAGTCCAATCGACAGTCATATGAGAGGACTGTACACGATGAACCCTCTCCAAAGCGTGGGAAAACGTAACAGTCGGTTGGCAAGGTTATGACGTCTTTATTTTGGGATGCGCATGTAATAATTTTCATTGACTACCTTGAAAAAGGAAGTACCATTAACAGCGATTATTACATAGTGTTATTGGACCGCCTGAAGGACGAAATCGCCGAAAAATGGCCGTGTAACAAGTTTTAGGGTAAATGATGTGGCTCGGTGAATGAAGGTAAAACGAAATGAAACAGTGGTGTTTACATGATGTGAGCGTTATTTATTGACAATATAAAAAAAATGTGAAAAATACAAATAAATAAAACGGATGGCAGCGGAGTTATCTGTTGACGAGGCTTGGGCAGTCGATGATGGCACGTCTAAACCAAACGAGGGTTGAGAACTGAATGAATGAAATACCCTTCAATAACATCCCAGATAAACGTCTCGGGGTTGCCGCCAGCTATTCGATGTCGGGTTCTTGTTGGCGCTGCGGGCACCCCGCCCGTGTTCAACATCTGGGATTATATTTCTCGGTATTTTGTAGACCCTTATTCCACGATGTAAAATTCGACATGCATCAAGGTCGCTACAAAGTCATCGAAAACAATGGCAAAAATCCATAAAGTGGGCTTCCAATTGCTTCCTCATCTATCGTTTTCTCGAGACCTGGCCCCCAGTGTCTATTTCCTGTTCTCAGATCTCAAAAGAATGCTCGCTGGGATGACATTTTTGTCGAATGAAGAGGTGATCGCCGAAACTGAGGCCTATTTTGAAGTAAAGGACAAATCATACTAGAAAAATGGTATCGAAGAGTTGGATGGTCGCTATAATCAGTGTATGTGTATTAAAATGTGTATTACTATGGTAGGCCGGGGACTTTTCGATTGATCTGTTATAATTAGGAAAGAAATATGGAGTCTATTTTTCCCAAGGAACTCAGGCTCATAATCTTTTCCTGGCTTCTTATGAAATTTCACAATTAATTACCGGCTATCCACATGTTATTGGTGAGAAGATAATACTCCGTCGTTAAAAATTGCAGCACCTCGCTTGTTCTACGAAAAAAAAACAGCAAAGCGAAATAAGTCAGTTAGCGTTACCAAATAACTCGGTAAAGCGTAGGATTGTGAATTTAACAGATGATATTGAAAAAAGCAGTTGTAAGCAATCTGAAATCATGTCATTATTTTTCCTTTCAAACTGATGAAAGTACAGATATATCCGATAATACCAATTTGATATATTTTGTACGATATGATGCTGATAATACTATATATGAAGAGTTTTTGTTTTGTAAATATTTGCCAACAGAAACGACAGCCGAAGAAATATTTAACTTCATTGATGATTATATCAACAAAATTTGAATATGAAAGTGTGTGGGATTTTGAATATGACTGATTTTGAATATGACAAAATTTGAATATGACTAGCGATGGTACATGAATGTTTTCCTTCAATCGATAGCAAGAAAGCTTGAATAAGAAACCCATTTATAATCAAAAGTTCTATTCCGAAACTAATTTGCCAGTTTCAGAGGTCGACTCGTTAATTGAACTGACTGCCAATTGACACAACACTCAAGGATATATTTGACACAAGACCATTGATAGATTTTCGATTACCTTTTCGTTAAGAATACACAAAATTAGCTCATCAAGCAATAACTTTTTAATGGCTTTTATCACAGCTTCTAAATGTGAAGCTGGATTTTAGTTTATTTAGACTAGTTTACCTTAAAAATAGATTTAGATTTCTTCTTTATTCTTTCTAAAATTCTTTAGTAAAAAATATTTTTCACAAAAAAATTCAACCGACTTCAAGAAAATAAATATATAATATTATAAATTTTTAAAACAAAAAAACATTTTAAAATAAAATATGTACACAATAATCCTTGTAATAACTAAATAAAAATAAACAAAAACCTTATTTACCCTATCTACTACACGTATTTTATATTCTACTATATACACACAATTTAGCTTAATACTTACCTAAATGTATTTATCTATTTACAATATTATTTTAACTACTACCAACTAATCAGTTTGAAGTTGGCGCCGAACACAAACAGTTATATTAATGTAGACTTGTTTTGTTGGTAATTTCATTTTTTGTATGTCATAAAATTGTATTATTATTTTTGTACTATTTGGGCACTAACATCTGATTATTATAGATAAAAAATATGTGAAAACTTTGTACGCGCCTTTAAGATTTGAACATTTTCTTCGATTTCCCTCTTTCTCCAACCAGATACTGATATGGTTTCAATGGGACCACCTCGGAAGTGTACTCTTTCGAATAAAAAAAGAATTTTGAAAATCGGTACAGAATTGACAGAGAAATCGGCGAACATACATTAAAAAAAATATACAGCCAAACAGAACTTCCTCTCCTTTTTCGTCGGTTAAAAATAAGCAACAGTTCCATACTTCACACTAAAATTTATTAACTGAATAGGCGATACGAAAATATGTAGTATCAATAAAACAATATTACCATTAATTAATAAGCGTTGAATTCTTAGTGCGTATAAAGTTATATTAAAGTTTATCTAACATCGTGATTTTATTTAGAAGCTGTTAAAGAGAAATGATGATATGGAAAAACCTAAATAAATAATACTATTCTTGAAATTTTTTAATAAAAATTAAGCACCAGTTCCATAAATCGCACTAAAATTTAGCCATACCAAAATATATAATATTAATAAAACATATTTACTATTAATAAATGTGTATTATTTTACCCAATGGAACCAGCTTGGGCTTAAAAGTATTAAGTGGGCTAGGAAGAGCCAGTGTGAAATTTGCTGGGCCATGGCAGAACAATGTTTGGGAATTAATTAAAATTTCAGATGGATGACATTTCTAAGGTAAATTGTAATTTTATTTTTAGTTTACTGTGTAGAGAAGTAGAGCAAACGCGGAAATGCTACCATTTCCACGATCGGTTTAGTTTTCTTTCGGTAGGGTATAAATCGACGATAAATCTCACGCCAACCTAAAATGTTTAAATTCCAAAACGATACGCGGATTATACCGAAATATCCTTATCTCCCTGGTTGTGCGCGAAATTGATTTGAGAATGCCGATTTACATTGAATGGTTTACAGAACGATTTACATAATTATATCGGGAGCACATGTTAGTTACATGTAAGGTAACCGCGATAAA
Organism: Rhynchophorus ferrugineus; assembly: GCF_030347505.1. NCBI lineage: Eukaryota > Metazoa > Arthropoda > Insecta > Coleoptera > Curculionidae > Rhynchophorus > Rhynchophorus ferrugineus. Next base: position 70,232,671 of record NW_027472581.1, read on the forward strand.
ATCGTTCGCTCCGAGTGGAAACACTTTAGACAGGTACAGTTTGACCTCGAAATCCTATTTAGAATAACATTTCTGCGCTATTTTTGATATATTATGCACGACCGTCGGTCGCTTTTTTACCGGCCGTTCTCCTCGTCTCATGTTCGAAATTTTTTGCCGATGTCACCGCCTTCTCGAAATTATACAATACAATCGGATTGTTGTTCGACAGGAACAAGTTTGGTTTCATTCACTTCTCTGTATTGATTAAGTGCCATTTCTGTTAAATATCGATTTTTTACGTTCGCTAATTGTTGTTTCTGATAGTTTTTCGTTCGGCAAATAGCTTTTTTGCGTAAATTTTTTTTCGATGCTGTCTAAAACAAAGCTTTCGGTTATTTGTTTGAACAATTTCTAATTAAGACCTACCCATTTTAATAGAAGTTTTCCGTTAATAACAGTAACAAATTAGCTTTTTTATACGTTCATACAATTCTGAAACAATCCAATCAACCAACCATTGACCATTTAAAAGTTACCATGAACTATAAAACCAAAACGCCACTTTGAATTGTTCTATTATAAAAATTAATAACGGGTTATTTTTAGATACTAATATATTGGACACACTTTAGCAACAAACATTTTGTTCCAGTAGAAATGTATTAAATATAACATAATTTATAAAATGTATATGCTTACAATGTACACGTAACAAATATATCAGGCTTTTAAATTAGTTTTAGAAGATTTTTTGGAATTTGAAGCTTTAATGAACGTTATCGAATATAGCCGATAGCTATTGATAGCCGCTACTTTTTCCCATTTTTGAGGCAATTTACGAATTCCATCTTGAAAAAACGATTTTTTTATGGGGCTACCTACGAATTTATCTTTTCTTGACTTATTTTTTCAACATAATCGAATTATTGTTCAACAGAAAGATGTTGGGTTTCATTCACTTCTCTGTATCGATTAAGTGCCATTATTGCGTAAATTTTTTTCGATGTTGTCTAAAACAAAGCTTTCGATTATATATTTTGAACAATTTCTAATTAAGCCTTACATATTTTAACAGAAGTTTTCCATTAATAACAGTAACGTTCATACTATTCTGAAACAATCTCATCAACAAACCATTGACTATTTAAAAGTTACCATGAACTATAAAACCAAAACGCCACTTTGAATTGTTCTATTATAAAAATTAATAATTAGTTATTTTTGGATACTAATATATAGGACACACTTTAGCAACAAACATTTTATTCGACTAAAAATGTATTAAACATAACATAATTTGTAAAACGTATGTACTTACAATATACACGTAACAAATATATCAGGCTTACAAATTAGCCTTAGTTGATTTTTTGGAATTTTGAAGCTTTAACGTTTTCGAATATAGCCGATATCCTATCGATAGCCGAAACTTTTTCGCATTTTACATAGTAACACTATCTGTTATAAATCCTTTAAAATTAATTTATAGGCCTAGTAATATGCATAATTTTATACAACTACACATGTTAATTCGCAGTCCACCTATTACCTTATATAACATTATATTTACTGACACATTATTGCAAAAAATATTTGTAGGCGTAAGTGTGGACGGATATTAGTTGAAACAATTTATTTGCTCTATTTAAAATGCAAATTAGATAATAGTAGCTTTTGTTTTAAATCTGCTTTACCACATGCAGATGAGGATATTTTATTAGATAGATAATAGTAAGAAGACGAAAATAAGAGGATCAAAAATAAATTAATATAAAATGTTCTTTTTGTATTTATTAAATAAATTAATTCAATGAATACGACTATGTTAAAAATGAAATAAGATTTTATTTCATTTTCCATTTGTTAATTAAATGTCATTACCGGCGCTTTTTACACTAGCTATTTTTGTAACAGACACAGTCAACAGTCTCATATAGCACATATGTTTTTTTGGCTATTTGAAACAACACTTTCATTTCTTAACTTGTAATTAAGACTCGCCTATTTTAATAATAATTTCGATTAATAGTAACGATGTAAATTTGTTCTATAGTAATTCATATAAAATTTTAAATGGTTTATTTTTATAAATAATACAACCCGACATTTTTTTATAAATTAATTATTAGAACCTGTTCTGTATAAATTAATTCTGTTTCGGACATGTAACAAAATATTCTAGACATGTCATAGTCAAATAATACATTATTTACTCTCATTAAACTTTGATGATGTTGGTAATTGTTAAATAGTCACTGTAGTATATAAAATAATTAAATAATACAAAAGCAATGTAAAAATATAAGAATGAACAGATATCCCATATGAAAGCCATATAAGAATAGAAGATATATGGAAGTAAGAGAAGATATATAGAAGTAAGAGAAGATATACAGAATTTTTAAAGACAGTTATATTTAAAGTTAATTATGTTTAGAATGTATTAAAAGTATATTACTCAATTAATTTTTTGCTTGTTATATGAATAAAAGCTCCTTTCTAACTGAAATAAAAATATTTAATGGTTGTCTCCACAACTGATGTTACTGCGATATCAAAATTACCATATTAATTTACTTAAAGCCTTTAAAAATAAATCCTGAATAATGATAAGTTGCGATATATAATTTTAACAACATTGCAACATCTTTACATAATGAATTAATTTATTAAAGGATTCTTAATGGAGCTATTTTTAACAAATAAACTTTTCAAAATTGTTTAATCTCTCTGTATATCTTCTGAATGTTTATTTAGTTGATTACTCATTGCTTATTATTTATTAGTACTTTAGATTGACTTGACAGATACTATAAAGTAAAAAATAAAGAAATATAGTAAGAATTGCTTATTTTCATGAAAAATATTAGGAAAAAGTAGTTGGAGTAACGCAATACAAGAAAAAGGGGCGGCACCAGATATCTTAATTACAATAATGTAGAGATTCCAGAATAATGTATTGAGGGCCACTGTTAAAGTGCTTTGATACATTTGAAACAACGGCCTTATTAAATTTTTGATGCAGATACTTGACCATCACCAGTTCCGAATGAAGTTTCCGGAATTAATACAGAACATTTTAAAATTTAGCAGTAAAAGCACATATTTCATGAGTATATTAGGAAACAATATCATAATAATTTAATAAATTCCGTTTTGGTTGGTGTAGTGATCAAGACGACAGGACGGCCTTCCTACTGTTGCGCGGGTTCGAATCCTTCTGGAACATGATTGTAAAGTTATGTTTGTCCAAAAGGTAAGGCTGCAAAATTCAGCCATGCCGATAAACAGGCTAGCTAAGACCAGATGTCCTTTGCTTAGTGCCTAGTACCGTGGTTCGGAGCTAATATGAAGCAGTAGGTACAGTCCAGAGGTAAAAAGGAGAATCTAAAGTATTTTAGAAAAGTTAGTTAATTGTTTATTAAATTATATATATTACTGGTTTTTATTATGAGTTTGAAGAATTTAGTTAGTTAGTTCAAAAGTATAAAATATATTTTGTAACGTTTTGGCAAAAAAAGTGAATTCAGACAACAACAAACGTGAAGAGTATAACCACTCAAAAGGGTTAAAACACTTCTTTTAATAATTACCAATATTTTTTAACGCGCTGTTAAATACAACAGGATAAGATTAATGCTAATTACCATTTTGCTAATAATATGTAATTAAAAATTTAAGACTAACAAATTACCCATTTTTTGCTTCTCTAACTTGTTAGGTTTCGAAGTTGACAAACTTGTACGCTTAATAAAATTAGCCACTCCTTGACCCACTGAACGGAACCATTCAGATGTCATTAAGGTCAATTAGTGGACGAGTAGTGTTTTTATCTAGCTAGCTAAAATTTTGGCGAGTGTCGTCATAAAGAGATCGGACTTAGCAGCTCTGCACGCAGTAAACAAGCAGTATCCGCGGAATTTTCCCATTTTGTTCGTTAAGTTATTTACAGCCGCTTTATTGTTGAGGATTCCGGGTAAAACTCATTTATATGAAAATTCCACTATTTCTTCAATGTTACGGTCGTGTTCATAAATAATAAAGAAACAATATGACTAAGCGTGGGCTTTATTAAAAGTTTATTCATTTATGTATTGAATAAACACATTATTCCTGTTTGATAGTAGCGTGCATAATGTATCGACAAAGAACTTTTCGGTCTAGCTAATAAACATATATTTATTTAGCAAATTTTAACTTGCTATTGGCGCTTCTTCCACTAGGCATTAGACCAGCATTTTTGTGTCATTTCTGTGCCTACATGAGAGTTTTTCTTCCCAATTGCTCTATAAAAGAAAAAGCTAACTTGATTGTAAATAACTCTAAATTTAATAAAACTAAATTAAAAATTGAAATAGTGATTGAAAGGCTGGTTTTTTAAATAATTACTTAACTTAATTGATTACTACTTGATCCGCTTGATTACTCCGCTTGACAGGCTCATAAATGACACAAATTATTTCATAATATTAACAGACTATCATTGTCGACTGTTTGGTAAAAATCTTTCATTCTAAAAATTGAACAAATATTAATAACTTTGAAGTAAAACACTTAAACACACACGTGAAACAAATACACCAAAATGCTTTAGCGTCATGAATGTAACGGATCATTCTCATTTGAAACTAAATATTGAATTAGACTTTAGATGCACAATTTATTCTTTAAACTCATCTGTCGATTTCTTGTCGGCCGATTATTTCTTTGTATTTAAAATACAAACACAAGGTTGGAGAAAAGTTATTTTTAGATTTCCTAACAGATGGCTGTAAAGTCAGATAATACTTATTCAATGAAGCCATATTATACCACGTGTAAAAGACAGTAACGATAGCGCAAAAGCTTTTGACTTATTAACTAAGTTTTACATATCTAAAATTGTGTTCATGATTATGAATTACGTGTTATTAAATGAAAACCGGTAGCAGAATTGGCCTAGTGTGTTTTGGTGCCTTGTCCTAATTGGCCAATAGCTGAAAAAATTGATGATATTTTTATATATAGGAATATATCGATAAAACTAAATATCTACGAAAAAAACTATTTTCAACCATTTACTTAAGACAAGACATCAATACTTAATAATACTCGAATCTGGCCAGACCATTATTTCGATTGTTTAGTAACTAAGACAAGTGATTAAAAAAACGACAAGAATTTATTTACAATTTATTGAGTAATTTTGATGCATTCCCATAACCCGGATACTTGTCCTTTCCAATTACCATTTGTTCCTATCTCGTCACTACCCAATGGCCTAAAGCATGCTTCAATAGAACTTTAACTAGAAAAGTGATAAAAGGTCATCGATCGAAAGGATACATATATCATGAATTAGTGTTTTGTTTTTTTTTGCAATTTGTTTCAATAAATTTGCTTTGAAAAAATGTAAGTGAAAAAAAAACTAATATTACTTTTATCCAACTCAATATAATACCATTACAAATGTTTCCCACTTTATATTTTTGATATAGTATTCTGAAAATTAACATGAACGGACATTAATTGACAACATGAACTTCTTATTAGATGTTCGATATAAATATATTTTCAGTAATTCTGTAGAAATGCGAATTCTGTTTTGCTCCTATATACTTTGGAAGAGAAATCATTCACATTCATACCAACATTTTAAATCATATATTCCTAAGTTTACGGCTCTAATATTGTCCAGTTAACGTGTATTACGACGACAAAAACCCATGTTATGACGCTTCTTCATTTAACAAGTATACGGAAGATCGTAGTTATGACCGAAAGTCGAGGAAGATTGATACCATAAAGGAGTTGCGGGAATTGGTATCTAGGCATTAAGGTATCACCGCAAAAACTTATAAGGGGGGTATACGTTTGATATTGGGTAGAACTGGTAGATGGTTAATGAGGAAACGTTATATAAAACCATTATATACACACACCTGCTTAATTGCCAAGCAGCGCTCTAAAATACCAAAAATATATATTTTATTTGACTGCTCAAGTGACTTATTCTATGTTGAAAACTATAAATAATGCATTCATAATTGGAAACCTGAACGATTCTCAAATATCTAGACATAATATTTTAAGCTGATGGAAGTTAAAGAAATAAACTGATGGATCCCACAACGAAAATTAATTAATTTCTGATCTATATATTAAAATTTCAAGAGGATGTTCCAAAATGTGTCTTATTTTATATGAAAGCATAAATAATTATTGTGAGTAATATATAGATGTAATATTTGACAAATAGCAATAAAGTTAGAACATTTTTGAAATGCCAGGTTCTTCTATTTCTCACTCGTTCTATATTTCGCAGATGTTAAATTTTTGTTTTATTTTTATGTTATGTGTAATATTTGTAAGCAATTATTTCATTTAATAAACAAATAATTTTTTTGGACAGTAAATTTTTATTTTGATGAAATCTGCGGACTGCAATACTTGAAATTCTCTCAGATGTGTTTAATATTAAATAAAATTATTTAATGTATACGTTTAAATTAACTAAGTATTTGAATAATATATTGATTTAAGTTTTAAGTTAAAAAATGTACGAAAAGAACAATAAATGCATAATGATGCACTTCTATTACAGTTTATTGAAAATGATTCATCCGATTAATCCAGGCCAAGGCTTTCGGTTATATCGAATTTAGCGCCCACGCTGTGCGATCCAAGGTCGCCCTCTTGATGTCCAAGTGCAGATTAGTTCTTCGCGTTCCATTCTCAGACGAGCGAAAATAGGAGCAAATACAATTTAATTGACCAGAGGGTACCACAATCTGTCCAAGAGATTCCTAGGAACTTGGCCTTAACAATCGTCGGTAATGCAGTACCCGCTGCTCCGTTCTGAGCGATGGTAGGGACGTTTATTGCTTTCGGGTCCCATTACGGACATCGTACAGTATTTCATTATGAGAGGTGTTGCATGGAATGAACGGCCGTGCTACGGGTTAAGTGATTTTCTTTTTCAGATTGAATAAATTACGTTCTTGCGAGTACGGTCTCGACAGTTGATCGATCGAATGGTAACGATTCACTGAATGTGCGCGTCTTTTATTGCTTCTTAGATTTTATGTAAATATCTAAATTGGACTCGGTCCCCCTTGATGCCACCAAAACTATTTCTTTTTACGAGCGTTCCCTTTCTGTTAAATGTGTATATCAGTCCAATCGGTTTTCATCCAATTAGTCTGATGCCATAAATATTTTAAAACAGAGTAAAACATAAAAAATTTTGAGAAAACTTCTTAAAACATAGTTTACTCAAGAACTATTAGATTTATAATGATTGTAATTATTATTTGCTTTTTACCGTAATTCTATTATATTAATAATTTCTAGTGGGATGCTGAACAAATATGGATATATCCATTTTTTTTCGAAATATTTTTAGCCGATATTTTTTTCCCAATATATCGATATTTTTTTCAAAGGTATCTATAGTTGTAAATGAGAGTATCGAACATTTTGTTATAAAATAATACATTCATATTGAAGACTGGGGTTTTAGATGTTAGTTAACTTTTGTTTTGGGACTTCTCACTCCCCGATCATCAAGTGAATTTGTCGTGGAAAAGTAGGATTGGAGCGGAAAAATTCGATACATATATAGAACATTGGATTTGATATTTCTTCCCCCGGAATTTTCAAACTGAATTTTGCGTGGTCTTGTGGAACTTATGTAGTGCTAGTAAAAAGGATTGAAAAATGATAGATGACTTGATTTAAAACTGATCTGACTGATCTTTGAATTGATTTAAATGAATGGCACAAATATGTATTCATTTTTAATATATAACATATAATATATAATATATGATATATAATATATAATATATTGTATATAATATATAATGTATAATATATAATATATAATATATAATATATAATATAAAATATATAATATATAATATATAATATATAATATATAATATATAATATATAATATATAATATATAATATATAATATATAATATATAATATATAATATATAATATATAATATATAATATATAATATATAATATATAATATATAATATAATTTAATTTAACTTTTAATTCAAAATTTCTTAGACGCCTGTTGACGATTGAACATCTCTTTCTAACTTATAGCTTTGTTTATATTAATAATGTAGTTATTAAAATGTATTACAGATTTTTTGTTACATGCTCCAGTCACCGAAGTGCTGCAAAACTTGAACCACATTGAACTATGATGCAGGCAAAGAATTGCAGTAAATGTAAAAAACCGTGAAATGAACTAAATAGGTTAGTAGCACTGAAAAGCTTGTTAACTTTTTAAAAATTTTAAAAACCCTAGATAATCTATCTGGAAAGCTACCATCAATATTTTAAACTGCTAAGACATGGATATACTTATGTTTGAGGCTCTAGTAAGGCAAGAGTAAAATTTGGCTAGGAACGACCATCTCAGTCACGCCTGTAACCAAGTTTGAATAGATTTGATGTCTTCTAGGATAATCAACTTAGGGATTGTGCCAGAGAGGATTGTGCCACGTAAATTATTAAACCCTCTCCAAATAAGCCCTGGTCGATATAAAGAGTTTGTTCAAGAATAATATTTTATATTTATGACAGTTTTAAAACATACTATATTTCATATGTTATATTAAAAGTGCTAGTTTATGCTTGGTAACTGCCAAGGAAACTTTTATTAGACTACCTGAGGTTTAAAACTTAATCTATCTATCATAGTATGTTTTTGATTGTTAAATTTTGTTAACATTAATTCATATTAAATTTGTTAAAGAGATTGCCTAAAATTCAACAATTAAACGTACTTATTACTTCTACTATGCTACTATATTTAGCAAAGTTCTTGGTAATTTTATATTTATAACTATTTAAAGGTATATTTGATCATATAATAACTTAACATAATATAATAACTTAACATAATTAAATATAATAGTTTAACAGCGTTATAGGAATAGATGCCAATCTAATTTATTTGTATGTTTAAAGGTAAAATATATCAGTACTTAATTATAAAATCTTATAATATATTCAACAGAAAGAGAAAAGTCCAAAAAATATGTAAAATTAGTTTATATAAAATTATTAATATATTTTCAGAAAATATATGTTTCTATAAAATATGATATTTGATAGACTTACTGTCGAGGGCCATGGTACGGAGCCCACGTTAAGAAATAGGTTAATACCACTTTTCAGTGACAGTGTTTTTCAATAATGATTTATATAGTTGAAATATATCGATTCGGTTAAAAACTGACTATAGTAAGTCTGATACTTACGATTTAATCGAATATTGTTTGTATTAATTTTCTTCTTTTGACGTTAGATTGAAACATTATTTCTGAGTTGGATCAAAATATTTAAATCTGACGGGGACATCAATTAGCAATTAGACTGCAAACTTCTATAAAAATAACAATACGACGTATGTTCATCAAGCTGGATCAGACTGAATCTTGTGACTAGAATCTTAATCTAATATGAAACAATATTGATTTATAACTGCTACAGGGAATAGCTTTTAGAAAACATGGATTATGAAACAAACAAGAAACTTTTTCAAACAAGAATAATTTTTTTATTATTTAAAATGATTTTTCGATTGTATCGCTTAATGAAATATATTGGCTAAGTTTAACACTAATGTATAGTAGCAGTCTTTTTTATTTAGCTGATATTGTAGAAATATTAATGTGCATATTAAGTGCATATTTGGCGAATTAAAAGAGAGTTTTTTTCAATAGGTTAGTGTAAAATTGATCATCTAAAATATGTAAACCTTACGAGTTTCTATTATAATTTTATGTTATAGCAAAATTAAGTTATTAGAGTCATTATTGATAACAAAATCTAAAAATACTAAATAATAAAAACTCAGGGACGTAATATTACTGAACGAGTGTATTATACCATATAAACCAAACACACTTGAGATATACATTGGTTGTTATGGATTTCAATGTTACTATTTCAGAAGTTAAATCAAAACCTCGGTAGTGGTTTTTCGGAATTTTACGCTTCTTCTTTGTTTACCCAATAGGCTAGATGACAGAAAGCTAGATTTTTGAAAAACAATTTTAGGTCAATTCTACCTATTTACCTTACCCGGAATAAAAGTTATCCCAAGAAAAGTTAAGAAGAAAAATTCTGGGAGAAATCTGCGTATAATTTTTTTTGGTCGCACTGGACAGTTTGTATGGGTACAGGTATTATTTATATATTATTTTAATAATTTTGTATTGTTATGCATCGATAAAAACTTCAAACAAGATGTGTATTTTCGTTCTAAGGTAGAAACATTTTAGAGCAGAGAAATGTGGTTAAATCTTGTAAGACGCGAATCAGCCGGTATAATTTATACATCGGTAATTTGTTAACATCAATAAGGCCATTCTAATGCAAAAATGTACTATTTTTACCTTTGATTATATCTGAAGTGTAGAAGTGTAAATGTACCTTGGTACGCAATACCAAGGTAAATAAAACTGTTGATAACATTTGGGGTTAGGTCTCATTTGTTTTGCTTTAATATGAATTATTAATAATTGAGTCCCTAATAATTTTATTCATTTTTCAGTTACCAAATTATACGGAAAATTAAATTTAATAAAATGTGATAGGTTTAATCGCACAAGTGTGTATAAAGCCAATATATGTTTCTAAAAGATTTGAATGCCAACTAGACAGAAGAAATTGGCTTCTAACTGAATTCACTAAACAATCAGTGTTGTTCACCACTGAACGACCATATATACTCATATTCTCAAAGTAAAATGAAAAATATTAATTAAATTCAAGCCTTCAACAAATATGAATCAAATCCCGTCATGGTTAGATTACAAAAAACCGATATCAAATATATATTTCTTGTGCAGCAAATAGTTCGATGGGCAAATAGTTCGATGGGTCGATGGGTTCGATAAGTTCTTAATGAAGTAATGCATTTGTACATGCTTATAAGATTGTAAGTACCTAAATATTACAAGAAAATTAACTTATTTGTTCCACAGAGCTGCAAAAGGCTTAAGAATGTGAAACATTCATCATTAAATATATACTAGTATATAATTTTAAAAATTCCTTGATGTAAAATTTAAGCGTTCTAAAAACTTTAAATGTAGAAAGGCGAAAATGATAATTAGGAAGTGGTAAGTGATGTCAGTGTTTCGTAAGGTTTCTGATCGGTGTTTGATTTAACATGGCGATTTTTTAAATTTTAGTTCTGGTAAATTCTTAGTAATCCTACTTTCAATTTTAAAATAAATTTATTTTTAATAATATCCCTATAGTATATTATAACTATAAATCAGTATTTTTGTGATACTTTATAAGAGTCATCTGGCATACAGTCCCAATGAATTATTAATTTTTCTCCGATTCTGTTCAGTGGGAAAACGATATAATTCTTACAGTGTCGGTTGGACACTAACATAACAGGTCAATTCAAAAGCCCTGTTCTACCATAGTAAAACACATTTTGGCAAAATTAGTTTTTTTTTATTCCACATAATTCCCTCCAACTTTTCGATACCATTTTTATAGTACGATTTGTCCTTTGTTTCAAAATAAGCCTCAGTTTCGGCAATCACCTCTTCATTCGATGAAAATTTCTACCCAGCGAGTATTTTTTTGAGACCTGAGAATAGGAAATAGTCACTGGGGGCCAGATCTGGAGAATACGGTGGATGAGGAAGCAATTCGAAGCCCAATTCATGGATTTTTGCCATCGTTTTTTACAGACTTGTGACACGGTGCATTATCTTGTAACATGGTGCATTGTCTTGTGGCACAGTGTTCGATTTCGTCCTCCAAGTGGTCCAATAACGCTATTCAATGAAATTTTTTCCATGCGCATTCCAAAATACAGACGCCATAACCTTGCCAGCCGACTGTTGCGTTTTCCCACGCTTTGGAGCGGATTCGTCGTGTGCAGTCCACTCGGATGACTGTCGATTGGACTTCGGAGTGAAATGATAGAGCCATGTTTCATCCATTGTCACATATCGACGCAAAAACTCAGGTTTATTACGCTGGATCATCTTTAATATACTACTCCGAACCATCAACTCGTCGTTGTTTTTGATCAAAAGTGAGCTCGCGCGGCACCCACTTTGCACAGAGCATTCTCATACCCAAATATTCGTGAATGATATGATGTACATGCTCAGTTGATATCTCTAGAGTGTCTGCTATTTCATTCAATTTCAATTTACGGTCATTCAAAATCATTTTGTGGATTTTTTAATATGTTTTCGTCGGTAACAACCTCTTTTGGGCGTCCACTGCGTTCACCGTCATTGGTGCTCATTTCACCACGTCTAAACTTAGCATACCAATGTTCCAATAATTTTCTTAAATTGCATGAATATTATTATATACTGTAATAAATTTAATAATGCGCTTGTTCGATGTTGTTAAAATAGTACTTATATATTAAATCTAATAATATGTTTCAACAAGCATATAACTTAGATGTTGATTAGTCATATGTTTCTATGGACTTATATATGTGTGTGTTTTACATATCTATACACTCATTAAAAGGAAATAATAAAAGTAAACGGAATAACATTAGATTATGATTGGCGTTTAGACTCGTACCCATTTCCCGTCCCGAAATTATTCGACGATAAATTTCCAAGGCACGGGTGAACGACACGCAAACCCAATCTACATTACCCGAAACCAAACCAGATATTTTTTTACGATCTATCAACTCCATATTTAGCTTAAACACATAGAATAATGAAGATCCGAAAAATGTAGGTGGTTTATTTTGTCGGCCGATAATGCTGTTCCCTTTTTTTATACGTTTTTATGGGCCCGTTTAAAGCGTTATTTCACGAGCGGGACACCATCAGCTGCCCGAAAACCATTCAGATTCGCGCCTACACATCTTAGATATCCGGATTCGATTTTTTTCGACTGCTTTTTTCCTCTCGTACCTTCACCTTTCACGCATCTTGACGTTACAAGGGCACATTAAAAATTAATGAAAAGAATATCGTTAAAATCGCTTAACGGCCATGCAACGCTGCCATATTACTGGACCATATTAACCTACTTAATTATTTGTTAATTTATTAAGTCGTTTTATGTGCTTTTTAATAGATATAGTTTATATTATCAATAATATAGTTAGAAGTAATTAAAATTAATAGGTTGATACAAAACGGTTGATGCAACTTAATTATTAATCAAAACTAGATTCGTTACAATTAAGTAGATGCTTGTTAATATAAGGAAAGGCGCTTGTTAATTTAATAGGTTCTGTAAAGAAACGTTTGAAACTTTATTCATGGTGATGTTAAAAAGTTTAGTTTTTATATTATTCTTGTTAATTTCTGAATAGTTTAGTTTAATAAACTACCACCTAGAGGCGTGAAATTTGGCACCGTTAATGTTTGTATCGAGGAATAATTTTTAATCACAAAATTGTTGTGTAATATGTTCTACAAATAAATAAATTTCGATGACAAAATATATAAACAAATATTTAGGCTCTGGCTGACGCGATGCCAGCTCCAACGTTTATACGGATTGCTCGTCGTTTCTGTCTCTCTAAATTAACCATGGATGCGTAATTTTGAAAATGAAAATCTGGCAGCGCTGTACTGCAAAATACCGCAGGCAATTTTGAATTGAAGACAAATCCCTAAATGTTATATTTGAAATTATATTAAAACAGAAAGTGAGTGTGTTAAAACATTATTAAACGAAGTTATTTAATTTTCAGCAGTGTTAATTAAGATTTTGTGTTACTTTCGGTTATTCCCGTATTGTTGGAACTATTAAAGAGTTATGGCAAATTAGGATGATTAAACATAGTATGATCACGTAGAATTATATTTTACATGTTTTATGTAGAAAGAATAAATTGGTGTGTCTGCTTTCTCAGAGTGTATATACCATTGTGAAAAACACGATATAGGCAAAAACTTCATCCCAACATAGATAAAAAAAAATCCAAAATAACAAGAGTCATCTGCAGTCTTTATTTACAAGATTTTCGAAATCAGCCTTTGATTTAATTTGATGTCTGGTAAACTGAGAACAGCTAAGAAAAAATGTTCTTGCTGAAGGACTAGACATTGTTCTGAGGCCATAGTATATATCATTGTACTAGAGGTTACTCTATTATGATTGTACTCTAAAAGTTATTAATAATTTTTTATTAGTTTTTTGATTTTATATTAAGATTTATTATTTTAGTGGCACTAACTTCTGATTCAATGCAGGTTTCATTAGTAAATGCATTTCTTAAAAAATTACTAAACAAATATTACAGGTAATAAATACGTTAATTTGTGTATGAAGAGTTAAAGTGAATGTTGCCACGAATACTAACAATTATAAAATAGCTTCATGGAATTTTAATTCCCCATTTGACTCACCAGACTCACCAGAGTTGTTAGTTCACATGAGAGACATAGATATTTATCTATGTCTTTCATTTGAAAGCCATTGAGGGAAAATTAAAGATGAGCTATCTGCAAGAACGAGGTCGAAGAGTGGAATAAATAAGAACGATGCATTTTTTAAAAATGTTGTTAAAGAAATTATATCTTTCTTTTTATCTATCTTTCCCTATTAATTATTTTTAATGTTTCCCTTTACGATATTATAAGAGAAGCATGATTAATCTTTTTAAAATTCTTGTCGAATTTCTGCATAATGTGACCACAATGCGATCATTAGCATTGCTTTAAATTGGAAATTAAATTAAATTTGGAAAAATGCCACTTACCATTTTTAATACTTTACGTTTATTACACGTATATATTTCATTTGAGCCAAGATATCTAATTTTCACTGTAAATACATTTTAATTGCTTACACCATATATCAATTATTAAAAATGAACTGTGTTTCTGAGTTAAATTAAAACATTAAAATTCTATAAAGAGATCAATTAGCAATTAGACTACAAACCTCAACAGAACTAAATTTGTGGTGGTCACGGAGTGAGTACAGCAAGTACAATTTATTTCTAAATTTAAATTTTTTAAAATATATGTTAAATGTTGGTTGTTGTGTTGGAAATTATTATTTTCTACGAATGATGAAATTATAACATATGTTAAGTCAAAACAAAAAAGAAACAAAAATTATATAAAGGCTTGGCAGAACAGTGGTTTATTACATGTGCAATTGATGTGATGGGTTACATAAGCTCTTTCATACAAAATACTTCCTTGATACTCCAAAATATGACATAAAATTGAAATAAACAATCTTCTGTAAATAAATATAATTATATTTTAGATACTTATATTACTATCTACGATTATATTATAATTGACATTTAAGTATTTAATTAAGGCTATTCTTTTCAAGTGCAGATGTGTATAGAAATAATGACCACAATAAAACTAATAATAATAAATCCTTCATATATCATAATTCAATAATAATAAATACAAATTTAATAAAAAGAAAAATGTTATCTATAAAAATTAGGTTTATTTGAGTATATAATCGAATGTAAATTAAAAAATGTGAGATTATTTTAAAAGTATTTTAGTATCATAATTGATTAATTATGTAAAGATTATGGGTTAGCAACGTTAATTAAATATTAACCTGAATAACGAAACAGTATTAGATTTATAAATAATAATACAAAATAAATTAGTAATTTATTTTAGTTTTCACTATAGTCGCGTAACGACGACAAAAATTATACGTATCATAATAAATCATTTTTGAAACCTGAAACAAGCGATGCAACTCTGTGCTGAGGTATAAAATTTCTTGATGACGGAAGTCTTTAATCGTAACCGAATTTTGCATCATCATGCATCACGAAGTTTGCAGCATTACTATCTAACAAACCGGATACCCTTGATACATCTTCTTTTCTTACACTGACCATGTAACCATGTATGAAACATAAACCTGTGTATCAGACAAATATATGCAGATATGACCACTTCCCTGACTGTTTTTTTCATTTTAGTTATATTAATACAGTTATTTATGATGACTGCGTTTTAACAGTGATGGTAATACCTGGGAAAATATTTAATTTTCTCGGTTATTAAATATTATATAGTTTACGTGCTGTTAGAATTAATATGATATGATGGTGGTGGTATTTGTTGGCCAGTAACTACTAAAACATTAACCTGGTGATGAGTAAACTAGCACAAGTTAATTAAATCAGGTTACTCTTAAAAAAACTCTTCTACAATATCTAACACAACATGTCTTCTCTTATGATTGAAAAAGACTAGGAAGGGAAAAAGGTTTGCTGAATTATATTCTTGGATACAGCAAAAGTCTTCGATAAAGTCTGGCTTAAGGACATAAACTTAATAAAATTTCACCGAAGCAACTCTCAAAGAAGTTTGAGCAGGAAGGACAAAAGTAGGTGTACCGCAAGACAAGGTTTTTGGTGTATATCAATAAGAAAATGCAAATTGTCCATACATAACAAGTTGCTAAATAATAAGGTAAAATAATACTAAAAATCTATAATGACCTATGAATTCAGTTATGGGGATGTTCTGCGAGAAGTAGATTGAGAAAAAGTCCTGAAAATTAGAAACACACCTAGATAGTATAGGAACAATTAATTTTATCGAGACCTTCGGATTTCAACTATTATAGATGAAATTAAGAGATGTAAACAAGACATGAGAAAATACTCCAATGCCATGTTGACAAGAGTTAAGAGAGCCAAACCCTGTAATCTTGTGTAGTTATGTAATAGAGTGCATTAAATGTTAAAAATACTGAAAAGGGCAACTGACGTTTATTTTATTTAGAGACTAAATAAGGACCAATGGGTCTTCCCAGATAAGTACCTAGTTTTAAGTCAATGAAGAGACAAATTGTAAGTTAGTCGGAAACGACCAGTAATAATATATTTATAAGCAAAAACTATCTTCTCTTATCAGAATACACAAATTATAGATATATCGCTGTTAACAAAACCATTGATCAGTTACCTAAGTAATTATGGATATCACATGATGCCTTAGCATTAATGAAATCAAAGTAAGGTTTTTTAGCAGACGTAGTTGTTTGGAAAATCACTACATTACACTATCACACAGGAACCATAAATTCGAGGAATAACAAACAATAAAAATGAATAAAAACAACATAACTAGTCTAATTATTGTCCAAATAAGCCTATTTATTTTTCATACACTTTTTGTAGTGTTTCAAAATTTTTAAAGAGCTTTTTTTTAAATAGGTATTTTGTGTTGCTTCAATTTCTTTTTGTTTATTCATTAACAATGTTATTATATAATTTTATTTTTACAATATTCAAGACACATAAAGATTTATAAGATAACAAGTAAGATATATAAATTTATTGATCAACATCTAAAATTTGAGACGGATAGAGCTTGTGAATGCAAACAATACAATTACAACTGGACAACAAGCATTCCCAGAACCTCTAATAGATGTAATTATAATTGCCTTCAAATATTTATGAAGTCAGATTTATTATTAAATGATGTATCGTGTTTGTATTTCAGTTTCAAAACATTTTCTCTGTTGTAACAGGATATCTAGGAATTCAGTGAATAAATTCGACACAAAAAGTGAAATGTTAGATCGATTATAGAACGAAAAGACATTTTTCTGTTTGCTTTCTTGTCGTGATATAAAAAAAGTGTTTACCTGTTGACCTTACCTGACCTCGCTTAACATATCGCTGCCGGTAGCAGGATATCGTGAAAAATCAACAAGCAATCATCCTTTGTTACAACACTTTAATGGTCCTCATTAATCAATCAAAGCGTTTTTATGCGGCAAAGATTAATATTAATGGTCAGTGAAGAAATATGAATTCACAATAAAGGAGAAATTTCAT
This sequence comes from Rhynchophorus ferrugineus, assembly GCF_030347505.1. NCBI lineage: Eukaryota > Metazoa > Arthropoda > Insecta > Coleoptera > Curculionidae > Rhynchophorus > Rhynchophorus ferrugineus. The sequence goes on from NW_027472581.1 coordinate 70,250,477, forward strand.
TTCGGTTGTAGCCGTGAAAGCTTACAACTCATGATGCTGAATCATACATACGTAAGGGTGGATAATAGTATATTAATAAAATTAATAAAGCGAATTATCTTATTACTGTATTTTTAGAGTTTCGTCTACAGCATAAAGTAAACAGTAAAAACGAATTAATTGCTTATTGATCTTACTAAATAAATGTTGTAACAAGTTTGAAGATATTAGTAGGGATTAATAAAACAATGTTCTTTCATGACTGATAATTTTGGGTGACCACTTAAGATATTTTTTGATACATCAAGTGTATCAACTGTACCGAGACAAGGCAGTAAGTAGGCTTACTATTGAACTTTTAAGAGGAGCTTACTATCACTATCACATAACTAGCCTATTATTATTTATTTATGCTACATATACGGTTACATTTAAGGTTATTATCTTAGATATAGATTTTTACATCTGTGTGTTGTCTTGTTACGATCATATTGCAGATTTAATTAGTAATTTAATTATAAATATTTTTTAAGCACTTATCCTAGCAATTGTACTTTAAACAAACATTTAATAAAATGAAAAGTGAGTGTATATTTCATTATTTGTATTAATTTTGCAAATTGATTTCAAATATTTAGAAAATTAATTATTTTTTAAATTAAATTTAAGCCGTTAAAATAAGAGTAGAGAAATATCACTTCATGTGTTTTATGCGAGCATACGTCATCAAAATCACAAATTTGATACTTGAGAACTGGAGATTTTGAAATATAACAATGAAAGATCAAATTTCTTTATATATATTAACAATCTAAAATATCAAGAATAAATTAAAACATATGTAGGATATGTAACTCTGGTAGGTTATATCTATTAATTCATATAGAAATGTTAATGCATCTAAACAAGCAGCTAAAATGTTAATGGATAAAATATATTAGATGAAATCCGAGAAAATATAAACAATGACAACTTAGAATTGTTAGAATGTAAGGACTTATATAATATTCGATAAGCAAATAGACCGAATAATACAAGTATAACACACAAAACTGGTGTCACAAGTTTTGAGGCAATGAGGTTAAAAATAGAGGATTGTGTGCTTTGCAAGTCACAATTTCAGGTGATACTACATTTTACATTTATGTTATTATTTATTTATTCTTGTAATATTTACATATCTATAAATAAGTTACATTTGTTATACAATATCTTGTTTATTTCATATAAAAAATATTATACTGTTGAGATAATATTATCGATGCAAATAGACGAGTGTTAGGTTTAAAATCAGTTTCTATTTCGTGAAAATATTTGGGTCACAACGACTGGATACCCTTAAATCACAACAGCAAATTTATTCTCGATTTTATCTATTTATATTGAAACATCTAATGTATAATTCTGTAACCGATAAAAAATAGTTTGAGTGGGAAACTGACACTGTTCTGGTTTCACAGAGGCCAGAGTTAAGGAAGCCATAGAATGGAATCGTGCAGGTCCTGACAATCTTACATAATTCATCGATGGGGCAACAGTTACACTCAAACGGAATAATACGTATATGATCGTCTCCTAGATGCTAAACTAGACGATATATTACGCCAGAATTGTTCTGTAGACACAGAATAAAACGATACTGTTTTACATAACAATGAGATATGTTAAATCAGTTGAGTTAAAAAAATACAAAACATTTACATTAGTCTTATGGTTATTATTGTATTAATAATACAAAAAATAAGTTAAAAATAACTTTTGAATAATGAGTATGTACTATTTTTGTTAGAGGTCATAACAGGTTTGGAGAGAGTATCTGCATTTTTTCCTTTATGAACAAGATACTATAATACGACCACTTGACATTGAAGGGGCACTTCCACCAGGTGTACCGGAAAGTTATTACCGGTTTTTCAAACAGATTTCACTAGGCTTAACTATGCAAAGTTATGATTTGATGCACATACTGTTTTAATCTAGTGATCCTGCAAATAGATTTATATTTCTTTGAATATGTCAAGTTTCGTGCTTGAAAACGTGTATTTGCGGCACGCGTTACTTTTCTTATTTAATAAAAGAAGTCACTCAATGTTAACGTTTGCTGGTAGAAATTTACGGTTAATTCATTCAAAATTCAAAAATAGCGATTTCGATGTGTAAGGCAAATAATGCTCTGGTAGACCGAAAAGTTTGAAGATACGAAACTGCAAGAGTTATCGGATGAAGACCCAACACAAGCTCAGAAAAAATTGGCAGAAGCATTAAATGTGACCCAAAGAACAATTAGCCACATTAATTGAATTAGAGGCAAATGGAAAATCGAAAAATCGCCAATTTGAACCATGTATTGACCAAAAATCGTCCAGAATGGGCTCGAAGACACGGTAAAGCAAAATCGGCCAAGGTAGCGTTGAAAAGACTTGAATGTACACTTGCACCCGCCGTATTCCAGACCTTGCCCCGTCCGATTATCAACTTTTCGCATCAATGGGAAACGCGCTTGCCTAGTAGCACCTCGCCAATTTCGAAGAAGTTAGAAAATGGCTCGATGGATGGTGGTTTTGCTGTGGAAGGTCAAACAGTTTTTTTGGGATGGCAACCATAAATTGTCCGACAGATGGGCAAGATATATAGAATCAAATGGCCAATACTTCTCTGGGGAATTAGACAAAAATCATACAATTGTAAATATATTTGTGATGACAAGAGAAAAGCTTTCCTTATTTGCTGTCTTTAGATTGCAACATTGCAAATTAACCCCCCTCCTTCTATCACAAGATATAGTGAGAGGCTTACAGTTCAAAATATACTGATTGAGTGTAGTGCAGTGCATATCGTATATTAGGTGTCAGCTAAATATTGACAAAATCCCGGAGGACAAAATGTCGCTGCCTTAAACATATTGAAAAAGTTTTATAAATGAATATAGTATAGCTAATCAAATCATCATCATCTTTTATTTATGTACTGATATAAATGTCTCTATATATTCACAAATATTTCAGATGCGCCGGTAACTAGGCTAGGTAACGCTGATGTATTCTGGGACGTTAATCAATAAGTCCAGTGCTGATAAACCCTACTTGGAAAAAGGAGACTTATAAGATACTTAAAGTAAATCACTGATTTATTTTGGATAAATTGTTTTCACCCTAAAAGACCCTTGAGCTGATATGTTTTATCTCCAATTTTCTCTCAGTAGCATTCATTGGTGATTATTTTATTCGGTTAAATCATACCATAGCAAATTGGTTCCAATAAATACAGAACGTGAACTTTGATAAATCATCAAATAAATCACATGAAATTTTTTTGCAATTAATGTAATTGTTCACATGTCCAATATTTTCGAACAATTCTGTTTGACTAACTACATTAAATGTATGAAAACAATTGTTCACATGTCCAATATTTTCGAACAATTGTGTTTGACTAACTACATTAAATGTATGAAAACTTTTACAGCATTAATATTTAACGATTAAGCAAGTTATTCTTTTATTTGCATCAAGAAGGTTATTTTCAGCAACATGTGAATCACCACTTCTAAAAGTAGAGAATGTATATTGTAGTTTTTAATGTTGTGTTAATTTAATTCACAGTTTTTATATAAGAACACCGTCTGATATGTTCGATTGTAATCAGTAATGGAGTATCTATATGAAAATCTACAAAATATATAATATCTACACATATTTAACAACGAAAATCTAGAATATTAGCGTCATATACTAGAGCAGTTAAGCTATAATAATTAAAAACAGAAAATATTTTTAACTGTGCAAGACGAATGTTGTTTATGGTTGTTTGTTAAACTATAAATTTTGTAAAATTTGGTTAAATCGTATTGAGTGAGAGTCTGTTATAGATAAAATTAAATTGTAACGTGAGATTCTGGATATAAACGAAGTATTTTAAATGCATGTTTCTGTCACAGAAATATAATGAATAAATAATAAATATATAATATCTAGAGAGTTTGATTAAGGTTTTCTCAAAATCTCTGCTGTATATAAAAAAGGATCTAATTATTTCTAATTAGCAGTAGAACATTCAAAATACTACTGCAGTAACGAGGGGAAAGAATGGAAAATCCCAATAATGATAAAAGACAATAAAAAAAACAAGTTAGTTTGGATCGAATGTCGGTAATATAACATATTATTATAAAAAACTGTTTGCTTGAAAATATTGAGAAAGGGAATCGCATATCGTGTATACGTCAGCAATAATTGCACAGTTTTTAGCTGAAAACAAAATCACAATTATAGGAACATAACTCAAATATAGGAATATAACCCATTAGATCGGTATTATGTGTTTTCTGATTTTCCAAACTCAAAAAATATTTGGAAAGGAAAAATCACAGTCAGAAGAAAAAAATGATACTACTCATTTTGACATTTTCCAACTGCAGGTTTCAGACTACGGAAGGAGAACTATACTTATTTGCAATGTATGTGTAATATCCACTATAAATAATCTGTAAGAACTTAGTACAGAAAATATCATTAAAATAAAACTGTCATGCGAATGGTTAGCAATAATAATTATATAGGATTGATAGTAGTAATTTCTATTTAGAATTGATATAATAGCAACTAATTATATTAATTTCATAGTAAATAGTTATTGAATGGTAATCATGACTATAATATAATACGGAGATATAGGTTCCGTTTGATATAATAATGGGTTTTCACATAAATGACATAATTTTTAATTACCAATATGAACTAATGTAACTAATGTAATAATTTTAAGCGAATTAGTCTCAATAACTATATATATTAACTATACATTTGTTGAAGAAACAACTGATACAAAAATTGCATTATTGCATTATTTAACTGTTGTATTACTTTGTTTATAACTTGATTTTATATTTTTACTATTATTTAGAACCTTCTTCTTATTTCGCTATAGGCAATGGTTTGAGGTGATCAGCGGTAGTTTTAATTTTAGTTTATATGATTTAATTAACCAATTTTGGACATATATTATACAGAGGCTAGTTTTTCCATGGTTATCGATATTAAGCCTACAGATTGGCAATTATCAACTTAGAGAATATCCCATAAGATATTTGACAACTAGCGTTGATACTGGCGTGGTTATGGACAATTTCAGACAATTAAAAACTTGAACTACATTCATGTTCAGATCCGTTATTTTAACTTTAAAATTTGTTGGTTAATTATACTTACATGTACTATTACCAAAATGCTGTACTTAATTTTAAATGTTTGTATTTCTCATTATATGTTTGTTAACCTATGTAATTATTGACTCTAACATGTGTTAGAGACTGTAAGTAATGTGGTCATTAATAAATAAAAATAATTATTAAACATGCTAACATACATAAATTAGCTCTTACTGATTTTGACAGCATAATTAGCATATAGGTATTCATGGTATTTAATAGGTTAGGCTATCTACGTTATTACGTTTAATTGTAATAATAATATGATCAGAATTTAAAAAAAAATTCTCTTTTAATAATAAAAGCTAACCATTTTTGTGTATACCTACTAGATAGACACACTTTGCAATAGTCAATAATGAAGTTTTAATTGATTTTCGAGCGAGTTGGAGTAACAGGTGGTGTATGGAAGAACCGAGACATCCTTCCAATTGCATTTCCAACGTTGCCCAGAGTGGTTCTAATTGCAAAACGGCAGCCGACTATATTTCAATCCCTGGCAAATGTATCTTTTATTAAAATATATGTAGTCTTGAAAGAAAAACTTAATAATGTAATTAAGTAAATTAAAGCCAAGCAAATGCGTTGAAATATATAAGTAATGGCCAACATTCCGCAAGATCGTAAGATCTTTCAATTTATCGCCTATATAAGTAATTGGTAAATATATAATGTATTAATGATCAATGATGATAACGGTACGTCATTTTCCCGTGTATACTAAGTGCCTGCATGTATTTTGATCGGCGATATCTATTGGTGAAAAGTATTAATGTAAATAAAATTTCGATTCAAAATTCAGAATTAAATGGTCTTGATATTTATATAAATAAAGTAAGAGTTTTCTATTTAGTAATATTCATTGTCAATCATGGAACGATCAAAATTGTATTTTTGACATCCACGAACTCATTAGACGAAAACCTAACTCTTGGGATGTAAATTAATATAAAATTAATGTGTCGTTTTTACAGCTTGGAGTTGAAATGCCGCAGAAAGGTAAGATAAAGAAGTAGATAACCATAGACATTCAATATGCTTTTACGGTTAATAAATTAGCTTATAAAATAAAATGGAGCATATGGTTTGAATAACAATTTAAAGTTTATTAGATTAATGCCATAAATATATAACAGGTCAATTGAAAATTCCTCGGCCTGACACATAGATGGTGCTACTAGAATTAAATCCATTTTTTAGTTAGCTCAAAATATGCATGTATAAATTTGACAGCTGCCGGATCATTCGTTTGTGAATTATAGCATTTTGAGTGAAGCAACTTTTGTCATTGTGGAAAAAAATGGATAAAAAGGAATTTCGCGTGTTGATAAAATATTGCTTTTGGAAGGGCAACAATACAGTTGAAGCAAAAACTTGGCTTGATAAAGAATTTCCGGACACTGCCCCAGGAAAATCAACCACCAAGGATTGGTATGCTAAGTTTAGACGTGGTGAAATGAGCACCAAAAACGGTGAACACAGTGGAACTCGGAGCTGTATTTGAAGATGATCAAGTATAATAAACCAGAGTGGAAACACACGATGAATCCGCTCCAAAGCATGGGAAAATGCAACAGTCGGCTGGCAAGTTATGGCTTCTGCGTTTTGGGATACGCATGGAATAATTTTCATTGACTATGTTGAAAAAGGAAGGACCATCAACAGTGACTATTATATAGCATTATTGGACCATTTGAAAAAAAAGAAAGTGCAGCTTCACCAAGACAATGTGACACTGTGTCACAAGTCAGTGAAAACGAAGGAAAAAAATATGAATTGGGCTTCGAATTCCTCATCCACCGTATTCCCCAGATCTGCCCCCCAGCGACTATTTCCTGTTCTCAGATCTCAAAATTATGCTCGCTGGGAAGAAATTTTCGTCGAATGAAGAGGTGATCGCTGAAACTGAGACCTATTTTGATGCAAAGGACAAATCGTACTACAAAAATTGTATCGAAAAGTTGGAGGATCGCTATAATCAGTGGATCACCCTTGAAGGGAATTATGTTGAATAAAAAAAAACTCCTTTTGCCAAAAAAATATGTTTTACTATGGTAGGCCGGGGACTTTTAAATTGACCTGTTAATGTAATGTAATTTACTTATGCGGGTATAATATGACATGGTATAATATTTTGCGTACATAGAAGACTTTTATAAAATATAAGTTTATTCAAACATTTTATTAAATTAAATTTATATAATTTAGTTATTTTGTTGATAGACGTTTAATTATAACTAAAATGTTTATCTTATTAAACATACAGGTATACTTTCATGCAAATAAACACTTATTATTCAAATTAGGATTCATTAAAACCATATCGAATAACAAGTTTGTCATTAAGAAAAAATATCCGTATCAATTCTTCGACGATATATCACTCGCTTACGTAGAAAGTAAAAAAAAATTAGAAAGTTTTCATCACATTTATAGGGTATTAAATGTATAAGAATGCAGTAAAAGACCCATAAAAGCGTCTTTACGAGGAAGCTTTTAAAAGTTCAAGGTTTAAAGACCACACTTCCATTTGGTAAGTGTTTGTGTTGATTGTCAATGTTTTTAAGCTATTAATCTATTAATCGGTAGTTCGGAGAATGTGCATAAAAGCTTTGAAAGCGAGTTTATAAAAACTAGGCTTAAAAGATCCGAAGGCTGTTTATTTCACTTTATAGGAATATTTACAATACAAGATGCTAATACTATTGAGTAATGTAACAGCTTACTGGATATATTTGATTACTTATCACGCTATGAAAGGTAATTTATAATTATTATTTCACCTACTATTTTTAGTTTTTTATTATTAAGTAGTTATTGTGATGATTTTCATGTAAACTTTTAAGAATGTGATAAATTTTGTGCAACTTTAGCATTACTACTTTAGCATCTAACAACTTCTAATTATACGTGGGGAAAATATTTATTTTATTGGCAAGTGTCGGCTCATTTTCAACAAACGTACATATAGAAACATGGATGATAAAAACGGCCAGTAGAGTAATATTCCGATAACTAAATACCATTGATATACTCGTTTACTGAAAGAAAAACAGCGACCTTTTCCTTAGTATTCAGTTGGTTCACAGAGAAGACGAAAATATCCTACCTTAAATTAGGTCTATTATCTCTGATTAGACTCTGAATTCATTACTATAAATAATTTCGACTGACTTGCTTAGTATGCTGTATACAAACTTATTTGAAATTCATTTTCTTTACTTATGGGCTACTTTATTATACTATATAAAGAGATTAATAGGGCACTAGATATTCTAAGAAATCGGTCTGACTCTCTTGATATAGTGGAAAACCGGCAAATATATAACAGTTCAAGTTATAAGAATATTGAAGGTGGGTTAAAGCTGCTCTAGAGTGCCTAGCCATCAGCTATAAGAATTAGGAAACATCCATGCTTTGAAAAATATTCTTAGCTCATGCTGGTAGCTCAGATTATCGGAATTTGAAAAACTCGACTCCATGTAGATTACACTATAGATATTTCGGTAAAAACAATGAAATTTAGAGGTTTTTCTTTTGAAGAACTCTTCCAATCTGTTAACAGGCGGACGAAGGTACAGATGATGCTCACAAATAATTTAACCACAATAATAAGCTATCCATATAGGGCAACCATGGGCGTACTTTTGGTCGTTTCTTTCGGAGAGGGCGTTATATAGCGTAATTAATACTGGTGTCTGTTTGACTGGTGTCGGTGACATTCACGTTAGAATAAGATTGCACCGGCAGTATAGTGTGTTACAACGGTTCCAATAAGTCCCCACTTTTTTCTTTTAAGTAAAATAATTTCCAAGTAAAATTAAAAGTTTGCTTTTAAACCCTACATGTTTTATAACACGTATATATGTATATTTAGTCAAAAAATTGGTGAGTGGAAAGAATAATTAAAAACAGTTTTTAGGGAAACAGTAAATCGAATACTAGACTAGAACTAGATCATCTTTAATAGAAATAATTCTCATGAAGAAATTCCATTTGATTGAAGTTAAGCTTAAGTATAAAAATCAGGGTATATAGAATTCGGAACTGCATACTGTAGAACATTATTGCAGAGGGTATCTCTCTATAAAGAATAAATTTTGTAGTATGAATGGTTGTGAACTGAATGAGAACTTTGGCAGATTCAATAAATATAGTCGTAGTGGACAATATTTATGTCTGCACTACATAGTGTAACGAAAGTAAGTCAGCTAAGGTGAGGAAATCGTCCAAGACAATTGAAAACACAGTAGTAATTCAGAAATATTATGCCTTTCACATACGATAGTAAAAAGAAATATTTATTATAAGTCAATATTACAAAAATTTAATCGAATATCTAAATTAAAAATTATAATATGAAAAATTATGTTTGCTGAATGTCTTCTATCAATTCTAATGGTAGGTTTCAATGGTAAATTTATAAGAACAGAGGTTTGAATTGCTTGTTGATCCACGATACTAGCCGTATCTGAGAACCAGCGATTACTATTTATTTTCTGGTTTTCAGAAAAATATACAGATGACAATAAAAAAAATGTGGGCTCTACATTTTAAGTATCAAGTTAATTCAGTTGTTAAATATCATTAAATCTAAAGTGAAAAAACAAATAGTAACAAATTGCTCTGTTTATATTAAATTGTTAAATTTTAATATGGGTTTATATTTTCCCCTAGGCAGGGCATTAAAAGTGAACTCATTTTAAACGCGTAACAAATGATTACTCGCATGTAGCTGCAAGCGTTTCCTCTTCGACTACACCCTCGTCTCGGCTACATATTATTAGTTAGAAGGCAGCGACCCATTTTTCATGTCACATCACATTCGGCAATTAGTTCGATATATCTTCCAGCTGGAACAGATTAGTAAACACGTAGAAAGTTGCAAATGTCGTTTTCGTGAAGTCGAAGGGATATCACCGAAGATAGTGCGCGAGGAATGGACGTACTGGCTGATTGTGGGTGGTTCAATAGACCTCCGTACAGCAAAAGTGAACCGGTTAGTTTACTGCACAGATAAATGGTGGACGTTTAACGTTTAATGTCATTGTCTCGGCCCGATTAGTCCAGAATTTGCCGGAATTACTCGATCATTCTGTAAATATTTTATTTTTCATAGCTGGAACGACACCAACATATATTATAGTTGCTTTCTAACTTATTCTTAGCTCTGTATTAATTTTAACATTTAAATTTAAATATTTTAAAATAATCAATTTATTATTCTCTATACACTTGAATATCAATCCAACAAAGAAGTACTTATTGTTTATTAATTAAAATGGTCATTGAGATTTAAATATATATTATATGTAGTAATAGAGAAATAACTGACCCTTTAAAGATTCACTTTTTGTTGTAGGATATAGATGATTAGACAACTTGTAACGCCTTATTAGAATGATCTCATTAGACTAGTTTTTATATTGTATGATGTATATTACTAGTTCTACTCCAACGATTCACATATGGTATAAACGATAATGGCTTTACTCACTAACTTAGTCTCCATCAAGAGCCACACAATAATTCCAACGCTGCTTTAACATTTCAGTACCATTTTTATAGAATGATTTATCTTTTGCCTCAAAAAAGGCCCGTCAACAGTTACTGTCCACTGAGATGACAATCGTTTTGATTTCGGAGTGAAGTGATGTATCCATGTTTCATACATTGTCACACATCGATGTAGAAATTCTGGTTTGTTAGGTTTAAAATGGGTAAACACTCAGAATCACCAATACGTTCTTGTTTTTGGTTAACAGTGAAAAAACGCGGCACCCACTTTGATCAGAACTTCCTCATAATCAAATGCTCATGCAATATAAAACCAACACGTTTTTTTTATATCTTTACGATGCTAGCTAACTCTTGCAACTTCACTTTTCGATCATTTTCGATCAGACTTTCTGGTCTCACTACCTCATTAGGACGTCCATTGCATTCTGAATTATTGGTGTCTCTACAACCACTTGAAGTAAAATATTAAGAAATTTTAATAGTTTTCTTTTGAAGGTTATTATTAACTGAAAAAGCGGTGTATGCAATAAAACTAACGCCATCTGTGTTGGGCCCTGGACCATGTGTTATGTGGAAAAATTTACAATTGCAAAGATAAGGGATCACTGCCAAATCATTTGTGACAGATCATTAGTTAAAAATATTTTGTTATTTGTTCATTTAAATCAATAACAAGAAAACCTACAGATACGCTACCCTTTATTTCGAAGCATCGTTCTGTTGTAGCTTTTTTAACAGCACATGTTAAGAGTGAATAATTTTAAACTCAGTGCGTTTATAATTTGTACCATTTGTTAATGTATCGACTATTTAGCAATATTTTCCAACTACTCTATCAGAGGCAAATCTGTTAACTTCTTCAATAGCGTTAATGTATTTTAAAATAATTAATATTAAAAAATATATCATTAATTGTTTTTTCAGTTTTATATTTTCTCTACCGGAGTTAAATCTGAACCTCATGTTGATCACTGCAATATACTAATGTCTTAACTATGTTTTTTTTAATTAGCAACAACGTGTTGTCATATGGAAAAATGTACTTTAATCGTTTCAAAGAATAAACTATCATTTTCAATTACTACATTTCTTGTTCATCATCATCATCATAATTAAGCCATAGCAGTCGCTCGAATAGAATATCTACTTTTCAGCCAATAGCTGCCCGGTGCAGTAGGACTTTGAATAATCTTTACTAGATCTCGCCACAGTTGGCGATCGGTTGCAACCGTCCTAACTTCAGAAAATGTTAGTTAATACCTATTTTTAGAATCGTTTTCTATGGTTTTGTTACATATGTATTTTCGGAACTGTTTCTTCCAAAATGTGTGTGAAGAACTTGTTCACCTTTCATTCGATAGATATGTGCAAATATATTCCTCAAATATGCATTGATTTTAAGTGTATGGTTTCATTTCCTATACGATATTGGATAGAAACATGTAGAATTTACTTTAAGAATTGCAGCTGAAAGTCCAACTGCACCAAAAATTATTGGAACGGTAAGCGTTCGAAATAGTTCGATTTTATTATTTCCTCTTTCTTTCTTTTCTCACCATCTTCAAAAGCTCTTGCATCTTGGCTGATTTGGCTTATTACTTCAGCCAATTTATTCTCCTGAATTAGTGATCCCAACTGTTCTTCCTGCCCTTATTCTATCTGGATGCCCTTGAGATTTACAATAGTAAGATGTTCGTCAGCTGTCAATGTTCTGTCCTTTAATCATTAATTTTCAAGCCATATCGCTCTGCAATTCAAACTATATCATGAAGAGTACGACTTGAAGAATAGATTATAGAGTAAATCTCCGAATATCGAGGTGAAGATATCAAGATAATATATATTATTATATATATTATATATTGTTAATAATAGCGGAAATTTACTGTAAAATGTAAATATTGATTTTCAATACCCATTGGTTTGATCCATTTCTCTAAAGTTGACCTATTATCATTTTTCTATTAAAACATATATGTCAATAATATATAAAATCAAGGTTTCATCAAATAAATTAATTTCATCATAAAAAGCCATGTCTCAGTAATTTCTTATATTAAGGCATGCCAGATTCTTGCACCTATTTTCTTATTAGGCAAGCATCACGATTTAGATTAAACATGTTCATCAATTATTTTAAAATATTTATATTTGAAAGGGGAATTTCTTTGGTTTTTTATAGCATTTTTGTTATAGTTTTCAGCCTCTAGCATCAAAGAAAGTTTTACTGTATTAGTGGAATTATGTAAATTGAAAAAAAAACAATAAAAAGAAACACGTCCATTTATATAAATATTTACATTTATAATAATTTAGCGTGTTTTGAATAAAACGAGAGGGAAAGAGACAGAACACGGAAAAGTAAAGAAGAAATAATAACCAAATTCCACATTGTTATGATTGATTGGACATACAAATGAAAAATATCGTTTTATTACAACGAAAATATTTCTCTTTAACTTCGCGGAGGGTGGTATATTTCGATTTCTCTGATGATATCATCAAGCTTTGACTGAAATTTGTTGCCTGACGTATGCATAATGGTCCACTTTGTCCAGTTCCTGTTACCAGATAATAATCTTACGGTTCCTCATATAATTGTTGAGCATAATCTGACTTATTGCTAAATTGATTCTAGAACTGCATGATTCACCCACATGCAGCTTGTGCATGGTTCTGTGGTAAATCTCCATTGCGAAAGTGGAACAATATCGCCTGTAGATCTATTATTGGATTCTTTTGTTTGTGCATTGAAGCAAATGTATCACCTATATTCGAAATATCATCATTATTTTAAGTAGCACGACAATAAACTATAATAAATACAAATCACAATAAAACACTACGTACTAATCACAGTTTATTATTCTTTGACAATTCAGCCTGTCAAACGCTTTAGATCAAATTTGTAATCTATAATTCCGTTTAATATGCAACAACTATTTCCCGATATATATTACTCTTAGTTTACACAAATAAGGTAAAAATAAATTCAGATGAAAATGGGTTTGATCTTTTATGGCATAATAAAAATTATATATTTTTGATATATGTCTGGGATTAATAAGTTAATGCACGCAGATAATCGCTTATTTGCGTCATCAACTCTTTCAAGACCTTGTAAAATGCGTTATTGTATCAAGGAAATAGTTGGTTTTACTAAATATTATAAAACCCCCGGATATACTATGGCCTTTATTAGATATGATTAATTATAATGTAATATTTCAAAAGTTTAGTACAAAAGAAATTGAAAATAAAGAGACTGGCTTTGTTAACAATACTGGAGATGTTCCTAAATTTACATAAAACGAATCAGTAAAAAATCTATGGTGAGGAATACATGTGAATTGTTGCTTTATTTCGCCGACAAAATTGCAGATACTGGAGTGACACATACATATGTCTATTATTATTTCCTGAAATAAAATACAAACACTTAAGTTTTTGTACAAAACTATACTAAGAATAGCACCTTATAATTGTATACAAAATAATATATAACATAACTAGTGTTAGAAACAATCGACTGAAATCGACTGTTCAGTAATTGACTACTTTTTACTATCGACTATTTCAGTCGCTATTTTTGGTTCGGCTGTTTTTACTAGCAACTGTTTTCAGTCGTTTCATATCAGATAAGACAAGCTAAAAATTGGAAAAACTTAATAACTAATCACGGAGTCTTGTCCAAAAATTACTCCGTTCACAATATACTCTACTTGACTCGTGTCAAAATCTATGTTAAGGTCAATACTACGATGGGAGATGGCTAGCGATTACAATTGATGCATCATTTTTATTACAGTTTTCAATATTCACCAATGCTATGACAAAGTGTCCTCATACAACATTACACAATGCTAATAAAATAAGCTTCATGGGTAATTTATTGTGGTAAAAATTAATTGTATAAAAAAAAGTAGAATATTTCTAATTGTGTACTTGGATTTTATTTACGTTAACATTATTCTTAAGCGACCGGAGACTAACACTACTAATTTTTTTTATTAATCCAGGTAACCCATTTAGAACGACCAATCTAGAATCCTTAACCTGACCTGACAGCCTGGTTACTGCCATGATTATTGTTTCTTGTCTCAAGTCTTCGTTCTCTATGGCCAATTACAATTACAAACAGGACAACTCTTATGGTTTTGACTTCTATAGCTACTAAGCCGGTGGAATATATTTTTAAAAAATTGGAGATGGAAATATTCAGTGTCATCCGGTGTTACCCAATGTGGTAACTAACGAGACTGGGATTATTTTCCTTGTCGGATTGTGTACTCTTAAATCACAATTAAATCACAAACTTGACAACTACGCTCCAGAAGGATCCGAACGCCCGGCTATAGCAACGTCCTGTCACCCTACCGTTACAGTAACCAAACTAGGTCTAATTTAAATAACAACATCACATTTCAGGTGAAAAAAGGCTACATTTTAGCAATCGGCAAAGTATTTTCTTTCTATTTATTTTATTTCTATATATTCTACGGAAATGCAAATTAGATATATAGATAGATAGATAACTAACATATAGTAATATTTATGGGTCTATCCGTAACTGATTTTGTTGCTATCTATAGTCCTTGGATTATAAGAAACAGCACTAGATATTTTTCGCCGAGCTGAAAGCTTTAAAATTGATAGTGAATAATATACTCCACTTTATTCGTGTCAAAATCTATGTCAAGTCAACACTACGATGAGAGATGGTTATCGATTACAATTGATGTATCATTTTTGTTACACTTTTCAATATTCACCAATGCTATGATAAAATGTCCTCGTACAACATTGAAGTTTCTTAATTATAAACTTATAAAATGCTAATAAAATAAGTTTCATGGGTAATTTATTGTGGTAAAAATGAATTATATAAAAAAGTAGAATATTTCTAATTGTGTACTTGGATTTTAATTAAGTTAACATTATTCTTAAGCGACCGGAGACTAACACTGCTAAATTTTTTTTGTTAATCCAGTAACCCATTTAGAATGACCAATCTGGAATCCTTAACCAGACTTGACAGTCTGGTTACTCCCAAGGTTATTGTTTCTTGTCTCAAGTCTTCGTTCTCTGTGGCCAATTACAATTTAAAACAAGACAATTCTTATGGCTTTGATTACTATAGTTACTAAGCCGGTGGGATATATTTTCAAAAAATTGGAGGTGGAAATATTCGAGTATCATCCGGTCTTACCTAATACGGTAACTAACGAGACTGGGATTATTTTCCTTGTCGGATTGTGTACTCTTAAATCACAATTATATCACAAACTTGACAACCACGCTGCAGAAGCATCCGAACGTCCGGCTATAGCAACGTCCTATCACACTGACCACTACAGTAACCAAACTAGCTCTAATTTAAATAACAACGTCACATTTCAGGTGAAAAAAGACTAGATTTTAACAATTGGCAAAGTATTTTCTTTCTATTTATTTTATTTCTATATATTCTATAGAGATATAGATAGATAGATAACCAACATAAAGTAATATTTATGAATCTATCCGTAACTGATTTTGTTGCTATCTATAGTCCTTGGATTATAAGCCACAGCGCTTTGACTACCTTAAATAAATCACTTGATATTTTTCGCCGAGCTGAAAGATTTAAAATTGATAGTGAGTAGAAGTTATAAATAATAACGTTAATTTTTCCTGGGGTAGTAACAGGGTTAATGTAACATTTCCGATTATATAATTAATAGGACCAGTAAACAGAATGAATTATTTAGATGGGATCCTTGACCAGGACTTGCGTGTTCATTTCAATTACTCTGATCTAATTAAAGCGACTTCAAATTTCTAGGCTAAGCATTTTTATCGGCGATCGACTTTTTTTTATAAACTGTTCACACTGCAGGCATTAATTATTCATGGAGAGAAATGTGTATTTTTATTACGTTTATATTTAAACTGGCATTTCAAGTTCGAGCGATGAGATGTTTTTGTTTTTGGCTTGCACGTGATATAATGTGTTTACTGTCCAATAATGTGCAATCAAAATAATCTAAATAGAAAACATTCGCATTGTTTTACTATTCTTGGTGCAATGCGACGACTTGATTTTATTGACGATTGAAAGTTAATGATAACTAAATTTACTGTTTTAGTTACAATTTGAAGATCTGATACGAATTTGATCCTCTAAGTTTGATTTAGTCCAAAGCAATAGAACATATAACATAAATATGGGTAAACCATTATAAATATAAATAGATAATATTTAAATTTACGTTTATTTAAAGTGTTATTGTGTATATAGGAAAATATTAACTAAGTAGCTCACATTTTTAATTTATTTATAATAGTTTTAATTAGTTTATTTTCTTCGCAATATTTTAGGTGTAGTTTTACTAGGTATCGTGAGTCTTAGCTATTCTATAAAACAAAAGGCTATCAGTAAGTATACTGGCATGATGTAAAAAGTTGAGATAAAACGTTAATTGTAGGGAACTCCCATTTTACTATTTTAATTCACTGGAAAAACAACAAAGTTTATTGGGGCTTATGGGGTTGCTGTAAAACATCAAACCGACTACTAATCGACCGATTAATTACTAATGCTTATCGCCACATAACTAACGAAGACTTGTACAATGATCTCGAGAACAAATCAATTCATGAAGCTATCTAATATTTCACTATAAAACATGAACGATCTTGCTAAATCAGAGCAACGTGGAAGCATCTATTCGACAACGCGCAGGAAATCAGAAGATTGAAGCGAATCAAACCTGCATTTATTTGTTTACACAGCACTCTTCGTGCCTGTAAATTGATCCGACAAAAGAAAAGTAATAATAAATTAAAGTATAATTAACACTAAGCATATTCAGTAAAATATGTTAAAAAAACTTTTGTAATTTGATTGAAATCTCTATCGATTATTTTTAGAATTATATGATAGTGCCAACTTAGAGGACAAACGTTGTCGGGTGTAGTTTCGATAGAATTTTGTGCTGAAGGTAATCATAGAAGTTCCGATGGAAAGCGTCCGTTAAATAGCCAAAATGTAGTTAAATGATTGAAAATAATTGGTAGAAATTGTTAAAAAAATTAATGTAAAACTACACTCCATATCCTGTTTGAACCGTAATTCATATATAAATGTAACAACATTTATGTGAACTGCACATAATTGAACATCCTGACATAACTGTCTGTTGCCAAATAGTGGCTACTGATGGACAATATAAAAAAGAATATTTCGTTTTTTCACATTATATGTATAATTTATCTTGATTAAAAAAATAGTCCAAACTAATTTGAATTTCCAAGAAATACATTTGTTCCTTTTTTATTAAAAATAAATTATGCATCATAGTAACATTAAGTTCCTTTCTTTTTAATTAATTATTAAAATGGTCTCACTTTTAAAAATGAGCGAAAAAAATTGTGCGAAATCAGTAGTTGTCAGTCAACAAACCATTGAGTGTTTGACTATATCCCATTATTTTAATTAATTAATAAAAAAATTTCAGAAATATGTACTGTCTGTGTATTTAATTAACTATTAAAATGTAAATATGAAGAAAATTTAAAAGAAGTAAATGAAAAAAAATAATAAGGAACTGTTACTAAATTGTTTCCGATGTTTGTCGATTCTTTCTCTTAGAAAATTACCGAGAGGATCTCGAATCGATATCGAAGCAAATTAACCTTTAGTGGGTCGCAAAATAAAGAACGGTTTCTTGGAAGAAACAATCTACCCTGAGACATTTAAGCCCGACCAACTTACATAATTTCGTTAAAATGCGATATTTGATAAATATAGACATCACTTCGCAGCAAACACGATCTGACATTACCCATCGGTGCCTGAAACCTTAAACATTTACTTTAATACGATCGAGGAAGTGAAAAAGTCCCCGTCTTTCGATAATTTCTATTATAAATAAGCCAATAATTGTCGGCCATATCGATTTTGTGGCGGATTTATTATTGATATTAAATGTTGTAAGGCTACTAAATAAATTATTAGAAAGGGGAAACGTTGCTGAATGTCGACTGAATGGTTCATTTTTTTCACTATTGTATAAACTGTTTTTAGACACGCATTACATGCACATTTTTTTCTGTTTGTAATGTGGATGGATACCGTTTGAAATAGATTTGTAGGAATATAACACGAGTTCATTTTAATAATTATGTCATTTAATATATATTTATTAAACCTGTTTAACTTTACTATTAGCAACCTTTGATTATTTTTGGGAATTATGACTTATGGTACTTAAAATAAGATGATTCGGGATAAGTAAAGGAGATTTAAAGTCTGTTCAATAAAGTTGAATTTAAAAACTTTATCTTATATATTATATCTTATATCTTATATCTTATATCTTATATGTATCTTTATATCTTAAGTTATGTTGTCTTAAAGTTGATAATATTGTCTAATAAGATAGTTGGGCATACCTGAAAGATGTAGTCTATATGTTACAGTTAATTAATATGTACAGGTAAGGAAATCCTCATGAGTCGAATATATTTAGGTACTATCTTATGATTAATATCTTATTTTTTATAAATTGAATGTATAAAAAGCACAAGTGTTGATGGGACCATAAACATTATACCGTTCTAAATTGAATGAAGCATATAATTGAAGACTATTAAATATCATCAAATCTATAAACAAAAATACACATTGAGATTAGCCTAATTGGAAATTCTTTCCAACAAATAGTTTACTGAACTGGCTTGAGTTGAATTTACTGGTTTCAAGAATTGGTATCTATATGTAATTACAAAAAAAAAAACAAATTAGTTCCCTCTTACTACCGTTCAATCAGTCCTCTGAGCTCATTATCAGAAATCGCTGAGAAAGTAATTCTCTACGCTCTTATCGAAGCCGTGAAAATCTTTCAAGACTAGCAGATTGGATATCGAGTCAAACACTCGTCAATACTACTGGGAGATTAGTACGTGAAGAAATCTCCATTTTTCATAACAAAAACTTTATGGGATTAGTTTTCATGTACATCATTACGGCCTTTAGCAAAGTCATGGCATTATGGTCTAATTTTCAAGATATTAAAATTTAGTATTTCTCCAGTAGTCTTAAAGTAGTAAATTTGATATTATTGTATTTGGACAGCCCCGCACGCCAAGCTAAAATCGGTGATTGCTTCGCCCACTATTCCTCTTCGTCAATGATGCTTCACAATTAGTAACCGACCGTGTACCAACGGTTTACCCTCTTTTGACGTCGGTGAGATTACATATTTTCACCGATAGCTTGTTTCAATTATCGCATAGCAAAAAGAGCATAATATATTTAAATATACCCTACAAGACTTGGCATGTACACTGAACAATAGATACGCATCACATTATTTACATAAAAACAGAATTGCTAACATGTTATGATGCTCAATGTACCATATTGCATAGTGTTGATGTTATTTTGTCTATCCCATCTCCGAAAACTGAAACAGTAAAATCCGCGATTTGTGCATATTTTTTAAAATTTTAGTATATTATGCATCTTCATATTTCCTTTCGCAGTAAACGTAATATCTTGGATAAAATCTGCTTAGTTGTTATGTGCTTAGTTTCAGACTAAAAGTGGAAAAATATATCATGTTACTGTTAATTTTTGTACTCACATCGGCAATTTATCAATATCAATATATACTTAATATTTTTTCACCCCTGTTTTGTTACTATTTGTACTTATTATAAATATGTTTAAATTGTGTCTTCCAGTTTTAGTTACAAAAATAATTTAAACATTCAGTGAAAACATACTCTTTCAGATAATATAATAATTGTACACTATTATTTCCAATGGAACTAATGGAAAATATTTTTAAAATTATATAAATTATACGGTCTCACGTTTGAATCACTTCCTAACAAAATCAATATTTCTAAATTAAAGATAATGTCTTCATTAATATTAGTAACTAACAATACTTTTCATTATATTTTAATTAAATCTTACATGTTTTCATCACTAAAATTTAATTAACATTGTTTAATTTTGAGGTATTTTGGAATCTGGTTTGATATCTTCTTTTAATATTATATTTTAACGCCAAATTATATAATTGTATAATTGTAAATTATATAATTATAAATTAATAATACCTAATCATAATAATTTCTTTTTTTCTCACACTTTTTGGAGGTAATAGAAAAAAGCGATAGTATTTTATGTAACTGATAATAAACAAAATAGACGTTAATGCAAGAATACTAATTCGGATATGTTATATTTTGTTTTCTTCTAAATTATACTTATTACATGTATATTTTTAGAATATCTGCGAACCAGTTTTACATCCTTTTATTCAAATTATCCGAACATACCCGTATATAGATTATATCGTAAGTAGTTTTTACATATGCTATTATAAATATACAGGATTACGCAGAAAAAAATCCATTAGTGAAGTAGCTTACACAAATAGTACATCATAGTTCTTCGTTTTAATATATGTTACCAGCCAGGTAGTGAAATGCGTAGGTGAAACTGTGTCATCTTGTCGTATATCACGTTTGCGGAAGTAGTACTAAGGCAGCTGGTTTCGTTTTTGTATGAAATTTACATCAAATGATTAGTCTCCTTAAGCCAGCTGTGTTTTAGAGTTTAACGGCCTCAATATTGATCACCCTTGATGGTGAAAAAAAGTTCTCTTTACCTGTTCAAATACGTTTTTAATGGGAAAATTCAGATCATTCTTCATTGATTAAAAAACTGAGAACTAATTACTGAAAGAGTTACGCTAACTCTTATCTATTAATATGTGATAGTGTTGAAAATATTAGATATACTATGAACCCAAAATTTATACAAATGGAAGAATGTCAAAATACATTGAAGGTAAATATGACTGCGCTACTTGAAACATTTTAGCGCAAAGACATTCAGTATTTGAATAGTGCCAACCAATTTTGCTTTACAGAAAGTGCTATCAATTAAAGAATTAATTATTTTGCGGTTAATCTATTTAAAGCAATTTAATCCAAATCAATATATTTGCTTAAGACTACTTACCCAAACTAAATAATAAGAAAACGAACTCTTTTATTTTAACTGTCTAATGTGCCATATCAATAATATTAGAGTAACTTTATTTCCTTTTGTATATTTTAATTTTTTATAATATATCTTAAATATTAAGTTATAATTAAAATGTTAAAAACAATAATAAAATTCACAATACATTTTGGGTTAAATTAGTTCATTTACTTTTAATACGGAAGACTCCAAGTTTTTTTTATAAATTTTAAAGTCTCCTTTTACCAACAATGGGTTTATCTGGATTGGGCCTAAAGTTTAACGTGGACTCCGAACCACGGTCCTCTGCATTAAGCCTACCGACTGGAGAGTGACCAACTTTAGAAATCATCCCAGAAGTCATCCGGTCTTACCCAACCTGGTTACTGGCTGACTGGGATCATTTTCCTTGCCGGATTTTACACTCTTGCCTAGAACATTCACAAATTTTAAACAATCACAAACATAAATTTACGACCATGCCCCAGCAGGATTCGAACCCGCGGCTATCGCAACAGTAGGAGGACTGTCCCATCGCCTTTACCACGGCTCCACCAAGCCGGCGACTCCAGGTTTGCATTGCTTTTAAGAATATAGAGGATACATCTTTAACAGAAACTATACAATTGATTGTATGGACATTATTTGGTTTAGTTTGTTTTTCTATATTACATTTTAAAATAATTTATAAGTTACATCTTTTTTTGTACATTTAGAATTTTTATGTTATTTTGAATTTTACGTAATAAATTTGTTTAATGTAGTATAATAACTATAAAATTCCTTAAAGTATCATCTGGTTTTTGGAATCTGTGAAACTTTTCTCCAGGGATTCGTATTGAGTTGTTTCTCTATTACTCTGTGTTCCAGAGTAACGTGTTTAATGTCAAGGTAATGTTTTACACACTGGAACAACCCACAATTTAAAGATAAACAGATGATGGCCGCGAATGGTACTTTACATTAAGCTTGACCTTGTACTCTTTAATATGATCTTCATAAAATAGATATTGTAACTATGTTTTGAGTTATAAATGTAAGCGTTACATTTAAAACAAAAAAATAGCAAATAGAACTGCTCCAAATAGACAATCAAATAGTTCCACTTAATATAATGAACATTATATGCTAACAGTACACTGTAATAGAATCATGTAAACGACTACGTTTACAAACTTTGAGCGACAAACCATGTTTAAAACGCTATGTTTAAGGTCGTACGTTTTATTATTAATATGCACTATCCAATTCGAGTCCCAATTAAATCCAGAATGAACAGTTAAACATAACCGGGAGATATGTAAATACACGTTTTTATTAAATAGTTTAATGTTAATCTGATAATGATATTAGAAGAACAATTTATTAAATTACTATGTTATACGGGCACCTATATTCGAGACCTCCTTTTGTTCTGTAATAACTATATGAAGATCAAAGATTGTCTAGATTGCCTACTAGATATATGAGCGGGGAAAAAAATATCAACTTCCTATTATTACGGTTTGTTAAAATACATGTGAAACGGGCTGTTATCTAAGCTGATGACAGTTATTTACAAACAAAATGGTTTAACGTAATTTCATAATAATACCGAAGTAGTCATTAAGTATTTGATTGAATTAATGTTTTTATTTATTAATGCCTTGTTAAATATAACACCAATTTTTTTACTTTGATATAGGTATATTATATACAGTATAAGCAAGTTAAATTATTATATATAGTAAAAATGGCATAATGAGAACTACACACTTTTATTTTGCAATAATAACATAACAGGGCAATTGGAAAGTCCCCGGCGACATTTTTTGGCACAGTTAGTTTTTTTTTATTCAACATAATTCGCTTCAAGGGCGATACACTGATTATAGCAACTATCCAACTTTTCGACACCATTTTTGTAGTACGATTTGTCCTTTGCTTCAAAATAGGTTTCGGCGATCACCTCTTCATTTGACGAAAATTTCTTCCCAGCAAGTATTCTTTTGAGATTTGAGAACAGGAAATAGTCGCTGGGTGTCAGATCTGGAGAATACGGTAGATGAGGGAGCAATTAGAAGCCCAATTCATGGATTTTTGCCATCGTTTTCATTGACTTGTGACACGGTGCATTGTCTTGGTGAAACAGCACTTTCTTTTTCCCACGCTTTGGAGAGGGTTCATCGTGTGCAGTCCACTCAGATGACTGTCGATTGGACTTCGGAGTGCCATGATGGAGACATGTTTCATCCATTGTCACATATCGACTCAAAAACTCTGGCGTATTTCGCTTGATCATCTTCAAACATTTCTGCAAATCATCAACTCGTCGTTGTATTTGGTCAAAAGTGAGCTCGTGCGGCATCCACTTTGGACAGAGTTTTTTCATACCCAAATATTCGTGAATGATATGATGTACATATTCAGTTGATATCTCTAGAGTGTCTGCTATTTCATTCAATTTCAATTTACGACCATTCAAAATCATTTTGTGGACTTTTTAAATTTTTGCATCGGTAACAACCTCTTTTGGGCGTCAACTGCGTTCACCGGCTTCGATACTCATTTCACCAAGTCTAAACTTGGTATACCAATCCTTGATAGTTGATTTTCCTGGAGCAGTGTCTGGAAACTTGGCATCAAGCCAAGTTTTTGTTTCAACTGTATTTTTTCCCTTCAAAAAGCAATATTTTACCAACACGCAAAATTTTTTTTATCCACTTTTTTTTTCACAATAACAAAAGTTGCTTCACTCAAAATGCTATAATTCACAAACTAACGATCCGACAGCTGTCGGATGTTATATGAGAATCTTTTGAGGCTTAGGGCTAACTAAAACATATGGATTTAATTCTAGTAGCTCCATCTATGTGTCAAGACGGAGACTTTCAATTGACCTGTTATGCATAATTGAGCAGAGCAAGCAAGTCTGAATAATAGTATTTATTATTTCCCTGAATTTTAAATAAATATATCATACTATTTGTTTAAAGATCAGCATAGAAAGACAATAAAATGATTGAACACATGATTAAAGTTATGAAATATCGAGCAGAGATACGTTAAATAGCTAAAGAAAAGCCAGAAAAAGCTACGAGGCTACAATAACACCCAAAATAAACCAAGAAAAATAAATTAACTTTTATCTGAGAGAGCTACGTAACAACCAAGAAGACCAACACATCTAGATGAACATAATATCTATTAAATAAGAACCAACCATCAAAGGACAAAAAGGAGAACCTCTAGCTAACGTATATACTCCTAATCATGGACAGATAAATTACACCGTAATTAACAGTGACAACTTAAAATTCGAAACTATCACACCAGCTATCGCAAACTAAGTAAGGATTTAAGAATAAATTTGAATCCAAAGAAGGTACCGGTGTTTAATGTATCGAAATAATTGCATATATAAGTCATAATAAAACTTATCAATCTATTTAACTCCTTTAAGCAAAAACATGTTGATATTAATTATGTTAAAACCTTCTTTCTTTGTTAATAGTTATGCCGAAACTTTTTGAGAAAATATTAGTGTAGGTGATTTTATTGGTGATTATATTAGTATGATGATAAATAAACGACCATTGGAAAGAAAAACAAATATGATCTGCAGTCTTCTAGACGTAATACAAGTTTTACCGTTTCATATATAAACTAACCAAAATACTTTCAAAGAAATAAATAGAGATGTTAACATCCTATATTTCCCAAAGACCTTCCAGAAATAAACATGAGAATTAATATTCTGAGTAGGAAATATACGCTGGAGTGCCCAAGTGTATTAGCAGTGGATCATATAACAGCGAAGAAAACTGGTTTAGAAATAGATTAAAAAGAAATCCGAATAATATTTGATAAATGTGTATTTTTGTTCATTGTTAATCGTTTTGAGTTAAATTGAAACTGCTGGTGAATAAACCGAGGGGATTCTTTAAGAATTCCATTCAATATTACGCTATAAATATGAAACTTAACTAGTTATTATTAGTGATTTTCAAAAATATAATGCACGTGAGTCCAATCATCGAAGTAAGAATACATAAATATTTGTTTGTATCTTAATCTTTTTACTTCCTAAAATACTACTAATAAACTATTTCTATCCTTCACATACAATACAAGTCAATGTTGTAAGATTACGATGTCTTGATTTCATTGTTTTTACTTAATGAAATAATATTGACGATGGAAAACACGTTTTCAATTTTATTTAAAAATTTAGGTAAAGAAATTATACTTTTAATCAGCTTAGTGTATTTATTGTTTTTCAATATATAACATACTTTAGGTGAGAAATATGGATAAAAGATAAAGATTATGTGAATACATAAATGAAGTAATGAAAATATGCAGCAGATAAAATAAAATTATTCGTAACTACAAAATTTACATACATGGAACACACATGACAAATAGAAGAAATTACGAATTATTAACAGTAATTTTGTAAATAATTTGAAGCATTCATAACTATTAATGTTTTTAACGATTAATACAATAGAACTATTTAACATTTTGTTGTTTGAACCTTGTATTAATTATTTTGGTTATTTTTTTGCTTTCTAGACCTAGTGATTGTAAATGTATTTATAAATTTTAAAAACATTTTAACTCAAGTAAGTCGAATATCAATTTCAAAATTGTTTTGAAGTTTATATTCTACTATTGCTTAATTTATAATTCTGTTTATGTTTATAACATGAAATATTTTTAACAAAGGAATTCAACCAACTTCGAAAATTAAATAAGGAAGAAAAAGCTCGCTAAAAAGCAGAAAATAATCAAATTTATTTATTTTTTTTGATTATTTATATATATATATGTACAGTTGTTAATTATCAAATCTTAATGGGAATTAGATTTAATTAAATGCAATTTAATTAATATTAATAAAATTTAATTAAATTATATGTCATATATTTTAAGTCATAAGTTTTAGTATCATATGGTTTTAAATTATTCTCTTTACTCCATTACGTACGAAACATGACATAAGAAATTTGGATCGAATTTCGACCATTGGGCGATCATTAGTAATAATAAATTTAGACTTACCGCACATTTTGATGTATCTAAAATTTCGACTTCCGTCGTCACATTGTCGAAAGTAACGTTGTGTCGATACAGAAAATCTGAAACAATAAGAAAATCTACTTTGAAAAATAGTTATGATAACCGCCACATTCTCCACGAAACAGTTATAATACGTAGTTAAAATAGAGAAACATTAAAAACCATGTAGGACCATTCGGCATACCATTATCCGAAATGTGTAAAACCTACGTATGCTAATAAAGCGCGCTGTAACTTATATTTTTTAATGGATATTCATAAATATATTAAAAGCGTTAAACGACAGCTTCAAAATGTTCAGCCGTCGTTGAAAGGAAATACGAAAAAAACATGTAAGAGTATGTCAGGTCATTCGTTTTGTTACCATGTTTGAAAAGTGAATTTATTAATCCAAATGTGATTTAGGTCGTTGTTCGGATATTGAACACTGTGACGAACGAAAAACGTTTATCATTTAACGGTTTTTTTATCTCTTGCATTGTCACAAAAGGTTTGGTGGCTATACATAATATTTAATAATCTTTTTTAGTTTTATCTCGAATGCTTTCTAAAAACCCGCTTTTTACGAGATTTACTCGTTACATCTATCATTCTTTAATCAGTGATTTTGTAACTATTCATGGTTCATTTATTATTCATGGGCAACATTAACCTATGGTGAATTTATATTTGTAAATATTCTTCGAAGTTTGTATAAATGCTGAAAGTAAATTAGTTAGCTACCTTTTATCAGAGAATAAATGAGTCGGTGAACTTCGTATCACCTACAACCATTCTGCAAATTCTCTCCGACAATAACAATAGCTACTTCGCCGATTGACGCGAATTAAACATCTTCCTGTGCTCACCGGCAGGTGTTTTGCAGGTCTGGTGACGACATTATGGCATCTAAAATTGATGATCAGCATATGATAGTGGTAACAGTGCTCCTAGTATTTATTTATAAAGTATAAATTTGAGCTTGTATTTGTAGTATTTCTGACAGAAATTTGAATTTTACCTAAAACATACCTTGCTTCAATCAGAAAAATCCCTTCTTTACAAATTGAAGTAAAGTAGAAAGTATTCTGAAAACACTGTCTGATAATTCTTGAAAATTATATTGGCTTAAAAGCCAGAGAAAGTATGGAAAATTTTAAAAAACATGACAGAAGAAACAAGAAGTCAGACATTATTATGCGA
This sequence comes from Rhynchophorus ferrugineus, assembly GCF_030347505.1. NCBI lineage: Eukaryota > Metazoa > Arthropoda > Insecta > Coleoptera > Curculionidae > Rhynchophorus > Rhynchophorus ferrugineus. The sequence goes on from NW_027472581.1 coordinate 70,278,454, forward strand.
TTTGATTTCCGATGTAAAATCCCTATTTAAACCAGTGGTGCTAATGTTAAAGCGATTTTTAATGCTTCATAAATCTGAGACAACACGAAAATTAGATGACAAGTGGAGATACCACGTTATGCTAGTTTTGATCAACATGGACTTGAACTTATGCATATGCATAAGCATAACATTAACATGCAGCTATGTAAATAGCATTGATGGCCATTGGGATAATTTGTTTTGCTTTAAAAACGCTGAGGGAGAATACTTATTCCTGAACATAAACATTATGGTGTCTTTACTGCTGATACCGACGTTTTCGTTTCAAGGAAAGGGACTAAGTAATTGGGCGGCAGTGTCAAGTATAACTTATCAAGCAATATACTAGCCTAAAAATATGGAAAAAAGTGTAACGTTACAATTCACAATACTACACATTATTCCATATTATAAAAAGATAAGAAATAACTATTATTTCAACGGTTGGGGTTTCATTTCTTGAAATAATTTTGAGGGGAACTTGTGAGCAATCAGCAAAAAATCCCCAACTTGGTGAATTTGATTTGACTTATTGGAAACTTTAATAAACTTGCAATCTTGATTATTAGTGACCATCAAATCTAATGAAACAGTTCTTAAATATTTTTCGTAACATTAATTCCATTACTCTGTTGAAAAGCAGCGCTGATATCTATTTAACGAACATAAGATCAGGCATGAAATGAATACGATCTATTGTTTCCAATTGGCATGTAGCTATTGAAACCATGCAGATATTTGAAGGAGTAGTAATATTCTTGGTTAGTGCACACAGTCAGTTAATATTATAGAACCACTTTATTCAAAATAAGATCTTTAGATTTTCCCCGTTAACCGACTCTATTCACTATAAAATATGTTAAAGTTCAATACATCAATATATATATATATATATATATATATATATATATATATATATATATATATATATATATATATATATAATGATTTATGTTAAAGTTTTTTGCATTCTAGGAAACAATTATTCAGTTCGATTTCTAGATTTTCCATTTTAGTTGTATCAATTGAATAAAAAGTATATCCTGGCAAGGAATTGGATCAAATTAGATCAGAGGTATTGAGGAATGCCTTAATTTTTATTGCTGATGAAATGGTTCACAATAATATAAATGTTTTGATTGACTAGGCGTGTTATAGTGCGAAAAAACAAGGATTATCGACACATAATTTCGGTTTCATAAGAATACTGATCATAGTAATTAAAAATTGAAATATTTAAGGTATATCAACTGATAATTAGAACATCTTAAATAAAAATATACGTCAGTGATGTGAAGGATTATGAGCAAAAAATTAAAAACATGTTATTCGGTTAGCAGTGGGAATCGATTCGGTGGTATGTAGATTGCAATTTGTCGGAACACGGTTGCTAGGTCAGTCTTTTATTAACACTAAACTTCGACAACAAGTTATTACTTACATATTCGATCATAATTTGAACCGTAACTGATTAGCGATCTAGGAAATTGAATTTGAACCGTTTTGTATCGATCTATTTTTGCAAGGGTATAATCGTTTTAATGTTTAAAAAATATTATAAATATATAATTAAGACCTAATATTATCAACTGTCAATAACATAATACATTTAATTGTAGTTCAATAATTGGATCAAATCAATTTTAACGACTTTGAATAAACAACAAAAAATATTAATTATGTGTGCTACTATTTTTTTTTATATTAAAAAGTTGTTTACTAAATATTATATCCAAGAAAAATGTTGCAAAAAAATTCAGTTAAATATTATCGAACTTTGTAGGTCATTTTATATTAACCTATGTACCAAAATAGATTATTATTAAAATTAATATATAAGAATAACCTAGAATTTTGGGTATGGATAAACCTTACCATCCAATTTTTCAAAGGAAAACTGTTATGTTTTAAGTGCCTTAATTATTTTAAAACGTTTTAGTTGCCCCTTAGCTTTACTCTTTTACTTTTCTTTACTTTTTTAGTCTCTTATTTCTAACTTTGGTATTTTGAGATTTCATTCTCAATAATTACAATAATATATGGATATCAATGAGGGCGGGTTAATGTTATAGAATGAAACAAAGTGTATGTACGAAATGTCATTATGTATGTAATATAACATTATTTAAATGTTCACCATGGTTTCTCACGGCACGAATCTGAATGGCCTTATTTTCAATAATTAATTTAAGGCGATTTCATAGGTTATGTTGATTTAAAAGGCACAACTCGATTTCGACTTGTTAACATACACAGTGGTTTCAGAAAATCCCACAAAGGGCTTAAAATATATAAGTCAATTAATATCATCTCTAGGAGAGTTAACCCACTATCGGCTATGCGTTACGTACCGCTATCTAGCTGAAACTTCAGTCGTTGATGGCACGTCTAAACCAAACGATGGTCGAGTACTAAATGAATGGAAACACCCTTCAATAACATCCCAGATAAACCCCTCGAGGTTGCCAGCTATTCGTTATCGGGTTCTAGTTGGCGCTACTGGTACCCCGCCCGTGTTCAACATCTGGGATTATATTTCTGGGTATTTTGTAGACCGTTATTCCACTATGTAATATTCGACATGCCTCAAGGTCACTACAATACTCCCCTGCCAGAATTTTACATACAATTATTTTAAGCAAATAAAAATACAAAAATGTATGAACAAAAAATCAAATTCAAAATACTGATATACCAAACAAAATGTGCTGCATAAAAAGGGCTTTGAAACATATGATAAATCGAAATGGTTGTGGTTGGTACGGTTGCGATCTGGTACGGCTGTTGATATCTTCCGGTCCTACAGATACCGTTGCTTCTTCGTCGCTTTGGCACTTGAATGTGGTCCATCGGCGACGTTGAAAACAAGCTATTTTTCGAACAGGGCTCCCGTAATAGACGCTGTGGAAAGATCGATTTTTCGACGACGTGATAGCTTAGTTTCTTCGACGACGAGACGTTGGCAATTCTGGTACCTCGGCGAAGACATGGCAAGTCTACGGTGACTGCAATCGGTACCTAGCTTCTGGAGCTGCTCTGTGACTAATCCGTAGTCACATACGTTAAGGTAATTCAGAACAAACAAATAACGACGGTATCCAACCGAAGCCGTCCGAAGCCTTTCAAATCAAAATGTCTTCCAGTATGACGGAGACGGTGAGCGAAGGAAGACATTATGATTTAAACATAGCGCCGAAAGAAATGTTTAGCCGAGACGCTAATGATTCAACAGTGATGTAAAAATCTCTAAGAGTTCAAAAGATTGTGAAAGAAATAAAATTTGGACAAAAAATTAAAAAAATAAATAAATCGGAAATAATGAAATGAAATTTAAGGTCCATTGTTGCAGCACAAAAATAAAATTTAATGAGGAACAAATGTTTGAATGAATGTAAACAATAGTAAAATCGAAGAAGAATGTAGTTTTAAAAACATTGAAAACGTTGAAACAAAAAATATAACGGCCACGTAAAATACACCATGTTGCACGTACCCTCCATTCACGAGTCCAAACCCAATTTTGCGAAAGATCACGTCGGGGTCACCACTTAGGGTAAATTAGATGGCTCGGTGAATGGAGGTAAAAGGAAATGAAGCAGTGGTGTTTACATTATGTGACCGTTATTTATTGAAGTAGTATAAAAATGTAAAAATACAAATGATTAAAATCTATATATTACTGTAATTACTTGACCATCTCTAGTAGTAATTTATCTCAATCAAAATGTAAAACATACTATTGTTAAACTTACATACATAGTAAAGTTGTCGTATGAAATAATACAATGAAATAACATGAATCTTACCCTACCTAGTCAAGTTTTTAAAAAAGTGCACAAAGTAAGAAATTTCCATATAGTTCGGTTTCCATAAGTTCAAAGCCATATATTAAAATTGCTTTATGTAACTTGTAGCTACATTTCGAAACCATATACAATAGTTATTTTCATTTAACAACCTCTAGTACAATGAACATAATCCAAATATAGTAAAATTTTAATAGTTTTAGCCGGCATAATCTCTTTGGTAGGTAGTTAATGTGATTTATGTTAAATACATTTGGGCGGTGAAGTCGATATTTACGACACTAGAAGACTGAATGAAATGAATGAAAATTTTAAGCTATTTAGGGCAATACCATTAATATATCTCCAGCCACAAGGTGTTTGACAGCAATTATTAATGGGCGACTTTCCTGTTTTTTCGTATAATCGCTGTCTTAATATTTTTTATGGATTTTAATTAGTTTGTTTAAACACCGTTATAAACAACGTATTTAACATAATATAATAAATCAGTTGGTCTTAATATTTATTTGTATTACTAATTTTGTGTTAAAAACTATTTGTGATCAGTAGATGAGTGTAACTGTAATACGCACTAGTTATTTTCTCACTTTTAACACTCTATACTTTTGGACCACTTTAGTTTTTACAGAATGATAAATAATATAAATAATTAAATTGTGATATACCACAGCTCTTTATAGTACTTTTGAAGTACATTATTTTAGTGATTTCTTGGTGGATACCATAATTCTATATAAGCTTCAAAATTAACTTAAAGTATCTTTAATTCAACTTCATTCTTGTATATTTCAAAATCAGATCCGACCGTCCACTTGTTCCTCTTCACTATAGCATAGATAATCTGTTTTTTCTTTAATTTGTCTTTTCTTACTTTTTCTTTCTTTCTTATATAATTATATATATATATATATATATATATATATATATATATATATATATATATATATAATTATATTATATTATATATTATATATATCAAATTAATTATATAAATTATGAGTACACATTGAAAAACGTCGTCAAATTTTAATACTATGCTTTTAACACACCATTAACTACAACACTGTCCCATCTTGCGCGCAACATGCGTCTTCCATGTTGATAAAATTCGTTTTCTTTGGATACGAATCGAATCAACTTTTGATGTATTCAAAAGGACCAAATTGTATACAAATACAACAATTCGAAGGAGCCGTATATACTGAAAACTGCGGGTGGGTTATGCTTTTTCTGACATAGCGGCCTTTTTATTTTAATGTCTGGCTCAAACGTATAAAGTGATTTCGAACGCATGCCCCTGTAATTGTTTCGGTCCTTTTTTTGGCAACACAACAGCAACTGTACATTTAAGTTTCACTTAAGTTGATCCACTGCCTTTGCTAGATAATGCAGCTTTACGCTTCTGACTGTCGCGGCTATGCATATATGAGAGCAATGCGAACGAATAAGATGAGTTTGGTTTGCTTTTTAACTTCGACTTCGAAAATGGAGGAGGTCCTATGTGCCACTGTATATTGTTTTAATGTATGTTCGCCGATTTCTCCGTCAATTACGGAACGATGTTCAAAATTCTTTTTTTATTTGAAAGAGTGCACCTGCAAGGTGGTCCCATTGGAACCAGGATCTGTTGGGGGATCTGTTCCAACTGATCAGTTTGAAGTCGGTAATGAGCCCAAACAATACAAAATTAATAATAAAGTTTTGTCAAAATGACTTCAAAGTGATCACCTAGTAGTAGTTGTATATGCAAATAATATTGTAAATAGATAAATAGGTTTAGGTAGGCATTAAGCTAAATTGTACAAAGTAGAATATAAAATATGTGTAGTAGATAGGTTAAATAAGGATTTTGTTTATTTTTAATTAGTCATTATAACGATTATTATGAACATATTTTATTTTAAAACGTTTTTTTTTGTGCTAAAAATCTAAGTTTGATTATTTTTTAATTTTTAGTGGTATCCTTATCTATTTTTTGAAGACGGTTCAATTTTTTTGTTAAAAATATTTTTTAATATATAAAATCCGTCAGTGTGCATCGCTGTTCAACAAGTCGCCTCTTATTTCCTTTAATAAGACTGTTTTTCAAAGTACATTAATAGCTTTTGTGTTCTAAACAATTTCCCATTTTAAAACTGGCGCCCTTGGTAGGATTCCGAGGAGACCATAAGTCAGTTCTGCTTTGAATTCATTTAATTAACCAGAATCAAATTAATTATCAAGTAAAGAAGACTATGGACTGACAATTGTTCCGCAATTATTCGAAACATTCCTTGGTGTAGATAAGTGGAGTTCGGGAAAAAATATCGCAGCTCTAAAGTCACAAAAGGTGAAGGTGCTGAAAGACTCCTACCCATAAACTATTCTAAGTAAAAAACATACAAGCTTTGAAAAACACCCCTCATCCATGGATTCCCAGCGCATGCATTACAGTTCAGGGTGTAAGACCACTGAAGGCGGACTGAAGTTGAGGTGAATCAACATAGTCTATTGGAATTTAGATAGAAGCTTGAAGTTCAAGGTGAACGGCCACCAAAAGCGGATTGTAGTAGGTCAGTTTCTTAGCCGTAGTCATTAAAGCTGGAAAACTATTCCATAGAGGGATACCATGGATATTTGGGCAGAACCAGTGCCATTTCGAAGATCTTCAACAGCAAACTAGGGGACGAAGGAACAGGCGATACTCAAACATAATTTTACAACAATAATAAATAAGTCACTATAGTTTTTGAGTACCTTTCCTTTCCTTTATCTTTTCCTTTTTATGACTACTCTATTCTACTATTCTACTATTCTGCTGCTCGAACAATTGCTGACATGTGAAGAAAAAACACAGTTCAATGTCCTTGTTTTCCCATTCCCATTTCTATTGTTGAATAACCTCTAATAAGTTCTATCTGAGCTTGGCAACAAATTTCCCGCAACAGCTCTTCCAGTTCCATGTCCTCATACTTATCTATGGGCCTGGGAGCCTTTCCGTCTATCCCTGATTTCTAGAAGTATTGCCTTATTTTTCATTTTTCATTGACTAATGCACGATCAATATTTTTTAAAATTATTCTTTTATCATTCCACAATCTTCCCAATGGGCAATAAGCATTTGATGTTATACAATAATATGTAGAAGATTGTTTCAATAAGTAATCTACTGTACAAATTTATAGTGTACTTAATACTTAATTTAATTAACATATAACCTTTAGACTTTAGAAATCATCCCAGAAGTCATCATGACTGGGATCATTTTCCTTGTCGGATTTTACACCCTTGCCTGGAACATTCACAAATTTTTAAACAATCAGAAACATAAATTTACGACCATGCCCCAGCAGGATTCATATTGCTGGTATCTAGATATTTAAATTAATTTTAAGCTATTTACAACACATGATTAGTTTGTGTTATTTCGTTGGGGTGGATAAAATTTTTTATCAGTGCATTGAAAATGTCCGAGTTAATCGCATTTGTGGGACGTTTAATTTTTTTATTTCAATTTGAAAAAAAGACTGAAGGTCATCAACTCCTGTGACGACCAACCTGATCTCCTGTGAAGGTCAACTTGTGTTGGGAGTTGATGGGAACTATGTGCTATCGATTTTAACACGTGAATACTGGTCTCAGCCTTTTAAAAGTGGTGTTTTTAAATAAAAAAAGCGTTCTGGACAGCCAAAACAACTATATAAACAACCATATAAAATGAAAGAAGAAAATGCAAAATTATTGAAAGTAAAAGAAGAAACAATTTTCAATCGCTTGAAGGACATGGGAATGATCCAAAAGCTTGGATGTTTTGTGCCGTATGAATTAAAGTGAAGGGATATTGAAAAATATTTGGTCATGTGTGAAATGTGCAACGGCAAAATCGAAAAGTTTTTATGGGTTATTCAAAGCGAAAAAAATCTTGGGATCACCTGATCAATGGCAAAGCCCAATATCCATGGCTTCAAGCTCATGCTCTATTTTTGGCGAGGCCAACTTGGTGCACTTTCTTATGTAACTTCTAAAACCTAATTAAATAATCAATGGGATCTCTGTCGACTACAATTGATGCGTTTGCGCCGAGCATTGCGCGAAAAACGGCTGGAATACGAACAAAGGTACAAAAATGTTCTTCAGCATGACAACGCTTGAGCCCATTACTCTAACACTAGTTGCAAAACCGGCGAAACACTCTTTAGAATACTAAAATGGCAAGTGCTACCCCACCCGCCGTATTCTGCAGAGCTACCTGTTTTTAATTACTAGTTGTTCCGACATATCAGCCGTAACCTGTCTAAGAAGCTCATCACTTCTTAAAATAAAGAATACCAAAAAGTGTTTGATTCGTGAAGTACATCGTACCAATTTTTCACAACAAACCTTCAAATGACTAAAATACTTTAAAACTAATTTATAGGTCCAAAATCGATATAGATTGTCCCTTGTGCTTAACTTTAACTTGGTATATCTGAATTTATTGTAGAAGGTCGATTTTTTATAACCGATGAATAACTCAATAACTTTCCTTATTAGCTTTTACGGGGCTTTTATGGTTAATCTTTTATTATATAAAATCTATGACTTAATTTCGATAACTAATATAGTAGGTGATGTTGTAGAAGCGTCTTATAAATCTGTAAATATTGTAGTATGTTATTTAAAGCCTCAGGCTATATTTGCAGAAAATCACACTTTAAACGCGAGAGATCATAGATCACTGATATCGAGCTGGAGCTGTCGCTTGTTCCAAAGCACCATTATTAAATATACCTCTTGAAGTAATTGCGTGTTTGCTTTATAATCACCAGCAAAGCATATCTTGTGGTGCACCGACCAACTACTACCATCCAACAAACGACAACAATGGTAGCCTTTGTTCGGTTCGCTGGTCAACAGCGACCCATTAATACGTGTCTGTTTACCATTTCTTCGTTAATTGGTGTCACTTTGAAAAATCTACCATAGGCCAGTAGTGGTGAACCATGCGACCGCGGTAGCCGATAAAAATGATTAACGGACCACCTAGAGCGACCGAGTAACCCGTTAAGGACTCCTTTTTATTTAATTAAGAAATAAATAACACCACGGAAACAGGAGGAAAAAAGACGCTCGACTGAAGCGAGGTACGTATTATTAGCCGCGCAGAAGACTTACCTCGGGCAACGTAATTGTTCGATTATGTCATTACATTGATCTAGTTTTCGATCGCTTATCTGTTTCGTTTCGTTAGGAAAAGAAGCAGAATGTTTCGATACAAGGTCTGTTCTTATTGTAATATAAAATTGCCACAGTCTGTTAGATCAAGCAAATCTAATTTGTTATGTTGCGATGTTAATAAAAACACGAAATGAATTAGCAAGGAATTCCTCGATCAGTGGGTGAAATAGATCTGGTGAATATGATAATACCATAGTGACTAATATATTCAAGTGAGAAAATTGACACGCATAGTTATGGTATTTTTGTCGACGAGGTCAGTGAATTTGATGGTGTCTTGATAGTTATTGAGATTAGTGGCTAGAAGTAGGAAATGAAGGAAATAGCTGACATTATAATTTAATATAACTAGTGATATAGCAGACCCTATAAATGTCGTTTGAGAACAGAAAATAATAAATTATTTAATTAAAAGGAGATTTTTAAAAAGCATTAATGATCGAAGACGAAAAATTGATTTTGATTTAGAACATAGTATAGAGAATAGACGAAAAACTAACAGTACTGCAAAAATAGTTGGCCAGATGTCCTATTCATCTGATATGATTCCCTTTGACTCCAATTCGGGGGTAAGGCCACCATTGCTTCAGCCTCCTGTTGTATTTGTTTTGGATGTGAGTGCGTAATGTTGCAAATTTGGTTCCAAAAGTAAAAATATTGCTTCACTGAATTTAGATTTAAAAGTTGTGCTGTTTGGACAGACGCTTCCGAGAAAGATGCGCTTACTTTAGAACAAAAAACTAAAATTAGCAGGAAGATCAGGCAAGAAAAAAAATGCACTTCTGGTGTGAACGCTATTTATTTTGACGTGAACTGTAATAGGGACTAAATTAATTAAATGACTTTTTTTAAATTAGAGTTTTGTTTTTATTTATATAAGTAGTCCCAAAAAATTGTTGTTTTAGTTCTCATATTTCGTTTTTTTAATATGTAAAGGTTTATATAACCAATTGGCTCAAATCACTCCTTTGGGTGGTTATATATTAGACCACGTCAGTGGAGTTTAATGAGCTATATGTGTTTTTCCATTATAAAGTAAATTTGGTATAGTAAAATATGGATATGTTAACGCTCTTTGCTCCTGATATGTAGTCAAATAAATAACTACCTGATTTAAGAACAACTTATTTCTAATGTTTTCTTTAAATCGACTCAACACTGATTTGAACAAAATCTTAATCATGTAACCCTGTTCGGTCCCACCACATTAGCCACTTATTCAGCACATTTAATATTATTCGACTATTGAAGAAGTCAAACATTGGGTTACTTCAAAAAGATTGTAATTGTTTTCATGAAAGAGATTAGCAGGTGGATGGTAGATTATAAGAAGAGTGGACTTGAAGTAATATACTTCATTAAATCATATTATACTTCTTAATTCATATATTATTATTAATAAAAATCCATTAAATTTAATACCTACATTTAATTAGATCATTTAGTAAAGTTATTACAAATTAAAAGTTAAATAATTTGTATGTTAATCCTGTTGGTGTGCAGATGCAAGAACCGAGAGGAGACTATTACATATGTACCTTGGAGAACACAATACTCGTAATAACTTCATTTTTGATAGAATAATTAAAAGAAAATAATTTTAATCCATTAATAGCCTTTTCTATTTCTACAATATACGCTATTTTCATTAATATTTTTTAATAAATTGTAATATTTAAAATATTTGTATCACTATCGAACAAATGTTGTAATTTAACATTGAAAATTAAATAAATACCTTTTATTTAGTTTGTTTTTGGCGCCAAGAGAAGTAACTCACCTTCAATGAATGTCTCGTAATTAATTCTTAATTAATGTTTTTCATGTTTACCATAGACCATGACACTGTATGTTATTGTCTGAAAAATACTCATTAAAAATCGTTCTTTTCTGATGTTGGCATAAAAATGAAAACTCTTAGATTGATTCTAGTCAATAAACTATTCCAAATACTATGACCAGTCGAAATAGTTATGGTGGTAAAAACTACTTCAACATATGTGGATCAAATGAAGTATGGTAAGTGAGGTAAGATGAGATCAACTAATGGAAGGCATAACACTAAATATATAACATCAATTTTAGGGGATGATTTGAAATGGACTCTCCTTATCTATTCGATCTTTTCCCTCTTTCAAATCACTTTTTTCTTCACATATTTCCAATTTAAGGAAAAATTCTATGAACAAATACTGGGTGTTGATATAATTCCCCAATATCTCTATTTAATGAAAATTTAGGAAGGTACTAACCAGCACTTTATTAAAACCTTTTATCTGCTTTAAATATGGGCCACCCTCTGTCATTTGGAATGGATAAATCCAATCAGTTCCTGACTTATCAGAATTTTAAACATTAAAACATTATATGTGTTAAAGCTCAACGGAAGGACAATAATCAATTTTTAATTTTTTACTAATGCTGATAATAGTCATAAAGTTAATAATTTAAAAACTTGTGCAATATGAACGATTTTACTGTAGAGTTATATTAGTGTTTCATTACGTTAATTATTATTTATGAAATAATTACTAAAATCAAAAATACTAAAATTTGCAAATATATTTCTTCAGAAATTGTTTAGTATTAAGAAATTTCATAAAAGAAAGTATATTTAAATAAGAGCTTTTAATTATTCAATTATTGAATTTTAGTTGCGTGAATGTTATAAGTTATTTGTAGAAGTTCTTTCCTCTCCAATTTCATGGCTATGTCTTTGTCATGTATATATTTCGGTATCTCAAATCATAAATTAAGTTACCGGAAAATTATCTTACATCATCAAATAGATCTGAAATAATAGAACGATTGTATTCATGTCAAAGGATGTTACCGTTAATGAATCAAAATAAAAGAAAATGCTTATCTTCACTTCGCTAGCCTGCTGCGAAGTAACACTATTTCCTGGGTGGTACCAAATCAACACGGTACCTTTGTCTAATTATTATAGTGTTTTTCTTTCTTTTCCACGACTGACACTGCACGCAATAATATATTTAAATCCGATTTATGGGTCTCAATGGGCTGGTTCCATTTCGTAACAAGCCTTACAGTGTCTTGATAGATTCATAGATCTATAGTTTTATAGTTTCGAGACACATTTGTTTCATGTCAGCTCAGTCCATTCATAATTATTGTATCGGTACTTAATCGGTCGTATCGGTTGTAGAAATGATACAATTAAATGAATTAATTTTAATAGTGAAATAATTATAATGAATATTGGAAGGATTGAAAATATACTGTCATCAGTTTCAGTCTTATAAATTAATTTGTATGCAAAATTATTATTTAACATTAGGTGCTGAAATTAATGAGGTAAATATATATATATATATATATATATATATATATATATATATATATATATATATATATATATATATATATATATATATATATATATATATAGATATGAAATGAAAATGATGAATCAAATGATGAAATGTTTTTCTTGGCATAAAAAAACTGTTGAAGGAATCGTACTAAATTAGTAGAAGTATGTGGTGAGCATATGTGTATAGCAAATGCGTTGATGTTTATTTGGGAGCTTCCCTATAGTGATTTAAAAATTTTACTGATGAATAATTGACAGTAGTTTCTGAAATTTGAATTTGACTTCTTAGCTGTAACAGAGGCCTAAGGGTCTTGGAATCTGATCACTGTTAATCATAGAGATCAATAGGTTAAACTCGGCAAATCAAAAATTTTTTTAAAAGAATGCACTGTGAATTGAAAAATAACACAAAACAATACAAAAACAATAACTGGGGATTCCTACTCTGCAACTGAACAGTGTATTGGAGCAAAAATAAGGGGAACACTACGATAGATGTAACAAAATTATATTTCAGCACGATAATACTCATTCTTACGTTTTAAAACAGGAAAAATATTTGGAAACTTTCAAATGGGAAGTTATAACTATGACTGCAAGAATGCCTCCCAATTCTGCCAATGCAAAAGTAATAATAGGTAATAAGTATATCATACTATATTATTTCTAATAAGCATTTTTATTACAAAAGCCATGAATTATTCACAGAGTCTAACGTAGATTATTATTATAAATATCTTTCATTATCTTAGCAACGGATAATAATAACGAATAATACAATATAATAATATTTTACAATAACATTGCAACTTTAAACTTTGATCTGATAACATAAACGAAGAAATGATTCGTGTCGAAATTACTGGTTGTTTTGTTTGACTGTTTGCAATTTTATGTATGCATAGAAACTTGACAATTTATTTATAAGTTATATAGCAATTTACATTAATATTGACACTGTAAAATTTAGGTATACATATCAGCTAATAAATTTTCGCTCAAGACATTGGTCTGATCTTGTTTACATATAATATACGATATTTGGTTTTTATTATCGCCTTTCAGATGCATCTTAACTTGCATGATCAGATGCATCTTCATTTAATTTAATTAGAATAGAATGTGGAAATGGAAAATTAATATTCTTTCTATATTTTAAGTACATAATCTTAATACATAAATCTGTTAAAATGGAAACAGCTTATACTAGTACTAATAGCTAATTTGCTCATTTCATAATTACAAATAAGCATTCTTCAATTTGAGTTACTGCTAAATTAGTTAATTAATCTAAATTCAATTTTTAAGTTATGCAAAGCTTATTTAAACTATGTGAATATTTTATTAAAGCATTTAAAAAAAATTATATTTGCAATAACTTTGTTATTACAATATAAATATTGGTATAGAGAAGAAAATTTTAATTAAAATGTACTTAAAACTTAAGGGTGGGGCAACTTAAAGACATATTTTGATTTATCAAAAAAAAAATCAAACTATTTTATTATAGGCTACATACTCGTTTGTCTCTTGTTTTTGTTTAACTGTTTACATTCGTTGTTCATTGAACTAAATGTTTCGTCATTTTATTCGGAAATTATATAACATTTTATGCGATTATTTAAAAAATCTAAGTAAGATTTTATAGGCAGTTTGAAATTCTCTTTAAATTGAATTACAATGCTCGATTTATAAATATATTTAGCTTATAAATGCAAAAATTTGAAGAATGCGTTATTCATAATTCAAAATTCCAAACTATGTTTTAATTGTTAAACCATAGAATATAATTAAAAAATATCTGAAAGCTATAATTAATGAGCCATAAACTAAGTTAGCCAATTAGTATCTCGTGATTTATTACTACTAATAATACAGATTTTACATCATTTTGCAAATCAATGTTTTGTAATTTTTATTTTTAATTGACCTGACAGGCCATTTTTATGTATTTTTAACGACCTTGCGATACTTGGGGGCAGCAGCGAAGGAATAACATTCTACGCTATATAAAGTACATTCTCGGTTATGTTACTGCTACAGTGCTTGTTTGATACATTCCAATCTTGCCATCTTCTTTTTTATTGTTGTACCACTGAAAATATTTATGTAGCTTTAAGATGGGTGGCAAGCATGGTGGTCCTCCTCCAATATTCCATTTGGCTCTGTTGGAATTATGATCACTCGATTTTAAAACACGTTAAATGGTGGATCCGACATGGATAATATATCTAATTTACGATCTCGGTGAAGCCATTTCAAATAATACCGGACACATAAAGAATATGTAAAGCATCAAGTGTAAAATATACGTTCGCTTAAATTATAAATAATTTTAATTAGTATTTAAACATATAACAATGTAATTATAATTATAATACTATTAGTAGTAATAATAGAAAGAAAATATGTTAGATGATCAAGTTATATACAAACTCGTTTTTCATAAATGTAAGGCATATAAAACTCTTCCTTCATATATGAGTTGTAACTTGCATGAAAAACAGAAAGAAGCAATTCTCATAAGCCAGTAGAAACTTTGCAGAAAAACAAAAAACATGACCTAGTATTATAACTATATAAAATAATGACAGAGGTAGTGAGAAAATTAAGAGGAATAATTTACACAATGCAAGTTGGTGTGGTTTGGTTCGCATCAATCTTCTGATATCCCGCGCGTTGTTCACTGGCTGTATTCCTTTCACATCGCTATAATTTTTAACCTTATTTGATTTTTTATGGCAACTTTTAAATATATTTTATTTCGAAGTCATGCAGTTCTTCATTGCTTACGTAGAATAACTATTTTGGCAACGTTGGATTTCTAGTCGGTTTTATGTTTTACTGTACTATTTGCCATTGTAATATTATACCCATATTTGCATCCCATGAGTCCAAATAATTGACCGATAAACCAATCTCTTCGATCTTAGACTAAGTTGGGAGTATCGTACCCGTACAGTTTTTTTAATTTTGAGTTTGATCTAAGCTGCTTTGTTTTTTGTCCGATGTTAAGGTTCTTCAACGTGACATTAAGAGCAAATAGTGTTTTTACAAATCAACAGTTCTTCGTTGCTTACGTGGAGATATGCTTTCTAATATTGTAATAAAAATTGTATTGTATTGTATAATTGTAATGTACGTAACCCTATATTTTCACCTCATGAGTCCAAATAAATAACAGATAAACCAATATGTTCGATCTTAGGGTAAGTTGGGAGCATCTTCGTACTAACCAATACAGTTCCTTGAATTTGAGTTTGACCTGCTCTGCACTTTGTCTGATATTAAGGTTACAAATATATTATGACAGCAGCTGTAAATATTTATGTAATCGCTCAAAAGGTGTTAGAGAATAACGTAAAATATCAATTTTTTGTGGTGAAACTTCCTAAATACAAGATTTTGACTGAAACATTGAGTCCGAATCACTCATCTTCCTGAGTGATTCAGCTAGACCACGATTAAAAAAGGATCAAATTTTTAGTGAATATTTGCTAGTCCCAACCTCAAGTTGATGGTATTGCATAACATATGCTGAGCAAAAGAAGGACAAAGCTCATTCGGTCAGCCGGTACCAAACTACTGTGCCAGAAAATGTATTCTGAAATTTACCAAATTTACACTACATGAGTGATAGTTTTATACTAAGTATATTTTCTTTATTTTTCTATATCTGTATTTTAATGTTTCAAGTGGTGATTTTCTTGACTTCCAAATACAATTGGAATAATATTTCCGCTACATATCATTTCTGTTAGTATTCTGGAGTAAAGGATTTTGTTTTAATTATTCTTCCCCTCAAAACTGGCTATAATTAATTAGCAAAATATTATAGTTTAGAACAGGAAAGGTTTGGTTGCGTAAGATTTAAAAGTGTAACATTCTTTTTGGTGCCGCCCTGTATATCTTGTATATTTCTATCTGTCTGGTATTAAGAGTATAAATATGCATTTCTGCGACCATATACAACCACAGGCACCCACATGCATTACCGGCCGCATTGATTTACACAGACAATTTACAGTTCTGCTTTGGATTGTTTCTTTTTTTACGGCGCTGCTCTCCATCCGCTTTGACCTTGACATCATTCCCGCGACGTATCGTAATTATCGAATAAGTTAATAAGTCGCATTTTATCTCAACGTAACATCTTGTCAATCAGTTCTGTCCTGTACAAGGTGTACGCTAGTTAGGTTTCGGATCTTTAACATCATGAATAATTCCTCAATTTTTTTCATTCCCCGATTCGACCGTTGGTGGACTTGATTTAATTAATACCGTTTTGGATTTCGTTGACTCCCGACGACTTGTCTTGGCTGGCGATAGAAAGCTTGTATGAATTAATTATCTATTAATATACTATTAATTTTTTATTGTAAGTATGTGTCGTGCAAGTACGAGGAATATGATAACAATAAACGTCGAATATTTGTCAATGTTGTCGCTGTCAATAAATGTTTAAACAGAGTTTGAAAAAAGTCGCATGGAACAAAGGATAGGATAGTATAGTAGTAATAAATTAATTAGTAAATTAAAATTGTACTAAGCATATCTAATGTAAGATGTAATTAATAGAAGATATTATATTAATTTACATATTTATACTTTTTTGTAAAATATTTGAAATTTAACTTTTAATCTTTCTAACATTGACTTAAATGAAAATGTATCATTTGTCTTGTTACTACTATTGTCACATTTACACTAAAGTATTTAAAATAAATGTTGATTAATTTGGCGTTTGGCAATGAGGCATTGAATGCATTATCTGTTAAGTCAAGGTCAGTGCATATCTGTAGTATATCCGTAAACATTAAAGGCGCATGCTATCAAGATTCAATATTTTTCACTTTTGTACTTTAACAAAATAATTATTTTTATTTTTATTAATTATGTATTATTTCGTAATGCATTTTGATACAAAACTTCGCTGAAAGGAACATGTAAAAAAGGAAAAAAAAAGAACTGGAGTTAAAATCTAGGAAAATGTATTGTTTAATTCGAAGTGATACTTGTGAAAATCAGCGTTATCACTTCTTAGTAACTAATTTCTATTATACAAGCATTGAAATCTATGTAGACATGCGGAATGCAATTATGGGGATGTTTCTCGAAAACTAATATAAATACATTACAAGTTTTCTAGAACAAAGTCTTAAGAAGTATTATAGATGCACCGAGATACTACAGGACTGATTTTTCAGAGACCTTCAGATACCAACTGTCATTCAGAAAATTAAGAGAAATCTCATATCAATATTGAAGTAATACAACCCTTGTATAACAGAGAACAAGACACGGACTCAAAAGAATCAAACCATTTGATCTTGTGTAGTCTAGTGTGGTGAGGTGCATTTAATAGAAACACAGCGGTGTTAATACATACACATTATTACACTAGATAATAAGATATACACTAAATATTAAGATAGTGGCAATGGGCCTTCCTAGATATATACCTAGATTTAAGTTATTGTAAAGATAAATTGTAAGTTAGTCGGCAACAATAATGTATTTATAAATAAATTTAAAAAAACATTAATTATTTTTAAAGAATAATCACTATTTTTATACTTTACAAAATTTGACCCTTTTAAATCACATATACACGGATTTTTCCAAAAGTTCCTACGAGGAATCGACTTTCTCATCTTAAGTGCTTGAACTTCATTAAAGTCTTTCCATAATGATCCTCTTCATCTCAATTTTAGAACTTCTAGCTTCGGCTGGGATTTTCCCTTTATCTCTGCAGTGGTTCGCTGATAATTTTGTACCAGATTCACTTATCTTCTGATCCTTCTCCTTTCCTTTTTTGCTTCTCAAACTCTCTTAACTTCTCTCACTTTGTCCCACCAAGTTGAGTTGTCTCCATTCTGTATATTCTTCTAAGGTTCTATGTTGAGGTCTTTTCGAATATGAGTGTTCCTAATCGTTTTTATTTTTAATTTGCGTTATATTTCTCATTTATTAAGAAATATGCTATTAATTGCGGAAAAAAGGCATAATTCTCCGAATTCTGGCATGTATTTCTTTCAATTATATATTCTATATTTCAATGTATATTCTCGTTTGAATGAATGAGCTTGTTTATCCGCACTTTTTCAGTTATGTTAACTTCTGTTGGATCTTCCATCACTATAACTTACGTTTTGTTTTTGTTCAGTACTATTTCATATTTTGTTGACACCCTGTTCTATCAGCTTAGGATTTTCTGTAAGTTTCAGTTATCAATACATAGTAAGCAAAATCTCCTTCCGGCATTTTTTATATTTTGGTACTCTATGTGTTAGTCCTATTTCATCGTTCCGACATTTTTAACATGAGTCATTGTTCGTTTAAAGTCTTCTATTAATCTTTTATGTTGATATAATTTTAAAGGGAAACATAGAAGATAGAAAACCCCCAAGTTTACATATATCAGACTATACTAGTATCTAAATCACTCAATCAAACATATAGAATAATTAATAAAATGAGTGTAATTCTGAGTAGCCTTGATTATATTTTCCTTTTTCATATATTTCCTTTTAAATCAGTGAAATCTCACTGAACTTAACCAACTCAATGTTTTACTTTATACCATGGATTTCACTTTTTTATCTTGCATTTCTAGTTTCAAATACAATTTTTTTATAACATCTTTATTAGATACGCTTAGTACAATCTTAATTTACAATTAATTTATTACTACTTTTCCTATGTACTTGGATTAATTCACAAGCAAAACGAGTGCGAGAAAATACATCAATATGCATATTTCCTCAATTATAAAATTATAGTTATTAACTTATAGCTACAGTTTACACTAAATGTATACACTTTATATAAGTTCATATGACATCCTGCGCGCTATCCAGCAGTTATATTGCTTCCACGTTAGTATGATTTAGTAATCTTCTTTCGTGTTTCAAGGCGAAATCTTGAACAACTTCGCAAATCCATTTGATTCTCGTGTAGCTCTTTGTTGGTTACATAGCGATAGGCATTGGTAATCAATCGAAGAACCTTGTTTTGACAGCGATGTATGACTGGTTGATTTAAAATTTTAGTGCAACCGCATATTTGCACCCCATAGGTCGAAATTCGCTTTATAATTGTATTATAGATCAACCTCTTTGATTTTAGATCAAGTTGAGAGTCTCTTCCGACTAACCAGTATAGTTGTTTTATTTTGGTTCTAATGTGTTTTGCTTTTTGTCTAACGTGATGCTTCCAATTTAATCTACCGTCAAGATGGATTCCAAGGTATTTAGCTGATTCTGCTTGAATAATCGGGCATCCGTTGAGTGATATAATTAAGTTTTTATTATTTCGCGTCAATGTAAAATTAACGTGGACAGATTTGGAGCTATTAAGTTGAGTTTTCCAATCTTTCGTCCATTTGTATATTTTGTTAATTGCCACTTGCACTTTTTCTATTGCCCTAGACAGAGATATATCTTTTGCCATAATAATTGTGTCGTCAGCAAAGGTTCCAAGTAGTGTTCCTTTTATTGTTCGAATGTCAGCGGTGTAGAGCAGATACAGGAGAGGTCTTAAGACGCTACCTTGTGGAACTTTAGCCGAGATATTTTTAAATGTCGAGAACGCCATTTCGTGCAATACTGATTTCAAATACATAAACAAATATACTTGAATTAACTGGTTGATGTTAAAATTTACAATTGTAAGTGAACCATTTCTTTTAAATATTTTGGTAATACAAAATGTTATGTTTTTTCTTTGATTATTAAAAACGTATATTATAGTTCAAGCACTTAACAGTTTTATTATTGACCAGTGGTCGTTGGTGATGGTATTTCAATGTTTCAAATTATGCAGACATATAGAAAAGAAATTTGATACATTTCTAAAGATGAATTCGATAATCCTATGCACTGCAAAAAAGAATTCCTAAACGATTTATTCCGTGTTGCCAGCTCGATCTGATATCGGCACAGAGAAGGTATTATATATCGTGCAAAAATCGTTAACGATTTGACCGTTTCAAATCGTCCCATGTAACGAGAGAATATCTCTGATGGAACTAGTCGAGGCAAATGCACGCTCCGGAGGAACGGTCATTGTTATTTCTTCTTGTATTCCTTTCAATTTAACGGATAGCGATGATGGCATACTCCAAAATAGATATTTAAATTATAGAAATCGAAATTGTTAACAATCTAAGAGAAGCGAGATGTTAGATAAACAGAAAACTAAACACTGGATTGAGGAATGACAAGAAGAACGAAAAACTGAAATGGATTTTGACACTTATAGACATTATTTTAGTTAATTTTCATTTTTTCGTCAATCTTATGTATTTTACAGTTACATCTATTCTTTGAGATAATGAAAGCGTCCAGGATTTTAATAAATTTTCATAGGCATAGCATTTTTTGTACTTTAATGACAGTATATATTTATTGGAATTACGTTCTCTATACTCTCATGCATCATAGCGTCAATTTTTATTTGTGTAAGTACGAGGGTAGTTTCATAAGTCAGTGGTTTCTTTAATTTCTCCCAGAAATTTAAAGGCATCACTGAGTCATCTGAGCAAGCTGAGTCATTTAGTTTGTATTTTCGTGCGAAAATATATCATCGCCGAAAAAAAGAACCAAGCATTTTCTACCAAGACACCGTACCATCAATATAAATGTGATGGTTTACTAAGGTCTGTTGTGGCCGTAACTTACGTAAGAGACTTCATTACGCTAGAAACTGTCTCTAAAATCCACTGAATAATTTTGGACGATCGGACAATTAAAGTACGTGAAGTACGTGAGGCTGTAAGCATCCCAGCTGAGCAGGTACAATACTTTATATGAACATTTGGCTATGTAAAAATGGCGCACACGTGTGCAGTCACCATGGATCAAATTAAAAAAATTATAAACCTGAAGAAGTTGCCAAATGGTAAGAAATTTCGTTCGAATGAAGAGTTCAAAACTGAAACAAATGTCTAATTTGATAGTTTTTCGAGGGAGAGAAAACCTATTATTTAGAGGCAGAATGTTTTGAGAAATAAAACGCATTTTTGCCTAAAAAATATCTTCCATTCAAAAAGTCGCTTATTTATCAAATAGCCCTTGCCTTGAATGCGTTCAATCTGCCAACAAAACATTATTTGTATGGTATACGTAAAACCTACAAACTTTGTTGTTTATATCGATAAAAAATAGTTTTTAGTTCGAAGTACAAAAAGCGTTTATTTCAGTATAGATAATAAAAGACATCCTAACGGTAACGAATAACGCTCTAAGATAATAAACTGGAAGTCCGCACTATGCGAAAATATTATGAAAGACCGCTTTTGGCAGCAATTCGTACGCATTGAAAAGTCAAACAAAACTGAAAGTCGACAGAAAAAATCTTAAAAGGACCCTACGATACCACATCTTTTGTTTTTATTATCACTTGTATCAATCGATATCATATAATTTGGATTAGTAGAACTATTTTTCAAGAAATATCTCAAGATGGACGACTCTTTAATAGTTTCAATGGTCGGTCTAAAAATAATGTCTAAAATGGAATGTTAGTGTGCTACTAGTTTTGAATATCTTGGAATATAAATTTAACAATAAAATAACGTTATAAGTTATTTCTACTAATTCTTACTTTTTAATTAAATAATTAATTAAACCTTAATTCAGATTGTTTTGTTAATTTTTATGAAATTTTGCAAAAGCAGACGAAAGAAAACATTGAATAAAGTCCTGGAATATTAAATGTTATAGACTAGCACGTATATATATATAGTCATTATCATATAATAAATGAAACTGTAATGCAAGTTTTTCATTTTCGAATGATGGAAGAATATCGGAGGACTTCAGTTCTTTCATAGCTGATAAATTACCAACAATATTTATCGCCCTGAGATTTATTACAGTCTTTTCGACATCGAATATGGCGTAATACATCACTCGAGTATATCTCGTTGGCTCTTGTCGCTAGTTGAAAAACTGTTTGATAAGCTGAGAATAATGTCTTTAGGAGAAAAACCTCAATTAGTCCGTATTTGTCTGTGCAAGCAAGCAGAATATATTGCTGGCTCCTTAGGAGGGCATTAAAACGACAATCTGAAAATAGAATTTTTATATGTAACATTTTAAGGACGTATAATTTTCGTTTACAGTTACACATTTCTCAATACTGTTCTGGTTCTGCAAAAATATGTTAATAAAATATTAAAGATAAGTTTAGCGACTAATGGAGATCGAGCAAGAAATCTCTTCTTTAGAACAACTGTCATCATATCACAAGTAAGTTTTATTGAATTCATAATATTTGATTCCGATTGCTGATTAATAGAATATATAGAAAGTACATTGACAGGAGATTCAGGATTTTGAGATTAAAATATTAGATAGTTTGAAATATTCAAATATATATATATATATATATATATATATATATATATATATATATATATATATATATATATATATATATATACTAATGAATTGATTATAAATAATTGTAAAAGACCATCAATAGCCAGTAATTGGTGAAAGTATTTTTTCCGAGATTGCCTATTCTGCGCAGACTAGGCGCCTATGTATTATTTCTTATTTTGGTCGATAAGCCAGGCTACTCTCAATAGATTTTTTATTAATAAGGCAATTAGGAAATAGGTCAACGATCTGATTGATATCTCATTGGTAATACGATTAGATACAGGTCCTGTATAAGAACGTTGACGAATGTAATATAAACTCATAATTATATGCTTAATATTATTTAGAAAAATAACCGTTAATATTGTCTCATCTAAATTAAGATTATGAGAAATTTGATAATAGTGACGTGAACAGCAATTTAATATTAATTAAAAACATAGCCCAAACATACTAATTATAGTTACGTATATAAGATATATAGATTGGAGTGATATTGTTTCTCATTGTAGGAAGTATGCTGGCATTAGCACATTGATAGCATTGTCATTGTTTCTAAATAATTGACATATGTATTGTCCAGTAATTAAAAATCCGTATTTTGTATATAATAATTAATCAATATTTTTTATATAAAATGTATTTCAACATTATTTGTAATTGAATATACCAACAAAAGAATCAAGCACAAGCTATTATATATAAACGAAGTGCCCCGTACGAACACACCCCCAGAACTCAACACATTAGCACATTTTTTTGATATCGTCAGAATATTAAAGAGAGTAAAATCATTTTATCTAGTTCAGTGAAGTTATAAGTGAGTAAAATTTAGTTTATATTAACAACAGTAACAAGATGTTAAGCCCAAAGGCTCTATCGTAGAATAACTACACTGTAATTTTAAACCCGTAGAAAATTGGCATAAAAATTAATAAATTATTAGTGTTAATTTAATAGATTGCTGTAATAAATAATAAAAAAATTGACTATAGAAGTTTTTACATAAATTGAAACATATCTATAAAAACATAGAAACAAGCGTGAGAAACTCAGGATATTGGGAAAAGTAAATATTATTGCCTTTAAAGTCTACTTTTTACCAACTAGAGTATATATTGACTATACTTGCTAAATAACGTGGACTTCGAAATGCAATATTGTGCATTAAGTCTTACCCAGTCTGGTGATTGTGGTTTCTTGGCGGATTTATCATAATTTTCTATGGACAATTAAAACTACAATCACGACCATAAAGTATCATTCTCACCCGGATAATATTTAAACCAGAGATTATTGGAACTGTAGAAGGATTGTCCTGCTGGAGCCGGAGCAGCAGCGGCGAAGAGTAGGGAGCCATAGTCTAGCTTAGGAAGGATTATGATGGAATATATTTTAAGTATAGTTTCCTGGTCTGCACCTCTGTGCCGGTTAGATAGCCAATACAACATTTGCATGTCTCTGGAACAGCGACTTATAAGTTCGTAGATGTGACGCTTCCAGGAGAGCCGACAGTCGAAAATGAGTCGCAGGAACCTTATACAATTTGGATTGAAGTATCATTAAGAGAGAAGAAATAGACGAGGGTACAGTTACGCCTCCGACAAAAATGGATTACAGAGAACTTTGAAGGATTAGTTAATTATTGTTTTGTTTAATAAATATTTCCTTAGATATTTTGTTATAATAAAAAAATCCATATAAAAAATATGATAGTTGTTATATAGAAGTTGATAACTCGAAACACATTACAAATATATTTTAATATTGAATTTAGTAACTGTTGTGACGACCGCCACGACCCTTTAGGCCACCACGAATTCACCACCAGCAAGTACGAAGGTTGGCAACGCTGGTGGATTGGTACCATGCAGTTCCAGGTGATAAAGGACCATCACGACGACGTCTCGTTCTCTTTCCTTTTCTCCATCCCCTTGTAATAGTACCACATCCACAGCGCTACCGTACTTCCTCTACCTAACCTAATATCCTGTTAATTCTTCCGTCGACCACATGCATAATTTAATATTAAAAAGACAGTATTTCTTCAACCAGTGTTTCCAGTTCTCGTGCAAATTCCTTCCAAAAATAGTAGTGAGTGTTCTGACAAATAATCGCAGCGGCAGCCACACATTTCGACCGACTGACCGACCCGACGAACATTCCTACACTATTATTTATTCTCAAAACCAGGCCTATTCTAAAATATTACATAACTGTGCAAAAATATGAGAATACTTTAAACATTTTCTTTAAATGATGATTATCGATAGCTTACTATACACAGAGCTTCCTGAAATTCAATATTTTTACCATTCTAATAATAAGATGCTGATGAATTTCGCTAAACCTCTCTTTGTTAACCTATAATCGATTTAAAAATAAAGCGACAAACTTATTGACGACATATATTATTGAACATAAAACTTATTGCATAACTCGTATATATATTATCACTATTAATTATAAACAAAGCACTATATATAGTTTGATTAGTTAAGAACGTATCGTTATTTGGCGCCTATTTTTTATCAAGTTTGGATACGTCTGTGTCTTAACATTTAAAAGATAATAATGATTTATACATTCAACGATTGATTTTAACGTGACTATTTATAGTTATATCTTAAAAGTAAATGTAACAGGTACATGTAAAGTCGATTTTTTCTCGAGATATCTCGAAATGAATGTCATCGGGTAGCGGTTAAACTGGCAGGATATATTTTTCGAAGAATTTCTGTTGCGTTTCTCGAGATTTCCACGAAAAAGTCATCGTTTAAATAGAGAGCGCATTGCAATCATACTAATCGTTAATGTTTTTAGGTCGTTGCCTCGATAAATAGCTCTCGCGTTTTTCTCTTCGCTTTAGCCATGAAATGTTTGCGGATATGCCTCGTTCCTAAGCAGTATTTATTCGTCACTCCCTGGAGACCCGCGGGTCACACAAAAGAGCAACGCTTGGTGTACGAACCCCGAGCAACTTCGTTCGCATTTTATTTTATTACTGCGAGCAAACGTTGCGCTTGTGAATCCGCTAGTCTAGGAAGTGGTGGTAAGCAAGGTCTGGCGGCGTACTTGTATGAATTTTTTTTTAATATTACAACACTGTCGAGTTTCACGCATACTGATAAAAAAATCTACGCTTCTTCATGAGTTATAGACATTAATTGTTATGTAACAACAATTAATCCCGAATAAACAATTTCTATATGTATATATATGTATATATATATATATATATATATATATATATATATATATATATATATATAATAAACCTTTAGACAAAACTGTACTATTAGTCAGAAGACACTCCCAACTTTCATTGGTCACTTTTTGGACTTATTGAGTTAAAATTTTGTTTGGGTTTACACTAACACATCAATCCAATAATGCGAAAACAAACTTTTTTGATCAATTAGCAATGCTTATTGCTAAGTAAGTAAGAAAAGAGAACCATGACCTCATAATTATATATATCTATGAAGTTATCCAAGAGTTTGTACTATAACAGCAATATGCATACGAAGTAGTTTAATTTAAGTTTACTTTGGGAAATACAAACTGATCTATTTATTCTGCACTGGTCTTGCTTGTGTATTGTTAGTACAACAGAACGATAGTAATTAACTTTATATAAAATTATTCTAAAATATCTGACATAAGGCCACACAAACACTTTTAATATTATGCTTTTTATTATCAACTATTATATAAAAAATATTTGGTACACCTAAGAGTATTATTAAACTTATTTAGTTTGGTGAGTATAAAAATTTCCAAAATACACTTCAAATCGTATAATAACGCCAACAGGAACGATGGTTAAAAAATGAACAAAATTAAAATGCATCGTGTATCTTATTTTGTAGAAACGTAGAAAGAAGATAGGAAACGAAGAAAGTAAATTAACCGTAAAAAAGCCTCAGGATTATATCTAATAATTGAAAAAAAATCCACAAGAAGAGGATAACACATATAACAATTACTTTCCCAACATTTGGAAACGGTCTGAAATCATTATGATTTTCAAACCTGCGAAAAACAAGAAGAGAATCTCTGCATCAAGAGGCTTAATACAATAATGAAAAATAGAAATATTTTTCCAGAACCTGATGAAAAGTATACTAAAATACATCCAATATATTTAGGAGTTTGATAAGCCTGGTTCTATACGTATCCCCACAAAGATCCAATAGCATCATCAAAAAACCAAACGAAACACAATTCAATGAAATACCACTATCCAATCTGTTTAATGACCAGATACATACTTTGAAGTAAGATTTATAATAAGAATGCAATAGAATTTTCATGTAAACATGTAACGTACATAACAATTATTATAAGAAATACGTGTTGACTTCTGACCACTTCTATTAACAATCTAAAAGGTTGAGTTTAATTGCCTTGTGATATTAACTAAATATACTCTCCATGTTTCTAATCAAGATCAAAGGGATTATGGTTATTAATCTTCACTAATATAAATATCAAAAGTTCTATCAATAAGAGCAATATCACAATCATTCACATATTTAAGAGTAAAATAATGGAGAGTACGGTTAATGTGCCTTGCGGCATTTGAAACAGCAAACTTCATCAAAGATTTTTTGAGATAAACTTTGTTTACCAATATGTTAAAGCCTATTGATTTTTATATAAATTAATAAGTGATAGAGCGTAATCAAAAACATAATATTCGCTGGTTTTATAATACACAATAGATTTAGCGTAATTTTAATAAGATTTGATAGCCTAAGGTATACTAACTAGCGGCATCTTATATTTTTAAAGATTTTAATTATAGATAAGGGAAATTAGGACAGAATTACTCATTGATCAAATTAGTGATTAAATTGTATCGTAAATAATTGATAAAACCTCCTAAGGGCTAATGTATTAAACAAACTTAAAAACGTATGAAGAGCGTAAGAGTTGAACTGAAAGAAACTAGGTTCAAAGTTTCCATTAGTTCATTAGTATTATCCAGATTTTAGCGTCAATTATTTTTGCGAACTGTTGCATAAAATTTGTTTCATCTTGCAATTTACTGGTTGAAATGGTTTCTTAGACAATAAACCCAAAGCAACTTCTTTATTTCCGAACAAAACATCATATGGAAACATATAACGATTTTGTGTAATTATCATTAGGCGTACTGTTATATAATAATTATAAAGTATGATATGCGAGCAATCCATTCTTATGTTAAAGGTTCCGGAACCATTTTATAAAAATTACGTTTCAGAAAGTTTGGGGTAACTATGATACACCACTGTAACACTTCGATAACTCATGTAAATTATGCAGGACTTTTTGCTTGCTGAAGTTGTAAAATAAAACTAATAATTTGAACAGTTTGTTTATTGTTAAAAAATGTTTTCATTTTGACAGGGCATAAAAATGTTTTAGTTTTGTCTGGGTGGATATTGCAAATGGGTTTTTTGCTCTATCCCATGATCTGGCACAAAAACTGCATATTCGATTTGCATAACGTTGCATCTCTCTAGCAGGATTTTCTTGAATCCAACATTGCTGTTCGCAGTTCCTGTTTAGAACGTTTGTAAGTGCAAGTTCTTGTGCCAACTTTTGTAAAAATAATTCGTCGTCTACTACATTGTGTGCAGCCATATCAATAATTTTCATAAAGATCTTCTTTAAAGGGAACGAACACATGAATATTCTCTATATCTCACGATGAAACATCACTGTGCATGTAGGATTTCGATACGCTGCAGGCCGTACCAGGAAACAAAGGTACCCCACTTGATTAAATTCAGTTTTTCGTCGCAGATTCAAACTAAATTAAATAATTTGTTTAAAAATGGGCTTAGTAATATATATTATAAGATTATCTAGAAGGAAAACAATCAAGAAATCATTTGGAAAGTTATTAAAAAGAAACCGTATCTGGGGTAACTAAAATACTTCACATGGTCACGGAAAGGTTAAATAAATAAATGCTGGACTTATGGAGCTTCATTTTATCAACATACTATATTTCGTTGTCCCTATGAGAATGGAAACTAAATTACACGTAAAATAATAATTTTTAATATATATTTTTAAAATCAATAAATAGATATTTATAATTGATGGTTCTACATTTAAAAAACCAAAAATATTCACCGTTGTTGGCGTTTTGTTATTTACATTATAAATTACGCTATCCTTGCAGTTACATCATTAGGTTTATAATTACATAAGCATTTGCTGATGATAATTATGTAGTAACATCTGCTGTTTTTAGCAAAACCCAACAATTCTTTTTGTCGCATAAGAATTTATGAACCACTAATTTTAAAGCTACTTAATAATTAAATATAAATATTGTTAATTGTTATCTTGGAAATTCACTTTCTCCAAGATTTATCAGTACAGCTATTGTCTGTAATATTTAATATTTAAATTTTAACAATCACTTTTATATATCTATTATCTTATTCCGATAAAAAATAATATACTACTAGGTCTGTGAAATGGTATACCATATCAGATATCACTGTGACCATTAGATTGTTAAACACATTTTATTTAATCAAGTTACGGTGGACATATTTCTGCATTAAAAGCGCTAAAGTTGTGTTAAAAGTGAATTTAGAAGTGATAATATCAATGAAACTAGCAAAAATTTTCTGGTTGGTCAACACAGACAGATAGATAATGATTAAAACGATTAGAATAACTTACTAAATATTAACAAAATTGGGAAGGGCGTGTGCTTTGTCATTTGCATCAGACATTTCTGTAACAAAACTTCTTGTAACAAACTAAAATGAAAAAATATATGGTTGTAATAATTCTGTCGATAAATCATAAATAACAAGTAAGTAACAGGACAAAGCAGAAGTAGAGTAAACACAAATCTATAAACCTAAATCGAATCTTTAATATGTATACAAGTCGAATGTGAAGATATAAGCCGACCTGAAAATAATATTGAATATAAAATTTCCAGATTGGGAGAAAGGAGTATTTTTCTGGGAATTGAGTAGACCAAACGATCTTTTAGAGATTGAAATCTACGGAGAACATGGCAAATTCATAGAGGATTTCCACAATGAGAGTTATGATGATTTATCTGAACCTGAAATATTTTGTTTAGTGGATTATGGTGTGCTATTAATCTCAAAGAGGTCACAGTGGATCGATTGTTGACACTGAGTCTTTAGCTAATCTCACAAACATTTCATTAGCTGGAATATCCGTCCGACTGGAAATCTGGAAAAAATATATTGTTTTATTTAGAAAATACAAGGTTTTGTGAAATAAGGAGTTAGAGCATTATACAACAAAAGCAAAAAGAGGTAATTTCAATAATATTTTTAAAATTAAAGTTGATTCTCCAACAAACCTCAAAACAAGTATAACATGATATAATCTTGAACAAAATCTAAAAAATAAATATTTTCCAACTCATTGTGAACCTATGTTACATTTATTTTGCACAGAACCATATCCAGCCCACCCGTGAATTTAAAAAAAATGCCAACTCGCCGAGATGTAGATATGGTCAGAGGAAGTATGGTCTCAATTCCTACTAATACCTACTACTATGCTACTAATATGAAACTGTTCCAAAATAAGATATTGAAGATGATTTTGAATATTCCATGGTATGCCAGAAACAACCCAACACATCTAAAAACGGAAGTGCAACCAGTCTCTGAATTCATAACTCAATCATCTAAAAGTTCATAAATGGAACTTCCATCATCAATAACACTTTAATTCGTTCCACGACTACGACTCTCCTACCGTAGTCATGTCATTGTAATTAAGAAAGGTTTTTATATAACTCCCGAGTCCTTGTATGCAGAAATTAAATTAACACCCTTGACTAACCATTTTGGTTTCCTTCTCTGTCGACTGTGCAACCATAGTAGTGTTATTGCAATTGTAATTGTTTGAGCCAATGAAATACTACCCTATGATATTCCTAGAAGTCTAACAGGCTTTTCACCGGGTATTGCATTTGAAATTAATTTACAAGATAAGCAAATTGCTACCCCGAAGTTATTGTTAACTGCTAGAATAACATGTTTTCGAAAAAAAAATTAGTCTCTGCATTTTCAACATTTATACTATAATCTACACTATAAATAACTAACCTATTTAGGCTGAAGTTCCCCAGGATAGCCTCTTGAGACTACTCTTGTGTCTGCTCTACACTGCTGCTACCCCAGCAACAAAAGAAACATTATTTGGAATATTTGCGGACGACATAGTTATCATTGAAAAAGATATATATCTGCCTAAGGCTGTAGAAAAAGTACAAGTGGCAGTCAACAAAATAAGCTGAATACCTCGGCATCCATATCGATGGTCGGTTAAACTGGAAACATCATGTTAGCCAAAAAGCAGATTAGATCAGATTTAAAATGAAGCAACTCTACTGGTTAATCGGAAGATACTTCAACTTGGCCTAAAATCAAAGAGATTGGTTTATTATTCAATTATATAGTAAATTTGGAACTATGGGGTGCAAATATGGGGTTAATGCCACCAAAACAAAGTTCTATAACTCATTACCAATGTTTGAAGCTAAGGTAATCACGTAGCGTAAGCTACGTAACCAACAAAGCGCTACAAGATAACCTCGAAATCAAATGAATTTTCGAAGTTATTCAAGATTTGACCTTAAAACATGCAATAAGGTTACTAAATTACAGTAACGTGGAAGCAATACAACTACTGGACAACACGCAGGAAATCAGAAAATTGAGACGTACCAAACCACACGAACTTGTGTGAAGTGTTACTCTTAAATTTAGCTTAAGTACTTTTTTATTTATATTGATTTTATTTTATTTTAATTTGGGAAATATATACTAATGTATTTATCATGTACTCAACTTGCTTGTGTATTGATGCAAGTACAACAGAACAATAGTAATACATTAATTTGTAAATTAAGATTGTACTAAGCATCTTTAATGTAAGGTGTAATTGATTTTAAAAAATTGTAATTAAGAAAGGTCTTTTTACCATGCTCGAGTTTTCGTGTCCAGATATTAAAAAAAACTATTGACTCTTCGTTTAGGTTACCTACGACGGTCCCTATTCCAGTGGGTAAATTATACTAGAAGCCCGAATAACAAAATTAAAAAAAAATACAGATCGAAGGTCT
Source organism: Rhynchophorus ferrugineus (assembly GCF_030347505.1). Taxonomy (NCBI): domain Eukaryota; kingdom Metazoa; phylum Arthropoda; class Insecta; order Coleoptera; family Curculionidae; genus Rhynchophorus; species Rhynchophorus ferrugineus. The sequence goes on from NW_027472581.1 coordinate 70,310,338, forward strand.
CTTTATATAACAAATATATTGCTGTACAAAGCAATAGTTAGGCCCATTAGTCCTATGGAATCTAACTACTTCTAGCAAAACTAATAAGAACATTCAATGGTTCCTAAACAAAATGTCGCGTGTTATAATTAATGTAATAACGGGTATAATTCAGAGTTAGGGTTAGTACTTCGAAAGAGTGTCAGTGTATCCTAATAGACTTACCAATCGTCTAAATGTGACTAAAATTTTTACTACTTACCGATCTGATTAATGGACATATATAGACTTAAGAGTAAAATTCAGAGTACGATATTTTACATGGCTAACTGTGATGTGGTGTTTTACATGTCATGTATATAAGACTAATAGCAAGAAAAACTTATTTTTTATACTATGATTAGGATATAAATACTAGGGTTAATGAATTGGACTGTGGAATGCCTAAAACAAGTGTTCCTACAATGCAGATATTTAGTAAGTTTTTGTTGGAGCTAATAGTTCGGCAGAGAGGATGGGCGACTGATAATTTAGTTTACATATACAAGTTGAAGCGGGCCAAAAGCGATTCCTTGGTATGATAACGTTCAGCCACGTGTGTCGCCTAAATGGAAAACGCTATATATATTATATAGATAATATCCAATATAGATAACAAAATCCATTGCTATAAGTATTAATTATTATAACTGACAGATAATTTTAATTATTGTGTATAAATTAATACAGATCAAATATAACATTGTTTGGTGTCAATCTTTGGTAAATAATGATTAATCCATAATTAAAATTATTCGATTCGGATTAGAGATTGCCACAAATCGATAGGCGATTAAAACCAGCAGTACCATCGTTTCTAAGAACGGTAACGGTACAATCGATTTAAGAATTGGTACGATTTTTTCTTTAATTATTTCTCGTAATCGCTTAACATCTTCTGACCTTCACTTCGGAGCGCCCCAACGTGCCCACAACACAGACGACAGTAAAAGGGCATTGGCGTGCGTGCGGATTGGCCAGAATTGCTCATGCGCATTTATTCTAAAGAGAGTCGTGGTTAAGAAGTAATTTTTAGGCTAACTTTATGTTTACAAAAGCTTGTTGTGATAACATAACTATTTATTATATAATAAGCTATTAATTATTAGTAAAATGTATTAATTAGATAACACTAATTCTGTAGATAACTAGGAAGAGGAAAGCTAGAATAACAATTGAAAAACTATTAGATTCGTTAAGTGATCCGATAAATTTGAAGTACGGAAAAAGATTTTAAATAATGAACGACCAAATGCTAATAATTATCAATATAGTCAAGATCTTAAGATTGATTATTAAAGATAAGTACAAAATACATAGAGTTTAACAATACTATGGTAAATTCTAGATAAAATATTAGTATAAAATAATAGCTATATTGTAGAGCCTGTAGGATTTGTGTCTGTATCTGCGTAGAGTATACGATAAAGTTTACTCTGTGTAAGTATGGATATTTCATACATATGCACGAGGTAAATTATTTTATAGATGACTAGCGACTCGCCCCGGCTTCGCACGGGTGCAATGCTGATACTAAATTAAATACACTACAGAAAAAATATGAACGTTGTATATAAAAACATAGCGGCCCGCTCCGACTTTGCACGGGCATAAAATATATATGCCTATGTCACTCAATGAAAACATGATTAAAATCGATCCAGTATTTTTGGTTCATTCATTACTGCCCTTGGCCTGCACGCATTAAATTTGGAGTAAAACAATTCCTCTTCCCCTATACTTACTATGAAGATTTCCTGCTATCTTTGGAATATCTAAATTCATACAATTTTTATTACATTACACATTTTTAAACGCAAATTTTAAATTTGTAATATCTCCGAAAATATTTGTTTAATTTACATGCTGTAAGGAACCATATTGATCTATATTAATTGCACACTGTATTTAAGGTACTTAATTCGATAAGGATTAATGCCGTATTGCTTAAAATAGCTTCGTAAATAAGCCATTTTCTCACGTAAAAAGTAAACAATAAAAATGGTTAATGTGGGTTATCCCTAAAAGATAAACATATACCATCGCGGACTTTTTTGTAGACCTTTTTATGGTGTACAATACTGTAGTACATTAATTTGATCTAACTCGTAGGGTTAGGCAGCGTTTTTGCTAATTGCTAAATAAGCCTAAAAAAATAGGTTAATTTACGACATCACGTTAGAAACCTCTAAAATTAGCAATGTTGCCTTAGTATATTATGCATGTATTATACATATAAACCTTCCTCTTGAATCACTCTATCTATTGAAAAAAACCGCATTAAAATCCGTTGCGAAGTTTTAAAGATTTAAGCGCACATAGGGATATAGGGACAGAAAAGGCGACTTTGTTTTATACTATGTAGTGATGTAGCTGCTCTAGGAGAGAATGCAGTGAGTAAATTGTAAGACAAGGAAGAAATTAGGAGAATATTACAACAAAAATATACACACGAAGTATCAGTCGATCCAAAATGTTAAATCGACATCGTTAATAACATAGAAGTAAATCTCCATAGATTTCGACAGATAAGTAATTCAAAAGGAAAACGTAAGATGGAAAAACAGCAATATTTTCTAAGAACCAAACGTAGAATGGGAATATGTTTAATTAATTGTTTTTCTAACTTTTAGGAGTATATATCAGTCAGGATTATTAAACAAAACGAGGATTAGGCCTACAAGGGATACTACCACAAAAACCTTGAACTCTACCTCATAGGGGGTGTGTAGAAGAGTTTAATGTAAATATAACAAGGACGTACACAATCCAACAACTTGCCGACATTTTGGGTGTAGTTGCCTCATTTTATAAAACAATGTATTAGATATTAATATTATGCCAAAAGAAATTATATTGGTTTGATTGTATTCTATTTATTGTAATAAAATTTCTTACATGTTAAATTTCAATATTTCTGTGTCAATATATCTACTCCGGAGAGTTATTTAAGCCGAAAGAAATAATAAATCACAAAGCTCCAAATATTATATCAATTTACAACACCCGCTTTCTTATTAACTACATCTTATATTTACGCTATCTTGAAAATTCATGTGATTTCGTTTAAACATCCAGCAGTTATTAATATTTCGAGTTATCGGTAAATTCAGAAAGTTATAAATATAATAACAAATAAACAAAAATGTCTAAAAAATTACCATTTTTTATTCTTGCATTTACTATAATCTTCAAACAAGTTCTTGTCCTGATGTGAAGCAATCTACAAAATTATAACATTTTACTAATAATTCATACCTTGTACACTTATTTTAACATTGTCTGCTGCTAATTTTCTCTATTAGATAATTATATTGCCTCAACAACTTTTTGTGAATATAAAATTAACCTAAAAATGACTTCCTAACCACAACTCTGGTAAAAAATAACGCGTGGCCTTGAAATATGACAGTCATAAATGCGCATGAGCACTTCTAACCAATCCGCGTGTACGCCAATGTCCTTTTACTGTCGTCTCCACAATACGGTCCATTCCGTTCTGTCACGGTTGTCGACGAATCCGAACATTTATGTCATCTGTTTTGACGGCGGAACACGGCTCGGTCGGCATTCTGAGCCTGAAACGGTGAAATGTGTGAAAATGGTCGCCATCCACGGTAAGCGACGCTATGGCGGCCTTAACTCACCTGGCGGGGGTCCTTATTTTATCTAAGTTAATTAATTTGTTTTGCTTGTAAATGGAAATTGTGGTATAATTCGTTAAAGTCCACGGGCTTCGAGCAACGGCCGCTTATAAAAGGCGGCGTGCAGAGCATTAGAATGGGACACGAACACGTCGTGTTACCCCACGTCCGTGAATAAATATAAATTTTAGGTTTATGCAAAGAGAACCGTCGCTACAGTTATACCATCATAAATATGAAACCTACGTCTCGGTGAGTCTTCATTTATACTAGATTAGAGTACCAGAATCGTTTCGAAAATCCGATTTGGTTTATGAATTGCTAGGAGAAACAGACACGACAGTACTCCCTCATATTATTATAGCGATTAAAAAAATAGTAGCAATAATATAACACAATGCCTCAAAAAGTGTATTTTCCAATCTTAATTATAGTGATTATTAGTATTAATTATAGTGCTGGCAGTCACAGCTTAACACTCTGCTACAAAAAGAAAACTCATCTCAGTTAAGATAGTAATAAGGCTGGAGAGAATCATCTAATGCTATAGTTTCTTAATTACTCAATTGGTATTCTAGTGATTCTAGTCTATTCAAAATAATTAAGTTGAAAATTGAAATTTTGAAAAATTCTCGAGTAAAAGTGAGATAATAATTGTTAAGTAGACCTTTACAATAACGAGACAGCAATAAGACACTTATCGGCCTTCTAAATTGAAATTACTATAATCGAACTCTAGATAAACATACACGAAAGACCAAGACCACATCAAGAACGTCTCTTCATACTTGTCGATTCATACCACTGAAACCACGAAAAATTTATAAAATTAAATATTCTTAACTGGAAAGTACGTGTAAAAAATAAAATGCCTCGTTATAAATATTAAGAAAATATACTTACTGTAAATTTAACAGACATTTAAGTATTACATACATTTAATAAAATATAATATTTAACGGGTTATGACTTAATTGATATAGTACACAAACCTTAAGAAATTGATTGAATTTTAGCAGATGTTTATAGAATTTGTGGTTGATTAGAACACACATACTGTATCGAAATCAACCTTGTGATAGAAGACGCAATGAGTATATCCAGAAAGATATGGATGAAGATATGTTAATAGAGCGATGTGAAAAGAATTAGATATTTCCACGGCTAGAATGGTTTTGGTCGATCGTCAACTGTCGAGAGATATGGTGAAGAATATTCGAAGCCCATATGAGTCTATTCTAGAAGTACTTTATGCACCTGAAACAAATTTAGCCTTTATTGAGTTTCAGCAAATACTGATTGGATATTAAATTTATAACATACGTAATGCAATATTTTAGTTGCAATAATACAATATCTATTATCTTATTTTTTCAAGAAAATTCTTCAAACTTTCAAGAAACGTTCTAGAGAATTAAAATCCAAGCATTAGCTTACGATAATAAATTTGTACATATGCATTTTCCAAAAAAAAGCTAATCGAAGCTCCAACTTAGGTAAAAAATGAAGTAAAAATTAATGTAAAAAAATATGAAAGTGGAGAAAATTTATTATTGCAATATTACATATTACTAGCCTAGGCGACATAATCCAGGCGACATAATAAAAATTAAATGTAATAAAAGTGTAGAAAAATGGAAATATTGGTACATTATGATCTTATGATAGTGTAAATATATGATTATTTAATGTATTTGAATATGTTATCGTAATTTTTTTTAGTATCTCAGAAATATGTGTTTTGTTTATATAATAATTTTTCTATTTTGTTTCGGTGGTGCAAATATAATATGCATTAAGTTATTTTTACTATTATCGCAATATGAATAATATAAATAAATCTGAAGAAACTGACTTTAGGATATTTAAAATATGCCAAATTTTGACATAGCAAATCTATCCTATATTTATTTTGTTTAATTAAAAAAACAGTTCTAATGAAAGTCTAGACTGGAAAATTTTGGAGATCGAGGATTCGTGATATTGATATAAAAGAGGAACCTGGAAGCATTTATCAACTGCAATTATGTTTGGGCGCGAGAAATAGCGATTGTTTCGACAATCAGAAAGATAACTTTCATCTGAAACAATATCAGTCTGTCTGAAAACAATCCTAATTCCAAAAAATAGTCTCAAATAATGCGCTGTTCTAATAATGTCGTACTGGCAGAAATACAATACAATACTGACAGAAAAATAAGAAAGTGTAATATCTTGAACTATAATAATAAAATTTTATATCTAAAAAACTATTATATCCTTCCCTAGATCGATGTTTTAGTCGAAAGTTGTACCAAAATGTAGTAAAAACCAAATAAATCGTTATTGAATAAGGAGCTTATAAGTACACAAAATTTTTGTTTCTGATCCAGTAGTTTTTTCGGTACTTTTCCACCCTCCGTTCTTCATTAATTTATATAATATACTGAAAATAATAGCAAATAAATCCTAAAACAAAAGTATTATATTAAATCTGATAAATAATTATTTTTGCTAATTTAAGTATATTCTGTTGGCTTTCGTTTGTTTTTCGTGGTCACTATTATCTCATGATTGTCAATTACGCCCATGAGGGACAATTAATTATTGGTAACAACTCATCATTCACCATGAGATGCGCACCTTGTGCACCTTTCGAATGGATGTCTATTATATTATACAAAGAAATCGATAACATAAGTGCCAGATCATGCTTATTCGCTATGTCATTGAGACTTGTGCATTTAAAGTGAGCCTCAAAGCCGCAAAGGCAAATAATAAGAAACGGATAATTGGCGGTTGACTTTTTTTTCAGTCACTTTATACCGACTCAAAAATGCAATTATAATCGAACCAGCAGAAGTATCAAGATAATGCTACTTCTTAATAAAACGACCATTAATTAAAAATTAAATCTGTGGTTGGCTACCCTAACCTTGAATTTGATACTCTTCTTCCATTCTTTTTCTTAGTCAGCATCTTTTTTCTCGGGTTCGAGATACGGGCGTGGTGTCCCATAAATACCATTTCATTGATTGGCCATTTGGAGTCCCGGGGATGTTTCCTTTTTCTGGGTGGTCTCATGTCATATTATAAAATATGAACAAAAACTTATTCCATGAAACTATTCGCTTTAACATTCATTTTATTTAATTGAATTAATTAATCACTTTTTAGGTTCAGTTCGTTCATAGCCATTTACATTTATCACGTTAAATTATAAAATAAATAATAATTTACACAATTTCAAAGTCAAGTAGGCTTAAGAACTAAAAACAAAATTATTCTATTGTTGCATTTTCGCCATATTTTAAGAAGCACTTATAATTCCTTCATGCTATGTGAAGTCATCTCCCATAAATGGGTATCTATTTTATAGCTATAATTAAATTTAAATCATAACGTAGTTTAACCAGCTAAGATTTAGCGATTATCTTTTCATAAATTATATAATTATTAACAGGGATTAACTAAAAACTATAATTAAATTATTTTACATCAATTACAGCTCATTATCTATATATAAGTGCGTAAGTCTATAAGATATTTGAATAATTTGAACATTTTCATAATGATTTCGCTTTATCTTTTTATATATTGTATTTGCATTAGACAGTTACAATTAATTTTACTAATTTTGGTTAATCCTCAGTTTTTTGTTTTCTGTCTTAAAATATCTGCTAAAAAACTATTACATCCACCACTAGATGGATGTTTTAATATAAAGTTGTACCTCCAACACGGTGCGTCCAATTGGAAAGTTCAAAGAATTACAAATAACACAAATGTAATTGCAGAAAATTATACATACCGTATTATATAATTTTATATATAGAATATTATATCCTGGACGGGTTTTAATTTTTGAATCCACGTCCAAATTTAGTCTCTACTCTTAAAATATGCTTCGGTTGCAAACATGCGTTTCATTTCATCATAAAAAAAAACATTATCACTTTGCACTCAATTTGTTCTTGTTTTTCTATTAACATTTATTTATGCTTATTGGTTTTACTATTCCATATTTATGTTCATGTGATTCTGAGTTTCATAAATGTGATTTATTAACATTGTTTTTGGTGCAAATATGGGGTTGCACTTCAAACTTCAAGACTTCAAACCAACTGGTAATCCAACGTACCCAAAACAAAGTTCTACGATTAATTACCAATGCTTATCGCTACGTAACTAACGAAGAGCTGCACGATGACCTCCAAATCAAACAGATACACGAAGAGGTTTAAATAATTAATTTATAAATTAATGTATTACTACTGTTCTGTTGTACTTGCATTAAACACAAGCAAGGCGAGTGCGGGATTAATCAGTATGTATTTCCCAAAGCTTTAAATATGAATAAATTGAGTTCAAACATTGCTCCATCAACATTAATAAAAATAAGATAAGAACATCACGAGATTTAAAAAAAAAAAGATACCAAGGATTATATAGTCAATTCAAAATAACAGTGACACGGTAAACGTCGCAATGTTGCCGCAGCTACTCTGAGTTTTAGTACATTTAGGCTCTGGCATAAATATTCTATTAAATATAATTTATTTTAACATTATAGTACATCAAATACATTTATTATCGAAGAACTTAAAACTACAATTAATTTTACAGCCACAATAATTTATAGGTTAGAGTTGTTTTATTATATATACATTGAGCTTTTTTCCACACCAGTATCTGTAGTGGAATCCCCCGAAAGCCTAATCCATTTAATTAACAATTGAATATCCGAGTAATGTATTTTACTTCCATTAGAGAGCATCTTTATGTTTAACGCTTAGTTTTTGTTTCTTTCGATGCAATGTATGCTTGTAAAGTATGGTATTACTGTATTTCTCTTTAGTTTGTCCTGTTACTATCCGTATACATCTTTCTTGATAAAACGACAATTAATCACTGCATTCTCCTTAATGCATTTGCCATATCTGCAAAACAGTTACTATGTTTTCTCTCGTGACACATTTTAACCAAACATTCATGTATATTCTGAACAATAACACACATGCTCATAAAGCTTTCAGACTCTATAATACAATTCCCTACAGTTAAAGTATATTAATTATATACTGACCTTTAGTGGTTTCCTCTTTCATTACCTTGGTAATCGTCAACATTGAATCATAAACCAACATTCATAAAGTTTATTTCAATCACAGTCACTTTCAGAAATACTAGCCAAGTTAATAACCAAGCTGTTTATTTCCAATCTATTAAAAACTTGCTCAAGATTCTACCATTTGTCAATTCCTAATCTATATTTATTCCAACGTTTACATTTTTCCATAATTATTTTATTTTGAAGAATTTTCAGAAGTTTGGCAAACGGACAACTCATTCCGTTACATGTTCGAACTTCTCTAAGAGCGTTCTATCTCTTTTTAAATATAATAAAATCACAAGAATAATATTGTCTGACTGTAAAACGAATTTACAAATTTAGACAGACATATATTGACACTCGTGTCACTGCTATTTTGAATTGACTATATGTACCCAATAACAGGCAAAATATATATTATTCATAGATTATATTATTATTCATAGACTCAGATCATTATTGGAACTGTTTGAAACAGATGAATGTAAAAATTAGTATGAAAAACCCGACTGACGGAAAAAAAATTAGGACTCACTGATGACAGCAGCAGTGGATGACTAATTAGAAGAACACTGTTGAGATTCAGGCCGATTATATGGAATAACATAATACATTTATAATATATTTTAAGACAGGAAAACATGTTTATCTTATCAAAGAATAAAACTTATTACATAAAAAAATGGCTTGGGCGATGGGTTAAAATAAAGAGCGATTTTATTCACGTTTTTTGTAGCAAATATTTACATATAACACTAATCAAAGATATATAGTATTTTGTAATTCCATCGTTGTAGAACATCTGAATCAAGTGACCTCGACTCGGCTTTACATTCACCGGTAATTCGTGTGAAACTCAAGAGTTTCACTAATTTTTTGATGAGCTTGTAGGTTTTGCATTTTCGGAAGTGAAAAACATAAAACATTACAAAATTATCTTCGTTATAGAAGCGTAATAATATTTGATTTAGTAAACGAATAACTCTAAGTTTAGAGCTAGAATATTCTATAGATTGTTACCTTTGAAACATACTATTATATGGCTTTATAGAATGTGTGCATAAATAAGAAAACCCGAAAATGCTTCTTTCCCCACCATTATATAAATAAATTAAATAGTTATGATATAAATTAAATATAATAAATTAATTTTTATATTATACGGATTCATTACGTAAATAATTTCAATCATCAGGGTTTTAAGAATATTCCGTTTATACAATACCTTGGTAACATTCATTAATTATTAAACAGTTACAGTTAGCCTAGTACATGGTCGAAGATGTGGAGGTGTTGGCTGTTCATTCAGATGAGCATTCCGCTTCAACGACGGACATTTTGAAAGCGTAAACCCAACCAGCAACAGGCGCTAAATAGGCTGGAACTAAAGATACAAGAGCCGGACAATATTCCCGTTTAACGAGCCATCTAGTCGAGCACAGAACCCGGCTTCCTACGATGTGCGGTTCCGACCACAAAACGGCTCAAAAGTGGTCTATCCGAGATAGTTTTATCTCGGGCTACGTCTAGCAAGGCAAGTGACACGCAGACGTAATAACATTATACCTCTACGGTCCGATAGCCATCATACCATGAGCCAATCTCGTACCGTGAGGTATAAATTATGACAAAATGGATTGGATTCGTCGATAGGACGGACAAAAAATGTCCGCGAAGCTTCGCACGCTCGTTTTATTAAATCCCGATAAATTCTCGATCGTTTCTTTTACCTATTTACCTATAAATTTTACCGGGGGCAGATAATTTATCTAGTAGGTAAGACATTGTAAATCTCGCCGGCGTGTGTTACATGTGTCTCATACTTCTACCGGTATTTTTAATAGTCTTACATTGGATTTACACTGCCAACTTGGCTACTTTTATTAAATTTTTTTTTTATAAGAATGATGTATATTGAGAATACTTGTAGATACTTTACTAAGATTTATATTTCATTCAAATGTAGGTTTTTTGAGTACATAGTTTCGACAACGTTAAAATAAAGTGAAAATAATAACATGTCAAATATGATGTAACTATGTAATAATGGTATAAATAGAGTGGAAATATATACTGACTGTTTACGATAAAGCATACTTTGTAAATGTAATTCACATTTGTTATTATTTAGTCCCAAATTTATTGCGCGTGAACTTTGTTTACTTTTATCGTTAACAATGCCAAGTAGAAGACGACAATTGACGACGTGGTAAAATCATATATAGCCGGCTTGGTGGCGCAGTGGTAAAGGCGCTGGGACTCTCTACTGTTGCGATAGCCGCGGGTTCGAATCCTGCTGGGGCATTGTCGTAAATGTATGTTTGTGATTGTTTAAAATTTGTGAATGTTCTAGGCAAGAGTGTAAAATACGACAAGGAAAATGATCCCAGTCACGCCAGTAACCAGGCTGGGTAAGACTGGATGTCTTCTGGGATCATTTCTAAAGATGGTCACTCGCCATTCGGTAGGCTTTTAATGCTGAGGACCGTGGTTCGGAGCCCACGTTAAACTTTAGGCCCAGTCTAGATTAACCCGTAGTTGGTAAAAGGAGAATTAAAATATATATATTAAAAAAAATCATAGATAGGGTCATCAGGTTTAATTATTTATAATAAATATAAAGAGAACTAATTAACATGAATTCTATGTAATATCTCACTCCTTGATAATGCTGCTTCTGTCTAAATAGTGTGAAAGTATTAGATTGTTCAATAAGTTTGCTGGGCATCATCTAATCATCAACAGTTGAAATAAAAATTCGATACCAATTTTTTATTTCAGATTGTCATAAGAATAGATGTTTCCGAGATATCTAAAGTTTAATTTGTTTAGCAAAAATAATTATTGGTAAATATTCCGGTTCGTTCAAAAGCATTATCAAAAACAGGTTAGTGGCTTAGAAGGGATAAACAGATTTTATGTGGCTTCATAACTGTGCATTAGAAATAGATCTATATTATACTATTGAATCGAAATAATAGGTTAAGTAGTTTGGAATTCGATTCCTCTGATTTTTCATGTATAGAAATAGATTAATTGTGGCAAAATTGTGTTCTTAAAGGAAAAGTCAATCAAATAAAACAATATATATTAGATATTTGGATCGGAAAATAAAATTTTTGAGTGGGTTTAAGACGTATATTATAATAATTATTTAAATAATAAAAATATAAACGATGATAATGACATATTATATAGTAAGGCAATAAATAATACAATAAACACGTAAATATGAAGAGGACTATTATTATTATAACAGAGATGTGAACTGTATGAGATGGTACCGAAGAAATGTATCCTTCACGTTCCCAAAGCGCCCTTTTGTAAGCCATGCCAAGGACCATGGAGAGGGAGTAGGCGGTACCGGTGAAATGGCAGTGGTCCAGTTATGGATCGCTAACAATATTTATTTTATAATATTTGACAGTACTATCATAATATCAAAATATAGACATCTTAAAATATATTCATAGTTTTAATTCAATTTAACAAATATATTGGATAAAAAATAATCTTCTCATAAAACCCCAGTATTAATGATTCATAATATATAGAAACTTGGATACTATTAAAACAAGCGAAAATAATTGGGCTAGAAGCAATAAAGAGAAGGCCGACATTTTCTCAAAACACTTAAAAAATGTTTTTAAACCTTTCCAGTCTCAGCTACATAAAGGTGAGGAAAATAAAATTACTAGCTTTCTAGATTCGCCATTTCAAATGGACTTACCGCACGAGAAATTAACGGTCGAAAAACTTAAACAAAAATAATGATAGAAATTAATATTAAAAAAGCTCCTGGTTATGACTTAATTACTGGTACAATTTTAAAAGAACTATCAGAAAAGGGTATGAAACTACTAATATTTATATTTAATGCTATGCTACGAATTAATTACTTCCCTAGCATTTGGAAAGTAGCTAAAATACTAATGATTCTTAAACCAGGAAAAATACCAGAAGATGTGACCTCCTACCGGCCTATAAGTTTATTACCGATAATCTCGAAAGTTTTCGAGAAACTGTACATCAAGAAGCTAAACTATATAATAGAAAAAAGAAAAATTATTCCAGAACATCAGTTTGGGTTTCGCAATAAGCATGGGACTATAGAACAAGTGCACAGACTTGTAAACAAAATAAACACTGACCAAAATGCCAAAAGATATTGTTCGGCTGCTTTTCTAGACATATCTCAGGTTTTTGACAAAGTATGGCATACGGGCTTGCAGGTTAAACTAAAGAAACTTCTCCCTCATCCGAACTATCAGTTACTAAAATCGTATTTCACTGATAGACATTTTATTGTACATCAAGGCGATGAACATACCGAATTAAATCCCATATATTCAGGAGTTCCGCAAGGTAATGTACTAGGTCCAGTACTGTATCTTCTGTATACGACCGATCTTCCCACCACAAAAATAACTACTGTGGCAACATACGCAGACGAGACAGCAATATTGGCATCCCATGAAGATCCGGTCACAGCATCAATATACCTACAAACCCACCTGGATCAAATTATGGTTGAAGACATGGAGCATTAAAGTCAATGAAATAAAATCCACCCATGTGACGTTTACCCTGCGTAGAAGAACATGTCCACCAGTCAATATCAATCATCGTCAACTCCCCCAAGCAGAGCAAGTTAAATATCTTGGTTTGTACTTAGATCGACACCTAACCTGGAAGAAGCACATACTCTATAAACGAAAACAACTTCGTCTGAAATTATATCAGATATATTGGCTCATCGGGCGCAAATCCAAGTTATCATTAGAAATGGAATCCAACTATGGGGTACCGCTAGCAAATCTAACGGCCATCATTCAACGGTTCCAAAATAAAGTATTGCGTGCCATTGTTAATGCTCCGTACTATATTTCAAATAAAGTGATACAACGCGATATTCCTCTAGAACCTATAAGGAGTGTAACTCAACGTGTTTGTGTGAAGTACTTCGAAAGAGTGTCGGTGCATCCCAATGTACTCGCTAATCAGCTAAATATGAGACGTGATAGTGAAGTGCGTAGACTAAAACATTTAACACCGCCTGATCTGATTACTGGACATATATAAACTTTAGAATAAGACTAATTAATATAGATAATATTTGATACAGAAGATCGCTTAATGAAGTGATTTTCTGCATGCCATACTTGGATACCAGATATACCATATAATAATAAAAACGCTGTTAGAGCATTATATTCATACTCACTTATAATAAAAAATAACTTTTAGCATATATTTTTACAATGGCAATAAAAAATAGTAATATATTTCTTAAGTCAAACACCTATTAACTTTTATTGTATTTACTCATCTTGCTTGGTGGATGTTAAAGTTTAAGTAGCTGTAATTTTATAGGAAAGTTACAACTTCACATGTTATAAAACTAGTTCCCATATATTACTATCTGGTTTCTAACAAATCGAATCTAGCTGCTGGCTACACGTAACGGTACCGCTCCGTACCCAACCCAAAACATCAAAACATTTTAACCTACGCTCTAGGGCCCAATCGTGGATTGAGATGAATCAAAATATTGATGAAACTTACCGCTTGTAGAACTATATTCACCGATGTATCTCTTGGTTAGATACCGGACAGTTACAGCTGCAAAGAAAAAACAATAATAAAAATAAAGGAAGATTGTATTTTATTATTGTAGGTAAACAATAAAAACATAAATAAAGTATACATAACACCTGTTAAAAAAAAACGTATTTTAAACCAAAAAAGTAACATAATATTATATAAAATATTATATAAAACTTCTAATAACAATAAATGTTTATGATTATTGTGATAAAAAATGGTCGTAAAATGTGAAATCACTGTAACAACAAATTCGACAATTATGTTTAAAATAAAGTAAAATGGTCATAACAAAACATAACACGGTAAACAGTGAAAGTTAAAAGGCCAATAAATAATGCCTGTGAAACCATAATTTGATATTTTTCGGTATTATTTCTAAATATATTTCAACAGATGTTTTACTATTTTAGTATAGTAATGGAGATTCACAATAAATTTCCTACAATGTGACGGTATTATTAAACTTAGGATATCTATTACAATATTAGATCACCTATAAAACATATGTAATTTATATACTAAGTTGCCAATGATTAATATTTTGTAATTCTATTTCTGTGATAATTTAATATTATTGTAAATCAATGCTATTAAAAAGCGATACTGTATATTTATATATAGTTATCTCAATATTGTTCCTTGTGCGTTGAACTGAACAGAAATATTTATAAAATTCATGATCCGAAACTGAGTGATGACTGTCGCAATTTAATTAAATATTAATCCATTTAATTTACAAAGATTAAGCTGAAAATAATGAGTAAAATTATAAAAAAAGTTAATATAATTATAAAATAAATTTGTCTTGTAAAGAAAATCGATATCTAAAAAAATTATGATGCTATTAATATAAATAAGCATGATTGTAAAAAAATGTTTAAAGAACTATCACTTATATTAATATTGTCCCCGTGAAAATTAAGAAAAATTAAAAGAGATTATATTAACACGGAAAGAAACAATCGTAGCAAAAATAAGAGGAAAATTCAAATAAGTACGTGGAATGAACTATAGGTTTAGGTATTGGAGTGGCCTCGGCGACTAAAACTAGGCATTCGACAGACACGTTTTGCATTCATTACAGATTGCAATAATTTCACAATTCCTATTTTGGACACTTTACTTCGACGAAATGGCAATGGTCAGCTATGATATCAGGTTTATAAGAAATGCACACATACAAACCTTCAGTAACGTCAAACAGTAAAAACAGAAGAAAACAAGATCGAAAGGGTCTCTCTTCTCCAGCAGTTTTATAGTTTCATCACGGAGCAACACAATTCATAGGAAGGTGCTCTCCATAACTCAAGAGCTAAAAGGGCCCCTTTAATTAACGATGTCTAAGATATGCATATGGATGGTTAGCTTTGGCTGAACACGGAGTACTGATCAAACCATCCAGATCAATAAAGTTGAGGACCAGCCACTCCAGAAGGCTATTTTGAAAGAAAACATCGAGGTTTATAAACACCAATATGACCTTAACAAAAACAAGGACTATAAAACCAACTCTATCAGAAATATTATACGGAATATAACAAGCAGGATCCTTAACCGTTGATCACTCGGCTAGAACAGACACTTAACCAAATAGGGAAGCAATAAATATATGGCATAGCTTTAGGATCAGAGCTCTCTAGTCAATAAATGCGACTGAAACCAACCAATCGATCTTATAGCCAATCGATCAAATATGAGCATCCAAGAAATCCAAGAAGTACATGGAATATAAGGAGGGGACTTTTGATTAACCTTCCTTAGAGAAGAAAGATCAAGAGATGACTGAAATGAACCATGATTTAAACGAAATGGGGCTATACAAATAAATAAGCAGAGTGTACCAACAACTAGAAAAGAAACTCGACATTGACTTATTTATTCCAAAGTTTCCAGAAACCATCTTTAGATTTTAGTTTAGTTAAGTTTTTATATAAAAAATATGTTGCCATATATTTGAAATAAAACGGTAATAAATCAACACAAACTATATAATAAACTGTAGAAAGAAATGCAATCGGTAACGTGATTGATCATCTCCATCCAATATTGATTTCTTTTTGCACAACTTTCATTTCTCTTGTGGATGGCAAAATAAAAGTAAGAGTTTTCCAGCCATATGTACGTACTGATAGCTCATTGCTCACCTTTATCTTCTCACAGATAGAGAGACCGCTTTTAAAAGCAACTTGTATTCTTTCATATGTTACCCGCTCAAGACAGATTTTTTTTCTATGATCTTAATTGCCCGTTGTATTATATTTAATGAAATAATTTAGGATAATTTCCCCAATTATAACAGCTATTATCGTTCATAGTTAATTTTCTATAAACAATGTAATTATTGATAGGTTTTTTTGCTTTCAGTAGAATTTTATATTATTTTAGTTTATGTAGTAAAATAACTATTATCTTTGACTCATGTGTATTAGAGGATATTGGCTTATAACATACATAATGATTTTAATCTATGAGGTTTGTGTTTATACCATTATTGCATGGATGCATGCATATATGTCAGCACAGCTTGTTACGTTCTTGTGTTGTAACTTATATTGCGTTATATTGTATTTTGCATTCTGGCTTTCTTTACTTTAACGGTAGAAATATCTTCGAGCAATATCTAGTTCTAGTTAGTAGACTATGGCGTGTCTTATCTAGGAGCTAGGTCATTTTATTTGTTAAACAAATTTTTTTTAATGTAGAGAAAACTATCTACTTTTTATATTGTACTTGTACTAAGCTGTATTGTTAACGTAAATATGTGTTGTTTTCCCGACTAAAGTCGTTTTTTAAGTTAAAGCTTTCATTCGGCTTTACTTTTCTTATATACTCAAAACCTACATGAAAACACATATATAATGACTAAATATCGCTATTTTCCGTATAACTTGTTTCAGCTTCAATACACTTAGCACAAAAATCTTCAATTTACGAGTGTATGTATTTATATTTCTAGCCTTTGCAGAACTAAGTATTTTCAGGAGCCATCTGACTTTTCATTGGAAACTTGACATTGTTCAACATATCCTTTTTCGGAACATCTTGTAATTTCAGCGCGATTTGAACTTCTTACGGTAATTTTAATTTCATCTCAGACAAAAATAGAAAATAACTCAAACTTTTCCGTGCCATTATCTTTCATAACTTTCTACCTGGATTATCAAGACACTAGTGCATCGATGCATATAATATTTTATACGGCGATAAAGCATTATCCGACATCATTACAAAAAAAATGGTATAATGAATCAAATTTTGGTCGACGATCACTCCAAGACGAATTCTGTGAGGGTCGTTCAAAATTAGTGGTTTTTTTTAAAATAATTGTATGTAATTTTGTGAAAAATATTATCATATGACATACACTGAGATTGAGACATTCACAAGTATGACTATGATATTCCATGATTATTTGGCCGTCAAAAAGATCTGTTCACGTTAGATCCAGAAGCCTTCGGAGATATTCCTAAAGGTCAAAGAAGACCTGAATGCTTCTTCATTAAAATTAATTCGCTCACACGTCGCCTTAAACAATGGAATTTCTGAGCAACCGATTCCTTTGTTCAATCAATGCCTTTTTTATTCTTGAACAATACAAATCAAATTGAGTGGTCAACGATCTTCGACATCTAAAGAAACATTTGATACATTCAAAACGGATGTTTTGGATTTACCTCAAACGGAGTAGAAAAAGGGCCACGAAAATTGATCTCAACGCACTGAAAAATGCATTAATTATCACGGAGAATATTTTTAAAGGCAATAGATTGGATTTCGATATTCAATATTTACTTCATTATTAGGCCATACATATAAATATTAAACCTCATATGAAACTGATTACTGCATTAGTCTTACAAAAGACTAATTATCTCTTAGATTTAAGAATCGTCTTACGCGAAAAAGTTGATTGAAAATTTTAGATACCAGGTGTACCGGAAAGATATTACGGTCTTTTTATTAACCATTTGTTGCCGGTAGCGATCACTACTAACTGTTTCACCAGATATCAACAGTTAGCAATACACTACCCAACCAAACCAAAAACAGAGCAGTGTCTTGCGACCAAAACGATTTGGCCTTGGAATCCATCGGCCTGCTACGCCATTTACCGGATTTTTTGTTTTTTAGTTTTCCCAATAAATCCACTTTTCATTATCCGTTATTATTTGACGCACTTCCGATCATACCTTTGAAGCAGCATTTTACAGACGATTTTTCATTTGCCTGTCATTCAATTGTTGTGGCACCCATCTACCCATCTTTTGGATTTTCCCTATTTCTCGTAATGGGTCGCTAATCGTTCCTTGGGCGGCATTTAACGCTTATTTACGCCAATTGTTTTTGGGTTTGGATTGAGGTCTTTATTCAATAATTCTTGCATTTTCGCATATTCAATCTTTTTCGGTCTACCAGAACGTTTTTTATTCTTTGTTCCTCGTTCCTTGTGTTACACATGTTACAGATTTTTAAGGTTAGAGCAAGCTCATGGTAAGTTTCGGCCAGAAAATTTGACTTTCTTCGTTTTAGTTTTATGAAGTAGGAAAAGTAAATGCGTGTCGCAAATGCACATTTTTAGACACAACATGACATTCTAGAAAGGTATAAATCTCTGACGGTGTTACTTTCGCAATATATAACATGTATGGCTTTTAAACTTGATGCCGGGGGAATAAAAATGACACATGTGTCAAATATTAACATTGCATACTTAAGCCTGATTGATCTGTTAGTAAAACTTTCATGAAATGACCTTCCGGTACTAGGTGTAATAAAGAGACAGAAGCCAATTGAAATTTTTTTTTATAACATCTTTATTAGATATGCTTAGTACAACATTAATTATAAATTAATTTATTACTATATTTCATTTGTACTTGGAATAATACACAAGCAAGACGAGTGCGAGATAAATACATCAATAGGTATTCATCAATTATGAAATTATAATAACTTAAGCTATAATTTACTAAAGGTATACACTTTATATACGTTCGTATGGTTTGGTTTGCTTCACTCTTCTGATACATGAATCTTCCTGCGCGTTGTTCAGTAGTTGTATTGCTTCCACGTTAGTATGATTTAGTAATCTTCTTTGGTGTTATAAGGCGAAATCTTATATAACTTCGCAAATCCATTTGATTTCTAGGTTATCGGGCAGTTCTTCGTTGGCTACTAGTGATATGCATTGGTAATTAATCAAAGAACACTTGTTTTGACAGCGTTGGATGACTAGGTGATTTCAAGTTTTAGTGCAGCTCCATATTTTCTCCCGATAGGTCCAAATTAACTTGATGATTGTCTGATAAATTAATCTCTTTGATTTTATCTTCCGACTGACCAATATAGTTGTTTTATTTGGGTTTTAACGTGTATTGCTTTTTGTCTAACATGATGTTTCCAATTTAATCTACCGTCAAGATGGATACCGAGGTATTTAGCTGATTTTACTTGAGGAATTGGGTATCCATTGAATGATATAATTAAGTTTTTATTATTTCGCCGCAATCCAAAATTAACATGAACATATTTGGAGCTACTAAGTTGAATTTTCCAATCTTTCCTCCATTTGTAGATTTTGTTGACCGCCTAGTTGCTTAGATTGTCCTAGGTAGAGACATGTCGTTTTCCATAATAATTGTGTCATCAGCAAAGGTTCCAATTAGTGTTTCTTTTATTGTTGGTATGTCAGAAGTATAGAGCACATACAGGAGAGGTCCTAAGACGCTACCTTGTGGAACTCGAGCCGAAATAGTTTTAAATGTCGAGAATGCCATTTCGTGCGAGACTCTAAATTTTCTTCCCAAAAGATATGACTCCAGCAATGGACAATAGTTACGCGGTAACAATTTGCTCATTTTACAGATTAATCCTAAATGCCAAATCCAATCAATCAAAAGCTTGTGAGACATCCAGGAATATTACCAATCCAGGCAATATTTCTTTTCCGCAAACGCTTTTTCAATAGCCGCAGTTACTCTGTACACTTGATCGATTGTTGAGTTCGAACCCAAACTGGAAATCTGGTATTATTACAAACATTTTAACACGTTTAAATATTATTTTCTCAAATACTTTTGATATTACAGGTAGAGGCGAAATAGGCCTGAAAAGCTTCGACTTGTTCTGCAGGTTTTGTCAGGTTTTTGAGCATAATTATTTGTGCCACCTATAAGTATTCCGGAACATGCTTCAGTCTTAAACAGGCATTAAATATATATTTAAACATGATGATTGTTTTTCGCGACAGTTCTTTCAATAATCCAGGTGAAATGTTATCTACTCCAGGTGTCTTTTTAGGATTGAGGTTAAAAATAAATCTGAGGAAAAAATTATCTTCTGATGGAAATTTTTTTTTTCTATAAATCAGGTCACTTTCTCAAACTTGCGTTTCAATTGTTGCTATAATAATGTGAGTTTATTATTTAATCAGTTTAGAGTTAATATTGACGGAAGTGACATATATAGTAATGTAACGATACTCAAAATTCTTTTAATCCTTCGACTATGTTTTTACTGCATTGAATATGGCACACATTGTGCATACAATAAATAATTTGTTATAATGTAAATAAATCATATACTAAAATGGTTTTGCAAATAATAATGTTATGTACCCATTTCTTTTTTAATATTGACTTTACGAAATAACCCTTTTAAATAAATCATATACATCATAAACAAGTGCCGCGAAGCTGTTTTATATGTAAAACTAAAAGCTGCCTTATGATAATATTATGAATGTGAAAATTAGCACTAATTCTGAAACTGGTATACATTGTTTATAATACAAATAACACTATAATAGCCCGATAATTGACAACATATTAATACGTAAATAGAAAGCATCTTTGTGTGTTCTCAAATCAGGTACGATTGTGTACTTTCGTCAATATATCACCTGTCGTTTGAAAGAAAAATCAAGGATATTTTCCAAATATTTGAATACTACTGAGGTAAGGAGAATAACCTGCATTTTTACTACCTTGACATAACAGTATACGTTTTCAACTTTTGCTTATTACGATCTTGACTGATACTTTCTCCGAATTTCAAAGTTACCGTACCCAACCTATCCGAAGGTACCTGTCAGTTCGTTCAACTTCCTTTTGTTTGGTTTTTCGTTTAGCATGCTCCTTTTATTTCGGACGGATTGCCGATAGAAAGAGTGGTCGACGGGTTCAGGTGCCGACGCGAAAGAGATAGAGACAAGTCATCCGCGCGGCCTTGAGAATTTGGATCATGGTTGGACCATAATGGATTAGATGCGATGGCGCAAACCTCGGTATTCGAATTATGTATGAAATTATGTCATGTATATTAGATTACCCTAGAAAGAAAGTGATTACGAAATACCACTTTCCGTTTTCGGTCTGACGGTTTCTGGTGAATAGTTTCTATGAAAGGAAATGGTTCCTATGAAGTGCTATAAATAACAATTTTACTAATACGTTGTTTTTTTACGAAACTTGATCTATATAATGAAGCAATCATCATTATATTTTAATTGACACACTATATGAATTTTGAATGGTAGGAATCATATTTTTATTAAACCAAGAAATTAAATATCTAATTGAGCATATTAAAAATCATTTATTTTCATAACATTTTTTATTGCCCTTACCAGTTTAACATAATTATGATTTATGATATACAAAAACACTTCATTAACTGATTCCCTGTGAACAATATTAAAATATCTTATTCTAAATCTTGCTGTAAAGTTTATAATTTTAATCAATTAACTAGATGGTATTAAGCGTTTCACACTTCACTCTTGTCACTCACATTTTCCTGTAGCAAGGCCATTGAGGCGCACTGACACTTTTTCGAGTACTTAACAGTAACACTTCGAATAACACTCCTGATGTATTTTAGAAGGTATATTAAAAATACACACACACACACACATATTTGGCATTCATCGCCTGGAGAAAATTGGTAAATATTAATATTCACTGGTAGGTACATTCTTTTATTAGCGGAATTTGGTTAGATATTGTATCATTTAGCTTAACACGCCAAGTTTTCAGCCGCGATTCTATTTTATTAAAAACTATTGAGGCCTCGTGAGATGGTAATATTATCATGTCGGCAGATCAGCTATATACTCCTGCTGAATATATAATACTGGACAGAATACACTGTCTTGTGAAACTCCCGAATATAATAGATATAATTCAGTGCGTTTATTGCAAAATTCTACTTCTAAGGAAAAATTTTAGTAGCTGAAGTAGCATCAGCACGATGATGAAGCTTTTTTAGTTTAACCTGCAATCCTATGTGTATTTATTTTGTATTTGATTTATAGGCTATTTAGTATAGTTTAGGTTACTATATAGTTGAGAGATGTTTAAGAGTTGAGAGATGTATAGTTCAGAGTATGTATTTGTTTTGTAATTCCGTGCTTATTATGAAACTCAAGCTGTGCAGGAATAATTATATTTTCAGTTACTGCTTTGATATCTTGGGTATAGTTTCTATTTTCACAATTTAATAATTTATTTGAATAAAAAATTACTAAAAATTAAGCCATTGGAATTCAGCTTTAAAATTCTAAAGCATTTAGAAAAGTATTACAACTCTAAGTATCTGAATAAAATATTTCATGACAATTTTAGTTAAAGATTATTGAAAAGTCTGCCATTAGTGTCCGAAAATTAAAATTCCAAAGCATTTTAGAAAGCATTAGATAAACATGAATTCAAAAATTCAAACATATCTAATATTTGGTAATATTTGTTCGTATTGATGAACCATATCTTGTTTTTTGAGTATTCCCGACAACCTGAACGACTAATTTCAAGACAGCGAATTATAGTACATAGTTCGATAAAAACATAATATTATGTTGTAATCTGGCCGAACTTCAATACACTAATTTGTGGTTTTCATCTTTAACAAGTGATTTTCAAAGTTGCATGGAATTTTGGTACATAGTTCAATAAAAACATAATATTATGTTGTAATCTGTCCGAACTTCAATACACTAATTTGTGGTTTTCATCTTTAACAAGTGAATTTCAAAGTTGCATGGAATTTTGGAGATGTGAGGTTCGTGAAATCAGAGCTAGTTAAATCTAGCGAATAGGTCGAATATCGTACCTCGTCATAATAAAAATGATTATATTGTTAAACATGTTCTTTCTCATGAATAATTTGTATCTCATATTCACGAAAAAATCCTTTTGTATTCCAAAAGATCATCTAAAAATTTTACCACCATAATGTTAACAAAGAACATTTTCGTCTGATTTTGGGATTATATAGACTCTTGTTTTGTGGCCTCTTATTTTTATCCTTTTTTAAAGTCTTATTTGAATTTGTTTAGTAGTATGTATATAACTTTCTGGAACTTTGAAATTTCAGCCAAAATG
The DNA here is from genome assembly GCF_030347505.1 of Rhynchophorus ferrugineus. NCBI lineage: Eukaryota > Metazoa > Arthropoda > Insecta > Coleoptera > Curculionidae > Rhynchophorus > Rhynchophorus ferrugineus. The sequence goes on from NW_027472581.1 coordinate 70,334,079, forward strand.
TTGCCCCCACTAATCTTCGTATGCCGCTAATAACAACTATGAGCAATTTTTCTGAACGGAACTATCAATTTTATTTAAACAGATGAAATTTGGCCATTCAAAAAAATATGGACAGCCCTATTTCTAAGACTTATAGGTAATAAACAAAATAATCAATTAACTGCGATTGATCTTAGATAGTGGAAGATGCAGTTAACCATATAGTAATTCCTATAATTCTCTCGCCTTAGATAATCAACAGCTATATAGCTACGTTCCTATCTATTAGATCATGACGGTACGAAAATATCCCCGAGACATGTACTGCAGGCGCAATCAATTCGTTTTCATTTCGAAGTCGGGTTTTTTAAAAGCGAAACCGATGCAGCACTATCTGCGTGCAATCAAATTGGCCGCATTGAGATGCACTATCGCGCCGGACACCGTGCCATACGCAAAGCAATACAATCAGGTGTCAGGGTCGACAGACAAATCGATGGAATTGATGCAAGGTACGCATCGGATCGTTCGCTACGCCAACTATGAACCAGTGAAAGCGTTCGTCGGCCGGTTCGGAGATCCTTGAGATAGAATCGGTCTGTCCGATGACAATGCGCGCCATCAGACCGACAACACATGTTTTTCGTGGGCAAAATCACCATTACAGGATAATCATGATATTATCCAGCGTTGAAACGATCGTAACAGAAACAATCGTCAATACTATTAAGTCAATTATGATGACCTCAATAAAGTCATATATAGTGCGTTTTTGTGGTGATTTTTATATATCGGGTGGTATCTTTTTGGCGATGGTACTAAGATTATATTATTAGGCCTATAAATTAGTATTAAAGGATTATTTAAAACTTGAAGTCTTATTGTGAAAAATTGGTACAACGTATTTTATTCAAAGTATTGTGTGTTGATAGTGGTTACTTTTTCTCATGTTTCAGTCAATGTACAGATTCGATTTAGAAAGAACGATGCATCTTTTGAAGCTATCCACGAATATACCCATTCTTTGGTATATTCAGAAGTTAAGCTCTGCTCATATATACTCACGTCTTATATATTTGAACAAGAAGTAATCAGAAGGAGCATGGTTTAGATAATACAGTTAGGTTGGAGTAGCAATGCCCACTTTAATGTTTCAAGCGCTGTCATGCTGAAGAATAACATTGCTGTCTATCTGTTCGTATTCTGGCAATTTTCGGAACAGTGTTCGGCTCAAATGCATCATTTATAATAAATAACGATCACCATTGATGGTTTCATCGAGTAATGTCTTCAAATTCTCGTCTTTAATTTTTTTCGGCTGTCCAGAACGCTCTTTGTGTTCGGTGTCAAAATCACCACTTTTAAAACCTCGAAACCATTAAACACATGTTAAAATCAACGGAATATGGTTGGTACAAGCTTTACACAGTATTCAATGACTTTCAGTCGCATCTTTTTCAAATTTAAGTAAAAAATAAAATGCATCGAAAAAAAAATGCTCAGAGCTTGATGAAATGACACACTCTGTAAGTGAAGCCTGTGAGGTTCCAATATGTAGTTGGTTATAAACGTGCCCGATGCGTATCATCGGAATACATCGTAACACCATCTATTGTGAATCATGTAAAACTAATTTAAAAGCCTCATATTATTTGATAATTTAATTGATTGTTGTCTTGTACGAGATAGATACAATTTAACAACTATGTTCGCAAAACAAGTTCAATTAAATGGTTGTTGCGGCTAGTTCATGAGTAATCTCTCAACTCCATCCAATCCATTTCATCAATAGCTACCTGATATAGATATCATTATTAACATCAGTCTTGGAGTATTCTTAAAATATCTCCAAATTGTGCACCATTGACGCCAATAAAATATTGATATTTCGATTTCCACTTAAAATGTTTTTAAAAATATTTTTGTCAGCTAATGTAACAATTTTAGTAATAAATAATTGGCTGAATTGACACATAATTATATACTGTGAATATAAACTTTCTCAGAAGTTGACTTTATTGTCTAATAATAGTTTGAAGCATTTTAGCCAATCAAATAAGTGTTAAATAAGTCTTATATACCAAGGATAAATTACAATAACAATCTATCTATTTATAACTTACACTACTTTACTAGAATACTTAACACTTCCAACTGTTTTAGTACGAAAATAAGTAACCCACATTTTACAATTATTAAAATAAACTCTGCAAATTTTCATTCATAATTAGATGTTAATTAAATCAGTAAAGCCCTAATAAAACATTTCAAATGCCTTACCATTAAGAGTGAGAAAAAGTTCGGAAAACACTACAACACTTTAAATACTGCACATAAAGTAGCGTATTTATGTTCACTTGTATTTAAGACTGACTAAGAGCTAAGGACTCTTGAATAAAAAATACAAGCAACAATCGATTCCTATTCGAATATTTTTTAGGTTAACTTGGTGTGGGCATTAGACATTTATCAGATGAAATAAGCACGCACTTTAATGGGCATGTCAATTAGTTTTACTATAAATTTTTCGTTCGATCTAACGTTTCGATTTTGGTTTCGAAATAGTTCGAAACCATATCAAACGGTGATTAATAGATTTAACTGATATTTTGACGCAATAATTGTTCCGCTTTTAATTGCAAGCATATATTTGTGTACGCGTAACACGGAAAAACTTTAAAAGTTTTAGCTGTTAAACGGTAAATTAATTGCGATATCCAAAGTGACACTTTGAAAAACTCTGAAATATATGATATGTATTAGACACTATAATTAACTCATGGAGAAAATATTGATACGAATGAATTTAAAGGTGATATTTATAATTTTTTTTAAATCGTATAATCCCGATCACATGAAATAATATTTTATTATTTATATTTATGGATTATTAAACACAAAATTCTATCTGAACTTCAATTATTTACTGTAAAAGTTTATGAATGTCTCAATGATTATAAGTGATAATTCTATTAAACATTTTCTTTTTTAAAACAATTAAAATTTGTGCTGAAATTGTGTTTAATGCTCCTCAGTTTCTTTATTAAAATAATCGTCACAAATATATCGTCTTTTCTGAATTATTCACAATATTTCTTTAGAAATGTTAATTTATCTCAACTGTGACACATATCTGAATTAATTGAATTTAATAAATTGACGCGAATGTCTATATATATATATATATATAATTTATTAAATTCAGATAATTAATATATATATATATATATATATATATATATATATATATAAATTAGTAATACATTGTTACTAGTTTTTGTTGATCATGATTTATCTAGGAGGATTCAATGGTATCTATTTCTCATGTCGTCTCTAAAATTGATAGTTTGTGTATTAGTTAACACTCCATATGTTTTGTTTCTATAAAATAAACTATACTAATTATTCTAATCTTCACTAAGGAACTACACAAGATCAAACGGTTTAATTATCTGCGTATAAGCAGTACTCTACTACATACTAAGATTTCCCTCATGCGTTTTACATATCTCAGCATATAAATCATTCTTACACACATATTTTACATTAGATCAATCTCATTGCTCTTTAAGAATTTATATTTTGAATTTAATTAAAATCTGTAGATAGGCACTATTTCAAATATAGTTATCAAAAGGTCGGTTGACCTATGCAGATGTTTTATTGACAAATCATCATACTGAACAAATAACGATTGTCAGTATAAGCAGCGGTTTGTTTACCACACAAATGCTATGTAAATGAAGCTGTTTTATTTGTTTATCTGATCTATCTAAAAACACTGAGTCAGTTTCACTTTCATTCAGAGTTCAAAATGCTGGTCAAATCGGCGTCGAAAGTAATCTTACCCAACACCTACTACCACCGTCCTGCCTTACAAGAATTCCGATTAATAGCTGATGGAATAATTTTACGTCAGACATTTTAATTGGATCAACATTCGAACACGGAATGGATTATCTTCATTATGGTTTCCTATGGAAGGGAAATTGTACAAATATTAATAGATAGTTTACTGTGTAGCTTTAGTCAACAGGCTTTAAAATTAATTACTAGTATTCAATAATGAAATTTAACTCTTATTTACATTGAAAGAACTTTATTAAAAGTAATTAATGAAAACGTAATGTTACGGTTCTAGTCTTGCTAATATTCTACTAGAATTTATTGTATTTTTATATAACTGCTCTGCTCTTAAAATCATCTAATGTCAGCTGAATTAAAATAGCTGTTCCCCTTGACTAAAGTTTTTGGTACATTTATTATTTTAGAGAATACTTTTACATCTATTGTGAACATAATAAAACTATATAATGTGTAATGTCTATTTTAAATAGTGGTTTTAGGACTATGATGATTAGAATGCATAATTGGTTTTTACAATTTATTAAAAATTAGTGAAAAAGCTTCTTTTAGAAGCTCAAAAGGCCCGTCGGTATCATAACATCACTTGATAGAGTTAAATTGATTGACTGAAATAAAATTGATAAAACCTCTGAATATCAATAAGATGTCAAAAACTTTATTCTTCAACAAACTGATGTTTTCCCAGGGCAAGCACCTTTTCTTTAGTCGTCCGTTAGTTGTTGTTTAGTTGTCGTCCAATTGCTTCAATATATTGGAGATAGCGATAGCAATTGTCCTGGCCTGGGAACTTTTTATTAGTATGTTTGGGTGCATTATAGTCTTGGATATGGCAGAGTTTGACAACAAAATGTTGAGATATACATTTCCAGTAATCCGGTCAGTGATGTGATGAGAGGACCAGCGGTAGTATGATATTTCCGCTCAAATCTGTAGGAAGCAAGCAGTACAGATCGTAGGCCTCTTTTGAGATTTTCCATTCCTTCTTTTGACATAAATCCGGTCGTGTGTAGGAAACAATATAAACAGTGGTTCATTCAGTCATTATTATTATAAATCCATTAATTCTATTTGATTAAATCATCATCTCTATTATAGAAATGATAATACTTTATAATTGTATAAATAATATGATGAAATAATACGTAGTGAATTGATTAGTACAAGTCACTCCAATTAAGACAATTCCATAGTTTAGATAACAATTGTACTACATCTTAATTGTACTGTAGGAATGTTCGTCGGGTCGGTTAATCGGTCGAAATGTGTGGCTGCCGCTGCGATTATTTGTCAGAACACTCACTACTATTTTTGGAAGGAATTTGCACGGGAACTAAAAACACTGGTTGAATCAAAGTTGTTTATTCTAACTTACGGTTGATACATGTGGTCGATGGGAGGATTGGCACGATATTAGGTTAAGGTGAAGGAAGTACGGTAGCGCTGTGGAAGTGGTACTGTTACAGGGGGACGGTGATAAGAAAGAGAGCGAGACGTCGTCGTGATGGCCTTTTATACTCCAGAACTGCATGGTACCAATCCACCGGCGTTGCCAACCTTTGTAGTTGTTGATGGTGAATTGGTTGTGGCCTAAAGGGTCATGGCGGTCGCCACATAACTCCCCTCCTAGTGGAACAGCCGTGGAACATACCTATATGTGGTGCAAGTTCCGGAATGCACCCGCAATCACGCAAACAAACGCCCGGGGACTGCTGATGAGATGGGGATCCCAACCTGAGCGAGGAGTTTTACGGGATCAGCTGCCATCGGAGCTGTAGCAGGACGTCGTTCGTCTTGAGGCGTTTAGCTTTGTTTGAGGGTACCTGTAAACGTGTTACGTGTCCCGTTTCGTGATGCGAGGGTGCTCATGTGTTGCTGGTATACATGATGGGCTTCTGTGGTTTTCGTCCATCAGGCTAGTCTCGTGGGATGTCGTCGACCACGTGATGTTGATGAGTTCTGTTCCTCGTGCTATCCTTCCATGCACGTGTCAAGCACCTGTCGAGTGGCTTATGTTGAGTTGATTTACCTGTTAGGCACTTTGATCACGTCGGGGTCACCAATTGTAGGAATGTTCGTCGGGTCGGTTAATCGGTCGAAATGTGTGGCTGCCGCTGCGATTATTTGTCAGAACACTCACTACTATTTTTGGAAGGAATTTGCACGGGAACTAAAAACACTGGTTGAATCAAAGTTGTTTATTCTAACTTACGGTTGATACATGTGGTCGATGGGAGGATTGACAGGATATTAGGTTAAGGTGAAGGAAGTACGGTAGCGCTGTGGAAGTGGTACTGTTACAGGGGGACGGTGATAAGAAAGAGAGCGAGACGTCGTCGTGATGGCCTTTTATACTCCAGAACTGCATGGTACCAATCCACCGGCGTTGCCAACCTTTGTAGTTGTTGATGGTGAATTGGTTGTGGCCTAAAGGGTCATGGCGGTCGCCACAGTACAATAAAATACTAGAAAAAAGGTGCATATGTTTATGTGCATATTTTTATTTCACTAAGTCACAGATAAATCATAATCGACAAAAACTAGTAACAATGTATTACTACTTTCTTTAATCTCAAGAAATTATGAAATTTGTTGTTTAATTTTATGTCCAAAATAAATAGAAAATATAATAAATCCGCAACAAAAGCACGATATTGCTTTAAGTTTGCATTCAATATTTGTAGCAATACGACGATTTCGTAATAATTTTAAATTTTGTCTTCGGGCTACCAACACATTATTCTCTTCTGAGCTAAAACTTCAGCGTGTAATAAATTGGGCCTATTTGTTAGTGCCGCATTTGTAACATTTCTTTACGCAGGACGTGAATATTCTAAACAGCTTGTGCATAGTAACGTTTGATATTGTTCAGGATATTTGAACCGTAACGTTAATCTAAACAAATCATGTTCAGAAAATAAGACATAATTTTTATTAACAATATACTTAAATATTCATAAAGGAGTTTAGAATAAAAATAACAATTATAAAAACGATGATGATGATGAATTCCATCTTACTTCAAAATTTTTTAAACCCTTTAATATAACTCAGCCTCGGTAACTTTCTCATCGTTAGAGGCATATTTTGCAGAGCAACTCTGTTGCTAAATTTAGTAAATATGTTGGATACAGAATCAACTCCTATGGGAGCTCTTAAAAATGTGTCCTGTAAATAACATAACGCCAAAACACAGATTCTTGTGATAAGACGGTAGAAAAACTTGAAGGAGTAATAATAGATACGAATTTATTAATTTAAAACTAATTAAGTACATTTTTATATCCCAATAAAATATCATGCAGTCATTCTACTCAAATAGCTTCTACCTCGATATATCACGCATATAATAGTGCATACACAATTACCTTAATGTTGTGATTTGAATATCTCAACCCGATATTCATGGAAATTGAAGAACAGGCACCCAACTTTAATAGAAATTAATATTATTTTATGAGTGGCTTCTTGACTATGAATGAATCCTAATGAGTCCAATGACCATGATCCATGATTCGATTTCTGATTTACACAAGTCAACTCAGAAAATGTTTATTTATTATGTCAGTATGTCAGCACTATTTTTTGGATGCTGTATAAACTACCTATTGCAATTATATAATTTATCATAATTTTCAAGAAAACGATCAATAAGCAATTAAACCTCAAGATCATTTACTGCGTTTAAGGATCTGAACCTCCACGAATCTGTAGTAGACATTGCCCATCGATCTCAGAAGTGTCTTTCTGACGTGTCTCGTATATTTCCCTTTGTATTGGGAGGATTCCATAGACTAGAGGCCTAGAACTTGAGGGGCACATCACGAATAAAAACGGATATAACCGTGTAATCATCATCAGTCTGCAATTAAACTAAGTCCTCGGTCATCAGCCCAGTCGTTGGTCATATTCTCCAGAATCTTCGAAACAGGCAGTCTTAGGTAATGTCATTATTCACTAGTCTTAAGTCAAACAAACAATATATACAAGTTTTCTAAAAAAAATCGTCATCATCGATTATAAGGGAGCGTGAAGCGTATCACACAATATCACAATAATTCATATTTACGGTAGGGCATTATCTGTTCAACCAGCATCCAGCATTCGCTAATCTCATTATACAGCAAACACATCAGCTTGTAATGCATATATCAGCCAACATTATTTAATATAAACGTAGATCAGGTATTTGTTATTAATTTGAGTTTAATAGCCCTAATAAATAGCATTAAAGTCAGTGCTAGTTCTTTTATACATCGTACAAACATATATCATATTGTTTATGGATTATATCTAAATTAATAATCATATCCAATAATTAAATCTTATTATTAATTCAATCTTTTCAATTAACTGAACATACATTCCTCTAAATTGAAAAATTCTCCAATTCGCCCGTAGGTTCCAATGGTCAGCCCAAATTCCACACGCTATTTGTAAAGGCAATGGCATGTACAGCATCCGATACCCACTCCTCTGCAGAAAAAGCAAACTTTCCCAAAAATCGATTCTGTACAAAATGCTGGTCCGTCCAGTCTGCCTTTATGGATCATAGCTGTGGTACAGGTAGGTCTCAGACAACTTGCACTACTCCAAGTGTTGCAATCCTAAAAATTTCGAGCGTTAGTTAATGCGAATCAGACATCCCGTTCGTGAAAAACTTCATGAATATGCTCAGTGTGAGATTCTCCCTTGGCACCTTACAACATGTAAATCAATTCATCAAATCCGTACCTATCCGCAAATCTCGGTAAATAAACCAAATATGGCAATCCAAGTCGTATCCTAGGGTCTCTGTCGCTCGCAAAAACCAATTATCCTGAACCCGAAGCAACATCAGCAAAATACCATTAGGTTCTCATTGATCATCCTGGGTGTTTGAAAAAAAAACCGGACATACAAAATCAGAGGAAAACAAATTACACAAGAAAGAAATAGACATCCTTACATACAGCACAACATATAATCGTTGATCTAAATCAATCTGTCAGAAGTTATCGAACATGATTACTTAATTAAAGAAATCATACTATCAAAATATTGATTATATTAATTAATTATTCCATAATAAGTATTGGTTATAATTATTAAAATATACTCTTATTTGAGCATACGTTCAAGGCATGGCCAGTATTAACCAAGATATCGTAGTACTGTTGATATGTTGACATCATTAGTAGAACATTAAAAACAATGCGCAGAAACAATCTCAAGAACTAATATAGAAAGCGTCGAAAATAATTAGTTTGCTAGTGCTCCTATTAAGACCTTGATATATTTGACAGGCCGAATAAACAACTCTAAACCTATTGAATTGGTATTTTTCTGTTAGCCGCTGACACGCCAACATAACATTAATGATTGTAATTCCGTAACTAAATTAGATCTTTCACGATTCCGAGCAAATGTAAACAATGCTTACGCCCATTTTCTTTCCCACTGCTTATCGGACCCGTCGCGAACTTAAGTCTTCTAGATCTAGGCCAGAAAAAACTTTATCTAAAGATATTTCATTATGGCGCGTTACATGGCGGTAGAACGGCCTATCTGAAGAACTGTATCTTGAACGTCATCTATATATAATTTCATAATTAATATCTGTACTATTTCTGTTTAGTAGAAAGTGTAGTTGCGGCTACCGTAAAGATCCGGCTTTTTTCGTCTGTAAAATGAGGTTTTGCAGCATTAGAACTACAGTGGTAGATGCAGTCACATTCTAAAACTTATTTTAATCTCAGGAAATTTCCTGAATGAAAATATTTTAAAACATGTTATAGTACTATTAGCTGAATTATTGAATGTTGTTTGATCCTTTTAATTAATTTATTATTTACGGTAAGGTTGTTAGCTACCTCTTAGAGATATCAAAAAATTATTTCAATTTTCAACGATTTGGAGTGGATCCGTAGTGGAATTTAGGCTAAAACATCGCAGTTCTAAGCTTTTAGGCTACATAAAGTCTACAAGGTACAAACTATTCCTTGAATTCCTGACACAAGCACTGAAGTTTTATCATAATAGTCTTCTTGAATTTGGACATGACTTGAAGTTCACAGTGTACGATTACAAAAAGTGGATTACAGTAGCTCAGTCATAGACTAGTTGATTTGGTGACACTAAAACTTCACTAGAGACCGTCGCCCCTATAGTGAAATAGACAACAAATTTAAATCGCGAAAAATGTATTAAGAACTTTCTGCTGTTTTACGTAGATTTTGTACAAAACGAAAACAACAAAATTATTTAAGGCTTAAAATATTTAGTAGACTATAAGATAAAAGTCGAACACGCCAAGAAAATAACTGTATCTCCTAATGTACAAACAGCTAACAGTGAATACTAAAAATCTGCAGTAGAGATCTAGATTTCTGAAGTGTCCTATCAATTTTCAAGGATTTACAATATACAAAAAAAGAACTTCGGTAACATAAAATTACAGCGGTAGAACTTTTAAGATAAGCTGATAAATATATAAGCGATAAACAAATCAAAATAAATACCCAGGAAATTATAACCAAGGAGCCAACCATCGTCGACATAATGAAACTGCTCAGTGAATTTCAGACTGAAATATGTTAGTAATCAGTTAGCAACATGATAGAGAAATTGAACAGATTCGGAAAAGTTGAATGTGTTACTTTTTGTTTATAATATTCCTTAATTAACCAATTATTATTAAGCAATTGCAGAATAATGAAACATCTTATATAGAAGGAAACTGTATAATCTAACATGGTTAAAAATAAGAACAAAATGTTAGTGTGGTAAAGATAGAATCAAGAACATTGGGTTGGATGAGGCAGTCCCCCTTTCGGGGGCTAGAAGTGGGGATAAGAACGTGACTATAATTTTCTCAAATAACTTTTTAAAGTGAAAATATGAACTATAAATTTAGAAGAGAAATATAAAAAGTAATAATAAAGTGTACGCAAAACTAAACTAATCACTCCAAAGACAGCTGGTTGAAACTGGATGCTCCACATCTCCATAGTCTGAAGTACAATAAAAACAGAAACAGGCTAACTTCCTGTTGATTTCGAAAGTATATTATGAAAATGTATTCATCTAAAAGAGAAGAGAACAGTAAAACACTAACTGATGATGTTAATACTAAAAACCGCTGGATGGAGTCGTTCGAACACTTGCGTGCTAATAATCTGAACTGAACTGTTTCAACCTGCATATAATTATTGAATACGTCTTCTGTCAGGATAAAAAGCACTTGTTGAATGAGTTATTTGATTGATAATTAAAAAGTGTTTAAATAAAAAAACACAGCTGATACTAACAAGTCATCTAAACAGCTGCTGATTGTTTCGACAAATATAAAACGTTGCTTTAAAAAATTGTTTTTGTTCTTTACACGCCATTTTATCGATAAAATATATTTCAAAAAGATTTCAATAGGAAAAATAAAATCGAAATTATTCGATATTCAAAAAAGATGAGATGGTATGATTCGTTTACTGAAATTGTCAATATAATTATGTTAACGTCAATTTCTTCACGTAATTAAAAATCGTAAAGTTAGTGTTTGTCTATTACTATGCTATTAATTGCTATTGGATCATAACCTTGCTATAAGAAATTAAACAATAATGATGGGAATAACTCTGACAATAAAACAGGTTAAATATTTTTGTACATGATCCTAAGGCAACATCAAACAAATTCAATTTACATTTTTGTAAATGATTAATTAATACAATAAAAACTTTCCAAAATTGACACTGAAACTATTTCATGATGAACTTGAGGAAATCGTTGACGCAAAGTACTACATAACAGCCATACCAAGATTTTGTAACATCCTAGTAGAACCTATAGAGTAATCCATCGTTATCTGCGGGGGTTACGTTCTGACAAGATAGCAACGGTTGGTGAAACCGCTGTTGACCAGGGATCGATACATGTGAGGGTTAAAAGACAAAAGCACGTAATATTGTTCGATTAATAGTTGAATTTATTTGTCTCTTCATTAATGAAGAAGAATATATGTATATATGTACGTAAATATAAAATTTATTGTCATTTATTGCAACCAAAATGCTGATAAAATCATAAAATAACAAAAACCACCTATAGTATGCAAGTTACAAAGTTATATGCACTTAGAAAATACAAATGTAACAAGTTTTCAAAATGAAAAGATTGTTGGCTATTTCATTATTTTCTTGATGTCTTTCTGCACTTCTTATATAGTTGTAGTCAACCCTCTAGACCATTATTAAACTTCATACTTCGTTCTAGCGAAGTATCCAGGTTCAAAACCAAATCCTGCATTTGATGAGCAGATAACAAAATCTTATTTATTTTGTCTAAACTTAAAGACGTAGTTGATTTTCCAGCTAATTCTTGAGAAGTATATGAAGTTCAACGAGAATCGTAAAATGTTAGTTACTTCTGCTTCCTTGCCCGGTAATCGTGAGATCTCGATAACAATTTCCGGCCATAGGTTTTTCCACCATGCATTTATGATTAATAGTCTTAAGTAACTAAACTAACTAAATGGCTAGGCAATGAGAAATATTAAATTGTCTCCAACTTGCGGTAACAGTCAACGAAGATTCTGATTCCATGTGACTGAAAGTGCGCCTTATATAATCGTTGAAATGATGGTATTATTCTCGATATAAGGGTTGCAGAAGCGAAGTTGTGTTGGGAAGTAAAAATTGTATTTTCACATTGAAGCCGATTAAATTTAACGTCTCCGGATGTTCGGGCTCATTGCCAATAAGCATAAGAACCTAAAATGAGAGTGAATTTGGGGCCAAACACTGCTTAACACTAGGCACAAAACAATTAGTAAACCAGTCTGCAAAAAGCGTCATCATAATCCAAGCATTAGGATTTGCTCTCCAAAACACAAGCAGACAGTCCTTATTTTTATTTTTCAAGGGTCGTGGATTTAACGATTTGTAAGTATTGACTTGTAGCGACCTTGAGGCATGTCGAATTTTACATCGTGGAATAAAGGTCTACAAAATACCCAGAAATATAATCCCAGATGTTGAACTAGTTCTAGTGCCAGCAGCGCCAACTAGAACCCGATAACGAATAACTGGCAACCCCGAGACGTTTATCTGGGATGTTATTGAAGGGTATTTCCAATCATTCAGTGCTCAACCATCGTTTGGTTTAGACGTGCCGCCATCGACTGCCCAAGTCTCGTCTCCAGGTAACACCACTGCCATCCGTTTAATCTAATTGTATTTTTCACATTTTTTTTATATAGCCAATAAATAACGGTCACATAATGAAAACACCACTGTTTAATTTCGTTTTACCTCCATTCACCGAGCCACATCATTTACCCTAAAGACTTCACTATAAAATCACTTGAGGCATTACAATCAGTTTTTAGCTGCCTAAAACCTGAAAAGAGAAACCGCGTGTAACAAGGGATTACTGTAGTTTCTCTAGAAGTCTATATCCTACAGTCTTCAAAACCTGAAGATGACAGATGAGATTTTGCCGAAACGTACTAAAATTAATTCATGATTTAATTATTGTCCAAGTAAATAAATATTATCGTTAAAAAATTAGTTCCCAAATTGAGTAATTAAGATAACGGCATTATTTAAGGGCACCTCGGGGTCAACAACCAAAACGCGAAACATCCGAACACGAAGAGCAAAAAACGAACCCCATATGTAGTGCTTGTCCGCCATAAATTGTCCGGCCGTGATTGGCTACATCAACCACCAAGAAAACTCGACGGAAGAAGAAGAACGAGATGACAAAAAAAACCGCGAACGACACTGCGAAGACGGAAAAAATGTCGCTTCATATTTCAACCCGGGCGTATCTGCGTCCGCCACAATTGTACCGTATCCAAAGTACCCGAAGTACAGTGCCGGAAAAAATTAACAGTCTTAATAAAATTAAATGTTATGGCCATTAACGGCATTAAAGAAATTTATACGACAATACTCGGTCTTGAGCCTGATCGTTTCGCGTCCTTGTACGATGCCGAGCGAAATTGCCTCTAAATTAAGCAACGGGACGATGGAAAAGAGGAAGATTTGTGACACGTCCGTCCGTATATTGCGGTATTAAGTTGATAAGTTTTAACGTCGAGACTTTTTCTCCTTCGCAAAAATTGTCAATATCGTGTAAATAAACACGGTAATAATCGTAAAACGCGTCCGATGTTGGCACAAGGAACACAAAATGTAAAATATGATGATGCGTGAGCGGGCGTTGAAAGGAAGTCGTTCTGAATTGCCCCCGTTAAAATTTTACGCGAGAATTTCGTGTCGAAGTCGATCATGTTTTCTAGAAACTGTGATATCAATTAACATGTATATGTTAATCGAGCTGATGAGCTTATTTTTAAAGAATCTTTAACTGTATCATCAAGTTTTTATTCGATGATTTTCCTTTTTTGAATAAAAACAATTACTGAAATAATTTTAATATACATTAAGTATATGACAATATTGCACATTTTCCAATAAATTTATTTTAGATTAAGAAATAGTCAGGCACAAACTTAATCTTCATAATAGTTTCCATTGTCTATTTAATAATTCTTGATAATTAACGATAAATTCCATAGTAAAATAACATATTTTTAACAAAAAATTGAACCGACTTCAATATTTTATTTTGAAACGTTTTTTTTTTATATTAAAAATGTGAGTTTGATTATTTTTTACTTTTTAGTGAGTTCCTTATTTATTTTTTCAAGTCGGTTAAATTTTTTGTTAAAAGTATTTTGTATTTTTCTTTTTAGTGTTAAATATTTACTCTATAAATTACTCAGTTTTTTATTAAAATTACAGTGGATAGATCAATTAAAAGTACAACCCGTATGAGGAAAAATAGGAATAAAGAAACAAAGATAGACAATAAGGTACGATTCAGACCCCGGGGTCCGCTACCTAGTCTAGATGATTGAACATATGTTCCAATCAAACTAGAACAAAAAAAGCTGCCCTGTTGAGAATTGAATTATCGACCTCCGCGTGGGAGCTCAAGGTTCTACCCATTACACTATAGAAGCAGTTGCCTACAAAGTTTTTACGACCTCTTATGTGATATGGTTATTGCTTAAAAAGCAAACACCGATTTTTCATCACATCAGTTGAGGAATAACATTATACACCAATATCTGTTGATTTTATATAAAAAAATATGTGAAAACATTGTACGTGCCTACGTGCCTTTTAAATTTGAGGTTTTTCCTCGATTTCCCCGGATTCCGTCATCAGATCCTGACTTGGTTCCAGTGGGACCACCTCGGAAGTGCACTCTTTTAAATAAAAAAAAGAATTTTTAAAATTGGTCTATAATTGATGGAGAAATCGGTGAAAAAAAAATTAATATATTCAAAAAGGACTTCTAAATCACACGAGAATTATCTGCGACTACCACTCAATTCGTGTGCTCATTTATTCCCTCAATTGTAAATGTTTAATTCATCGTCATGAGTTCGCTATAAAACATTTTTTCCATGTTATAAAAGTACCTTCCCAAAGTTCTGATGGATGTCGATCTAATGGTGTTCGATCAATCTATAATGAACCCGCTTTTCAATTTCTTAGACTTATTTCATTTGATGCAAATTTTTGCTATAGTTCACCAGCAGAGCTTGCTATTTCACATATAATATTCTTTATATTTCAAAATTTTCTAAGGCCCATCGTTGGCACTATGAATAATCCAAACTCATGTACAAAAATGTACAAACGTATTAAAAAACGAAAAAATTGTTATGATGGGGTGGGGACGTGTTAATAACTGTTATTATTAATACAACTTGCAATACAGTACAATTTAAAATTTATGTTAAAGTAAATACAATTTTGAAGAATATATTGTTATGTTTAAATATCACATTAATCTTTGAGATGTCAATTTATTGTTCATATAGTGAATAATTATTTAATTATAATAATTATTAAAAATTTAATTATTAAAAAACTGACAGAGATAGAAAGTACGATTTTGACCCAGTCTGTAAACTGTGTTTTGATTGTTTGGCATTTTAATAATACATTATAATAAATCTTCCGATGACATTTTTTCTGTTCTACTTCTGATTGAATTGAATTGAATATCTCTTGATAGTTTTGTAACCTGGTTGAAATGTGGTTTACCTACGGATGAGGTTCCTTATTACACACAAAACTAATTATTTTAAGGTTCAAGTTAAAACTATCTGTGTTATAATAGTATATACCTTCATAGATAGTTACGGTTTAACTGGATTTGAATAGTTGATTAGCCTATAATTTTGTACTAAATCCATTCTATCATTATAGACGGAAGAAAGTTTTTTAATAAAGTTTTTATAAAGATCCAAATTTGTTCTACTTCATGCTACTTCAAATCAAATGTTCTCGATAAAGCGTAGAAAATGCAATCGATATTTTATAATTATGTCCAGGCATATTTCATTAAATTTTTATTTCAGTACTATTTGTTGGTTCATCGCTAGTTTAAGTTAATTCATTTGCCTGATAAACAACATGACATTTAAAATGATTTTAAGTTTTACCTATTAAATATAACTAAATTGAATATTACATACCAGACAACCAAGAGATAATATATAGTTATAATCATTATTATGGAAACTAATTATCATAATCATAAATAAGTACATAAAATGTAATGATATTTAGAATTATTGATACAGTTGAATAAGCCGAAAAAAAAAGAGTTAACTAGGTTAGAAAGGTAAATAAAATATATTCATTATAGTAAAAGTAAAAAGATTGATTTGGCTTATATTTATTTCCAGAATGACCTTTTTAAGTGAAGTTTATGCAAGTATCAATAAAGCACTCTAAGATGAAAACCAAATTAGAAAATAATTAAAATGTTGTACTTATAAAATATTGGGGAATAGGTATTTTCGATTTTTGAAATTAAACAACTTTAATGACCTTAGATCATTCTAGTTACAATAATTGTGTTCTGAAAATGGAGTTTCGAAAAGATCATCTTCGGCATATTTAGTTTTTTTTTTCTACAGGAAAGTGAAAAATGTTACCCAAACTCACGGGTACTTAACTCAAGGACAGTGTTACAATTGCTTAGTTAGTATGGATAAGATTTCCACTCGTAAGTAATCTCTGCTGAAACGAAATTAAATCCAGAAATTTTGGAAACAAATTATTACACAACATTAAACAGTTTCAAAGACTGTCTTGTCTAGACCTGGGAAGGTGATTTTAAATGCTTACTGGAACTGGAAAAATATGTTCATCATGAGCTACTTGAACCTGCCTAAATCATTAATACGACTATCTACTTGACTATAACTAAATAGCAACATTGAATTGGAGTAGGTGAATGAAAAAACAATCAAAATAGGAACTGAATTTTCTTCAATGGGAGACCATAAACATATTTAATGATTCTCCTAAGTTACCAACTTCCTCTAAAAATAATCTCTGCAAGCTGGATTCAAAATGGACTTATGAATAACTCCAAAAAGATTTTAGAAAAGTTAAAAATTAATTTTTTTATTTAAAATTAGTGAGTATTTAAATATTTGAAGATTTCCAAAAGGGTGACAAAATTTCATCGATCAAAACGGTATATACAAATTTTATGGATTAGTACATGACACTTATATGGATAAAGTAATTTTAAAAACATGATAAAGGCAGAATTCCAAAGCTTAACGCATAAAAAGAGATCTATATAAGTATTTAATTAAATTTCTAGACTGATAAATAGTGCATAGGGTTTTATAGTGTTCGATCTATCTATGAGTATAACGTTTAAATTAATAGGAATCAGTTTATATTCGGATCACTATGTAGACATTTTTAATCTAATGATACGGCAATTATACATTCCTCCTTAATAGCGATGAAACTATGTGACTGCAGGTGAATTATTCATTTATAATTATATAAGATTTTTCCGGAGGAATGGTAGATATTTTAATACGTTAAAGTATCGTCGATAGTAAATTAAAAAATGAAATAACCACATAGGTTCAATTCTCACTACTATAAAAATATTTTCATGACGCTCATTATTAGTTAATAGTATAAAATTAATATAGAACTAAAATTGCCATAAGATAATAATAATAAAATATATACGTAAATCATAAAAAAGATATTTTATAAAGGGAGGTGCCTAGTGACATTTCTTATTATCCTTCTCAAAATTCAATAGTTGCTCAACACGTTATACGTTTATAAGAACGATAAAGTCAAAAAGTTTTCCAAAGATTCTCTTTGTTAAAATTGAAAGTGTTACGATTTCAATTTCATCAAGTAACGATTTTTTCGTCATGGCTTCCTCCAAGTTAAGTAGCTTATAATACCCTAGCTACATCAACTACACCCAAATGCTCCGTTCTAAACCATTCACGTCCACTTTCCTACAAAACTTATATTGGTCGTTTGCAGAATATTATTTTACCAATTTATTACGTATATCTACAATCAATTTATAAAAAAAATACACTAAGTAGATCCTGAAATAAGTTCTAGTTTTCAATAAATCAGTAGCTATAATTTTAAATATGTATATAATATACCTATAATTACATATCAGTAAATTAAAATAAAGTATTTCTATTATCCTCCTTTAATAATTGAGTATAATTTATATAAAAATCAAAATTGGTATGTTTTAAATTTACAAGTTCTTATACTACGTTTTTCATTAGTGCTGAATATTAATTAAAGCTTTAATTAAGATTAATAAGACGATTAAATTTAAGCCTATTATATAAACAAAAAATATTATAATGAATGACAGAAATAAATAAATCTTAAACTTGCAAAACTATCACTAATATCTATAGTATATTTCAAGATTACATTGTAAGATTGGGTACTTGTTGTACCATATATGTACACGTGTTCCACAGCCCTCACACCTTTAAAAAAATAGTTAATTTTAGCTAATTGAAACAATTCGTTTAGTTTAATAATTTGTTTTAGTTCTAAGTATAACTCAACGCTCTAACAATATATATATAGTTTCTAGATGTAAAATCAAATGAATTATGTTTCGTTTCCTTCTCTCTCTTTTGTCGTGTTATCACAATGCCAATTAAGTCTCTCTATCATTATTGTTTCCTTTAAATTACCGAAATGAAAGGCAGTACGTTTACCTAAAAACCTCAATAGCTCGTTGAAGTTATATAAACGGCTAATTAAGAATTATATTGACGTGAATGCTGAGGGTGACACGAATAGCGATAGGAAGTGCTTTTTATTTACGTATCACAGAGCCGTGAGCTTTTTATCCGCTATATTAATGGAAATTAAGTAAATTTATTGCGCCCGTAACAATTTATCAACGTTGCTGGCTATATTTTTTAACTAAAACTAGTATAAATTAACATCAATGAAGACTTCTTCGCATAATCAGAAAGTTACGATTTAAAAAATAACTGGTTTAAAAATAAAGTATTACAACAAGGCCTTTAATTCATCTTTTAAAATGAAAACATCTTTATTTTCCTCGGTTTTAATAGATTAAAACATTATTTGTATCAATTCGAAATATCAATTATATATATTTAAATTTAGGCAATTAAAACTATTTAAAAATTAATATTTTTGTTTGTATTGATGTATAATAATTTTAATGTTGTTTTAATTAATCTTAAAATCACTACTAATTCATAGATTTGTTAGTTTCTTTTCTTGTCACATAACAATTAAATCTTTGATAAATAATCCAAGGATAATTAGTCGAAAAGCTGAATATTTTATTAGGGAAAAATGAGAAACATTACCCATCCGTTTATTACCCACTAGAAAATAAATAAAAATATTTTATAATTCTGCTAATATGAATGCCTTTAAAAATAATTAGTTGGTTGGTTGGTTGGAGAAGTGGTCAAGGCGATAGGATGATCATCCTACTGTTGCAATAGTCGCGGGTTCGAATCCTGTTAGGGTATGGTATTGTAGGTTTCTGATTGTTGTTTATAATTGTGTTTGTTCATAAGATAAGAGTACAAAACCCGGCAAGGAAAATAATTCTAGTCACGCCAGTACACAAGCTGTGTAAAACCGGATTCTTTCTGGCATGACCTCTAAGTTGATCACTCGTTAGTTGGTATGGATAATGTTAATACCGTAGTTTGGAGCCCACAGTAAACAGTAGGTCCAATCCAGATAAACCCTAAGTTCATTTTTCCTATTCATTTTGTCTTTGTCAAAAAGAGATGGAATGTTTGTCGAATGCAGTTGGAATATGTAAACAAATCAGACTATAACATTCGATTAAGATTAGTATTAGTTGACCACATTGCCAAACATCTACAATTCTTAAAACATTAGTGATAATAATTAAAATATATAAACCGGCAAACATTGTAAACCAAACATATAGATGAGTATGATTTCTATATTCTTCATGATCATCATTGTCCTAACTGAAACTTGATACATCCATTCCGAGGCAAGTTATAAGCCACAAATTGGTCAAGCACATCCATCAGTTTAAAGAAATAATAATACACTCCGGTTATTGCTATGCCGTTCTGGATCAGCCGGTTGTAAAAGGTCATTAAAAACGGTATAATTTACAGAAAAAAACACAGAGAATCGGTTACATCTATCCGATTCTCTTTGTCTTTTCTAACTGCTTTAAAAGCTTTATAACTAGATGGGTAAAAGACGCCTGTCAGAGGGCGAGTGATCTTAAGGGGTCGAATCCAAAATTAAAAGTTCACTAGTGAAGTGTTCTATGATTTAGAAATTCAAAGTCTGTTCAAGTTCAAAAAATATGTATAAAATCATGTTTTTTATCGAACGACAAAACTCATTGAGCGATCCCAAATAGAAATTATTTAAATATGTTATATTATTCGGTAGTGACTGAATCAGTTTTTTAAAAGTAGTATAAGGAAAAAATATAAATCTAATTCCACTACAGAAGTTTACAAAATTCTCATTCCAACAAATCTTGTTACACGAAAGTAACTTTTAAAATAAATGCAAAATTATGTCTACTAGGTCAGGACTACTAGGTTAGCTTTAGAAAGGTTAAGAGGTGACATCATGTATGTTGTATATTATGTACATGTATGTTGAGTGCTCTTCATAATAATGAACAAATATAATGAATAAGGAAGGCTCTTAAGAACTGATATTCAGTGCAATATGCCGAGCATATAAATAACAATAATATATAAATAAGGTATAAAAATCCTGGGGCTATTTATTATGAATTGCTTAAGTCAGGCAAACTATCATCAACAAGGATTATTTCTTGAGTATTATGTGTTATTTGAACGGAACTTTTGATCTCAAGAGGCTCAAATATGTCAAAAAATGTTTTTCATCGTTGTAATACACTTTCTTATATATCTTTAGGCTTATTTGGTTATTTGGTTTTTTAAATTCATTCAAAGATAATTGCTTATTATAATTGCTGATAAGGTAGGCCAAGAGGGAGATTAAGTTTGGAAGAGTGTTTTTTTGATTCATTATTATAATATTCTTAATAACATTTAAGTTATAAACCTATTTAAGTTCTAAGAAACCAGAATCGATATTAAGGATACTAAAGATTGCTGACGCGTCTTTCTAAGTTCTGCAAATAGGCCAAAACCTACACAACAAGTTAACCAAAAATTATTATATATATCTACTATGTTATTACCTATTCTTATTTACATTATATATGCATTTAATTAAATTTGAATATGAACGTGAATATACACTATTTTATAACCAAACTGCATGTATTAAAACAATTTAACAGAAAATAATTAATTAAATTACAAAACGGTGCAGCACATAAAAACCCGATCGAGTCGAGATGAGGTTTTCTGGCCAGTCATTTCGACTTTTTTATAACCCGTCCGTGAATAATCGTCAAAATATATCCTATCCAAAGCCGAACGCCGAAAAAATAAAGAACCGAAAAAAGCGGAGGAAGAAATTCAAGGAGGAAAACAAAGCGGATAAAGAGTCCTCGACGGTATTTCCAAGAGTGAACCATCTGTTTGGTCTTAATTTGCGGTTCGGATGCAGATTATATTACTTGACGGCGACCGTTATTATTCTCATATTACTTTGGTTAGCAAATCAGTTGCACAAAGAGTATGTCAACACACAGCGGTCTCGGATATTTTTAGATCTAAATATTCATAATTAAAAATGCTCGATACAGTATTTCAGAGTATAGCCAAATAATTAGTACGTTATTATTATTCATGGAAATACTTCAAATATAATTAGTGGATATCATTACAGTGGATAGTTGTTTAAAATTTAATGTGAAAAGTTTTCAATAGCTTTTGATAATAATATACCAGACTATATTTCTACATTACATTCCTAAAGGCAACTCAGCATACACGATTTAATTTCCATACTCTTGAAATCCTGAAAAGAGGTGTCTGAAACCGATGAAGGGGCTGCACTAAACCTGCTATGATAACTTATTGTGATGAATCCTTTATAATCCCACCGTTAAGTAACCATTACAATAACATAATGTATCAAACTGTATCGAACCCCAGGAATAACAGGAACTGATGAAACTAAACCATTTGTAATGCCTGCAATTCAAAATCAACAATTAAAAAGTTCTTCAAAAACACTAAAATAGATTTTGGGATAAATAAGTGCCGTATTCTCGGAACAGTACATCGCGGCTATGAAAGTGTAAAACTCTATTTACTTTATAAAAATATCAACATCTACATAAAAGTATCTCCGTCAATATCAACATCGTCCAATTTTATCTGCAGATCTAGTTCATTGTAGGAATGTTCGTCGGGTCGGTCAGTCGGTCGAAATGTGTGACTGCCGCTGCAATTATTTGTCAGAACATTCTACTATTTTTGGAAGGAATATGCACGAGAATTGAAAACACTGGTTGAAGAAATACTGTTTATTTCAATGTTAAATGATACATGTGGTCGACGGGAGAATTGAAAGGATATTAGGTTAGGTAGAGGAAGTACGGTAGCGCTGTGGAAGTGGTACTATTACAAGGGGATGGAGAAAAGAAAAGAGAGCGAGACGTCGTCGTGATGGTCTTTTATAGCCTGGAACTGCATGGTACCAATCCACTGGCGTTGCCAACCTTTGTACTTGTTGATGAATTCGTGGTGGCCTAAAGGGTCGTGGCGGTCGCCACATCATAATAAATTTTTAATGAATATAAATGTCCTGGAAGACTACAGAACTAACTCAACAATACTATGCAGAAAAGCTACACTGTCAGCTCCAAAAATAACAGAAATAGCATCAAAACCTAAAGAGAAGCTCATGAGAGTTCATTAACCTAAATATGAGAGTACACTAAAGGTTTTTTTAGACAAAGTGACAAGACATCAGGCTAAATCAATAATAATGATAAATATCAAAAAAATATTTATTGAAACATTTATCTTTAACATTCATTATTCATTTATCTACAACTTTTTCCCATCTTTTTGACATCTCATATACACGCCTGGGAACAGTTCATTCAACAACTATTAAGCTGTCTGAAAGTTGATTGGGAGTTTGAGCTGGGCTTGCGTCCAACAAATTTTGCAATTCATCGTCTTTGAATTTGTTTGGTCGTCGAGGTCCTTCTTTTCCAATATCAATACAACAACATCTAAATGGTTGAACCCAATATTGACGATTTCTGGATATAAATTCCCTAAATATTGTAATTTTTGAGCGATCCATAATTAGCGTCTTTATACACTGAATGGCGTTATAATACTAAATGGAAAACTATTATTGTATGTAGATAAATGTCAAAACTACACATTTTTACCGCTCATCAAAATATGTATTTTTCTTATACAATAAACTAAAGCATAAATATATTGAATACTCATCAATAATTAATAATTAATCAAACATTTCAATTATTAGTAATTGTTAGATTGTTGCACAGAATTATACATAATTATATAATATATCATATAAATAAATAATTGTATAAGACCTATAATTTCAAATAAAACGAAATTAAAAATATATATAAAAAAAATTCGAACAATGTAAAAAGCTCAAACACATACATAATGAATTCATACAAACAATTAAGCCTTAAAGTTTTACATAACTTAACATAAAATTGTTTCGGGCCATATTATAATATAAATCGATAAATTATTGAAAATATATCGGTATTTAATAGAGTCGTAAAATGCAAAAATGACAATCCATAAATTTTACGTTTGAATTTCTTTAGATCGAACGCATAATAAACCTTGAAATAATTAGCTGATGCCACTTCCAGTCATTATTAATTTACATATTTATTCAATTCGATACGTTTTCACTTGACGATTATTTTCCTTTGACGCCAACTGGAAATAAATAAAATCCGATCCGTCTGTAAAATAGTGGAAACGTCGATAAATAAATTCTTCGCGTCGGTTAAAAAAAGAAAGACATGTATGCAGGCTTGAAATTAACTGAAAACGTCGATACAGGGCCTTTTTTCTCGATAATTTAATTGATGCAGAGAAAATGCCGCGGGATCGAGATTGCAGGCGGCGTTGTCGTCTGTCTTGATTTTTACTGCATTATTTGCATTTACGATATAATACCAGCCCCATGACTTGTTTCGAGGGTTACATTTTTTAAAACTTGAAAACAGTGAACATATTTCCGCTGAACCTGAGCAATCAAAAGCTATTTGCAATGTAAATTCAGGGGCTGAAACCTAATCAGAGCCGGTTACTTTAAATTGGTTCTGGTTCCCGAAATATTCCATAAATTCATTATTTTTACTATTTTTAACCATTAACAGCCATTTATTAAATTAAAAAGTATAAATCAGTAATGAACAGAGGTTGAAGTGAATCTTTTATATTGCTTGGGATCTGTTTCGCGCGCTAGGTCCAACAATAATCGCCAACCTTCGTTCCGAAATCCTTGGAATCGCCTTTCGATCTTCGACGCTTTCCTTGCTCGTCGCTCGTGTCACTCAAGTTTTGTGGTGAAAAATTAAGATGTGAATGAAGAAAATACATTTTGAGAGACATTCGAACTCCAATCTTACGGCTGCTGAAATATCTTCTTTTTATGAAAACCATCCTCCACAAATGAAATGTGAAAACAATTAGCAAAAACATTAGAAAACATAGCAAGCTAAATCTGGGGAATAGGATATGTCTCTTGTCCACCAAATGTCTCTTGGTTCTAATAACTCCTGCTATTTGCTAACATGTTCATAACTTACTTTTGCAATGGATTTTTCTATAGTATCTAAAAGTGCTTGCTTCTATGGAAATCCATAATCTAGTTGGTCAAAATAGTTACAATAAAAATGTGTTTTATATCTAAGATAATCCTGATGATATGCCTTATGGACAGCAACTGGATTTATATACAGAAATTATAAATATATTTGTAATCACAATTCAATAATCAATTTATCAAACAATTATTATTTCATCGGATTAATTAAATATCGAAACAATTATATGAATGAATACAATATTAAAAAATTAATTATTATCATATTAATTCGAATGCATAATTATACAATTGGTAATTTAATTAATTAAGTAAATTTAGAAATGTGATTAAGAAATTTTGCTTAAATAAAGAAATTGGAACAGAAAAAAAATCAACATCATGTCTTAAAAAAATGCAATACAACTACAAAACCACTCAATGAAAAACATTCTTAATTATTTAGCTCGTCGCTAGAATTAACGTTGGTGGAATAATTATTTTGACCTGTTACTAAGAATAGAAGTTTGTATTATGAAATTGTCCTGGGAAATTGATACTTTCTGCGGTTTTCATCTCGATTGCTAAATGTGTAAACATATTCAGCAGAATGGTTTTGGGTTACCGTTAATACCATATTAAGTTTCATCGAAAACAAAAAATAAAAACATAAAAAAACATAGGTTGTAATATTTGTACTAGTTATTTATGTATCAAAGCTGTTAAAATCACGACAATGTAATGACTAATATAATATTTAGTTGACGTGAATTAATCTACATAATTGCAGACAAAAATTAAGGAAATATGACAATAATGTGCACCGAATTGTTGAATCAATATTATAAGCGTATATATAGCAACAACATAAATATTTCTTTAGTTAAATTGGACTTGTCAAAAATGTATAATATAATAAGTAAACTGATGTCATTGCTACAAATCAGTATAAATATTGAGTAATATTAATTTTGAACCGCATAAAATTAAACTATATATAATAAATAATAATAATATTATTAAATAAAAATATTATCTTATCCGTTTGGTTGGCGCAGTGGTCACTGCGATAAGACGATCTTCTTACTGTTGCGACAGTCGGGGGTTCCTATCTTGCTGTCGAATGGCGGTACATTGGTTTATGTTTAAAAATGATATGTTGCTTCTAACTGTGTTTGTTAGTAACACAAGAGTATAAAATCCTTCAAAGAAAAGCAGCTTTTACCAGTTACCAGAAAAATATCAGATACGCCAAGTCTATCCAAGCCAGAAATAGGTCCAGTCCAGAAATTGTAATGAAATAACCTGCTATTAAAATCGTCGTAGACTTTCATTCAAGTTTCTCATAATTAATTTGTTCATGATTCTAGTATAGGCGCTTTACTGATTTTTATACATTTTTAATAAATATATACTGTTTTTTATTTATTACAGTAACATCATGTAGAAATGGGATTATTTAAGCAATAGGAAAAGGAAATTTCAGATTTAATGTAAACCTAATCATAGTACTACTAATATCACAGCATGGTTATTGAAATATTTTTAAATATATTACTTTTTGAAAGAAATTGAGGAGTACCGAAATTTTAGAGAGATAATTAATCCTTAATAATTAAACGCCTACCAACTATAGGCCATAACTACTGAAATTTTAAGGAAGTATTTTTAATATTATTACATAAAAAAGAAAAACTAATGTCATAATTAAATTCAAAAGAGTAAAGTAAAATAAAACAGTGTCGAATTCTATTGTGTCTAATAGATTTTAAATAGCTTTTGTCGATAGAGCATTGAGTTGGCATGAGACATGTGAGATATGTATATGGATTCCAGTAACGTAACTGGTAGAGTAAGTAATTGCTAAAATCTTGATGCAGTCTTATTCAAAAATAAAAAAGTTTGCATTGCATTAAAATTTACGTTTAAAAATATAAACACTTGATTTTTTTTGGATATAGGGCGGTGTTATTTAATTTTAATATAAAAAACTTCATGAGCGATATTACTCTGAAACAGCGTAGAAACAAAATTAAAACCATCTATTTTTAAAAATATTAATAACAGAGGAAGTATGGTTAAAATACAATATCATTTTTTAAGAGGATGCTCGTTATAACAATTAATTATATCGAAATAGGTTGAATGACCACATATAACCGCAAAACAAAATATAAGATGTAGAGTTTTACTTAGAAAAAAATTATCTAATATAATATTAATTGGTAACTATCTAGACTCACATTGAGGTAAATTGGACCATCCTACGTAAACAAGACTGGCGAAAATTTAAATTTGTCAAGATTACTGGATCATGGGATACATGACATCCTTAATAACCTCTTAAACCTTTCTAAATCTGAAAACATCTTTCTAAAGTATAATTCAGTCACCAGATGTGGCCAATATTGATAGTATTCATCTTGATAAACCACAAAAGGTGCTCCAGAAAAAACGATTCGACTCAAATCAAGAAACCACCAAAACTCAAATTAAGAAATCAAAGTGTTCCAGAACTATGCAGTCGCGTAAAAATAAATCCTTCTGTAATAATACTCTACGTTTGGGAAAAAATTATTGAACTGACTGTATCTTTTTAAACTAAAGCAGTATTGATATATAATATCATAACTTTGGTTATACAGATCTGTGTTATATATACAATGGGGTAAAATCCATGAAATTAAAGCTTCCTTCTGTATGAGAAAAATTACTGCCGATCAAAACTTTCTCGATTTTATCAACACTAAATGCCGCATTAATTATTTTTTTAATTATTGCTATTATTTTTACGTTATCTTATCTTATAATTGGAGGTTTTCTAGGAAAGACGGCAATAAATTTCAATACAATCTACTTTTTAGTGTATTGTTTATATAATATATGGAACAGGGAACAAACTAACAAGCCACTACCCCCGAGGGCATCCTTCAATATTGCGAAACTTTCTACTATGTCTACTTATCTCTAACAACCTATTTTTTAGTCTTCGACTATCAGAACGTCTATGTCTCTTTAATTATAAGTATAGAGTAGTAGCTGATTTATCAGAAATATTAATTATTAGGTGAATTGTTTTTAAGGTTGGATATAAATCACAATAACAAAAAAGTGAGGAATCGATGAAAGTAAACTGTCCAATTAAAATAGAAACAAAACACATAATTGCTTTATTAACAAGAATATATTTTAGGTCTAAACCATCATTAAATTTCTGGTAAAAATTGCATTTAATATATAAAATAAATATACGAATGATTAATGGTCAGGAAATTATTTAATTACTTACATTACTAATAAATTAAGCAGGAAATTATATCACAGAACGACCAATAATTTAAATTGATTAACGGTTATTGATATTTATTAACTAAATTAATTACGAGAAAAATACAGAATAGTTCATCTAAAAAGCAAATAAATAACGAATCCAGAAAAGAAATATAGCACATTAGAATGTAGTTTACAATAATAATGTTATTTCCATATAGTAGACAGATTATTGGCAAAAAGTAGATGCATACTCATTACAACACGAAAAGACCAATCATAGGACAGCCTCTGTACCACAATGTTGTATCCCCAAATCTACTAACGAGTAGAATAACTACTGTAAATGTATGTATAGAGAACCCAAATATTTTAGCTTACCATTAGAATATTATTTGTAAAAAGTACCCAGAAATACAAATTGAAATCCGCCGTCTTCCAAAAGATGGCGTCAGTAGAATATAAAGTCAAAACATTTGTCCACAATTTTTCGTCATTACCTTTGCGAATTAGACCCATATAGTGAATAAATATGACTAATTTTGAGCCCAACAACCGCCATTTCATTTTCATTTCACATTCATTTTCAAATATGTATTTTTTTCTTATATTTGCAACTACATCTGAAGCAATCAAGAAGTGTGAAGAGGCGGGATTAGAGGAGCTGCTGAATGAAGATTTTTGCCAAATGCAAAAGTCATTGTATATCAATTAAAGATTAAAAAAGAAGGATATCGGTTACCAAATGAATAAAACCCTAGAAACGTTGAATGACGTTTTATTAGATATCATCGCCTACTTTAAAGTACTCCCAGCTGTTTACAAACAAATATAAGGTAACAAAAGTAGATGTACAGTAATGTCAAACGTAGGTAAACTTGCCTTGAATTTCAGAACATTCTTGAATTTCACTTGTAATTATATGACATGGATAAATAATGTGGAATTCTATATCTTCTATATTTTCTATTCATAGAACTGGGATCATTTATGAAATTGATGTTAATCACTCGACGTAAGACAGAGAAATTTTACACTGACTCTGAATTATCTAAAAATGAACAACATAACACTAAACATTTATTAAAAGCTGAGAAAAACTCTGAATATTGTGGAATGAAGATAAGGTATCACAACGAATATTTTAAGTTAATTATTATATCCTTTTTCAAATACAAAAATCAAATATGAGCTATTGCAATAATAATCATCATTCAGATTCCAACATAAACCTTATCTCTAACGATATGATATTCCTGTGACTGCAATCACAAATCAAATTGAACCTGTTATTATTATTATTTTGAGGCTATTTCATTAGTGCATCCAAACACATTCACTAATCCGTAAAATGTGCATGATCTCATCAAATCTTATTAAACAACATACTATTTATATATTATCGAACATATACCACAAAATTTAGTTTATTGTTAATGCAGAAGATCATCACTTAGTTAAGTGATTCTCTAGGTATCATTTATGGTTAATTGGAATCCCATTAATGCTAATTGTCTACTAACCAATTTATTGAACTACTAAGTGTAAACTAAATAAAAATGTTAATTAAATTATCTATAAAAAAATGGAAATATATATTTGACCTATAAAAGATATGTATGTCGAAACATATATAATCAAATAAAAAGATGTAAATCTGATAATAATTAAAAATAAAATAACAATATTGAATTCGTTGCGACTAGTTATTTTGTACTACAAACAAAATAGTTTATATATTAAAGGGTAAAAATATTTAAATTCATTATTTTTACAACGCAGATTATATCAATTAATCGTGTAGAACCAAAAGAGTTCAGAAGTTGAAGGTGAATTGAAACGATTTGTTAAGTAGAGGTCGAGGGCAACGAGAGACCTACTTAAGATAATCGTACCTGGTGATCATCACCTGGTTTTTTCAAATCGTGCTCCGATATTATTTTGGTAATTTTTGATGGTATATAAAAAAATTACACGTTACTGGTTCGCAAGTTCTGTAATTTCGAGACAAATTCTTTAAGAAAATTTCGTGGAAATTATACAGGACATTTTGCCAATAAATTAAACCTTATTATATAATTTACCATTCGCCATATATACAACCAAAATAAAAAACTCTTACCGGCTCATTAATTACGAATAGTTCTATGCTATTTTTATTTCTGATAACATATTTAAAAGGCAGTAGTTACTGATATCTAGTAGTTATTCTCGAAGTTTAAAATTTAGTTTATTACTATGGAGTTTTCCAATATGGAAGAGTCGATGCTAAAATGAAACAATCTGTATAAAAAGTATTATCGAAATACCTTTTTTTATTTGAAATGTCCATGTACCCTTCAATGTCGTTAAAATTTCTCTCATAGGGTGGCACGGAAACAACTGGTCTATTTTTAACCGACTTCGAAAAATGAGGAGGTCCTCCTTTATATATATATATATATATATATATATATATATATATATATATATATATATATATATATATATATTTTAATGTATGTTCCCCGATTTCTCCGTCAGTTATGGATATATTTTCAAAATTCCTTTTTTAATCGAAAGGGTGCATTTCCGAGGTGGTCTCATTGGAACCAAGTCAGAATCTGAGAGGGGAAAGGGGGGAAATAGAGGGAAAATCTCAACTTCAAAGGCACATACAAAGTTTTCATATATTTTTTATCTAAAATATTAGAAAAGAATCAGATATTTCTATATAATATATACTGCTGAGTTGATGTGTCGAAAAATCTAAAGTAGTTCAGTATAAAAGCCAAACCGAATGGCTTATTATTTTAAACACTAATCATATAGGTGTCTTAGAAACATTGTGTCCAATTGTGTGTATGGTGTTACAATTAGAACGTTAGACTCACACGCGGAGGTCGTGGATTCGATGACGAACGGGAGCAGCAGCTTCTTTTGTTCTAATTTGGTTGGAAAATTTGTTAAATTGCCTAGACTAAGTAGCGGACCCCGGGGCCTCAAATGGTCTTTATTTTCACTCACTGTTTCTTCGTCGGTGCCGAGCCCAAACAACACAAAAATAATAATATAAATTTGTGACATATACACAAAATTAAATTACGGACAAAACAAATCTAATTTGTTGCTCGGCACCGACTTCACAGTGATTAGTTGGTAGTAGTTAAATAATATTGTAAAAGGATAAATAGGTTTAGGTAGATATTAAGCTAAATTGGGTGTATATAGTAGAATATAAAATACGTGTAGTAGATAGGTGAAATAAGGTCTTTTTATTTTTATTTAATTATTACAACGATTATTATGTACTTGTTTTAATTTAATACGTTTTCCTTTGTGTTAAAAAAATTAGTTTGATTTTTTAGCCAGTTCCTTATTTATTTGTTGAAGTCGGTTCGATTTTTTGTTAAAAATATTTTATTAGACACTTTGTCACTCGCATGAGCAATTTCCAAGGTTATATTGACTTTATACTAGGACTACTACTTTTACTATTACTCAATAGTTTAAAAAATCAATAATTGACTCATCAATGACTTGACATATACAGAAACCACCCTTTAAATTATAATAATGAAACTACAAATATTGTGAAGCCTGATAAAGTAACCTTTTTAATAACGAATAAGATGACTTATACAGAATAGCTTTTATACATTTTGTTGTCATATTTAACTCATTATTGCCTTGTATGTGTTTTTTTTACTTTCTGCAAGAAAATGTGTAATGTAATTTTATATTTCTATGTTATATATTATTATTATAAAAAGTTATAATTATATAATCATCCTATATGAAAATTTCAAAGATACAACTAACTATAAGATAGCTTTGTTCATAAATATCTTCTGCGTATACAGTTTATGTAAACATAATATAGATCTCTTAACAATTCAAACACATCCTACCACTGATTAATCTATTCCAATATCTGCAAAACTAGGGACTAACATACCGTTGCTTGGAATCGGTACGTGTCGTCTCTCACTGATATATCAGAACAACCGAACATCCGGAAAATGAAGCTGAAGGACCAAGCACCTTCAACTGATTTTAAGCTATGTCTGTTTGCGTTCTCAGAAACTACTTGGCGAACTGAAGCCATGAACTTTTCATGGAGCACTAGATAATTTTCATAAAAATAAATATGATTTGTCATGTCAACTAATGGTAATTATCTTGTTTAATTTGTCTTCTTATGAAAATAGACTTCATTTTAAACCACTATTCATTTCTTATGTGTGTATGTAAACATATTAAATAGGATACTTTGGCTCATATTTCGTTAGTAACCTCTAGTTAGCGTGTTAGTAGGCCATAGTACTTCATAGTTGATTCTGTAACCATATTAAAATATGTTACAAATAAGAATCTGTCGCCGAAACCATAAATAATGAGATATTGTTATTTAAAAAACTGTAAAAAGAGCGACAATAACTATTGACAGTAAAATAATTTAAAAATCAATATTTCGCGGTGAAACTGCTAAATTCGTCACTCAAGTAGTGCTAATAAATATTATAAAATTTTAACATTTTATATTGACGAAAAATTATTCTTTTGTAAATGTTGTAAATCTTTATTTTCTATTGTTCTGTAAACCAAGTTTTCTTTACAAACGTTTAGATCCAGCTTTTATTACTTGTTAAGATTACGCCCACCCACCATACCCATATTTCTTAAACCCAAAATATTACAGGTAAACAGCACTGTTAATGTAAACATTATTATAATTCAAACAAATAAATTGACGTGCTGTCGTTGCATTCCAACACGTAAAAATCGTTAACTAATACAAGCAGCTATTTTTAATGCACAGAAAAATAGAATGTGAACTAATCCCCAACACAATAACCCTGTGTTGTAACCAAGATAAATTTACCCAAATAAATTTTCCTATAATCCGATGAAAAGTGCATTCACGGGTTATGTACCCGATAAAAGAATAAATTAAAAATCAAAAATATCGAGATAACCATCGTGATATTCGAAATGTTCCTTTATCTAGTCACGATAAAGCTCTAAAACCTACACCTTTTAATGTTGGACTGGTGTCTCTTCTTCCACTCCTGGGCAAATACAAATGACACGTTACTAAGGGAAATGAATTATCAGACAATCAATGTATAAACATTTCAATGTCTATATAGATGTAACAAGATAAATATCGTATTCTAAATTGTTTTAAATGTATTGTTTGCGTTTGAGATGTCGTAATAAAAAAGTTAAAAGTCGCATTTTAAACTCCAGCGGGACGTTCGAGATTCTCTGATGATAAGCATCTAATGCTCAATTGGAATATTCCGAAGATAAGATAAAAGAGTCCAACATGTCTTGAGGAAAAGGAAAATTTAAAATCATTTGAAATTATTGTATATGTCATTTAAAAAATGTTAAGGACAAGAGAGATCTTTTTTTGGTTAATTTAATATTGAATGATTAGTATTACTTATGAAAAGTACCTATCTCAGAGCCATACTAAACTAATTTTACTACCAGATAAGTAAAGTTTCTGTCGTAAAATTTGATTCACAACACATTACTATATTCAATTTTTGTTTTAATAAAACGCAAATATGATATTTCCCTTATCAAGTTTATGTAATTCCTGTCAAAGGCAATGTATTTATGCCAACGG
This sequence comes from Rhynchophorus ferrugineus, assembly GCF_030347505.1. Lineage (NCBI taxonomy): Eukaryota > Metazoa > Arthropoda > Insecta > Coleoptera > Curculionidae > Rhynchophorus > Rhynchophorus ferrugineus. The sequence continues at coordinate 70,367,949 of NW_027472581.1, forward strand.
TTTTTAAAATTGTCGGACCAGTTGTTGAATTAAATCGTTTATAAAACCTTCTACGATTCGGCTTTAACATTCTCTTCCATATCTAAAGGAAGCAAACAATATTGCTGGGAATGTTTCACAATAATAGGAGTTAAACTTCTAATGGTAAAATTGAGAAAAATCCATTATACGCAACTAGCTTGCCGTGCAAGAAAGCGTATTGTTTTGAAGCGAATAAACTTACGAAAAAATGACACTGAGATAATAATCTTTAGTGAAAGATTGATATGGCAGAAGTAAATCATAATAAAGTAATCATTAGTAGATTCTGAGAACATTTTGAGATATCTCTGATTGTAGTACTGTACGACGAATTCAATATTTGACGATTAATGAATTATCACGAACTTTTGCTTAGTTAATGAACTTTGCTTGATTAATAAACTTTAGTTATTTCCTTAAGCATTGATAAATAAAATTAAAACACTCTTAAAGCTCTTAGGAACTTTGATTGGTATAACATGTACAGGGGATGGGAAAAATAATATGAACACCTGACATATGCACAATATTTTTCTATAAATAAGATGTTGAGCGACCACTTGTTTTAAAAACAGGTGTAATTGTTCGCGGAATCGATTCCTAGTATACCTGAATAGTTTTCAACGGAATATTGTCCCATTATTGTAGTAAAGCATTCTAATGGAATGGACATAGAAATCTGATCCTCACTCTCCACTCTAAAAATTCCCCCCCAATAACAGTTCAATTATGTCTGGTATTGTGATAGCCAAGGAAGATGTTTGATGATAATATGAAGCTCCCCATACAAAGACTGAACGTTTTCGGTTGTGTATATGGGCACCTTATCATCCTGGAATATGACAGTGCTTGGCAGCAATATGCTAGTCATAATTAGAATTTCATATTTGAAGATGTCGAGATATTCAATCATAGAGAGGACCAGCTTAATACCACGATATTGTCGTCCAAATTAGGTAACTAACAAAAGGTAACTCCTCCCTACTTGATACTTATTTTGGCGTTTTCCAAAGATAAACTTGACCGTTAGGAAACACTACAAGCGATGATTCATCAGTCCATACCGCATTCTTCCAATCACCAGTTGTTTAGGTTTTATGATCTTTGCAACACTTCTTCCGTAGCTTAGAGATGGCTTTCGTTATAAAGGTTTTTGGATCGCAATTGAGGAGCTCTCTTGTTCTTGTCGAAACAGAATTTATCAAGTGAGTGTTGAATTCTGTTGTCACTTTTGTCGCAATAATTTTATGTTCTCAGGCCTCAATCCTTTTTAGTGTTCGGCGATAGCTACTAGTTAACTTTGGCTTCCGATCACTTGAACGAAAATGATTTGCCATAGTTTGTGCATGCGGTCATCACCGTGGTCACTAGCGAAATGTTAATTAATTTAGCTGTTTTTACCACAGATCCGCAAAAAGAGTGCCAACGGTTTTGCCTTCTTTCATTTCACCGATCTCTTGTTTCAAACGTTGAAGAATAAAGCGTATAATATACTGAAAAATAACCTACAAAACTTGGTATGTAAACTGAGCAATATATTAATAAGATCTGTTTTATTACATGATCATATTATTCTATGTATATATGGGACGCTGGTGAAGCTAGAGCTTTCAGGGGATTATTGGTAATTATATCTAGGAAAATCACTGTTTACACTTAAATCAAGGGAAACGCTTCAGTTTCAAAGGCACGTACGAAATTTTCACATATGTTTTATCTAACATAAGCTATAATGTAATAGTTAAAGCGTTTAGCTCCCAATGGGAGGTTGCGGGTTCGACTCCCGCTTCGGACAATAATGTTTTGTTGTTCTAGTATAGATAGAATATTTGTCAAATCACCTGGACTAGGCAGAGGACCCCGGGACCTGAAGCGCTCCTTATTTTCAATCATTGTCTCTTTGTTTTCACCACATACCTCATACGGGTGGCACTTTTAGTTGGCCTACCCATTGTAATATTAAACAAAATAACTGCGTAATTTATTGAGTAAAAATCTAACACTAAAAAGAGAAATATAAAATATTTTTAATAAAAAATATTGAATCAACATCAAAAAATTAAAAAAGAACTCACTAAAAGATAAAAAATAATCAAACTTAGATTTTTAACACACAAAACAATTAAAACACATTAAAAAAATCCGTACATAGTATTTTATATTCAACTATATACACACAATTTAGCTTAATACCTACCTAAACCTACTTATCTATTTATAATTATATTTTAACTACTACCAACTGATCACTTTGAAGTTGGTGCCGAGCAAGAAATTAGATATGCTTTGTTCGTATTTTAATTTTTAGAATCCAACCGAACCCAAACATTTAACAGGTCAATTGAAAAGTCCCCGGCCTGACACATAGATCGCGCTACTAAAATTAAATCCATATGTTTTTAGTTAGCCCTAATCCTCAAAAGATGCGTGTATAAATTTGACAGCTGTCGAATCGTTAGTTTGTGAATTATAGCATTTTGAGTGAAGTAACTTTTGTTATTGTAAAAAAAATTATAAAAAGCATTTCGCGTGTTGATAAAATATTGCTTTTTGAAGGGAAAAAATACACTTGAAGCAAAAACTTGGTTTAATGCCGAGTTTCCGGACACTGCCCCAGGAAAGTTAACTATCAAGGGTTGGTATGCTACGTGGTGAAATGAGCACCGAAGACGGTGAACGCAGTGGACGTCCAAAAGAGGTTGTTTCCGACGAAAACATTTAAAAAATCATCAAAATGATTTTGAATGACCGTAAATTGGAACTGAAAGTAATAGCAGACACTTTAAAGATATCAACTGAACGTGTACATCATATAATTCACGAATATTTGGGTATGAGAAAGCTCTGTACAAAGTGGGTGCTGCGCAAGCTCACTTTTGGCCAAAACCAATGACGATTTGATGATTCGGACAGTGTTTGAAGATGATCAAGTGTAATAAAACCGAGTTTTTGCGTCGATATGTGACAATGGATGAAACATGGCTCCATCATTTCATTCCGAAATCCAATCGACAGTCATCCGAGTGGACTGCACACGGTGAACCCACTCCAAAGCGCGGAAAAACGCAACAGTCGGCTGGCAAAGTTGGCAAGCTGGACCCCAGCGACTATTTCCTGTCTCAGATCTCAAAAGAATGCTCGCTGGGAAGAACTTTTCATCGAATGAAGAGGTGATCGCCGAAACGGAAGCCTATTTTGACGCAAAGAACAAGTCAATGTCAGCCCTTGAAGTCAATTATGTTGAACAAAAAAAACTAATTTTGCCAAAAAAAATGTGTTTTACTATGGTAGGCCGGGGACTTTTCAAATGACTTGTTATATTAATTTAGATTTGTTTTGTTGGTAATTTAATTTTTTGTATATGTGACAAAATTATATTATTATTTTTGTATTATTTGGGCTTAAAACTTTTTTAGTTTTTTTTGTTAAAAATATTTTTACTATTAATTTCTACGCGTTCAAAAATCGGAAATCAACAAAGTCAATTAAGGAAATATTTTTAACAAACAAAAACTGAAATATGAAGCCATTAAAAACTCAAAAACTAAATGACGCAACAATAATAATGTAATGATCCTCCAAAATTATGGAGAAATAATATAGACTTGTTAAATCACAAATACATATATTAGGCGGTATTACGCAATTAGGCGGTACCTACTATAAAATACTTTTAACAATAATCCATTTTCAATTTAGAGCATCTAATATTATTCATACAATAATAAACTATATACAGTCTCATATAACAATTTTGGTAATTTCATCCAAATAAATTGAATCAAAAATTAAAAAAATAAAATAAATAAATAAAATGTGAGATTTTAATAAATCTAAGGCATTACGAATCTCTAATTCATACATTGAAATTTTGAAACTCAAAACCAAAAAGTATATAGTGTTACATACACAATTTTAGTCAAGATAAATCAATAACACCAAAAAATAAATTAATAATTAGTAAAAAATCCAAAAAAATATTGTAGAGTAAAGAATCTTAAATATAAGAGTACATACATTTATTTTAGTTTACCTTCGAGAGTTTCATTTATTCGACAAACTTGCGCATTCATTTTCCTTTAGAAGGGGAAATAAACACCAGTTTGCGGCATAAAATAAAAAACAAAGTGCGATTATTCCTTTCGAAAAGTGCAATACCTAACATAGAAACTCCGATACGTTCCCTTCTCTCGTGATGAGCTTTTCCGTGTAAAACCAATTTGTCAATGAAATGGTCGGGCCCGTTCCTTTACAGTTCTGTAATTTACATGCGAGACGAATGGAAGTTACGATTGTGCCAACATAATAAACCTACTTTGAAATCGAAGATGAAGACTGTGATCCGTAGTCAGAATTAGCGAAATGGTCGATAAAATATACAGATACAATGAGACAACGGCACAAAAATCTTATATTTTGCATTTCGAGAAGAAATATTACGACTTTTGTGTCTATATTGTTTCGTATAGGAGCCCCATAGCTACAAATAAAACAATGTTTTTACTACATCATATAGCTTCATTATGTACTAAGATAAAGATTCATAAATATATTGTAAAAGGATACGTAATAATATTATTAAATAAAATTAAGTGAATAACTAAACTTATAAACCACAAATTATTGCCGAATATACAAGTTACCATTTTTATAATAACATATTTAATTATATAACAACTTAACACTAAATGTAGATATATAGCAAATATTTTCCCCAATATTTAGTAAATTTTTTTAAAATATATTTTAAAGTCTCCTTTTACCAACTATGGGTTTATCTGGACTGGGCGTAAAGTTTAACGTGGGCTCCGAATCCCGGTCCTCAGCATTAAGCCTACCGACTGGCGAGTGACCAAACTTTAGAAAGCATCCCAGAAGACATCCGGTCTTACTCAGCCTGGTTACTGGCGTGACTGGGATCATTTTCCTTGTCGGATTTTATGCTCTTGCCTAGAACATTCACAAATTTTAAACAATCACGAACATGAATTTACGACATGCAGGATTCGAACCCGCGGCTATCGCAACAGTAGGAGAACCGTCCCATCGCCTTTACCACTGCGCCACCAAGCCACCTTAGTCTATTATTAATTTAATAATTGTCTTTTTTATATGTTAATCGGCTTAGCGAAAATTTTGTCTCACTTTTTCGAGGAAAACTGGAGCATCTGGAGGCGTATAATTAGGCACGATTAAAGCTTGTTTCGTCGTTTCTGTTATTCGTAAATCAGTTACAGACGCGTAAAACTCAACATATGCGAAAATTTCATTCTAACATAGATTAACAAAATTCAAGAATAACAGGAATCGTCTGTCCTCTTTAGATATTTTGATTTTCGCTGAACAGCTAAGAAAAATTATTTTTGCTTAAGACCTGACAGTAATTAATATGGTTCTGGGGACATAGTATATCATTGTACTAGAGGTAATTCAAGGGGTATCAATTGTTTAAATTCCAGGCTTCATCAGTAAAAGGGTCTCCTAATAATGCCAATGAAACCGTATATTGACAATAAATATGTTAATTTGTGCATCAAGAGCTAAAATTAATGTTGAGACGAATATTAAGAATTATAAAATAGAACACAAGAAGAAAAAAGGACAGAAAGCAAATTAAAAATGAGTTATATGCAAGGATTCTCGAATTATATAAAATATATAGTAAAAAAGTACAGCTACTTACTAAGCTTAAGAATCGAAGAGTCAAATATATAAGCGAAGAACGATGCAATTTTATTTAAAAATTTAGGTAAAAAATTTATTATTTTAAGCAGCCTGGGTATTTGTTGTTTCTCAATATATATTTTAGGCGAGAAATATGGATAAAGCATAAATATTATATGAATACATAAATAATATATAAATACAATTATTAAAAGTAATTATAAACATTTTAAAGCATTTATAAATACTTGGGGTGGTGCTTAACGTTAATAACGATGATGAAAACAGTCATGTATTTGCCCTTTTGTTCCCTAATTTGCAATATATGTTACTCAAACCTTCGATTTTATTCTCCATGTTTTAACTCCAAGAAATTTGTTATCTAAGTATGCACTTTACTCTTAATATTCATCCTGCTTTTCCAAGATTATTATTCAAAGTATGTTTCTATTTATGGTGTATTGTTCAACTTATAGAAATGTTATATATTCTAGTGAAAATGATCTAGCTATTGAAACCAAAAGCCGAGCTACTCGATTCATACTAGATAGCAAATCAATCTAGACATATATGTAATTATTACACGCATGCTAATAACCACTCCACACCGTCCCCTTATTCCAAATTACGTAATAATATGTTACATGACAAATGTATCAAATCAAAATTTGAAGCACATATGAAAGATCATACCCTTAATTATTCACAATTATTCGTTTAAACATTCTATTATTTATTCCTACTATTACTAAACATTTCTAATATACTAATAATAACAATCCCTTCATACACATTATATCTCATGGATTAAAAGTCAAGTGTAAACTGTTTCAGACTATATAATATCATTATTAAAATAGCATTAAAATTTAAACATATTCAGATCCTTTATGCTTATGGTACCAAATGACACTAAGTCTGGTACACAAGGTTTAAATAGTATACAGTATTTCACACAAGGTATATCCCATTAAGCTCAATGACTCTTTGCGAAAGGGTAAAATTAGCCGTCGATGGGTTTAAGACGTAAATTTATCAATGGTTGTCACACCGCCCGTTTCAAAAAATATGAACAATAAAGAAGCATAAGTTAAAGCAATAAATAAAATATAAATGGTTTTGCACTGTTTCATAAAAGAATTCCAATTGTACTCAAGGACTACATGAAAGATTTAGTTGTACAATGACATAAAAGGTACAAATATTACATTTTATAATATGTATAAGACCTTCAATATTCAAACTATTGCAATGCTCTTTCAAACATTTTTCAAATTGTATAAATACAATTTTCACAAATATTAGAAGGGATACATAATTATAAAGGTGGTGTTGTGACGTAACTAATGATGTGTACTATACAGTATTTAGCAACTATATAATACTTAATATTAATACCAATTTAACTGCTACTTTATTAATATTTTTATTTATTTATTTATCAATATTCTAATCAACAAATTAGAACCAGTTATTTAAGTCAATAGGAACTTAATTTATGTTCAATTTTAATCCAACAAGCAACATTGGTTGAGAAACATTTGAGAAAGCTTTCCCTTAAAAGCAACTGCAAATATGATCAGTAGATTAAAACATGTGAATGTTATATTAATTAGTTAGCGACTTTGTCATGAGGATTCAAGTCAATTATATAAAAGTGGTAGAAAAAAACTTGAATATGATATAACAGCACTATAATAATAAGTATTAAATTAATAAATCCATTCATTACTCGACTTTTATTTATTTTGCTCCTTAAAGTGTTCAAAAATAAAAAGGTAAACACGTGTTACATAGATTTGTGTAAGCCTGGATATATAACATACAGCATAAAATCTGCAGCATAAATAATTTGATATATTATCAACAGTTTAGGATCCTAGCCTTTATGGGCCTTTTATTGTTTAACTTGAAAATTTTATAAGGCTAAACCACATCAAACCAAAGGTATAAAATATATAACAGAGAGACCAAGAAGTAGTCAAGAGCATTTTTTATCAACAAAACGAGAAATCCAAAAGCTGAAAGACGAATGAATAAAGTTCTATCTGCAAGAGCTATCAGCATATAAGTGAGTTCGTTAACCCATTTTGAAGAGCAACCATGAGGATTAAGAAGCGACAATGGACCAAAGACAATAAACAAAAATAGAGCTCTCTCATGAACATCTGGCTAGTGTATACAACCAAGGACAGACGAATTGCACCATAATTAATAGCGATGATTTAAAATCTGAAACTGTCACAATACTTCCCCCAAAAGAACTAAGCAAGAAGATACGAATAAATATGAATCATCGGAATTCTATCTAATGAGTGAATTAATGCTAAAACAATTGCCTAGAAAAGCTTACGAGTCTGATAAAATAGAGAATAAGCTAATAACTGATAATACTATTGGCCAACGAGCTCACATCTGTTTATACCAATTTTACCAGCAAAGGACTAAATGATAGGTCTTGAACTTAATGGCATTACTGTACCATATGAAAAATATGCTATATCTCTAGGTATAACATTGGAAACACAAAGTCATGCAACACTTCCATATGAACCCAGAGCCTCTGCAACTCTGCACCATAAGGTCCTCACCGCATACCGACTGGACAATGACCAACTTAGAGACCACCATAGAACATATAAAATCTTACCCAACTTGGTTACGTGATTGGGATGGTTATTCCTTGTCGGATTAATATTGTTACCTAGAAGCATTTAGAATTACAGCCGCAGACCTAAAGTATATTCATGCCTTGCGGGATTCGAACACGCGACTATCACAGCAGTAGAGTGCCCGTCCTGTCGCATTAACTACTACTAATTTAATAGAAATGAATATAAATAAATATAATTTAAAAACACAAGGTAGCACACAAGGTTGGTATCTAAATTTAAAGTGTTTGTGATTTTGCAGAACATATTTGTAATAAAAACATTCTTTATAAAAAGAATAGTTATAGAATGTCTTCATTGCATACTACTCATCTTCTTGAAAAAAAAACAAGGTTAAAAGATTATGTAATAGAAAAAATAACAATGTAAATAAGTACTACGCAATAACCTCTTAAATTATTTTTTAGAATAAAGGAGTGTTAGATATTTAAAACAAAGCACATATTATAACAACCACGTAACATACATAACAACTTTTTCGAAAGAAATTAAAAAAACAATAAGCTTATGTCATAGAACAAAACATTCATTTCCATTATTACGATAAATAACAAACATTTGAATTTAATATAATAACAATAAGAAGATTAAATTTTCACACAATTTACGTGTTTCTATAAAATTATTTTATGCCGTTTTTTAATGGAATGCAACCTTTTTAACCTCTATATATCCATAGAAAGAAAGCAAGTGACTTAAGGAATTCTTTATCAAAACAACGACGAAGAATTTTTGTATAGCGCATGGTTCAAGATAAAGTAAAATACCGAAAAACAACAGGCAATAATAAAATTAAAAGATACGGAATCTGAGGTCGATAAATTTACTTACGGACATTGAGGAATATTGCGGAAACGCCTGTGAATTTGCGTATAATCTCTTACCTGAAACAAAAGAAAAACATTACATTCAAGTAAAAGAAATAATTTTATAAAATCATTGACGTATTCTTTAGTTTTCTGTTTCCTTAATCATTGTGACTATATTATGTGCAATGCAAATAATTATATTTTTACCTTATTTAGTATGTGTTTTATAATAACCTTCATTATATGCGTCAATGATAGTCTACAGATTACCCAAAAATATTAAATGTATACCAGAAGGATCAAAAATGACGAAGTTGCATATCCGCTATATTGACAAGGAGAATATTAAAGTTTTTATTTTATTTTTTATTAACCGACCTCAAAAAAGGAAGAGTTTCTCTGTAGGACCGATTTGGGACTAAGTCAGGATCTTTTGGGGGTGGGGCCTGGCTGAAATCGAGGCAAAACCTCAAATTTCAAAGGCACATACAATGTTTTCACATATTTTTTATCTAAAATCATGAGAAATTGGGTATAATATTTTTGCTGAACTGATATGATGAAAAATCGGTGTAAGTAGTTTAGTGTAAAAGCCATTCACCTTGCTTTTTAAGCACTAACCTTATCAACGATTATTATGTACATACTTTATTTTAAAACGTTTTTTTGTGTTAAAAATCTAAGTTTATTATTGTTTACTGTTTAGTGAGTTCCTCATTTACTTTTTGAAGTCGGTTCAATTTTTTTGTTAAAAATATTTTATCTTAAAATAAATGAAGTAAACTTTGTTTTAAATATTATATATAAGTATAAAGAAGAAATAATTATTAATATTGTAAATTAATTTTAGCGTTGTTTTTAGTAAAATTTCCATGGATTCTAAGGAATTATAACACGATGGAATAATTTCGGAAATATAGCAGACTGAATCGCTATAATACTATTCTCGACTTTAACATAAGAAAATTTAACGGAAACTGTTTTTCAATATTCCACGAATCATATATTGTAACTAACGTCACTCTAGTGTAAGTGACGAAATGGCCTCTTTATCTTGATTTAATGCTGATAAACTTAATTTAATTGAGCGAATATCTTAAAGATTATGATATCTGATCAGAGGTGGCAACAGCTTCGTTTATTTATTGTTTTAGAGCACTGCCTGATGGCGGACTATTACTCAGTACCCCTTTATTCAATATTTATTGTACTACACTATTTTATATGCTCCTATCTAGGTTTGATCTTCGTCTATATGCTTAGTTGTTGTTTAGATACCAGTTTCTTCAAACATTAATTTACGACTGTACATCTGAACTGAACAATAATGAACTATAATGACTATATGCATTCATCGAAGATAATTACAGGGACTAATAGAATGAGAAGCATCGGGAGAGAAATGGGAAAATAATGTTAAATTCTGTCAGGTTTTAAGTGACGGATAATCGAACAACTAATCCAAGTTTTGGGAAGTCCTATTCAAGAACGATTGAATGCTGAATTTTCATTTTCAATTAATCATTCAGCTAATCAATAAAGATGTATTACCTCAATGTACAAAGATTAACTTCACGTCCAGTTTAAAACCAACTCCACCACGATTAAATATAAACAATATATGTCACTTCATGAGATTCATTGCTGAGTGCTTTCACAGTCTGCTCTTTAAGTAGATAGCAGAAGATGGTTTAAAAATTATTAGTAATATATTACAGTAACATTGATAATTTCTAATAAGGTTAATTCAAGCATTCAAGTATGCCTGTACTATATTAAAATACCCAGAAAAGTTCCGAGAAAAACTCCAGCTAGAATTATATTGTAATTCGTAACATTTGGTATGGCTATTTTAAGCAACTTTTAAACGTACATCACATAACAGAATTATTAAAAATTTGGTAAAAAATAATTGATAAGATATTAAGAAACACTCAAATAAATTATAATATACATATACATTTTTTTGAATTCACGTTTTATTAACTGAAGTTCACACTCTATTATGTTATAATCTATGAATATTGCCCTTTTATTGTTCCTTTATTGTATTTCTTGTTTTGTTTTTCTTTAACAGCGGCAGAATCAAATGTACTTCTGTTGAACTAGAAAGAATTAACTCAACAGCAAGCTCCGTTGTGTGCATTGGTCGCCACCATCACAGTATTGAGAGCAAAATGATGATATAGGTATACAAAGTCATCATCAAGCTAATCTGGACATACCTCATTCAACTATGGGACCCAGCAAGCAACGGCAATATTGAAATAATCCAGAGCAAAGTTTAAAGGAACATGCTAAATATTGCTCAAAGCATGAACAATAGGTGCATGTATCTAGATCTCAATATGATAACGATGATGCAGGAAATAAGTCAGCATAGAATAAAAAATCAGAGAAGAGTTGCGCTACATACAAAGGAGCTGGTATTCGCGCTTACTGGACTAGGAGAACAACAGCGCGCTAGACTGAAGATAAGCAACATCCCTAGTCTCACTAACAGATACACATACAGGGATGGGTGCTGCATCCAAAAATTGAAGCTCTCTCATGAAAAAAAATACAAACAGTTTAGAAGTTGGAAAACATAGCGGCTTATTCTTCTGAGACAAATTGTCATGAGGCAGAATAAAGAGGGAAGAAAGTCTTACATTAGTTACTATAATGCAAAAAGTAAATTTTGATAGTATGGTAAATATATGATGATTTAACGACATATGATAAGGTATCTAGATTTGAAATTTATTTTAAATTTATTAATATATTATTACTAATCATTGTCGACTAACTTATAACTTTCCTCTACAGTAACTTAAAACTAGGTACTTATCCGGAAGGTCCTTAATTTTTAATAAAATAAAATAAAGATTAGTAGCACTTTTCAGTGTGTTTGCCATTTAGCGTAGTTTACTACACAACTAAACAAAATCACACAGTTTCGTTCTCTTGACTCTGAGTCCTAGATCAGTGTTATCCAATGGTTTCAACACATCAGTGTGTACATAGGGGTCGACTATTTCCTCATGTCTTCTTGCGAATCTCTTAATTTCTTCTATAGTAGTTAGAATCCGAAAGTCTAGGTGTAAATAACTGTTCCTGTAGTATAAGTATCTAGGTACATCCACAATACTTCTCAGAACTTCATTCTGAAATACTTGTATGTACTATATAGATGTGGTCGACGGGAGAATGGAAAGGATATTAGGTTCGGTAGAGGAAGTACTGTAGCGCTGTGGAAGTGGTACTACTACTAAGGGGATGGTGAAAAGAAAAGAGAACGAGAGACGTCGTCGTGATGGTCTTTTATCGCCTGGAACTGCATGGTACCAATCCACTGGCGTTGCCAACCATTGTACTTGCTGGTGGTGAATTCGTGGTGGCGGTCGCCACAACATGTATGCCAGCAACTTATTATGTACGGATCATCTAGATCTTCTTCAAAATAACCAATACAGTTTTTCAATTTAAATTCGAGTTCTTTTCTTTTCTTTTCGATGTGCTCATAGATTTGAAAATAAACCAACACATTCACGAATAAAGATATTCAGACTTTCCAAAATTAAAAATCCGACAAACAAAAGCAAAATCAAGAAGAAGAAAAACTATCAAACTTTAAGGCAATAAGACTTTCGTTGTGTCTTATTGAGACACAAAAACATAGAATGTATAGAAACAAAACTAGACTGTTAAAGCCAGGACAATGCAAGAATAAAATGAAGAAGAGACTGCATTCGGTCCAGATGAGGGGCAATTATAGGATTCCTCGCAATTACGACAAGAACGGCAAGGGATGAATCATAAAACACGAGCGAACGTGGTTCGAGGCCATATTAGACCGTCGGTTTCCGAGAAACGTTTTATTACGAAACGGATTACATCTCGACACCGAAAACAAAACGAAACAAGATAAAAAAAATAAATAAACGCGACAAAACGAAAAGCACGGTAAGCGTTCGCGTCTCTCCGGGGACCGGAGCGTCGTCCCATCTTTTCTAATTAAACTTATTACGGGCATTGTGGTCGCCGCACGGCGCTAGTAACATAATAAACTTTCCCATAAAAATGGAGAGTATTACGCCTCGAAGGTATTTTTTAACGACCATCCTGGTAATCAATTATATCCATTAAAAAAGCATCGGCCGCGTCCGTTGCTCGAATCGCCGTCTGTCACAACGCAGCTGATTGTTATGTTCAACGAGTTCTTAGTTGGAGAGATTAAGACCTTCATTATTTCTGTTAAGTCAACTAACATTAATCTACATTCTAAAATTTGAAAAATGTTTATTTTTACTTTGGTTCATATTATTTATTTACCTCTATTAAGTAACTGTTATACGCTGCCTGAAAATTGTTGCGTACATAAACTTCGTACATGCGTACATGTATATAAACATGAATTTCTGTTCGTTAGTCTCGCTAAATCTCGAGAACTACTGAACCGATTTTGCTAATTTTGATTTTCAAATATTTGCGGAAGTACTGGTAAGGTTTATATGGTGAGAAAATATGGAATAATTACAGTAATTATGTGTTCCTATATAAGGTATCATTGTCATCAATAGTTTCACTATCACAAGGATCGGCTGGTTAAACTACCAGCCACTATTGTCAAACCGCTTAGTATATTATATATATATATATATATATATTATATTATTAGTATATATATATATATATATATATATATATATATATATATATATATAATGTATTAACCATTGCAGATAATTTCATAATTTCTCGGCACTGGTCGTTTAACACTTTACCAATATTTATATTTCATATAAACGTAGGTATTTTTTGACAGATATGTCAACCAAATGTACGACGAGTTATCTCACGTGCTAATCGCAGTGACGATCAGCGAAAATAATAGCTGTATGGGTATGTTGAGTTTTAGAGTGATTGGAAATGAAGTAGATAATGCAACGAGTTCATGCACAAAAAAATACAACAGCAAAGACATCACCAGATTCATTATACTCATTAATTTCTAGAATGGGAAATAATTCTAACTAGTTCTTGGCCAACATTAAAAAGTATAATAATTATTTCCACATCGCATCGTTTGGAGAAACACATATTGGAACCACTTTCATAAATTAAGAATATCTTAAACAATTGCCGATACAGGGACAAATTTATCACTTACTGGCACTTGCCGGTAAGCACACCAGGAGGTTTAATTCACCGACAATGAACAAAGTAGCTATTATTATTGTCTGAGAAAATTTACAAAGTAGTTGTAGGTGATACAAAATTCACAGAGCCATCTAGTATAAAGTGGGGCAAAAGTCCCGCTACAATTTTGGAGTCGAAGCCCATTTTCTTCTCAGTGGACACATCAATAAACAGTGGGTTTTGGGGAACACAGAATCCAATTACTTTTGCCTTTTGCCCCACGTTGTACAAAAATAAAACGAAAATGACATACCATAGAAAACAAGGAAGCATTAAAAGTACTGTGACTTCCATACTCTACTCTGACTAACAGTTCAATTTCTACATTAATATAGACTATAACTCCTGTATTAAAGACGATAGCATTCATATATTTTTTATTTATTTCCCTTGGTAACCAAACCAATTACCCTTTTTTAACTCACTAACATTAAACTTTTTTGTTTTTTATTTGTGTAGAAGTTATATTATATATTTTATGCTCATCTAGTTCTAATGTCAATTCTAGTGCATTGTAAAGTTCATCTGGTAATAATCTGTTTAATATTCGTTATATAAAAAAGGTATTTAACCTTATTTAAAACTATTTCGTTAAACTTCGATATTCAATGATAAACAATCTAAAAAATTAACGGTACTACAATATAATTCTCCAATGTTATTAACATTTGAGATAAAAAGTACAAAATCAAGCCTAGCACTATGGTATTCCATATGATGTAAGCATCCTCTTGCAGGTTTTTATTCAGTTTCATTTGTAAATACCTTCCATGAATGTACGGCTTAAACTATATTAATTTTTTTATAATGTTCTATTTTCTCACTATTCCAACGAATCGGTTCGAAAGCCTTTCGAAAATCATAAATAACTAGAATGTTTGTTACCGTTGTCTTATTGTTGGGCTGATACCATACATATAACTACTCATTCTAGAATTTTCTCATTTATAAGTAGAAAAACAGACATGTTAAAGAAATGATAAAAGCATCTAAAATTTACAGTACAAAGAACGTAAATCTGTCTATAAAGATAATGAAAGATATTATTATAATGTTATAAATTAATTAATTACAAACACAATTAAAATCATTCTTCGTTAAAGAATTACTGAGTAGCAATATTTTCAGTTATATGAATATTTTTTTTATTATATTTTTTCAGTTATGTATTTCTTTTTTTGTTTTTTTTTCAATTAGCCCTTTTTCGAGATAATTAGAAACTGTGTTAATTTTAGCCGTTCTTTTCAATATCTCAAAGGAAAAAGAAAAAATTACATAAAGTGTTTTAATATATGCAGAGAAACACTAAATCGAAATATATCAATTGATCAAATTCCTTTTTAGTATCTTGTTTGAAATTAGGTTAATGATTAGGTTGAAATTAGGTGATGATGATTAGGTAATGACCCAGGTAATGATGGTAACCAAGTTTCATTCATCTTTTCTTCTTTCTTCCAAGTTCTATTCATAGAGTAATTATAAATTATTACTGTAACAAAACTATGTTCGAAATCTCACTCGAATACATTCTTGTTCTGAAATCAAACTATTACTCATACTCTCTAATGAGATACCAAAAATATCCTTCAGTTAATTGACAATCTGATAATAAATTTAAAAAATAACAAATAAAAATATAATAGTGTCAATTCTTTTAAACACAGAACTTATTAAATAAATCTGTATATATTATTTAAAAAAATCAGTGGGAAAAATAAACGAGACATTAAAATAGATACAAACAATTCGATTTTCCAGTTTTGTATAATAAAATAAACTAAAATTTGTTAATCTTAAAATTATCTTTAATTATTAATTATTCAATAAAGCTTATGGAATTCCATTAATTATGTTAATGGAATTAATGAAAACTATTAAAAATATATTAAATGTATTCGAAAAAGGTTTAATTAGACCTGCGCCCTGCGTCTTACGTACTTATACAATATTATTCGATGTAAACTTTGATCATGTATCTTGCATTATAGTGTATCGGATACTTCTCTGGGTTCACTTGACTTTCAAAATGCTGTCAATAACCTTGTCTTAGTTCGCAAAATATAGAATTTATAAAAAAAGACACGATTTAAAAAACAACACTTCTGAAAATTTTACACTTCGCTGTTAAAATGTACACTAAAATTATCATTCAATGAAGATATGTCATAAAAGTAGCAACTTCAACTGAGTTAACAAAGAATCTCCTAATCCATCTAAGATTTTCTAAGATAAAAAAGTAGCAAAAAGGTAAAAGTTTCTTATTTTAGGTAGTAAAATTAATGGAAATAACATATAATAAGATATAAAAAAATAAATACATTAATACATTAATATAAAAATATGGTGTTATGTAATAATCGGTAGTAACGCAAGTTCTTTTATTTAATGGCGTTAAAATATGAGGTGTTTACACGTTCATACATATAAGATATCTCGGGTTTAAAAATAATCAGTGGTTTAATGGCACTTTTTTCGATATTGGTTTTGTTGCTTTACTCGCCATTTGAGACTTAGTTTTTTCATTATGAAGATGGTGCTATCCTCTGAGTGTATAAAGAAATAACTGAACTGACCACCGTCCATATAAATTGGAGTCTAGTGCCTCGAACTCATTAATGTCACAATAAATTAATACTAATAACTATTATTACCTATAAATTGCATTCTAAATAGCGTTACGTCTCTATTATGTTTGATTTTGTTTTGGTTTATCTGCGTTCAATAACTCGATCTATTAGCGAGCGGCGTTTTTCGCGATAAAGGTGCCCGATCGCACTTTATCTTGTTTATTGTTGGCGTGAGAGATGGTAAAAAGAGAACCGTCCGGACCGGATTGAGCGTGTGGTAAAATATGAAGTCTGTGGTGGCGGTGCCATGTAATTTTGCAGAGTTCCAACAACTTTTATTGCGATTTTTTCGCGATCTCTCGCCGATTAACGTTATTAGCAGATAAGAGAAGTTTTACTAGACGTAGTTGCTTAATGAATGGACATAAATTAATTTAGTTTTGCTCTACGAAGACGACGTACAAAGTGCTCTGGAAAATTTTAATATTCAACAACGTTAGTTATGACATAACTGACTTTGAGTTGAAAAGTACCCGTTCTGACTTCTAGTTCTACGCACACAGTATGGAGAGTTGAATGCGCTGTTTACGGTTATACTTAATATAACATAGTTGATTAAAAAGTAGTAAAAGTAAATTTAAGGCAGTTAAAATATTTCATTCTAAATACATGGAAGGTTCGATATATATACGGTGATATAAATTAAGACACCCAAATTATTTCTGGCGAACTGTGAATAGCAACCTATCAGCGCAATGTTAAAAAAAATTACTACGATTATGACTAAAGGTCATCTTAAAGGCTGAAATCCCGTAACTTGTTTAACACCAGGATTTTAATGATTTACTGACAACCAATTAAAACGCATCTAGAATCCTTTGCTACTCAAATATTTTGAAAAAAATCAATACTTGAAAGAATAATTGTTATGATCTTCAATTACGTTACTTTTAATGTAACGGGACAAATGAAAAATAAAGGCATTACACCATTCCTGCTATAAGTACTAAAATTTTAACACTAGCAAAGGTACTGTTACTTATAGCTAGTTTAAATTCTCTGTACATTGTTCGTTAAAAAAAATTAATTTCAATTACAATAAAATTTCAAATAATCAACTATTCTGCCCGTTCAATCGACTCTGTCCAATAAAACAGCCAACTTAAAATATGAATTTACGAAATTAAATTCACAAAAAATATTAATCTTAAAATTAAAAAAGACATGCGTTCAGATCATAAAGAATGATCTAAAATCCTATGGCTCAAGAGACGCATTAGGAATAATGATAATTAGATGATGAACAAGCTTTGTTTCTAAGAAGCAATGTATCGCATCATAGTTCACTGATTTTGCCTCATGCAAGTCTGACGATCACAAAATTATTGCCTGATGATAACAACCTTAAGAAACTCATTTCAAGTGGTGAAGTCACATCCAATCTACGAACTAATTATACAATTATACACAGTTCTGGATCTGAGTAACCTAGAGCTATTTATAAGGTAAACTGGGAGCTGAATCCAAATTAGCTGCCCGTTTTTTAAATTGGTTCTAGTTTTCGAAATATTTAACAAATTCATTATTTTCTGTATAACGGAATAGGATCTAATAGTAATTGCTTATAGTATATACTATAAATATATATATATATATATATATATATATATATATATATATATATATATATACTATCTATAAACTATATATATATATACCAATAGTATATTGGTATGGCCGCTCTCCTTGTTCGTCGCTCGTGTCGCAAGTTTTCTGAGAAAAAATCAAGACGTGAATGTGGAAAACACATTTTGAGAGATTTACAAGTTCCAATCTTGTATATTATATATATACCATACAATGATTTTACAACAAATTATTGTACATAATGGATACGATTCTGTCACAACTTTCTCAAAAAATGATTGATAGTCAAGTGCACGACTGTCCCACAGACAAAAGAAAACACCAAAATTTCGCGAATTCAGATTGCATCCCAGCCAACCAATTTCGGTACCCTTGACTTGTCAGTGTTTACTATATCAAAACCAAAGTACTGCAAATACGCATCTTTGACTGCACTTGTCATGATTTTTCCATGTTTACTGAGTATATAAGATCCACAAACGTAACAAAACCACTTTGAATCGATTTTGCAACATTGTCTCTGTATCTTTACACACCCCAAATTACAGTCACAGTATAAAAACAAGTTGATGTTTAATGCAACGCCGTACTGCTAAGATTAAAGGGAAACATATAAGAGCACACTAACTGCTGCCATCATGCGCAAACTCAAAAACTAGAACCAATCTTGACACAGGAATTGAATATCTGGGTTCGTAGCATCAAGAAAGTTAAAAATCATTTTAATCTGCTCGGATTTAAAAGCTGACCCGAGTTTGTAAACTTGTGTCATCATCGTTTGATGAAAAACATATAAAAATAAAGTTGAACAAGCACTGTAATTATCATAAGAAAGACATTCATGAAATTCTAGTTTCATTACTTAAATTAAATTAGAAATATCGAACAATTAATATTAGTGTTTACACCCAAACATATAAGTGTTCTTTAAAAGTAAAAGCGCTCCCTATATATGCAATTGAATTAATATCATCGAATTTCACCCATTGATTAAACTGCCCACGTATTTTTGGAAAATACAAACAAGCCAACGCGAGATGCCGTATCAATATTGGAAATTTATGGTGCTCCAATGTATCTAAAACGGCAAATAATTTAATATTAACAGATTAATACGATAAATACGTGAGGATAATTCGCACGCTAGAGAAAGCATCAGCCGCCATTATACCGTGACCGGTTGATAACTATTATAGAATTAACGATCAGAATAATACACACTCAAATAAATGTACATTCATATGTAGAGTATTTTATGCTACTGTTATTCATTAATGGAATTCTCTTGATCAATTAATTATGAGATTTTAAAAGCGAAAGTTGTGATCACCTCTTGAAATTGAAAGTATTTTTTTCTAAGAGAAATACCCTGTTAAGTATTTTCAAGAAAATATTTGCTCTCTTACCTCTTGCATTACTATATTTATTTTTAATTAGTTTTAAGCCTAATTGGTTCGGTGTTATATAGTAACGCTTTCTTTATACTTCAAATTGGTTATTTATTTAATTTTACTTGATTTTCATGTATTTGGAATTAGAAACCCAGACGGCCGATAAAAATATTCTATGAAAAGTCTTTGCTAAAATATCCCTCAAGAGGAATAATAGATAATCATCGCAAATGAATAATAACGAACACCGACCATCACCAAATGGTCCTTAAATAATGTATATACTTCTAAACTACCTCGATTTCACATACATTGAATGACGGTATCTTCCTTTAATTAAACATTTTTCTTGAAACCATTTTATCACGAAAAAAATCGATAGCCTCTTTCTTGACGAAATTCTGTTCCAAAATTCTGACTTGAATATCAACATATCTTCGTTCATTTCTGTAACTGTTAATTGAAAAATCCCTAGCCTGACACACAATTTGACAGCTGTCGGAGAATTAGTTTATGAATTATAGTATTTTGAGTGAAGCAACTTTTGTTATTGTGAAAAAAATTGATAAAAAGGAATTTCGCGTGTTGATAAAATATTGCTTTTTGAACGGAAAAAATACAGTTGAAGAAAAACGTTGGTTTGATCCCGAGTTTCCGGACACTCTATCAAGGATTGGTATGTTAAGTTTAGACGTGGTGAAATGAGCACCGAAGGCAGAACGCAGAGGACGCTCGAAAGAGGTTGTTAGCGATGAAAAAATTCACAAAATGATTTTGAATTACCGCAAAGTGACTTTAAATGAACTAGCACACACTCTAAAGATATCAACTGAACGTTTACATCATATCATTCACGAATATTTGGGTATGAGAAAGCCCTGTGTAAAGTGGATGCCGCACGAGCTCACTTTTGACCAAAAACAACGACGAGTTGATGATTCGGAGCAGCGTTTGAAGATGATCAAGCGTAATAAACTCGAGTTTTTGCATCGACATGTGACAATGAATGAAATATGGCTCCATCACTTCACTTCGAAGTTCAATCGATAGTCATCCGAGTGGATTGAATACGATGAACCCACTCCAAAGCGTGGGAAAACGCAACAGTCGTTATGGCCTCTGTGTTTTGGGATGCACATGGAATAATTTTTATTGACTACCTTTAAAAAGGTAGGATCATCAACAGCGTCTATTACATAGCGCTATTGGACCGTTTGAAGGACGAATTTGCCGAAAAACGGCCGCATTTGAAGAAAAAGAAAGTCCTGTTTCAACACCTACCGTGTCACCAGTCAGTGAAAACGACGGCAATGAATTAGGCTTCGGCTTACTTCCTCATCCACCGTATTCCCCAGATCTAACCCCAGAGACTATTTCCTGTTCTCAGATCTCAAAAGTATGCTCGCTGGCGAAAAGTTGGAGGTACGTTATAATAAGAGTATCACCCTTGAAGGGAATTATGTTGAATAAAAAAACTAATTTTACCAAAATGATGTGTTGTACACTACCATAATTCATAATCAAAGAACCGAATTATTAGCCTTCTATTTTGATTTTAACAAAAAACCTATTAACAACACATAAATAACAATAACAAATAAACAAATAGTCGCAATTATTTATTGCTCAGATTTCACAATATAACGCTATTTTTAATTGTATTATAATGTATTATCTTCATTAATAAGCACCATTTAAGATAAGAATTCTTCTTAGACCACCATGGTATGGCAAGCAAAAAGTCAAACGCGATATATCGTTAAGGCTGATCGAAGAGTGCATACTCAGTCTAACGGCTTAATTAGAATGAATCACACGCGTTCATTAACTCTAACCCAATAATTAAAAATATATATCGCTAAGACGATTTCTCTGGTTTTCGAAAAAGGTTTTCCCACTTCGGGGTCTTTATTTATTAGGCGGACTAATGCAATTTTATATCGATCTATAATTTCTTGCCAATAAAATTAGGCCAATTATTCTACTATAACGTTGGATTTAAAACAAAGTATGTCGCAGACAGTGCCGTATCGTGGAGAGCATACAATGACTTAGTGGTTTAATAAACAAGATCCTACCGATGTGAAATATGTACTTTAAAAGATAACTATACTTGTTCGCTATACTATATTTGGCCAAAAATTTTACTCCAATTTTAATTATCGAACCAATGAAAATTTCATCAATTTTCTTAACAGCAAACCAAGCTGCGCACACAACAATAACAATAAATATCTCACATTGAGATGAATCTCGATGCGAAAAATCTTGCGAAAGAGCACATTAAAAAGAAAATAAAAGAACTGAATTTGAAATATAAAAAATGTACATAACAAGTTGCTGTCTTATAAGCAAATATTATTAGTATTAGTCAATAAAGAATTCTAACAATGTATTAATAAAAGACATATAGTTTAGTTTAGCAAAATGCACGATATGTTGATTTTTACACATTAGTTCCTTCTAAGTTTCAGCAGTAAGTTATAAACCAGATGTTTTGTCATGTAATTATAAGAATTCTTCTATTACCACGGTGCCTTTATGGTACGTATTATCTAAATATTATGTTTAACACCTGTGTGGTCATGTTGAAAGTGATAAAAACATCGTAAATATATAGATAAGCACTTCTAGTCGGATAATTTACATTAATTTTTTCAATCTAACTATTTTCTTTTGCCTTTGATTACTGTTGTCGGACATTATATATTATTTAAACAAAATACAAATCAGAACAAGTAAACAATAATAGAATATTATTAGAAAGGTTTTTTAAATATTATAACAATTGAATGTAATTTAACAAATTGATTAACACATTTAATTTAAATATTGCTCCTAAAAAAATAACATAATTGCTCGTTTATTGAAGAGCGTAAGGCATATAGTAATAAATGGAAAACTGTCTACCAGCAGCAGAAACCCGAATCAGAATAGAAAAATGGAAGAATTTCTGAAATATTCTAATTCAACATCTATGTATGTAAGTATTGTATGTTCTAACCTTTCCAATTTTCAATCAATATCACCTTAACATTATCAATTTAAATAGTCCATAAAGATGAAAGATTTACGTTATTGATAATGCATTAATCTATACTATAATGATATTATAATTCTTCTCAGTTTTTCTAAAAGTTCTTTTACTCATGTCTTGCAATTTAAGAGCTTGTTTTCGTTATATTATGATATCGATATAACCAATCACTAAAAATACTTCATAGTTGTCTATCATTTACTTTTTCCCATGAAAATATGTAACCTGAAATAATAGCCATTTGCAATGTACATCACATTTTAATTGTGTATTTATCGCGTAGTACAAATAATTAAATCTTACTTAAATTATTTGATTGTACTCATTAATTAATAAAATTAAAATTAGTTGTACTCTGCGGTCAAAACAACTGCTTG
Source organism: Rhynchophorus ferrugineus (assembly GCF_030347505.1). Taxonomy (NCBI): domain Eukaryota; kingdom Metazoa; phylum Arthropoda; class Insecta; order Coleoptera; family Curculionidae; genus Rhynchophorus; species Rhynchophorus ferrugineus. The sequence goes on from NW_027472581.1 coordinate 70,391,315, forward strand.
TACGTATTTGCTGATTATTGAACCCACATGACACCTTTTCATGTGACGTGTGGTTTATTTTAGTATATACTTTTCGAAATAATATATATCTTATTTACTTTTTTTATTATTCTGGGATCAATTTATTTAGTGTAAATCTGTAATAAAACTGTAATTGTATCTATATTAAATATTTTAGATCATAGCATTAAAATTAACAAAATAATTTTCTTAAGAAACTAATAATTTCTGACTCTCTTTGGAACATAATTATGTCTTCAAAATCGCTTATATAATATCAAACAATTTAATTAAGATAGATTAAACAGTTATTAATATTAATTATAACATATCGCGATTACAACATGCAACAAAATGAACAACAGATATTAGGTACCAGTAGCCAGTAAGTAAATTAACTTGAAACAGTAAAAGAACGAAAATTTATTGCAATGTCTCGAGTACGGCCATGACTTACCTCGGTTAAAGCAAGATTTTCATAAATCCTCCATCCAGTTTGCTTCCTGTTAATATTATTTGTTGTTTGTGTGAATTTTGCCTTGTTTGAATATAAATTATTGTTTGGAAAGTTTTCTTTAACATTCGAATCGATAATTATTAATAAAATGCCTTTGAGGCTTCGAGCCAATACTATGCATTATTGTTTCCAACACCCAGAAATAATAGATGTGAAGAAAAACGGATTATAAAAAAACATCGAATGAAACGTTACTGAATCGACAATTATAGAAGAAAGTAGAACATACTAATAGCAATATATATATATATATATAATATAATTTATATATATATAAATATATATATATATATATATATATGTATATATATATATATATATATACATATATATATATATATATATATATATATATATATATATATATATATACATATATATATATATATATATATATATATATATATATATATATACATATATATATATATATATATATATATATATATATATATACATATATACATATATATATATATATATATATATATATATATATATATATGTATACATATACATATATATATATATATATATATATATATATATATATACATATATACATATATATATATATATATATATATATATATATATATATATATATATATATATATATATGATAAGAAGCAAAGGGTTCAAAAATTTTTCATAAAAATAAAAACATTCAAATATGGATTGTTACAATATCTAGATTTTTAGTAGAATTAATCCATTAATCCACATAATTTTAATAAAGAGTTTACAGTATTAGAAAGTATTCTAACGCCAAATTATATAACTCCAAAAGAATTATGTACACAAAAAGATTAATAATTATTTTACAGAAACTTCAAATTTTAAATATAATCTCTGAAAGTGCAAGCTCAAATTATAATAAAGATAAAGATAATATAACAACAAACTGGTCAACATTAAAAACGTGATATGATAATATCAAAACAGATTACTGAAAAAATGAGTTAGCAATATAAAACTAATCAACCACATTTAAGAAGATAACAATAACAGCAAATTATTATGGAATTATTATTAGCATAGAACAATAAAAAGAAGGAACGGCATATATTTGCAGTGTAGGCCAATTATCAAGACAATATTGGGAAATTAATGACCTCATTTCTAATATGATCTCGGAGAGAAACATGTACAATTTTCCTTAAGCATCGCATTTAAAGGGCCTCAAGTTACAGAGGTTAAGCTGTAATAGTGTCCAAGTCTAGAAGCCATAAATAAGAAGGGACAAGATAAGCATTAGAAAGACAAGCCAGATTTTAGTATTCATCATAAAACTTCTTTTCCACGCGTACCATCTTAGAGAAGCAAAATTTACTGTAGCTTGGCGGAATTGGATTATTACTTCAACGGTAGATGCTACTTTTTTCTCCCGTATCACTGATCCTTCTAACGTCTAACTGTCAGTTGCCCAGATTTTGCAGAATGCCAGAAGCCCAGTATCTATATCAGCGAACATCAGATCGGTCAAAGAGTTGTCAACCAATTCCAGTATCTCAAGGAAATAAATTGCTGCCATAAAGCTTTTTATATTCAATTAAAATGTATTTATACGACGATTGAATACATTTTTTCGTAAATATGCATAAAACATTAAAATAAGACAATTTAACAAATTGAATTAAGGCTCGGTATATATAGTTAATTGACGTTCACTATTCTTATCCACCGCCACAATTATTTTACTATCTTGAAACTATATTTTAAAGGAAGTAATTAATTAGCATAAAAGGCGCTATCTCAAATCTCCATTGTCATATGCACATGCATGTAATATACGTTTATAAATGACAGAAAGAACAAAACACCTTATTTCAAAATATAAATAACAGTAATCCCCGTTAATATTTTATAAGATATTAATATATATTTTCTGACACTATAATTGTCCGGAAACTTTCTTTACGATAGAAAAAGAAAAAATACGAAGAAAACCGAGATATTATATTATTTATGATAACCAAATTGCAGCTGACAAAGCGCCTTCAGGACAAACTTTTTTCCAACGACGATTCTCTCGGTAAGCGACCAATTCCATTATTCGAAAAGTACAAATCCTATAATAATACCCGCATATATATTCATTTTGTTTATATTATTAATAATGCTAATAATAGTGGAATAGTTGACGTCTGTTTGTTCATTTTAAAATTTACTTTCTATATGCCCCTAACAGTTTATTAATAAGATATTAGCATTTGAGGCTTGTCTCTTTTTATTTTTCGATGTTTTCTTTGGACTCTTTCTTTGTGCGGTCATTCTGCGTTAGATGCTATCGATAAAACCGTAAAACAACTCGAGATTGTCAGATCTGTTCTTTCTTTATTCTTTTCTAGTTAATTTATAACCTTCTACTAGAAATGATTAATACATGCTTTCAATGTTTCATATTTATCTAGTATATATAGCATATATAGCTAAAACAAATATCAGTTTTCATTAGGAAATATTATATTATATGTGTTATGATTATCTTGATGTTATATCGTAAGATTGAATCACTATCAACAGAAATACACCCTTGCAACATTAGCCATTTTTTATTCCATCTTTTTTTGTTTTATTCTTCTCGAGTGTCGATTGTATCATTTATGATTTTTTCTTTAATTTGAAGTAACCTGTTGTTGATAAATATCGATTATTTATATATCTTTCTTAATGGGTAAACCTCAATTACTACCTGGATGATAGTAGCGAGATAGTGAAGTGATAGTTAGTATTAAATTTTGCTGGAACGCAACCAGCAAAAATAGTGGAAGAAGAGATAAAGTATAGTACAAGGAAAAATCGTTTACTCTTGAATCCCAATGTGCAATCGAAATGAATGTATAACGTTTACTATGGTAGTCCCCGGCCTACCATAATAAAACAAATTTTTTGTCAAAATTAGTTTTTTTATTTAATTACTACTGATGGAATCGTCCTGTTAATCTGGAAAGTATTCTCAGAAAACTCAGAAATATGCAATTCTTTGAGGAAGAACTGTTTCAAATTGTCATTATGTCAATATAAACAGTGGCAGTGACAGTAAGATATTTGTGCATAGATGAGTGAATAATTATTCAGAATATACATAAGCATTTGGTTGAATATGAGGAAAGAATGAATACCAACTATATTGCATATGATATGATAAATGCATTAGACGGGAATTAATTAATTAATTAATTAATTAAATCAAAAGATATAATGAAAACGGTAGCATTTTTTATTTTGCAAGAAAAATATACAGAGATAGTAAGTAATATATCCATATCAAAATGACTTGACAAGTAAACGTCAGAGGGAAACACAACAACGAAAGAAACAAGTACTATATGTAAAAAGATATAAAAAGGTCATTAAATGGATTAGATATCAATGTAAATACAACAAAACAACCCTACACTACAGACTATTGTGGTTGTTTGATTTACTGTAGTTTAAATCATTCAATAACATATGCATTAGATGTATAAAATTGATAATTAAACACTTTAGGCCTCTAGTAACCTCTGGTAACCCTACACTACAAACTATTGTGGGTGTATGATTTACTGTAGTTTAAATCCTTCGATAGCACATGCCTTAGATGTACTATAATGTTAAAATAAATTATATTTGATATTACATTTGTTTCATTATTTTATTTACATTAGAATTTTGTTATATGTCAAAACCAGAATAAACTAAAAGTGAAAGTTAATGCGGCAAGGTTATGACGTCATAAATTTTGATGACGTTATCGATGTAGATCACTGTTATGTTGGAAGGACTATATACAGCTTATATCTAGGTTCATAATTAACTCAACAGAATAAATTTTAAAAAATATTTGTAATTATTTTTTAGAATAAAACATAATTAACAAAACGAAATGCATTTGAATGTCGTTCTGGAAATCAACGAACACTGATAACAATTTTCAGTGGATATATCGACACGTGACAGCAGAAATGTATGCACTCTCAGAGTAGAACAAGGATCTTCTCACTGACGAATATTTTAGATCCGGGACACCTCCTCAATACGGACGACACAACAGGCGGATGTTTATAACGCTTCGACTTTTTCGATAGGCGTTTTCTTTTGGTGGTTCTTATCGGCGACTCGGAATTGAACTCGAAAGTTGTGTGTGTCACCAGCGAAAAGAATTATTGCCGCCAGGAGGATCCTTCTCCGATTTATTCGCGCGTATTTTCAGAAATTCGATATATAAAAATCGGTAATTAATCAAAAGGAAAGCTCAACCCGATAGCTTTATGTAAATAGTTTATTATCATATTTAATTTATTTAACGTTCAACGATATATAACGCAGTTTCTCTTACGTGATTGAATTGAAAAAGCTTGCATTCTTTCTTTTTTTCTCCCGATTCGTTTTGGGTTTTTACATCGTTCCGTTTCGCAATATTACTGGATAGATGCCGTTAATTCACGCCGGCTTGCTCGATATCGTTAATTTGCTGATTTAATATTCCTTCTTTAATTACTCAATATAAACGAATGGCGAATTGGAGAAATTATGTAGATAAACAAATAATTTTCATTATTATTACATTTATTTGAGTACTGGTAATCCATGTTATAATTGTGTTTAGTCTAAAAATAGTAGTAGGCCTTAATAAATCCATTAAAGTAAGTGTAGAATTTATTATAAAACGTGTATTCATAAAGTAATTACTGAACTAGTGAATAGAAACCACCTGTTTAATTAATAATTATCAGCCCGATGTAGCTGTAAACCTGATTCCTCCAATGGAAGTTTCCACAGAAATACACAACAACCTTAGTCCTAAAAAGACTCCTGGAATTGATGATATTTAACCTAGGTTGTTAAAAGAGTTGTCACGAAAAGCAAGAGTCATATATATTCAATGCTTGTTTGAGACTGAACCATGTTTAGAAAAATTATGTATGAATAATTATGCTTAGAAAACCTGACAAACCGGCAGAACAAGTTGTATCTTACAGGCCTATTTCGCTGCTACCTGCTATATCAAAATTATTTGAGAAACTGCTGCTAAAACGTATTAAACCATTTACAAAAATACCAGATTTCCAGTTTGGATTTTGAAATCACCACTCGACAAACGACCAAGTGTACAGAGTAACAGTAGGTGTTGAAAAGGTACTCGAACAAAAGAAATACTGCCCTGCAATATTCTTGGACAACTGACAGGCTTTTGACCGCGTATGGCATTTGGAATTAATATGTAAAATAAGAAAATTGCTATCGTGGAGTTACCGTCTACTGATGGAATCATATCTTTTGCAAAGAAAATATAGTCTCGCATGAAGGGGCATTCTCAACACAAATATATATCTGCTGGAGTTCAACAGGGTAGTGCCTTGGGACCACTCCTATATCTGTTCAACATCGCTGATATCCCAACAATAAAAGAAACAGTACTAACTAAAAACAGTAGAAAACTACAAATAGCAGTCAAAAAGATCTATAAACGGATTAGAGACTGGAAAATACAGCTTAATAGATCGAAATCTGACCAATGTTAATCTTGCGTTAGGTCGAAATGACAAAAACCTAATCACTTGATGGGTGTTCGATTCCTCAAGCAGAGTCAGCCAAATACCCTGGAAGATATCTCGATAGTGGGTTAAACTGGAAACATCATGTTGGATAAAAATCAGAGTATATTAGACCCAAAGTCAAGCAACTGGGCTGCAAGACGGAATATTCTCTCAACTTAACCTAAAATCAAAGAGATTGGTTTATCACTCATAGAGCCAATTTGGACCTATGGTATAATATGGGCAAATATGGTGTTGTATTAAGGCATCAAACCAACTGGTAATCCAACGTACCCAAAACAAAGTTTTATGATAAATTACCAATGCTTATCGCTACGTAACCAACGAAGAGCTGTGCGATGACCTTGTAATCAAGTGGATATACGAAGTGATCCAAGATTTCGCCTTAAAACATGAAATAAGGTTGCTAAATAACAGCAACATGTATGTAATACAACTACTGGACAACACGCAGGAAATAATAGATCTGAGCAAACAAAACCACACGAACTTGTTTAGTGTATAAGTGTTTTCTTAACTTTAGCTTAAGTAGATTAGTTTTATTTTAATTTGGGAAATATACACTGATTAATCCCGTACTTGCCTTGCTTGTGTATTAATGCAAATACAACAGAATACTAGTTCATTTTGTAAATTAAGATTGGAGTAAGCATATCTAATGTAAGATGTAAGTAATTAATGATTGAATAACTTAAGTAATGATACATCCCATTGAAGTCTCCATATTAAAGCATTAGTGGTGTTTATTAAATATTAGGTGTTTGCATGTATTCTGATCTTTATTCACTTTAAACAGATATTTATTGATTGACATTTATTGAGAAAAATCGTTACAATATAGGTTTTCCTCCAATTAATTTACTCATCACGCTCATTATTTGTCATTAACATCAAAATCACAACTTAAAATCATTAAAACCAAAATTCACATGGGGATGATAGAGCAGTTCCTAAAAGTTCTTGATGGGCTTCGACAGCAGATCTACACAGTTTCTAATTAAATGAATGTCGAAAATGATATTTTGAGCGTTTCATGATTAGCAATTAATCTATTAAATAGTAAATTGTATAATACTAAATTGAGAACTGTTATTTTATATAGAGAAATATGAAAACTACGGAATTTAACACTTAAGTTGATTAACAGTTATTCACGTTTATACTTTACATTTTCACTAATAGGAATAGCTGGTCAAAATACATACGAACAGTAATATATGTTACTCACCTATATTATATAAACACATATATCACCTAATGAAGGATCACACCAATCAGTAAAATTCAACAATAAATAATAATGTAATTACATAGAAGGAAGGTATTAGCTGTTATTAAATATACTCCAAATTACCTATTATAAACAAAATATCCCCAAAAGCCCCGACATCAATTATACTTCGATTATTAATTTTCCTACTCATTGATTAAAAATCAAAGAAAAAATAATAATTTAGAAAACATGTGAATGCTGAAACTCCAAGAAGAGACAATATTCATGTAAAGAGACTCGTTGTTTGACAGACTGAACTTTGTCCAGTTTTGATATATATCTCCAAAGGGAAAAGAAGTCTTAAGATTTATAAAATTCAATAATGCCGATATATGGATATAACTCCGAAATATTCTGCCATGATAAATTAAATTTCATTAAAAGTTATTATGAATCTTAAAAATAGCAAATCAAAGTATACAACAAACAAAAGGTAATGGTGTACTAAGGTAAACTGTCGATAGGCTCAGTGAGGAACTTACAATATAATGATATTACCTTAATTATTTGGGCAACATAACAATATAATATTTTAATAAATAAGATAAACCACATGGCAAATGTTCCATTAGGCCCTAATCTCTGTGTTTTTGATGACATAATAAAGCTTGAAGTACTTTTGAGCATACAGTATAATATGTAAAAACAGCTTGGACTATTCGTAAACGAATCATTCAATATAACATACTTCATTCATAACATAGTTCATAACTCGAAAGACTATCAGGAAGAATGACTGTTCGGTATAGCCAGTGAAATCGCTTTTAATAATTGCTATTACTTACCATAATCAACCCTATTTTTTGTTCATGTATTTAGATTGATTGTTGAGACAAATTTTTACTCACAACTCTTGTATAGAACTAGGTGGCAACTGGGTTATGTATAACGAGGCTCTGGAAAGAGCGAGAGGAGCAAAATATGGCTTTCAAAAAATTATTATGAGGCAAATGTTCTAGAAAACATGTTTGCCAAATCAGTAAACAGTAGAACTCCGATTCCAATGGACTTTAACTTGACTTTTAAATTCATTCACAGTTCATTCTTATAAGCAACTGAAGTTGATTTTATTTTGAAATAATGATTTGATTATCTTTAAGCATTAACTATTTAGCAGACAAAAAACTAAAATTGAGACTATCTCAATTGCAGATACTAATCTGCTTTATTCGTTTAAAAATATTTATAATTTTTTTTCCAGTGGTTTATTTGAAAATGCACTAACAAAAGATAATTAAAAACATTTTTTGCACCAGATATAACCCCTTAAGATATTAATATTATTGATTTATTTGGTGGCCCTAGCATATAAGCCATATAAAAAATAGCTATTTTAAATAATCATTTTTAACAAGTTATATAAATACAATTTGCACTGATAACTTCATCTGTGGTTTACTAGCAGCAGTAGAGGATATGAGATATATAAAATATTTTAACATAAAACTTAATATCGAATATACATCGACATATATCGAACTTAATGAACAAAATAATGCATAAAACGGACTAATTAGAACTCTCTAGCTACATGCACTCCGGCTTACCCTGGACTTTACCTTTGCCTAGTCAGCATATAAGCATCATCGTGAAGGTTACGTGTAATAAGCGTTTATGATTGCCATATATCGAATTAAAGAGTATGCTCTGAGCTAGAACTATACGACGTGATACTACTTACTACTTTTAAATCAGTGGCGTACTTGGTTAGTTGATTACTTTTACATGCTCTATTATAATTAGAGATATATATACATAATAGACGTTATTGAAAATGTAAATTAATTATCGTTTTCTAAAAGACTGATGTCCAAAATATCAGAGGTTAAAAAAATACGTAATAAAATTTTATCTATATAGCAACTCTAGCCAGAAATACAAAATAATATTAGTAATTTTCACGATTTCACTAAGAAATGACTTACAAGTAAAATGCATAACATTATTTCTTATCCTCGAACATTACCATTTAATTAAATCTTTAGTTTTTAATTTTAATTTTTTAATTAATTAAAGTCTTTTTTATTAATCGTGATGAAACCACTAGATCAAACGCATTAAAATAGACAGTAATGTTTCTAACGATTGATAATTTGTTCAGAGTAAATTTTCAACAGATGATATTTCTCACGTAGCCAAACTTGCTTCTTAATTCCTTTAAATTAAAAATAGTACCTAAATGGTACATAATTAGATATTCTCGACCGCGATAAATACAAATAATGTTCTTAAAAAGTGCGTTATTGATTACTGTACACCAGTGTTTCCTAAACATTGTTCTGCCATTGTCCGCAAAATTTCACACTGCCCCTTCGTGGCCCACTTAATACTTTAATTTATTTATTTTTTATTTACTTATTCATTAATAGAAAAATACTTTATTAATAGCATATAATTTTGTCTCGACTATTTAGTCATTCAATTTTAATGCGAAGTATGAAGCTGCTGATTATTTTTTACTAAAGGATCCAAGATCGCGGAGAATAACAAAAGTTTTATCCTAAGGTCGGGTAAAGTCGATTTCTATATATATTTTTAAGGTAAACTAGTGTTGAAACACATTTATAAGTTGTGACAAAAGGCATTAACAAAGTTGTTGCCTGATGAGCTAATTTTGTATATTTTTGACGGCAAGATAACAAAAATCTAACAATTGTCAAATGTGTTAAATATATCCTTGAGTGCCGTCATCTGGCAAATTAGTATCGGAGTCTAACTTGAATGTGAATAACTTTCATATCCGAGCTTTGTTGCTGTCTATTGGAGAAAAATATTCTTAAAGATCTCCCTCCAGTCCTAATAAATGTTCTATAATTTGAATTAAGATGTTTTGTAGCAATACAATCATGTTGTATTATTTTTTTATTTCATTTAAATTACTAAATGCTTTCAAGTTCCCTGTTTCGACGCGTTTTGTCGACAAATAAAGTTTTTTTTTCTTGCAGCCTCCATCTTGTCTTGCACTTTAAATATTGTTACATTGTTACCTTACAATGTCATGCTTAGATTATTTAAAAATTTAAAAATATTAGATATGTAAGACATTTTTGCCAACTAGTTAACGTCATAAAATCTGCCATTGAATTCAAATATTACATCTCTGGCTCTTAGGGGATGTTGTTCTTAAAAAAATTACTTCTTTTAATTTAATCAGCCTTTATAAGACATTGCCCCTTGAAAGCTATCGCACCTCACAGTGTAAAAGATGTTCGAGATCACTTCCCATTTCCTTGCACAAAATAGAGAATAATATTGAGATCAGAGGACGAAATTTTATAAAGTTTATGAACTTGACACACTCCTGCGCCATTACTGTCAAGGATATCTCAATCTCAGATTTGCAAGGAAAAATAATGACAAGATTTCAGAGGGCTTACGACTGTTTTTTCAATATCATCTGCTATATCCGCAATTCTACGTTTTACCGTGTTATTCGATAACACTAACTGACTTACTTGGCTTTGCTGTTTTTTTTGTCGAACAATCAAGATGCTGCAATTTCTAGCCGCGGAAGTATAATATTCTCACCAATAACATGTGGATAGCCGGACTTAACGATGGCAATTGATTATGAAATTTAATAAGAAGCCAGGACAAGATTATGAGCCTGAGTTCCTTGTGAAAAAATAGACTTCATATTTTATTTCTTATTATTTAATTCTATTTTCTTATTTGCTAAGAACTTTTTTAGCTTTTCTCTGTAGTCTTGATGTTCTAGTTCCAAATGCAGCTATAACTTTGAAGGCTTCATCAATTAGTTTCATATTGACATTGCAAATTAGATATAATGGTTTGTTTTATATGCCCTCCAAAACGATGAATTGAATATAATCTTTAAGATATTGTCAGATCCTTGACCCTTTTTCTTTTTTGAAGATTAACTGACTTGTTCATCGTGCGCCTGTTTGTTGGAATAAATATTAGATCTTGTACTTGGCTGTACTAACTCACTATCACTCAAATGTTTACTTGTGCTACTTCCGGAACTGGTTCTTTGTTTTATTACCCATTTATCTATTTATCAATATGGCTTATGAATATTAACGATGCATCGATCGATAGTAGGTATTATTTTTAAAACAAGGCGGGAATGGAACAACCCTGCATTTTATTTTGATGGTTCAGTCCCGGCTAGCTGTTCACTATAGAATACCTGTACATTTTTATCTGAAAGTTAACTTCACTAAGACTAGACTTGAGGATTAATAAATTAGTTATTACTTAATTAATCATTTAAAACCAACTAATTGGGATTAGTCATATATATGTATAAGTGCCACGCCGCTGTATGTTCATATGAAAACATCTTTACGATTCCTGAGCATATATTTTATTTTTGTGCGTTTTCTTACGATCCACTTTGCTTCATTAAAATTCCAAAGAGAAATATACAAGATTAAAAGGAGTAAAAAGAAGCCGGTAGGGGTGTCTGTGCATGTGTGTGCCGCTGGAGAGGGGAGGAAAGGGAGGTCGAAGAGCAAAAAACGCCGTGATTGCTTCGTAATTTCTCATTTACCACGTGTGGTTTGGATAGCGACTTTAATAGGCTACCCTATGTCGTCGTTTCCATAAGGTATTATATGACGTCGTATTTCAATCTGGCATAAAATCTAAAAGGTCCTGGCGTCTCGCTGCTTAACGCTCAGTCTCTATCTATAGAGAAACGACACGGGTATGAAAACGGCGATTTTTTTTAAACTATAAATTTGTTTGTAAATTATACCTCATTTTCTTCTAAATGCCAATAAATTTCAATGGGTATCTCTGATCCCTTGTACGATCAATAAGATACAATTAATCAAAATATAATTAATTGCAGAATCGATGAAGTTACAGAAGATAGATTGCTAAAAGTTAAACGTAATTTGAAGTATTATAGGCTGTAATCAAGATAATAATAAGTAACATTAATTAAATGTTTTTGTAAATACTTCAAATAAATCTGTAGTGTGCAAACTTGTTAGGTCTTAATTAATAAAATACTTGCAAATGCTTTAATTAAAATATTAAATTTAAAACATCTGTAAAAATAGCTGTAGAAACGTTTAACAATCGACCAAATTAATAGAACAACAGATATAATTGAATATACTTGTTATACACTTGATGTACACAATACAGATATATGGAATAATATCTTGAATTATCTTCAGGATTGAACAGGATATTCGAAATTTAAAAAATACGGGTAGGAATTTTTGAGGACAGTATCCTAGGACTTATTATCTATCTATGTATCACTGTATACTAGTGATATGCCTAAATTATGAGTAAGCACAAAAGCAGCACTAGCATATCATACAGCATCGCTAAGAAAGACCAAACAGCATCCATAGATACAGTTTAAGCAGCTAACAATAATATATAATATTATAATATACAATAGAATTGTAATAAATCATGGAGAAAAATTAGGGCAAATATATACCAATCAACTTCACCTACATTATGTTAAAACCGACGTGTCATAATTTAGTGGTACTATAATAATAAACGATAACAGTGCCAAATATTTATATTAGATGTTAAGCTAAATCGGAACAAGCATGTTCAAAGGAAAGTAACTAAGTTAAAAATAAAATATCGACAAGTTTTGTCCATAATTAATGTGTAATCAAATATTAAAATCAACAGGCAAATACTTCAGAACAATTTGGTAAATAATGTCGTAGATCCATCTTGACATTGTAACAAACAAGAATATATTGCACAAGTGTTCGTGGCAAAAAAACAATGAAAAAAGAAAATGACAAAGGAGCACAAAAGAACATTTTAACAAAGATATAAACAAAACATACAGTACCGGTCAAAATGATGATCGCTACTTACGCTACTACTTCTCGACCGCTTTAACTATAGTTATTATCCCCTTATCTTCATATAGGCTAATTAATATAATTATTTCGACAGCCCTATACCTTGTCAACATCTTCATCGTTACTAATACATGTAAGGCCTTTTTAAGGATTTAGGTCAATGCAGAACTAAAGAAGTCCTTAGCTTTGATCTATCTAATAACTGTTAGAAAAATATTGATCAAAATAACAATTTCATTTATTTATTTCAGAACTTTGGAAGAAAAGTATATATGGTCTATAGTATAAGGAGGAGCTAATGCACGTCATCAAAATGTACGTCGCAATGTTGCCGCGTCAAATTAGAGTTATATTTTACAACGGCTTGAAGAATTTTGTAGACATTTGACAACAGGATCGACCAATACCAACAGAAATGGAATTTTATAGATTAATGAAGTTACGTGCTTCGACGCAACAGACGTGCATTAACTGTTTTATTGGAAGGACCATAAGTTTTTATTTAAATATATAGATATGCAATAAACATATTCATACTGTTACTCTAAATATACTAAATGTCCCAAACATTCTCACTGCTTGATATTTATATGATAAAAGGACCAAATTATAGTAGATACCAAAATTCAACTAATTGATATAAAAATCAAATATATAACGGCCATATTAATAAAAACTGTAACTGTTAATTAAATAATAATGTTAATTAAATCATACTGAAAAAAAATGTAATTATAAATAAGCACCGGATAATTAAAAATCAATATTTTGCTTTACCCTAAAATCCTAGATACAAAGACACGAGCTTTGAAGACTTTTCATTTCGCATTCATTGATCGATCTTTAGATTTTACTTTCTGATCTGGCCATTTCTAGGTAAGATTTCGAAACGATACAGTTATTCTTAGTGAAGGTTCGAATGACAGGAGTAATGCAGGCTGTTAAGCTCTAATAACTTCTGGCGAACAATAAGTCGGTTTAGAGTCGGTAAATATTGATAATAACATTGCCATTTCTTCATTATTCTTCATCCACAATCTGCGGCTTCGTATCTTGTTTTGCACTAAACTGTTCACCGTTTATCGTGAAATAATCTGTCATAAAACGAATGGTTTTCATTATGATAATTCAATAGAAAGTTTTTAAGACGTTTGTATGACTAATAATATTTCCTTAAATAGTATGATGTTTTAACCGATAAAAACATTTGTAATAATAAATACAGCACTAGGTTTTAGCGCTAGAAATAAATGTAAGTAAAAAATTATATAAATATCTATGCTCCATAGCATTATTTGAGGAAAAATGTCTATCTTTGAAGAAAAAAATATTGCGTTCAATATCTTCAATGATATCTGAACAAGTACATAAACATTCACATAATCTTTCATTCAGATTGATTACTTGTCTCCCTATCAATGTAGACATTAAATTTGAAGCCAAAAAGTCATTACCAGACCTATTAAATTTAAAAAAGTATTCAAGTTCTGAAAATCATCTATTACTCTTGGAAACTTACTGCAGGCGTAAAATCAATAGCGTATAAGTTATGGCGTCAGCATTATAGGACTCATGACTCCAATAATAATTAGTCCATAAAGAACGTTCTGGTCATCCGAAAAAGTTTAAAGATAATATTGAGAGTTCAAGTCAATATGGGCCATTGTTATGATGTCATTGAGCTAAATATTTTGCAACATAATAATGCTTAAAATTCCATATATCGATATCCCAATAATATATATTATCAATAATAATAATAATATTTATCAATATCTATATATATATATATATATATATATATATATATATATATATATATATATATATATATATATATATATATAATTTAGTCAACGAGCGTTTAATTGGACTGGACCTACAGTTTAGGGATTATTTTCCTTGTCGGATTTTGCACTCTTGCCTAGGACAATTACAAATATTAAACAATCACAAACATAAACTTACGACCATGCCCCAGCAGAACGCCAGCCGGTGGTAATATAATTAAAACGTCTCTTATTACATAAAGGAAATGCTTCAGTACTTACAATCCAGGAATTTACGAAAACTTAGGTATAAAATTACAGAAAATTAACAGCTCATGATTATATTTCTGTGTGAAGATTGAAATATCGTCACTATGCTTCTTGAGCAATAAAAGGGATCTAAGAAGTTTTATTTTTATATATTAGTGAGGTAACAATACAAATGAATAAAGGATTATAAAAAAGCAAGCACCATAAGGTAAACTGTCAGGATAAAACAGTGTAGGGATGTTAAACCTTACAAAATTTTAAAAAATTCCAAAATGATTATAGCACCACCATACATAAATTTAGGTTTAATGAAACAATATGTAAAAGCATTATAATAGAGAACAACAAAATGTAGCACATCGAATATGTGATACATTGCTATACTGAAATTATTGGAAAAATTTGCAAGCAAAAATTGTAAATTAATAAAACAAACTATAGCTTTTTAATTGTAATATATTAAAATGTTCCTGCTTAATATAATTCGTTATGGTAAAATTGTGGTGATCCTAGAAAAGCCAATCGGAAGAACAATTTTAACTAGAAATCTCGGAAGAAGCAGATTCAAATTTTCGAATTCGGAAGAATAGATATCGGCAAACTAATTTATTAATAGATAATTAATCTAAGAAATTATTTCATAAAAAAATCCGATACATCACTGCTACATAGGGCAATATTCCAAGCCGACGCTTGACTTTCCGTTTAAAAGAAAACAATTGAAAAATAATTTGAGATTAATGGCGAAAAAATAGAAGCCTGGAACGGGAAATCAGTTCACGGGAGGCATGCGGCCGAAGTTCACTAGGACAATGTCGACATCCTAACGTCGAACTACCGATTGGTATCGAGACGGATGTTTCCAGAAACGGAAGGTCACTTACTGACTAGGATCAAGTTGTTTCGATCAGAAACTACCGAATATAAAGAGCGACATGATTCAGTATCCAAAATAGTCCAGGAAGAACTCGTTAATTAGCTGACACTGCGGTAATCAAGCAAAGTTCCGCATTATCAATACGCACCTGGATCTGTTCTAGTGTGGTCTGTGTTAGAAGCAATTAAAAATGCAGTAGCAAATAAAAGATATCCGCACTATATTAATCATGTATGTCAATAGGTTTAAAACCCTGGAAATTGGTGACAAATATTTGTAAATTGAGTCTAAATGAATATAATATCTGGATTAAGTCAAGGTTTCCCTACGAAGAAGTGAAAATTCCTTTTGGCTAAACAATAAAAAAGAATACTTATTGCGCTAAGAATTAGGAATTTATAATTTTATCAGCAATGTTACTATAATCAATTTATTAAATTATGATAACGATGTTATGCATCGTTTAATTGCAAAACATTGGTGTTAAATGTATCTCCAAAATTATATATAATAACTTCCAAGTATTTGTTATACGTGTATATGACATTATGGTGAGGATCTTGTTAACCGTGCGTAAAATAGAATATGTTGAAATTGTTAAAAATAATAGCAAATATCCTTTAAAAACTCTAGAATTATTGAAAAAACTTATAATGGTTCTCTTTAACGGGTAATTGTTTAACTTATTTTTGTTTCATGTTAATGGGAAACTCGCAAAAAATTATATTGAGACTGAAAAACCCAATGATTTCCGAACAACTAAACATATCAAATCGACAGGTTAGATTAACGATCCATGGTTTATTGACGGTTATAAACGCCACTAATCAATGGTGTCCACGTCGAAAATTTCAGTTTATTGGTTATTATCATTAGCGCTAAAACAAATAATAAACGCTGCAAACGTCTTTAGATGTTGCGCACCGAATAATAAACTGGCGAGTCGTAATATTTTACGCCACCCCATTCCGCTTTGTCGGTATTCCATTTTATACGGTTATAAAAGTAACACTTGCAATTATTTTTAATGAAAGAAAAAATGGAGACCAAGGGACCTAAGTTACCGCCGGTGGGGCAAACAAAATTATGGAGCGGCTTCAACAGCAGCTTTTTTTCGTCCCTGCTTCTTCTTCGTCGTTTTCTACCGCCGATTGCTTATAACAGCTGCACCATAAGTAATAATGAAAGCAAGTAATAAGATGAAACGTTTATTGTTCTGTCAAATAATCATTTCATAATATATTATTCGTGTTCAAAAAATATAAAAGACCAAATATAAGTGAAATATTTCGTTAGGATATTCAACTATCTCTGATAAATTTGTGCTGAATTTGTATAATCTTCATGTATAATAGCGATCTAATGTACGCACAAAGTCGCAGTTACTAATGCATTTGGGAAGATATGGGCGTAAAAGAATCAAGCTCCCCTCACATGCAGAGTCATTTTGTGGAAAAGCTTAAAACAAACCTAATAATGTTCTAATTAATCTTTTTAACAACTAACAGATTACAATCTAACACAGAAGAATTCGCGAAGTTATCCGAATATACCTAATACGTAAAAAATAAATTGCAATAACAATAAAAAGTTCTATTACTTTCACAGGCAAGTGGGAAAAAAAGATGCAATGCCAAAACACATTTGTTATCAAACAAATCATTTTATTGCCGGGTTGGTTGGCGCAGTGTTAAAGGCGACAGGACGGTTCGAATCATGTTCGGGGATGGTCGTAAATTTATGTTTGTGACGGTTTAATATTTGTGATTGTCCTAAGCAAGAGTGCAAAATCCGACAAAGAAAATGATCCCAGTCACGCCAGTAACCAGGCTGGATAAGAGCGGATGTCTTCTATCTGGTATGATTTCTAAGTTGGTCACCCGTTCTTAATATCGAGGACCGTGGTTCGGAGCACACGTTAAACTGTAGGTCCAGTTCATATAAACCCCTAGTTGGTAGTACCCCTAAAAGGAGACTATAAAATATAGAAAAAAAAATTCATAATAATATTATTGAAGAAATTAATCAAAATATGAGAACATTTTCAGATTCCATTTAGTATTTTGTGTCAATTCAAGATAGAAACCAATGTAAAGGTTCTACAAGAAGAAATTAGTCTGCTAAATTCTATTATAACCATGGGAAATATCAATATTCAGAAGGGTAAATGGTAAAGGTTGTTTTAATACTTTGTTGCTTTTCATACTGAACAAAAGAATATATGAATACATTCTTTCATAACTCAACCATATTATATTAATTATAGTATATAACGATCACCTTGGTGCCTTGATTTTGAAATTGTAATACTGCATCTTCGTATGTTTTTGAGCTTCCGCTATTGTTTCTTACTTTCAACGTTAAATTCACGTTTCCTAAGTTTTCGAAACAAATTATGTTATATATGTAGTATGTTAGTCTTACTATTTCTATTGATAATATATATATATATATATATATATATATATATATATATATATATATATATATAGACAAAATATATATACTCAGTCAAAAACTCAAAAATATATCGACATCGACAATATTATTAAATCAACATCATTCGTTGACAAACAACTATTTTAGATTAACATTGATATAATATCTAGTATAATAATCATAATCAATCAATTAATTGTCTTCGACATTATTTCAATATACTCTTGTGTCATCTAATTAATTATATCAGATCAAAAAATGCTTGTTTAGAATAGTCATTTATTTGAAACATTTTTGAGTTAAAAGAATACTGAAGTGAGCTAATTAAAGCTGGATAAAAATTCATTATTTTTTTAATTAATAAAATATTACTAATAGTTATAACTAGTTATTAACTTTACAAATTTTCTCTACAATAACTGAAAACTAGGTACTTGTAGGAAAACTCATTGGTCCATACCTAGTCTAATAAAACTGAGTTTACTAGTAGTTTTCAGTATATTTATCATTTAGTGTACTTCACCATACAAGATCACACTGTTGGTGCTCTTGAGTTTGCGTCGTAGTTCAGTATTGTCTAAGAGTTGTAGTACTTCGGTGTTTAAAAATGAGTAAAGTAACTTCCTCTATAACAGTTGGAATCCGAAGGTCTCGGTGTGATGTATCCACAATACTCATCAGCACATTATTCTGAAATACTTGTATTGTATTGATATCACTTCTCGCATAACATCCCCACAACTGAATTAGATAAGTCCACATAGATTTTTATATCTGCTTGTAGAGCAGCAACTTATTATGTAAGGATAATTTAAATCTTGAAAATCAATAATATATTTTTTTGAATTTTAATTCAAGTTATTTTATTTTCTTTACTTTCGGAGTCATCCCTAGATACTTACCAACTGTATGGCATAATAATATTAGTCATATTTATTGGTATATGAACAGTTTGATTGTAGGTGAATTCAATATGTACTAATTTATTCTCGTTGACTTTATTCTCCATGTCTGGGTCCATTTATTTATATTATCAATTGCGTGTTGCAATTTTCTGAGGCTTCTTTGCTATTGTTTCCAATAACACAAATCTTAGTGTTATCCGCAAACGTAGCTATAGTAACATTTTCTATTTGTGACATGTCACATGCCTTGCGGTACACCTGCTTTTGTTTCTTTCATTGTTGAGTAAGCTTCTTCTTGTTTAATTTCAAACATCCTGGCTGAGATATAAGAGTTTAAGAATTCTACGTATTGCTTCGGTAACATTTTATGGAGTCTATACATGAGTCCTTTATACTAGACTTTACCAAACTTTTGTCAAGTCTATGTCTGCCTGTGGCCAAAATCTGATCTCAGTAAACATTTTTCTCTTCGTAATATTTTTCAATAATATCTGTGCCTCTACATATCTAGGCAATTGTTGAATGGTCGCTTATCAAATTTAACTGAAGTGCAGGTATTACATTTTACCTATCTATAATTTGTTTTAAGGTTTTAACACAAGAAATTCATTAATAACTATTAATTTAACTGATAATAATTAAGTGTACACTATAACCACGAGAAAAACTAAAACAATTCAATTGAAATGTAAACAATTGTTATAAGCAAATCAAAAATGGAAATGATGTAGCTTGAAAGAAGGAAGTTTCCATGATTTCTTCTTACGTCACACAATTTACCACCTATATCTACTACCTGAAAATGTATGACTAGTAGCTTCAATAAAAAGGAATAATGGAACCACACTCAAAAACAGAGACATAATCTTGCTCCTTCGATCAGAAAACATACATACAATGTAATACATATACCTTTTTCACAAGATGCGATATGATTATAATACTTTTTCGGGTTTCTAGATAGAATTTTTTTTTCTCTTTTCTGAATATATATAATTTAAATCGATATCATCTAATTTGATTCCATGAAGTTCCTTTTATCCACTGTATCACAAATGCCATTCACACTTAAAATATCGATGATACGTTAATTATATATACAATATATATCAATAATCACTAATTAAAAAATATTAAGGACAAATTAATACCAGTAAACAAGCCAATTAGTTAACTGGTAGCTTCCAAGTTTCACAAATCATCTGCTCCATACAGTTGTCTTTCTTACGACTACCCATTTCCAAGAAGAACAAAACCAAATCCTCTTAATCCATATTAATTATCGCAAACCGTCGAACGCAGTCGCGGAGACGGAAGAAAGATTGGCACTTTCATTGCGACTAGAATGCCAACTCATCTCATTAATAGTATTATGGCAAGATAAAAATCTCTGCTCTTCTATAGAGAGTGTTAACTTTTTAATTGACGATGTAGGTTATTATAAAAGGCGCACCAATATGTAAATAGATGATTCTATTAACGTTTTCGAATAATAGAGATAATCCATTAAATAACGCCACGACTATTGTAGCGTTTTTTTTTTCACATGGTCGGTTCTGTGTCGTAGCGATTTTTAAAAATTTAATTGGCGTTTCGAAATCTATAATATTATTGTTGCAAGATTTGTTTTATTATTTTTTGCGTCCATTCACCGACTCTATGATGATTGTTCGACAAAAATAAGACCTGATTTCTAACTTATTATCAATACAAATTGCAGTTGCCTGGGTTGAATAATTAAACATCAAACGTTGGAATATTAAACGTTGTATTTATGCTAATGGTATCATTTTAATTATAATAAAGATGACAAGAAATATATTTACTTATCGGAATATATGTCTCTTTAAAATACAACTAGATAAAATGTTGACGGTTGATAAACACGATTTATTAATTTGGTAAAGGTTTGGAAATTTTAAGGTAATATTATTTTTATTCTCGCTTAATATACTAGTACCCCAAGTCAGTAACACTTACTGAGTCTATGAAACCGATTTATCAAAATCAAATGCAACAATTCATATTGTGCATACATTTTCTAGGAAGTATTGACGATTTCTAGTCATTAAATGGTTTTGATATACATTTTGTCAATAACCATATATTTCTGCATACGCTTTTCGATTATTTCAATTCAGATAAAGCAGATGATGAGTTATCCTGACACATGCAAGTTTTTTATATATGCTTAGAAGTTCGGCCAATTTTATTTGTGATATATAAAAATAATTATGTAAATAAATTTAATCATGAACCAACATGCCAAATAATAATATATTAAAATACATTAAAAGGAATATGATATAGAATATTGGTTGTAAACAGAAACAAAAGATATTTTGAAGAAAACTACGGCTATAATCTACGCTCCTTACAAATAATTATTATAGCATAATTGAATCAATATAATCATATATGTATATATATATATATATATATATATATATATATATATATATATTTATATATATATATATATATATATATATATATATATGTATATAATCATATACATATATATAACAAAATCTAAAATTGATATAAAAAAATAGACAACATAAAATGAGATTAGTACTTTTAATATTAATTCCAAATGACAATCTTGACAGTCACTTATAAAAAAACTAAAATTAATATAAATTCAATGAATCTAAATAATAAAATAAAAAGATAATATGTCAGCTGAATTAAAAGTGTCTTTAAACCTTATAAATACTTAAAAACAGTGAAAATCATTTGACAATCAACGCCCATTTCCACACCATTCTTCAAGGCGTTTATAAAAATTAGTTTATTTCATTAAATTATTGATTTATCTGGTATATTTAGTCCTTTCAATTTTTAGGATCTGTACATATACATCTAACCAAAAGTATAAGCCAGTTTTCTAAAATAAGGTATAGAACTATACAATAAACTATATAACAGGTCAGTTGAAAAGTCCCCGGTCTGACACATAGATCGAGCTACTAGAATTAAATCCATAAATTTTAATTAGCCCTAACCCTCAAAAAATGCATGTATAAATTTGACAGCTGTCGGACCATTACTTTGTAAATTATAGCATTTTGAGTGAAGCAACTTTTGTTATTGTGAAAAAATGGATAAAATGGAAGTTCGCATGTTGATAAAATATTGCTTTTTGAAGGGAAAAAATATAGTTGAAGTAAAAACTTGACTTGATGCCGTGTTTCCGGAAACTTCCCCAGGAAAATCAACCATCAAGGATTGGTATGCTAAGTTTAGACGTGGTGAAATGAGCACCGAAGACGGTGAATGCAGTGGACGTCCAAAAGAGGTTGTTACCGACGAAAACATTAAAACATCCACAAAATGATTTTAAATGACTGTAAATAGAAATTGAATGAAATAGCGGACACTCTAAAGATATCAACTGCACGTGTACATCATATCATTCACGAATATTTGGGTATGGGAAAGTTCTGTGCAAAGTGGGTGCCGCACGAGCACAATTTTGGCAAAAACAACGATGAGTTGATGATTCGGAGAAGTATTTGAAGATGATCAAGCGTAATAAACCCAAGTTATATATTAATATACCCCATCGATATGTGACAATGGATGAAACATGGCTCCATCATTTCACTTCGAACTCCAATCGACAGTCATCCGAGTGGACTACAGACGATGAACCCGCTCCAAAGCGTGGGAAAACGCAACAGTCGTTATGGTTATGGCGTCTGTATTTTGGAATGCGCATGGAATAATTTTCATTGACTTGAACAAGGAAGAACCATCACTACCAGCCTAACCAGCACCAGCACTAACCAGCGACTATTACATAGCGTTATTGGAAAAACGACCGCATTTGAAGAAAAAGAAAATGCTGCCTCACCAAGACAATGCACCATGTCACAAGTCAGTGAAAACGATGGCAAAAATCCATGAATTGGGCTTCGAATTGCTTCCTCATCCACCGTATTCTCCAGATCAAGTTAAGGACAAATCGTATTACAAAAATAGTATCGAAAAGTTGGAGGGTCGCTATAATCAGTGTATCACCCTTGAAGGGAATTATGTTGAATAAAAAAAACTAATTTTGCCAAAAAAATGTGTTTTACTATGGTAGGCCGGGGACTTTTCAATTGATCTGTTATGTCTATAAAGACAACCTACAATAGAGTATTTAAAATCATGTAATTGCTAAATATTAAAACACATTTGAAACACGCCTAAAACACTAGAAACGTTTCAATAACTTCACGGAGAACCATTTATTCGCCAAAGTAACATAAACACAATTTCAATAATAAACTTAATTTAATTTTAAACGTTTAGACACGGTATACTAAAATAAAATATTTAAATTCTTTAACATTTTAACTAAAACTTATTCGAGTGCGTCCAAAAATAATTTAAATGATTTTATAAATAGTTTTTTCAATATATGTGTGATTTGGGTTTATTACTATGATCCTAAGCCAAAACAAAAAATAGTGAGAATCTATTCAGTTACGATGTTAGTTCGTGTTCAAAAAATAGCTAAGAAATATGTTTTTCTAATTACTTCCTGACTAGAAAAACAATAAAAAGTCCATGATAATATTGTAATTCTGTAGAATAACTTTTTCTCGTTTTCGTTGGGTTTCCGAATATTATATTATTATTTGTGGAACTTATTGAACAACTTGATTATATTACATAAAAATAAGTATAGCAGTACAAACATTAAAAAGAAAAAAAATCTCTTTCACAATGAGGAGAATTAGCAGAAATTTTTTTTTTGGATTTTGAAATGACTGTATTAAGGAAATAGAGTCAAAACATGGATAAGATAAATTCAAATACATGTAATTATTAAAGCCTCCAGCAGCTGAAATACGCAAATTATATAAAACTGAACGGTTGTATTATAAATATTTCTTGAATCTTGAGAGCAAAATAAGCATTAATACATTTCCAAGCCAATTTTCTTGAATCAATATTTAATAACCAATTAAAAAAAAGTCGCTTAAATTATGGGCTCGCCTGAAAATTGGATCACATTCTCTTCTCAATAACCGTATATCCGAAATGTAAATATTTGTACATCCAAGTACCGTTCTTGTGCTGAACAAATATCAATCGATGTTTCCCAGATACGCTTAATTATTGTGAAATTTTTCGCGGTACAAAAGTGGTACATTCTCTATGCGCATATTAACAGCTTCACAATTACTGAACATGATGAATGACAGGTCAGTAGTACGCCTATACGAATACCTAAGTGTGTGAGTGTGTACGTTACAAGAGTTAATTGAAAGTCTCGGTCTATAGGTAAGGCCTAATAATTTTAATTTAATAAATGATAATTGTTAATTATACAGTATATCCTATGATTATATAAAATATGACGTATTTTTCGATGAATAATAATTATTTTTCATTTATAACAATCAATATAGAAATCATCGTGTTTAATTTTCAGTAATTTTTAATTGTATTGAATAAATATACAAAAGTTTACATTTCAAGGATAAATTAATATTCCTTATATTTCTTTCTTTATAAAATAAAAAAGTATTGATGTATGAAAAAGTATGAAGATGTCTAACAGAAATCTAATTATTTATCTAAAGTAACTAACTAATAAATTAAATGATTTAATTCTCCTTAATATCACTTCAGTATTGAACATACCGATTTTCAAATTACTATAATTGATGGTTAAAAAATTATAATTAATTTTTAAACTCACTGCTATAGGTAGAACTATTAAGTAATGGTAACAGGAAGATTTATAGGTGCAAAGTTTGGAATGATTTAAATTAGTTGCTCCAATCTGAAGAATTAAACAAAGGTATTATACAAATCCAAGTGCTATCCGTATCTATATAGTTTATCCATAATGGATAAACTTACTGTAAAACTTACCTTACACATTATTGTTGAAATGTATGGGAAAAACGGTAGTCTAATAACATGAAATTAGTAAAAAACACAAGAAATTTTCCAAGAAGTCAACCAGTTGCCACACTTCTTAGTATAATATTAGATCAAATCTATAATTCCTAGTCAATTATTTTATAAAATCAAATATATTGTGAATTAATTTTGAAGGGATTCACAATCAATATAGAAATCATCGTGTTTAATTTTCAGTCATTTTTAATTGTATTGAATAAATATACAAAAGTTTACATTTCAAGGATAAATTAATATTTCTTATATTTGTTTCTCTATAAAATAAAAAAGTATTGATGTATGAAAAAGTATGAAGATATCTAATAGAAATCTAATTATCTATCTAAAGTAACTAACTAATAAATTAAACCATTCAATTATCCTTAATATAACTCCAGTATTGAACATGCCGATGTTCAAATTACTATAATTGATGGTTAAAAAAGTATAATTAATTTTTGAACTCACTGCAATAGGCAGAACTATTAAGTAATGGTAGCAGGAAGGTTTATAGGTGCATAATTTACAATGATTTAAATTAATTATGCTTCAATCTGGAGAATTAAAAAAAGGTAATAATGGTCCTTAATGGATAAACTTACTGTAAAACTTACCTTACATATTATAAAAACAAGAAATTAGTACAAAAAACAAGAAATTTTCAAAGAAGTCAACCAATAATCCTCCCCATACTTCTTGGTATAATATTCAAATAATAGATCAAACCAATAATTCCTACTCAATTATTTTATAAAATCAAATATATTGTAAATTAATTTTGAAGAGATTTACAATAGATTATGATAAATTAATAAATTATTTTCCAATTCAATGCAAAATGAGAGTTATTACTAAACGATATTGAATGCTATTAAAAACTTGATTGAAAAATAATGAAACTACTCTAATACGCGTTAAAGAACGAACTTTGTTCGCAATTAAACCTTCAATTAAAAACAAATATTCAACATTGATTCACAGTTCTTCTATATTACGAAACTAAATGAGTCCAAGCGATCATAAGTCATGATGACCTCATGAGACCATGGGGGAAAGTAACTACCATCTAGTTATATTTTGCTATATCTAGTTATATAAACCACCAGTTTCCTAAACGCAAAAAATGTCTAATGTGGAAAAAATAGATCTTTATAAAATTAGATCTGAATCAAGCAACTGGATTGTAATGTTACCAAACTGAATTGGTACTGCAAACTCTGGTACACCTACAGAATAATTTTTAGCGTTGTCTATTGTTTATTGGTTATTTCTATTGTTTGTTTATTGTCTATTCGAAATTTAGTGACCATAGTTAATGTCGAATTTTACATATAATAATAGTGGTTAACTAATTAACAAGCAATAAAACCAAACATACAAAAATCTCTAATGAAACTGTTTTAAAATATTCGCATCCACATAGGTAGTATTAAGTTTAATGAAACAACCATCTATTAAACATGGACGCCACATGACTATAATACTATGTTTACAAATTTAGATACAGATTTATTATATGTATGATATATGTCAAAAATAATTGCAATAGAAAAATTACAACAATTAATATATCAAAACAATTATAATATCTTATGTGCCCACTTATAATTTCTTTTATTCCGTTTTTATTCTTAGTTTTTAGTTATATTTAAACCATTTTATAACCACCTCAATTATAAATTAAATTTTAAATTTTAGTACGGTGCATATATTATTAGATCGAATCCAAATAACTGATTTAAGAAGGCCTGGTTCAAGTTTGGCAACGTTATACCACATAAAATCAAATCTTTATACTCCATTGATAACAATTTAAATTCAGAACCAAATTATATTCTTTAGCACGTAGCCCTAATTAACATAAAGTCGATATATGACTGATTTAATTTCGTCGACATAGCTAAATTAATTCTTAGCATCTATTTAGCATATATTTAATTATGAAGTTTTTTTTGTCGGATTATAGGCAGCTGATACCTAAGAAGAAGCATTTAAACTATAAGAAAAAAACTCGTAACATAAAGGAAGAGAACAAAAAAAAATCGGTGAAATTAAATAACAAATTTGATTTGATTAAAAAACTAATTACTATGCAAATATGTTATTGAAAATATTGGCATCACGATCCCTGTCACTTTCCAAATGTAGAATTATATTTGGATGATTACATTTCAGATTAATGGTTTAAAACTACTTATTTCTGTATGCTCTATCTAAAATTAATAATTTCAATGTTACAGTAATATCTCTATCGACTGAAAATTGTTTTGTTAATGTTGGAAATTATTAGGTGACGACTTCTTTTGTTTCCCACTCCATGAAAACCTGATAAATATGTTAACAAAATGCTCATTAAACTAGCGGATTATTTATACTAAACATCAGTTTTTTAATAAATTTGTAACATTTTGCATAGGTGTGTTCTTATTATACCCCAGCTGTAATGCTTTAGGTGTCTAAATATAACACATCACTTAATAAATCTCAGATTTGTCCTGTAGATAGCAGTACTATTGACAAACACATGTTATTTCTGATTAGTACTCTATGAAAATATTACATCATCACATCTACAAGTCACAACAGTTTCGGTAAAATAACTTTTCTTATCAATAGATATAAATCTCAATATATATACAGATCAGATTGAGATAGTTAACCTCACTTTTTAATGCGTAGAAGGTAATATTTTCTTCGCTCACAGTATTCTCTAGATCTGGGTTGCAGTGACTAGACTGGCTTTTTACAGATCTCAAAAATATTTCCAAAGCAGAAACGTTGGTTCAAATGATGAGTTAAATACGCTCTAGCTAAGATCCTATTGTATTAACTAATAGTATACAATATAAATAATATATAATAGAAAAACAATAAAGAACTGGACGGATTTTGAATAAAAAATTAATGAACGTTGGAAGTTTTCAACTATAGTTATTTAATGTAAAATAGTCTTCATCCGATAGTTAGGCCAGCAAATAATAGAGTAAATATTTTAATATTCTTATGCAGTATACAGTTTCTCAAATATAATTAGCATTGTTCAAAAATGTAATTTTGAGCCTTCCATAATTACCTACTAATATCTCAATAATACTAAATGGAAAACTTTCAGCAATAGCACAAAAACTAAAATTAAAATAAAAACTAGTAATAGCGAGGCTTGTAACAAAAAAGGAGGATTTAAAGAAATTAACTGATCTCTATATTTTAGTGATGAAACATTCTGAAACCATGTAGTGGAAACTAACGATCTATTATAAAGGCTACAGACGAGTACGAGATCTAGGATTAGCATAAATCGGAATAAAAACAGCCCGTTCAAAAGTAAAACTAGAAAATGATCGGTTTCGACTTAGAAAAGCAGCAATTACACCATCTACGCGACTAGCGGTTTGATTTATTAGTGGTCCGACCCACGTTTTTGAAGTATCATCGCGGTTGGGACCTTTGCGTGTTAAAAACGCCAGTTACGTAGCGGTCGAAGCGTCGATTCATGCCCCTGAACGTTCAAATAACCAGCAGTTCGGTAAATCGGTCTCGCTGCAATTCCACGTCGAAATATCATTTATGTCATGCCAACGGGAAGAGGACACTGTCCTACGGAATCGATTATTATCCGTCCTCACATTTAGTCGAAATTGAAAGTAAATGCTTAAAACAATTACAGTTTACACGCAAATTTCCCTAGCCACTTAATTCCCATTCTGAGTCTGATGTAGTGTGTTTTCAGGTTTCCGTTCACGTGTGATCCTTAAGAAAATCATTATTTGTTTAATCGAGTTTCAGCAGAATTTCATCTACCATCTTCGGAATTGTTTGATTGATTCAATACTCTTTATACGACTAGAATGTCACTGAAGAGCCTGTGATTTTGCATCACAAGATACCTTCACACAGGTTTATTATTATGAATGTATATATGGCCAAAAACTAAAACACTATCGAACAACACTACCAGCGGATTCTCCTAATAACAGTTCAATTGAAAAGTCCCCGGCCTACCATAGAAAAACAAATTTTTTGGTAAAGTTAAAGGGTTATACACTGATTATAGCGACTGTCCTTTGCTTCAAAATAGGCCTCAGTTTGCGGTGAATGAGGAAGCAATTCGAAGACCAATTCATAGATTTTTGACAAGGTGTATTGTCTTGGTGAAGCACTTTCTCTTCCTTTAAATGCGGCCGTTTTTCGGCGATTTCATCTTTCAAACGGTTCAATAACGCTATGTGATAGTCGCTGTTGATGATCCGTCCTTTTTCAAGGTAATCAATGAATATTATCCATGGGCATCCGAACATACAGACGCCATAACCTTGCCAGCCGACTGTTGCGTTTTCCCACGCTTTACGGGGGTTTATCATGTACAGTCCACCCGGATCACCGTCGATTGGATTTCGAAGTAAAATGATGCAGGCTTGTTTCACCCATTGTCACATATCGACTCGTAAAAACTCGGGTTAATCACGCTTTATCATCTTCAAACACTGCTCCGAATCATAAACTCGTCGTTGTTTTTTGCCAATATAGAGCTCGTGCGTCACCCACTTTGCACAGAACTTTCTCATACCCAAATATTCATGAATGATATGATGTACACGTTCAGTTGATATCTTTAGAGTGTCTGCTATTTCATTCAGTTTCAATTTACGGTAATTCGAAATCATTTTTTGAATTTTTTAAATGTTTTCGTCGGTAACAAACTCTTTTGGCCGTCCATTGCGTTCACCGTCTTCGGTGCTCATTTCACTACGTCTAAACTTAGCATACCAATCCTTGATGATTGATTTTCCAGAGGCAGTGTCCGGAAACTCGGCATCAAGCCAAGTTTTTGCTTCAACCATCCATCCATCCATCAAGCCAACTATGCTTATGTATTTTTTCCCTTCAAAAAGCAATATTTTATC
Source organism: Rhynchophorus ferrugineus (assembly GCF_030347505.1). Classification (NCBI taxonomy): domain Eukaryota; kingdom Metazoa; phylum Arthropoda; class Insecta; order Coleoptera; family Curculionidae; genus Rhynchophorus; species Rhynchophorus ferrugineus. The sequence continues at coordinate 70,421,538 of NW_027472581.1, forward strand.
ACCACACGAAATTGCTTTTGATCAATTTTTTTCACAATAACAAAAGTTGCTTCACTCAAAATGCTATAATTTACAAACTTCTGTCAATTTTATACATACATCTTTTGAGGGTTAGGGCTAACTAAAAAACATATGGATATAATTTTAGTAGCGCCATCTATGTGGCAGGCAAAAATTGGCTAACACTTTTCTAGGCTTGAAAAACGAGAATTTTTTTTCGGATAGTATTCAAAACTTGTCAATACTTGGAATAATGTTTTAATTAATGTTGTTGAAATATTCATATATTCTACCAAAAACACAAATTTTTTATCGAACTGTTTGGAAACAAAATTCCTGAACACAGATACAATTAATTGGTGTGATCCCGTAATCAAACTAATCGATATATAAAATTATTGCAAATAATTAAGGTTCAAATATCCACGTGAAATTGAGGTATTGATGAGTACTAAGAACAGAATAATAAATAATAGAGTTCAAAAGGGGCATTCTTTTTATTCATATGTATTTTGAACATATGGATTTAAATATTGTAAGAAAAAAGTCGCCATAAAATAACATGACAACGCTATATATAAAACTATATATAAAACACTAGAAATAGCAATAAAAATTCATATAATAAATATAAGAGTAGTAGTAGGAGTATCAATTAAAGTATCAATTCTTTTGATCGATATCATGATATTATATTTTCATTCATATTAAATTTGGGTATTAATCCCGTACCCGCCTTGCTTGTGTATTAATGCAAATACAACAAAGTAGTAGTCATAAATTAATTTGTAAATTATAATAGTAATAAGCATATCTAATGTAAGATGTAAATAATAAAAATTCATATTAAAAATATATAAAAATCAGCTGACGTGAATTTTAATAGAAGTGTTATTTTTCCCGTATGGAATGGAAAGATTGGAAAGAAAATTGAAGATATTTTAAAAAATCACAATATATACATATTATACAATATATTATATAAACATACAAGTATTTATATGACAAAAGATCACAAACAATGCTTCAGATTTCTTGATAATGATAAGTTGATGTTAACCAAATTTGTAGTTACTAGTTGTATTATAAAGAGAAAACAAACTTTATATTATTTTTATATATATTTTAACCTTAAGTTATTATAAACTATAAACAATGATAATTGCAAACGAAAACAATAGATAACAAAGTCATTATAGCAAATTATAAGTTACTTGTTACGAGATATACTAGTGGTAGTTAGTACCTTCATAGTCTGTACCTCGGCTCAGAATCAATTTCAATAAATACCTATAACACTTTCTCCGGTCTTTGAAAGTGAGTCGAGTGCCTCAGGAAGCCTACAGGTGACTCAGTCAGATTAATTGTCTTTTTGCTCTTTGGTCTATAAAATTAGTTCGAGATTTATAGCGCCCAAGTGGAAAAATAAACCGGTATATGTGTCGTTTGCCATTTTCTAAGTATGCCAGTCGTTCATTGAAAACGTCGATTAATATTGAATCTTTTCCCGTTTAAATGGATCATAAATTTTCATTTTTGGTCACGATGATTTATTTACTTCGGTTATTTATTAACATATATCTAAATAAACTGTCTGAAATAATTAAGGTATAATATTTAAATAAATTAATACAAATATATTGCTTATTTCTTACTAATAACATTTAATACATGTGTCATAAACAGTTATGGTATTACAATAAAATTAATATTAAATAGTATTGTGAACCGAAATAATACTTAATTTTCTGTTAAAGTTCTGATATATATTTCAGAAAACCATTTATTCATACTTATTTTACTTTTTGTGTATTTTCTATTTGATATGATAAAAATAATTTGCTGTATAACTCATATTGAAATTTAACTACCCCAATCCCTATCAGGGTACGAAATTACAGTAAAATTTAAAGATATACATTCTGTCAAGATTAACGATCACTGAATAGGAGTTCTGTCAACTTTTATAGAGTTTAGTTTGGAACATGGATATTTTTTATGAAATTGAATTGAAACCTTGTTGTCTGAATTTTTCGAACAAAGAAGATATTGAAGATAAATCATTCTAAAAAAATTAACGAAGCTGCAGAAAGGCAGAAGGTTTTATTCAAGAAGAGGCGACTTGTTGAACGGTACAACAATACAAAGGAACATTGATAGTTCTTATCTATGAGAAAACGTTCATCAATCGATCGTTCTCCAATCAGGTGGTCTTAAAACAGATGGCCCTTGCACAAGGCTGCGATAGTCGGGCCCATAATGGTTGCATTATATAACAACTCACTCCTAAAGAAACGGCCAGAGGAACGTACGTGGTCGTTGTCCCGTTCAGACAGCTGATAGTAATTGTAAAATTGTTTTTGAGTATCGATTGAACCTTGAATTGGCTGCTTTTGAAGATTTTCGAAATGGCATTGTTTCTAACCAAATTTCAATAGTATTGCTCTACGGAATGGTTTTCCAAAATTTGGTGATTCCAAATTTTAATAAAATATGACTAAGAAACTGAGCTACTACAATCCATTCATGCTGAACTGCAAGCTTCTGTTCAAATTCCAGTACTGTGTTAATTCACAGCAACTTCACTCCACTTTAGATGGTCTTACACCTTGAACTGTCATGCGTATGCCGGGTAATCACGAACTATGGGTGTTTTTCAAAGCCCGAATGTTTCTTACTTCGAATAGTTATCCTTTATGACCTTACAGCTTCAGCTAAGATACTATTGCCTCGAATGCAATCGCTTCTCGAATTTGCTTCGAATAAATGGAATCCATGGTCGACCTGACTTATTTTATTGATAATTAATCTAATTCTGGTTAACTGAATGAATGAGAAGACAGCCGCATGATCTCCCCACAATCCTACCGACTGCACCAGTTATAAAATGTAAAAGGGTTTAGAACTCAAAATCTATTAAATTCCTTTAAAATTGTTTTATTTAAAGAAAGAAGAGGCGATTTATTGAAAGTCGACACTTACAAATAAGCAAAGCTACATTGATGGTTTTTACCTATTAGAAAACAAACCAAACCCAACTCACTCGTTCGCCATGTAGGTAGTTTTAAAACAGATGGTCCTTGCAAATGACCGCGATAGTTAAGCCCAGAACGGTTAAATTATATAACATATGCACCAGGGTTTTGTGTATAATATAAACCTTATAAAAATGTATCAATCAGAAATAATAAACATAGTACGAGCATAAAGACGGTGTTTATAAAATTAATTATATAACACAATAATGAATAATTAATACTACAATAGAGTCAGCAAGATTTACACGCCCAATATTCTTAATTAAATATTCATTTTTTCAATGAAAATATCAGGAGAAAGGTATAGATCCATGTAAGTCTCGTTTAGCATGTAACACTTAAAATTACAAATATAAGCAACGCAAGCAAAATTATAAAATAATAGTTCTACAAAAAACAAAGAAATGTAGCACTATACCTAAATGTTACTGTAGCTAGGTTAAAAGTAAATCGTAGACTGACAAGATCACGAGGAAATCCAAGGCTATGTAAATTAAATTAACCCAAGACTAAACAGTTATAACTTCCTAACAAACAGTTTATATTTTTGTAGACAAACCCGATAGGTTCGAAAAGGTCATTATCTTTTCGCTATTTACCTATAAATATTCTTCAAGGCTATCTAGATCCAGCTGATAGCTGATGCCTAAGGTAACGGTCTTTGTTGCATTCAACTATCGTGTGCTTGTCGATCGTAGCTGTTATCCGAGAAATATATAAATCTGAGACATACCGGGTAAACAGGAAATTGGTTCCCATTTAAAATGAGATAAAAGAGTATCACAGTATACCTATTTATGTAAATGATCATTGTGGACATCGATCTTTGCTCCAGAAAACTGAATAATCCAACAAATGTAACAAACTAAAGTTAAGTTGAACGGATACTCTGCCAATATTGTATTACCTTATCTTATACTCAGTTACTTCACTCAATAAGTATCCAGTCTACCCATAGATGGCACGAACGTATTAAACGCTTGCATGTGCTCTCATTATTTATTTTACCTTAAATATTATTTTACCGTGTTTAAAAAAAAATAAAAATGCATACTATATATATATATATATATATATATATATATATATATATATAAAAGTATTGTTATAAAATTTTTCCCTACTTTCTAATTACATGGCGATACAATATCCATTACAAATCCTTTAATGTGTGAGCGATGCTCCATATGCACACTTGGTCTTGGTTTATCATAGTATATTCACTTCCAGTCCAGGAAGTAATGAAAATGTAGCAATGTTGGAACTGTTCCAAATGGTATTTTCAGTCAATTTGTATTGCATCTGTTTTCGCTTTTTTAGATCTTTAAGTTAACGTCTAGGAATATTTGAGTAATCAATTACTAAGCTGTCTACAAGTTCGTAAAGAGTTTAAACATCCAATAAAACTTGCAATTCGTTGTCTTGCACCTTTGTTGGCGCTAAACACTCTTCTTTGTCATTTACATCAAAATCCCCACTTTTTTATCGTCGAAAACAAAATCGACAATTGAATTATTATGGAGCAGCATCACGATACATTTTTAAAAGTGTGTGATGAGTTTCGGCAGAATTTTTTTCAATAAAACAACATAAGTAAACACAATGAATTTAGAAAATGCAATATTACAGATTTTTCGATTAGCGTCTATATAGACCGAATAAATTAATAATACTAAATCGAAAACTGCTACTTTATGTATAAATGTTATAACCATGAAATGTAATAGTTAGGTTGTGTTTCTTAATAGTTATACACATTGATACTTAAAATATAGGCAAACAGTAGCCTGACCGGCTTTTCGAAAAGTCAAACCAGGGATCAACTGCAATTCTCCGATGTGTTGAATTTAAACTATTGCACGAACATCAATATATCGATATTTTTTTAGCTGATATTTATCCAAAATAAATTAAATATAATTTTTAATAAACATTTAATTCATTTAAATTAATTGATACTTTAAATGATATATATTAATTGATATTTTAAAGGTTTAGTGAATTATGGTACTTAATTTTAAATAATACTTAAATTAATTTTAATACAATTTGTAGACTAATATTTCGCCATTTTTATTTCTTCATAGAAATATTCATATATTTCTGTAAAATATCGATATATCTTATACTTGTTGCAAAAAATATATCGATTTTTTTTTCTCCGATATATGCGATATATTTTTTCAAAAATATCGAAATATCGACTTTTTCGGTGGCCAACACATCTAATGCAGAGTGCTCTAGTTGTAAAGTAATTGTTAAAGTCTGTTGCAAGGGCTCGTTAGCTGTTCTGGAAAGCAAACAATTCTACAAAATATTTTTGGAAGTCTGACAAAGCGCGATATTCAAACGAAATATAAATAATTTAGTCGTTCTTTGCCAGTGTATTAAACATGTCAGCATGTATAGCAAGCATGTATAACAATTTTTAAAAACTTTCGAAAATGGCTTAAAGCAAAATACTAGTTACATAAAAATAAATTTTATGTAAAACTGTACATTTTACCAACTAAGGAATGAATAATTAATATAACAAGTGTCGTTCTTTTAAACAAATATTCATTGAAGTACCAAGACTCACGCTATAGGCACCGCTTGTTCATTAGCTTTATTTGCTAGAATTTTAGCCCATCGCCGAGGCAGAAACAACTACCGGACACGATCGTGTTGAAGTGTTGTTGAAACGTGACAAAAACGTCATTTTTATCCACGTCCGCCGAAGTCCAACCGAACAGTATCAAGCTAACGGTTTAATTAACATTTTACCGAACTTGAAACCTTTTGCAATAAACGTTGAGATTTCTCGACTTTATTTTAATACTACCCCAAAATTGCTCGGAATACTTATTTTTGGTGATAATTATGGACCCAGGGCGTTACGAAAAAATCTTAAATTCGCTAACGAGGTGTCAGCTTGTTAGTATAAGTGGTCTCGTGGTATAATTTTCGAAATTATAGCTGGGAATTATCAGCTTTGCCGGGTGTAATAAAAAGTGCATTTTTCCTACGTCCGAGTCCACTTATGCCTAAAAGAATTGCCTAGAGTCACGAAACGACAATTCCTATCATTTCTCATTTTATTTTATAATATGTAACTAAGTAAACAAGTAATAATTGCATTTCTATAGTAACTATTCGTTTATTTATAGTATTAACAAACTTTATGTCAAAAAATATATAATTAATAAATTTCCAGTTAACTACTATTATGATCAAAAATTACTTATACTTACAAATTTATTTCAACTTTCGAATAATGTTCATACCTCGATAGCTTGACAGTTTGTTGTGTTTGCTGTGAGAGTTAACTCGACAGTTTGACCAAATTTCCATGGTATACTCTATATTGGCTGGTTGCCCAAGTTTCAATGACTCCAAATTTTAATAGTCTACTGCTAAGAAATTAATCTACTACAATCCGTCTTGGGTGACCGCTTCTTTCCAAATTCCAGTAGACTAAGCTATTTCACAGCAACTTCAGCCCGTCTACAACGGACAAAAAGTGTTTTCAGAGATTGAATGTCCCTAACAGGAATAGTTCATGGCTAGAGGTCTTTGAGCACATCCAATCCTCGTTTTTGTGACCTTAGAGGTTCAGCTGCGGAACTTTTGCCCAAATTCTACTTAACTACACTAAGAAATACTTCGAGTAACTGCTGAACGATTGGCAATCAAACATAAACACATCTTCTTTCCTCGATGATTCCCTCGATTCCAGCTAACTGAATGAAATCGAAAGAAAATACAAAACGACACCGAGGGTTTAAATATATGTCAATATAAACCAAACACATATGTTATGTCGGTCGCACAACATAATATACGTCGGTGGCTACGTAATTTCAACTTCGAATCGTTTGTCATTGTATAGAAATATAATCAAAATATTTTATTGACGTTAGAATATGTAATTGTTTACATTTTTTTAACTATATGTATTTTTAGTCGGTTTAACTATATGTAGTTTTCGTTAAAATAATACAAATAACACTTCATCAACGAATTATATACATAAAAAAAATAACATCAAGTTAATTAAATCATTAGGAGTTAAAAAGTTTACATCAAAAATATAGAATCTAAATAATGTTACTTTTTACACTAATATAGATATATCCGTTTGTTGGTTAGTGTATATACCAATTGTGAATTCTGCTCCTTTTTACCTAAATCTCAAAGTTCTGCAGACTATTGTTGAAATCTAAGGAAAAAGGCTCATTATGACTCATTGCTCATTATTCTTAATTTCGCAGTTATTGCACTAGTATTGTCATATATCGTATTTTCATATTGTATGCATATAGTAATTAATATATTTTGATACTTAATCTACACCTTCTATTGCTTTATTGAATTACCTAAAAAATTAGTCTTAGGATTTTAACAAATAAAACAACTAGAAAAAATGGACATATGTAAAATTGAAAGTGAGTTTAGACATGTACTAGAACCATGAAATTCAGTAGATTGCTTTTTTGTGACCGAATATAAAACAATTATTCATGTAATTTTTGCTTGATTACTAATTTAGCAAACTAAACATATCTATTATATTTACTATAAAATATAAGTTGATTAGCTGAACTAAAATAATTCTACATACGAAAGACAAAAACATTTAGTCTATGACACCAATTCATATTTTAACCTTAATTATCGAAACCTTGCCAGTAAAAGAAAAATACAGCTCTTCAAATATGCATAAATTAAATGTTTTAAGCTGTTTTTCTGCATAAACTGTTCGGTCAATATTGATAAACTCGATATGTCTCAACATACACAAAAACCTAAAAGGGAATACGCCAAAAATCCATCAGCTAATATGCCAAACTAAATGGAATGTCAATAAAATCGGAGTAAAGCACCGTAAAATTGCATACTTAAAATTATTAAAATTGCACAAGTTTTACTGAGAAATTGATGGAAAGTAAACATTTTTTTATTCAAATTTATATTATTGTCTATAAACTAAAGCAAATAATTGTGAGACAAATTTCTAGTGTAGCGACCTTGAGGCATGTCGAATTTTACATAGTGGAATAACGGTCTTGTTGAACACGGGCGGGGTGCCAGCAGCGGCAACTAGAACCCCATAACGAATAGCTGGCAACCCCGAGACGTTTATCTGGGATGTTATTGAAGGGTATTTCCATTCATTCAGTACTCGACTATCGTTTGGTTTAGACGTGCCACCATCGACTGCCCAAGCCTCGTCTCCAGGTAACACCCTTGGCAGCCTTTTTTTATCACTTGTATTTTTACATTTTTATATTACTTCAATAAATAACGGTTACATAATGTAAACACCACTGTTTCATTTCGTTTTACCTCCATTCACCGAGCCACATCATTTACCCTAAACTACATTAAATGAACCTTAAGTTTAATATTCTTTGAAGAATATAAATTGATAAACAAAGTACTGGGTTCATTATAAAAGAAAATATTGTGTTACATCAGTAAACATAATAGTTTTTGCACCTAAATCATCGCTAAGTGCGATTAAATCAAATATATTTCATATTAATCAACAATACACTAATATTTTTCAAGCTATTGTTATGTCTGTATAAAACAAATGAACTATATAATCTATCCATTAATCTGTTAATGGACTTTTGCAAAACTAATGATGCTTCCAACGATTAAAATTGGCTATTTTTACTTCCAAACGTTGTTTTACCCATCAACTTATTTGACATGTGTTCGTGTGTGGCCCATTTCAATTTTTTATTTATCAAAAAGATTAAACTTACAAGATTTATTAGACTTGTTGCTCGTTGAATTTTTATACTGTTACCTACCAAATAATTTATGTTTTCCTCTTATCTGTTTTTTTGCAAATATATCAAAAAAGTGTTCATTAATTATATAAGTCTTTTAAAATTAGTTTTATTACAAGTTTTTTTTAATTGTAGCTCAAAATATTCGGAAGATCATTGATAGAGATGATGACATCTCATCCATATAATTTGATCAATCACCTTATTTCAAAGTCTCTGATAAAATTACACTTATCAAATATCTTGGCTACAATATCATGGGTAATCTGCCATACCAAAATTCCAAACGATTGTCTCGATTGCCTATATATCAGCAATGATTCAGGTTACCACATAGAATTTCGCTCCGTAATTGAAGACTATAGCTCACTGGCTTCTATATTGCAACTGATTGGTTTTTCTCTTTATCATCAGTGATTTTATAAAATGCAGACTAAATCATCTTCAAATTGGGTGATTATCATTTATCTTATGACCAATGAATGAACTTACCTTCATACTTATGTTTTCAACATTCTAAGAGAATCTGTTTAGATCTAACCATTTTCTTCCATATCTAAAATTATAATCATAAGGTAAAATATAATATATAACCTATATGTTTTGCTGTTATCATTTAATTCTCATAAAAAAGTTCAATAATCAATAAGTAAAAAAATGAAGGATTCAATAACAACTGTTTATTGCCTTTATTTTAGCTCTCATTACGCTCGTTGTATTCATTATACAATCAAACATTCAAACTTTCATTGCATATGCACCGTCGAAAATGCAGTTTCAAAATAAAGAAATTACAAAAACTATTTGAAAACAATTTAGTAATTGTACTCATGACAAAGCAACAATAGAAAAACCACAATTGCGATTGATGATGCTTTATTTCATTGTACCAAAATATTCCATTCATATTATTATCTCTCTAAATGTTAATTATGATTCACAATAAAATACTGCAAAATCTTTATAAAATTCTTATAAATCCCGTTATATTATAAACCAGCGTTTTGCTTTTTCATATAAATTTTCAACAAGCGCAACCAATATCCATCCCAACTATAATTTCCAACAATTTTTTTTTGCTTTTAGTCAGCCTTATAACTCTATACCGATAATTAACTTTTAAAATACTATATATCTCGAACGAGCCAGTTAAAGAGGCTCTTCTGTACTTAAATAAATTCGCTTTGAAAATTTACGGTCTATTAGAGGAAGCTTCAAGGAAACCGGTAAAAGTTATTAACTAAACCGACCAACAATATTAGTAATATTTTTTAAATATCTAAAGTTACTTAGAGCTTTCTCATATATTTATAACATTAATTTTGTATTAGAGCTATATTATTAAACTATGTCATTATTATTATTATTATTCATAACATATTCAAATTAATAAATATAAACATAGTTTTTTCACTTTATAGATATAAAAAGAAATTATTTTGTGCGAAATCAGACTTCACATTGTTAAATTGTGTCAGCCTATTTAAAAAAAATGCCTCTTACTTTTGAATGAACTAAAATATTCTAAAATTAAAAACGTAATAATGACAGTTATCCAATATTAATTAATTGTATTTATCGTTAATTAAAGAGACTACCAGATTTCTGACTTAATTATATAATTTTATCAATAGTGATCTCAGCCAGAGGGTTGTGTGGAACTAAGGTTCTTGAGGGAGCTCATGGAGTATGTGGCAATGGCAGTTCATATAAAAAAAATAATTACAATAAATTAAATAAAACATCAATAAGTTACACCCAAAATGTACCAGAATGGCATTAACATAAAAATTCATTGGGTCCACTATACCCAAGATATTAGCTCTTACATAAAGTTCAGGTATCTTTCAAATGTAATTTTAATGGATAAGAAAAACACGCACTTCTCATAAAAAAGGACTACTAACATAAGCAGTTGCTTAGTGCATTACGCCTTGGGGGAACCAGAAACAGCATAAAAAACTAACGGCACTGCTAACATGGAACTACTACCTTTAACTATTGGAATATAATATAAGCTGAATCGAAACCGATTTTATACTCACGAAAGTCTTTATCAGACCGATTGGTAAGTTTTTTATGTACATCAAGAAGATGTATCAGTTATCTGCCTCCTGTTGAAACCATGTCAGGTTAGCTGATGATATACAGATTAAGCATAAGTGGTACTTCAAATATGTAATCCAGACCTGTCTAATGTTTTTCACATATTGTACATGGTGTACTTGTTGTGTACCGCGCGGTATATTGGAAATCAGTGCATCCACAAAATCCTAAGGGTACCTGAAAAGGTCAGCCAAGAATTGAAACGATTTGAAGAATAAAACGAAGCTATTAAGCTATGTATGAAAAAAGTGTCGGTTTTTAAAGTTATCACTATTTCCATCAAACGCTATTTAAGTTTGGGTCTGACATTTTAGATCTAGGCGTGAGAAAAATTTTAAGCAAAAATTACTAGATATGAGTTATGAACCTTGAAATTAAAAAAATAATAATAATAAAAATAATAGTATCAATTGTTTTTATAATAAAAAATATCTAATTCTATTTCATCAGTTTTTTCGTGTAACCAAAAAAAATTATATAGAACATATGTCATCAGGACCAACAACAATTAATCATTTGACTTACACCACTGTCTAAAAATAATTATAAAAAATTATAGCAACCTATTTTGGTATATTGTTGGTTTCAACAGTTGGTAATTTAATAATATCATTATCAATGCCTTTTTTACTTGCCGAAACATTATTATCAGCAAATAAATACAAAGTCCATTTCGAATAGATCTAGAAAATGTTGTAATAAAACCCATAAATCGTTCCGTTTGTCAATGGTAATCTAACTAGGTACCAAGTAGAAACAAAATATAAAATTGTTATGTCAACAGACCGTATAACTATATATAACACCTTTGTTTGTTTTATTAATGTAGTTTATTGAAATGGTTATAAACACGTCATGTTGTAACACTTTTACACCAAGCATGAATTCTCGGCACCACCGCCGAACTATTGAGAAACGTATCAATTATTGGACGGATATGTTTCGCTCAATTCAATTAAATCTGCCGCATTTTTATGCTTAAGTAAGTGTTTTAATTGCCGAGACTGCAATTAAAAGGGTAAATGTACTGGCCGTAGACATAACTGACACGTCTATGTTCTTTTGTATATGTTATGCATTTCTAGCTACAGTACAGTAGCCACAAACTAGAAATTATTATTATTATATAAAAAATTGCACAAAATTTCGATTTTCTACCCAATGTGTAAAACTATAGGAAATACTAAAAAAAAGATACCTAATTTTTAAGTAGTTATATACTAAATTACAAAAAACTCAATATTTGATATTGCGAACTATTTATAACACTCAACCGTTATCGAGTTTTATTAAATAAAACAAATTAAACTGCTCGTTTAACAGTGTAACACTGATCACGCTGTGAAACAGAAGCTAGTTGCAGACGTTTTCCTACATCTGATTAAGGTAAGGATAAAGGATAAATGACTAAGAATAACAAAGAGTTTCACGAATTGCTCTGTACATTCGTTACTATTATTTCAGCTAAAATAGATTAGTTCATACAATTTTAATATACCTATAATGCTATGAAGTAATGTATCCCTTTATATATAAAAATAGCCCCCTTTAAATACCTTATTAATTATTTATTTATTATTTATCAAATTCACCGTGTTTAACGGTTTCCAAATTTGATACAATATTACCAATCTTAGTTAATTAATCCGACTGTAAGCCCGTTAATAGTCAATAATAAGATTATGTTATGCCTAATGGTTTCAGTTCGATGTCAATTTTTATAGATTTGTGAAAAACGCTACGCTTCGTTTAGATTTCGTTACAACGATGTCTCGCTTCTGATAATATTAGTCACTTTCACCGAAACTTTTGTGCTTCAATGGTAGATCGCTACGTCCATGTATATAAAACACAATTCAACATAAAATGTAATCTATATTTATTAGGATATGAAAAAATATTTGTTACTGTAATTTATATATATATATATATATATATATATATATATATATATATATATATATATATATATATATATGTGTATATAAAACATAAATACATATAATATCAGTAAGAAAGCTACACTGAAGATAAGTAGAGCAGGTAGTGAGAAGAAATGATAAATTATATGATAAATTATTCGAAGTGGAACATATGAGGTGCAAGTTAGATGAATGAGATTAAGACTGGTCAGCAAACTCGTTTGCTTAAATATAAAGTATCTATCCTAAATATCTAAATGTTTATAATTTGGCGACATAGTTCCAAAAATAGATCAATACAGTTCGAAAAATATCAAGAATAAAATATCTTTAACAAAAAAATTGAAACGAGTTCAAAAAATAAACAAGAAACTAACTAAAAATTTACAAATAATCAAACTTAGATTTCTAACTCGAAAAAAAAACATTTTAACTAAATAAAAATAAAGAAAAGCCTTGTTTAACCCATTTACTACACGTATTTTATATTCTACTATATAAACACAATTCATCTTAATATCTTAATGTGATTTTTATCTATGACCCTTTGTCACTTTTCTTTTCAGATTAAACATGATTCCATGATTCAAAAATGGAAACTTGAACCATTCGAATTTTCACTGTTAATTCATGTAGAATCTAAGAATCGAGTATTTTTTGACATGTGGTCTTGTATAAATGGTTCAAAACCGTGTTAGGATCGATGTTTGGTTCCGTAGTAATATCGCGATACCCCACCATACGTCTAAATATTTCACTAAATTCTTCAGTGATTAACCAAGAGGTGCTTCATCTTTAACATCGAAATTCTCGGAACGAAAACGATCAAACCAATTATGACGTTTATTGAGCACTTATCACCATAAACACCATAGAGTTTTCAAAGGGCCTACGCTGTATTTTCCCTTTTCGGACCTCCTGAAATCTTCATTTTTAATGGGTAATACCTTTCGACAGAGTAAGTGAATGAAAAAACTATTGACTAATTGTGCACCCCTTGAAGTATTGAAATATTGATGAATCAATTCCGAACATTCTGGAATCTTCATTTTTAAAGCGCGATATCAATTGACTGAGTAAATAAATGATTAATTATTCCTTCTATACTTTCCTATGGGCTGATATCTTTCAAACGCCTCAGGTATGCCTTGGTAAATGGTTCCAATTGATCCAATGATTGATGATCACAACCACATTTTTTTTTGAAAACCTATAAGAATTGTGAGGCTTAATTGGCAAACCATTTGAAGCATACATCGCCAAGATATAACACCTTTTAATTATACTTCACATAATGAAAACTAGTTAAATTTTGCGAAAAAAAAATTGAGAACTATTTTACAGACCTAATATGTAATAGTCTTAATTGTCAAAAGTAAATCCTTCCACAAAAGCTTCAATAGAAATAATCATCTTAATTTTCACGAATTCTATATTTAGCAGGATTCTACATCTATTTAACTATGTTGAGGAAAATTGATGCTGCTCCAAAAAAACGTTGAATCTTCCTTATGATGTTTGTGCATCTCTTGAAGGAAACTGTATTGATGAATAGACCGATATAACTTTTATGTTAAACCCGGTATATGTTACGTTAATCGCATATCTAGAAACGTAAATTGGATCTAGAATTGATATGAAAACCACTTCGATTTGATAAATGAATGCGATGCAAAATTTTCCGCTAGAACATGCTCGATCACATTTATTTATTGCCATAATTTCGCAATCGCTTAAATCTGAATAATTGCCGCTGTCATTTGCCGGTTCTTGTATAAACAATACCGGCCTCGTTATTAATGTTTCTAAACAATCATTATCGCAATTAATAACAGGAGTTTTGTGCAATTTATTCCATTGTTGGTTGTCTCAAAACGTTTCCTCGTTGCCCCGTTGATCCTTTATTATTATTATTATGTACGCGTACAGATAGATCGCGAATTGGAGTAGAAACTGTCATTTAAATTTATCTATGATATAAAATGTAATACGAATATTTTTTAGATTCAGAAAAAATTACTACATTTTTCAGCAATAAATGACACAACTAATTTGTACATAATCATTATTTTCTTCAGAGGAAGCACGTATTAGGCAAATTTTGATGCCTAAAGTTTTGATAATAAGTAGGACATTATCATTTCAGCCAGTGTTATGAATGAGAGCACAAGTTGAATACCATAATATTTTCGCCCAAACCTTAACGGAATCTTCCCCATGCTTGACAGTCCGGATTGTACGCTTCTTTTGATGTTCCCATATAAAAACCCGACCGTTTGTAGGATAATGTAAATGATGATGCATCTGATTGTACGATCGTTGCACCACTTCGTTCGCAGGTTAGCGCCATAAAGGGATTCGCAATCGCAGTCCTTCCACGAGTTCATTGAAACACCCGCCGTACTTTTTTTTGTCGAAATAGTATTATTGAAGTGAGTCTTAAGTCGCTAGTCTTAACCATCGCAGAAAGCATTGGTTAGATAAGGCGTGACATGTAAACTTAGTAATACATACAGGGAAGCACTATGTCACTGTTTTCAAAAGATGATTCTAGCTGCCTTACCTTTATATTGCCTTGAGTTTCATATAAATTCCATGTGTTCTACTAGGTTGAATTATACACTGTACATTTACAGATAGTTTGTGTTTTATTTCAGTAAGTACAATTTGAGAAAGCTTAAGTGCTTGCCAAACCGGGTAGTCAAAAGAGGCTTGAAAGAATTCGAAGCAGTATTCGCTGAATTGGCGCTAACGCAACGGTTAGTTTAAGTGCGATTAAAAAAAAAATAACTTATAAGCAAGGCAGTAAGTACTAGATGAATTGGAGTAAAATATCCTGAAAGGCATTTTTTCACTGGCAAACTATTTAAAATACAGCAGACAAGCCCAGTAACAGTCAATAATAAAAACATTGCTTATAAGCAATATATCCGCTCGATGATGTAAACATATTTCAGAGTAACGAAATTTCGAAATTAATTAAAACAGACGGCACTAAGAAAAGCTGTTTTAAATTTGCATGTGGTCTGGAATGTTCATAGTCAAGAAATTATTCGAAAACCTTGGCAAAATCTCTTATATACCAATGATAAAAATGACGATGTTAACTTAATGTAATTAGGGAACAATTGCAATAGATATACTAGTTTTTAATCAAGCTTTAGATTAGACTGAAATAAAATAAATATTAAACACAGATACGATTTCTGGAAGACGATTCTAAACGCAACTAACAATATTATAAAAGCAATTATTTTTCTTCTAATTAAAAATAATTATCACTATTGAAATATTTATTTAGTTTATTATAGATATGTACATATGTGTGAATATTTTAATAAAACATTTATTATTTAAATCACGTTTGATAATAAAAAACTATCGATATTGTGAAATACGGGCGATTTTATTTAATTCACATTAACGAGCATCTGCTGTACGTACTAATTTAGTAAAATACCCAAAATATAAAAGCCAACACTGCCAATATTAAATAAATAAAAGTCTATAAAAATTGAATTAAAATTATATACTTGTGCATGTAAAGCAAAACATAGGCTTAATTAACATTAATGTGAACGCTCGCCGATTGCTTCATTCGAAACGTACTCCGTTTATAGTTTCTCAAAGCTCTTCTCCTACTATTAGAAATTAATTGAATCAACTACTATTCTAAAGTCCCGACGGTCGTTCTCTTCGGGATAGTAAAATTGAATGATATGACGCTTTTACGATAGTTACAAAGTTTATGACCCACGTTATCCAACTAGTCAATTAATTATGTAACTATATCTTGACGATCTTCATGGTAGTATATCAAATCAACCTATTGTTTCCAATTACCGTAAATAATAAGCAATGGCTGCATTTTACCTTGCCAAGCTTTCGATTATCTCGAATACATGCTTGTTTGAAGTGGCAGCGATATCGTTACCAGTCATTTTCTGATTGTAACAGTTGTTATAGGGTTGTTTTGCGCTGATTTCAATCTGAACATGCACTGATTTGTTGGACGCCATATATCGTAACAATATTCTTGTCATAAAAACTACATGTAAATGTAAATAGAAATCAATAGTTATAAAATATGATCAATATGGACTATATTGAAATATGGACCTGTTATCTGAATTATTTTTTCATGACAAATACTTATTTATTTAATATTTATTCTATCAAAGTAAGAGGACAATTTATATGGTGTGATAATTTTCTCTAAGCTATAATTGAGACTGTACTACAAGTTTTTAAAAATGTTCATATTGCCAAAAAGTCCCTGTGTAGTTTAGCTAATAAATATCTACATTAGAATAACTTCCGTGACTTTATAATGAAAATAAGAAATGACTCTGTGATAAAATATGACAAGAATGAGAAGATTAAAATTTGGTTAAATATTTTAACGAAAAGTGAATAATAATCAGTACAAGAAATAAACATAATATGTAACCATATTACTATTAAATACATGTTTGCTTGTATACTATCATATTTTTTCAACTTTAAAAATTAGTATAATATATAGTGAACTAGAAATCATTTTCTAGAACCTTTTCCCATTTTTCTGTTTCCCAACATTGCGATACCGTGTCGAAAATACAATGCTGATTTGGCAGCGATTTAATCATCTATCCATATTCGCACCTCTTGAGCATTTCGAACCAGTGTCCCAGCCAAGCTGTGGTGTATCAATCTCAACAAGTAGCAATCAATGTCTTACTTGTGATTGTGATCACCCTGAGTGCGGCAGAACTTGCAGCATTCGAATTAAAATTGTGGATCCTTCAATCCTTCCTGTCACCGAGCGTTGTCACTTAATTGGCAAAAGGATAACTTTGCCTCTGTTACTCCCTATTGCTCGTCTTTTTTTGCAACAAAGTAACAATGTCGTTCGGTTTCAACAGGTCGACTACACGTTGCTGATCCCACCGTATGCAGAGACATGATTCATCAACTGATCTGGCTATCTGAAAATATTTCAAGAATCTGAGCTAGGTCTTCAACCAATATGTCTTCTTGTTTTCATTGTACTCAAATTTTGTTATTACTAGATTACCGTTCTTTGTCATTGACAGCAAAACTGCAATCTTTAGATCGTTCAAACTCAAAAGTAGAATCGACTATTGGAACATGATGAAGCAGCATCGCTTTAGTCGCCATATATGTTTAATGGGCTGCGTCGACAACTTTGTCAAAGCCATCAAATATAACACTTATGTTAGCGTGTTTAAAGTTGTTTGCATTAATACTTCACATTTTCATCAATATATATCACTGATCAAAATACATGCAAATATCTAATAATTAATTTAGATTATTAGCTTTATATTGACTTCAAGTTACATATCGTGATAAGTTGGGCAGTGTAAACCCACAATTACCTACAAATCCAATTATGTGTTAAACCATAACACATTTCAAGGATTTATTGAACATGTACACCACTTTTCCTCGACGAATAAAAATAAAGCATAATCTGGACATTGTACCGAGAATAAATTGCATCGCATAAAAAATAGGATAAGAAAATATTGCATAAAAGAACATCGAATGTTTAAAGGCTTCAAGGATTTGTAGAACGTAAATATTTATTTTAAGGTATTGAATAATTATTTCAAACTCTTTAAAAAATCCATATCGATAATATATAGCAAGAAATTATATATCTATCATGCTATCAACGAGTGTAAATAGATTGCTAAAACATTAATTAAAGTGCACTGCATTGACAATCAGTATTACAAAATATTCAATTTAGCACAGAACTCAAATATTCATTCTATATTTGGTAACATATACACAGTCACACACTGTATCACGGTCATGTAGTTTAGTTCGATTAATGGGCGATAATGTCATCACAACCTAAAAGCTGAGAAAGCTGCTCTTTGGGTTTAAAGATCTTTTACTATTGAAGGATTGCATTTCTCTGATATCCTATATGCAATAAAAGTGTACACAATTACACAAAAAGTAACTTAATGGTTGTTATTTTCAAAACACTTTGACATAATTATTTGTATTTAGCTTTTAGTCATATACAAGTATTTATCATATTTTATAATTCATATTAATTCATTCATATATATTCATATTAAAGCAATTTATTTAGGTATTACGTATTAGAATATAGCATAATTTCAATGAGAAAATGGAAACTCAAATCAAATAAGACCTTCATGAACAATCATTATACATTAAAATTGATAAATCGAGTATTGAAAGAGAAATAGTTATATTAGGTGATTGCATATATTCCGTTTATGAAGAGTATTAATGTAACTATTAAATTAATTATTAAACTACTATTATATTCAATGGATTTGACATTTATCTATAAAAAATAACAGGTTTCCATCTAGTAATACACTGTTATACACTTAATACAAATTATTGTGTAAAAGTATGGTAAAATTGATTTGAACCAATCTGCTACCGAAGTGGTGATTTTAATACTAACGACAAGAAACAGCCTGGAAAGCCCAAAAAGTTCAAAAGTAGTCTATTGCAACAATTATTGCCCAAAATCCTAACTTTCAAGCAACAAGCAATGGGAATGAGAGAAAATGGCTCCCAAACGAATGAAAATGTCATTTCGAACCATTTCAACATGACAGCTTCATTATTTGCGAGGCACAAAGAAGAATATCCTATAGCTTATTGTGACTCATGATGAAAAGTGTATCTACTGCGACAACCTCAAGCGCAAGATGATATGGGATAGTCCAGGGGAGTCGGCCAATGTCCATCGATCAATGTCGACAACGAAGATGCATTTTCTTGGTCATAAAGTATTGCTATGTATATGGTGGGATCAGCAAGGTGTAGTATATAAAATCTACTAAAAAGGGAACTCAAAAAAGTTACTGCAGATGCCTACCAAAATCAATTGCACGACATATTATTTAATGTAAAAAATCAGCAAAAATATAATCAGCAAACAACAGACGCAATGCAATCCTCTCGCAAAAACCCTCGGCCCCAAGTTGCAACGGTTGTGAAGAAAACACTACTTGGAGTATTACACTACTTTGGTTTTGGGCTAGTAAACACTGTCAAGTCTTGGGTACCAAATTGTTTTGTAACTCGTACAGAACAAATCCAAGTGGTCACTTGGTGAAAATGTATACTTTTTATTTTCGATGCCAACATTATGGAAAGAACAGAAAAATCATGTAAAAGCTTTTTTTCTATTTTTGTTCCATAAATGTCGTCGGTATAAATGCAACCTAAATAACACAGTATAAATATCTTGACGTATCAGCATTGTCGAAGTCAGTCCCACGGACAATTTGTTCCAGGTACAAGTGTAGAAAATGCCTTAATAACTTTAACTTCACCACCAGCAATCAATGAAAGCGATTTCGTTATGGAAGAAAAGCATTTTATTTAATTGGGAATATTTGTCAGATCTGATATTCGAAAACTAATATCAGACGCAAAATGCTTAACAACTGATGAAGCACCAGCATGGGCATCGATTCAAACTTTATCGGTAAACACAAATCAGCCAACTACAGCTCCAATGTCCCTCAAAATACATTTTCTGCAGTTGAATCTTGTTTTCTATTTCTCACAGAGTTTGGAAAACAAGAGCGACGAGCCAGAAGAGCGGATACACCGATATCTAGCTAAACTCGACGGATTTTGAGAGGAAGACATTATGAGCGATTACTGTTTACTCTGTTCAATACTAATGTATTACTTTTAATTCAATAAATGGCGGAAAATGACCAAATTAGCAAAAACAATGATTTTATTGAATATTTCGAAAACTAGAAGCAATTTAAAAAATGGGCTGCTGATTGGGATTCATCTCGGTCTACAAAATACCCAGAAATATAATCCCAGATGTTGGAACACGGGCGGGGTGACAGCAGCGCCAACTAGAACACGATAACGAATAGCTGGTGGCAACCCCGAGACGTCTATCTGGGATGTTAATGAAGAGTACTTCGATTAATTCAGTGCTCAACCCTCATTTGGTTTAGACGTGCCACCATCGACTGCCCAAGCCTCGTCACCAGGTAACACCGCTGCCATCCGTTTTATTATTTGTATTTTTCACATTTTTTTTATATAGCCAATAAATAACGGTCACATAATGTAAACACCACTGTTTCATTTCGTTTTACCTCCATTCACCGAGCCACGTCATTTACCCTAAATTTTTTAATAATATCTTAATCTTCATAATTGCGCATAGTCTTTAGTCAGTATGTAATAGCCGAGTCAGTCAATTTTACTTAAGTATTGACACCGCGGCTGAGTGTAAAAGTCGGAAGGCAATTAAAATGAAAATGAAAATCGGTCCGACAATAATCCTGTAAAATAATTCGTCCGATATAACGAACAAATTCGAAGCGACGATACCGCTCAGCAGGTTACTGGGCGAGCGAATCGAACAGAACAGAATTAGTCCCGAAAATGTATCTATTACGAGCGGTTGGTCCGAATAGATGGATGGTACCGATAGCAGTCGGGTCCTGGGTACTGGACCACTTCACTACCAGAAACGCATCATCGCGGTTTTTGAACTCCGAAATTCGAACTGTAACTTCCCTTTCTCTACGGTCCTTGATCTTCTTCGTCTTTTGTTATTGGATGACTAATAATTATTGAAGGATCCGTACCTTAACCGAGGTACGTTTGATACGTTAAATGATAGTTCAGTTCATTGTCGCTTTTGTTTTGCTTGAAAGTTGCCTCTATTTAAGAAGAAAGTCGAATAGACCAGTTTGATCTAATTTGAGATCACGGTCGAGTTATTGTTGGTAATATTTGAACGTGTTAACAATGCAATTTTTTTTATTATTTACCAAACTTAACATTTTGTGTTCCCAATATTTTTGATTTAGATAAATTCGTCAGTTTTTTGATGACTAATCAAGAAATTAATATCTAGCATTAATCTTGAATATTTTATGCTAAGAGGGGTATAAAAAATAAGAAGTATTCAAATATATCTTCGTAATATATAATGAATTATTTCTATGAAATGTTTTATGTTGGATCAACTACTCTCAGAACCAATTGTGGCTTAGCGTTCGCTGTATGGATGTGTGTATCGAGTCTTACATGTTTTCCTCTTGGATCCTTGTTACGCTCTACTCAAAGCACTCATAGGGCTTCGTATTTAATGAGATCAGCTGGGTGTGGTATACTATGAACTGCTAAAACCTAATGAGGCCATCAGTGGAGATCATAATCGATACGAATAAAGACATAATACTGTTATTATTCAGAATGACAACGATCGACCACATGTTACCGAGTTAGTTATAAACCGGAGGAAGCGTGCTTGGAGATATTAAGTAAATTGTACGAGATCGATTACTCGTACTCGTACAATTTCACAAAAAATGATATAATATTTATATAATATAATGTGAAATATCGATACTCGTACCGATTGTTCACAATAAAGCTTTAAAACTAATTTATAGGCTAATATGTGTGTATTAGAGATTGCCGATTAGATTGTCACAGTATCAAAGATGCAGTAATGATTTTAAAATAGGTAAATTTTTTAAAATATCCAATTTTTTCCGCTTGCATTTATCAACAATACAACTATACAAATATAGAGACTAATGCATTAGAAAACATATTATGCAGAGTTTACAATAACTAGATAGAACAAGGCCAAAAAAATTAAAAATTTGATGCGATTATAACATAGTTAAAAATGAAATAAATAACCAATACGTTATATAAAAATAATAACATAAACAAATAACCACGAAAGTTTCATAATCTACATTCACAAATATAAAAAATCATAGTTATGTATTGTTTGTTAGGTTTAATTCACTATGCTTTGATCTCTTTCAAAAGAAGCTCTACATTACAACACTGTACAACAAAAAGGGAGAAAGTTCAGTCAGTGTATCTATCTATCATTTTGTTAATTATGTTCTTTATTGTTATTGATACCCCATAAAAAGTAAAGTTGTACCTATCTACCGCCACCGTGTATACCACAATCAATAAACACCAAAGATAATTTATTTATAAGCTCGATATGTAAAAGTTCTCTATAAAATCATGTTCTAATAAATGAATCAAATTCTTCTCGATTCTATTAAGCCTATGATGTATTGTGCCATGTTTTACAATACAGAAATGTTGCATCACATCCTATTATTCTCTATAATTAAATATCCTGTTGAGTTTCTTGCCTCGCTCCTTTCATTACCACATCAGTTAAAGTTGTATCGCAATCAATCAAAATTAATGTTAATTATTTGATTTGTTATCACGTTTGTCTATAATTTCTACGTACTAAGAATAATTAATAATAGTGAAATATTTTATATATTAGATAAAATCAACCGTAGCTCGGTCAAACAGTTAAGACACTAATACTCGTTCTTATTAATCTTTGTTATTGGAAATTAAAAATTTTCTTAAATTTCTTAAATATCCAGGATCATGCATATAATTAATAGCCATATATATTCTGTATTTTTTGCTGCAATTAAGTAAGAGTTTTGTAAAGAGAATTATTATTTCTTCTCTTCATACTGTTTTCTAATTTCTCAAGTTCTTTTCATCCTATAAATTTACAGAAACGCAGAAACTAGAGACGTATTTAAGTGAAAAGATCGAAATAACTTGTTTAAATTTCAATTGTTTTTGTCATGTGATATATGTCAAATAACATATTCTCAACTAGCATATATAAAATATAACATATATTAAATACGACACAACATTCTTATTTTATCATAATTTTACAGAACTTAATAGAAAATATTATACAGATGACAAAAAAACAATACTAGAAAATGTTCCGGAACCATATTTTTGCAAATATTAGAAACAACGAAATAACGATTATACAAAAGTTCAATATTTAAGTCATAGAGCCTTACACTTCAAGTATAACAATATCGAAATTTTATGCAAAAATAATTTTGAACACCAATATATAGATAAAGATAGTGGTTGATCACCAGTTACTGAAAATAGCTCAAAGTAGGAAACCAAGAAAGAAATTAATAATATTAATAAACCTACTAAGTCTATAATTGGTAGTGAATATAATTAATATATAAACACACAGCCCACAAGGTATAACTAATGAGTATAATTTTTGATATATCAAGTTTCCGGATAAAATAAACAACTCAATTTCTGATGAGAATAGCTTATATTCAAAACATCAAGCTTATGCCCTAATTTGTAGTTAAGATGAATCTCAAATCAAAATGAAACCCACCAATAAAAATAATAAAGAACAAATAGGACCTAATAAACACAAAAAAAAACACCAGGCAGATCGATGAATCTCCATAACCATGTTAAGGTAAACTAATTACATAACCGTAAGAAGAACAATATGAAAACCGAATGATTACATTGTTGTCGCTATGGGCCCATCGCAGTGAGAGGAACACTACTTTTCATAGCTTTTTGACTCGAAAAATGACTATTGGTTCGACGAATATTGTAACTTTCTAGTATAAAACTAATTATTTAAAATAAGTTTCTCATAAATCTAGATTTCTAGTATACAGACTATAGGAAATTCCAAAATCAGTGGGTGTTAATAAAAACAGAACAAGAAAGTCGTACCAACGTTAACTTTCTTCAACAGGAATAATCTCAGATGATTCCTAAAAATATTCTGTTATATTGCACTTATTTACATTTGTTTGTTTTCGTAATAGTATTCATAATTTCAATACATTTAAAAAAATACTGACAACTTATGATATATTGTTCAAGTTTCCACATATTGCATATACCGAAAGAAAAAAATCAATACAACTACGAGTACTGGTGTCAAAGAAGGAATTAGAAAGCTCCTCCGTTTACAAAACAGTGTTAAGACACATTCCTATTTAAATTGAGGGTGGTATTTGTGAAATGTCAGGGTCTCTCTCGGTCTGGTATTTACCTATTCTAATGTTTATGTATTTATGCGTTTAGTTTATTAGCATTAGCGCCGGCGCAGACGCTTTTTTCCTACGTCGTCAGTCAGACGGGCGTTGTATCTAATTAGTTATGTCGAAAGAAAATCATTAAAATACTATAATAATTATTTATCGCAAAGGCGATTCGAGATTTATGTGAATTTAAAAAATCTTGTAATTTTTATGATTGATATTATAGCATAATGATCACTTGTTAAACTTTTTCTCGATAATAATTACTAATACATAGGCATTAGTCTATTAATAACGATTAAATCATTCTAATGCTTAGCATGGCTTTACAGGTTGCGCCAGAAGTGGTAATAACTATAAAATGTTTTTTTACATAAAATTACAAATGTATATGTTCTCAATATAAGGCATAAATTCACAGCAGAGAATAAAAGCTATGAAAGCATATAAGTGACTTTACGGTCTTTCTAAAGTAAAACAGTTTTCAACTTTAACAACACACTGTCATTTAATAGTCATACATTATACCCAATTGTCATCTCACTTTGTCTCTGTCTAAAATGACATTACAAGTATGCATTTTATAAATATATTATTATGTATAATAGATTGATTGTATATAAAATGCGTATTACCAATATTATGTAAAAAAGGGTTCAGTCAAAATAATTAGCTATGGATTGTGTGATTATCACCATAAAAATCATAAGTTAAAGAAAAATATGACGAAAAAGTAAGAAAGGCTTTTTCTCACCCACCAATGATGTCTAACGACCTTTTTACATTGGCATGTACTTCTAACTAATCTCCAATTTCTTTAAACTATAACATCGAAAGTACAAAAAATCGAAAGGGATTGTCAAATGCTTCATAAAGTTCAGAAGGTCCATCGTCATAAAGGTATAGAAAATAGTAGTAGATATTTTAAAAGTGATTATTTAGATTAGATTAAATTAGAACATAAAACAAGCCGTCATCAGAGTCGTCAACAGTGGACAAATTTCTATAAAAGCTCATGTTAAACACTTGAATGAAAATGAAAGAATTGCTCAATGAAAAATCATATAAAACAATTCAAGAATGATCAAAATCATTGGAAATTTATTGATGTACAACCTATTGTTCCTAAGACCATCCTAAAACAGTAGAACATTGGAAAGTTTGAAAATAAATATATTTAAAAAATTGGCTTATTTAAAACCTGTTACTTCGACGAAAAAAGGAAGTTATTCCGATTGACTAGTTATGATTCATCACTAAAATCCCAAACGAAGTAGATATCAACCGATCCAAGCTTATTATGTATATTAGATGAGATCAAAATAGTCAAACCATGTACTTTAATTTCATGTAAAAATACATGAAACCATAAATTCAGTTGTCTCATGAAACATGTCTCAATCTCAAAAAAACCACACGTATCAAATGCGATCAAAAATATTCAGAAACACACAAATCGAAAATCCATTCGTATTTTTCAGATATTTCTTCGTCTAAGTACTTATTTATTATTTAATAAATGACACATGACATATCATTCAGTAGTCCCCTTCATCAAAAAATTACAAAAAATGGGTCGATTCTCAAGATGAGGAATTCTGCCGACACTGAATTTGTATTTTATTTGAAAAAAGGAAAATGTAGAAGCTAGCAATTAAGGACCATATTGTAGTTTAATTTAATTTAACCTAATCTATTATTGCTATATAAAAATACATAACTTTATTCCAATACCTGATATATTGTTTTACAAATTGCATATCAATAATATAGTTATTTGAGATGAACTATAGATAAACTGCTTTCTTCGCTTATGAAATTATTGAACAATTGTTTTCTGATGATGAAGATGACAGCTTGTGCTTTTTTTAAATTGACTCACAAGCCAATACATCAGTCAATATTCAATATAAACAACATGAACACAACCACAACAACACAGCTGTAAACTATTGTTCATGCTTTCTCTGTGAATAGAATATTAACAGTTCTTTCTTTTATTTCATAAACAATCCATCCAGATGATATAAATAGATAACAAGTACAAGAACCTTCTGTATCCTCTACAACAATAAAAAAAGAAATAAAAACATCCACAATCATGGGCACGAGAAGTAACGTTAATGACGGGAGGTTGTTATAGCGAAATGTTAATTAAAATCGCCATATGAACGAAAAGACCGGACGATGGGCCGACTGACGGGGCTAGTTTCGAAAGTGCACAGCCAGATAAATGATCATCGAGCAACGAGTAACATTATAATGGCGCTTTTTATGCTCAGTACCTCGGGAACAGTGGAGTAAGAAGGGGGGACAGGTGGGGACTTGGTTAAAAGGAGCGTCATTTTTCTTTCAGAGAAAATCATTTACTATATAGCTCATCAATCTTGTCAGTGTACGACGAACTGGCTGAAATCATTTACGGAATGTGGATATTTGAAGATTAAGAACTTGTTCAAATAAAATTAAGAAATATCACCTATAGTTTTTCCATTAACACAAATAATTTGAATTCAAATTTACGTAAATATCATACTATTTCGTTATAATACAGAGAGACCCTAATATACTCGTATAAAGAGCTATTCTTCCGCACCGGTTAAAGTTGATTGTCTAATCTAGGTGTAAAATGTAAATAAAATCCTTAATTTCAAATTTGATGTACTGATTTCATGTAATATAGACTATTTGGCCTGACGTAACATAAAACTTATAATTTAAAGCATTTAGTTCTTTTGTTCTGAGAAATATCATTTAAAAGCCTGCATTATATTTACAAATCCTAGATATAAAATAATAATAACAATTCAAAGGCTCAGGTTACTGCTCAATAACAGGAGCTTGACCGCAACTGCAACACATTTCTAAATATTTATCCTTTCATTTTAATTCACGACACCAAATACAATAACTCTCCTATGTAGTTCAGGATGACCTTGACTATTTTCTAAGAGCATCTGTGTAGCTCATGATTAGTCTATAGGATATATTCTTCTATACTCTTCAATGTGACTTTAATATCTTCTTGAATTAGCTTATTTTATTTCTTTATTCCTAACTCCACCTGTAAAGCTGTTATTTTTTGGTAGTGGCTGAATGTATTGATTTAGTAATATATATTCGTCACTATTTTGACTCAAACCAATTGAAAAGTTAACCTGTCAATACTCTGAACCATCTTCACTGTCAGTATCTTCGAATTATGAAATATAAATATAGAAAGTTTTTCCATAGGATTTTATTTTACTGTTTTTGTACAAATATGATACTGAAAATAACTAATACAAAAAAAGTATCCAATTTGGTGCAGAATTTGGAAATATAAAAAACAATCATTCGATTTTGACTTTGTTGTGGCTTCGGTTTGATGAAACCATATAAACTATATAGATGACTATTATTTTTTGTTAACTCTGCTTATTAAAACGAAATTGTGAAAATGACCAGTTGAAAAGAGAAATCTCCCATCTCTACTATTTAAGTGATTCCAGATTCAGACAGTTTATCAGTTTCTATTCCACCACAAATATACGAGTTAAAAAATGATTTAGAAATTCTGAAGCCCTCAACATTCCTTGAACCACATAGATTTTTTCACTAGAAGTTTAGTTATCTTATTTAAGATCTTTATTTCTTTCAGAAACGTGCAGGATCAGAGTAAAGAAACTTTCGGTTTTTTTTGTTGGGAGATGATATCATTTATCATCATTTGAGATGATCTATATATTAATTTTTATCTTCATCCCCGAAATACTCCAAAACCAAATAATATAATATTTTGTTAAAAAAAGCAAAACTTAACACGAAACTAAAAACACATTTTAACACAAAAGAAGCCAATTGGAACAAATAGAAAAGTACACCTACACAAAAAAATCACATGTTCGTAACAATAACAAATTAAGTGTTTCTTTTGGCGTCTACCATCATTATCTTGTCTTCGCCGGTGAAGCCGGCGGGCGTCTACGCGTTTGATTCGGACACGATTGAAGAATGAAAAATATTTCAGGGTTCGACGCTAAAATATACCACAAAGCGGTGGAGCGCATTTTCGTACCTACCTCGGCGACGTAACCGACAGACAGTGCGCCAAAATGCCCTCGGAGGCGAAACAGCTTTTCGCGGATGCCTGTTGCCTTAGTCATTTGATGCTCTTGACGGGCTCCATTATCCATTATACGGTTTCCTTGGAAGCCATAAAACAATACCGATATTTTCGATTTAAGACATTCTCAAAATGATTCATCCATGTTTCTTAATCCACTTAATATTCATAGAATGTTAAATGACCGAAAGATGATGACTTAGTTGCTGCAAGTGTACTTGATGCTTTTAATTACGATAGCGTGAACTATTACGATGGTGACTGTACTTTGTTTAAACATACGTCGAACTAAGAAAAACTAACTAAATCAATGATTTCTGTATTGCAACTGCCGATTTAAATAGAAAATCAAGCAATCAAGACCCATGCATATCGTTAAAGACTTTTATTCCAAAATATTTTCTGATTTTTATTTTATTTTTAATAAAAACACTTAACTCAATAGAACCAGTGCAACATTATCGACATTTCTTTCAAAAGAAAATACACGCAATGTTTTAACACCAACATTTGAAGACTTTTTAATTAGAATATTACCGTAGCCTTAGCGGACAAACTTTTATTATTTAAAGAAAATTAATAAGAAAGAATTTCGTATATTCGTTATTTTGTGATTTCAGCTGATATTCTAGTATAGATATTTGAAAAATTGTTAATGTTTTACTTTGACACGAGAGAATAAAAAAAATGAGAATTTTCTTAATGGCATATTCTTAAAGGGTATATGAAGTATATGAAGAAATATCGATTTTTTTCAAAAAAGATATCGATATCGAAAATTTCTAAACTAGAATAGCCGCCGTCGGAATGGTTGGCGCAGTGGTCAAGACGTCAGGACGGTCCTCCTACTGTTGCGATAGTCGCGAGTTCGAATCCAGCTGGAGCATGGATGTACATCATGTTTGTGATTGTAATTGTAAATGCCTTTAAGCCTTTAGGCAACAGTGCAAAATCCGACAAGGGAAATGATCCGAGTCGCGCCAATGGGATGGTCTCTAAATTGGTCACTCGCCAGTCGGTAGGTTTAATGCCGAAAACTGTGGTAAACCATATAAACCCTCCGTGGTAAAATGGAGACTTAAAATAATTATAATAATTAATTATTAAAATCAATAAATAACTAATTTATTAATTATAATAAATATATCATAAATTGCTTTAGATGTTTATTCCGCGGTTACTCATACGAGACTAAATACAATTTATAAATAATATAAAGCGCTTTTCAGAACTTTTCAAAAGAAATAAAGTTGGGTTTTTTACACTGGCGTATAAACAGAGGTTAAAAAACCACTACTATTTACTTGATACAAAATCGTTGATCAGAAAAATAATCGGAAAGTTAAAAGAGCATTGGAATAAGTGACTTTTGAAGGAGAGTACGTTTATGAACAAACATATGTTTGTTGTAACTGTTTTATAATAATTTGTTAGGTCAAAAATATGCCGTGTGATTTGTTGTAAATTATTGATTAATAAAATGGAATTAAATATGACATATTTATTATAAGCCCTGTTTTTAGATTTTAATTTTGGCTAACATAATGTATGTCAATGCAAATCTGTTACTTGGAAGTATCTGAGCAAAATCACATTGAAATGATTCAAACTTGTTAAACTGATATATAATAATTCTCACTCAAATAGTGTATAACCGTTTTCTATAATCTAAAACTAAAAGATTTATATTAAATAAATAGGAGTAAATAACAGTATATCTCTATTTTTCTATATAGCTAGATGGGGAATATGAAATATTCTACGAGAAAAATATATAATATAACAATGCACCAACATTATGTTAGTTTTTAACCTTGTTGTACATTAGCTCTCAAAATAATGAAAATAATTCGTTAATGTATTTAATATATTGTTTAATATATTGTCTTTATACTAGTTTCTTAATACATGTAAGGTTTTATCAGTATTTACCAGTAATATAAATGATTAACATCAGCAATATAATAGGAATGTTTCATATTATGTAAACATATTATGTTTCTCTAATGAAACAGGATTAGTGAATCTATTAAAATATAATTATTTTCATATTCAGTAATAGATTAAATATATACATCTAGAAAATACTGCAATCTGCCATGATAAATTCAACACCAATTGAGCGAATTATGTCAGCTTTCACTATATATGTACTATCCAGGAGACCAAAAAAAAAGATCCTTGTCCTACAAAATTCATCAGGTTAGCTTAAAAATATCGTTTTCGATACCTTTCAGATATTAGGTAAAAATAGACATAGTCTCTATTTTATCGACATTTTTTCAACAAACCTAGATTTCAAATGTCATTTTATTATATATAATTAATTAAATTATTTATTATTACTTTATTAAAATGTGCTTAAATGCTTTGTTAAGTGTGCACTTCGACAATGATCGTTTTTGAAATCCACAATGAACACCTAAAATAAATAATTTTGGTGCTTTCGCATTCATTGTTCAATATTAATTGTTTATTAACTGGATTCTGACGTTATATAACACTATTGAACGTTTTGGCACAATTGGGTAATTTTCATTGGGTAAAAAAATACACTGAATAGAACAAAATGATGTATTAAATACTACATGTGCTCGTTTTTTATTATAGATTTCATAATTTATTACCCATTTCAGTTTATGGTTAATAAGCACTGCTGCAGCTGTTTAATAGAAATCTGGCAGCTTAATCACTTAATTACATTTTGTTTATATATCTCCGTATCTTCCGGTTCCTTTTTATCAGCATATATTTAACTTTTAATCGATTTATTTACAATACCAAACATTTCATTCATATTATGTATATTAGACTTCTCTCGCTATAAATAATAGAAAATAAGAGTAACATAAAATGTTTTTAAGAACTGCTAACTATTTCATTTTCTCTCGCATGTAAAATATCATATTAAGAGTTGGACTTTGTAGTTGTTTCTTTGTAGAAATTCATTTTATAAATTGAAATGTTTGAATTTTCAATACAATTTTGTGGGAATCAAGAGACATTTTTGTGGATATTTAAATTATTTATAATTGAACGAATTGTGACATATTCCGATCTTTCTAGCAGCATTTAACATTGCAAAATAATGTTATTGCATGTTATAACCATGCAAATGTACTTGCTCCACTTTTATATAACTTTTTTTCCCTGCAATGAAACCGTTGATCACTATTTAGATTCAATAACAAAAAAACACTTGTGCGTACACCAATTCAACTATTTTGATATCAGGTTCCAGTCACGCAGTTCATAAACACGTCCCTTTTAATTAATTTATCGAAGAAAAATTCGAAATATATGTCTTGATTGAACCAAATGTATCGGTCGATCTTTGAGGCATTCGCATTGTTTTTATAACTGTCGCCCGGAATGTGTGGTTTCTCTCTTTCTTTCTCTCTTCTGTTTTAATCGACTCTTGAATTGTTTGGTTCTCGGTTTTTCATGGTGTTCGGGTTCGATGAAGGCGAATTTATTGATTTCACTCGAACAGGCTGACTAATTCGATTTATGTCACACTGTATCGTTTCCAAGAAACGGTACGTTAAATAACCCTTCACTCAAGACACTCAATAGAAAGCCTATAAGATTGATAAAACGTCGCATTATAAAATAATCGACTTTCAATCGTTTCATGTATAATTAAACTATATATTGGTTTGGTACACATTGGAGGTATATTAGTTCCAACTTCTCTTGCTTAAGATATCTTACTGTATAGTTTGATGGGATAAAAAAGCATTAGAGACTTAATATATTCCGATATAACTACCGATCTGAAAATTATAGCTCAAATAATATGTTTTAAAAAAAGATCAAATATTTAGGTGCGGTGCTTAATCATGACGGATGATCTATTATGATTTATATTATGCTTGGCAACGTTTTCAAGAATCCTTCCAATGCGTACTTAAAGTACCTTCTATAATATATAAATTGTGATTAGTCATTTTATATAGAAGTAAAAATAACCTACTATTTTGTTACGTGAAAAAAATCCTATTACATTGCAATAAAACAACTTATGTGGGAAGCGTTACATTTATACGCTGATCAAAAGAAAACTGACCCTGAAAGTAACGCTTGCTTGTTGAAACTTATGGTAAATGAACACTGCCGATTTCTACATGCAAATAATCATGAGTTAAAAATGGGTGATTTGTTGAATCAAGATAATAATCCATTGCAAAAACGACGAGCAATACCAGTACATGTTTATCGATAAACTAGTGATTCAGAAAATAAGATAACCTACAAAATTTCGATTGAATTTGCCTTATATTAAAACCTGCTTCAAGGATAACAGTGAAAAATGTTGATAATTCAATATGGAAATGGACAATCAGTCCAAATAAATAACAGCATAAATGATGCTTTAGTTGGTTTATGAATAGTCTGTAATAGTCTGGGTATGAAAAAAATTAAATAATAATTTCTTTAAAATACTGATATTTTAATCCAACATACTTTTCATTCCAAATGATTGAAATCATCAGTATATTTCTTTTGGTCTCTAACAAATAACTAATAGATAACGTTATAGAGTTACAACTAATGCGTAAATTAATTTACGGCAGTAACATATGTTTAAACATTACTAGGAATCGATGAAATTCACCTTCAATTTACCGAAGTATAACTAACTTTATTTTATAGTGCTGAACATTTTGAGCCTGAACATAAAACTACACTCTTAATTAACACCTGTAGGAAACGTTTCAAAATGATTACTAATTTTACTGTTAAAGACAAAGAATATTCTGGTAGAAACAGTAGAGAAATTTCTGTCAATTATAACTGATAAGTTTGAATCCAACAATGAGAAAATAATGGTCGCGATACAAGCAGAAATAGATTTGTACAAATTCAAAAGGTGCCACTGGGGAGTAGTAATGATCAAGATATTCAATGTGATTATATGACTTTTTTTAAAATAATAACCATTTATAAATTATTATCTCTTGTTCTTGTTCGTAGTATTATTAGGTTTTAAAATAACCGCAACATCAAAATATCTTAGTACTAAAACCATATCAGCATTATTAAATATGTAGCATAAGCCAGTAATAAAACAAACTGAATAGCAATACAATAGAGAACTCATAACAAATAAGAGTAAAAATGTAAATCACTTATACGAGTGAAAATATATATAAATATTTAAACATCATGATTGATTATATTATGTCAAGGATCGAAAAAACCGAAATTACCTCATTCCATGCAAAAATATAAAGACATATATTGAGTATTGCCCAATACAAAATTCTTTTCGCCCACTTAGTGCTATTTCTTCTGAGTATAGCACCTGCATATTAATCATCGTATTATTCTAGTGACATACTAGTTAAGATATTTGAGAACGACTTAGTAATACGAATTGTAGAACATTAGGTTTTTTTCGGTGCTTTGTATTTTATATGAACACTCGTGTTTCGTTTAAAACAATAATTCTCTATTTTGGATCATTCCAACATCCAAATATAGTGTGAAATCCTACTAAGCAACTCAATATGATGACGAACAACTTATAGATAGAGAACCAGAATATTGAAGATACACTCGAACGAACGCATTATTATATCCATTACGAAAGTTCATATTTCAAATTTGCATTACGAAGTAAAGATTAATGTCTTTATCTACGCGCCCAACGTAAAAATTGTGTATTTAAACAGACGAAGGCATATTCTATAAGGTCCCAGTGTTAATGGGCTAAAAATAGATAAGGATGTTTCATAGAATGAGTTCTTCCCTTAACGAGCCAGTCCTCTGAGAAACTGGCTGAAAACTTAAAAAATATTGGGATTTTTTTTCTAAGAGGCGCGTACTATATGAATGTATTTCTAAAATTTTCACTGACGGAGACGAAGCAAAATTGTTTATATTAACCCGCAATTAACACATAATCAAAACAACAAATATTGTTACCCATTCCAAATGTATTTTATTAAAAAAAAATACATTCAAATTATAATCATTTAGATAAATAAATATATTTGTACAATTATCTGTATTTTATTCATATACTTTGAAAATTAACTTTTCCTACTTCCTACTACCACGATGTAAAATTCGACATGCCTCAAGGTCGCTACACTACTAAGACACTGTACCTAGAGTAATAAAACAATAAAAGAAATCTGAAATATTTATCTGCCATCAAAATTAGAACTACCATATATTGATACAAACTATCACCTACTGAATTGAAAATGTTAATAAATGATAATTGATAGTGATTAATAGCTGATTAATCGATCAATTATGAATCAGGCTATTAAAAATATAACATGGTGTTAACTAGCTCAGGAATATTATTAGTATCATTATTAAAATTAAAAAATTTCAGTTAAATAAATCAAAGACTGTAAAGACCCTTTTCTGAATTACAACATTCTGAGCACACATTTAGCACACACTATTTTTGTAAATAATTATATATCAGTATGAAATATTACATGTATACTTTGTATTTATTTACTTAAGTATTCGATCTATAAATTTTTCTAGAGTAGGACCTTCCGTGAAAATAGTGAAAAGCATTTATTTGGTATATAATGAAGCAAAATTGATAGGAGGAATTGATTATATATAATAGATTATATATTTTTGTAATTGTAGAGTTACCGGGAATTAAAAAATTCAGACTAAATGTTATTTACAGTACAATTAGCTACTCCGTCAACTCATAATTAAAGCATTTCTCATAATAAGCGTTCAGATTGCTGTTTTAAAAAATACTATTAACTCCTATATGAAGAGAAAATGATTCAATAAAGGTGATTTTATTTTCAGGTTGATTTTGATTCCCTTCCTTGGTACTTAAAATAGCGGTGCTTTAATTGGTACTAATACCTGACCAAACACTTTTTATAGTAGGTATATTTTATAGGGTAATTTACAGAACACAGTAGGGCAATCAATTTCACCGGCAACTAAAATTGTATTTTAAAATTATACTAAAGTAATTATCTCAAAGCTAGTTCATGGTAATGTCATACAAGGAAGATACAATTGTCATACAATTGTCAACAAAGAATTCAATGAGTTCTTTTATCTTTTCTTATATTCGGCCAAATTTCATAAAACAGAACCAACATAGAGTGATCAAAAACGGAAATATATAATAAACAATCATTTATTTACAGAACTAATTGGATTTAACTAATATATTCTCAATAAGTTTAGCTTAGCGCCTCGAATAAATGATAATTTATCAAAATTAACCTATTATAAATTAAAGCTGTAATTCAAAAAAAATTATATTGTAGCGACCTTGAGGCATGTCGAATTTTACATCGTGGAATAACGGTCTACAAAATACCCTGAAATATAATCCCAGATGTTGAACGCGGGCGGGGTGCCAGCAGCGCTAACTAGAACCCAATAACGAATAGCTGGCGGCAACCCCGATACGTTTATCTGGGATATTATTGAAGGGTATTTCGATTGATTCAGTGCTCAACCGTCGTTTGGATTAGACGTGCCACCATCGACTGGCCAAGCCTCGTCAACAGGTAACTCCGCTGCCACCCGTTTTATCTAATTGTATTTTTCACATTTTTTTATATTGCCAATAAATAACGGCCACATAATGTAAACACCACTGTTTCATTTCGTTTTACCTCCATTCACCCAGCCACATCATTTACCCTAAAATATTATTATATCTAATAAGAGAACAAATTGAGATACGCAGTTTTTTATTTCTACTGCCACTGCTCTAAGTGCAGAAAAGACATTTCCAACATCCACAACTATGCCAAATAATCATGGCGTAAAGGTCTTGTTGCGTATATGGTTGGACTAATTCAGCATGATGTACTACGACTTGCAAAAATCGTCAGAATCCGAGCTATCAATCACAGTTATCAACCTCAACTTCAACAATAATAATTTCGTTATTTTAAGATAACAAAAATTGGTAGGCTCGAAAAATAGGTCAAGATTATAAATAGTGATGGACAGTATTTTTGCAATAAAGATGTAAAATTTGATAAATAACGGCAGTAAGTTGTTCTCTTAATAATTATGAAACTAAAATAATATTTAACATTAATTAACAAATTCAACATAACCATTAATAATTAGTCCAATACAATTCAGTTAATAATATCGGATGAAGCTTAAGCTGTAAAATATATAGTAGATAGAATTGTCATGAATTGTGTTCCTGTATCTAGTTTCTTCTCATTGCCATTTTTCTTCGTTTTTTTTTTCTTCGCTGCAAATACATTTGAAGGTCAATAACAATGCGTACAAGTATTTAAAATTGTTACATGTATAGAAACAAACTGTTTATAGTGTTTGCCAGTTTGAAGGTAATGTTCCCTGTCAACGAACTCGATATTTAACGAAATTAATCGTTTAAAAATCACATCGCGGATTATTCGGTCCGAGTTTATCGCCTTAATCTGTATAAAGGCGCTTCCTTGAATACAATGATACTGCACTTTGGTTTATGTTATTTTTTTATGCGAATTAAACAGTCCTGCAAATAAAACTGATGTCATCAACCCGAGGACAAGATACATATTGTGTCATTGAATAAGTTTCGTTTATGTTTGAAGGCTTACACGTACGGTATTAATGAAAATAATTGTTAGAAATAAATAATATTGTAAATTGATGTTATCAACTCAAGCTCGAGAACGCTTACTCATTGTTGAGCATCTAAAAAAATATATTTACCCACGCTCTTTTTAATCGATTAGTAATAAACGAGTGAACATCTTTAACAAATTCATTCATAGCTATAGTACATTTCACTACGTTTAATCCTAACAATGGATCTAAAAAAATATTTTTGTGTTTATTGAACTTTGTAAAATGTGTATGCCATTAAGATTAGATAGTTATTAAACAAAGTCAACAAACTCAAATACACTTCTCTGAAAAAATACAGATCCAAGGCATTAATATTAATAAATTAAGATGTTTAATGTATTTCCTGTCGCAATTTGTAAATTCGTTTTTGAATCGGAAAATATTTTCCTACTCATAATTTTTTAGTTACAAAGAGACACAATACTGTCTGATAAGTTCTAACGTGTAATCGAGCTAGCCTGCCAAAGTCGTCCGGTTGTCAAACGTATGCAAAATGCTTCAAAATATTAGTTATAATTACTACAGGTTATAAACCGACAAACGTTATTTTAGTTACAATAACATTTGATTAGGTTTAATTAATCATAATATTTATTAATAATTAATTGCAGATAAATTGTTAATCATACAGGGAATAAGAATGGTTTTATTTCTGGAGCAGAATTAGTGTTTTCCTCCAAATCCAAGGGCGACTACCATGAAGAAATGAACCATAACATGTTTTTCTCAACTGAAGAACCTGGAGGAACCATCAACTATTTCAAATTGCTACTCGGTAAATATAAATGAAATGTTTCATTGCGTTTTTTTGCAATTTATTCTTTTTAGAAATAAGCCCTGTGGCGACCGCCACGACCCTTTAGGCCACCACCAATTCACCATCAACAACTACAAAGGTTGGCAACGCCGGTGGATTGGTACCATGCAAGTTCCAGGGTATAAAAGAGCATCACCTCGACGTCTCGCTCTCTTTTCTTATCACCGTCCCCCTGTAACAGTACCACTTCCACAGCGCTACCGTACTTCCTTCACCTTAACCTAATATCCTGTCAATTCTCCCATCGACCACATGCATCAATCGTAAGTTAGAATAAACAACTTTGATTCAACCAGTGTTTTTAGTTCCCGTGCAAATTCCTTCCAAAAATAGTAGTGAGTGTTCTGACAAATAATCGTAGCGGCAGCCACACATTTCGACCGACCGACCGACCCGACGAACATTCCTACAGCCCGAAAAAAGATACACAGTAGATCAGATGGCTGAAAAATATGGTCACATAGTATTGCGACTTCCTCCCTATCACTGTTTATTCAATCCAATCGAGTTGATATGGGAGATAGTAAAGAATTATAACATAGACGTGCTGGTCGAGAAGCATATTCCATCAAGAACTGTTTGGATATGTCGAAGGAAGCATTGTCGACCATAACACCTTCGTTTGTATGAAGTCGATAAGACATATAGATGAAAATATTGATAAATGGTGGAATCTTAAACATGTTTTAGACAGATTGGAAATTAACAACTTAGTGATTGGCTTGAACAGTGGCTCGGAAAGTGACCGTGACTAAAGGAAACTTTCAGGATATGTGATAATGATTGAATGCTGAAAATTTCTAAGACGAAGTGATGAGAGTGGAAACAATTAAAGGTATACACATAATTAATAGAGTATAACTGTAGAAAATTGTAGGGTGTGAAAGTTTTGTGTACATAGATATGAGTGGAATGGTTCAGAATTAAACATGAGCATTGAGTTAGAATATATAACGCTTTACATTCATTAATCAAGCTCTAAGGTGCACGGACACATTTATATTGTAGTTCAATTTTTTTGAAGAACAACAAGGTTTCGTAAAAACAAAAAATATAATAGTGGCTTTCCAAGCTCCTAAAAAACCTAACTGCAATTTCCACGATGCTTAGAAATATAATTTGGATATTTACGTATATAAACCTTTAATACATCAACAAACATATAATTATTTTATATTACAGAAAGAAGTCATGACTTGTTGAATGACGGTACAAAATGATACTATCGAGGCAACCTTATTCTAATACAAATTAAACGTCTATGCACTAGATATGTCACATCATTAAGTGAAACATAAACACACAAGTCTTCATAACCAGGGTCGCATTGGTCGGATAATATAACATCTGTCTACTAACGAAACGACCAAAGGGATGTACATAGCCGTTGTCCCGCCTGGGCAACTTGTACATGGTTTTGACAACTCCACATTTTAAATATTGAGAGCTGAGAAACTGAAGTACTACAATAATCTTTAATAATAGCCGTTCACCCGTAAATTTCTGTCCAAATTCCAGTAGACTATGTCAGTTTACATGAACATCTCTGGTGACTTTATAGGCTGAATTGCGATGCTGGAGCTAGAAATTCAGGGATTAGAGGGTAAAACTTTTATTTTACTTTAAAAGCTATTTTATTTTATGGAAAGAAGTGACGACTTGTTGAACGGAAATACAAAACTATCTATCGAGTCAACCTTATTCTAATACAAATCAAACCCCTATGCTTGGCCTCTCAGTCACCACACCATTAAAGTAACATAAGCACACAATTTCTGTAACCAATGCTAGTAACAAACGCCCGTCGTATAACATATATACACCTGCTACAGGTATCAACATACTTTACGCATGAACGTTAAAAAACAAATACTGAGAATAGTTATAAAGGTAACAGAGAACAAAGGAAAGAAAATAGATTGTAACCTAAATTTGACGAAGTTGTATAGAATGAAAGAAGTCGAATAAGGAAACACCTCATGAATAAAATCATTGGCATTCACAGCAACATACGCACCATACTCTTAAGAAGTGATTTAAACCTAACGCCATCGAAAACATACAGAGAAATAGTACCAATATTCTAGTATTACCTCTAATCTAAAATTACTGTACAATTATACAAGAAGTGTGAGCTATACATCGATTACGTTTACTGAAAACATATAATCGCTGGTTGCATAACGACGCGAAGAAATAGAATCGGTGTCGGAAATTTTAAACGTGTTTAGTCTAAAAGCTTAATTAATGAGACCGGTAGAATTGCAAATATGTCACAATAGTAGTTTAGGATTTACGATTAAAACAATGTAGACATTACAAGTTTTGTGTGTTCCGAAACTGGCCGCGATAAATTGCCGCTGTGATACGTTACCAAGTTGGTAATTCAACACCACCAAAACGTGCCATTACCAAGGTCGTCACGCCAAACATCTAGAACTGTTGTTAATTTATTCCGTATCACTTTAGCGTTTGTTATTGGCTTTACTAAGACGTATAACCTACGAAAATACGACCGAGTTTCCTATTAAAATTAGACTAACGAATCTATTAAATTTTGACCAAAACGAAATAGCTTCAAAAATTCTTTGACAAATACATATTTAAAATTATAACTACTCATTTACTTTAAAATTTAAATTACATCGGATACTGAAATATCCGATATTTAATATCTTTCATAACAAGGGATTTTAGACTATTTGATACCTAGCGCTTTGGTTTCTCAAGATAATTAAAAATAATTGCATAAACAGACAACTGCATCAACATTTTTATAGATATAATAAGTTTATGAATTGCAGTAGTAGTATTGTAAATTTAAATGTAAAAACAACTGCCATTTTATCCAAAACCTGTCAAATATTTTCCTGGGATTATTATAATTTCCAAATACCAAAAGATTACTCTAAATATAACAATATTTAAAATGAAAGACCCATACCAAAACAATAGCGTTGACAGGAAAACTCCCTAAACTGATATTCAAATAGAAACCCACATCACGTTAGACAAAAAGCAGAGCAGATCAGAGTCAAAATCAAACAACTGTATTGGTTAGTCGGAAGATAATCCCAACTTAGCCTAAAATCAAAGAGATTTTATTTATCAGTCAGTTATGAAGCCTATTTGGACCTATTGCAATAAAACATCAAACTAACTTTTAATCTAGCGATACCTAAACAAAATTATTCGATTAATTAGCAATGCTTATTGCTACGTAACCAACGAAAAACTACACATTGATTCTGAAATCAAATGGATTTACGAAGATATCCATGATTTCGCCTTAAAACATGAAATAAGGTTACTAAATAACGGCAACATAGAAGCAGTACAGCTATGGACAACACACAGGAAATCAGAAGATTGAAGCGAACGAAACCACAAGAGCTTATAGTGTATTAATGTTTAACTTTAGCTTTTATATAGCTGATCAATTAGTTTAATTTAATTTTAAAATGGTAAATATATGCTTCTTGTATATTGATGGTAAAACTGACCAACAATAATAACTTAATTTTATAAATTAAAATTGTACTGAGCTTATCTAATGTCAGATATAATTAGTTAAGAAATAAACAGAAACCCAACAAAGCTATTCTACAACATGACAACACTGAAAAGCAAGTTCACAACAAAGTTCGAAGTTAAGTTAATCTCATTATTCACATTCATCAAGCATGGCCCTTTTGCATTAATATTTGTTCCGACACTACTTCACAAATGAGTAGATTTTAGATATAAATTTCAGTTCAGTGTCAGTTTTTTGGCACATGATACTTTAATTTCTGTTCTTTTTCCCATACTTTAGTAAAAATCCGGAAAACTTTGTCAAAATAGGATTCAATGTTTTGTTTAAAAAACATATTGTACAAAAACAATTTGAAAATGTTGAAAATAACTAAAGATACAGAGAATCAAACAAATATGGGATTTCCACGGTGATATTAAAGATATAAAGGTATAATTACAGTAATTTAGATTTAATTATTAGCGAATGCGACAGCCATTACTCTGTTTCCTGAAACCTTAACTTTTCAGTCAGATTTGTATTCCAAATTATATTTTATAATCACGTCGGATATCAACTATGTTTTACCTACACCGACCGCTTAAAGTGGACCCCGAACCATGGTCCTTAGCATTAAGTCTGCGGAGTGTCCAATTCGAGAGACCATCCCAGAAGACATCGGGTCTTACCTAACTTGTGTGTTACTATTATGATTGAAATAATTGTTATTTTACAAATTTTACAACCACGACAAAAATTGGCGACCATAAATTAAAAACAGCTAAATAATTAGAGATCAAACCCGCAAATATCGCAGCAATAATAGTCTAACCACCGCATCACCAAGTCAACATCTGTAGAAATTTACAAAAAAGACAAATTATCAATCAAAATTAAATATAACGGTAAATAATAAACCACTTTAATTATACATGCATGTAAATACGCGATACGATTCGGATGATATATGAATAAATATGAGATATAACTAGAAAAAAAATCCACACAATATTAAGTCTATATTTAAATACATACGAAATTAATGTGTGTAGTTTTAAATGACACAGTATCATGAGAACCCACGCTATAAACAAAACAATTACCGATTTGTTTTCGTGAAGGTGTGGTTCTCGAATGTGGAACATCCTCAACATGAAATATTTCACGATTTACTTCCTACTGCTCCAATTCCCGATGAGCTCGTTGAAATTCGTTTTAAACACTTTGCAACAATATATCGTCAGAAAAGCAATAAAATTAAAAAGATGATTTACTTTCACTGTGACAGGAACCCCGCTTGTTCCGTAACGTCAACTGAATATTCCATTGTGCAATGATCGATAATGATTTCCACCAATCATTGATATTAATTTAATTGTTCTCCGTCCCATGATTATTTTAATTAGAATTAGCCATTAAAAATATGAATATTGTAATTAGCATTCTGGAAAAATTAATATTTTTAACAAAAATATCATGATTTCTATTTGAAGGCCGCATATCTTATTAGAATACTAGTTCGTACATCAACTCATTCTCACATGTATAAGTTGATGACAGAAAGTATTCGGTTATATTTATTTATTAACTTTCGGTCGCCAACTTACTAAAATAAAACGAATACGATATATTGTTTCGTCATAAAAATCTATTGCTTTTTAAGACAATGACTGCAGCTATGTAGAAAGCATTTATTTCATCATTTCTTCCGTTTTAGAAAATGTTTCGGTGTCTCTATATATCAAAACCAGCATAGTCGGAATGAATTATCCCAGGGTGGTTATAAGACGGTTTCCTATTGAATTTATTCAATAAATCGGAATCAATTTACTTAAAAAAAGGAAGGAAAGCCAATATTGGACAGTCAATTGTTCGACCAAGTTATTCAACGCACCACTTAACCTAATCTACTAGAATGTATTCTAGAAATAGTGACTTTAAAAGAATTCGAAAAAATCAACAAGAAAAGTTTCTCGTTCAAGTTATATTAGCTGACTGGATTGGTAGCACCATTTGTATCAGGGTTGATCTAACAAGCTGCTCCTTATTTCTCTA
Source organism: Rhynchophorus ferrugineus (assembly GCF_030347505.1). Taxonomy (NCBI): domain Eukaryota; kingdom Metazoa; phylum Arthropoda; class Insecta; order Coleoptera; family Curculionidae; genus Rhynchophorus; species Rhynchophorus ferrugineus. The sequence continues at coordinate 70,465,382 of NW_027472581.1, forward strand.
AATAAGAATTGTTAACTAAAGAATGAGTGTGTTTCTATCTGCATGTGTGTCAAACTTATGGTATATATTTACCCAAAACAAATCCCAACAACAAACAACATAGAATAAATAAATCCCAACAAATTCAGAATCAAATAAGAAAAATTAGAAGTCAGAACTATATCATGATTTCTATTTGAAGGCCGCATATCTTATGAGAATACTAGTTCGTACATCAACTCATTCTCACATGTATAAGTTGATGACAGGAAGTATTCGGTTATATCTACTTATTAACTTTCGGTTGCCAACTTACTAAAATAAAACGAATACGATATATTGTTTCGGTCATAAAAATCTATTGCTTTTTAAGACAATGACTGCAGCTATATAGAAAGCATTTATTTCATCATTTCTTCCCTTTTAGAAAATGTTTCGGTGTCTCTACATATCAAAACCAGCATAGTCGGAATGAATTATCGCAGGGTGGTTATAAGACAGCTTCCTATTGAATTTATTCAATAAATCGGAATCAATTTACTTAAAAAAGGAAGGAAAGCTAATATTGGACAGTCAGTTGTTCGACCAAGTTATTCAACGCACCACTTAACCTAATCTACTAGAATGTATTCTAGAAATAGTGACTTTAAAAGAATTCGAAAAAATCGACAAAGTTTCTCGTTCAAGAGGTGATACCATAATGAGATCTCGTTTACATTAGCTGACTGGATTGGTAGAACCATTTGTATCAGGGTTGATCTAACAAGCTGCTCGTTATTTCTCTAAATAAGAATTGTTAACTAAAGAATGAGTGTGTTTCTATCTGAATGTGTGTCAAACTTATGGTATATATTTACCCAAAACAAATCCCAACAACAAACAACATAGAATAAATAAATCCCAACAAATTCAGAATCAAATAAGAAAAATTAGAAGTCAGAACTATTACGACCAATCATCAGCAGAAGTCCGCAAGGAAAATACTCTCCCTTCTAGTCTCTCTATTTACTGACAATGTTAATGATGAATTGAAGCTTCACTACAGCAAAACTGTTCCAGGTTTACTATAGCATTGGACGAAACAATGAAGAAACTGAAACGAAAGACCTACACTGTGGCAGTAATAAGTAAAAAGAAAATGGATATCAATAACTGTGAACATCTTCAAAAATCTTCTAAAAATAATATGTTAAATATTTTTGTTTTTTAAATTATGAAAATATTGGAATCAAAGACATATTTACTAAGTTACAAAAAATCAATACAAATTCTCAAAATAACGTGTACAGCAATCGACACTGTAAACAGATTTCAAATAGGCACTAACACTGCATAATAAATCCATAATAAAATAAAATGACAGTTCTAATTGATAACAAAATCGTTAGTGATAGCATGAGTGGCAAGTCGGTTGGTTCATTTATGATTTAAATGGTAGTTTCATCAAAATATACGTTTCAAAATAAGTGAAAAACTTAGTCCCAAAACAATTTTATCATTAAACTTGTCATTATTCAATGGTTACCTTTCAGCCTACTGAACCAAATTTACAATTAAATTCCTACTATAAAATCGTTTACGATAAAAGTTCCGTAATATAGTCCTGCATACTTTCATTTAAATTGGCCTCCTCGTGATTCTCATATTCAATAAAATCGTTATAAAATTTAAATTCATACGGTGCCGAACAGTTTTCAATACGGTAAATTATAATATTACGATTATTATTATATCAAATGTTCATGAACATATGCTTATAATTGAGTGATAATCACGATTTGTAGCATATTACAGCAATTACGGTTCACCTTAGCAGTATTTTGTAAGCTACTCTACGATGATACAGCAGAAAAGTCTTCTAAAATACAATAACATACAATATATACAATAGAATACAATAGCTATTCTAGTACACAGAGGTGATAATATTAATCAAATGAGTGACAATCATAACCATAGTGTAAAATATAATTATTTCGAGGATTTCACGATTTTTCGAGTAAAATAACTAATTTATTTTATTGTTTGCTTCATTAAACTAAAATAAACGTCCACTATCCATTAGAAATTATCAGTTATGTGAATATAATTGTTGCTGTTATTCCTGAATAAAGTCTGACCCCAAATAAATTCACTCGGCAACACTATTACCTTCTCGCTATTCAAAGGACGTTGATGCAGAGTGTTCCTCTGTTAAACAGATAAACTTATTGATATTTTCTAATATCGCCAATGTAAGACTAGATAAAAATTGTAATTATACTTCAACAATTGGTGAAATTTATCTGAAAACCTTAATTAACCTGATTATAATCGCGTGGAAGTAGTTATTGAACCATTTTAAATTGATGAAAATGAAAACATCCGTCTGGTATATGATAAGTTTAATGCTAATGCTGTGAACATCACAGTAAAACCGTTCTCACTCTCTCCATATTGAGTATCCTTTGGAGTACAAACTGTTCATGAGCGGGCGGGCTTCTTCTTTGATAATGAAGAGGCAATCAACCTAAAGTTTTCTTATCCAATTTAAAATGATTTGGTTTCTCAGTACTTCTCCATTTATATATATATATATATATATATATATATATATATATATATATATATATATATATATATATATTATAAATATTATAAATATTTACGTTATACATATATATATATATATATATATATATATATATATATATATATATATATATATATATAATTTCTCTTTATTTTAAAAACCACTCAATAGCAAGAGCAAAGTTGTCACTAGTCCAACTATTTATAGGGACTAAACGCTTTTTAAATACTCCACAAATCAGCAACACAAACATCGCTATATCAACCGGTAAGTGCCTGTATATAATATATAAATATTCATAACGCACCCTATAAAACTTTCTTAAAGACGAACCTTTGTTTAATGCAAAAAAGTGCTGTTGAAATTTATGGGTTACTACCGAAAATGTACACTGAACAAAAGACAACAGATGACCAATGGTACACCTTTCCCCCAATAAAGATTAAACTGCTTGGACATTTCCATCAACTTTTGTGAGCAAATATTGTAGGAGCATTTAAAATTGAAAAGTTTGAATGAATATAAAGTACAAAGGACATCGTAGTCAAGCAGAAAGTAGCCCCAAACTGGCCGTTGAATGCTGCCAGAAAGAGGTTACTACCTAGGGAAAACATCCCAGCTAAGGACAAAAAATATTTTTGAAAAATAATTAAACATTCAAATTTTAATGAAATTATTTAAAAGCATAGCGTTGAATTTTCAAAATAAAATTCCAGAGTTAATTGACAGAGTTTCTATGCTCTCTCCGAGAGCCTGTCCGGCTATGATAATAGATATGACAAAATGCTACAATTCACGCTTGTGTAGTAACAGTGAATATAACAAAACCCAAAAAAAATTGATTTTTTGATAAACAAATTAATAAATTTAATTTAAAAACTCAATGACTAACGTCTTCATGGTATTTCCACAAAAAAACTATTATACGTGTAACGAATACAACAACTAATGAAGATATTCGGAACATTGATCAATACCTAATCAATGTTTCAGATTTTTTATACATTTCAACTATGTCAATAGATTTAGAAATCAAATCATATATTTATATTGTGTACCAATATTTCTAAATTTAAAGGTGAGATCTTCATTTTAAGCTATTATATTAACGAATAATACAATTCGTTATCGTATATCTTAGCAATAACGATCAATACATTCGATCGTACATACATTATTGAATAAATTATTTCACTACCTCCATAAACTATTATTAGTATTTAAAAAAAAATTAAGTGAAAATGCAAAATTAATATACGACAAATACCAACGTCCATCGTCATCATGAAACGCGAATTAAAATATTTTAAATTGAACCAATTAATCCCGAAGAACTAGATCGATCTGTCGTGCTGTCGTCCAAACAAAACATTCATTAAACGAAAGATAAATGTAAAAAAATGCAGCCCACATATTAAAAATCGATAAATTATAAATGTACTGTTGGCGAACAGAGAAATTTATTTTTAGCCAATGCGATTCGCGGTCAGGGTCAAACTCAATTGACGGCTTTCAATACGTAATTTAGCATTCGTTTTTTTTTCGTTCCTTGTGACTCCGGGTCTCTTCGGATTCCTCGTTCCGCGGGCCCTAATTTCCGAATTTAATTTCGATGTTGACAAAACAATCGCCGTTCAATGCAAAGCCGATTTCGTCGAGTGATACTCGAATCGTTTTTGAGTCAATAACGGAGTCCTCACGACGAATTGAACGTGTGTATCACTCCGTCAGATTGCATTGTCTTACGGATGTCGAGTTCGGGGAAGTGGTAAATATACTTAAGAATTATTATCTTAAAATGTTATTATGTACGTGAAAGGTTTTCACAAGGAAAAATGACGAAGCCATAAACGACCAATACAGAACGCATAACGCAGAAAAATGTATGTATAAGCGGTGCTAATGTCATAATTTATATTATAGTTGTATGTTACTATTATTATAATTAACTATTCTTCTTATTACATATCTGATTAGAAGTCCATAGAGTTAACGATTCCACCTTTCCAAATAAATGCTTTGGTTTTAACTAAAGTTAGCTATTGGTGTAAATGTTAGGCTTTTCTATTATATAATAAATTGTTCAATAAATTTTGGATTCGATAGGACATAGGACCATTAATCTCTTCATTTTAGATTTCATTCAAGCATTTAGTTAAGGTTGGTTAATGTTTATGTTATACTTTGGATTAAAATCTAGTTAGAGGTTTAACAACGGAACAAATATACATGAAGAAACATTTTTAAAGATTTTTTTAAAAGGAAATCCTTTCCTCACTATGGATACGACTTGATTGCCACCTTTTCATTCTTCATGAAAATACAATCCTAAGAAATTGTGATTGTGTAAACCCCTTACTTCAACAGGTTAATAATCCATAATTAATAATGTAGCGACCTTGAGGCATGTCGAATTTTACTTAGTGGAATAACGGTCTACAAAATACCCAGAAATATAATCCCAGATGTTGAACACGGGCGAGATGCCAGCAGCGCCAACTAGAACCCGATAACGAATAGCTGGCAACCCCGAGACGTTTATCTGGGATGTGATTGAAGGGTATTTGGATTCATTCAATAACCGACTATCGTTTGGTTTACACCTGCCACCATCGACTGCCCAAGTCTCGTAACCAGGTAACACCTCTGGCATCCGTTTTATCATTTGTATTTTTACATTTTTATATTACTTCAATAAATAACGGTCACATAATGTAAACAGCAGTGTTTCATTTCGTTTTACCTCCATTCACCGAGCCATCTAATTTACCCTAAAATAATAAAACAATTAATAGCACCAAGTATTTGACTTATAAAATGTGGCGATACTAGAGTTACTACTATAAATTACAACGGAAATTAAAGAACACATTAACACCAAGAAGCCCTCTGGATTTTACTTGATTTTAAGAAAACTTTCACATTTAATTAATGTTTACTTTTAGTTAAAATCATATGTATATACAACCGGAAAGTCACCAAATAAAATCTCATCCTGCAGGCCATCTCTCTTTCACGTTAAATTGCGAAATTATTTTAAAAAATTAAGGAATTTGCCAAGAGTAGGCAATCCAGCTTTTCCATGGTCAAATGCGGATTTAACAAAGCGACTTAAGAGGCCCAAAACTATTTAGCCAGTATGGTGTTAGTGCATACGTTAATATTAGTATAAACAATTATTGGAACTTAAACATTCTGGCGCAAAAATATTTAATTTGCTTTACTTGTGGTAACCATTTAGAAATACCCTGTTGAAATTAATGAGATTTAATTTTAATTTTAGTTACATCACAAAGATATTATTATTTAAGAAGAAAAAGGTTTTTAAATCGCTGAATAAGATATTTTGAATTATCTACAAACTGAGAAAACCAACAAACTCTGATTAATATTGGAACCTTTTTGACCAGATAAATATAAAAATTATATTATAAAACGCATAACGTACAAAAATAAAAATGTTTTTGTTATTTAAATAACTATAATTATAATATCTACAAAAATAAAAAATTAATTACAAGTTATTGTAACTTCCATTCAATGTATCAGATTTAGCTCCATTTGATCTCTAGCCATTCTCACAACTCAAAAAATTAATCTGAGAAAAACGATTTGTATCAAAAGAAGAAATGTGAATTGCTAAAAAACATAGTATAAGATTCGTAGGTTGACAATAAGAAATTAATATAGAACTATAAAAAATATGTATACACTATTTCGAAAATCTAAGAGATGAAAAAAGAAAATTGACGTTAGAATTCAAAAAAATATTAATTATATCCCAAATGATAGACACGCAAATACTGTAACATAGGACATCTATCAGCAATATAAAATATGGCGTATTTTATTGCAATTTAATATAAAAATAAATGAATCAGTAACCAACATAAGCCCTTAAAAGTACTTACCCATAACAATTGGCACACTATATTCAAATTCACTAACTTAATGCATGTTAATTATTAAATTGAAACGATGGATTACAAAATTATTGCACTTAGTGCACTAAGAATTTCAAAGTGTATCAAAAGAACTTCAATGTATCAAAATATTTTAAAATAACTAAACTATTTATTTGCGGGATATCGTATTTCCACCTTGGCTAAAAAACTGGTTTTAAGTTGTTTGTTGACTATATTGTTTTTTGCGTTGAGATCTGATACCTCTAAAAATAAATATTTTAAAAACACATTTAAAAAAGTAATAAATTTAATAAAAATTTACAAAGCCGGCGAAAAAGACGACAGGACGGTCCTCCTACTGTTGCGATAGTCGCGGGTTCGATTCCTGCTGGGGCATGGTCGTAAATTTATGTTTGTGATTATTTAACATTTAACATTCTCCTAAGGCAAGAGTATAAAATCCGAAAAGAAAAATGATCCCAGTCACGTCAGTAGCCAGGCTGGGTAAGACCGGATGTCTTCGGGGAAGATTTTTAATTATAATATATATATATATATATATATATATATATATATATATATATATATATATATATATATATATATATATATAAATAAAAAAAATTACATAATAATCCTCGGTGAAAATGCTGAATCTCGGCAACACCCACAAGAATCATGTTTTATTCGCATTATCGCAAATGTATATCAAACATAATCGGATTAGAATAGTGAAATCGATAGTGAAATAGTTTGATTTAAATTAATTTCAATACGGGCCGATTAACGTCAATTTTTCGTCGGTTGGTGCGCTTGAGTAAATGAGTACTTTCTTCACCAATTTGCCTCTCATTACCGACGCGCAAGAACAATTTCTTCCACCAAATTTTTTTATCTTACCATTGACAGTATTCTAACGTGTTCCTTTCTATTTCATTCAAAAATTGTCATAATCCTTACCGTGTTAATTAACTGGCCACTAATTAATAGATTAAACAGGCATTTAAACTTTCCGTTTTTACTAAAAAAACAATTCTAGACATAAAAATTAGTAGTATTTCGTTTATTTTAATTTTAAAAACTAATTAGATTACATTTAAGATCAAATAATTCATATCTCTATTTTTTTAAATTCGTTATCATAAGTTCATTGAACTATCTTTAAATATAGATAATAAAATAAGAAATAAATATAGAAAGGAAGACAACGATTTTTTCATTTTTTTAATTCTGCGTAATCTAATTTTAAAAAACGGATTCAATGCAAATCTGTTTCAAGACAATAGTGGACAATAGTAGTAGTGTGATTATACATAAAACCTAAAAACATAAAAGTATCCATTTACTGATCCCGACATACTAACACCTGAACAACTTACAAAGAAAAATGTGGCATCTGCCGCCGAAGTAATAAACCGAATAGGCTAAGCTGCATTAGCTTCTGGTTCTCTAAGATAGTATGTGTAGAAGAGAAATGTCACAATCAATACTAAAATGCACCTCTCTAAATCTTGACATGGGCTCAAATGCGATACTGAAGGAAAATTTTACATAATTCTCTCCGAGATCCTATTAGAAATGAAGTCATTCATTTGAGATGCGACAATCAGAGCATAGTTACGGAACAAATTCAGAGACGCAGATCTTGGAGCAGATGGTTTAGATAGTCTGCCGAATGAAAGACGAATGAATTCCAATGACTTGGGCATAGCGACTAGCTCCGAAAAAAACATGGACTAAGATCATCGAAAACTATCTAAGAAATAGGAAATTAACACTGTCCGAGGCCAGGACAGCTACGACCGATGGCCTAGTGTGATAAAAACCTACGTTACCAACGACAGTGTAAACACTCCCCGGCCGCACCGGCTATCGATTGATGATGACATCCGAAACTTAAGGGTGGGTATGCAGTCATGCAGCATGCCACGATGACGACACTCCCTTCTACTACATCTGCTACTCAATTGGCAAAATCCTGGTTTTGTTATAATCTCTCGGAATCGCTTTAACGTTGGATAAAAAAAATCTTATCTTAAAAAATACCTTTCAAATAATTTCAAATAAAATTAATAATAATAAACATATCATAATTCGTAAAATTCAAATACAAGTTCAAGTAATTCCAAATCAAATACAGCCGGCTTGGTTTGCACAGTGGTAAAGGCGACAGGATAGTTTGTGTTTGTTTAATATTTTTGATTGTCCTAGGTAAGAGCGCAAAATTCGACAAGAAAAATTATCCCAGTCACGCCAGTAACCAGGCTGGCTAAGACCGGATGTCCTCTGGGATGATTTCTGTTGGTTGGTTGTTGAAAATTGTTGAAATTTACTGTAAATTGTCGTGTGTCTCCCTAAGATGTTATAAATTATAATGACTCCATGCTTGTAATTATTTCATTACATATGAAGAAAGTTACTAGATACATAACATACTTTCTGATAACATATCTTTCTGAGATTATTGCAGCTCTAGATTAATACTAGTAGAGTTTATGAAATTACTTGCCATAATTACAGATTATAGACAATACTGTGATATAAGTACATACTTCTTCACTTTTTGAAATACTTTTATTTATAATTGTGTTGGAATAATTAATCTGTTTATTAGTACATATAGTTAAGTTTTATCAAAATATGGTTTTATGATTTTTTGTGACTTAAATATAGTCCTCAAAACGACAGTGCAGGTGTAAATCAAAAAATCGTTAACAGCTACTGTAATACGTAAATAGTACTGCCAACAATGGTAATAACACGCTATCCCCTCAACAAGATCCTCTCTTTGCTTCGCTCCAAGACCTTTGTCCCGTAGGTCAATTTTTATTAATCAATATTCTAAAGTGCCTAAACAATCTCCAGGATACGCTTGGAGCAAAGTATTAAGAGTGTTACCACAGAGGAAAAGAATACACATATGAGCCAAATAAATCAAGAATTTAATCTTCTGATGATGTTGCGCAGGTATCTCAGCTAGCCACCACCACAGCGGATATGATAGAACTATAATTAACAGTGTCCGTAAGTCGATCTATAACAAGCATGATAATGGTAGAAATTTATTAGAGGAAACACCCTGACCTTAACCATAACAAACAGAGCAACAAACAAACATCAATTAGTCCCAGCTTAGTCCTCCTTATAGCGAGTTACAAAGTCCTCTGGTTAAATGAGAGATGTTAATAATAATATAATATAATATAATATAATAATATAATATAATATAATATAATATAATATAATATAATATAATATAATATAATATAATAATAATATAACAATAATAATAATGATAATATAAAAAATGAATACAGATGCTTAGTATATGTGTTATAAAAGGTCTATATTATTAATAATTAGTATAACTCGTGTTGCATATGCATCCATATAATATTACTTATGAAGAATCTTGAAATAGAACAGAAAGGAACACAATCAAACCGTTCGCCAGCTTTCAGTACCTTTATCGAAACAGTTTACCTCAGTAGTGTTATTTATGGGCTACAAATCATGTACATTATATAATTAAACTAATAACATTGTAAACATATTATCAATTCTGTTCCTTTTCGTATCATAGCCATCAACGGCCCTGCTACTAATTGATATTTAGAGTTAATTGTACCTTTTGGTCGATAGATTAATATATATCCTGTTATGCTAGAACGATCTAAGCAACTAGCTGTATATTTTCCAATGCGATGAAAGGAATATTGAAGAAAAATTATTAAAGATGATGTATAACATTCATATATGATTATCAATATTACTTAAATTGGCGCACTGTTAAATCAATGCGAATAGATGTAAAATTATTGTACTACAATAAATTATTACAAGTATCAATTATAAAATAAATAATTATTATAATTATTACACTTAATTATAATTCCACAAAAATTAAAATTATAGAAATCAATAAATGAAAACAGTATGAATTAGTTAAACAATAAATAAATTCAACTACCTTTAAAATAATATAAAATTAATAAAACATTAATTTGATACGAGCTTTATTAAATCAATAAATTTACTGAGATTATAAATCTAAACAAAAACACTGCCTTCGAACTCAATCATTCGAACGAAAAAAAATCATGTATTTACTAGAATAGTACGTTTAAAATTATTTCGCCAAGAATAAATGGAAGTCTCATTCTGTAATCAGCGTGTATATAAATAAATACAGTTTTATCTACCTACCTTCTCAGCATACTAAGAACATAGAGGAAATATATAGGCATTTCAGATTGTAATGAGACTCTTTGAAGAAAAAAATTGGCGTCACTCAAAGCGATATAATTAATTCGGTTATAACAAAACTCACCATGTTTATAAATTATTATATTTTAAAATCAAATATATACAACAAAATAACATTTTTGGCAATGTTTTTATTTTAAATTTATGAACAAATAATTAGGGCAATTAAATATTTGTATTAATATAAAAACAAATGGACTATACTCTATATATTAATTTAATCTGTGTTTTATATACAAACACATTCCACATTAAAGGAGATGGATATGATTAATAAGATATGGTCTAAGACAATTTGTATCGGTTGCTAAAACATGAGTAAATAAGGAAACTCACCTGATTTTCCCACTTTACCACTACCTAACACGACAACTTTAATTCGGTTGACATTCGTCATGTTTATAATCAGTTGTTGCCTCGATAACTTTGCTCCCGTTTTAAATTAAACCAAAGCAGAGCACATTGCCGACAAACGAGAACCCACTGGACGCGAACCTCACCAAATCGAACCCATTCCGAATCCGGCGCGTTTGTTTTAACGTTTCGCAGCGATCCGGTGTCGGATCAGAGATTCCTGTTGTTTCTCGTTCGGCCCTAATCAGGAAAACAACTGCGACGAGAGATTCGCGTGTCCGCGAGACCTGACAGGACCTATTTGCCGTGTCCAGCGCGCTGCCAAAGACCGTCAATGTTGACGACTTGTAAGCGAGTACTGGCGTGGTACCGCTTTTGCTGGTACGGCTCGCGATCGGCGTCCTCTCTCTCCGGCGACGATCGATTTGATTTTACAATATGAGCGAAGTGGACTCTCTCGGTTGGGCCCGCAGTGCCACTTACTCTGCCGACCAGGAGGAAGTCCATCGAATCCGCTTTTTTAGGGTTGGAAAGCCGGCGCCAACGACGAATTATTGTCGCGCATTATGCAGCGTTATTGGGTCACTTTGCTAGAGAAAATGGTGCCCAGGAAATGTATTATTTAAATATTATAATGTAAAACTTCGTATTATTTTACACCGATTCCAAAACTTAAAATTAATAATAATGTTAAATACATAACTTAATTTTTACACATTTTTGCATTTTTGAGCAAACTTATTTTATACCAAAAAAGGCAACAACCAACTTAATAATGGAAATACTATCCATTATTTGCTATAATTTCACATTGTCCAACATATCAAAATATTCTACTAATCTGGGACCAAAACAACACACCGAACTATTAAAATCGTACATTATAACCAGAATGTTTAGAGTCAAACAAGAGGATGCTTATTCTATAATGAAAGAAGCTAAAGCAGGTGTACCACAAGGAAGTGTACTGGGACCAATGCTTTATCTACTCTACCCTGGTGATATACCATACCAAATGGAGAATATTACGATGGCTACATTTGCTGATGATACTGCGATTATAGCTTTCGGAGATAATAGTGAGGAAACCTCACGAAAATTACAACAGGCAAGTGATAATATAAATAATTGGACACATGCTTGGAAAATAAGAATGAATGAAAGTATATCTGTACATGTGCAGTTCACCTATAAACAGACCGTACAAGCACCAATAACATTAAATAATACTATCTGTATAATACTATGTATAATACAAATACTGAAACCTATATGGACATACGGAGCTCATTTATGGAGATGCAAAGAGTAACATAAATAAAATACAAATTTTTCAGAACAAAGTCCTGAGAGGTATTGTGGGCGCACCCAAATACTATAAGACTGATTACCAACATCGAGACCTTCAGATACCCACAGTCGGTCAAGAAATCAAGAGAATTGCAAGGGGGCATGAGGAAAGACTCCATTCTCATGAGAATATTGAAATATTGCAGCTTTTAGATACCACCACAACAGGACACGAACAGCAGTGACATTTATAAACATTATTTCACCGGAGACTGAGATAGGGCCGATGGGTCCTCCCAGTTATATACCTAGATTTAAGTTATCATAAAGACAAATTGTAGGTTAGACGGAAACGACTAGTAACAATGTAATAATTGAATAATAATTTTTAAAAAATCTGGAACTATATTTATTAGATTGGTCGAAAAAATGGTAGTTGGATGTAACGTAATGTAAATGGTTTTTTCTGATCAACAATGACTAATCGCAATAAATGGGGATGCCCTGCATGTCTCACCAGATACACAGAAGAATTTTGATAGGATGTTCTCTTTTGGCATCGATTTGTCTACCTGGAATCTACCTGCAATTTTTTGCATTCCAATGAAATTCGTAAACAACATTGATAGAATCTAGGTTGTACTCATCATGCATTTGCTTTGATTCGCCATGTTTGCAGCCACAGTTGTATTTTAATGAATTGTGGTTCATGCTTTTATTGGATCTTCGTGTCATGCTAACAATATCCTGTCGTCTACAAATGTTGCAACAACAACAGTAGTAATTTTTCTGGAAGATAGATCAACTGTGTATAGGAGATACAATATCAGACCCAGTACAATACCTTATGGAGCTCCTGAATAAAATGGATGTAATTTGCAGTGTGTTCATCGTATTCTTTTATGTTAAAATGTCTATTTGTGAGAATGGCGGCAATCAAAATTTTTCCGAATAGGTGGAAAAATCACATGGCACTAAATTAGGTCAGTAGCTCATGATTAAAATACAATTACAATGTTTAATTATAAACCGTTACCTATCAAAGAATTCGGAATATGTTTTAACGCAATAACCCGATTTGTAATATTTTTTACATTTGAGAATTATTAAAAAAATATTCCTTTATTTGGTTGTCCAGTAATGAGTTCAAAATTCGTATACAACGTTGGTTAGTAGCTCAGTTTCTAAGCCGTAGACCATTGGAATTTGAATTCACCATAACTTGCTGAACCATTAATGATCAACAAATGCAAACTGGCGGACAAATGTACAGGCGATGCTCAAAAAATAATTTTGTTACAACTATAAGCTCTCCAAATGGAACAACGACCATGTCCATTCCATTTTAATATTAATATAATAATTTTATAATATAATAAATAAAGTATTTCTCTATTTTTTTTCTTTTTAAACTACTAAGTTTTTTCTCGTTTTAAATCATCCATATCCAAATATTTAAATAAGTTTGTCGAAGAAATATTGATTTAACGATACACCCATATTGTTATCCAATATATTGATATTTTTTAGCTGTATTTAATATTTCGATACATCGATTCGAAAAAAGTATAGAAATCAATATTTTTAGATCAACTAGTAAATATTTATATTGTAAGATGTTCAACAATCAATTCACGTAAACAAAATAAATTGGGTATTGCAATTGATTTGTATTATTGTGCCATATCCAGCTGATTATATAAAAGAATGCATTGATAACATTTAGTTAACAAAATTTACAATTTACTAATGGGTGATATTTTATCGATTGCCACTGATGATGGTGCTAAAATGATGGTTGCGATAATGTATCGGTAAGGAGATGCACAGAGAATTCCTTGCCTGGCGCATTTGCTGAATTTAATAGTAGCTGATGCAATAAAATATAATGCACCGATTCTATAAATCGCTAATCAAGTCAAAGCCATCGCAACATATTTTAAACAACCCGTTAACGCAATGAACGATTTACGAGCACAGCAAGACGAACAAAAAAAGAGACAAATGTGAACACTTACATAATCAGTAAGCACAAGGTGTAACTAAATTAATAGGTGTACAATATATTATCAGCTATCGTGGTTAAAATTTTGGCTACAAAGCGAAACATACCTGACATGATTACTTCATCAGAGATAAATCTGAGAAATAAAGCTGAGTTGATCAGTCGCTGGTTTCTTCTAAGAACTAACTAGTACACTTCAAAACTCAACAAGTGGTGTTCAACAAATGGTGAATTTCATCCCAGTTTAGAAATAGCTCCAATAATGCTTGACACAGCAGAGCAAATCAATCAAATATTTACCTGTCTTTTCTAGAAATGTAAGGTAATTAAATTTAACATACTATTAATAAGAGGTAATTAAATTAAAATTATTCAATATTTTCTTTGATATCGCGTCAATATATCCATGCATTTTATTAAAATTATCAATATTGATCGAAAAAAATAAATTTCAAAAAGAGTTCATATGATATATGTTCTTTTTATATAATACTCGTGATAACTCGACCATCCCTATACCACCCCTCAATAACTCATACTTAACCATTACTCATAAAACTGGAAGATATATATTTGTGGAAATCCAAAGCAAACATATATAAAATAAATAAATCAACAGCTATCTCACCCTATATAATAAGTTCTTTCTGAATTTTTAAAAATTATTAGCAATAATTATAATAAAAACATAAAATTATTTTAATAAGTATTACTTAATACAATTATTAAATACATGATATGTACAAAATAACCTTATTAAGTGATTTTCTGTCAAAATATCTTCTCTTTTTTTTTTTAATTACTCTATATATGTCCATTAATCAGATCGGATAGCGTTAAACGTTTTAGTCTACATGCTTTACTATCATGTAGCAGTTTTAGCTGATTAACAAGCACGCTGGAGTTCATCAATACTCTTTGAAGGTACTTAACAAAAACACTTTCAATTAGGCTTCCTATGGGTTCTAAAGGGATATCTGACTGTATCAATACATTCAGAGATATCATAGAGACGGGCGTCAATAATGGTATGCAACACTTTATTTAGGAACCGTTAGATGGCACCTCAATAAACACAGTCGTACAGCAATACCTTGTTATCTAATCATAACTTGTACTTACGCCCAATAAATTAATACATTTAATATAATTAGTAGATCAACTATGGATAGGAGATATAATATTTAACCCACTGCCTGTCTATTTGTGAGAATGTTAACTTAACTTCAATACGCTTATTCCATTAATGTTCCAACTTATGGATGAGTGTACTGGTTTTCAACAAGGCATACAGATACAATATATCTTACCTCTTCGTCTGATGGACGTCGTTATCCACGACATAACTTACTTACTGGTCTTAAAGGACGTTTTCTAAAATATGTGAGCAGGTGCATTATCATTTTTGTTTTCCGTAAAACGAGTTTCTATCAGACATATTTACATTCAATTGTTCAAAAGCTTGCAATAATTATCTATGTCTATGGTTGTAAAAGAATGGTGGTGATTCACAAACATAATTACTTTTACTACCGAAAAGTTGTGTTGAAACAAATGCTAAGTATCTTGTTTTGATTTAGTAACATGATGGTAGCCCCAAGTATGATGTGTAGTGAATTAATAAAGCACAAAAGTAATAGTAATCTTCTCTTAAAATCTCGCTTAATATTTTTGAATAATATTTTTGTTCAATAGATAATCAAATGAACATCTACTGTATGCATTGGTTACTTGATTAAAATTTCCAAATTAAATTTAATGTATGAAATTTAAATCAGTTTCTTGTTATAGTACATATACGTACAATATTTGTATATGCATACATAGCGCCAATTAGTTATTCAGGTGTATATTTAAAATCTTGACCTTGTTGAGCAAGAAACAAATTGGTTAGAACAACAATTATTCATAACTTATGTCGTCCCCGTATCACCAATACCGCCTCTCGTACTACCCGGCTTTCCATCAGTTCTCACATTTGCGACCATTCTTTTTTTTTCTCGTTTTGCTAAAGTCGAAACGACTTTTTCTTTGAACAAACAAATTCAAGAGCACTTTATATTCCTGTCGACGCTACCCTCTTACATGTCGCAACGCAATCCATTCATCTAAAACTCTACGCAAATACGCTGCTTTAAATCGCATATATGGCAAGCTCCTTTTAATTGAAAAAAAAACGACTTTTACCTTTTAGAAATACCAGTTTTTTCTGTATTGCAATCTAAGATCTAGTGCTGTAGGTATGGAATTTACGAGCAATTATGGTTATGAATCTCAAATTAATTGAACAAAATAGGACATTGGCATTAGCTTCATTGGAGTTCCATTAATATATCATATGTCGGTTAATAATATATTGTGATGTATTATTGAAAAAGTTTTCTCTAAAAATACTATGACTTCGTTTGCTAATTGTAATAGTAATTGTATTTCACTTAAAATAGTTACCTTTTTTTTGTATTCATCAAATTGGAATACGTTTTTATAACTGTATTATAGGTAAAAATATTAAAAACTCTGACACGAACAATATTATTCTACTGAAAGAGTTTTTTTGAGATATTTTAAGGTCTCCTTTTTACCAACTAGGGTTTATCTGGATTGGACCTACTACTACTACTGCTTAACGGTCTCCGCCGTGGTCCTCGGCCTTAAGCCTACCGACTGTCGACTTTGGACCAAGTCAGAGATCATCCCAGAAGACATCTGGTATTATCCAACCTCGTTACTGGCGTGACTGGGATCATTTTCTTTGTCGAATTCTACACTTTAACATTTTGAAAAATCACAATATAAATTTACGGCCATCTCGGCCATTATCGATGAGGATTCCAACCCAACTACCCGACAATCGAAACATTGGAAGAACCACCCTGTCGTCTTAACCACCACCAACATCAACCACTATTTATCTACAAAAGAAATATTTTCGCAGTCCTTTATACCTTTGTAAAAAAACTAGAACAAAATAAGTGGTGATTTCGATCTTAATAATCACAGGCTTCTTGGACAACCTCTAAAGTTTGAATATACAAACTTATTGAGTTACTTGTTGAACCAAGGCAGAACGCAAACGGCTTACTCAAAACATCTACTTGCACCAAACACAGTTTGCAATATATATAACAAATTTTAAAAATTGGAAGAATCCTTTAAAGGAAGGAAATCATATGGCCAAAAACAAACTAGGTTAACGTATGTATAACATTTTAATTGCGCTTCAACAAAAAAAAATTGTGAAAAATTGTATGAACGGGAAGTATATAACGATAATCTCGAACATCAAAAAATTAATCCTCTTTAAAAAGTTCTTCCGGGTATTGTTGGGACATGATAGGTTTATGGACTGTTAGAAACTAGCAAGGATATAGCCAAATATTGAACAAGCTAAGCAAAGAACTATTCTTGGCCCTGGAATAAATCCGGCCACACGCGGCCAGATTTAGTTAGCTTCGATCAATTTCTATTTGCTCCTGTCAAAGCGACACGCCTTAGTGGATAAGCAATTCAAATTGCTGGAAGATAAATATGTCAATGAATGTTTGCCTCGAAGACTAATAAATTGCTTTATATGAAATGCATTTTTTTTAATATATAAAAATAATATAAAATAAGATTAGAGAAGATATGATACCTTACAGAAATCTTAAGATAAAAATATAACTCAAGAGACAAGAAATGAAACAAACAAACAATTCCTTCAAGTTAAATACGGTGCAATCTGCTATCATTGAATAAAAAGTGGGTATTTTTTACGAAATTTCATTAATACCTATGTTGTCAAGAAGAAGAAAATGTTTTTATTGAATCTAGCTTGTTCTGATATTTATTAAAGTAAGTTTTCAAACCAAAAAATAACTAGAAAATATATGACGCATACTCTGAGCTGCTACAGCCCAACGATACGACAGAGTTATTTTCCTACATAATAACACGCGTATATTGGTTCTTCGGCAAGTGGCCGTTTAACTTGAAAATTGTCCCTAACCGAGATCGCATAAGACGAAAAACGAAATAGAATTCCAAAACTTTCTGGATGACAGCAAAAAGTGAACAAAAAAAATGTAAGAAACCTTCTATTTTACGAAGATAAAGTATCTTCGATAACGATACAATATTAACGGGTAACAATAAAATTAACTGAATCATATAAAATAAATGGTTTTTGTGTTTAAGAATTAACTTCCTGAAAAAGGAATTGAAAAATTGTCACGTAAAAATGTCCAAATGATCAAATGAAATGATGGTCACATATCTCATCTCATATACACGCCATATGAAGAGTTGAATTTTGAGGATCTCGTACCTAAATTAGCTAGAGTTTATAAGTGATATAAGCAATTTGAATGAAATTGTAACTGGATTGTACACAGAAAAGAAGCTGGTCCTCTCTTAACTTCTTTTACTATCAAAAATATATTGTTGCTATAGAAAATTGTAGAAGAATTAACATTTCAAAATTTATTTTCCTGTTGCTAAGCCAATAACTAATAAATTAAAAATGTCAGTAAAATCACTAAAGTGTGATAAGATCCCTGAACTGAAAACAAGCGAAACAGAGAGCGAGCAGAGAAAAAAAAGCCTGGCGGAGCAAGCAAGTTTTGGATGTAATCACAATTGTATACATAATATTTTTAAGTTCCGTGTTTATTGATATATCTCTGGCTTCTTTAAGATGTCTCCTCAATTATTTCAAGGTGATCAACTAGGTAAAGTATTGCGACAGCAACAGCAACGTATTGATTAAAAATTAGACATTCTCGCCAAATCCTGACAATGGATCATTGATGTGAGATTTAATAATAATAAAAACCGACTATTATTAATAGTAGAAAATAAACATGTTTTATAACGAATTAAATACATACTTTAGATTTTTTTAATTTAAGCTTTCTGTAAGAATACAAAACTATCTTAGAGTTTGGCCCTCTCTTTTAGATTTTTAATTATCCATGAACTAATTATCCAGGTACAAAAATAGTTACTTTATTGCTAACATCTCAGCTAGTCCGAGAACTAATAACTTACTATTTGTCCTATAAACGTTGGCTGTAGCCAGTTACTATACAAATCATTTAAAAATCTTGACCAATTTATTTCAAGGTAAGTTAGCCATTTTATCAATTTTATGCTTCTTTTGTTCGCTCTAAATTAAAATGGCAGACATAAGTAATACTAAATAACCCAGGCTTCACCTGAACGATGGATATTTTTATAAATGCCTATAAACATCAGAACTTTAACGACCTGCATTCTTAAAATAATGTGCCTCTCTAGGACGATGACGCCCATCATCTCTTGCGCGTTCTTATTTATAAAAGGTACATTTCTGACCACAAAAGATAAATAGTTTTTCTTTTTATGGAGTCTGGGACATAGAAAACATAATGATATCCAACCATTCCTATTGAAGAATTCCCTGATTTGGAAAAATATATCGTTTTTAGTTAATCTATTTAATGGTTTACATCGTAATAATTTTCGTATATATAGGAGGGATCATTCGTTAGTTTATTTTTAAAATAAATGTTATGACGATGTTGTAGACATTACTGCGATTGGCAAATATTTAATAAAAGATTATTGTGCTCTTAAAAATGTTAAGAAAAATAGAGTTGAGAAGTAGAGTTGAGAGACCGACCCGCTATTATTGAATATCCCAACATTATGTTCAACACGGCTGCAGTTTGATCTTGATTATGACTCCAATATACATAAACAAACTTTTCATCTGGCAGCTTTTTAGTTTTTGAATTAACGTAAACAAAATTACTCGATATGATGTACTATTACTGCAAAGCCATATATATATGAAGAAGAAACAAATAGTACGGCAAATAAAATTGTAATGATGAAAACGTCTTAACAAAGGTACGAGTTCGTCCGAAAGCTATGATTTTATATGATCTTTATTAGACAATTTCAACTTAAGTCAAATATTACACTCGAAACAACTACTAGTATTTAACACCCTTTAACAATCTTTTATGAGAATATATTGAGGAACACTCTGCAAACAAATAAATGTGAACATGCAATCGAAAATAATTTGATTTAATAAACTACATAGTTCGCTAGAAATTCCTCATATTGTTTCAATTTCATTATAGATTAAAATAACAAACTTTATTGAAACAATATTCATTTAGCAAAATAAAAAGGTATTGCAGTGGTGGCAAAAAGTTAAAGCTAAAGTTGATCAAGCTGTGATACATCTGGTCCTGTATATTTAACTATTTATGCCCACAAAAAAACGTCACTTGTGGCGGTTCATAAAAATGGTGATGCCACAGGAATATTGCAAAGTACATGATACAATTATTTCGACAATCGTTATAATGACAGTCATGCGATCAACATGGATGTTATTTTGGCGACTTTCCTGCATAAATACGTAGCTATCGACGAAACATGAAAATGCTGTAAATATAATGGAATATGTATGATATATGGAACAGGTTTTGAGGAAGGTGAGAGCAGTGGAAATCCAAACCGAATTTTTAAAATGCAGGTATCATCTTCATTACTTGATTCATAACACTCATCAATTTGAAAAAGGGAAAACAACAAATGAAAATTATTATGAATCGTCATTGCATCCATTTAGAGAATAAATCAAGAAAAAATGACCTCATTTTAAAAGAAAAAATCATCTTGCATTTGAATGAACTACTCAATCGTGTAACTTGTTATGGTGATTTGACATCAGAACCTGAATAATAAACAGGAATCTAACAGGAAAAATTAATAGATTAGAAACAAAAGCTACTATAAAGTATTTTAACAAAAAAATTGAATCGGCTTCAAAAAATATAAAAATTCACTAAAAAGTAAAAAATAATCAGACTAAGTTTTAACAAAACCAAAAGTTTTAAAATAAAATAGGTAGATAATAATCGTTAAAATAAATAAATAAAAATAAACAAAAAACTTATTTAACTTATCTACTACACGTATTTTATATTCTACTATATAAGCACAATTTAGCTTAATACCTACCTAAACCTATTTATCTATTTACAATATCAACAACTACCAACTAAGTGATCAGTGAAGTCGCCACAAGCAACAAATTATTTATTTATTTGTATATTATAGACCCATCAGCCTCCGGGACTACTTAGGGTCTATTTAGAGATATACAAAATACAACACATTTATAGTATCAGTTAGAGTATACAATGTTATTACAAGTATGTTGCAAGGTGACAAGCAAAATATGTAAAAGCATACAGATAAATGAATATATGAGTGCTACAGTATAATGGTCGCATAACCCATCACAGTGATAAGGATAGAAGATACAAAAAATACAAAAGAACATGCATGATATTACATAGATGTACACTATTATATTTCTAGTAATGGTCCTATTACGGTTAGAAAATTAATCAGCTTATTCAGGTTCTCCAGCCTAAGGCACTGGTCCATCGTCTCTCTCAGGTTGACCAACCACCTTTGCGAGTTGTATCTTCGGCATTCGAATAATATGTGTTTAGTTGAGAGTGAGGAACTACATTCGACGCACAGTAGTGGACTTCCTCCCTTAATGAGAAACTCATGGGTCAGTTTGCAGTGACCAATTCTGAGACGCGAGAATAGGCCTAAGTTGCTCCTGCTGACGTTAGTAGTGTTAAGGCCCTGATAATACCCTTTTTCACATCCCAAAGCTTGTTGTTGTCTGTTAGATCCCATCTGAGTTGGTCTAGATGTCTTAAGATTCCGTAGAGGGGTGTTTCATATCTTTACTCCGGAAAAGGAAATTTTTAGCAAGTGATCCCTCCCTCTTCATGGCTAAGTAATCCGCTCTTTCATTTTCAATGATCCCAGAGTGATAAGGGAGCCACATAAAGGTGATAATTTTGCCGCTCCTTTCCAATTTAGAGGTTAGTTCACGGATAAGCTCTCCTGGCGGGTGTGGAGGTAGAAATGGTTGGAGGCACTTTAAGGAGTTCATTGAATCGGGGGCGATAACTAATCGTTTGTCTTGCACATCTCATAGTGAGGTCAGGGCCCTATATATGGCAAACAATTCAGCCGTAAATACACTCGATCACCGATGTAAATGCTGCCCCCACATAGTGATCGCTCTTGGAACAGTCCGAGAATATGAAAAGGTGTTCAGGATATTTCTCAGTTTTATAATGATTGAATTAGGTGCTGAAATTGCCAGAGTCAGAACTATCCCTTGATAGACTCCTCATGGAGAGATCGACAGTCACCTGCTACAGTCGCCATGGAGGAAATCTATCCTCGGAGGTGTATATCGGTGGAAAAGCCAGCGATAAGCGACTACAAACTGCATGGAATCCATCGCAAGAGCCTCTGTGGAGCAACAAATTAGATTATTTTTGTTCCTAATTTAATTTTGTGTATATGTCACAAAATTATATTTATGCATTATATTTTTGTATTGTGTGTATATAGTAGAATATAAAATACATGTAGTAGATAGGTTAAATAAGGTTTTTGTTTATTTTTATTTAGTTATTGTAACGATTAAAATTCTAAGTTTCATTATTTTTTACTTCTTAATGAGTTAACTATTTATTTTTTGAAGTCGGTTCCATTTTTTTGTTAAAAATATTTTATTTCTCTCTTTTTACTGTTAGATATTTAGTCAATAAATTACGCAATTATTTTATTAAGTACTACAATGGGTAGGTCAAGTAAAGTTTCCTATGAGGAAAAAGGGTCTAACCAAACTAGAACAAAAAGTTGTTGCCCCCGCCGGGAATCGAACCAGCGATCTCTGCGTGTGAACTGAACGATCCAGTCATTGCGCCATAGAAGTAGTTACCTGTAAAATTTCTAAACTTATCGTATTATATGGTTAGTCCTTAAAAAGCAAACTGAATGGCTTTTACACTAAACTACTTCCAATTTTCCGTCACATCAGTTCACCAATAATATTATACACAAATATTTGATTATTTTAGATAAAAAAATATGTAAAAATCTGTGATCCTGACTTGGTTCCAAGATAGGTAGACACCCTCGGAAGTCCACTTTTTCGAATAAAAGAAGAATGTTGAAAATCGATCCATAATTGAAGGAGAAATCGGTGAACATACATTTTAAAAAAATATACAGCAGGTCATAGAACCTCCTCCATTTTTAAAGTCGGTTAAAATCAACAAGATTGTCTGTAAAGACTGTCGAATACCACTATCACAAGCTAGCAATTCTGATTCAGCCGGCTTGGTGGCGCAGTGGTAAAGGCGATGGGACGGTCCTCGTTCTGTTGCGATAGCCACGGGTTCGAATTCTGCTGGGGCATGGTCGTAAATTTATGTTTGTGATTGTTTAAAATGTGTGAGTGTTCTAGGCAAGAGTGTAAAATCCGACAAGGAAAATGATCCCAGTCACGCCAGTAACCAGGGTGGGTAAGACCGGATGTTTTCTGGGATGATTTCTGAAGTTGGTCACTCGCCAGTCGGTAGGCTTAAGGCTCAGGACCGTGGTTCCGAACCCACGTTAAACTTTAAGCCCAGTCCAGATAAACCCATAGTTGGTAAAAGGAGACTTTAAAATATATATAAAAAAAATTGATTCAATTTTTGAATTTGTGCGTCAATTTTCAATGCTGCATTTGAATTGACAGCAGAATTTCGAATTTGAATACGATATTTAAGAATATTCGGTACATGTTCGTTACGATTTAAAGTAGCCAATTCAACTCATTTTTGATTTCTAATTGGAACACTCAATTAACAATATAACTACAAACAACAATACATTTATAAAAATCTGTCACATTAAATAAAGCTACCAAATAACCAAGCAAGACATCTTTATTTCTCGCATTATTTATATTAATTACGCAAATTTATTTTTACGCCAGTATATTTACAATTTAAAAAAATGTACAACTATTATTGATTGCATAGAACTCACTGATTTAACTATAAGGTGAAATTTAATATTACGGTTTGAACTACTGTCAATGTAGATATCAAAAATCCGTCTTATTTCTCTTACTTTTAGACATATTAAAAGCCACGGACTGAACTTTTATTTACTCAATTCCTTAATACTTAATTAGACCCGAAGAATTTTTATAGTTCATTAGCTCATTCCGCCTCAGTAAATGTCCAGTGTTTTAAATTACATAATCAGTTATTTTTAGACTAGGTTCAACGAAGAGGCCAAAGATTACCATCTCCAATCTGGTTTCTTTTTTTGGAACGTCTTAATTATCAGATTTTTTCCCCTTTAATTGTTCGCATTGTACCATTACGGAGTAATTTGTTTGTTTTATTAGTCCGCGTGCTTAAAAAATAGCCATTCAAAGAAAATTTCTGAAAGAAGCAGATGAAAGATTGGTGGAACAAAACTGGTGTTTGAGGCGTCAGTGAAATATGAACAGCATGAATCTGATTCTGATTTTTGTTCGCACCTATAAGGATATCTATTGAGATCGGAATTTAATATAAACCGGAATGTTAATCGGTAAACGATGCTTGATGACGCGCGAAATACAACACCAGTAATATATGGGCAAACATTCAACATTTATACCCTATTATATTTTAAACGAAGTGATTCTTTCTCTATATACAAAACGTATTTCATAAAAACTAAAATTATCATTTTGCACACAGATTCATCACAAAATGAACTGAAGATATTATATGACAGAGCACTGATTACGACACTTTTCCTTTCAAAGGGCAAACAAGCTCGGTTGAAATTTGCTATAATTTATGTATTAAATTGTAATTATGAGCAATTTATTTATGTGGTGGTCGAATGAAATGACGTTTAAGTTGTAAGAGTCGAATGGTATAAAGTAGTTGAGACCTCCAATTAATGAAAATTTGAACTTTACATATACAAAATTAGCTTTAATTGTGATTGCGGCAATAAGGTGGTTTAGGAGTATTTATTTAGCCAAGAGGTGGGACCTGAAGCCTGGTTTCTTATAGAATAAGTATATGACTCGCCTCAAGTGCAGTCAACAGGATACTGATCGCAAACCTACACCCAAAATAAAATATTTGTTTAAGACAAGATAATATTTTCGCATCGATCACTACAGAGACACTGAAAATCTGTGAAGTTATTCGAAATGCCCCTTTAAACAAAATAGAATTATTAACAAGTAGAGTTTGCAACGAAATTTCGTAAAATTCAAAAAACAACAATAAGCAAAGTGTAATAAGTGGATGTTTCGAAAAAAGGGTTAGCAAGCAAATAATAGAATATTTTTTATATATAATTTCATATATAATTTACCAATTTGAATGGCCAATTTGGAAATGATCCCAAAGAGACATCCTACTAGTTACCAGCGTGACTGAGATCATTCCATTGTCGGATTTTGCACTCCTATCTTAAGGACAACCACAATTATAAACATTTACAAACATACACTTACAACCATGCCATAGCAGCGGCAACTCGAACCAGCGGCTATCGCAACAGTAGGAGGACCGTCCTGTTACCTTAGCCTTTACACTAACCAAGCCGGCTAACACTAATATACAACACACTTGCAAAAAATTAAGAAAATGTTTTGTGCTACTATAGCAATGAATTTTATACTCCAAATATACAAATTACTATGAATTATATAATCGAAATATATCGATCGTCGCATATATCGATTATAGGAAAAATTATATTTTTATTCAGAACAATTCTGACCTCAGATGAGATATGAAACGGTGTTGTAACAAACGATGTTATAAGGAAATTGATACATAACATTGTTATCTATTAGTGTTTGAAACCTTGCTTAAAATATAATTTAATTGAGAAGTTGCTTCGTAATAATATCGGTGGATTTGACCGGCAGTATATCTGTTTCAATTAGTTTTTCAAACAAACACACTTTTTTGATACGAAATACTGTAAAAAATTATATACACTTCCAAAATAATACATGCTGAATAACACAATAAAAACAGCAGCAGGTCTTCTATTTTACCTTAAACGTAACATTATGTAAAAGTTTATTATTCAGTCTCCAACATCTACAATTTTTGTAATTTAATAGACAAAACACCAGAGCCAGTTAGACTACAGTAAAATAAGGAAGTTTGTTCCATGCCAGCACTTGAGCAAATTTTCAAAATATGTAAGTCTTGAAACATTATGCCTGAGTATCATGTTATAAATTATAGTAACCACAGGCAAATACTGGTCACCAAATTGTATTAAAAATCTACAAAAGAAATGGGCGATGTCCAAGATTAATATTTAAAGATAATCCACTTTTCCTTTCCCAAAAAGTCCATACTCAGCAGGTTAATGAAGAAACTAACTGTTGTTTGTTAGTTTGATAATGATTGTTGTTTAAGTTTTAGTCTAACAAGCAATCGATTAATAAATCGAACTATTGAAGAACAAGAACAAGTGCTAACAGTATCCAACATACGGAATCGTTCGTTATGTCTTCGCTATTTGGATGGACTTCCATGATGATTTGCTCTACCAATACATAAGAAACAACTGTCCAGATATTTGATGTCATTACGTAGGTATTTAAGATAAAATTTATTCATTTATAAAAAGTCCATAAAAATATAAATATTTTCCACTCAATTTCCTAGATATACCGTTCAGATTAAATCACCGCCACCATTATAAGCGGCATATAGCGATCGCGACAACTCTTTGGACCACCACAAATACACCCGCGCTTTATTCTAAAGTTAGCAACGTTAGAGGATTGGTACCATGCGGTTTAGGATATAAAAAAACGTCCTGCTGGTTTTTTTCGTCTCCTCCTCCTTTCTATTTTATTCCTTTCCTGCACCATCTCGCACAACCTTGACCTAACATAATATCTTATCCATCCTCCCGTCGACCAAATATAATATCTAACATCTGAATAAGCAAGTTTTAAATCAACCAGTGTCTTCTGTTCCTATGCAAATTCCTTCCACCAAATAGTAGTGAATGTTCACAAACAAAGTGACTACACAAGAAACAAACAAACATTCCTACAATTGGTGACTCTGACGTGATCGAAGTACCTACCGGATCAGCAAACTCAAAAGGATTTACGTGCTGAACACATGTGGAAGGAAAACATGAAGAACCCAGCAACACTACACTATCGACGTTCCCACAAGACTAGCAATCAGTATTTTCTGTTCCCATCCAAATTCCTTCTACGAAATAGTAGTGAGTGTTCAAACAAAGTTACTACACATGACAGACGAACATTCCTTCATGGTTTATAAAGTATTACCATCTGTTGAAATATAACGAAGTCTTCTTCTAAATTCCAATATTCGATAGTAAACCTAATGGAAATATTCGCCGTTGTCATAATTTGAATGATTTACACAACATATTAAGTCTCCCTTGTTATCGAACATAAATACAAAACACCGAGTAAACTCATGTTCGAAAAGAATGCAGTTTTTCTGTAACCGATAATGAATCGGTGC
Organism: Rhynchophorus ferrugineus; assembly: GCF_030347505.1. Classification (NCBI taxonomy): domain Eukaryota; kingdom Metazoa; phylum Arthropoda; class Insecta; order Coleoptera; family Curculionidae; genus Rhynchophorus; species Rhynchophorus ferrugineus. Next base: position 70,493,156 of record NW_027472581.1, read on the forward strand.
CGCCTTTAGGCCATCCACATCATCGGTGTTATTTGCAAAGTCAATATTAGACGACGGTTTTTTTACGATTATCGACGTGAGCCCGTGTCTAGACCGTGTCTTGTCTTAGTTGTATTTACTAAACGATCGAAGGACAAACAGCAGGGACAAAAACGACATGAAAAAGGGAAAAACAAGAATGATTTGCTAATAGTCAGCCGAGCAGACATATTGTTTTTTTTTTTAATAACCACCATTTAGCGAATGTTAAATGAGAATTACTTATACCACTACGAACTAATATCGCTACTGGCAGTGACATTTATTTATTTCGAGAGTTATGAGGATCATTTCGTTTAATGTCGAGAATAGAAAATATAAAGTATTATTTCTTTATTTTTAAAATTATTTTTGCGATGGTTTTTCTAAGTTGTGTAAGAGGGTGCATTATCTTGGTACTTTATTTTTAACCGATTTCAAAAAGGAGGAGGTTCTATGCTCGACTGTACATATTTTTTAAATATAGCACCGATTTCTCCGTCAATTATGGACTGATTTCCAAAATTTTTTTTTATTCGAAAGAGGGCACTTCCGAGGTGGGCCCATTGGAGGTCTCAACCGAGCCCAAACAATACAAAATTATAATATTATTTTGTAACATATACACAAAATTAAAGTACCAACAAAGCAAATTTAAATTAATGTAACTGTTTGGATCTGGCATCGACTTCAAAGTAGTTGATAGTACTTACGTATATAAAACGGACAAAAAATATTCTTCTATATTAGTCCTTTAAAAAAAATAGGGTGGTTGTTTTAAAAACTGCTTGATCTCCATTTACTATTGAATTCTATTAAACTGGGCATCATTTTGAACAATATTAAATATTAAACTATTAAATTAATAGAATATTAAATATTAAATTAAGACTATTAAATAACTAATGCTTAATAATTTTTGTATGCACGAAGAGATGTATAAAAGTATTATGTGTGCATAGATATGCACTATAACAAAAAACAAGATATCAGACCCCTGAAACTATGAAAGCAAAAGTAACAAGGATCATGAACGAGCCCATATAAGAAAATATTCAATACGACTTAGAACAAAGAAACATGTAAAAAAGTTAATAATCTAAAGCACGTCAATATGCAACAATGCAACTATAATAATTATTTAAGTTTACAAAGATTAGTTAGATTTAATGTTAAAATAATGAAAATTTCATAAAAAAGTAATTTTGTACTTAACTTTTTAAGAGGTATTATAATTAGTAATGTTATGTATTGTAGTACAAGAATGTACAATATAAAATTAGTTTAAAAGATAACAAAATAAATTAGCAGCATTAAGACTGACATAAAGACATTAAGTAAAAACAAAATGTTAAATCTAAAAGACTCTAAGGCTATAAATATAGCTAGTAGTTAATTTACCAATTAACGTTTGCTTTCCAATGATAGGGTATTAAAATATCCTATTTTCTAGAGAACATTTTAAACCACATTTTAAAAAATAAATTAATTTTATTTTTATATTTTACTTTTAATTCCCATTTTTTTTTTAAATGTTTATATAGGAATGAAAATGTTGGTGAAATAAAAAATATTAACATCACAATAGTTTTAAAAAAACCTTATAACAACATCATATTTGTCAAGAAATTCTAAAGTTGTAAAGTCAATGTTTAAAAAAATATGTCACTCAATAAGATCATTATTTTCACAGCCCTCTTTTGAAGATTACACCGTCAAGAGCATTTCGTCCATATTTGTTTGTGGAACAAATGGCAGTCGAAATGGCAATGAAGTTGATAAGATCTGATTTATATTCTGATGGCTCACTTGTATCGCTTGCCCAATAGCAAAAAGTCGAACTGATGGATTGGCTAAGCAATCGATGATGATGGATTTCTTTCCATTCCCACTAAGTACTTCGTAAAACCGCTCTGGGTCTCGACCACAATCCTTTTCGGATATTGTCATACCTGATCCACTTTTCACCGCCCGTAATAATTCCTTTCAAAAAGACCTAAATTTGCAAAGAAACCATTATATTATCATCAATCAAGTCCAATCAGACTTGAACAATATTATTTGGTTTACTACATTAGCAACTCAACCATATTTCTCAATTCCATTAAAGATATAACATGGAAATATACATTTATTTAAGAAAAAATAAACAAGAAATAAATTGGTTCATGGTACGTATAAAGATCCTTCAAATGCTGCAATATCTTGAATGGTAGGTCCCATCAGGTTGAAGTTCATTTCAATACAGAATAAATCTCTTAATTATTTTAAAATAAAAATGTCAAACTGGTTCGGTTCATTCGAGATACATTCGCAATTTGGCTTCTTTAAATTAGTAAAAACCATTATATAAACTAAATCAGACGGTTAAGTATTCGTAATATTAGTTAAGTATTCGCAAAAATACTTATATAGACAATAATGCTTTGGATTTGCACAAAAATAAACAAATTTAATCGCAGTCATTATCTCCATACTAATTAAAAATAATTATATGTATTTAATTAAAAACCTAATTGACATTATTTTTCTTTTTGTAACACATTCTTCTTCGTGTAATTCAAAGCTGATGTCGACAATTGTTATAAAACGGGCAACATCATAACCGCAATTAAAAAGCCACACTACATCGATGCAGAGATAGAAATGTATGCAGAATTAATTAATTCAGTGCCATTTTATAGAAATACAGTCGTTTGGCGGGTACAGACAACGCATGGTGGAAATATCATGTAGTTTTAATGGTGAATTATGGAGAAGTTGCTCTTTGGTGACCCTTTCGGACTTGTTGTAATTAAATACTCGTCATTTACACGACATGAGATCTATTACAATACATGACATAGTCTGCGCTGAAATATACAGAATGCGTCTAGATTATCACACGGAATCGTTAACATTTACAAGAGACTGTGGTTAATAAATTCATATATCAAAAACATCAACATAAAACAAATGTTATAAATTATATTTCGATTATTTTAAACATACATTTTGAAGGACAATTCATATTTTTAATTGAAATTGTATGTTGCTAATTCTAGAAGTAATTGGGTATTACTATTTCATTATGATTGACGTACATAATAAAATTAAAATATACTCACACGATTCATAGATTTTACCAATCGAAAAGAAAAATATAGCTACAAAAGTTGTTGTGTCTACATTAGAATCTTCAAAAATAATTAGAAATAAGTACAAATATAATATTTTTTAAAGGTAGTTTTCACCATAGATTCTTTGGGGACAGATAAACACTTCAGATACACAAGAATTAAGCAGTACAGTACCAGAAAGACTTAAACTTTAATCTCAATCACATTTTATGTTTATATAGAATACATTTTGTGAAGCACCCTTAGCAGGACGTTATAAATAAAAATAAGTCACACGGACTGGACAGACTTTTGCAACCCTATTATTTATTTATTAATTATTTTATTTATTTATTTATTTCTATATTTAGCAGGAAAACTCGATATGTATTATAATTTTTAAATTATATTATCTCTCTTTATTTTATATTTAAATTAATTTCATTAAAATACGTATATTTCATTTTGCTCATTATATAGGTTTTTGTTCATAAATTAGATTCCTGAATCAGTTTAAGGTCCGCTGTCAAGTCATTTCGGCATCAACACATTGAGGACATCAAAAACATTTCTCTATGTCATATTTGATATCTAATATCTATATCTATCTATACCTGGCGTCGATTTAATCTCCATAAGCTCTTGTATATAGTTATTCAACGCACTCTAAAATCCTCTATGATCTATTTTGGACAACTAATCATGAATCTAATAGAGAACTTCTTCCCGTCTCCCCTTAGCATCCTGACAATTTGACCAAATTATGATATGATCTCCTATGAGGTATTTATGAATACAAATTTAAACCCGCCGTTCCCCAAAAGATATAAGTAGAGAAAAGTGAGTACTCAAGACGGCGAACGGTAATTTGATTAGTAGCAAAGCATCTAAGCAAGAAAATATGATTTTAAAACCTACTATCAAGTGCAATTTGAGGGAAGTGCTTTTTGCTTTTAATTGGAAAAACTACAGCAATCGAAACATATGGTGATTCCAAAGATTCAAATCACATGAATTCCACATGGAGGACAAAGATTTTATCGGAAACTGGACGAAAAATGTTACCAAACTCAGTAATAATTTGTCCACTCACTAGAGATTATACAACAAACCGTTTCCCATCCAATAAAAGTTTGGGAATGGTTAAGAAAGATGTACATTGGTAAACGATGTTATATCTTCCAACGGCGGAAAAGGAAAAAAATATTTTCCATCGTTTTTAGTTGCTGAAGACGAAAAGTAAACTCTATACAACAATATCCAGCAGAAAAAAGCTTCCAGTCTCGTTTCCATATCTACACTAAAATATATATATATATATATATATATATATATATATATATATATATATATATATATATATATATATATATATATATATATATATATATATATATATATATATATATATATATATATATATATATATATATATATATATATATATATATGTTTAAGTCAGACATTAAGAGAAGAACTATCACTATATCAGTAAATCAAAAAAGGAATGATAAGGTAACATTGTTACATAACTATGCCCTTCAGCGCATGGTTCAAGACGTTACATACGTTCAAGACCTAACATATTCTCCAATTATTACTTTTTTGAAATATCATTTATCGCTATTACATCAATAGTATACAGTGTACAGTATTTCCCCAAATAATTATGTGAAGGTAACAGCAGTGTTCAATATATATTTCTAATATTTGGAAATTGATATCTTCTTATGTCGAGCAGAATTTGTATTCCTTTGAACTGTAACAATAAAACTTTATTAAAATTAATTTTTTCATGTATGCCTAGAAATAATAATAATTAAATAATCCTTATAATTTCATAAGCCGTATAGAAATGGCAAATAAAAATGACATAAACCCTTACAACGCAACATATATTAATTATTTAATATTAATTATTTAATATTAATCGATATCTTGTTAAGTATGTTTCTTTGTTGTATAATTGTTACAATATATGCCTTCAATAGATGACAGTTTCAGCCAAACAATATTTTGCAATATAATATTGTCGTGTCCGACTCACTTAAAATAGCTCGGATTCCAAAAGGGAGATTATCGTTGAGACGGTATTTCTATCGCGCCATCAATCTTCCACCGTATTCTGTTGCTACCTTCATGTTTCTCGATAAATAAAGATTCTAAAAGCGCACTTTAACTCGCAGGAAAATGGCCGAACTCATACAATAATTAACGTTCCATACAGTACACGTGCGGATACCTATTATCAACAAGCGCAAAACAGCCAGCAATAAATTTATTTGTTTATCCGTTTGTTGATAGATCATTATACAGCAGTATATATATATATATATATATATATATATATATATACATATATGTATGTATGTAATGGTACGGATGCTGCAGTAAAAAGTGAAAATGTTCGACAAATAAATTAACTGTACGAATTTCCTGATAGTATTGGTTCAAATATCAAAGTCAATTAAACATAATCAAAATAAAAAAATTAATAAATTTTCAGTATTCTAGAATCTTGTCCCATCTTTTTAGCAACATAGTAACCAAAGAAATATATTGGCCTGGCAGTAATGGTTTGGCATGGATCATCGATCCATTTTCGCATTTCTTCAGCCGAATCTAAAAACTCTGTGCCAGCCAGGCCATCCTACAGCGGTCTATGTAAGTGGTAATTAGAAGCCACTATATCAAGTGGCTACACTAGTCGCTATTGATAGTCATTTTTGCAACAGCTTGCTACAGAATCCTACCATATGCACAGCAAGACTTTATGCCAATGATTATATCGCTTCGGTGTCGATGTGGATGGCACTTCTGAAATAATTTTTGGAATAAACTAGTTGTTCTTGGAATTGTAGTAGCAGTTTTTTTTTCGCCACCAATAACAATCCGCCATAGAAAACTCTTCCTTTTTTGTCTGACAAGCGATAAAACTGCGATGTTTAAACGATTACCAATTACAAACGATTAATTCATCAACTACTAAGCTATTTGTAATTTCCTTGATAGTTTGAACTAGGTAATAAGTCTACACAATATATACACAATAGTGTAATACAATGTCTTCAAATTTTTTTGATTTAAGTCATTGAAACCAAAACCGACAATTTCAATTGACATTGACATGAATTGAATTTTTTGACATTTAAATTATCTCCAAAGTATCAAAGGTGAAACAGAACAAGATAGAGGCGAAAGAGTTTCTCTGGCAGTTCACCCATTTCTTCAAGAAATAACAGACTACATTGGATGGGTACCAAAGATACAGATTCAAATTATATTCACGCAAGGTCGAATAAGTTTACTATATTACACAATATCACTTGTTTGGTTCTATAGAGGCCACATTTATTTCAATATTGAGTTAAAGTTAAGTTAATATAATTCATTATTATCTCCAAAATATCTTAATTTATTTCTTAAGAGTTCAATAATACATTAAACGTACTTCTAAACGAATAATGAATATTTAAATCCAAAAACAACTTCTGTTCCATCTTCTAAAAAATATTGTTTACACCTAGGAAAGCGTCAATTACTATATTGATAAATAAATCTCGTCACTATTAAAACTAATAGAAAGTTTCAAATTATGGTTAATGACTTATGGCATCATAAACTAAAGTTAACAGTTTAATTTCGGGTATTTGACGTTTAATTTTATATGATGGGAATCACTTTGGCCAAATTAACATCAATTTTATACGTATTTGAGCATAAAAGCCTACACCAAATAACAATTTAATAACACTCTCAAATACAAAAAAAAATGCATCTCGTCTTTTAATTTCTTTTTCGATGGACGATAAACGAAGTTAGAGACCAACATAAAAAATTGAATAACATCATGCTTTCTACGCCCATCGTACAGCTTTAATTACGGATGCATTTAAAAGAAAAAGCACACGAACAAAATGACTTCTTTATGATACGGTTTTAGTCATTAGACAAAACGAAATTTATTACTTCGCATAGAAGAAAATAGCTAGAAAAAAGCTCTTTTGTGAACTGGTAGAAGATTTTCATTAATAGTTCAACGTCATTAACGTGATTCGAAATTTGTTTTCTTCTTCGTTTTCTTTCTTCGTTATGATTACATCTACTTATGGGTCGATAACCAACTGATTACACGTATTACTTTGTCAAGATGATATTAGATTTTCTCAGCTAGCTTTTTTTGTATTTTAAATGGAATCTATAAGGTTTTTTTGGCTTTGTTTTATTATGCAATTACTCGTGATATTTTTTTAATTAATTTTCTGCCATAGATGCATAAATGGATTGAAATTATTGATAATTATGGAACATAGAAATTGAATATTGTATTGGATATATGCAAAAGTTATCGCTGTTTTTTGTTGATGAAAATATAGCTTTATTTAAATAAACAAAATGAATGAACATTTTTCAAGATATTGTCCATTGAAAACTAAGCTTTTTTCGTATTTAAATCACTTTATGTACAACAAAAACAGAACAGAAAATACATTTTAAACTCTAGAAATATCTCCAGTCAATTATTTGATAATTAACTCTAGTAAAAACTGAATTTCTGAATTTTATCACAATTTTATCTGCTCTATACGGCAGGCGAAATAGAACTTTCTCTTGGTCGTGAAACATGATTTTAAAGCGCACCTTACAACTTGAATTAAAGTAGATTGAAACATATGAGCTATAATAATGGGTGTAAAGATTTCATAAGAGGTTGGAGTAAAGCTATTTTTATACTATGTGGTCTTTAGTCAAACAAGACAGTCACACAGAGATATTTGAAAAATGTTCTATGCACATATAACATAATACACAGAAAATTTTATTTCTTTACAGGGAATACAGAATCCTTATGAATAATTTGGATTGATTTTAATCTTGCCCAATGATTTACGTCCATGTGCGATTTGAAACAACAATTAGAGTGAATGGCATATTATTAGTTAAAAGGTTAAACATATTTTATTTATTTAATTGATATATCTGCAATTTAATAGAAATACTAGGAATTAAATAATTTTAATTATAAATGTTACTAATCGTAACTATTCAGGCGTGAACCCACTTACTGGCCCACCGAGAGTAATAGAGTGCCAGACCTACTGGATTTTTACATCTCGAATCAAATACAAATCGAAAGCTTGTGCGAACTATCATCTGATCACACCCCAGTATTATTAACACTAGGCGCGATAATTCTGAAAAAAAAGAAGCCTTACTAACTAAGATCTTACTAACAAATTTACTGAGGTACGTTTAGACTTATATTGCAGGAACAAATCAGTTTAAACGTAAGACTCAAAAGTATAGACGATATTGAACTGTAAACCGAAAATATAACTGAAAAAATTCGGTCTGCTGCAAAAGAAGCTACCCCGACATCAAAAGAGAAATCAGAATATGAGTTAAATTAATCCCTTTAAATAGGAGAATTCATAAAAGAAAGACGAACAGCTAGAAAAGTATGGCACAGAACCAAAAATATTGTAGACAAAACAATATTTAATATAATTAGTAATCAGACAAATCAAAAGAATAAAAAAATACAAACAGAGTTGCCTCAACAAATATGTAAGTGAATTAAGCCCGAAAGCAGACAAACATTACTCGCTATGAAAAGCAACTCGAAGATTTAAAAGACCAATTATTAGAGTACCACCTATTAAAAATGATCAAAAAGAATAGCTTCGATGCAACGATGAAAAAGCTGAATTATTCGCAGAACATTTAGCTAACGTATTCCAACCGAATGATATAGAATCTACGATAGATATAAATCCTGTTTTGCCCGATCTAGTTGTAAATCTGATTTCTCCAATGGAAGTTGTCACAAACATTGACAACAACCTCAATCCTAAGAAGGCGCCTAAAACTGATAATATTTCACCAAGGTTATTAAAAAACTGCCACGAAAAGCAATGATCATGACATATATATACAATTGTTTGAATTGAATCATGTTCCGAAATGTCTTAAAGTTGCTCGAATAATTATACTTAAAAAACGCTTAAATTTCGCTGCTACCTGCAAACCATTAATTGAAATTTTCAGTTTGGGCTTCGAAATCATCACTCGATAATCGATCAAGTGCACGAGTAAAAGCGGTTGTTGAAAAAGCATTCGAAGAAAATAAATATTGCCCTCCAATATTCATGGACACAAGAGTTTGACCGGGTATGGCACTTGGGATTAATCTACAAAATACTTGGAATATTTGGGGATGACACAGTTATAATGGCAAAAGATGTGTCTCCGTCTAAGGCTGTAGAAAAAGTACAAATAGGAGTCAACAAGATCCATAAATGGACTAGAGACTGGAAATTACAGTTTAATAGCTCCAAATCTGTCCATGTTAATTTTGCGTTGCAGCAAAACGACAAAGACCTAATTATATCCTTTGACGGATACGCGATTCCTCAGAATCAGCCAAATACCTCGGAATATATCCCGATGGTAGATTAGATTTGCTAATATCACGTTAGACAAAAAGCAGAGCAGATTAGATTAGACTCAAAGTCAAGCAACTGTGCTGGTTAGTCGGAAGATACTCTCAACTTGACCTAAAATCAAAGATATTGATTTATCAGTCAATTATAAAGCCAATTTGGACTTATGGTATGCAAATATGGGGTTGCGCTAAGACATCAAACCAATTAGTAACCAACGTACCTAAAACAAAGTTCTACAATTAATTACCAATGCTTATCGCTACGCAACCAACGAAGAGCTGTACGATGGAAATCAAGTGGATCACGAAGTGATCCTAAATTTCGCCTTAATACATGAAATAAGGTTGCTAAATCACAGCAAGATGGAAGCAATACAGCCGCTGGACAACATGCAGGAAATCAGAAGATTGAAGCGAATCAAACCACACGAACTTGTTTAGTGTTTAAGTGTATTTTTAACTTTATCCTAAGAAGCTTTGGTAGACTCGTTTTATTTTAATTTGGGAAATACATACTGATGTTTTTATCCCGTACACGTCTTACTTTTATATAATGCAAGTACAACATAACAGTAATAATAAATTAATTGTTAAAGTTAAGATTGTACTAAGCATATCTAACGTAAGATGTAATTAATTTAAAAAAAATTAAATATCAGTAAGAGAATATTACAAAGTAAACATAAAATAACTTGATTAAATTATGATTGAATTTCGGCCATTTCTAGTAAAAATGAAAACGCAATCCCAAAAATGTATCATAAATTAGCATCATATCTTCTAATATTTAAATGTAAATGTATTTAACATAGTTACCTTTATTTATGGGAACATATAAAAAAAAATAAATATATGTTATATCGCGCAATTAATACGGCCCTGTATATTTAAATGAACGAGAAAGTGTGTTTATGTAAAGAATAAATAGTGTGATTATTGAGACGATTAGAGATAGCGGTTTGATTTATGTTAGAATTTTAGTTCATTTTAAAGTTTTCAGTTATTTTAAATCTTTTACATATCTTAACATTCATTCATATCAATCAAAATTTTACATTCAATTAACCGGAATTAAATTAATTATCAAAAAATGAAGACAAATTGATGTTGAATCGGCACTCGTCCCTCAGTTACTCGAAGCATTCCTTGATTGATAGTTAAGTGGTGTTGAGATAAAAATATCGCAGCTGAAGCGCTAAGGTCACGAAAGGTAGATTCAAGGTGCTCAAAGATCCCTAGCCATAAACTATTCCAATTAGTAAATACCCATACTTTAAAAAACACCAAGTCCATGGATTCCCGACATACGGACAAAAGTTTCTATGAACTAACATAGTTTATTGAATTTGGACAGGATATTGCAGTTCAGGGTGTACTGCCTGTTTAGTAAGTCACAAAAACTTAGGAAACTATTAAGGTTACCAGCGGGTAAAAATAATGCTACTCAGAACACCTTTAAATGCAAACTGGTAGACGAAGGTACAGGCGATACAAATAAGTTTAGTATATCTATAAGCTGTTCCGACGGGATACCCTCAGTGTCTTAGATCAAAGAAAGACGAACAGCTAGAAGAGTGTGGCACAGAAGCAAAAATACTGTAGACAAAACAATATTTAATATAATTAGTAATCAGACAAATTAAAAGATTAAAAAATACAGAGTTACTTCGACAAATATGTAAGTGAATTAAGTCCGAAAACAGACAAACATTACTGGCTATGAAAAGCAACTCGGAAAATTAATGTACCAATTATTAGAGTGCCACCTATTAAAAATGATCAAAAAGAATAGCTTCGATGCAACGATGAAAAAGCTGAATTATTCGCAGAACATTTAGCTAACGTATTCCAACCGAATGATATAGAATCTACAATAGATATAAATCCTGTTGTGTCCGATCTAGCTGTAAATCTGATTTCTCCAATGGAAATTGCCACAAAAATTGACAACAACCTCAATCCTAAAAAGGTGCCTAAAACTGATTATATTTCACCAAGGTTATTAAAAAAACTGCCACGAAAAGCAATAATCATGGTGACATATATATTCAATGCCCATTTGAAACTGAACCATGTTCCGGAATGTCTTAATTAACCTTAATTCCCTTGATCGTTTAATTAGCAGAGAGGTGTTATATCGCTTACTGATACCATAACCGTGTATGTTAAAACCGAATGGTGTGATGTTCAGAGATAGGGGTTGAGTGTATGTTAGAATATATTTAAACCCTCAGTGTCATTTTGTATCGCTATTCAACAAATCGCTACTTCTTTCCATAAAATAATATAGTTTTTGAAATAATGTAAACGTTTTTGTTATGTTAAACCTTTCACAAATCATAACTTATATGTATGACAGTGGAAACAAACAAAAACATAGAAAATAATAACTTACTAGATTCAATGGTAATGGGCATGTAAATATATTGTTGCTCAAGTACCTTAAAGTGACTTTGAATAATGTATTTCGTATGTAACAGACAAACATATCATATCAGAAAGAATATATGGAATAAGTTGAATAGATTAACGTTCAAACGGACGTCGTGCTAGTCGTAAATCCGAGTGTGTCCCATGAGGTCCACGAGTTGGACCCACGATTGTGTCCCGATTTGTAAAAATGGGCATACTAGAGTATAACGGCATCGAGAATGGTATATAACTGCTGTACATACTTGTCACCAGCTTCTACAATATCGACCTTTATCGTACACTTTAAAGCTCTCCGGAGATTTTTTTTCATCTTATCTGATATTAAATTACATACAGTAAATTGACAATACAATTGGAACAATCAGACCTCTTTTATAACTAGCTCAGCTACATAAACATTTTTTTTTTTGGTTACAACGGTGAATAGAAAAAGTCTATTCAATGGATGTTGTTGTCTCTATTCGTTATTTCGCTAAACAACAAACGACTATATAGCTCTACTATTGTTTATTTTATAATGTAACATGTCTTCAATTTCAAATCATTGTTGATAATCTAATATCTGAAATATTTTTAATTTCATCCCAAAATTATAATATCAAACGTATGAAAACTCCTTTAATTGTTCTATTGTTACTTTATTTCCGTTACTTACTGCCAGGTGCTAACATTCTTTGATTAACAATATAATAATTAAAATGTTAATAATAATAATTAGCGTTTTTATTTGATTTCAAGTTTTTGTTTTCAAGTTCAAAAAAATAGATTTTATAAAGTGATTTGTAAAGATGATAAGTCGTATGCTCACGAGAGCTTTAAATATAATATATAATTTAAATTATTTTGACCTGTTTTGAGACGGGTAAAAGAGAATTCGCACAAAAGAATAGTAAAAATCCTCAATTATGAGTCTCATTTGATTTTAACAGTTCATAGTATCCTCATCTTTACACATCGGTGAACTATTCACATCTTGAATAGATCTGCCGCTGAGAATAGATCTGCCTATGAGGGTGCCACTTTCACACGATTCAATTTGATCTATTAATTAAAATAAAACAATTTATGTAATAATAATAATGTATTAACGCTTATTGAAGACAAGCTGAAAGGAAATACCAAATTATCAAGAAAATGTGGAAATATTTTTCAATGAAATCTGGGTTTTCAATAAACTTATTGTACTCTGTAAAAATAATTTGCTTGAACTTTGCTTGAACAATTGATGAATTTTCAATAATAAACAGGAAAGACAAATATATATATATATAGTCTAATTAAAGTTTTTTTGTACCTGAGTCATCGAAATTTCTGACGTTAAAACGTCACAATGTTGCCGCATCAATTTTTGAATAGTTTAGCTTTGGCATACAATGAAGTTCTAATCTAAATAAAATAATTGAACAAAAATATTATCAAATATAATTTATTTTAACATTATAGTACATCTAAAAACTACAGTTAATTATATAGCCACAATACTTTATAGGTTAGAGTTATAACCACTTATCACTATGGCTTTCAACAATTTTGCATACGTCTGACAACCGGACTACTCTAACAGGCTCATTCGTTTACATATTCAAACTAATCAGACAGCATTATGTCTAGTTTTAACTAGAATAAAATGAGAAGGGAAATATTGTCTGAATCTAAAACAAATTTACAAATTGTAGTAGGCAATACTTTAAACATCTTGATGATGTATGTACAAAAAAAATTGAATAGACTATAGATATAGAATGTATATAGATGTATTGAACTTATAATAATAATATATTATAGAAATCTTAAAATAAAAAATGGGATTACTAAAATTTTACCAGATATAAAAGCACGACATTTCAAAATTCTCCATGTTGACGTCAAACATCAGTCATCAGTCAAAAGTACTACGAAATACTGACGTCACTTATGATTTCCTAACCATTATTTCTGCATTCCAACGTTTGAGCTTTTTAACGGTTTTACCGATTTTTAATTACATAAGGGACACTGACAGTATTGATTCACAAACATTAACACAAAATTTCTAGAATAATGATAAATAGGACTCGTCCATACAAACCGCCTAGTGCCACCAAAACCTTTATATCACGCACAGATTTGGAGAGTTTTATTGCTCTTCTAAATTACACAATTTCAAACGTCAATTCCAAAAATTGATTTGAGAGAAATAACTTTTATTTCGGATAAAATAAATTTTTTTTTTATTACTCTTCGTGAGTCCACAATCTGCCCTATTGGCAATAAGTATTTCTTCTGTTTATATTATATATACATGGCATGTAGAAAATCACTTCATTAAGCAATCTTCTGTATAAAATATTATCTTAATTAATCAGTCTTATTCTAATGCTTATTCTAAACTCTACATATGTCCAGTAATCAGATCAGGTGGTGTTAAACGTTTTAGTCTACGCACTTCACTATCACGTCGCATATTTAGCTGATTAGCGAGTACATTGGGATGCACTGACACTCTTTCGAAGTACTTCACACAAACACGTTGGATTACACTCGTTATAGGTTCTAGAGGAATATCGCGTTGTATCACTTTATTTGAAATATAGTACGGAGCATCAACAATGGCACGCAACACCTTATTTTGGAACCGTTGAATGATGGATATGTTAGATTGGCTAGCGGTACCCCATAGTTGAATTCCATATGTCCAAATGGGCTTGAGTATAGACTCATACAGCAATACCTTGTTATCTAATGATAACTTGGATTTGCGACCAATGAGCCAATACATTTGATATAATTTTAGTCCTAGTTGTTTCCGTTTAGAGAGTATGTGCTTCTTCCAGGTTAGGCGTCGATCTAAATGCATACCAAGATATTTAACATGCTCTGCTTGGGGGAGTTGACGATGATTGATATTTACTGGTGGACATGTTCTTCTACGCAGGGTAAACGTTATATGCGTGGATTTTGATTCATTGGCTTTAATACGCCATGTCTTCAACCATAATTGTATTTGCTCCAGGTGGGTTTGTAGGTTTATTGATGCTGTGACTGGATCTTCATGGGATGCTAAGATTGCTGTATCGTGGGCAGATCAGCCGTATACAGAAGATACAGTACTGGACCCAGTACACTACCTTGAGGAACTCCTGAATATATGGGATTTAATTCGGTATGTTCATCGCCTTGATTTACAATAAAATGTCTGTCAGTGAGATACGATTTTAGTAGCTGATAGTCCGGATGAGGGAGAAGTTTCTTTAGTCTAACCTGCAAGCCCGTATGCCATACTTTGTCAAAAGCCTGAGATATGTCTAGGAAAGCAGCCGAACAATATCTTTTGGCATTTAGGTCAGCGTTTATTTGGTTTACAAGTCTATGCACTTGTTCTATAGTCCCATGCTTATTGCGAAAGCCAAACTGATGTTCTGGAATAATTTTTCTTTTTTCTATTATATAGTTTAGTTTTTTTATGTATAATTTCTCGAAAACTTTCGAGATTATTGGTAATAAACTTATAGGTCGGTAGGAGGTCACATCTTCTGGTATTTTTCCTGGTTTAAGTATCATTAATATTTTAGCTACTTTCCAGATACTAGGGAAGTAATTAATTCGTAGCATAGCATTAAATATATATGTTAATAGTTTTATAGCCTTTTCTGATAGTTCTTTTAAAATTTTGCCAGTAATTAAGTCATAACCAGGAGCTTTTTTAGTATTAATCTCTCTCATTATTGTATATTTAACTTTTTTGACCGTTAATTTCTCGTGCGGTAAATCCATTTGAAATGGCGAATCTAGAAAGCTAGTAATTTTATTTTCGTCATCTTTATGTAGCTGAGACTGGAAAGGTTTAAAAACATTTTTTAAGTGTTTTGAGAAAATATCGGCCTTCTCTTTATTGCTTCTCGCCCAATTATTTTCGCTTGTTTTAATAGGTGGGTTATGCTGCTGGGATCTCCTAAGCTTTTTTGTTGCTTTCCACAACGAATAGTCTGTAGCCTCAGTTGATGTCAAGTTTTCTAGGTATTCTTGAATGCCTTGGTTTTGTTCAATTTGGATTAGATCTCTCAGCTCTTTTATGGCCCTATTAAATTTTCTTTTATTCTCTTCAGTCCTTTGCTGTTGCCAATTTCGTCGTAACTTTCTTTTTTCTGCTATCTTTTTCTGTATTCTACATGATATATGTGTATTTTTTCTTGGAAATGTTTCACTGTTGGGAGTCGCGGAATATGCTGCCTCCTGTATATTTTTTGTAAGATTTATTGCTGCTTTTTCTATATCCATTTCAGTTTGTAACGGTAAGTTTAGAGAGATATTTTGGTCTAAGTTTTCTCTAAATGAGGGCCAGTTAGTTCTATTATTGCACAGAGAAGGGGGTTTATCTTTGATGGTAATTTTTGAAGAAATTGTTACTATTATTGGTGAATGATCAGAAGACAGGTCGAAACATGATTCTGCCTGACACTTTTTTGGATCAATATTTTTTGTAATAGAGAAATCTATTGTATCTGGTTTTTTATTTCTGTCTGAAGGCCAATATGTTGGTTCACCAGTAGAGATATGTTGTAAGTTATCTTTCCTTATGGCTTTGAGCAGTTCTCTACCTTTTGAGGTTATTATTCTTGAACCCCACATTAAATGTTTTGCATTATAATCTCCTCCTGCTATAAATCTATTACCTAGCGTACTGAAGAATTCTTGAAATTGTTCTGCCTTGTTGTTATGTTTGGGTGGGCAATAAATCGCAGAAATTGTTAATGGTCCATGGGCTTCCTCTATGGTTATACTGGTGGCTTGCAGGTAGTCTTTGCGGAATTTTTCTTTTTCGAAATGCTTTATATCATCTCGAATTATTATGGCTGTACCTCCATGTGCTTTATCATCAGGGTGATTTGTATGATAAAGCTTATATTTAGGAACTTTCAGATAATTCTTGTCCGTAAAGTGTGTTTCGGAAACCATCATAACGTCAATATTTTGTTCATTTACGAACATTTTTAGTTCCCTGGCGTGTTGTTGGAGCCCATTGGCATTCCAGACGGCGATTTTGTAGCTATTGATTTCAGGCATTAGGCAAGTTTGCTTACGACGGTTGTGAGTAGACCAAGCATCGTACTCATTTGATCCATTAGTTTGGCCATCATATTTTCTAATCTTGAGATGTTGCTAGTTTCAGTAGGTTGAGATATTGTCTCTCGTTTTTGTGCTGAACCATTTTCAACTATTTGGGCATAAGTTATGTCTGGTTGACTTGTTCTGGTGGGTAGTGGTAGATTGGTAGTAGTGGATTGTTTTTGTTGATGCCTTTTTTCCCTTAAGGCAGGATAGAGTTTCTGCTGTAGTTGCTTGTGAACTGCGCAACCCTTGTAGTTCGCTGGATGATTTCCGTTACAGTTAACACATTTCACTTTTTCATCGCGAACTTTACGAGTACAATCTCCTGTCTTATGTTCTACTGCACATTTTACGCATCTATATGATTTGCGACAGTAAGTCTGTGTGTGCCCGTGCGCTTGACACCTTGTGCATTGTGGTATAATTCTTTTTATATGTGGTGGTTCACATTTAATAATATTATTTTCGAATTTGGTGATTTCATACACCGCCTTATTATTTCCATTAGGTTTTATGTCTATATAAAACATAGGCAGAGGTTTTTTTGTCGTGTGATGTCTTATATTGTGAATATTTACGACCTCGTGGCCTTTTTCAGCTAGTGCTACCTTGATGGTGTTAAAGTCCGTCCCGTGATGTAATCCTTTTAATACGAATTTAAATGTTCCCTCGGATTTTGGCCTGAATGTATGGTATTGGGTGTTACTTTCATCTAATTCTTTTATAAGAACTTTAAAGTGATCCGCTTCGAACAATTGGATTTTAATTGTTTCATAGCTCACTGTTTTAATTGTGTAGTTCGTAGTAATGGTTTTCAATAAGTCATGGATTTTTTTTATTAGTCCTACCTTATAGACTGTTATTGGTGGTGGTTTGGGAACAACTTTTTCAGGGCTTGGTTGTATGTTCTCTTCAATTTCTTCCGACAGGTTGCTAAAACTGTTTTTGTCTCTATCGGTTTCTGTAACCAATAGTCACTGATTCTTGTTTGTTTCCTCGCGATTTCTTCTTCTGGACTCCTCAATCGTTTTTTGTTAATGACTGTAGTCCATTCTGATGCTGGAGTTTGCGTTATTGCTGATTGTTCTAATCTTATATCAAAGTGTGCAGGTGATTTGGTTGAATCGCTATGGTTTGCCATTTTTTAATTTTTAGTATTTTATTTAATTTACTTCCAGAGGATAAAAAAATAAAATAAATACATTGTTTATTTCACGCACTTCATTTTTCACTTACGTTATTTTAGCACTAGTTTTTTACTATAAATACTATAAATGAATTTCAAAAGGACTGTTGTAAAATAAGATGAAATAATTTTAAACACTAATAAAAATGAGATGCAGTCCTTTTGTCTGGTCACGTAAACACGTATTCACTACACTTTAGGTCCACTGAGAGACAGATAGCCGCATCTGTTATGCGTTTTTAACACTCAATTAAATAACCGTAATAAAATACTGGGTTTTTTTAAAGAAAGGTATCTTTTTATAGCTTGGACCGTATTGAAAATACGTCTTCACCCTACGAAGGTTGGAACTGAACTGTTATAAAATAAATAAAATTGTCATAAGGTAGTTTTTCAAAAATAATCATCTAGCCTATTAAACAGCATACTCTTGTCTTATATAAAACACAAAAATAACAAGGTTCACTATGCTTTCGAATGGGTTCCTATAAAAATATAGGTTTAAATATATAGATCAAAATTCACAAAGACCTATAAACATTAAAAATATTGTGGCGAGACGACATACAAAACCGCTATGGAAAAACTGGGAGCTGAACAACAATAGGGGCGAGGAGTCTCAGGAAGAAGCTTTTTATTGCAAAATCCTTTAATACATCCCTACATAAACAAGTCTTTGGGATAGAAGATGTGAAAGTAGGTTTTCCAGGTCCACAACATCATATCTCCCAACCTTGCCTATATCTTATTAACTTTTTTTAAAATATTCTTTATATGTCGGCTGTTCATATTATATTTTAGAAAATATAAATCATATCAATATTGAAAATCAAGTTAACAACCTCATGTTTATGATCAAAATAAAATAAAAATATTGTTAACAATTCTACTATTCATATCGGCAAAGGTGTCTTTGATCCATACATTTCAATATATTTTTATTTCGATGTATCCGGATGTATAATAATTTAAAAAAATATTATTCAACAAAATAAAATGAACATTTTCAAAGAAATACGCTATCTATAGCAGTAAACAGCAGTGAATTCACGTCAGCATTATATGCCTCACAATTTGTAAATTTGTTTTAGAGTCAGACAATATTTGCCTTCTCATTTTATTCAATTTAAAAAGAGATAGAATGCTGTTTGACAAGTAAGAACATCTAACCGAATTAGCTGCCAAAGTCGTCCGGTTGTCAAACGTCAACAAAATTCTTCAAAATATTAATTATAAAAACTACAAGTTGTAATTCACAAAATACAGAAATTTTCCTTTTTAAGTTACAAATATAGTATTAGTTATTCTGTGGTTATAAACCGGCAAACATTAACTGACGATTTGCTTGTTTTGATAAATTTTAAGTCGCTATTACATAGAATAAAGAAACTTAGAAGCGCATCTCCTATGTTAAAATTGATTTTAAGTTACCCTCGGAATCCCCATGTGAGGGCGCTTACGCATGCGCAGTATGACAGTTAGTTAGGGCGGGAAATTTAAAAATGTATAGTAAAAAATTTTAGCGGGAAATTTAAAAAGAAATGTTTAATTTTACTGAGAAAATAAAAAAAAATTATTTAAATATATTTTATTGATATATTAGAATTACATTAATTTTCCTTGACCATAAAGATATTGATATAATCACAGAGATATCTCCACAACCCAATGATATTATCTTCTCTCTAATATTTAAAACAAACATTAAAATAAGATAACATAACTATTAATGGTTCCGTTGTATTATTTTTTAGAATCAACTAAATTAACAACCTCCCTAAATTGAGGTACATTTTAGCAAATATAACAACTGCAGTTCGGTCTATACAGTCAAGTTTCTGAACTAACGACCAAAATTAGAGGTTACTACTCCAGCAGCAAAAAGAAACCTTATTCAGTATATGTTGTATGTTCTTCTAGAAGGCAAGCAGAATATCTTCGATAACAGTTTATATCCTCTGCCACTGCATTTCAATAAGGATAAAGCCATTAGTTTTTCATCCAACTTGAAACGAAACTGATGGGACAGGCTCCATTCTCTAATAATAAACATAAGTTTCTTATTATATACTTATTTCTAGGTCTTGTTGTGGTAAAAGAATCTCCTATATATCTATCAGTCTCATATAACTAATGTGATTTAATATTGCCATTGGGGGCATATGTTCCTTGTCTTGTAGTAAAGGTAAAGAAAAAGCTTAATTATTTCAATGCAATAAGTCATTATTATTTAACAAAATACTGACTAGTTAAATTACATCTTATTTCAGCCATGGCTTTCCACATTTTGGTCTATAGTCTTCATCTTTAAAATGATTACAAATTTTCCTGGACCTACATCGGAGATCATAAGAGATCCCCTTAAGGTTTTCTTTTTATTACATTAATAAATTAAAATACACAGAATAATTTAAAGTAATTGTCAAATATATATAAAAACACATACCGAAAAACTTGACCTAAATAAACAATACAAAATATATCACCTAAAAATGGCCGTTAACTGCTTAGGTTAGAATTATTAATACCGAGGCCGAACGAGAGAGAAAAACATATATAGCAGTTGCATTTTTCATTTACATTTGGCCGCGTAACGGGGATTCCGAAAAGCTTAAACGATTTTTCCATATAACTTTCACTTCTAAATTTTTTTATTCTATGCTGCTATTATTACTCTGATTCAAAATGCCGAAGCCAGATATAACAGATTATGTTCCTAATCAGATACTTCGAAGAGGAACGAGATAATGTAGTAAAACTTGCCAGTAAAATTATTTAAAGATGTAAACATTTCTACTGTCGATTAAGTTGCTGCGGTTTTTATTGAAAATATTTTAGCGTATTACAGCTGCACTGAATATTAGTATGGACAGTCACTGAAATATCTCAAAAAATTAAATATATAATCTTAGATTCACCGAAAAGGGACCGTCCTTATACTAAGGGGGTGACGAATCAATATCTGCTTGATGTTAGCTCTATCAGAGATCAAATATATGGCATGTATAAAAACAGTGAGTAGTTTTTTGAACTTAATATAAAACAATTATTTCATAGGAAACTGTTAATCTGAAAAGTATCCATCAAAATGTTAGAGACTTATTATTTCAATATATGTATTTAGATGAGACATGAATATTTCATAAGAAGACCAATATACCCAATGGTCACTTATTATTATTCTTAACATTTATTAATAATTCTTTGTAGATATATTGTTCTTCATGCTGAAAACAGGAATGGTTAATAACACTTTCGGTTTAGATGAACTCGATCAAACACATTAAAGAAGATGGAAAAAATGATGGAATTGTGAACAAATGTTAGATAGATTGGAACAGCTCAGTCATTCACTTGAATGAGACTTTCTGAACATGGGATCATCATTCAATACTGAAAATTTCCAAGGTAGAGTGATGAGAGTGGATATAACTAAAGGTGGGATATAATTAATATGCAGTAACTGTGGGAAATCTTATTGTAGAGTGTGAAAGTTTTATGCGCACATATATGTGTGTAATTGTTCACAATATACATAAGCATTTGGACAAAATGTGTGAGGAAAGAAAGTATACTAACTGTTTTGCAGATATGGTAAATGCATTAGGCAGTGATTAAATCTAGTTTTATCAAGAAACATGTATATACAGGTAGTAACAGAACAAACTAAGGAGCAATACAATGATATCAAAATGATTTTACACTGTACCGAAGAAAATAAAAACTCTATAATGAAAGTAAAACATATTGCTTGGATATTTAATTGTTAATTAGGTGGATTAGGCCTCCAGAGGATACACACATAGAAGAACGCGCCTGGAACTCTAGCTCATAGATGATATGAAAAAAATTAAAGTAAATAGAATAAAACACAACCCTAACCTACAAACTATTACAACTGTATAATTAATTGTAAGTTTAAGTCCTTTGATGCATATGCATATGCATGAATATATCATTAGATGTAATAATTAATGTTAATGTTAATTAAGTAATGTTAAAATAAATTATATTTTATACCAGCATTTTTTAATTTAATATTATAATTTAATAGTTTAATATTTTTAATAGTATAATTATTTTATTTATATTAGAATTTTGTTGTATATCAAAACCGGAATGAACTAAAACTCAGAGTTGATGCGGCAGCATTACGACGTTTTGACGTCATCAATTCGGATGACGTGAGATCACTGCTGTTTTGAATAGTCTAATCAGTAGTTAGATTAAATTGATCTAAAATCAATAAAATTATGTTTATTACAATTATAATAGAGAATTGATATATGTTACACATGTTATATACATTTATACAGACATAACATTGACCATAATTTTTATTAATAATCTAGAAATATTTACCTAACTTACAGTTGGATCTGTTTACCTAAATCTCTCTAAAGTCATAATGAAAACCGCTTAAATTAACGTCTCACCTTTGACCGTAATTCAAGCCGAACCAACGCTGTTCCTTCCATAAATGCGAATTTGTCGGAGTACTGATTTTAACGTTTTTTGTTCCTACATTCTACGAGTCGTCTCCTACAATAAAAGTTACAGGTTCAAGGGTCAAATTAGAAGATATCAGTTCTCTCTGCCGTTAATTAATTCTTTATTCTCCGGTGCTAACACTACAACGTTTACAAACATTTATAAAAAGTTTCAAATAATAGTTTTTTCGATTTTTTAATCCCAGAATTTTATAATTGGATAATAAATAATATAATTTAATTGTTTTTGGAGATATTACAAAAATATTTTATTATTCAGTATAATTTCCCTTAAATACACTTGTTTCAGTCTTCTAATATGTGGATTTCTTACCTGAGTGACAACTAGGAATTCTGTAGAAGTACTGGTAGATCCATAAACATTATTTAAAAAAAAAGCGGAATTAACTAGTGGCTAAATCTGGTAAATATGGTAATTTGGTAATTACAAAGTATCGCAGTCTTTCCTCCAAAACCATTTTTATCATATTTCACCATGTTGAAGGTAATCTATGAATATTTTTTTCCACCCCAAAAAGCTAATGGTAGGCTATTTTTGGCGAAGGGATATGTTCACATGAGTCATAAGCCTTTCGTTTTGATTCAAAATTATGATAATAGATCCAAGTCACATCCATAGTGATAAAACTAGGATAAAACAAAATTTTGGATGCATAATTTTGGTTACTAATAGCGAAATTAATTACATAGTGAAACATATAGTGGATTGTGTCACCCACCTGAAAGACAGGATAACTTAGCTTTTCTATCACGATAATGCTCCTTCTAATATAATATTGGTTATTTGCGATTTTTTCTTCAAAGATTCAACTCATATCATCTCTCTTATTCTTCTGATTTAGATACATCAACTGATACATCAACTTACTATTTCTTGTTCAAATTGAGAATAAAAAAATATGAAATATAAACCAAGATGTATATTTAAAGAGATATAATATTGAAAGAGATGTATATTTTTTTAAGATATAGAGTTGATCAGATGGTTGGACAATATGGTCACATGGTATTATGCCTTCCTCCCTATCACTGTATATTCAATCCAATCGAGTTGATATGGGGGGTAGCAAAGACTTATTATAATAGAAATACTGATCGAGAAGGATATTCCATCAACAACTGTTTGGATATGTGGAAGGAAGCATTCTCGGCAATAACACCTTCGGTTTGGATGAACTCGACAAGACACTCAGAGGAAGTAATTGATAAATGGTGGATCGTTAACATGTTTTAGACAGATTGGAAATTAACACTTTAATGATTGACTTGGACAGTGACTCGGAAAGTGAAAGTGACTAAAGGAAACTTTCAGGATATGTAATAATGCTAGAAATTCTTGAAGCAGAGTGATGAGAGTGGAAACAACTAAAGGTATGCACATAATTAATTGAATAGAACTGTAGAAAATGGTATTGTAGGACGTGAAAGTTTTATATGCACAGATATGATTGTAGTTGTTCAGAATTAAACATAAGCATTAGGTTAGAAACTCTTTTGTTGATATGATAAATGCATTAAGCAGAATTCACTGATTAATTTTATCAAGAATGGTGAACAAAGGTAGTAGCAGAAGAAATAAAAAAACAGTGATATCAACTGACTTGCCAAGTAAACACACCATTGAAAGAAACAAGAACTAAATGTAAAAAGGCAAAAATGCTCTCAATTGAAAGTAAAATACATTACTTTGTTATATAATCCTTAATTAGGTGGATTAGGCCTCCAGGAGGATACGACCACTTAAAAATATGTGCTTAGAACTCTACCTCATGGGTGGTGTGGAAAAGACTTCAATGTAAATATAATAAAACAACTCTAACCTATAAAGTAACATGGTTTTAAGTTCTTCGATAATATGTGAATATATATATTTGTATATATGTATGCGAATAAGATGGTTGCCAGCTGTTGTTTTGCACTTGTTTGAATTTGAAGTACGTATTCGAAAGAAAGATCGTACTGGCGATAAAAGAAAAACAAAGGGGCTTCGTTCATAATACTCGCCCATAGCCCCAAGTCCCTTGTAAAATGGCGCTTTGGTACCGTATGTTTATAACGCGATACCCAAAGTAAAAAAAAACCTTTAGTTACCCATTGATTTCACTAAAGATAAATTTATGGTGTCTATAAAACGAGTATATATAGGAAGTTTTACGGTGGTCTTTGCGATTACTATAGCGCTGGAACCAACTTAGCGAATCATCATCGCAGCGTAATGGTATTGAATAGAAAAACATAAATAAAAAATATTTCGAAACAAACTTACAACGAAATATAAAAGACACATAAATTATACAAAAAATATTAATTAAAACTTTAACTTTAAAATACTAGTTTTTTTTTGGATCTAATTCCGCATTCTTTATTATATCACTAGTATTATCTTCCAATGTGATAATACTTATAATGGGACCATAAAAAGAAATATGAAAAATAATTGTTAAGTGCGTTTTCTAGTGAGAGACACTAGAAAAACAAAAACAAGCAAAACCTTAAAAATGAGAACCGGTTTTGTTGACGCAATGGTCAAAACAATATCGTTCTACTGTTACGATAGTGGCAAGTTGGAATCCTGCTAGGGCATGTATGTAAATGTAATATATGTTTGTGATTGTTTCCAAAATGTGCTTGTCCTTAAGGCAAAATTGTAAAATCCGGCAAGGAAAATCGACGAGATAAAACCGGATGTCTCTAAAATTGGTCACCTGTCAGTAGTCGGTAGGCTTAATTCCGAGGACCCTGGTTCACGGCCAACGTTAATCAATAGGTTCAGTCCAGATAAATCCTAGTTGGTAAAAAAGAAAATTTTTTTTCAAATGTTTGAGAAAAAATTATGCTAGAAAAGGCGTTTGTTGGAATGGTGTGGTTGTCGATTTGGAAGTAGCTGCATTTAGACGTAAATAGCGGATGTTGTACCAAATATTTGAGTCGGGGTCTGAGCGCTTAGACGAAGTATACTTACGACAATATCAAGAAAATGAAAGAAACATTTTAAGAATGTCATGATGACCATAATAAGCATTCCAGAGATTTTGTTTTTGAATAAACAATGGACGAATTAAGAGAAACAAGATATACAATTCAATTTCTAATTAATCCAATTAATAATTAATGCATTTTTTATTAATTTTATTATAAATATGCTTACTACAATCTTAATTTAAAAATTAATTTATTACCACTGTTCTGTTGTACTTGCATTAATACACAAATGTATTTCCCAAATTAAAGTAAAACTACGTTATCTACTTAAGGTAAAATTAATCAATACTGACCATAATTAGCATTCCAGGGATTTTGTTTTTTGAATAAACAATGGTCGAACTAAGAGAAACCACATATACAATTCAATTTCTAATTAATCTTATTAATAATTAATGCATTTTTTACTAATTACACCTTCCTTTAGATATGCTTACTATAGTCTTAATTTAAAAATTAATTTATTACTACTGTTCTGTTGTACTTGCATCAATGTATGTACACAAATATATTTCCCAAATTAAAACAAAACTACGTTATCTACTTAAGCTAAAATTAAGAATACACTTATGCACTAAACGAATTCATGTGGTTTGGTATGCTTCAATCTTCTGACTTCCTGCGTATTGTTGAGTAGTTATATTGCTTCTCC
Organism: Rhynchophorus ferrugineus; assembly: GCF_030347505.1. Taxonomy (NCBI): domain Eukaryota; kingdom Metazoa; phylum Arthropoda; class Insecta; order Coleoptera; family Curculionidae; genus Rhynchophorus; species Rhynchophorus ferrugineus. The sequence continues at coordinate 70,519,569 of NW_027472581.1, forward strand.
GTTGCTGTGATTTAGCAAACTTATTTCATGTATTAAAGCGAAATCTTGAATCACTTTGTGTATCCATTTGATTCCGAGGTCATCGTGCAGCTCTTCGTTGGTTACGTAGCGATAAGCATTAATAACTAAACGTAGAACTTTGTTTTGGATACGTTGGATTAGTTGCTGGTTTGATGCCTTACTGCTTTACGACTGACTGATAAAACAATCTTGTGATTTTAAATCATGTTGAGAGTATTTTCCGACTAACCAGTACAGTTGCTTGACCTTGAGTCTAATCTACTCTGCTTTTTGTCTAACATGATGTTTCCAATTTAAGCTACCATTAAGATATATCTCGAGGTATTTAGCTGATTGTGCTTGAGGAATCGGGCATCCGTCAAGTGATATAATTAGGTTTTTGTCATTTCGTCGCAATGCAAAATTAATATGGAGAGATTTAGAGCTAGTGAATTCTATTTTCCATTCTCTAGTCTATATGTAGATCTTGTTGTCCGCTATTTGTACTTTGCGATGATTACTGTGTCGTCGGCAAATATTCCAAACACTGTTTCTCGTGTTGTTTGGATATCAGCAGTATATGTTAGAGCAGCAATAGTGGTCCCAAGGCACTACCCTGGGAACTCCAGCCAAAATGATACTTATACTGCCGGTTTGTCAGGTTTTTTAAGCATAATTATTCGAGCAACCTTAAGACATTCCGGAACATGCTTCAGTCTAAAACAGGCATTGAATATATATGTCAACATGATTATTGATTTTTGTCACAGCTCTTTTAATAACTCAGGTGAAATATCATCACTTCCAGAAGCCTTTTTAAGATTGAGAATCATTAAAATGTTCTATACATTTCACCCTGTATTAGGTAGGCATCCCCTTCCAGCAATAAAATTAGATTCCCCTTATATGCGTAATCACGGGATAGTATAAACAATTACCCTAATCATGGATCGCAGTAAATGCCCTACGGTCTTATGTTGACATAAATTGAATAGAAATATGAGTGTAGTAGATTATGTGTGAGCAGAAATGGATGGTGAAAGTAAAATTTCTTTCTGCGCTCGTCAGTTTGATGATCAGATTTTCAGTAAAAAATATCATCCAATACCATTGCAGCGATATAAGCAAAAAAAAATAATTCTACTACAATCAACAAAAAAACTATTTGTTATAAGCGCAGTATTTTTGACATATTTAGTATTTATAGTTTTTAATTTGTTTCCGCAAAAGCTTACAACGTGTTTGTTAAAATAATCTAAATAATTTATTTTACGTTCCTATAATGATATAGTTAATGAAATAAAAAGAAAATAAAAAATGCTAAAATTCTCTCTAAAAATTCAAAACATATCAAACATATTAAGAACGAGAAACCAAAGTCTTCTACAGTATAGTTTGTTATAAATCAGTCATCATATTAGTAAGTCACCATGATGCTATATTTAGCTATATATATTTCACTTAAAAACGAATCCTTCTTCATCAATCAATCTATCAAACAACACGATCATAACCTTGTAATTGACACAAGGCGTCGACTATGACCTATAGATAGTATTATTGTTAAAAAATATAACCAGTCAAAATTATTAATTGTTGTATTCTAACCTTAAGAACTACAAAGGTTAATTCAAGGACTACCAAATTCTTTAAAAGTTACATTTAACACATGCTCATATATTGTTTATTATTTTACTAGTGTTCTACTTCTTTTGCATCTCAAGTCACACGAGGAGTTTCAGATTGTAATGCCGTTCGTATTAAGACAAAATGATTAATAACTGATACTTTCCGCGTATTGATGTAGATGTTACTTGTTAACTAATCTTCAGCATAAAAGTTGTAAAACGTGTTTCGAAACGGTAATATTTCAAAAGAATCAATGTTCAAAACAAGTGATTCTTGACCATAATGGTGATAGCCGATATGTGTAAGCATTTCAGTTATTGATTCTATATTTCTTCCCTATACCAATGAATCAGGATACTTCTTTCTATATTTTCTAAATTGCCTTAGTTAATTTTTACCGAGACAACAATCGACAATCCACTTGTGGTTACAGTGTTTTTTATCTTGTTTGAAATATCCAATCACAATCACAAATATGACACTAATATCAAATAAAACCGTATCCCTAATACAATATAATAGAATTATATTTCACAACCTATTTAATATTAAAAAAATCATTATAACGTCCAGTATAACATACAGGGTGTCCAGTGGAAAAATTTATATTTTAAATTTGGAATATGTGATCTATTACGCTCCGTAGAACATCTCCATCAGTCTATATCAATAATTGTGAACTGCCTCAAGCAGAGGATATTAAATATCTTGATATGCATATAGATCGATGCCTAACTTGGAAGGAGGGCATACTTGGCAAACAAAAACAACTTTTATTTAAACTCTAAAATAATAGTAATAGAAAATAATACGTGATAAAAGCTATTACAAGATAATAGGAAGGGTTCTTAGATTAGTAAGGAATCGTGAATTCCTGGAAATTTACAAGCATTTGTAGGCTTTATCAAGACAAGAAAGCCATAATAAGATAGGTCTTTCCGTCCCTAAACATTTTAACAAATCAAGTAGTGTTTAATCCAACTTTCTGAAGAGCATGAGGGATAAAATGCTAACCATATCATCATATATCATATATCATCGTAACCAATCTCATCGCAGCGGTCGTCAATTAATCAACAATCATATCAAGCACAGAATCGTCTGGCCAATAAGCAGCACAAAGCAGACATAAAGCAAAACCCGTAAGGAGATTCTCGTCTTCAGTGCCTACAAGAAAGCATACAGCGTACCACTTGTAATATTTGAAACACATCCAAAATTTCATTCTGTATTAGTAATATATCGATATGTCTATTTCTTGTTATTGGTTGTTTACTTGTAAATAAATAATTCTGAAACCAGTGTCAGATTTTTTTAAGCATCGGTATCAGGAATGTTTCAGTGGAAGAAAAAAAGGTAATGAATACATGGTGCAGTTAAAACAGATTCTATCATTCGACCATTTCAGAGAAAAAAAAACCGTCATGTCCATTATATTCAACACATTCTACAATTACTCTAGTTTTATAACACTTTAAAATTTGAATTTTCCCACTGGACACACTGTAGATAATCACGTAACAATATTTGTACATTTTGAAGCACATTAATTAAAATATCTTTTTAGTATTTTAGTTTAGAGAAGTATAATGGATGTTATAACTGAAAATCGTGATAATAAACTAGGACTGAGAAAGTATCAGAACATAGATCAACATTTCTTCACCGTAGAAACTTTATTCTCATTCAATTTTTTACGTATTTTCGATTTGATATCGACCACAATTCAACAGATTGTGAAAATGTGCGATTGTTTTGTCAGAACAATTCGCCATTAATTCTAAAGCGCAACACTTTTGACCAAGACCAATGTGCAATTTTTTCGTTCTGTTGCCCGACCGAGTAGGACTCAACCCGCAAGAAAGTAATGCATAAATTCGTAGGATGGAGGTCTCGCGTGGGTGAAGCCCCCAGTGAAACTGCGGTAGTGAAACCATAATGGCACCGAAAAAAGAATCCTTATGGCTTCAGGAGATCTTGCCGCAGTTCGCCGTTCAACTATTGTGCAGAAATGAAAAGTTTATGAAGATACGCATCAAATAGTTATAACCCACTTTGATTGCGAAAATTATTGTATCTCGTCATTACACATAGTAATATATATATATATATATATATATATATATATATATATATATATATATATATATATATATATATATATATATAAATAATTCAAACAACTGTACAAACTTGTTAAAGCCTTGCTTAAATCTCCACCTTAGCTTATAAATGTCAACAACTTACATACATTGAATATATTATCACTTAAAAAAATAAGTAAAAAAATCGAACCGTAGCAATTGTTTTTCAAAAAAGAGCAAATTATGAAATTAAAAACTGAAATTTAAAGAACATTTAGTCTAGAAAAATGCACATTTCATAACCGATTAGACCCTATTCTATTGTAATTTTGGTTAGAATTACATTTAGATATGCAGTCAATAAAACCCATAAAACTATTGAAGTTTAAGCACACCGCAATTTAGGAAAACAATCCTTAGCCTATATAACTGAAGAGGATTTGGGTGTAAACCTTGAGGTTTTAAAAGTCACCAAAGGCAAGCTGATGGATCCAATATCAATATTCACGGAAAATTGTGTATAACATGTTCATATATTTACAATTAAAACTATGTATCCATAACTCAAATATCTTTACTTCTGTTACTTTGAAATATTAAATAACAAATTTGGTATAAATCTCTAAATTATTGGTCACTACGTCTTTCAAAATGCAACTGGTATCAACAGTGTATCCCGTGAGCATACTTAAATATCTTTTTCAAAATAAAAAATAAATACCGACAAAATCAATCATACAAATTCAAAATAAAATCTACTTAAACCGAGTTATATTAAAACTGTACGGTGTTAATCTGTTAATAAAAACGTCTAGGTATTCATTTACAACTCATGAGAGAGATTATTTCGGTATAGTATACAAAGAACACCCTCAATAACATCACATTATCATAAAAAAGGAAAACAGTAAAAAAAAATCATGGAGAATATTTGAATAACGTTTTCTCAATATAACAATATATATTCAAAAAACAAAGGAATGAATGATTATGAAAATTAAATCCCGGAACTAATATATAATAAGTGTGTTAAATTATACATATTTTTGTATAATATGACGACGATTGCACTTTTTGAAGCAAACAGCCTCAGGATATCGAAACTCTAAAAAACAAGTAAGTCTACGATAGCAATTAATAAAGAGCACGACTTTATATTCTTAATTTTAACGCGAAAAAGTGCTTTCAATACAAAAGATCCATTTTTAATAGTTTTGGTGTCATATGAAGCGCTTAAGCATTAGTACAAACATTTTAGAAGAATGTTTCGGTCAGAGCGACCGCCTACACATTACACAGGCTCTTGAAAATTTTGAAATTGTAAATTTGTAGCAAATGGGAATTGTTCAAAATCATTGGAGGTGGCTAGTCCATGTGTGTTGTACGAACACAACCTAAGTCAACGAATGAATGTGCTATAGAGAGCTCTTTTACACTATAGTAAGATGGCAGTTGTGTCAGACTACACGTTTCATAATTGCTGAAGTCGATAAAATTCCTGGAAGATCATAGATCTGTTCTCTTTTGAATTAATTTAATTTAAGCGCAATTGAAATACTTATAAATTGAACAGTTTATCAATAAAAGAAAATAGGTTGACGTTGTATTGGCAATCGTTCCGCAGTTACTCGGAGCATAAGCATTCCTTGGCGCAGTTAAAGGGGTAAAAATAGTTCTAAAGTTCGGGCAAAAGTATTACAGATACTGAACAATACCCATGAATCAATTAATAATTATACCGGTTCGAAGCCTGCAAATATCGCAGTTGAAGCTGGAATGTCAAGAAATATGGATTGAAGGTGTCCAAGTCCGTTAGTCATAAATCATTAATTATGATTATGAATTAACATCCATGCTTTGAAAAACATCTCTAAACCATTGTTTCCTGGCGAAAAAATCTAAGTTTAAGTTAAGTTGCTGTGAATTAACATCTACCAATCTAATGGAATTTGGCCAGAAGCTTGCAATTGAGAGTGTACAGCTACCAAAGGCGAATTTCAGTAGTTCTGTTGCTCAGCCACTGAGTACTTAAATTAGGGGTCACCAAAACTTGGGAATACTAAAAACAGTAATTGAGAAGATCATCAGAGACGAAGCTACGAGAGAGGTGTTATATAGCACAGATATTTTGAGAAACCGATTTGAGGTCTGGTGCCGTCATGTACCTTGTGATGTGTTTACATTATGGAGGTCACATTTACATTAAATATATCTCTTTCGATTTAATAAGTCCCCACTTATTTCCCTTAAAATTATATAGTTTTGAAGCAAAATAAAAGTTTTTTAACTCGTCTGCCTTTCGCATATTACCTAGAAACTAAATATATCCTTAACAAAAAAATTAAACCGACTTCAAAAAATAAATAAGGAACTCACTAAAAATGTTAAAAAATCAAACTTAGGTTCTTAACACAAAAAAAAATGTTAAAATAAAATAGGTACAAAATAATCGTTGTACTAACTAAATAAAATTAAAAAAAAACCTTATTTCACCTATCTACTACACGTATTTTCTATTCTACTATATTCTGACAATTTAGATTAATACCTACCTAAACCTATTTATCTATTTACAATATTATTTTAACTACTACCAACTGACTACTTTGAAGTCGATGCCAGATCCAAACAGTTACATTAATTTAGATTTGCTTTGTTGGTAATTTTATTTTTTGTATATACCGACTTCAAAGTAATCAACTGGTAGTTGTTAAAATAAAATTGTAAATAGATAAATTGGTTTATGTAGGCATTTAACTAAATTGTGTATATATAGTAGGATATAAAATACGAGTAGTAGATAGGTTAAATAAGGTTTTTGTCTATTTTTATTTAGTTATTACAACGATTATTATGTACATATTTTATTTTAAAATGTTTTTTTGTGTTAAAAATCTAAGTTTTGTTATTTCTTCATTTTTAGTGAATCCTTACTTATTTTTTGAAGTCGGATCAATTTTTTTGTTAAAAATATTTTATTTTTATCTTTTTAGTGTTAGATATTTACTCAATAAATTACGCAGTTATTGTGTTTAATATTACAATGGGTAGACCAAGTAAAAGTGCGGCCCGTATGCAATGATTGAAAATAAAGCACCTTTCAGGCCACGAGGTTCGCTACCTAGCCAAGGTGAGTTGACAAATGTTCTAACAACAACAAAAAGCTATTGTCTCCACCGGGAATCGAACCCGCGATCTCCGTTTGGGAGCTAAACGCTTTAACCATTAGACCATAGAAACATTTGTCTATAATGTTTCTACGAGGTCTTATATGCTATAGTTAGTACTTAAAAAGCAAACTGAATGGCTTTTGCACTGAGCGACTTCCGATTTTTCGTCATGATATACACCACCTCGGAAATGCACTTTTTCAAATAAAAAAAAGAATTTTGAAAATTGACCCGCCATTGCCGAACAAAGAACCTCCTCCCTTTTGAAGTCGGTTAAAAAGGATTTATTTGAGAAAAATTGTTCATATTTTTTGGACAAGAGGCAAGAGGAGACCGACAAGAGAGGCTGATCAGGCTAACCTCTTGCAAAGCCATCACTGCCGAACTTTGAAAACATAAATCAGTCTGGAAATCATTTTCAGCTATTTTGCGAACCAATCGTTGGAAAAGTAATTTCCTAATAATTAACTCGGTATGCAGTTTTTTAACACCGCCAGTAGAGGGAGCGCTTTTCCTAACGGTGTAGCGACCGCTACGACCCTTTAAGCCACTACGCATTCACCTACAGCGAGTTCAAAGGCTGGCAACGCCAGTGGATTGGTGGACGTCGTCGTAGTTGTCGGACCACCACGACGACGTCTCGCCCTTTTTTCTTTTCTCTACCCCCTCGTAACAGTACCACTTCCAGAGCGCTACCGTACTTTCTTTACCTAACCTAATATCCTGTCCATTCTCCCGTCGACCACACGTATCGTTTAATATCGCAATAAACAAGTATTTCTTCAATCAGTGTTTTTAGTTCTCGCCCAAATTCCTTCCACAAAATCGTAATGAGTGTTCGGATAAACAATCGCATCGATTGCCACACATTTCGACCGACCGACCAGACGGACATTCCTATAACGGCTTTGGTAGCGAACTGTTTTCTGGAAGCCTTATCTCCGATTGATTTTCGAGCAGTTTGCTTGATACCAGCCATCGTGTAACCGGATGTAACCTCAAATGAAAATAAAGTATAACAAACGTAACAACAAACAGACATGAGGAAGGTATTCTATCGTAAATTCCTGGATACTGGTTGGTGACTGCGAAATACTACAAGCAATAATTGCGAAGAACTTAAGAAAAAGAATTTTAATGGGTAACTAAGTAAGTAAACCAGTAAGAATACGACCTTGTGTTGTTCACATTTAATACCCTCTTGAACTTCGAACCGGCATATTTACCAGACTTGATCCCAAGTAACAATTATTTCATTAAAACACTGGACGTAATATTGTGACGTATTAAGTGAAGAATTATCCAAAGTTATGGAATGCAACGAACAATATTTCCAGGATTGAATTCGTTGTCTGTTTTTATAATGTAAAAATAAATACGATTAAAAATATGTAAAACTGAAATTATACTCTTGATGTTAAATATGCAAGTTTCGACTAAAAGAAAAAGATACCCACTCCCTCTGGTAGACGTGATTAAACTATATATAACACATTTGCTGTGCCTTTAACTGACTGACAAAAAATCATCAATCAAGGAAGTATTTCCATTGACTGTACCTATCGATTTATTGGGTAATTAATTGAACCGCTTAATAAGCGTCCACCCACGCTAATTTGCATTAGTTGCTCGTAAGTAAGTAGCCGGTCAGTTACGTAAAGATTACAGCGATTCATCTTATTGTCTAGCGTCCGTTTTTAAATTGATAGCCGATAGATTTTAATCGAACGGTGTTGCGGAAACAACGTGGCGATTACATGGGAGATATTCTGATGTACGGACCGGGTACGAAATTATGGAAAGGCGCATTTAAGTGGCGATATTAACATTGAAATATGACGTCAAGCCGAGGAGCAAATTAGAATCTCCGTATCCGCATATTTTTTAGCCCTTCCTGCATTATAAACGCCAATTTTGCCGTCACTATGATATATTTTATTATGCGTTCTGGAGTGCAAGGCATTAGTACGGGCATGTAGCGTCTTTGTTAAATGTCCAACGCAAGTTATTTAACGTAATTATTCTATATATTATATAATTATACTGGATTATAGAATTAATTCGTAGCGTATTGCAAAAAAATGTTACGGTATATATTTATTTTTATATTTTATATCAAATATATCGGATATTATGCCAAAATAAAGCCATCTTGCTTGAACTTTTACTTCAATTTTTGAATTCGAACAGAAGTACTACCCAAACTCATAGTGTTAGTGGCTATCACGCGATTTGTGCATTTTAAAACTAATGTTTTTATTAATTACATCTTCCATTAAATATGCATTTAGTGCAATCTTAATTTACAAATTAATTTATTACTACTGTTCTATTGTATTTGCATTAACACACAAGCAAAGCAAGTGCAGAATTAATACATCAGTTTATATATACCAAAATAAAACTAAACTAATAGGGCTAAAGTTAATAATACACTTATACACTAAACAAGTTCATTGCTTCCACATTGCTGTGATTTAGGAACCATATTTAAAATTTAAGGTAAAGTTTTGAATCTCTTCATAAATTAATTTAATTTCGAGGACAATTTTAAAACTAATGATTAAAAAATATATCTTAAGAAAAAAAAGAAAGGCATGGATCCTCCGAACAATGTGAATTACAAAACTAATCTGTCTATTTGGTGAGTTCAGGACGGATTAGGGACGAGTACAAAAATAGATCGATTCGATAAAAAATGAGAAGTAGTATAAAAAGCAGTATATTTGTGCCAATTCTCCTTTAAAAGGGAAAATGCAACAAGTCGGAATTATGTAATATGTGTAATAATCTGTAAATATGAAAGAGTAATAATGGTCACATTTTGCTTATTATACTTCCTTACTCGCTACAAGTATAAACATTAAGAAAGCTGTATATAGATTACAGCTGTTACATTATTTTAGTTAACATTATTGAGTAAGCAATTTTTTTAATTTATATATTTTGGCCCGTATCTTAGGGCTTTGAGGCTGATTGGAATAAATACTACATGCTACGAGCGGATTGCACCTACAAAACATAGATTATAGATTATATACGATATAAAATACTTAGACATAACTTGGACTTTGTATGAGACCCAAAAAAGGCAGAGACTTAAGGATACCTACAGTCAGCTAAAATATTAAACGGCTGGCGAGAGAACACCAAGTGAGTTTGTGTTAACATGAAAACGTCGTCCACACAACAGACTTACCCAGAACTTGAGGACACAAAAACCCTTTAAACTAATACAAATAAGCTATACGTAAAAAAATACATTATTTCAAACTTATGGGAAGTGTATCTAGCCGGAGTACATATATCAATCGATGATTAACTTTGGGTCTGAAATTTTAGATTTAGACTTTAGCAATAATAAGAAAACATTGCTAGATAAAGAATATCTAGGTATAATATGTATGTCACGTGCTTTATAAATAAGAAAAATATTTCCCCATCATTATTAGACCTTGATCATATTAAAGAATTAAGTGATCTCAAACTCTAAGACATTACATTATTAGATTAAAACACTATTACCATTAAAATGACAAGGCATTATTACTGACTAACTGAGTAACTGAGATTATTATTTCATGGGGTATTTTACAATCACCCTTATAAATAATCACAAAAATCGATACCCGGAGCCCACCCAAACACCATCCCCCAAATTCACAAGGCGAACAATTTAGTTTCTCCCATAGTCAAAAGGACCTGAACAATTCAAAAAGTTAGACAAAATCATTGTTTCCTTAAGGGTCTCTTTTTTTTCTGAAAACAATAGCATACAAAAAGACACTATATACGTTAAAATATTCCTCCATTCATTGTTATTCTCCATTGACCAAATAGTTATGTTTCTTCAACTAATAATGGGATTAAGGGACGTAAACTTTGACCTCTCAAATAATATTGATACCAAAAAATCTTTCATCTTCATAGATAAATAGATATCTAATTCTTATAATCCCTACTACCTTTATTTTATAACTTTATTTTGATATAGATGAATAGTGTTAATAAATCTGTATGCCTATACAAATTTTAATATACTCTTTTATATCAGTCTCAGATGGGAAATTCTTTCTATCAACCAACACATATTTCTAAATTTAAAATTTTCATTTTTTACTAAATATGAGGGCTGAGAACATAACAAATACTTATTGCCCTCTGGGCAGTTTCTGAAACTAATAAGATTTTGTCAAAACAAATTGTTTAAAAGACGATTATTTTCTACATTAAGTATGCTAAAAGATTTTTACGGCTTTCGAGGCAGATTTGGTAAATAACAATACCTCAAATAAACCTTAAAGAATGGATCAGCAAGAACTGCTGGGATATACGTATCATTTGTGATAATTCCGTTAAGGAATTACAAGGTTATCCAAAATCGATTATTATACTGATATCGTGGGAGTACAATTAGTGCAACTAGCAAACATTCAATATTACATGTAAAATCAACCGTCACATATATTACTACATTTATCCATCACAGTAATACAAGCGTATAGTTCTGGTTTAGTATTTACTGATTTATTTTTCAATCAATTGTGTGTTTTTCATGGATAATATAAAAAAACATAATTACTTTAAAGAAGTACAAAAGGACCATCTATTCTTTCCATCAGTATAGCATTTTAATTTTATAGCAAAATTTTTAACATTAAACATAAGCACGCCGATATTGTACACAGATACATATTTAGATCGTATGAACAAATTATAGATAATCATTTTCCTAAAGTGGATATTTGCTCCCATGACACTATTATATAAGCAGGCCATAGAATCGGTGAGATTATTGACGGACGAACAACCATTACGGTCAAATACGAACTTTCTTGACAAGTAGGCGAAATGGCCATTTATTTCCTCTGTTATTAGCGCGTTTTAAAAATCGCCGAAGATTGCACTTTATCGATCCGATACTGTCTTACGATCAAGGAAGTTTTATCAAGATCTTATTTCACTACTGCGTTTGCCATATCAATATTTAATTAATTAAACTGTTTTACACTGCCGGGTATAACGTGTTATCGCGAACGTCGATCGTTGAAAAAGGATCTACAAAAAGATAAATAGCAAAAGCTAGTTAATTAGCTTCTACTTCACGGTCTTGGTACCTTTTTAGTTGCTATTAACTACGAAAATCAAATTGTTATGTAAATATTTTAAGGATATAACTATGGTATTTTAAACACTACGATTGGTAATTAATCATTAACAGTACATATTGTTATAAGTCAACAATGGCTATTCTGTCACTAAAACTGTCAAATTACTAGATTTGATGAATCGGTCATGAATTATATTTTACGTATTTTATTATTCGCATACTAAAAACTGTAAATGTAAAAACTAAAACTGTGAATCACTCCAAATGGTGTTTTCATCATTCCTTACATTTTCTGTTTGATTTAATCCACTACATACGTTTATTAAACACTTAGAATCTTACGATGATACTGCTCCATCACATCCTAGCTGTGTATATTCGAATGGTAATTTTCTTAACGGCCAAAAAAATTGAAGACAAAGATTGCATTAATATTAGTGTTTACGAAACCGAGCTCATATATTTCCATAGCTTATCAAAGGTGGATCGAATATGCTCAAAGTTCCGGACATACTGGACAAGAATCTGTTCGTTCACATTATTCTGGAATAAACAAATGTTATAATACCAATAAACGAACAGAACTAATTTGTACTATTGCTTATAAAGGAGTACACATATTTTTAAAGGAAAACGTATAAAAAAGGAACTATTAAACAAACTATTATATAGGCTGATGAGAAAAACACATGAGAATTATCTAACTATTTCCGATTTGTCGTTATCTTGATGCTAAACTTAATTAATAGAGAAATAGAGATTTAAATTTATAGGAAATTTTGGGGAAATGTTTCGCGACGTCCAACATGTAGATGTCGCTACTTTTAACTTATTACTTGTTTTAATCACTATGCTAAGAGCCTGACGGGATCTGATTGGCTTACTTCGTCTCTATAGCGCCTTCGTTGTTTATTTGTTTCTGGCGCAATTTTCAGTGTGCCTAATCTGAGCAGCAGTACATTTAGATTTTTGTAACGTTTAAAGATGAAGTAAATAATTTATTAGTATTTATAAGTCGGTAGTACAATAAATAAAGTTAATTCTTGATCTGTGTACCCGGATGCATAGATAGTATGAATTGTTGTAAATTCTTTCTTCGTAATTTTAGAATTGTTTTACTTCGAAGAAGTATTTGGCTGCAAAAAACGGCTGATGATGTTAAAATTCCCCAAACTCACTGGATTAACCATCAAAAGAATTTATAATCGTTACAGCGTGTTTTGTTGTTGTAAGTTGAGGTACGTTTATTCACATTAGTAATCATATAAAATATCACAAACGGCCATATACTTTTATTCTTGGATCAATTATTTGATGGTTGAAACTCCACTGTAGCTCCAATAGCTGCCGAATGTAAACCTTTTAAGAGAAGATTAACCAAAATTCAATACACTAAAAATTTTGATGCAAAGCGATTCAGGAATTAAATAGTGCTTAAATTAAAAAGAACAAATTCGTTAAAATGAATTAAAAATTTAATAATCATGTTGAGAGGGGTTCATTTCATTACAGAAAAAAAGAGTAGTTATCCAAATAAATATATTGACTTAAGGCTACTTAATCAAGATAATTTGTTATTCATAAGTTTTTTTTTCATCTCATTTACCTTTAAGAAATTGTGAAGAGGATTAATTCCATACTAACGGGGAATGTATTACCAGGAGTTGAGAAATTGCAACTTCACTTTATACCTTCAATTGCAAATGTTCCTATATGAACAAACGAGGCAAGGCAATATCGCATATCTCAGAAAATTGTTTTAGTATAGTGTCAGTAATTCTTTAAGCTATTTTTTAAATTTTATCTCACGATAATGCCACGTCCATAATATAACATACATCATTAAAAAAATGTAAATTTAAAACCTTTTAATTGTACACTATTTAATGATCTTCCAGATATAATGTTAAATATAATATGTATATGTAAACCATATACCTTTGGATAAAACAGGTAAACAGAATTTTAATACAGAGAGACATAAAGTTTACGTTCAGTATAAGAAAACAAAAAGCCGGAACTCTATTAGATTCTGTTATACTGATGGCCCTAAGCAAATATAATAAAAAGGAAAAAACAGAAGAGTTAATTTTGATTTGTTCCAAAGTTCTTTATTTATGATGATATCTATATTTTATAGATATATTTATTTCTTTACTATATTTATATTTTATACATAATTTTCAGTTTTACAGGTTATGTTTATTTCATTCATTGCATTTTACTTAATAAATTTATTTCATAAATTAAATTGTTTTTTATTAAAATTTTATTGGTCAATTAAACGTGACGTCAGGGCAGTCACGTGCCAAACTTTATAAAAGAGCCAATCAAATGCATTCACAGCAACATGTTTTCCTTACAGGTGCCTATAATGAAGATTAAAATTGACCAATCAAATTACTTGAGTGGTCGATCTAATCCCATGAGGATGTTGGACAAAGCAAAACTTTTCTCCAGAGACCCCTATTGAGTTGTCTCTCTATTTGTCTATTACTCAAATGATATCAGAAAAAATACAGGTGGTGATTAGTGAAATATAGAAATGGTAAAAACTAAATAACGTAATAACATATTGAAATAGTTATTGAATATTGCGTAAATAATTCTGTCATATACGTAATAACATTGTCTGACATTGAGAGTTATACAGAAAATAACTAAAACGAATTATATTCCAATCGGAGATTAATTAACGCGGTCTGCTCTATATTCTGATTAGCGACAATACCTTAATTATAAAGATGTCAAACGATCCGATTCTCGAATTAAAATCTCGACCGAGTGGCTTCTCGGAATTAACTTTGAATCTGAAATACCGTAAAGTTAGCGTTGTAAAATTCGCGCAAGCCTGAAAATCACCCCGGAACAACGTTAAATTTATGCTTTAAAGATTCCGCACTGGCGATATTGGAAAAGGTTCGGACAAGGCACAAATCTCTCTGGAATAGATTAGGCCTACAACATCCTGCGGAACATTAACAGTTGTTGGCGCACACATGTATAGATAGCCATTACTGATACATATTTTATTCGTGAATAAATTAAAATAAAATTAGACATCTGTATAAATCAATGCCCTTCTCGGCTGCTGATTTTTTACTGGAATGGATATATAGTATTTTATTTTTAACTTTTTAATAATGTTACTGCCGAGATCAAAAAAATAGTGTGATGTAGAACTCGCATATTATTCATTGCAAATTCCACGATGGCACAGGCCATCAAAAAGTAAATGACAGTTCACAAACAGTTTTAGAAATATCGTACTCAATTAATTGGAGAGATTGACACCAAAACCGAAGAAGGTATTAAAGGCTATTCCAGATCGAATTCAACAACTATTTCGACAGCACTATTACACTTCGTGCTTGTTCATAACTTTGAACATTTGAATAACTTAAACCGTGAAGAAAACAACACAGTAATACAACAAATCTAATCTACTGTATCAAATTATTATACATTTACATAACGCTACGACTGTACAATAAAGTTTTTAAAAAATAAGAAAATAAAATAGTGATTGTGTAGAATGCTGATTTATTTTTAAAACTTTTTTCTTTTATACAAACAAGCTTTAACTAATATATTCACGTTGGATAAAACGTATTTAACATAAAGAATTTTAAGTTAATTTCTTTTAGTAATAAATACTAAAGACAAAATACTATTGGTATATACTTTTGAAAAGCATATGCTCTTTTAAGGCATGAGTTAATTAATTAATTCTTAATATTTAAAAATATATAAAACTAGAGGACCCTACAGATGTCCTGTCGGAACGTTGGTGTTTTGTTTGGACCGTATAATTTATTTCGAAAATAAAACAAATACTGTAACATGATCACAATAACATTCAGTTCAATCAAAAATTTTTTAAAAGACAAAATATTGGAACTTTATCGCAGTGCTCTCTACCAAATCCGATTGTGAATTTAAACCATTCTAGAATCCACATAAAAATACATACTAACAATAACAATGTCATACACACGAACAAGAATTTTCCGTAAACTTGTGCAAGCCTTGCCCTGACAGTACAGAACACAGCAATAACAAAATTATTTGATGAAGTGGTTTTGAAGTTATGATGAAGTGTACATATAGTTCCGTAATCCATTTTTATTTATATAGATTAGCTACTTGTTAATTACATACATAATAACATTTACATGTTAAAGAAATCTAACACAGATTTATAATATATCTATCGAGTAACTCTACTCATGTCAAAGCTCTACCATTAGGTTTTATTACTGTTAGACATCGTTGGACGTAACCTTTATTCAATACATTTTTTGTAATTGTGTGGTTTGCAGCAAATGTAAAAAATCATTAAATTGATATTTTCATGCGGTTATTTTTTTACGAATCACTTATGATTCGGGACGGGACGGAATTAATACACCACTTATGGCCTTGGAACAAAAGAGGAACTTTATTTTGATCCCTGGTAATTTATACCCACTCGATACAAGTCACAGCGCCCTCTACTAACTTTTCTTCCTCCTTTCTATACTGGCTCTTGTATCGAGACAAATCATATATTTAACATATTGTTCATGAGTTTTTTTGAGTACCAATTCTACATGAGAACCAGCAAAAGCTGCTGCCTCTACCTCAGCTTAACCGGAGCCAGGCAATTCAACAATATTCAACAAACATATTCTATAAACTTTTTCTATTTTATCTTCCCAGATTGTGTTTCCAATGCAACCGCTGAAGTTTAAGGCATCGCGCACATATATCATCGCAATGAATGCAGTATAAACAACTATGGATAATACTTTTAAAATTAAACAATTATCATGATTATTGAATTACTTGTTATAATTTACTAAATAATTTTCGGAACGCTGGTTCAAATCAATAAATAAGTCGTTCTTAAAGATGTCAGTGATTGACGAAACTGATAACAATTAGTTCCTGGGTATCTTTATTTAAATAAAAGTAAACTCTTTATTGCTTACTAATATTATACTTATGTTTACAGTTACAATACTATGCAACACTATAAAATACCCGAACTATCTTCGATCATAAGGATCGATGTTATGTTATAAACTTAATTTGAGTAACTAGTCGTGAATATAAACTTTTTTTTAGTTAGTTTAGCTACCGGGGTTTGTGGATGGGTAGGGATTTAATCAAATTTTTATCGTGTTCGAAGGCGCCTAAAGGTAACCTTACACTGAGCATTTTCGGGATTCGAGGTGAATGGTGACGTTCCTCATAAACCATGGGGCATTGAGTAACGCGCGGACTTTTTTGGATTGGAACACTTGGAGTAGTTCAAATTGTCTCTCAGAGACGTACCTGTACCACACCTGTGCTTCGTAGAGGCAAACTAGATGGAATAGCATCTTATACAGAATCGCTTTCTGGGGAATTGGGAGTTTGCTTTTTCTGCAGAGGAGTGGGAAGAGTAAGCTGTACACGCCACTGCCTTTGCAAATAGCGTGCTGGATTTGGGCTCACCATTGGAACCTGCGGCCGAAGTGGAGACCCAGGTATGATACCTTCTGGAGCCAGGGGATAGGAATTTTTTTGATTTGGAGGCGGTAAGCACGAATCTCCTTCTTACGGTGGAACAGAATAGCCTGAGTTTTGCTTGGGTTAATCTGCAGCCACCAGAGTTTGTACCACGCAATCGTGATTCAGTTGGACTTGAAGTGTATCGCGAATGGCGTCGGGACTGTAACCGGTGGTGAGGAAAGCTGTATCATCTGCATAAAATGCTGTGTGGGGATGTTTGTGGACTGGGAAATCAGCCAAATAAAGATTGAACAGGGCAGGGACTCCTGCGGAGATCTCTTTTCGAGAGAAAACTGCTTCACCTATCCTCACGTGAAAGGATATACCGTTCAAGTATGAATCAATCTGGGAGATTAGGCCATTCGGTAGACCTAGCTGGTTCGCTTTGTAGACTAGACCGTTGTGCCATACTTGATCGAAAGATTTAGAGACATCTAAAAAGATCGCCTTAGTGCCTGATGGATGGTTGCTGCGACTTGGGCAACTTGATGAAGGCTTGAGTGTTTGGCACGGAAACGTCCGTTCGGGAATAAGTCGTGTAGGTCTGTGACGCTGTTTAAAGCATGTAATATCGCTTTTTCGATAAGTTTTGGAGATTTATGGGTGGCAATAGTCCACTTGTACGGGTTTTTCCTTTTCCAAATAAACTAGAGGCCAGACAGTGGCAATAAAATATCCTGTCAAAGAGACGCAAAATATTGTCATAAAGCTATAAAAAGGCAGATGTTAACTCTCTGGCATCCTGAAAAACGAAAAAGCCTTGAATTTACAAAAACGACCTCAAAATCAATTCGCAGTCATTGGAAAAAAATTGCAGAAACTCGGAAACTGTATAACAACTTAATTATAGTTTCCGAGATATCTCATCGTTGGACGGTATTATTATATAAGCGAAACCGAGTAAAACCTGACTAATTTTTTGTCCGCGTCGAATTGCAGAAGAAAAAAATCAAGCCATGATATCCTCTGGCGTTAGAGTGGGAAAGTTAAATCGGAAACAATAAAGATATTCACGGCGTAACAAACCTAATTGCTATCGACTTAACAAATAACATATTGTCTGCTGGTTGTTTTAACGAAACGAAAATCTATAATAACAAAATGGTAAAGTGTGCGCTTAAAGATGGGAAATTTAGCTGTAGGTGCGCTGCCGCTTTCCGGAAACTGTTTCGTCCAATCAGCGACGGTCTAGCTTACTCGGTTTGAGTTCGTTCTTCACCCGCGGTGAGGTTTAATTTCAATGCTTGGTGGTTTTTCGCGAGACATAATGGCGAGCATAGATGGAAAATCACTGTAATTTTCATTTTCAGAGGTCGTGCAATGGGGACAGCTTTCGATTCTTATACACCGCATTCGATGATACTTTAGGCAATGTTTTTATTAAAATAATATTTTCTCTTATATAAAAATACTTATTAATAAAGCATCTCTAAAGTACTAACTTGGATATTTTTTTCTTTTTTGGAACTATTCAGGAATGATATTAAAAACGATTATAGATAAAAAATAGATAAACAACCTTTAGAGCTGTTTTTCAATTTTTGTAGCTTCTTTTTGTCGGATAAAATGAAAAGAAAAAACACGCACCGAACTTAAAACGAATTTAACCTTTTTAGAAACTGCATTTGGCAGTATTTTCGATGTCATCTATCACTTGTTGGCCGTTTTCTTGGAAGGACTATATATTAGGTACTTGCATGTATTTTTATCAGCGATATCTATTGACAAAAATACGAAGTATCAATGTAAACAACTGTTAAATATCGTAATCAAACTATTAAATTAGATTGTTTTAACATTTCTCTAAAGCAAATAACAGTTTAACGATTTAAAAGTCGTGATTTTAATATCAATGAGAAAGAAGTAGCTGGAGAATTAAAAAAGATCAAAGACGATGAATTGCAACACGAAACCTAAGCTCAAACTCTCAAAGAACCTACATACTACACACACTGTTTAATTAATCATGTGTCTAATTAATCAGCTGTTTCCAGACGATTAGATTCGATGAAGATATAAAAGGACGGAAAGCACTACCACCCAAATTAACTAAAAATGCAATTTCGAACCGTTTCAACATTACGGTTTCATTGTATGCCAAGCAAAAGAGTAAAGTTTTCTGTTACTGGCGATGACAGGTGGATCTGGTACAACACTCCCAAGCGCAAAAAATTAAATCCAGCAGAATCATCCACATCTACAACCGAGAGGAACTTGAATGGCCATAAAGTCTTGACATAACATCTTTACCAAGTCATAAACAATAAATTTAACCACATATTGTTGCAAAAAAAAACTACCAGCAATAGCGAGAAACAGACACAAAGTCACCATCTTACATGAGAATGCTCGACCACATGTTGCAAAAATTATGAAGGATATACTCTGCAATTCGAATGACCACCAGACATTCCGCAAAACAGCAATAATTATGCTGATAAGAAAAAAATCATGATTTCTCCGAAACCCTATCTCAACCAATTTAGAGACAGTCAACACTTATGTATCAACTGTCAACATTAATGTCTACAATATCTATAAGCCTTCGGTAATCCACTTCAGTAAATCAGACTTCAAAGACCTATTCCTAGAGATCATACATAGGTACTCTGATAGGATTCTTGGAATTCCTGGATGTTATAATCTTTCAATTATGTTATTATTAGTGTAGATATAGTTAATTAAATTTATAATAGCTGTGTTAGCATATCCTAAAAAGTCCTAAAAGACTAACGGGTCAAAATTATATAATATTCTAAAGAAAAAAATACTCCCTATTAAGAAAAAAACATTTATACGGTGTTAAGATTAAGAACGTCTTAAAATTTCAAACGAATTTTCAACGAAGCCACATTGTTTTAAGAATGATATATAACTATAATTGCAATAAGTTAAAGTAAATTTTTTGTCCAAAAAAGCCCTAAACAAATTTGTGAAAACAGAAGGAACCAATAAATGAAAAAATCCTGCCGCACCTTCCCTAGCCCCTTTTGATTATCACTTATTTCAGTTAATTCCGAAAATATGGCCGAATTATATTAGAAATATAGGACATGTAGTTGCTAGCAATGACCAATACTTTGAAAATAACATACAAAATTATCACATATTGATACTTATTTCACACATTCTGCCCTTAAAATTGATTTAATGGTTATGGTTATTATAGTAAAATATTAAAAAAAAGATTTTCAACAGTAAATACAACATTATTATTTTAGATCTTAGAAAAAGAAACGTCACACAAGACACACAGTCCCTAGACTAAGACTATCGACAATAGATCTCTTCTTTGGTATTCGTCGATATCTTGCAAGAAGCAAAGAAAATTCGCACTCTCTTCAGGCTGTACTGTTTTGTCACGCTCACTGTATAAAGAGCTCAAAGAACAAACATCATCTAAATAGCACCACCAAATTTGGTTAAAAGTAAATCGAATTCGAAATTGTAAGTAAAATATAATATATTTCTTACTTAATCAGATAAAGGTCCTCAAAATCAGTAAAGTACGTCTAGTTATAAAATTCAGACAAATGTAGACTTATTAAAAGTACTTTTTGATTAGAATTAATTAGACAATTTTTTTTGTTAGGAATAGCGTTCAAGGTCAATTGCTGCAATAACTACTACAAAAGATAATCAAAACTCCCACGTGGATTCAAATAAAATGCAAATACGCTTAAATTCGAAAGACATGTTACTTACAAGCAGAAACCGCCAATAAAGTGAACTGAGAAACTTATCTAAATCAAAAACAAAATGGATTACCTTTATTTAAATTGTTAATGGCCTAATTAACATTTTTCGCGACTGTTACATTTTCAAGATGCGTTCCGGAAAAGTTATAAGTTTAATGAAGAAGAATTACCATTTTACTTTAGCATTATCTAGATTTAAAGTACCCGTTTAACCATAATAAAATTTTTAAAACAACTAATTAATCAGTTAATTCACAATCATTAAATACAAGACTAGACCTCTTCCTTATGAATTCATCATTTATTGTGATATACAATATGAATTAACTTAAAAACTTATAAAATTTCAAATAAACCATTTTACAAGGTTATAATACATATATGGAGATGCAATACTGTATGTTTTAGGGCACAGTGTTTAGTTACAGTACTGTGTAATTATAATATCAATATTATACAAAACATATATTAAATGCACAAATCAATATACTGATAATTGAATAAATTACACATATATGTTTCTCAATCTTTTTGTACCAAAATCATTTTTAGTGGCATTTATAAAATTTGGTGGCACAGAATAGAGTATAATTAAAATACTACATGTATATATATAATGAAATGTAAATAATAAAATATATCACTTATATAAAATATGTATTTTGGCAGTGAAAATAATATTTAAAGTCATTGAAATATAAAACTACATATTTAAAATACTTAACAAAACTATTAATTATCAGGAACATAATCACGACACCGGTCATTCAGATGAATGTACCTTTTGGTCATCAACATGTAAAGGAATACTCTTTCTTAAGTGCAAAGACAATACTACCCCAAACAATGCTGGTATAATAGCTACCAATATCACAGATTCTTCTCCAAAAAAATCGCCTAAAATACCTGTTACTAAAGGTGTTAAAAACCTAGAAATTGACATAATGCTATTAGAAGCTCCACTTAAAGAGCCTCTATGATCAGCATCAGTTGAGTCTAAAATTACTTCCATAGAAACAATCCTCAATACTGAACAGCTCATAGAGAATGGAATCAAAACATATAAATACACATAAAAATTAGAAGACACATAAATTGCAACCACACACAAAGATAATAAACCAAAAAATATCAACAATCTCGTGCCAGAATTCCTGGTTCCTAAAAGTTTATTAATCTGATTCAGAAAGTATGCTGAACAACTTCCTACTATACTGAAATATGACATAATATACCCAATATGTTTTTGTGATAGGTTATATCTTTCTTTCAATAATAAACTTTGATTACTAAAATAAGTAGATGTTGATAAACCAAACAATAATCGTAATGTGAATGGTTCCCATTGTCTATGCCATCCCACTTTTTTTAAATCCGATACACTTTTAATAAAATCATGTTTCATTTGTTGTAAAATATTAATATCTTGAATATGTCTTCTCAATTGATTATTTTTCTTGTCATCCAAACCAAAATAGAATACTACAACTAAAATTGAAAAATTTAATATATAAATTTTAAAGTACCATTTTAACTTACATACCTAAATTAAATATAAATAAGATACCAGTTAATAAAGAGACATAAAAGAAACCATTCTGCAATTCTGAAATATGACCCCCAATTAGAGGACCTATTATAAAACCAATACTTGAGACAGCTGCTGATTTACCAAAAGCAGCACTGTGCTTATCATGTGGTAATAGATCAGTAATCATAGCTTTACATATACTTTGTATGTGTTTTGTACAACCTAACAAAGCATAATTATTCAGAAAATTAAAAAATTTAGTGATATTGAGTTTAAAATAAAAATATACCTAACACTATTCGTAAGCAAACTATTATCACATAAGAAGTAGTTAAGCCCAAAAGACCATAACATATTGCACATATAAGCAAAATACTTTTCAAAACAAATGATCTTCCTCGAAAATCAGTCCAACTTCCCTAAAATAGGAAATTAAATACATAAAATAATCTAGTCACTCTACCTATTTTACTTACTATTAATGGTCCTGAAATGACTTGTAATGCAGAATAAATTGACATTAAAATCCCAATAAATGTATGTGAAGCTCCCAAACTTTTTAAATGAGTACTAAATAAAGGAAATGTAAGACCTACTGCAAATAAATCCTAGAATAAAAATTCTGATGATACCTGCATCATCATTTTAAAAAATGTACACATACAATAAAGGATATAATATAAACAATATTAATTGAACTTATAGCAACCATTATGTTTAAAATATATGGCGTAACAAACTTAGTTACTAGCAAATATTATAAAATATTTTCAGAATGTTTGCATACTTAAGACAACTACTATATCGCCACGATAAAAAATCTTATCGTTTAGTACTCAGCTTATTAACATTTACACAAATTATTATTAACAAGTGTATTAAATTTCAACAAAAGGCAAAAAACAGTAATGTTTCATCAAGCTTTAAAATTTAGTTTGTGGTTTTTTTGATTACTAAATAATTGAAATAAAAATTAAATTAAATTAACCTGAAATTTATAAATAAAATTTTACTTCAAAACTTCCTGACAATCTAATCAAAATATTTGGAATTTTTAGGAAAAATATTACATTGGCGTCTAAATATTTTAAATGTTTGATCACAGAAAATATTTTGTGCAACTCATGTTCTTCAAATGTGGCAATAATCGAGAATTCGATTATGGCCATTCACAAAAATGTTAATTAAATGAATTAGTGTTGAGTATAATCGATATAATTTAAATAATTCAATGAAACTAAAATAATAACGTCGTTAATCTTGGATTGCTTTTTTCTGTTAAAACATATTGTAACAAACATATTTAGATAATATGTATAGACAACACAATATACAATACATTTAGAAAAACATTACATTTCTAGATATATCTCTCCAAAAGATGCACCCATAGATTCTAGAACACATTTAAATATTACTATCATTAATAAACTAAATCAAAATATTTTTATTGGTAATGAATATTGTGATATAACTATATATATTCAAAAGCGAATTATGTTATACTAGAGTTGTGAAAATATAATATTTTTTACAAATATATTTACAAATTAATGATTTTATTAGAAGATGTAAAATTCACAATCCATATTTTATAATAATCTATATATCTTACAAGTATGTTCAATTAACTCTTATATATACTTACCTGACACATCAGAAAAATAGATGTTTTAAAGACTTAGGATTAGAATATATAATAAATTAATATAAAGAGTTAAAATTGATTTAAAATGATCAACTGATTATATTGCATTCTGCAAGTATGTTAGTATTCTTCTTAACTAACAACCGAAAAAGCCTTTATACGTCTTAAATCATAATGTGATCCTCAACTAATTGTAAGTATCAATTGCAATAAACCAAAACTATATTAAAATTGGATATAAAATACATAACATTGATTTACCTGACGATGCATATCCCATAGCCGTGTAGGATTCAGTCCATCAATTAATTGATGACAGAATAACTCGGTAGACCGGACCCTTCATCGCAGAGTTTGGACAACACACCGCTAACCATAGAAAAAACTAAGGCTGCTAACTCACTAATTAAATATTCTCGCGGCATAAGCAGAATGCACTGACCGTAAGTAATACAACCTATGCAAGACCTAATATTTTTAAGAATATATAATAGTAGGAAGAGTAATTAATTATTTATTTATAAAATGAAATATATTTTCTTACCCGCTATGAAGCACACAAAATCATATAAAAAAAAATGACTACATTTGAAACCGCGCTCCGAAATGCGCCGTTGTCAATAAATCCGGAAAGATGGTGCTTTCAAATTTACCTTGATTAAGTACATTTTCATACTTATCTTTCAGAGACATGTAATGGCTTGATATCAAACTATAAATAACTGGTTATGTAAATACACAATATTTAATTTAATAGAAATGTATACTTAATATATAAAACAAATAATTGTGCAAAATATCGAAATTTAAAATACATAACGGCAACATGTTGCGCATATCACAGGGTTGAAAAAAACCAACGCACACTTGTTTCTGTGGCAAGCAGTAAATACAATACGAATTTTTTGTGAAATTTTATTTCTTACACTGATTTTATGCTTTATTTGAACTAGAGAAATAGACGATAACAAAGTAATTTAGAATTTTTGAATACAAGAGAGCGCAACAGATTTTTCCAAAATAGATGAATAATAAATCAAAAATAATTCGTCTGACTTTTAATTTAAAAAAATATTCCACGTTATTTCTGTGAATATTATATGAATGAGTTAAACTAAATATAATGCCATTATATCTGAAATGGTTAATATACAAATCCTATTTTATATTATATAATGAAAACGTGTGTCTGTATATATTCATTCTCCATATCATACAATCCAATATCAGTATTTAATTTAATAAAGGAGCATAATAAATTAAGAATAATAATTATTAAAACAATTAACATTTACTAATGCATTGATTTATCATTATATCAAAGACAACCAAGAAACATTTAATATAAATCGTAATAATTATATACTTAGAAGAAATGATTAATATTATATGTCAGAGATTATTAAGAACAATAAAATTTAAGCTTCATATAGTAAAAATAATATCAGATTTGTCCACTTTATTTTTACATAAACTGTTTGAATGTTAAAATATAAATTATTATTTAAATCAATTATATGACTTCATTTATGTCATAAGATTTTTCAAGTTGTTTCAAGTCATGAGATTTCAAGAAAATATTAACGATTGTTTCTACATTCTTTTACATTTAACCTGCTATACATCAAAACTCTGCTAGCCGGTTTCAACTTAATATATTGTTGACATTTTTTATTGATAGTTCAGTACTGTAGTGTTTAACAGTTTTATACGTCTTTTAGGTCTAAACAATGGCTCCAAGAAAAGGAAAAGTTAGAAAAGAGGAAATCCACGTATTCTTGCGCCCTTAAGACCGAGAGGGAGAAATGGTATTTGGTGTTGCACATATTTTCGCCACTTTCAATATATTTCCATATTTCTTAAAAATATAAGAAAATGTAATATATTTGATAATCCTTAAAAGTTTTTACTACTTAATATTAAAATGATGGCGATTAAAATGATCGATATTATTTACGATAAAGTCGCGGTCGACATCACTATTCAGCATCATTTCATTACTAATTACAGGTGTTAACTTTCCAAGTATAATTCAGTTAGGTGCGCATAATTTGAATGATAATAAACAATTGGCTTATTATAATATAAATTATTTTATAAAACCAAAATAAAATATTTTTATACCAATCGATTTTGCCCATTGCTATTATTTCCTTATTATGGGAGGTTGATGCCAAATTTTATAAAAGATGAAGAGTTTAGTTCCATTTGACAAGCGCACTAGCGCACTCTTCTGAAAGTTTCAGCTGACGAAACGCGTTCTAGGTACGGCCTTCTCTAATTCTTAAGTAAATTTTAACTCAAAATAGAATACTTATAATAAAAATATACGTTTCTGGCGTTTGTAAGGCGTCCTAAGATAGTAATTCTTGTATGTAGTTACAATAATAGTGTTTTAAATATTAGATGATTGTTGATATATTGTTGACATTTTTTATTGATAGTTCAGTACTGTAGTGTTTAACAGTGTTATACGTCTTTTAGGTCTAAACAATGGCTCCAAGGAAAGGAAAAGTTCAAAAAGAGGAAGTCCAAGTATCCTTGGGCCCTCAAGTTCGAGAGGGAGAAATGGTATTTGGTGTTGCACATATTTTCGCCAGTTTCAATGATACATTCGTACATGTTACTGATCTCTCAGGAAGAGAAACAATCTCCAGAGTAACTGGAGGTATGAAAGTAAAAGCCGACAGAGATGAAGCATCTCCTTATGCTGCTATGTTAGCTGCACAAGTAAGTTTACATATTTAGTATAATGTAATATAAATATGTTGTGAGGTTAGTTCGTATATAATACAATTTGTTTATAGGATGTTGCCGAAAAATGTAGATCCCTTGGAATAACTGCCTTGCACATTAAGTTGAGAGCCACTGGAGGAAATAAGACCAAGACCCCTGGACCAGGTGCTCAAAGTGCCCTTCGTGCTTTGGCCCGTTCTAATATGAAGATTGGACGTATTGAAGATGTTACACCCATTCCTTCTGACTCCACTCGCAGGAAGGGAGGTCGACGCGGTCGTAGATTGTAAACAGTTTACTTTTTTATGCTAAGTAATATAATACTTATAAAATGATTCTTTTTTTTTTTTGGAAGTAGCATTGCTTATTTTTTCAAATAAAACTACTTAATATCTTTTAATATAAATCAAAATATTTTCACTACAATTACTGTTTTCAAGAAACTTTGAGTGTAATTTGGAAATTAGTGCAAAAAATAAATAGCTCTCAGGTAAATTAGTAGAACAAAAGATTAATGTGTAATTATATCATATTTATTAATTATAAACATTTTAAAGGAAGATTGACATTAAAAGCTATATAATAAATATGTTTATTATAAATATTAATAAATTATGTTTTTCCATTAATACATTTATTAGTTTTGTAAAGGATTAAATAGTAATTATTTGCAATTTAAAGGAATATAGTATTTAACTAAAAGCTGCAAGCTTGATCTGATTTTGTAACAATTATTCTGAACCAACTATTTTTCCTAATCTGAAAAAAACCCTCACTTTGTGATCATATTTGTGTGGCATATTCTCTACAATAGCTGGAATCACATTAGTATATATATGTTGCATGGTAAATCCACAGACAACTTCATCATCAATTTTTAAATCAGCTGCAGGTGTAACAGCCAATTTGATAAAGGCCTTGTTGGATTTACGCCATTTGACAAGTCTAAAAATATAAATATAAATAATATTTGATACTATGAGTCGAAAATATTGTTCTATTAAATACTAATCTTCAAAATATAAGGTTTTTCGGTAAGAAGGTTCGTCCATCGATCGATGGACGAACCTAGAGTAGGTGGCATGTTGTACGGCCAAGTTGCACTAACAATCGTTAGGGCTAATTTTCAGTAGTATTTTTTGAATGAATCAATAAGTTAACAAGCAGTGGTAAGTTCAATAAACAGCGCTATTTGACTCTGCTGCTAATAAATAAACGATATGAACATATAAAGTTTAAACAAAAACCAAACTCAGATTGAAAACTGAATCAATGGTAGTTGTGGCAAATATTTGATATATTGCAAAAACGGGCGTTCGAAATGACAAAAAAAATCATTACTATCTTTGGCAAAGCTTGTTTTATTCCATTACAACACCGACCCGCTCTTACTGAAAAATCATCTACATATGACAATGAGGTATTTATTTCTACAACTTACTTTGGATCATCTTCAATATTGTGAACATCACTAGAATCATCATACTCAGCTGCATCATCTCTTGGTGGTAAAATAAAAGTGCTCTCTGGTATAGCAACATTACAATTAACTGCCTGATTTATTTTCCGTGGTTTAACAATAACAGAAGGTTGACGGGACTGCAAACTATACATGCTACTAGGCTGACTACCAGATGACATTACTAAAGATGGTAAAGACAATTGTTGTTTCTGAAATATAAAACAAACTTGATATCGCGAAATCACACAGCTGTTCCAAGTGTATGTTTAATAATCACAAAATATTGTCCAGGATCCAAGTTTCAGTGTATTAACATATTTTTAATTTTGTTTATTTTTAGTTTTGAAGTAATAAAGGCAATGTGACACCGTTCAATGCCAATTTTATTTATGTTTGTAAATTTTGGCAAGAAAAAACTGCAATTTCATCCAAATATCTTGCTACACATCTTAATTTGGCAATTATTATAAATGAACTATTTTCAAAAAAATCCAATCATAAAGGAATAACAAACTAAATATGAAGTTATACATGAATAAATTACCTCCTCCAAAGACATAGCTTGTTCAAAATTATCAATGATATCAAATAATTTTTGTTCTTCCACATATTTTTCCTGTTCTTCCAGATCTAAATCAAAAATAGTAATTGTTGTTTGATGTTGGGTTGGATTTGTAAATTTTATGATTAATTCTGAAGTCTGACCAGCTCTCAAAGGCTCCACTGTTACAAAACGAATTTCAGGGATATAATAACTACAATTAAAAATTGATAATCTATCAAGCACTTAAAAATGTTTTCTACTCACTAAGCGAAAAGTTGAATTTTAAATTTAACAGATGTAGGATTATATTCAGGTTTGCAAACATTATGTTCACATGTGCGACATCTTAAGGATCGTTTAATTGTAAGTTGTTTATGTATTGGAAATAACTTGTCGACTGTTAATGGTTGTGACTCTGGTTGCATCAATCTTTGATCAATAGTAGTAACTAAAATGTTTCAATTACAACAAATTAATCAAATAATTTTAATTACAGACTTTCCATGAGTTTTAAAGGTTCAGTAAATATATCTTCTGGCAATTCCTCCACCTCTGATTTTGCAATTGCAGGGTCTAATGGTTTTGGCTTCTTGATTTTGGCATGAGGTATATCTGGTATTCCAATACGCCTTCTTAAAGCTGAAGCTGTTACACCTGTTCTATCCTAAATCAGGTTTACATTAGCAAATATAATAGAGCACAAGTTAAAAATCATACAGTGTAACTGACAAATTTTCCTCTCTTCTTTTTGCTATTCTCTTTTTGTTGCTGTTGTGAAAGCATAATATCCTGATAAACATCCAAAACTTCTTGGAGACGATTAATATGAACATTTTCACGTTCTGGCCAGCAACCAGTAGCTGCCGAAAACAAATAAGCACATGAAATATAAGGAACACTTTTATATTCTGATTTTAAAACCTGATGGTTGATCTGGAATCCCTACATCTCTTGAGGTCCAGTGACAAAAATGACAACTCAAATAATAACTTTTTTTAACAGCTGATTTTGCATCATCCGGATTTATAGGACCCTTAGAGGCAACTCTTGTAGAGAGTTCCTGTTGACAACTAGGGCAAATAACACAATTGGCGCACCTGTTCTTTTTATGTCTTGCTTCAGCAGAAGGAATATTTTCAGAACATTTCCCACAAAAAAATGAATCCACCTAAACACAGTGATAAAGTGAAACAACATAAAACTATAAAATATAATAATTTATTAATAAAACTCACCGCATGACACAAACAAAAACTACATCGAATCTGAGAACAATGTCTACAAAAATATAACTCCGGAAGAGGTTTCAACAACCCACAAGTGCAAGCATATTTAACAATCTCTGGTCCTGTTATATAGGACATTTTCTATAGCATTAATGTGGATACTAATAAAATTTCTCTTATAATTAAAGTTAGCTGACAAAACTAAAAGTAATGTCAGTTTTGACATAATACGGACATTTGTCATCATTTGTCTTTGAAAGAAACAAAAGTGATGAAACCTTAGTTGCCTATATATATATATAATATGAAATATATATTATTTGAATTAACTAAATAATACTAATATATTATGGTATCGTTTATTATCAATGACTATCTAAATATATCAACTACTAAATGAATTTAATGGGTAATGTTGCTTGTATTTTTGTAAATGCACTGCCATTTCTTGCTGTTGTTTTCTAAAAAATATATTTTTATTAACAGCCCTAAACTTTAAAAAGCAATCTTACTTTATATGTGGTGGTAGAAATTTATATACATCAGTATAGAGTTCTGACCATTTTGGTTTAAGTTTTTTCTCCCCAGCATTGAACGCGGTTAGAACTTCTTTTCTTGAGACAGTTAATAATTCCTTTTCTTTTTGCTCATTCCATAAGCCTTTGGTTTCTAAATAGAAACGGAACTTTTTGGTAGGATAATCATTTGTCCATTCTAAAACTTCTTCAGGTGATCTATAAGCTGAACTGTCATCAGATGTCGAATGATCTCCCACTCTGTTAATAAACTTAGTTTTAATGTATACAATTAACATTAAAGTATACATTTACCGATAAGTCAAGGCTTCAATTAATACTGGTTTATTTTCCTTAATTGAGTACTCTCTGGCTAGCTGAGTTGCTTTATAAACAGCTAAAACATCATTACCGTCAACCCTTATGGTATGTATGCCGTATGATGGCCCTTTACTAGCTATTCCATCTCCACGATATTGTTCCAGGACAGGCGTTGATATAGCATACCCATTATTACTATATTAATTAGATTTAATATTTAAGTAAAAACGATAGGAAAGAAAATTATTACCGACAAAAAAATATGACAGGGCATTCTAGAGTAGCTGAAAAATTAAAAGCAGCATGAGCATCTCCTTCGGATGCACTACCATCACCAAAGTAACAAATAACAATAGTTCCCGATCCTACAATATAATAATATAATTATAATTCAGTTATTTATTTTGAAAATGTATTGTTTTATTAATTATATATATAACTTATTAAGCTGAGATCAATTTACCTTTTAAAGCATAGGCCGAACCAACTGCTTGTGGCATTTGAGTAGCTAATGGACTAGAAATGGTAATGAAATTTAATTTTTTAGAACCGTAATGTACAGGCATTTGTTTTCCTTTCCCCATATCTCCAACATTTCCATAACACTGATCTGTAAGGCAGATGAGATGTGATCATGATAGTAAACCTATATTCAAAAATATCAGACCAACGAATTCTTGCAAGGTATATCCTCTGTGCAATAAGACCCCACATTCACGATATTGTCCATAAACTAAATCTTCTAATTTCAGAGCTGCCGCGCTTCCAATATGAATTGCTTCTTCCCCATAACTAGTCATATAAAACGATATTCTTCCTTGTCTAATTTATATAAAAAATAGTTTGGTATAACATAAACTAATGCATAAGTAGTGAGTAACACTACCTTTGTGATTCATATAAAATTTTATCCATAACATTCAATAATATCATGTCCTTGTACATCTTCAGCATGACATCATCAGGCAGTTTGGGATCTTCAGCTGGATCTAACACATTGCCTCTTCTATCCAACACTCGATAAACAGGTATCGGGCTATAAGAAGAGGAATCTGTGAATTGCAATTTCTCAGTCCATGAAGTTTTGGCACCAGGAAAGTTCGGTTGTGATGATGAAAATCTCTAAAAATATAACGATAACAAAATAGTGGTAATAAAATAATATTAAAACTTATATTATTAGCATTTATTATTCTTTTAATATGTAATTACTTATAGATTTTAATATTTTAAATTGTATTATCAATAAATAACTATAAAATATATTTTTTTAAAGATATATTAGAATGACATTATGATTAGTAATAGTATATTACAATTTCTGGATAAAAAACATTGCGTTATTCCATATTAAAAGGTCAGGGAACGTTTAAGGTCAGTCTAAAGGAACCACTTATATCTACCAATTTGAATTAACATTACATTATTCTAGAATGTTTTTGTTATAAACTTAAATGTGATGTAAAATAAAACTTTTCTAATCACCTCTAATAATAAAACATTGTTACATATCAAATCATGATATTAAAAAGATGTCTACACACATAAACACAATATTAATTAATATTTAAAACTTTTTATAATACTTACAGTACATAACTGATTTTTGTTTCTTAAATGTTTGCTGATACGAAATAATAAAGAAATAGATTTATTCAGAGCCATATTATTGTAGTTACTTTACTCAAAACCTCATTCAAGAGTATTTAACATTTAAAAATAATTTTTTAAATAGTTTCTGTTGCCATTGCCGACGTTTACTATAGAGTTGAAGATATGATAACAAGCCGATGTTTTGTATTTACTAGCGTTATACCGAGACTGTTCAATAAATGTTTTTATTTACCCTGATTTTTCGAATGATATTACTGGAATAACAAACCTATGTGGGATTTAAAACTTACTTGTTTACTCGTTGTCAAAAGCCATCATAATTATTGTGTAAGAAATATATCTGAATTGTTATTAAAAGTTAAACATAAATACATTACACATGAAAAAGTTTCGTCATAATTTTGATTTATCTTGTAACTAATGTAACGGTTTCATTAAGAGCTTATATCGATTGAATTGTTTGAATTTGTTTAAATACTTTTATTGACTTAAATTACGCTACAAAAATCTGTAGAGTTGCTTAGAAACACCCAGTATGAAAATGTAACTGTTTCTAAAAATTACATATTGGTCATGTTTTGGATACAATGAGAAATTACTTTCTCAATGAAAAAATGTCCGATTGGAATTAACTATTTTCTTGTCAGTGTAACACAGGTTCAAATTTTCTATTTACCTATAAAAAAAGCTTCTTATGCATGAATTACTATTAAAATATTATTATATTATTACCAATAAATCTAATTTACTAAAAAATTATCCTATACGAGGTACTTACAAATCTGTTTAATGACATGCAATATGGCCAATGGTTAGAAAGGTTTATTGGTATAAAAAAATTAAATCAATTTTTGCCAAATATACGATATTTTTTAACAATCATTAGTTTTAATAACAAAAAATTTAGATTATAAAGAAATGATGATAATGTTTGAAGAGACTTCTACTGCATGTCATTGTGGGTCTTCAACAAGGATATATTGGGTTTTCTAACCGCAATTTTATTTAAAAATTCCAATATTTTTCTTCTGACCGCTGAAAAGTTGCTTAATGAGTACATATACTAATTGTGTAGCTTTATTTAAAAATATATCACAGATATATTATAAGATTATTATTATTAATATTAATTATTATTATAAGGTTATAAGATATATTGAATAAATCATTTTTAACAACATATAGTCTATTCAAAATACCAGTGAACTCACGTCATCAATACGTCGCAAATTTTAAATTCGTTTTAGAGTCAGACAATATTTTCTTTCTCTTTATTCTTATCTTATTTCCTTCCTCTTTATTCTATTTAAAAAGGGATAGAATCGTATCTGATAAGTTCTATGCTCTAATATCTAACCGAATCAGCGTCGTCCGGTTGTCAAACGTCTGCAAAATTCTTAAAAATATTAATTATAATAACTACAGGTTATAAACCAGCAAACGTTAACGGACGCTTTGCTTGTTTTGATAAATTTCAAATCGCTGCTTATCGTCTCTAATTAGTTACTTCGAACAAGAACGAGATAATGCAGGCCCCCTCTTACCAGTAAAACTCGTTAGAGGTAAACATTTTGCTGTTAAATTACAGTATCTAATAATTTTTACAGTTTACTAAGTAAGTTTTCAAGTATTTTTAGCGTGTAGCAGTTTCAAAGAAAATTAGTATGGACAAGCATGGTCATTAAAATATCTCAAAAAATAGAAATATATAGTCATGGAATCACCGAAAAGAAACGGTCCTCATACGAAGCGGATGACGAATCAAGATCAGTTGGATGTTAGCTCGATTAGAGAACAAATATATGAAATGAATATTAACATAATTTAAAACAATTATTTCATGAGAAACTGTATGGAAAGTATTCATACATAGCTTAGAGCTATAAGATATAGTATTTGAATCATGTAGAACACCCCTTCGTACACTGTTAGGTTATATAGGATTTAAATGGTGTAAAGACAACCCACGACCTCTAATGGAACTCCCAGACATTTCTTAAAATAATACAATTTTTAAAAGTATATAATAAAATCAAGGAAGACTTATTATTTCAATCTGTGTATTTAGATAAGACATGGATATTTCAGAATTATACATTGGGTCATTCAGGGCAAGATAATAATAAAAAGTGTTAAGACAATAAAAGTTGATGGAAAAAGGTAAATGTTGGAATAACTATTGATTAGGTATTGTTAGTCATAACATTTATTAATAATTCATTGTAGATATATCGTTCTTGTTCTTCTTAGAATTGTTGAGTAGGAATGGTTTTAGTTTAGATGAACTTGATCAGACATTTTTAAGAAGAAATCGACAAATGATGAAATCATGAACAAATGTTAGAAGGATTGGAAATTAAAAGTTTAATGAATTAAAGTTTCTGAATGTGGGATTATGATTTAATGCTGATAATTTCCAAGACAGGGTGATGAGAGTGGAAACAACTAAAGATTAGCATATAAGATAAGATATAATTAATATACGATAACTGTAGGAAGTTGTATTGTAGAGTGTGAACGAGTTATGTGCACAGATTTGTGTGTAATTGTTCAAAATTAAACATGAGCATTAGGTTAGAATGTATAAGGAAAGGATGAATACTAAATGTTTTGTAGATATGGGAAATGCATTACGGAGAATTCAGTGATTAATTTTTATCAAGAATGGTGTACACAGGTAGTAATAGAAGGAACATAAAAATACAGTCATATTAAAATGATTTAACAAGGAAACACACAATCGAAAGAAACAAGAACTAAACTTAAAAAGGTACATATGCTTTCTAATGGAAGTAAAACATACTTAATGCTAATTAAACTAATATACTAACAAAAAATAATATTCACAATCTTATTCGAAACAATTCCATTACTTTTCTCTAAGAGTCAAAGTACGGACCAAAATAGACGGACCGCAAACTATTAGTATACGTTAATAATAAGGTAATTACTATAATTATAATAAATATAAGTCCTAGCTTATAATCATTCATGGATAAAGTATTCCTTCATTAAATAACATCCTATCTCAAAAATATATCCTTGAACATGAAAAAATAACCTAATTTGAATATATCCCGACTTGAAATGATCGACTGAGAGTTTAACGACTTCAACGAACCTTCATCCGCGGAACCACTCTCACGCGCCCTTTCCAGACCGCATCTCCACAGGAACTGATGTCAAACGCTCCCGTAGAAGGTGTCTACGGGACTGATGGTTTGAATTCCGATTAGATTATTTTCATTTTGTAAACGTCGATATTTACCGGGCATGCGAAAAAGGAGAATGTTACAGTACATTTATTGAAGAGTTTAAGCTTCAATAGTATTGCACGGGAGCAGAAAACACTGGTTAATTTGATGCTTATTTATTTCGATATTAAATTACACATGGTCGATTGAGGGATTGGCAGAATAATTAGGTTAAGATAAATGTAGTTCAGGAAATAGAAACGAAAAGAAAGGGAGGTAGTTGTCCTGGTCTTTTATACCCTAGAACTATTTGGTACCATACTTCGCGCATTGTCAACCGTAACTTTCGGTGTAGGTGTATATCTGTTAAAATTATATCTGTTGTGTAATCATAAAATCAATACCGTAGCAGCCAACAAAATTTACAAATAGACTAAAGATTGGAAAATTCAACTTAACAGCTCAAAATCTGTTCATGTTAATTTTGCATTGCGGCGAAATAATAAAAACCTAATTATATCACTCATTGGATGTCCGATTTCTCAAGCAGAATCAGTTAAATACCTCGGCATCCATCTTGACGGTAGATTCAATTAGAAACATCCTGTTAGACAAAAAGCAAAACACATTAGAACCAAAATAAAACAATTAAACTAACAATACAACCGATAAAACAGCGGGCATTATTTTGAGGTCTGAGAACAGGAAATATCGCTGGGGGCCAGATATGGAGAATACGGTGGACGAGGAAGCAATTCTAACCCAATTCATGGATTTTTTGCCATCGCTTTCACTCACTTGTGACACGGTGCATTGTCTTGGTGAAGTAGCACTTTCTTTTTCTTCAAATGCGGCCGTTTTTCGCCGATTTCGTCCTTCAAACGGCCCAATAACACTATGTAATAGTCGCAGTTGATGGTCCTTCCTTTTTCAAGATAGTTAATAAAAATTATTCCATGCGCATCCCAAAATACAGACGCCATAATCTTTCCAGCCGACTGTTGCGTTTTCCCACGCTTTGGAGCAAGTTCATCGTGTACAGTTCACTCGGATGACTGTCGATTGGACTTCGAAGTGAAATGATGGAGCCATGTTTCATCCATTATCACAAATCGACGCAAAAAATCGGGTTTATTACGCTTGATCTTTAAACACTGCTCCGAATCATCAACTCGTTGTTTTTGGTCAGTGAGTGTGGTAAGTGAGCTCGCACAGCACCCATTTTGCACAGAGCTTTCTCATACCTAAATATTCGTGAATGATATGATTTACACGTTCAGTTGATATCTTTAGAGTGTCTGCTATTTCATTCAATTTTAATTTAAGTTCGTTCAAAATCATTTTGTGGATTTTTAAAATGCTTTTGTCGGTAACAACCTCTTTTGAGCGTCCACTGCGTTCACCGTCTTCGGTGCTCATTTCACCACGTCTAAACTTAGCATACCAATCCTTGATGGTTGTTTTTTTCGGGGCAGTGTCCGGGGTAAGACGTATTTGATATAAAATCTGGAGCCGTATAATACGACTGAACGAATCAGCGTCTTATACAAGAGAGTCTTGATGGATGTTCTCGTCGAGCACGTGGATCTTGAAGTTCGTAGATCCGCAAGATAAGCAAATTTGTGAGGCGAAACCGTCAAGATATAGATTAAGATAATAGATAACAAGCTGAAGAAGAGAAGGTTAACTGTATTTGAAGCCAGAGCAATGGCGACCAATCCTCAGGCTTGGTGAAGAATATTCATAGCCATGCGGCATCAATAGCAGCGTATTGTCTAAGAAGTAGACACCATGCCGGGTAAGAACTATTGCCAATTCTATGATAATATTATAAGGATATCACATCATCATTATAGATGATTAACATATAGAATATCCAAAGTTGGTGTGAACATGCGTTATCTAAATTTATGACGTTAAAACGGTGCAGCAACTTTGAATTTTAGTTCAGTTTGGCTGTGACATATAACAAAATTCTAATCTAAATAAAATTATGAACCAAAAATGTTATCAAATACAATTTGTTGTAACGTTATAATATAAAACGTACATATAAAAACTACAGTTATAAGTTAGAGTTATAACCTCTTATTACTATTGTTTTCAATAATTGTTTACACGTTTGACAACCGGACTATTTTGACAGGCTGGTTCGGTTTCATCTTTGAACTTATCAGACAGCATTGTGTCTCTTTTTAACTAGAATAAAATGAAAAGGAAAATATTGCGATAGGCAATATATTAAACATTTTGATGACTCATGTTCACAGCAACTTTGGATAGACTATATATAAAGCTTAGTTCAAAATAATAATAATTTTAAGAAGTAATAACTATAATTAATAATACTTACTTAACACACTATATAACTATGATGTTACAGAATATTGACAGAGTCCTTCTAGAGAGAGCCTAATCAATAAGCACACTAAACTTATTTCAAGTTGTTATTTTGCTACATATGTAAGTTCCATTTTCTTTCAACTTAGAGCCATACATCTAGATGTTTAAACATACTTATTGTCTGATCTTTATTGTTTTCAGAGATATATTACAACCATAAAAGAATACCTTGTATTAGACCACATGAAAATGTCAGTATATTTCACATGCAATACCTCAGTTATGAAAATTTAATATGACCTTTATATAAATAAGGTTCGGTTCAGCCCTGTTTGATTACAAAACAAAACCAAGTCGGTTTATATTTAATAGAAAACACCTGCTGGTTTATTTAAAATGCATGTACTCATTTTTAAAGGGTTAGTAGGTTCAAGAATAATCTACAATTCACTGGTATATAAATAACTAAGCCGTATTAATATGGCGAACAACGTCATACGATGTTATTGAAAACACTGTTATTGTGCTTTACATTAAATTACGTTAAAAGTGAAACATTTCCTTCGCTATTAACAACAAACGCTACAATAGGTATTAAAAATTAGTACAAATTTATATTTTTTTGGGATATACAACCAATGAAACATACGTTACTTTATTTTAGCTGTAATTATAGACAAGGAATATTTAACAACGGATTATGATGATATCAAAACAAAAATAGAAAATTATTTAATTTATGCTAAAAGGGAGGTTTTGAGGCATGGTGGCGTCAATGTTCAGTATTTTGCTTGGACAGCTATTAATGTAAAAAGAGGTACAAATGAAGGTTAATATTCATATACTAAATTTTATAAGTTTATTTGCTTAAAGATTTATCTGCGATCTTAAGTATAACATCATGCGCAAATACGTGGCGTCTGTTCAAAACGGCAGAAACTGAAAATTTGTTACACATGGCTATCTCAGGTAATTATTGATCTTACTCATTATTAAATTAGATACTTAGATAAACAAATAATTTGTTTCTAATTACTATCCTATTTATGCAATTAGATTATATATTGATATTGCTAAAAATTACTCATATTTTTTTGTGTCTGCAATATTTAAAATACACGCTTTTCGTACAGAAACCTTAAACTGATTCCTTTCATTAAAGTTATTTAAAGGTTTTCTTATTTTGTTAATCTGCATAGCCTAAACATTTTTTTTTTTTTTTTTTTTATTATTACTCTTCGTGAGTCCACAATCTGCCCTATTGGCAATAAGTATTTCTTCTGTTTATATTATATATACATGGCATGTAGAAAATCACTTCATTAAGCAATCTTCTGTATAAAATATTATCTTAATTAATTAGTCTTATTCTAATGCTTATTCTAAACTCTACATATGTCCAGTAATCAGATCAGATGGTGTTAAACGTTTTAGTCTACGCACTTCACTAACACGTCGCATATTTAGCTTATTAGCGAGTACATTGGGATGCACTGACACTCTTTCGAAGTACTTCACACAAACACGTTGGATTACACTCGTTATAGGTTCTAGAGGAATATCGCGTTGTATCACTTTATTTGAAATATAGTATGGAGCATCAACAATGGCACGCAACACCTTATTTTGGAACCGTTGAATGATGGATATATTGGATTTGCTAGCGGTACCCCATAGTTGAATTCCATATGTCCAAATGGGCTTGAGTATAGACTCATACAGCAATACCTTGTTATCTAATGATAACTTGGATTTGCGCCCAATGAGCCAATACATTTGATATAATTTTAGTCCTAGTTGTTTCCGTTTAGAGAGTATGTGCTTCTTCCAGGTTAGGCGTCGATCTAAATGCATACCAAGATATTTAACATGGTCTGCTTGGGGGAGTTGGCGATGATTGATATTTACTGGTGGACATGTTCTTCTACGCAGGGTAAACGTTATATGCGTGGATTTTGATTCATTGGCTTTAATGCGCCATGTCTTCTACCATAATTGTATTTGCTCCAGGTGGGTTTGTAGGTTTATTGATGCTGTGACTGGATCTTCATGGGATGCTAAGATTGCTGTATCGTCTGCATATGTTGCCACAGTAGTTATTTTTGTGGTGGGCAGATCAGCCGTATACAGAAGATACAGTACTGGACCCAGTACACTACCTTGCGGAACTCCTGAATATATGGGATTTAATTCGGTATGTTCATCGCCTTGATTTACAATAAAATGTCTGTCAGTGAGATACGATTTTAGTAGCTGATAGTCCGGATGAGGGAGAAGTTTCTTTAGTTTAACCTGCAAGCCCGTATGCCATACTTTGTCAAAAGCCTGAGATATGTCTAGGAAAGCAGCCGAACAATATCTTTTGGCATTTAGGTCAGCGTTTATTTGGTTTACAAGTCTATGCACTTGTTCTATAGTCCCATGCTTATTGCGAAAGCCAAACTGATGTTCTGGAATAATTTTTCTTTTTTCTATTATATAGTTTAGTTTTTTTATGTATAACTTCTCGAAAACTTTCGAGATTATTGGTAATAAACTTATAGGTCGGTAGGAGGTCACATCTTCTGGTATTTTTCCTGGTTTAAGTATCATTAATATTTTAGCTACTTTCCAGATACTAAAGAAGTAATTAATTCGTAGCATAGCATTAAATATATATGTTAATAGTTTTATAGCCTTTTCTGATAGTTCTTTTAAAATTTTGCCAGTAATTAAGTCATAACCAGGAGCTTTTTTAATATTAATCTCTCTCATTATTGTATGTTTAACTTTTTTGACCGTTAATTTCTCGTGCGGTAAATCCATTTGAAATGGCGAATCTAGAAAGCTAGTAATTTTATTTTCGTCATCTTTATGTAGCTGAGACTGGAAAGGTTTAAAAACATTTTTTAAGTGTTTTGAGAAAATGTCGGCCTTCTCTTTATTGCTTCTCGCCCAATTATTTTCGCTTGTTTTAATAGGTGGGTTATGCTGCTGGGATCTCCTAAGCTTTTTTGTTGCTTTCCACAACGAATAGTCTGTAGCCTCAGTTGATGTCAAGTTTTCTAGGTATTCTTGAATGCCTTGGTTCTGTTCGATTTGGATTAGATCTCTCAGCTCTTTTATGGCCCTATTAAATTTTCTTTTATTCTCTTCAGTCCTTTGCTGTTGCCAATTTCGTCGTAACTTTCTTTTTTCTGCTATCTTTTTCTGTATTGTACATGATATATGTGTATTTTTTCTTGGAAATGTTTCAATGTTGGGAGTCGCGGAATATGCTGCCTCCTGTATATTTTTTGTAAGATTTATTGCTGCTATTTCTATTTCCATTTCAGTTTGTAACGGTAAGTTTAGAGAGATATTTTGGTCTAAGTTTTCTCTAAATGAGGGCCAGTTAGTTCTATTATTGCACAGAGAAGGGGGTTTATCTTTGATGGTAATTTTTGAAGAAATTGTTACTATTATTGGTGAATGATCAGAAGACAGGTCGAAACATGATTCTGCCTGACACTTTTTTGGATCAATATTTTTTGTAATACAGAAATCTATCGTATCTGGTTTTTTATTTCTGTCTGAAGGCCAATATGTTGGTTCACCAGTAGAGATATGTTGTAAGTTATCTATCCTTATGGCTTTGAGCAGTTCTCTACCTTTTGAGGTTATTATTCTTGAACCCCACATTAAATGTTTTGCATTATAATCTCCTCCTGCTATAAATCTATTACCTAGCGTACGGAAGAATTCTTGAAATTGTTCTGCCTTGTTGTTATGTTTGGGTGGGCAATAAATCGCAGAAATTGTTAATGGTCCATGGGCTTCCTCTATGGTTATACTGGTGGCTTGCAGGTAGTCTTTGCGGAATTTTTCTTTTTCGAAATGCTTTATATCATCTCGAATTATTATGGCTGTACCTCCATGTGCTTTATCATCAGGGTGATTTGTATGATAAAGCTTATATTTAGGAACTTTCAAATAATTTTTGTCCGTAAAGTGTGTTTCGGAAACCATCATAACGTCAATATTTTGTTCAATTACGAACATTTTTAGTTCCCTGGCATGTTGTTGGAGCCCATTGGCATTCCAGACGGCGATTTTGTAGCTATTGGTTTCAGGCATTAGGCAAGTTTGCTTACGACGGTTGTGAGTAGACCAAGCATCGTACTCATTTGATCCATTAGTTTGGCCATCATATTTTCTAATCTTGAGATGTTGCTAGTTTCAGTAGGTTGAGATATTGTCTCTCGTTTTTGTGCTGAACCATTTTCAACTATTTGGGCATAAGTTATGTCTGGTTGACTTGTTCTGGTGGGTAGTGGTAGATTGGTAGTAGTGGATTGTTTTTGTTGATGCCTTTTTTCCCTTAAGGCAGGATAGAGTTTCTGCTGTAGTTGCTTGTGAACTGCGCAACCCTTGTAGTTCGCTGGATGATTTCCGTTACAGTTGACACATTTCACTTTTTCATCGCGAACTTTACGAGTACAATCTCCTGTCTTATGTTCTCCTGCACATTTTACGCATCTATATGATTTGCGACAGTAAGTCTTTGTGTGCCCGTGCGCTTGACACCTTGTGCATTGTGGTATAATTCTTTTTATATGTGGTGGTTCGCATTTAATGATATTATTTTCCAATTTGGTGATTTCATACACCGCCTTATTGTTTCCATTAGGTTTTATGTCTATATAAAACATAGGCAGAGGTTTTTTTGTCGTGTGATGTCGTATATTGTGAATATTTACGACCTCGTGGCCTTTTTCAGCTAGTGCTACCTTGATGGTGTTAAAGTCCGTCCCGTGATGTAATCCTTTTAATACAAATTTAAATGTTCTCTCGGATTTTGGCCTGAATGTATGGTATTGGGTGTTTCTTTCATCTAATTCTTTTATAAGAACTTTAAAGTGATCCGCTTCGAACAATTGGATTTTAATTGTTTCATAGCTCACTGTTTTAATTGTGTAGTTCGTAGTAATGGTTTTTAATAAATCATGGATGTTTTTTATTATTCCTACCTTATAGACTGTTATTGGTGGTGGTTTGGGAACAACTTTTTCAGGGCTTGGTTGTATGTTCTCTTCAATTTCTTCCGACAGGTTGCTAAAACTGTTTTTTGTCTCTATCGGTTTCTGCAACCAATAGTCATTGATTCTTGTTTGTTTCCTCGCGATTTCTTCTTCTGGACTTCTAAATCGTTTTTTGTTAACGACTGTAGTCCATTCTGATGGTGGAGTTTGCGTTATTGCTGTTTGTTCTAATCTTATATCAAAGTGTGCAGGTGATTTGGTTGAATCGCTATTGTTTGCCATTTTTTAATTTTTAATATTTTATTTAATTTACTTCCAGAGGATAAAAAAAATAAAATAAATACATTGTTTATTTCA
Source organism: Rhynchophorus ferrugineus (assembly GCF_030347505.1). Classification (NCBI taxonomy): domain Eukaryota; kingdom Metazoa; phylum Arthropoda; class Insecta; order Coleoptera; family Curculionidae; genus Rhynchophorus; species Rhynchophorus ferrugineus. The sequence goes on from NW_027472581.1 coordinate 70,563,289, forward strand.
CGCACTTCATTTTTCACTTACGTTATTTTAGCACTAGTTTTTTACTATAAATACTATAAATGAATTTCAAAAGGACTGTTGTAAAATAAGATGAAATTATTTTAAACACTAATAAAAATGAGATGCAGTCCTTTTGTCTGGTCACGTAAACACGTATTCACTACACTTTAGGTCCACTGAGCCTAAACATGACAATTTATGTTCATGCTCTCTATTACATTGCATGTCTAGGTCACTAAGTAGGGCCAGGCTTCTTGTGGAACGGAACTGCTTCATACGAACCAAAGTGCAATTATATTTTATTGTGAATACTAAAACACTAAGCAGATTATTCTTATAACCTTAAATAGTATTTTCATTAGAATACCTCCACAGTTGAGCACTATATATTAAAACTATATACAAAATTATGTACTATGTATTACAACTTATAGTTTATCCAATAAAACAGCTAATGTACGGCATCAAAATTTATAACGTCAGAACGCCGCAGTGCTACTGCATTCATTTTGATTTAATTTTAACTTAACGAATTTTGGTTTACAACGTTTGCTGGTTTGTAATCACCAATTATTACCACTAATGCTTTGAATAATTTTGAAGACATTTGACAACCGTGTCGACTACTACCAACACAAATCGAATTTTATAGACTGATTCTTCACTGAAAATACTTGTTCCAGTGCATCAGACAGCATTCTGTCTTTTTTTAACTATAGTACAATGAGAAGGAAAAATTTGTTCAGAACATAAAACGAATTTTACATTTCTACAAATTGCATTTGGCAGTATATTCGACATCATCTATGACGTGCATCGGTTGTTTTATTAGAAGGATTATATAGGTTTCAATATCTGTAGGTTATTTTAAAAAGACATGTTCCTTTACATAACGTTAAATAGCAACTAGAAAAAATGCAACAATCTGATTTAAGAATACTTAAAAGTTGAATAATAATAAAAGTAATAAATCACAAATACATAAATTCGAAATTAATTATAATAAGAAATAATATAATAAAGTAATAGTAATTAAAAAAAAACCGGTAGGATGGTGTAGAAGATAGGGTGTTTATACATCTCAAAACCCTGTCGATGTTTTCTCTCAAAGTAGCGTTATGGAGTAGTTGAAACCTCCACTTTATTGAATGGAATAATGTGGCTAGTATCTATCTAATTTTTAGCTAAAACTTACTGGACCCTTTGCCTATATCTCATATACCTTTTTATCCGTGCACTTATGAATAAAAATATTATCAATCACTAGTTACTGGTTTATCCATATTTTGGACAAGAGGAAGATCCTGCACCCAAAGAAAAACTTCTGTCATGCCTGCACACCATCTGTCACGACAGGCCATGTGCTATTATTCAGAACAAACTATGATAAAGCCAAGTAATCTTGAGAATAATCAGGATGGAATAGAACTAAGAAGAATATAAATTTGATTTTTGAAAATATTGTTTTAACAATTTTGAGGCATGCTTGTGAACTAGACTTTTATGCAAAAATTACTTTATTGTGCTTTTTAAAATAATAAAAATAGCATAAAGCAAATATCATAGTTCTACATAGTCTACTGGTGATTTTATGAAAGTCCCATCCATTTTTTATCACTTTTAGATAAAAAATCAAAAATTGCCTTAAAGTATAAACTTTCAAAGAAACACGCCCTCCTTCTATCCCTGTTCACCATTCCTAATCATTTGTCGATAAATTAACTTCCAGTGATTTCAATAACTGTTAAAGTATTTGACACGAGTCCTCATCAAACAGTTCCTTAATTTCTTCAACATTCTGTGTCGGAGTCCGCTTCTTGTACTGTAAATTAATATCACTTTTAAAAACACCCAAGGCTTTTTTAACACATTTTGTCAAATAAAACTCCCATATATTAGGCCAGTCCGAGAACTTAATTCTTCCTTCGTTTCGTCAAACTTATTTTTTTAATGTATTAAATGAGCCATATTACAGCCTATAGAGCATTTCAGATTTAAAAGTAGTGTTATTCCGAATCAAAGGTTAATGCGTTTTTAAAATGGATATTCCAGAAAATAATTTTTGTCATATTTTGAGCTTTAATTTCTGAAAAATATGTTCATAAAAAATTGTGTGGTGTTTATGGTGATCAATGCGATCAAAAGTGAATGCTGCTGTCAGAATTAGTTCAATAGCTCATTCTGCATTTTCGAGATTTCGATCTAAAAGATAAATCTCGCCTTGGTCAAACACTGGATTTTACATTTTGACTGACCTACATTTTATTATTATGAATAATTTATATTATAATGGACACTAAATGAATTCTATGTTTGGGTCTATTAACAGTAAAATGGACCGAGTTTCCATTTGTTTTTTTATTAATCTCCCAGAACGTTAATAATCTGCCCGTGGGCAATAAGTATTATTATATGATTTCATTTATATAATATAACCATCCTGACATGTAGAATATCACTTCAGTAACTGATCTGTTGTACAAGTTATAATATAAGACTTATTCTAAATAGTATTCCATCTTATTTAAATTATATCCTAACTTATTCAAAAAATTACTCTAACTTATTCTACAGATTGTTAAATCTCAGTCTATGTATCTATTAATTACTTCGTATAGTAAGTTTTGCGTTTGCGTAAGTTTGCGTTTGGGCACTGCATTGCCATCGCGCACATTTAACTGTATGGCGAGTGCATTGGGATGCACTAATGCATGTCTTTCAGAATACATCGCACTAACACTCCGAATAACACTCGTTACGGATTCTATGAAGATTCGCGCTGAATCATTTTGTTTGACACATGATATGGGCATCGACGATGACTCGCAATACTTTATTCTGGAACCTCTGGAGGATATCTATATTAGATTTACTAGTAGTACCCCACAGTTCAATACCATAGGTCTAAATGGGCCTAAGTATTGACTTATACAGCAAAACCTTGTTATCTAATGATAATTTAGATTTACGCCCTATCAGCCAGTACATTTGGTTTAGTTTAATCCCAAGCTGTTTGTGTTCTATCACTATATGTTTTTTCCATGTCAATCGAAATGCATTCCCAGATATTTAACGTTGTTTGCTTACGAAAGTTCATGATTATACACTTTTACTGAGGGACATGTTCTTCTACAAAGGGTTAATGTCACATTTGCTTTGATACGCCACGTTTTCAATCACAATTCGACTTTGTTAAGATGAAGTTGGAGGTTTTTTGTGGCTAATATTTGATTCCAGTATGATGTTTCCATTTGTGAATCGTTGCTGAAACGAAATAAATCCGAGGAATTTTGTATAAGCCATGGAAAAGAGTGCATCAACGCCAAGGAAGACGATGCTAACTGATTGGTTGGTCTGCAAAAAAAATTACCTTTCATTTTGCCTTCCATCCCGACAACGTTAAACCACACAAATCTGTAGTAATTGGGCAAAAATTGAAGGGATCATACCGCTTTACACCCGATTATTATAGTCCTATATGATTAGTCCGGACGATTAGTAATGGTTTGGGTATCTATAAAAGTCACTTAATGATGTAAAACTGGCTTTAAAAGAGGCTTGTAAAAAAACATTTGTTTCGCTCTTTCGGCAACGGAATTATGGTTTTACAAAAATGCCAAATAATCATCCATCAATTGATTGTTTGAGATTTATAAGAATAAAAGAAATGACTAAATATTAAATAGATTGCACCATCTTTTGTAAAACGCTATGAATTAATAACAACCTAATATAATCATATTAATTATTTTCATTAATTAAATTTTAACCAATTTACCTTAAAAACAATAATATGTTAACATCTTTATTGTCATAGAACAAGATTGTCCAAGACTACCTCATAATCATGCTATCACAATACCCATTATTGAAAAGGGACAAGAGACACCTCAACTCCTTCTGGATCTGAGAACAATGAGAATCTACCAATGGAAACAAATGACCATCATTTACGACAACACGATTTGTATGGGCTTTGTTAATTGCTGTACAAAGGCTTTTAATTTATTTATTATTAAATTGCAGCTGATGATATGATCACACGAGTGATCAGGTCATTAACAAAACAGGCAAATCGTGTTGAGGCTTCTGGAATATCCCTTATGAAGCTTTTCAAAAGCCATGGTTCCAACAAGAAAAATGATCCTAAGTATATTCAAGCAATAATTAAAGACAAATTTTCCAGTGTTAATTCAAATGCAGTTGGAAAGAATTTCTTAGGTAAATGAATGGATTGAAGACTTTGGTGAGAGGTTTGTTTTGTTTGTTTTATTATAGAAAATTTGAAGTCAAGATAGAAATACTTATTCGAACAAAAATTGTTGTTTCAGCAAAATGGGACATAAGAAAAAACAAAACTTAAGCATAAAGCATTAAATGAGTTAAGAAAAATATTCAATACGACATAGCTAACAATTGCAAATCCCTCAACATTTATTCACAATTTCAATACATTATTTCATCATTATTGAATAAAATTTTGTTTCTACAGTAATAGCAAGCTTTGAAATCGTCGAAACTGTAATGAAAACTGTTAAAGAACTGAAACTAGTTGATACACAGAAGCAATGGTTGTACCTCATTTCGGACACAGATAGCAGACTTTCTAATTTGAAAAAGTTCAAAAGGTTGCTGAAAGAGGGCGATAATGTTGCTTTTATATATAACAATACAGTTAATAGGAAAAGTTGTTTGGTGAGTAATTTGCTTTGTTTAAATCAGCATCATCATCAAATATTTTAGGGTGGTTTGGTATGTCATATCGAGGAAATACTAACAGCATTTACGAAATCTTTAGATAACGCTATTGTTGATGAATACGAATCAGCAGCTCAAGTTTCAGAGGAGGAGTGGGAGGCAATTAGGCCCACGAAACAGGAACGAAAGTCGTATTTGTTAGAACAGATGAAAGTAAATTTCACATATAATTAATATATAGATGCTTGTATGCATTCTGATCATTTTTTCACTTTAAAAAGCATATATTGAAAAAATTGGTGTAATATATATTCATTAAAATATTTTTCATACAACTTTTTCCTAGCTTTCTACCAACATAGCGATTCTGTGTCGAAAGAACAATGTTGATTTGACAGCAATCCAATCATTGATTCATTTTCGTAATACTTTAACATTTTACATCCACATACAATCCAGACCATCGATAAGTGGTAATCAGAAGACGGTATGTTTGGTGAGTATATTGGGTATAGCAGAATTCCCTATTTGACCTGCAACAGTAACAGGTCAACTGAAAAGTCAAAGCAAAATTAGTTTTTTTTATTCAACATAATTCCCGTCAAGGATCATATACTGATTATAGCAACCCTCCAAATTTTCGATACCATTTTTATAGTACGATTTGTCCACCTCTTCATTCAACGAAAATTTCTTCCCAGCGAGCATTATTTTGAGATCTGAGAACAGGAAATAGTCGCTGAGGAACAAATTTGGAGAATACGGTAGATGAAGAAGCAATTCGGAGCCCATGGATTTCTTCCCCTGCGATTCATGGATTTTTGCCATCGTTTTCACTGACTTGTGACACGGTGCATTGTATTGATGAAGCAGCACTTTCTTTTCCTTCAAATGCGACCGTTTTTTGGCGATTTCGTCCTTCAAACGCTATGTAATTGTTGCTGTTGATGGTCCTTCCTTTTTTACGGTAGTCAGTGAAAATTATTCCATGCGCATCCCAAAATACAGACGTCATAACCTTGCACGTTTTAGAGCGGGTTTATCGTGTGCAATCCACTCGGATGACTGTCGATTGGACTTCGGAGTGAAATGATGGAGCCATGTTTCATCCATTGTCACATATCGATGCAAAAACTCGGGTCCATTACGCTTGATCATATTCAAACACTGCTCCGAATAATCAACTAGTCGTTGTTTTTGGTTAAAAGTGAGCTCGCGCGGCACCCACTTTGCACAGAGCTTTCTCATACCCAAATATTCGTGAATGATATTATATACACGTTCAGTTGATATCTTTGGAGTGTCCGCTATTTCATTCAGATTCAATTTATGATCATTCAAAATCATTTTATTGATTTTTTTAATGTTTTCGTCGTTAACAACCTCTTTTGTGCTCATTTCACCACGTCTAAACTTAGCATACCTTGATGGCTAATTTTCCTGGGGGCAGTGATCGGAAACTCGGCATCAAGCCAGGTTTTTGCCCCAACTGTATTTTTTCCCTTCAAAAAGCAATATTTTATCAACACGCGAAATTCCTTTTTATCCATTTTTTTCACAATAACAAAAGTTTCTTCACTTAAAATACTATAATTCACAAACTAATGATCCACCAGCTGTCAAATTTATACACGCATCTTTTGAGTATTAGGGCTAACTAAAAAAACATATGGATTTAATTCTCATAACGCCATTTATGTGTCAGGCCGGGGACTTTTCAATTGACCTGTTATATCCTTCACAACTCTTGCAACGTGTAGCCGAATGTTGTCATGCAACAGAATAACTTTTAGTCTATTACTCAGCATTTTTACATCGGCATACATCTGTAGCAACAATTTATTCAGTTTTAGCAAGTTCCAATACATCACACCTTACTGATTCTGTTTTATTGCCCTGAATATTCCGTTTCCGTGTAGAATTTGATTCATCCACTATTAAGCCGTCTGAAAGTTCCTTGAGAGTTTGAGCTGGGATTTCATTTAATAAATATTGTAATTATTTGTCTTCGAACTTCCTAATGTTAAAAACCTAAGACTTTGAACTTTTGTTTTGAGATTTCTACCACCCCTCTCCCCCCGACCTTAAGTTAATTTTGCGGCGAAAGAGTAGGGTTTTAGTGAAAAATAATTAGGTTAGGTTGTTTCACAGTTGTTTGTGTTGATATTTCGCATTTTCACCGATAGATCTCGCTGATCAAAATACATGCAAGTATCTAATATTTATTTATTTTTCATATATATAGTATTCTATCAATAAAATTATATGTACTGTTTTAGAAATATCTAGTAGACTATGGAGTATGTGATAATTGTACAAAATGGAAATTCGAAACTGGAGAAACATGGGGTAGGGAATATTTAGAAAACAATCGTGCTGATAATTCAATTGCTGAAATATTGTCGGTCGGAACATGGAGACCTAGCGATGGACCAACGATGACTGACGAACTGTTTCCTCATGTTTCTCATGGATTTAGAGGAAAAATTTTGCCTGTCGTCTCTTTTCATGTAATTATAATCTTGGTTTTATATTAAGCAGCTTTCCTACCTTCCTGCTATGAAAAATTAACATTTCTCGTTTTCTTGTCATAAAAACTACTAACTGTTTGTAATGTAGATATCTTTAAGTATACAAAAACATAGTTTATATAAATTTAAGATGTAAGACTATGTCGTAGCACCAGAAAATTGGAACAAAATGTATGTATTGTAGGTAATTTTGTTTTGACATTTTGAATTGAATTTTGTTCACTACAATATAGATATACCACCTGAAACAAAGAACCATATTTAATTTACATTAATTTATCTGTGGAACATTTTAGAATTTTTTGAAAAATCGCAAATTCATTACAATTGCCAAAGTAATTATCTCTCAAAACGTAAAGATAATAATCAAATTAATATGAAAATCATCAAAATCAGTATCTTCTGTGATTAAATAATGGAAAATTACAATTGTACATGTACACATTGGCTAGTTATAAGTAGTTTTCTGGAAACTGGATTAATTGTTAAATATTTGTTCATAAAATCAAACTGATGTAACTCCATCATGACACTGGAACATATCTCGGCGCCTAGGAAGCACGCACATATAGCGGTTATTCCCAATAAAAGAACAAAATCATCTCTATCTGACTACAGGCCCATCAGCCTTCTCAGTGGCATTGGAAGCTTGCCGAGAGAGCAATACTCTACGCTCTCAACTCTTTCACAAGGAAAACAACATGAACCCTGAGAACACAGGTCATCATTTTCCATAAGAAGCGTTACGCACTGCACGTAACGTCACGTACCTAAGTTTCCACTTTGATCGACGGTTCTGTTAGCATTCCCAAATCCAGAAAGCAACTCATAAAGGTTCGGTGATAGCAAACCTGCTATGTTCTCTGATTTGCCCTTCTAGCAGACTTTCCATCTTCATCAAATGCTTATTTTACAAGATGTTAATACGGTCGGTACTCCAGTACGGATCTAACGGCTACTTCAAGTTTGTTACACCCAATCAGATGAAACAGCTTCAAGTTTTCCAAAAGAAGCTCCTCAAGAGAATCTTAAACGCTTTTTTATCAGAAATAATCAAATTCACAGAAAACTGACACTCCAGAAATAAAGCACTTCATATCTCAATGCTTCTACAAACAACAACTCCACTTAAGTTTATCTGAAAACGCGTTTGTTCGCGAGCTGCTCGACATGCTGGGAGCTTAGCACCGCCTCACCGCTAACCTCCTCTTTTCCATGCTGAAACGACCTCATCCGTCGCGACAGTAATAACTTTTTAATCCAGTCGTGTGTTCGCGAATCAATAGTTAGTTTCACTATCTGTTTTTTCGTCGGATTCTCGTGCTCAGTAACGGCTGCCCTGTTAGTGGGTGCCATATCACAGGGGTCAACTGCGAGGCGGTTTCGTTTTAGTGTACTGGTAAGCTCAGAGGCAGTCCCACATAACCCGGTCCAACTTGTGACTCCAGGACAAGTCTCCTCGATCAGGTATGCGACATGCACTCCACTGCCTGGTTTTAGGCCAGAACAGCACCATGAACATAGCGAGGTAAGGTCTGGTTTTTGATATCAATTAGACCGATTGTAAGAATGAGACGTCTATTGATATCAGTGTTTTCTTCGGAGTTTACTTAACGCCAAGGAAGTACCACCATTTTTAATTTTTAGACATTAGAATTTGAGGCTACGTATTTCATGGTACTGGGGCTAAAGACTACTACAAGTTACTAAACGACTACTACTACCTTAAAAGTCACATTCGATTCTACCTAACTCACTGTCATTTTGAATTTATAACATATGAAATCATATATACTGGCTTCCAGATTAGTAAAAACATTTAAATCGCTTGTTTTGTTACCATAAGTGCTATTATAATCATGTTTCTTATAATCAACATTAACATCCTGCTTGTATTGTTTTGGCTATCTTTTTCAGCCCTGTTTCGCTAATATTAAGTATATTTTAGAATCCGCCATGGCAAATATTAAGACTAAATGACACAGGCGATGTTGTCGAATATAGTGGAATTATTTTCGACATAATGAAGGAACTATCTAAAAATCTGAATTTTACTTTTAACGTTGAAGTCATTAAAGCACATGATAAAGCAAACAGCTCCAGATATAATCCGAGGAATGAAAGTACTGCTTTTTTGGATTTGATAGAAAATTCAGATATATCCACATACAAGTGAGTAAAAACGAACCATCAAATACGGCAGAAAATAAAATCAATATATTTACAGTATACCTCAAGAAATCTTGGAACTCGTTCACAACAAATCAGTAGCGATGGGTGCTTGTGCTTTCACTGTTACAGAAGAAAATAAAAAAGTGATTAATTTTACCCGCCCCATCAGCATACAATTTTATACCTTTTTAGTAGCTAGACCAAGAGAATTGAGTAGAGCATTATTATTCATTTCTCCATTTACTGGGGAAGTAAGTATAATATATTTATATAAAATCGCTTTATTACAAAGATCATTCAATGAGGGTTTAAAAATAGATAAGAAACAAACTATTTCATTTTCAAAAATCATGATTTATATTTCTTCCTCACAAAGGTTCCTTCAACATTTTTAATAAACTGAGTAATTGGTTAAGTGTAATACTTAACTATGGAAATTAAAAATTCACTGCGAATAAAATCCAGTGAATATCAAGCTATTGTTCTTTCACTTTTAGGTAATCTGTGTATCCCAAAAAACTGTGGTATTCACCTTGCCAGCTAGTTTTACCACCATTCGCCTTTAAAGTCATTTTAAACTTAGTTACCAAGTTGTTAAGTCTATTAAATATAATAGTCTTCGCTTATTCTTTCCCATTTTTCCAAATGATATCTGTATAATAAAAACTTTATATTTATTTTTTTGCTGATTGAACAACTATCAAATTTCATTAAAATATCGAACAATATCATAATATTATTTACTTTTAGACATGGCTATGTTTAGCTGCGACTATCATTTCTATGGGACCAATATTATACTTTATCCATAAGTTCAGTCCCGTTTACGAGTACAGAGGTATTCGTAATCATGGAGGTTTATCCACAATACAGAACTGTATATGGTATATGTACGGCGCTCTACTGCAACAAGGTATGCAATTAACAGGTGCCTTCATGAAGGCGCTACGTATCAGTGTTATCAACGGCTAACATAATTATTACATGCTGTGGTTTGATATTTCTCTGCATAAAATAACGATGTTCTATTTAATATTGAGTTATTCGGTGTGTACAGCTGCTAATCAGAGAACCTTAAAATTTAAATTTTCGACATTTTTTTATTCTATAAATTAAAGAAATTTGTTACCAAATTCCAACACTTTTATAAACCTATGGTGATGCTGATATGTCATGTCAGTGAGAGTTTAGATTTGTTTTTAGATTAGTCAATAATAACCTGGGGAGTCAAAAAAGTTCGAAGGCAATCAATTTCATCACATATTGCACGAAAACTCTGCTCGAAATGTCTTCGTTAATGAATAAACTGTTCCCAGACATTGACATACGATGAAAAATTGCTACCACACCAATTGAATGTGAACATGCAGTTTTGAACCTTTTCAATATTGCTTGCAAGACAAAGAAAAAAATGAATTTTTCTGTGGCGTATTGTGACACGATGAAAAATGTATCTACTACGATAATTTCAAGGGTAAAATGTCATGTGTTAGACTAGGAGAGCCATCAACAATTACACCGAAGCGGAATGATGTCTACCGATGTTAAATGAACCAATTGAACAACGTGTTGTTGCAAAAAGACCAGCAATAACGAGTAACAGATACAAGTAATCTTCTTACATTAAAGGACGTTCGAGAAATCGAAAGTAACTCTTTCTCAAACTGAAAGAAATCATCACCAAGTTGTACGATTGTTTGTTATCTGTATGTATCCACTTCTATATCTCATTTCTGTTTTAATATGTTATTCCTGTATCTTTTTTACGTCTGAGCTCGTTCAGAACCATTCTTGACTTTAACTTTGACTTTATGACTTCATAACATTAGCTCTCTTCTATTTTCTCTCTACTAATATACAAGCTATCAATGTTCGGCTCTGATTTTTACTCAGGATCTCTGAATAGATTTTGTTAAGATTGAATTTATGTACCACTGCTTCAGTCTCCCAGAATCTACAATTTTCCTTCTATACATCATGTCCATGTCAACTCCTCCCAAAATGTTTCTTTGTTATCTGACTTGGAGCGTATATAATTATTATACCTTTTGTATCCATTATTCCATCTACTTTTTTAGTTAATAATTGAGTTAATATCTTATTATAATTTATATATTTATAGTTATTTTTTAGTTTATATATATATATATATATATATATATATATATATATATATTATATTATATATATATATATATATATATATATATATATATATAGGTATATATATATATATATATACCTATATATATATATAGGTATATATATATATATATATATATATATATATATATATATAGGTAATATATTTATAATTATTAAATATGTTTACCGTATAAATAAAAGTATGCCCATTGCTCATTTTATCCCTTCTTTTTTAACCGACTTCAAAAAAAGAGGAGATTCTATGTTTGGCTTTATATATATCCCACCAAACCAAGTCAGGATCAGATTGGGGAAGGGGGGAAATTCCAAGAAAACCTCAAATTTCAAAGGCATGTACAAAGTTTTCACATATATTTTTATCTAAAATAATCAGATATTTGTGTATAATCTTATTGCTGAACAGATGTGACGGAAAATCGGAAATAGTTCAGTGTAAAAGCCGTTTAAACATTAACCATATCATATTAGAAGCTGTAGAAATACCCCCAGGCAACTGTTTCTATGGTGTAGTGCAGTCGCGGGTTCGATTCCCGGCGGCGGCAATGACTTTTTGTTGTTGTTCTAGTTTGGTTAGAACACTTTTCAAATCACTTAGGTGAGGTAGCGGACCCCGGGGCCTGAATTCCTTATTTTCAATCATTGTGTCTTTATTTTACGAGGCCTACCCATTGTAATATTAAATAAAATAACTGCTTAATCTAACTAAAAGTAGAAATCTAACATTAAAAAGAGAAAAATAAAATATTTTTAACAAAATAATTGAACCGGCTTCAAAAAATGAATAAAGAACTCATTAAAAATTTAAAAAATAATCAAACTTACATTTTTAAAACAAAAAAAGAACATTTGAAAATAATATATGTGCATAATAATCGCTCTAATAACAAAATAAAAATACACAGAAACCTTATTTTACCTATCTACTACACGTATTTTATATTCTACTATAAACACAAAATTTAACCTAATACTTACCTAAACATTTATTTATTTGCAATATTATTTTAACTACTACCCACTGATCACTTTAACAAATTTTTATATTTATATTGTGAAATCGGTTCAATTTTTTTGTTAAAAATATTTTTGTTTCGCTTATCGTCAGTATATCTAACTTAATTTCTTCATATTCTTCCACCGAGTCCTTCTTTAACCGTTAGACTTCATGTATTCCACTTTCCCACTTTTTTCATTTTTTCTAGTTTGGGATTTCCTTTGTTTGTGTTTCCCTCCTCTCCCCTTTTCACAATACTGAATGATTCCATACTCCTGCATTTTATCGCCTCTGTTACCTCACTTTACTGAAAATTACATACAATTAAATACAAATGATGTCAAAATCAAATATTTTAGGTGGAATGCATCTTCCTTATGCAGACAGTGCTCGTATACTCATTGGTTCTTGGTGGCTTGTTGTTTTGGTCATAGGTACCAGTTATTGTGGAAACTTGGTGGCGTTCCTTACCTTCCCTAAAGTAGACATCCCTATTACCACAACAGAAGAATTGATAAACCATGCTGACACTCTAACTTGGAGTTTTCGTAGAAATACGTTTTTAGAGGCCCAACTGAAGGTAAAATATTGTGTTGTTCGCTGTTATTCATTAGAACTTTCCTTTTTTGTTTTTTACTACATTTCATTAATTTAATGTTAAGTTATTATAGCGTTATTTTTTCTTATTGTTCAGACTTCTAAGGATCACACTTATAAAGCTATTTACGAACATAGCAAAGATATCAGTGATGTAAGATCCATGGTGAATCAGATCAAATTAGGCAAGCATGTCTATATTGACTGGAAGATAAAGTTACAATATATAATGAAACAACAATTTCAAGAAAGTGATACTTGCGATTTGGCCTTGGGTATTCCTGTTAATAACAATATATCAACTATTGAATTTACTTAAATATTTATTCAATTCTTAGGTTTAGATGAATTTTGTGATGAACAAATTGCTTTAATAATTTCTCCAGATACCCCATACTTAAACAAAATTAACGCAGAGTTTGTATAGCCATCAATTTAATTAATTAAATTCCCATAATCAAACAATTGTAGGATTAAAAAATTACATCAGGTTGGTTTGATTCAAAAGTGGCTGGAAGATTATTTGCCCAAACGCGATAAGTGTTGGAAAAAGAAACGTAGTATCGAGGTCAACAATCACACAGTAAATTTGGATGACATGCAAGGAAGTTTTTTCGTGTTATTTCTGGGTAATCTTAATTTTTTCTATTTACTACTTAAAACATCGATCATAAATGGAGAAATGTTCAATCAGTTCTGAATAAAGTGCGTAAAATAATTCAGGTGGGAGAAATTAAATGAAAATTTAAAAATAATCAATTAATTTTCTTATTAAATCTTGGGAAATTTACATCAAAATGAATCATCTGTATTTGAAATTTTCTTAATGCCATTTTGCCCATATTTGACTTCATTATTATCATTTAAATTTTTAATCTGGGTAAAAGTGTTAAAACAATATATAATATTCTTTTAATGTTTTCAATGTACATTTGGGATTATTCACATTTTTCAGCATAGCATAGCAGCTCTGCACTTCTTATCATACCAATGTAATGGATAAAAATATCTCGTTCATTTGATCCAAGAAATTTAACTGTTTTACTAGTTTTCACTAGTCATAATCAAACTTTTTATTGAATAATTTTTTATTTGTTTAGAAATAATTAGATTTTCAATTCACTAAAATAATTAGGAAAGAGTTATATTAAGATCTTAAGTTGGAAAAACTGTATTTGTAAACAACAATTTTATTTAAATTCAATTCAACTATTACCGAATTAGATTTTTCAAAAATATCTATATAATATCTATTTTAGTTGCATCGATAACTTTACTGCATGAGGTATTATACTCTCTATTACTTATACACATTTTGATCAGAAATATTTATTGATTCAAATTCGGATTACCCATGTAAACAACTGTTAAATTTGATGGTTTTGGCTAAACACTTTTAGAAACTTATGGTCATGCTGCTTTTTGTTGCAACGATTTAAAAGTGGCAATTTTGATATTATTGACAAAGAAGTTCGAAGAAGAAGAAGTTAAAAATATCTAAAAACTTTCACACAGCTTAGCAGTAGATGAATCAACGGTTCCCATACGTAATTATGCGATGGGAAAAACCCAAATCGAGGAAAACTCTTATCACAAGAACTGGTAGATTCTGCCTCATCCAGCGTAGTTATGAGACATAGATGATAGCGTGTTCAGAGCGATCCAATATGGCTCTGCTGGTACACGGTTTCAAAATGTTAAAGAAGTTTGAAAATGAGCCGATGATTTTGTCGCTGTAAAACCATCGTTCTTTTGACACGGTATCGCCATATTGCCAACCGAATTATAATAAAACAAAAAAGAGTTTTTAGAAAATAAGTATGCACACAATATTGCTGAACATACACTAGAGAATATTTGGACCAAAAAAAAAATCGTCCTTTTTTAATTTTAGTACGTAAACATTTCTCCATATATGACTGGTATTCTATATAATAATATATTGGATTCATAGCAATTATACCAATATTATGTATTATTAATGGTATTAATATTAATGTTGCTATTATATAAAAAATATCATTTTTAACAATATATATATATATATATATATATAGGTAATAGCATAGACTTATAAATCAATACAAATTGTGTATATTAAATGAGAAATTTTCAGGATTTATTATTGCACTTTTGGTGATCATAGGAGAAAGGATTTGGTGGAAGAAACTGAAACCTAAACCGAGTAAAACACTTGTACAACCGTTTGTAACATAACTATTAATTATATTTCAAAAATTCACATTTTGTACTGTTTCAATGATCACCAATATACTTTAACAATGAAAAAATAAACGAACTAACAAGTATGTAAATTAATGAAGTGTTCTTTGTTTTTAAATGTAGATCCCCAGACACCGTATTTTGAATCCAAGTTGCTTTTTGTCACATTTCTCTTCTCTTGATTTGTTTGGGGCATTGGCGAAGCCACGTATTTCCTATTAACAATCGTGTTATTTAATTACAAGGTAAAAATATATAATTTAAGAGATAACGTCATTATCCTTTAATACTTACTTGGGAAATTTCAAGTTTTCCGATCCAGCTAAATCTTTAATTATATGAACCATAATGCAGAACTAAGGCACGTGATGAATTTGTGTTAATACTTTAAATTCCTTCCTGTTTCCCGAGTTTCCTCTTCGGCTTCCTTTTTTAATGTACAGATTTTTTTGTAAACTAAAAATTAGCGATAAAGTAAAAATATTAATGACGATGACGTCAAAATGCTAATTACAATAACATATGACATAATTCTATATAACAAGAAAAATGTAACAAGTCAATTGAAAAATCCCCGACCTGACACATAGATGGCGCTACTAGGGTTAAATCCATGTTTTTTAGTTAGCCCTAACCCTCAAAAGATGGGTGTATAAATTTGGCAGCTGTCGGATCAGTTTGGCAGTTTGTGAATTATAGCATTTTGAATGAAGCAACTTTTGTTATTGTGAAAAAAATGGATTAAAAAGAAATTCGCGTGTTGATAAA
This sequence comes from Rhynchophorus ferrugineus, assembly GCF_030347505.1. NCBI lineage: Eukaryota > Metazoa > Arthropoda > Insecta > Coleoptera > Curculionidae > Rhynchophorus > Rhynchophorus ferrugineus. Next base: position 70,579,438 of record NW_027472581.1, read on the forward strand.
ATATTACTTTTTGAAGGAAAAAATACAGTTGAAGCAAAAACTTGGCTTGATGCCGAGTTTCCAGATACTGTCCCAGGAAAATCAACCATCAAGGATTGGTATGCTAAATTTAGACGTGGTGAAATGGGCACCGAAGACGGTGAACGCAGTGGATGCCCAAAAGAGGTTGTTACAGACGAAAACATTTTAAAAAATCCACAAAATGATTCTAAATAACCGTAAATTGAAACTGAATGAAATAGCAGACACTCTAAAGATATCAACTGAACGTGTACATCATATCATTCACTAACATTTGGGTATGAGAAAGCTCTGTGCAAAGTGGGTGCCGCGCGAGCTTACATTTGACCAAAAACAACGATGAGTTGATGATTCGGAGCAGTGTTTGAAGATGATCAAGCGTAATAAACCAAGTTTTTGCTCGGTACATGGCTCCTTCATTTCACTCCGAAGTCCAATTGACAGTCATCCTAGTGAACACATGATGAACCCGCTCCAAAACGTGGGAAAACGCAATAATCGGCCTGCAAGGTTATGGCGTCTATATTTTGGGATGCGCATGGAACAATTTTCATTGACTACCTTGAAAAAGGAAGGACTATCAACAGCGACTATTACATAGCGTTATTGGACCGTTTGAAGCACGAAATCGCCGAAAAACGGCCGCGTTTGAAGAAAAAGAAAGTGCTGCTTCACCAAGACAATAAACCGTGTCACCAGTCAGTGAAAACGACAGCAAAAATCCATGAATTGGGCTTCAAATTGCTTCCTCATCCACCGTATTCTCCAGATCTGACTATTTCCTGTTCTCAGATCTCAAAAGAATACTCGCTGGGAAGAAATTTTCGTCAAATGCACCTTCATTTGACGAAAATTCGCCGAAACTGAAGCCTATTTTGGAACAAAGGACAAATCGTACTACAAAAATGGAAAGATGGAAGGTCGCTATAATCAGTGTAACACCCTTAAAGGCAATTATGTTGAATGAAAAAACTAATTTTGCCAAAAAAATGTGTTTTACTATGATAGGCCGGGGACTTTTCATTTGACTTGTTATTGCGTTTCATTATAACAGTATTGAAGGTCGGTATTATATCGTCATCTATTAAAAAACTTATTTAAAATTTAAATTAATTTATGTTAAAGAAAATAACAAAAATCAAAGGAAAATGTTAATAATACTTTGTGTTATGAAGTGTGATTACAATTACCATTATTAATAATTATTAATAATTGACTTAAACCAATTTGAAAGTGTTCATTTCACAAGCATTTTAAACATCAAACCTTTTCATTTTTTTTTCAACATTTTTTTTATATCACTAAATACTTTGTGACACAATGATGAAATTATGACACGTTATTCGATATATAAAACACTATAATATTTATAATCAGAGATAAAAACCAGTATCAATCGCTGCTTTTCAAATTCCTTTCAATTTACAGTTTGGTCTACTTCCTCTTTTAATTTTTTTTGTAAACTGAAAATTAACGATGAAGTAAAAATATTAATGATGATGTCAAAATCTTAATTACAAATCTCAATTATAATAATATGATATAACTCCATATGACAAAAGAAAGATATTGCGTTTTTTTGTAAAGGTTTCGAAGGTCCGTATTATATACTCATCCATTAAAAAACTTATTAAAGATTTATTAAAGAAAATAGAAAAACATAGGGAAAGTGTTTTATTTGAATTAGCATTGTCAGTAATTGACTTAAAAGAATTTGAAAATGTTTATTTCACAATCACTTAAAACAAATCAACAACTTCAATCAGAATCCTACAGTTTTTTTATATCACTTTAGAGATTCTCTGGCATGTTGATGGCGTATATGTTGCTCGATATTTGAAACACTATATGACAATATATTAAACAATATATGACATGACAATATATGGCATAACTCAAAAGAAACAGGTATTGCGTTTTTTCCTACAGTACTAATAAACTCTTAACCAAAAAAGTCTTAGTTATTTCACTTAAAAAATTTCATAACAGGAAATAATACCAAAGAATTAACAAAATGTCAGCTATAAAAAAACATATTAGATATACGTCGATTTAAATTTAACGAAATATATACTATAAATAACATGTATGTAAAATATCCAATAAAAATGTACCTTTGTATTTGTTGGGATCTGATACTAATTAGAAACTCTAAGACATTCATTGACACAGACGCATACTTTGCAGCAGACACAAACCAAAACCTCCGGCTAGAACAGGCAATCACTCAAACTGAACGAACCCAACAAAACAGCTGAGTTTTTATTCTGATCTCAAGTTGCCAGTGGAACCCAACCGGTTCTTAAAACTAGATAAATGAATAATTTTTAATAAATTTGCATTAACGTAAATCCGAACAAATAACGACATCTTAATGTAATCACTTGTTTTACACCAGTACTAGAGTATCGTAACGAAATAGATATATAATACGTACGTTAAGTATAATTACTATTTATATTATAAATTCATAAAAATTACACATAAATTGTAAGTTAAAAATAAAATTGTGAAACGCAAAAGACAAACGTGTAAATTCTGACGATAGTTTTAAAACGATTGCATCAGATTGTTTTGCATTTTACTGTTATGAATTATTGTGCATTATTTATAATGGAATTTTATTAAAACTAAAATATGATAAACATCTAAAGCCAACATAGATGAGGATAATATCAGATATAAGAATTATAAACATTTGTTAGAAATTTTAAAAGATTTTTATCGTTTCGTTAAAATGTTAGAACGATAAATTGCTAAATTTACAGGTGGTTATATAAGTTTACGTAAAGGAAGTTCAAAAGCTGCATCGACACCAGAAATCATAGTCAAAATACATGTGACTTGAAAATACAAAAAATATTAAGGAAATATTTTCATCAATTTAACAAATTGCAGCTCCAAAGGCATCTAAAGAAACCAAGTGTGTTACGTGTGCAAAACGTCACGTAACCCAACACCGTAACGTATCTCATCTTACAATGAGTAAATTATGAAGCTCGTTCAAAAAGCTATCGTAATTATGTGGGAGTGAAAAAAGATTATAGAAAAATAATATTTTAAGAAATTCCAAAAGGCAAGAAACAAGATTAATGGAGAAAACTCAGGACAATTTTCCCATTCAACCTAAGGGTGTCCTATTATAGCTATGCACAAACAGTAGAAGGCATCCAAGTAATCATACAGTTTTGTTGGTAACATACACTAGAGTTTTACTAAAAAAATTTAAAAGGATAGAAGCTCAAGAAATTAATAACGGCTAATTTTAGATCCATTCCGGTAATCGGTAAACTTCGACAGTCAAAAAGCCACCGAGGGGTAGAATCCAGTGATATACAGCAACCATTTTTGTTTTGACCCTGGAGCTGGTAAGATCTGTAATGGTTTTTGTTCGTTTATATCTGTTTATTATTACTCTTTGTTGGACCGTGCATCAAAATCAAAATAAATCAAGGAAGTCAAAGTAAAGACGACAACTCACATGGTCTTATCTTCTAGCACTATTGTTTGTATGTCTCGTTCGTATATTCGTACACTGAAGAAAATAGGCTAGGTATTAATTTGCGATTTTGGCAACCCATTGGCAATTGGTAGTGAGAGATTTTGTATTTATCAAAGCCGCAGGCTTGAACCGAAGCTCTTCCTAATATTAAGGACGAAATTTCCGTATATGTTATTATTATTGCTTATAGGAAGAAATTTATCATCTATCTGTAAATCAAACTCCAATCCAACAAGAGAATCCTAGTTGGTACTTATAATATAAATTAAGACCAAAAATTGTAAAATATTTTTTGTTAAATTCTAAAAGGAATTTGACAGTAGGTCTGCTGGATCTTATCGAATTGCTACCGAGATGGAACCTCTAGAAAGCGCCTTAGAAGATATCCTTTAATAGCAAATATTATATTTTGGATGGCATGTTTGGATATCAAACAGAAAATGTGAAAAAGGTGTCCTAATCAAAATTCTTGGCCAAGTAGCTTCATGATGCAGATGGGAATTTCCATTATTCTAAGTTTCAACAGCAGCCTTTATTTATTTATTTATTATTTTAAAAGCCCATCAGCCTCTTAGGCTATTTAGGGTCGAGTTACAATATATTTTTAAGTAAAGTATACAAAAATGACAATGACATTCAAAAATAATATACTATACAAACATAGAAATAATGTAATATGCTATACAAATTACAATAGAGAAGAATTACAAAAGGTGTATTATTATTATCCAGCCGCCGTTAAAAAGTTGAAAAGCATATCCAAATGCTTGGCTTTGACCAGTTGCTTTAATGACCTTGACATTCCGAGCTGCAGTCTCAGTACCTAAAACTTTTCACATTCCATAAGGATGTGCCTGACACTCTGTTGTGTTTGGCATTCGTCACATTGTGGGAGGTCTTTTCCTTTTAACAGATTCTCATGCGTTAGTCTGCTATGCCCTATTCGTAGCGAAGCAAAGATGCTCAATTGGAACCTGTTGAGATTGGTAATATTAGGAGATTAGTAAAAATCCCATTTCCAACTCAGTTCATTTTTGTCCATATCACATTGTGGCTATGGTAACATAAGTCTTTTTGACAGCATTGGCAAAGTTCATCTGTGTTTTTCCTTTTGCTGCTTAGCTAAATTTCTGGTCATAAAATATGAGATTTTTTCCTGTACCTTAATTCTTTGTATCGAAAATTTTTCTTTATAAACAAGACATTCTCTACGTCTTGGAGAGTGCTTCTGTCCATAATTTACACAATGAGGCGGTGGGGAACATTCATTTTCACCATGCTCATTTTTCCCAGAGGAGGAACAAGTAGGTGCGTACGTGCAATTAATAGACACATGTCCAAATCTCTGACACTGATAACATTTCATTGAATTCAGAATATACTGCCTAACTCTCAAACTAAGATATCCCGCTTTGATACTATCGGGGATACGATCTTTTCTGAAGGTAAGGATGAAACTGTTGGTTTCTATGTTATTTCCATTCTCTCTCGAAACAATCCGCTTAAGCCAAATTTCTTCATCCGTACACACATACAAGTCCCTACTTGATATCACGCCTTTACAGAAGTTCAGTGTGGTATATGGGACAACAGTTACTTCTATATTATGCAGTTTTTTAACTTTTAAAACTTTCTCTGATTGCCGAGAATTCACTACTATTACTAGTATAGTTCCATTTCTTAACTTTTTCAGACTTTAATTCGCCCATTGCAGATAATAACTCTCTATGTATAATAAACGAAGATAGACCTTTCAATAGATCACTCTCCGAAATTATTACAAAGTATCTATCATAGTCTTCCTGCGTATATCTGTCTAAAAATTATATCTCTCTCCTAGGTCTTTTTAGACCTATATTCTGAGTGTCAGTAGTAGTTACCTGCATTCCGGCCTGGTCACCTACCGAAATTGCTGCGCAATCGACGGCTAACGCTCGAGCGGGGCCTGCGCGACCACCCATGGTCTCGACCGGTACTGGGGTTCCAAATCTCTGCACCGTATTTTATTTTATATTTTATGTACTTCAATAATTTATAGGAAAGGACATAAAACATGCAGGGGACGTCTCAAAAACACCACACAACTGGCGCCCCGGGGTCATCACGCTGCGACACATCAACCTTGATCAACACCTCGCAACCACAGCCCCCGGTATTCCAAATATTGCTTTTACAACACTTTGCTGATTATTTAACATTTATTCTTTAAAATAATTAAAATTCACCACTGATACACCTCAACTGTCCAAGAGCAGCCTTAAATCTCGATATTTTAGACAATCTGTAATTTAAAGATTGTGGCTGCAAAATATAGCAGATTTATTTTAGAATTTGATCTGTAGTGAATATCAATTGAAAAATTGTTTTTACTTAATGACTATTCAATCAATGATCATATTAATTTTTCAACAATGTTAATATAAAAATAAATGGAAAACAACATAATAAATATTTATTTCTGTATACAGCTTTACATAAAAACAATTGTAATAAAAATATATACAAAACAAGACAGTAGTCGAAAACTCGCCGACGTTGGAAAAGAAAAAAGGATGAATTATCGATTGCATCTATCCTCGAACGGTATTAGATATTTCGGACACACTCTTCAGCATGCACTCTCTACCGTACATCACCTTGAATTTATTAGAGGAAGGAAAATAATGCGTCACAGTCATCAATACACAGCAGTTGACCACACTGCTCCTTATATATTAGTCAGTTATAACCCATATACCACCCCACAGTCTGGGACTATTTATGCTACGTATTAACTATGGTTGTTAAAAAAATACCTCGCGTTATTAATTACACGCGCAGCCCCTCCTGTTTTCCCTATTGACAGCGAGGTAGCAATATGATGAAGTGGACACATTGATAGATCAGGATAGAAAACAGGAGGAGTTTAAACGACATAGACAGTTGTTCATTCAAGCTTGCGCTGACCCTCAGACGGGCACGATAATTGATACAGAAGCTGAATTAATGTACGTGTCGGTCTGCCCGTCATTCTGCCTTTTGTCAAATACGAATAGTTTTTCTCTTCAGCACGAAAACCAACACCAGTTACGTCAAAGTGTATCCAATCGACACAATCAATAAACTCGTTGAGGAATGCGGCTCCGATACAAGATGAGCCATGACCTAAGCCTTTGTTGTTCACATCGTGCGATCGAAAATGCGTAACTTTCTTAGTAAAGTACTTCCATAACGGCAAACGCCAAACTCTGTCGCCAGTTATTACTCCAGCTTTTCTAACCTGAAATGTAGATACAAAGTTTTTAATGAATACCTAATTATGTAATATATTAATATTTATTTATTTATTATTTTAAAAGCCCATCAGCCTCTTGGGCTACTTAGGGTCGAGTTACAATATATTTTTAAATAAAGTATACAAAAATGACAATTAATATAAATAATTAATATATTTATACAATTATTAATAATATAGTTTATTTTTTGTTTACGGATTAAATAACAAAAAAAGATAATGTTAATCAGTGATACGTGTAAAATAGTTGTAGTAATTTATACTTAAATTTACTATAATTATTTTAAAAATTAGTATTAAAATAATAATTGCATATGGGACTCTTTAGTTTCAGTTTTAAATATTCAAAAGTTTCAGTGTATTCATATCAGATGATTGAAAACATTGTTAACTTGGACATGGATACCCTTATTCCCAAAGGGAAAGGCGCTTAAAATTTTTGGGGCAAGGAAATTTAAATACATACTATAAACTAGATTATTGTATGTATAGACTTAATTTACCACCATGATTTAAAAAATATACTGCTCAACTAGCATATGTTATACTATAATGATATAATCATAAAAATAAATGTTAACTACTATGGAATTATAATACATCTTAAGATGCTGGATACTTTTAAATGCATTGACACTGAATTGGCAAGAAATAGAATTAAATAATCATTAGTAAATAAAAAAAATTGTAAAACATTTTTTTTCCTCACCTGGGACCACATTGTTTGTGAATTACAAAAGATACCACTAGCAGCTGAGCCCAAAGCTGCCCTTACACCAGGAGTTAAGCTAGCTACATCAATGATGAGCCTTGGACTATAAGCATGTTGTCCATACACGAGCGCATCCGCCAATATAAGACGACCTTCATTATCGGTATCGGTGATCATAATTGATTTGCCATTTAAACCCATTACTACATCTCCACATTTCATAGCCATACCTATAACAAAATAAAAATTATATAAATCACATTTACATACAATTATTTAATTTAATTACCGCTAGGCATATTTTCACATAAAGGTATTATAGCTTCAATATTAATAGGCAAACTTAGAGCAGACGCTGCACGTATGGCAGCAATTATAGCCGCTGCTCCGACCATGTCGGCCCTATACCTATCCATACCGTCGCATTTTTTCAAACAAAGACCACCACTATCAAAAGTTATTCCTTTACCCACCATCAAAATTGGCTTCTGATCTTGATGGGCTCCACAATATGATATTTCTACAACCACTGGCGGTTCACAGGACCCTCGCGCAACCTACATTACAGCTATGTTATTACTAATTCATTACCAGAAAGGTAGCAGTTAATAATTTACAGTTAAAAAAGCATTCATTTTCTTATTTTCCACCCAATCTTTGTCATGTACCATTACTTTGATGCCACAGGGGCAAAGTTCATTGACAGTTTCTTGAGCAAAGTGCAGTGGTGTCATTTGATTAGCCGGCGTATCAGACAAGCGTCTAGCCAAGTTTTGAGATTCTGCCTTGAAAAGTCCACGTTGAAAACTTTCTGCATCGCTATCATCAAATAGTTCCAGAGTTGGAATGGGCTTCCAGTGTTGACGAGATCTATTAGAAAAATTATCATAATCAAATCACACTATTTATATGACAAAACAAATTGATTGAATATACTGGAAATAATCCTACCTGTTTTCCTGATAACGCCATAGTGCTAATGCACTACCTTCAGCTGCTTGTTCAGGATGCCCTAAACCTTCAATCAAAATTCTACCGACACACTGTCGCTTTAATAATTGCGCTCCCATTCCAGCAGCCTCGCGAACAGCCTCAAGGCCTTCGTCGATTGCTTCCATTTCACAATAAGCTAATTTTTCTTTCCCTAAACCTACTACGGCTACCGACCAGAACTCTTTATCCAGATTATTATAAGTTCTGCCTTCACCCTTTTTAATCTCACATCCTCCTCTATAATATCAATACAGTTATAATTTCATATATTTAACAAAAATGTCATATTGACAAATATTTGAAATAAATATATTTTAAGGTTTTTCATTTTTACTTACGATTTTACTAGTTCCAATAATTTCCCCCCTAAATGATCATTAAACTTAGACGCAGCTTTTGTAAATACTGGTTCTTCATTTTCACCTTCATACACTCCAAGTATAAGCCCTTTCTAAAATAAATTTGTTTCAAGTAAAACAATAATTTCATTAAATTTACTTCTTAAATGTTGAATCAAAAATTATAAATATAATAAAAACCTTTTCATCTGGACATTCATCGGAACAAAAACTACGGGCACTGCATACAGGAGCTAATCTGGTCCGAAGCACATTAAATCTTTTTAGAATATTGATTACGGACATGATTTCTGATTATACGATCTTATAAAATTTTCATTTTACGTTGTAATTTGGACATCAAAAAAAAATTTGATTATTAAGTTTTGTTTACTGGTTACCCGCGTTTTGTTTTAAATTTCAAACATACGCCAACTTATAACAATATTGCCATTGGTGTTATTTATTACTAATTGTTATTTCACTCTAGCCTTGACATAAGTGAGACAGAAACTAATCTGCAATAAAATAATGTTGACAAATGACATATCTATAGACGTTTGACATTTATGGGACGAAGTAACCTTAATCATAAATTATAAAATAATTGTTATTGGTATTACATAGCCTTAATATATTTATATGCATTAGTGTTTCACCTTAAAATTACAATTTGTTAGGTACAAATACGTATTGGATTTATATTTTAAGTTGCCATTATGGCGACTAGTAATCAAGGTGTTACAGTTTCACAAATATTGAAACTTAAAACAGAATTTGAAGATGAACCTAAAAAGAAATCTAGAGAAGATTGGAGGAAGGCCAAAGAATTAGATGAAGCTCGAAAAGCTGGTACAGCCCCTGCGGCTGTCGATGAAGAAGGAAAAGATATAAATCCTCATATTCCACAATATATTTCAAATGCACCCTGGTATTATGGTGCAAGTGGTCCTACATTAAAACATCAGAGACCCCAAGAAGAAAAACAAAAACAGTTTTCATCTATTGACGAATGGTATAAAAGAGGCTTAGACACTGTGAGTTTACTAACTGATTATATAGGGTACAGGTTTTAATGTATTGATTTTTTAGAGTAAAATCGTAATTAAATATAGAAAAGGGGCATGTGAAAATTGTGGTGCCGTAACACATAAAAAAAAGGATTGTATGGATAGACCTAGAAAAGTGGGAGCAAAATTTTCAGGAACTAATATATTACCTGATGAGTTTATTCAAAAAAATTTATCATTAAGCTTTGATGGCAAAAGGGATAGATGGAGTGGTTATGATCCATCAGAACATAAATCAGTTATTGAGGAGTTTCAGAAAGTTGAAGAAGCCAAGAGACAACTCAAAGCACAGAAATTAGATGCGGAGGGTTCAGATAATGATGAAGATGAAGATAAATATGTAGATGAGGTAGATATGCCAGGTACTAAAGTGGATAGTAAACAAAGAATTACTGTTAGGAATTTGCGTATTAGAGAGGATACAGCTAAATATTTGAGAAATTTAGACCCAAATTCAGCATATTACGATCCAAAAACAAGATCAATGAGGGAAAATCCCAATCCTGGAAAAGATGACACGTAAGTTGCAGACATCACTTTTGTACATTCATATTTCTATACAAATTTAAACTCTTACCTTTTAGATACAGAGGTGAAAACTTTGTGAGGTTTACTGGCGATACAAAAAATCATTCCAGTGCTCAATTATTCGCTTGGGAAGCGTATCAAAAAGGGGTTGATGTTCATTTATTGGCAGAACCTACAAAGTTAGAGTTATTACAAAAGGAATATGATAAAAAGAAGGATCAATTCAAAACTAAAGTACAATCAAACATACTGGAAAAATATGGTGGAGAAGAACATCTAGATGCACCACCTAAAACTTTACTTCTTGCACAAACTGAAGATTATGTAGAATATTCAAGATCTGGCAAGATTTTAAAAGGCCATGAGAAAGAAGAAATACGGTCTAAGTATGAAGAAGATGTATATATTAATAATCATATTAGTGTTTGGGGATCATACTGGAAAGGGGGCCAGTGGGGGTATAAGTGCTGTCACTCTTTCATAAAGGTATATTTATGTTTTAATAGTTGAGAATGTGTATATATTGTTATATTTTATTTCAGAATTCTTACTGTCTGGGAGAAGCTGGTAAACACTCTAATTCTTCAGAAAATGACTCAAGTATACAAACCAAACTTAATGAATGTGATTCAACTGAAAAGTCAGCAAAGGGTCAAGAGATATTTGAGGAAAATGAAGATCATCATGTTAGTAGCAGCTCAAATGAAGAAGATACTAGAACAAAGTCTGAAAAATCAAAGAAGAAAAAGCATAAAAAGAAGAAGAAGGAAAAGAAAGATGCATTGAAGGATGCTTTGAAAGCAGAAGAGGATAATCAAAAACATGCAGATTATTTATTATCATTAGATGAAAGAAAGAGACCTTATAATAGTATGTTTGAAGTGAAAAAGCCATCAGAAGAAGAACTGGAGGCATACTATTTGAAAAGACGAAGAGAAGAAGATCCAATGAACCAATTTTTATAAAAAGTTTATTAAGAATGATTTAACAATAACATTTTAATAAAATATTGATATTAGTGTATATGTGTAAAATCACTGGTTACTCTCAACTTCATTCCTCTTGTCAACAAAAGCCCAACAAGTCTTGCAGTGTTTCTTGCATCATGTAATCCACAATGCTGCTGACCTTCAAAGGATAAACCTACATGTCTTAAAGCTTGTAGTAATCCACCTCTGAAATTAGTTTGAGACTAAAAAGTTAGATTGTTAGCTGATGAGAAGAAGATATTGAAAGATTAAAATACATACAATAAACAATTTCCTGATGTTTATCCACCTACGAAATATAAGGTCCCTATATATATTTTTTCTTTTACATTCCGCTGTCAAACACTGTTTCAAATCCCAATCTGACCAAATGGCAAATATACCACTTTTCATAAAAGTGTTCTTTTCCATGGAAAAGCTATATTTTTTTGTAATTTCACTTAACCAGTTTTTGAATAAATCTAAACAATATTTAAGAGGAACACCATCATCAACTTGCTCCTGTTTAATACCTACAATTATACATGTTCTCTGTTGATGATGATACCTGATTTCATAATTCTTATATACCTGTCAACTCCAAACAATATTGTGATAGTTTGGGATTGTCCAGTGGCTTGACATATTTCTGAAATTCCTCAAGTATTGTATGTGCAGATAAATCATACAAAACACAAGGAAATTCAATTATTTCGGGTATACCTTGATTATTTTTTTCCCAACAAGTAGCTTCAAAATCTAATATTAAAAGATAATCGAAATGTGGTTTCATAATTTAGTTAAATTTATATATATATTTTTAAATAAAACACTAAAAAATGTGGTATGTTCAAATAAAGAAATAAATATTTATGTGAAAATGAAAATATATTTGAACTTCGTTTCACTGTCATGACATCTTCGTATGAAAAATTCAATTCACTACAAGATTTAATTCCACTATACATGCCGAAAATATATCGATATAAAGTTATATTGTTCTATCGATATTTTTCGATATTTAAAAAAAAATAAAAAAGATAGATATTTCAATAAATAAGGAATATACTGAACTTAACTTATGTACATATTTTTAAAAAACGGTCTATTTCTTCATAGCCTACCAAAAATTTTTGCTGCTGCCTATATTTAAAAAGAAGATTAGTTGCTTTCTATGTCTGTGACAGATTTGATTCTCAACATTTTAGATTTGGTTCATATTTTTCATTTATCTATCAATTTAATTTTGAATTACAGTTATTAAGTGTGAATTAGTTAAAACATTTTATGATATAGTTATTCTTATTAGGGAAGAATGGCATATACTTTAAGGAGTCAGACATTTCGTAGGTTATATACTGTAGTTAAGACTTATACAAGATCCTCTAGTTCTATAAATGTAAGTTTCCCTTAGTATATATTAATAAATTTCATGCTTTAAAATTAACAAAAAACAACATTTCAGAAAGGTTTAGTACTTGGTCTGTATAACACTGAAAATAGTGAAGTTTTTGAATTAAGTACTGCTGCTCAGAATTATGATCAAAAAGTCCAAGGCAAATTGTTAGAGCAAATCAAACTGTAAGTACTATTTTTTTCTAGACTTGCATACATAATAAAACACTATCATTAGTGTGAATTTAATTTCAATTATAATAATGTATGAGTGTATAAAATTTAAGTGACCCGACCTGAAACTTTAAAAGTAGTTGACATGATACATGGTATTTTAAGCATGTTAGGTGTCCTCAATGTTGTAGAATACCTGTATATTTATTTTTCATAGAAAATTGAGTATCTTTAAAAAGATGATTTAACAGTTTTACCTTTAAGGAGTTAAATATTCCTGCAAAAATTAAAGACATGAATTTAACCTAAAAACCATATGAAAAGCATTATGTCTAAAATCATCTTTTTATTACCACTTTAAGGAAGAATTATAGGAATATGGTTGTTTCAGGTCGGTATCAACTCAATAAATAATTCATAATGGCCTCGAGCCGAGATGGACGAAGCAGTTCAGCTTCATCACACAGCGGCAGCAACATTCCACCTAATCGTAGTTCAGTACGCACACCAAAACGACCCCGTCCTCAAAGCGGCGGCTTCGAAGAAAAAAGCGCCGATTTCTCTTGCCCTATCTGCCTTAATCTGATTGACGAAGCTCACATAACTAAGTGTGGCCACACATTTTGCCACAGCTGCATTACGACATCGCTGGAAACATTAAAACGCTGCCCAAAATGTAACGCGGCTATCACCAATAATGATATCTTTCCCAATTATTTGCTGAATGATCTAATCAAGAAACATAAATTGAGAGCGAATGGCTTCGAAGCCCTGGGTATAACACGGGACAGCTCGGGCGAATTCAGTACGGGTGCTGACGGTCTTCGCGATTTCGTTGCCTCGGAGTCGCAAAATTTGACGTTGCCCGATGTTAATGTTATGTTGGAGGTGTTGACACAGAGAAAGCAACTGTTAGAGGCTGAGTCGTGTGCCGCTCAAAATCGTTTAGTGCTGGAATTTCTGAAGCATTTGTTGAAACAAAAGAAAGAAAGACAAGCGCAAATCGCCAAAGAGATTACAATTATTGAACAAGATATCAATGAGGTGAGTAATTTTTACATTATCGTAAGGTAAGTTCAGTTTATAAAAAATATTATTGAATTTAAGGAGACCATTTAATTGTAAGTTTATTATTTTTTCAATTTGCTTATTGAATTATGAATATATACAAATAATATTTATGAACACATGTTTTAGGTTGTTAATAAATTGAAGGAAGTACATAGTAAATGTCCTACTTTGGAAGATGTTGAAAGAACCGTGGCTGGAGCATCTCAGTCTGACGTTACTGCTGTTAATGCAATGAAAAAGGAAATGATTGAAATTATTGATAGCATTGGAACATCTACAGGTAAGTTTAAGCGAAAATGTAATATTTTTACCACTGTGGGCATAAGCCATATATAATACATATTATATAGGATTTTTCAATATGATCATGGACTGTAATGAAATATATGGAATCTGACATAGTACAGAGGTATGTGGCGGTTTCTCACATTGGCATAGATCCGAGTGATCCAATTCTCAATGACTACTACATATATTTGGATGAAATTCTGGATTATGTTTACTTTTAGCATATCTCTCAATGGCAGTTTATTGGCGTAGAGCAGCAACTTCAGAAAAGCTCATATCCAGCGAGGACAATCGTATGATTTTGGTAACAATTCACTTTACCCCTGCGAGATAAACCATACCTTTCAATCATTAATACAGAATGTTCATCGTGGCGTCATATCATTCTGTAGCGTTCTCTTTTGAAGGGATGAAAAAGTACAGAGCAATTACGCCGCATACCCAAAATCCACTCCAATCACTTTTTGTGGATGCATTGCTTCCTCATGTGGTTCGACGCCAATCCTTCCATATACGGCAAATATGCTTCTTAACATATTGTCATTTAAAAACGCTCCTCAATACTGAAAATGATTGTTTGTCCAAAATGGATATCCTAAAGAACAAATATTTCAATAATAAACTTCTTATCACGTCGTGTTACGCCATTTTGTAACTTTACATGGCGATTTGGCATTACTGACAAAATAATTACCAATAAGTACAACAGTCAACATCAACTCGATCTTATTGAAAAATCCTACACAGATAAAATAGAATGCGACTGTTATAAAGCATGAAATAATTGTTTGTCATTTGTAAGAGAATCTTCAGTATAATTTTTCGGTTATAATGGGTTGCGGAAAAAGAAACTTCGGTGATTTTCGCTTCGGTGTATATAGCCAATTACTATATACATTTTAAACACTAATCACTGATATATGCCGTTTTTATCGGTGAACTGCAGAATTTCTGTGATTTATTGTCAAACTACAGGCTTCAGCTGTAATTCGTCAAAATTCGTTAATTTTGGGAGCAGTTAAGAAAACGTTAATGTGTTCTGGAAATACGGAAAGATATAGAGATAGACATAATCATTTTCTTCTATACCCTTGAACTTATTTCTCTGGTTGATATGGATGCGATCGATCATCACAGATATGTAGGAATATACAGATATGTATTTGTTTATTTAAACATTCACTAGTATTAGTTGGGAGTAAATTATACGGGAATAGAAATAGAAAACACTTGTTGATTTAAAACTTGTTTTTTAAGATGTTGAAGTGATAAGAGAGAGACAATACCAAACCTCGCGTGTCTACAACAGTAGAATCTTGTAGGGACGTATATGTGGTGTCCTGAGTCATAAGCGGCCACGACTTTAAAATCATCTGTTTTAACCGAAATTACTTTTTCCCAATCCAGCATTAATGATACAGTTTCTTCCATCCAACCTTTTAGATAATGTAACAAATAAAGGCAAACTTTAACCTCCAAATCAAAATTAAAACAAATTTTCTGTAAAGAAATATTTCTACGCTTTAGATAAACTCATTATAGATAGAAAACTTTATAATATAGAAGCTTTTAACCATATTTTTCTTACGAATAGGTCGAAAGGAAGAAAACTCAGGTACTCCAACACGGCCCTCAGCTTCGCTCGCAATGAGACGTCTTCGAATGCACGCATGCTTTGATGATTTTGTAGATTGCTATTTCTCAACCCGATCAAAGGATTTAATATTCGGCAAGGAGAATCAGACCGATGATAAAACTAGATCAGCTTCCGAACCAAATCCAGGACTAGACCAATTCCGTGAAAATTTAATCAAATTTTCCGCATACAATTCGTTGCGGGTGCTAACGTCATTGAACTACTCTACTGATCTATTCAACAACTCGACCATAGTATCTAGCATCGAATTCGACAAGGACAACGAATTCTTTGCCATAGCCGGAGTCACAAAACAAATTAAAGTTTTTGACTATGGCGGCGTGATGAAAGACTTAGTCAATATCCATTATCCCAGCATAGAGATGGTATCTCGGTCTAAAATTTCCTGTGTTAGTTGGCACAATTACTTCAAAAGTACATTGGCTTCCAGTGACTATGAAGGGATGGTTACAATCTGGGACGCGTCTATTGGGCAAAAGACTAAAACTTATCAAGAACATGAGAAACGTTGTTGGAGTGTCGATTTTAACTGTGTAGACACTCGTTTAATTGCTTCAGGTACGTTCAAATAATTTAGTGTAGAAAATAATTAGTAAATTTTACATTGTCATTAACAGGTTCTTGTTACCATATAATAATTATAGCAGGTTATCGAAAAAAATATTTATAGGGATTTGATCATTGTCTAGTTACAGAGGTAACTGTTCGCGCGTTTTATGTTTTGAGATTCATTTTATTAGTTCATTTTTATAGAACATAGTTCTTTTTATTAGAACATGAAGCGTATAAAACTATTTTAATAAAATGGCGTTGCTGTAGAATGCACTCAGAAATCTTATACAAAAGAGGGATAAACATATGTAGTTATAAAGTATAAAATTAGAAAATTATGTAAGCTCTTTAATACAATATTTGGATTAGCTACCTTCTTTGACAATTTTAATTCCAAAAATGTTTAAAACTGTATGTTCAAAGTTTCACCCTTTTTATAATTCTTTTTATTCTTTAATTTCGTGCTCTAAGAGCAATTTTTGAAAATACAAATTCGGAAAATCCCCTTAAAAGTGTCAGTACAATACAGTTAGTTTTGGCCTGTCTTAGAAAAGCTGATTCTTCAATCTGTTGCTAATTGAGCTGCTTTTGCTTCTGAAAGGTTCCGTTACTCTGGTTTCATCGGCGTTTTAGTCAAATTTTATTGGTGCCAATTTATCCATAATTTTGAAAAATTTTTATTTTATTAAACATCCTAACGGTAATGTAGATTAAGTTTTTAATAATTTTTTGTCCAAAAGGTAGATGCTTTGGAGATAACCGCTAAACAGTAGCAGTAAAGCCGTTGAGTAAAATCTTAACATTTTGGTTTTTGCTGAGAGTGATTAGCTGCCACTTGTATTAGATCAGGCAGTTTCCATAATTCGGCTTTTTATAATTGATAAATCTAGCCGTCATTTCCTTTGTCACATTTCAAAATTATATGTTTCGCTGAAAATCATAATTTCGATCTACTCATCGGAAGTTTTTTGTCGAGGTTTGAAGAACGTTATACAATAGTATCGTGAAAGTTTGTTCGTCATATGTTAAACGGCCTCCCTTAGGCTTGTTATTGCTCCTTTAACTTACGTCCTATGTAATATCATAATCAGTCTGTCAAAATCACCATCGTAATGAATATATGATATACTTGACCATAATAGATATATTGATATTAATAATTATTATATTAAGACTAGGAAAATATATTAATAATATTGAATCATTTTTTAGTCATCAATTTTAGTAATTAAGTTTTTTTGTAGGTTCTGATGATGCCAGAGTAAAATTATACTCCCTCAACGAGGCCCATTCTGTTGCCACTCTCGAAGCCAAAGCAAATGTTTGCTGTGTTAAGTTTAATCCAAAAAGTGCATCTCACTTGGCATTCGGTAGTGCTGACCACTGTGTGCATTATTACGACTTACGAAATATGAAGGAGCCCGTGAACGTTTTCAAGGGCCACAAGAAGGCCGTTAGCTATGTTAAATTTTTAAATAACGAAGAGATTGTCTCAGCCTCTACGGATTCCCAACTAAAAATGTGGAACATCCAAACGCCGCATTGTTTGCGATCCTTCGAAGGTCATGTGAATGAAAAGAACTTTGTCGGTTTAGCGACCGATGGTAATTTTATTGCTTGCGGTTCAGAAAATAACGCTCTCTTTGTTTATTATAAGGGCTTGAGTAAAAAATTGTTTAATCACAAATTTGACACTGTAGAAGGCGTTCTCGAACAAGAACGGAGAGAGGATGATCCTAACGAATTTGTTTCGGCCGTATGCTGGAAACAAAATTCTAATGTGATCTTGGCAGCTAATAGTAGAGGGATCATTAACATCCTTGAACTGGTGTAATGATGTATCTCAATATATTGCCGGGTAATGTATAGTGCGACAATCACTACTGGTTCAATGCATGAGCTGAAATATTGAGCCACAATAAGTGGAACAACATTGGATATGATACCAATGTTAGCAATTCTGAAGACTTGCATGGTGGTTTTTTTGTTATGGAACTATGAAGAATATTAGGAAAAATAAAACATAATTAATCCATCTATAGATGTTTTTACATTTTTTTCGGCACTATCTTGATATGTTTATTAATTCTTCGTATAATGAAAATCTACACAAGATAAACCTATTTTAGATTAATAAATATGCTCTAGTCAAACAACATCCTATTTTGTTTTATTCACTATAAAATCGTCTGTTAATTTTTATTACATAATTATTATACTTATATGTATATTATTGAACTGAAGATTAGTAAATACACTAATTTAGGCAAAACAGTTTGACTGTTTTATTTTTTGTTGTTTAGTGTAAATAAATTAAATTTCTAATTATATTGCGGTACCATATACTTATAGTTTTTCAAATGATTTTTTAAATTAACAACAAAATTGTATTGTCTAATTGTATTGTGATATTAAATTTTATATATATATACAAATTCGGTATTAAGTTGAGGCAACTACTGTCGGAAATGAACATTATAAAAATTACCAATTAAAAATAGTTATTCCATCCGTGAACCTTTTAAAAATATTTTCGTATCAAGATCATTTTAAATTTATATGCCTTGTTTCTGATTGCTCAGACATGTAGTTGGTGTTTGGTAGATAGTGTCGTAATTTAATTTGACATTAAATTGTATATATGAATATAACTAGCCGATCTATTTCAATAAGTTAATGGAATGGATTTGTTATTAACTGATAGTTACTGGGACAGACAAAATAGTTTTATATAATTGGCGGTTTTTACCCAACATTAGTTATTACTCATTATAACCCACTTGTACTATTTTGTATATGTTGCTAAATTCTAAATATGTTTCCAATTGTTTTGTCTGCCTCTTTGGGTGTGAACTCCATATTCAGAGCATTAGTATATCTAGGAACAGTCTTAGTGGTGGCTTAAGGCAAACAAGAACTGATAATAATGCGGCATAAAATTCAGCAAACGTACGGGGATATAAGGAGACATTCATTATCTTAAAACATACTATAATTGCTACATGGTGTAAAGTCACTACTTGTTGGATAGCAATATACCGGACATTCTGATCATTATATCATGTTGAAGACACAACTCAACACTAATTTTAATCAAAGTACTGATTTAATCCGAACCTCATCACATCTAGACGGTTATGCTTGGCATTTTAAAGGCAAATAGGAGAGACGTCCAAGAGTTTAAAACCAATTGGTTTAGACACTATGGAAGTGGGATGTGAAATATTTAAACGCACAAATAGTTTAATATACTTAGACATATTTAGACTAGCGTAATAAGAAACTTTATATTAAAAAATCGTACTGTAAAAATATAAACCATTTTGCTCACTGAGATAATGAATGTTTATAGCAATATTTGTGCCATACCAATTGTTTTTCATGTTACGGACCAGAGAATTGGGTTTTTAAAGGTTTAAGTGAACCAGTAATTTTAGATTGTGTATTTTTAAAATCCAGTTCTATGATCATTAGTAAAAAAATGAGACTGTATATTAATTTTACAGACCCCATGATACAATTTAATTCTTAAAGTATATAAATTTGCTATAAGACTATGTATTTAGTAATTTATTTAACTATTGTTATTTAACTCAGTAAAAACTCCAAAATAAAGAACTTTAAAGATATTTGCAGGCGAGATCTTCAGGCTGTTAAATTAAAATAACTTTTAGTATAATGAAGTAACTTATATACTTTAATAATTATGTTATTTTGCAGTTTTTCGTTTCTTTTTATATTAGTAGAATTTCGTTGTTTAATTGCTATTAATTTCATGTTTTAAATTAAGTTGAAAAAGTCATAGAATGATTTTGTAAATAGAATAAATAAGATATTAATGAATTGTCGAAGTATCTACTAATTATAACCAAGTTTAGAAGATTTTATTAAATTGTTTAAAATGGGGAAGTTAAATTTTAGCTTTTAAAACGTTACAAATGTTGAGGTTATTTTGTTCCTAGTTGAGTAACGTTAATGATGCGTTTGAGATTATTAATAAAAAAGATAAATATATTTTGTAGAAGTATTTGGAATTTTTTGGGTATATATATAAATCCTTAGTATTTTAATATTCTAATGTATGTATATAAAGTATTATAGCAAAGTATTGAGGCAAATACGGATGATAAAAATACAAAAAAAAAACTGTTAAAAATAACCAGGACTGTTAAACTGATTAAAATTAAAATTGTGATTGACTTAAACCTATGGATGTTTGTCGTTGGATATTAGTTTGCACAAAATGAAAATCTAAGTGTTAATATTAAAGTAAGTGTCTGTAGCATCATCAAGGATAAAACGGATTATACTGAATTTTTTTCAATGTTTTCATTGACGTAGTAATTGTATTATAATAGCAATAAATCAATTCCATCATGGAGGTTGTTTTATTTTTTTTAGGATTATTTTATCAAATGTAAGTAAACTGAGTAGTTTTTCTTTCTTACTGAAAAACCATTTTACTTTTAATTTATTGTATTTCAGTTGAGTGGATTTGGAAATAAATATATAGAAATTATAAATTATTTTAAACTTTAATCCTTTATACGATATAGTATTTTTATGGCACTCTATATGAAAATAGGACTACTATTCTTCAGTAGAAAATTTGAGAAATGATAAGCAACTTCGATCAAGTTCACATTTTTTAGATCTGGAAACAAAATAAAACCAGGAAAAAGTCGAATATTTTGGGGATTAGATAACGAATACCAAGCCATAGCGGTAGTAGGAGTAGACAATAAGAGTGAAAAAAGTGAATTGGAATTACGATCTGAGAAAAAGGAAAATATACGAACTGCTGTTGCAGGTATTCATATACTAGTAGATAGGATCAATCCCCTTTCAACCATATTTTAAATTTCAGCTGGAATTAGAGCATTAGATGCAGTAGATCTGAAAAATATTTTTATAGAAAATTTTTCGGATGCGGAAGCTGTGGGTGAATCAAGTCTTTTAACCAGTTGGAAATTTCAAGAATACAAAAGTAAAAAAGATGAATTGCCTATCATTAATTTGTTTGACGCAGATGATGAGTCTTGTAAGCTGTGGAAAAGAGGCACCTTAAAAGGCCATGCTCAAAATATTGGTGAGAAATACTCGCGAGATTAATATATACGATATATCTACTTATGTACGTTTTATATGTGTTTTATTTAGCTCGTAGGTTAGCCGATACACCCGCCAATTTACTTACACCGTCCATTTTTGCGAATCAAGTTAAAGAATTGTTAACACCTTTAGGAGTTGACGTTAAAGTTTACGATAAAGAATGGGCGGAAAACCAGAAAATGGGAGCGTTTCTTTCTGTAGCAAAGGGTTCTATAGAGTCACCAAAATTTCTAGAACTCACATACAAAAGAAAAGGTATCGTCTTATATAAGTAATGTCTATTTTTATTCATTTTTTGTATTTACTAGAGGGTGATCCGTTCGTATTAGTTGGCAAAGGAGTAACTTTTGATGCTGGTGGTATCAGTTTGAAACCAGCGGCACAAATGGATCAAATGCGTGCAGATATGAGTGGTGCCGCTTGTGCCGTAGGGACGCTGTATGGCTTAGCAAAATTAGAAACACCTACCAATGTAAAAGTTTTGATACCTTTGGTTGAAAATCTTCCTTCAGGTAACCCTATATATACTATATATATATGTATATATATGTATATTTATATATATATATATATATATATATACGTATATATATATATATATATATATATATATATATATATTATCACGTCTAAACTTAGCAATCAAACTAAAAACCAATCCTTGATGGTTGATTTTCCTGGAGCAGTTGCTTCAACTGTATTTTTTCCCTTCAAAAAGTCGTATTTTATCAATACGCGAAACTCCTTTTTATCCATTTTTTCACAATAACAAAAATTGCTTCACTCAAAATGCTATAATTGACAAACTAATGATCTGACCGCTGTCAAATTTATGTCTATGTGTCAGGCCGGGGACTTTTGAATTGACCTGTTAAGGACCGATTAACTCTCTTGTTTTGTTGTAAGGGCTCGGGTGATTTATGGTAAAGCCGGTGATTGTTTGTAAATCATTAAATCTACGGCCCTTGAAAAATAAATAAAGGACTGTCTGTCTGTGTTTTGGAAAGCAAATGTTAATGCTTGGTTTTAAACAGTATTTGGCATCAAAGTCACTACCTTTTAAGGTACTTTTGCTTATTGACAATATGTCCGGACACCGGGAGACCTCAAATTTAGTTGACCCCAATGTGTTTAAACGATATTATTTAAGGCGCACTTTCAGTCACAACTTACTTGCATGGAAGCAGATCCTTCGTTGACTGTTACAGAAAGTTGGAAGCAGTTTAATATTGCTCATTGCATAACCATTATTAGAGATGCATTGAGTGACTTAAGACTATCAACTATAAATGCATGCTGGAAAAACCTGGAAAAAGGTTGAAAATCAACCGCTGAAAAGTCAAATCATTGATACGTCCAAAGCCATTCCATACATGCACAATAATGGCAAAGGCTACTTCTAAAATCATAGCATTTCGAATAATCGAGGCATAAATCCTGTATTTATTATTGATAGAAAATCCATTAAATTAAACCGTTATTAGTAAATAATGATAATAATAAATATTATACATTAAATTACGAAACGAGAATTTTTAAACCATAAAGTAAGTATTTTAGGTTCTGCTGTGAAACCCGGCGATGTAGTGTTTGCCCGAAATGGAAAAAGTATTTGCGTTGATAACACCGATGCTGAGGGTAGATTAATTTTAGCTGATGCTTTGTGTTACAGTGCAGAATTAAAACCTAGATGGGTTCTAGATATAGCTACTTTAACAGGGGCTATGATGGTAGCTTTGGGTAAGTTACTCTGAATACAAGCTGAACTTATTAATGTTTTGTGATTTACATAAAATGATTTAGGAGATGCAGCTACTGGAGTTTTCACTAATAGTAATGATTTATATAAAATACTGGAGTCTTCGGGATCAGAAACCGGTGATAGGGTATGGCGAATGCCTTTATGGAAGCACTACACGAAGAAACTTAGCGAAAATGCTGCGTATGATTTAAATAACATTAGTAAAGGGCGAGGTGGTGGAAGTTGCACAGCAGCTGCATTTTTGAAAGAATTTGTTCCAGAAAAGACTAATTGGCTGCATTTAGACATAGCAGGAGTGATGGGTCCTGATAATACAGAACCATATTTAAGTAAAGGCATGAGTGGAAGACCTACTAGAACTTTAATTGATTTTCTAGAGAGACAATCTAGTTAGTACATTAAGTAATCTATTTTTTTAATGATGCGATATACAGTGTATATGTTAACTATATTTTGTGAAAATATATAATAGCAAGATTTTCTGTTTTGTTTTTTTTGCATTTTTTAAAGCTGTTAAAGTACTATAATCTATTAAATGTCACCAATTTAACAACATATACAAAAACATAAAACTGCTTCAGTTTTTTGGTCCAATTATTAATTTAAAATAAATTAAGTTTAATTAATAAATATAGTAATACAATATTTTTTACACATTCTCGCTCTAGAACTACTTTTCATTCTTTCTAGAACAATAAAACAATTCAAAACAACGCAACAATATACAAGAATAGGCGGAACGATATGTAACTCCAGTAACCTTATAGTACCTTCAACAGTATCAATCTTTAAGAAAAAAATATTTATCAGAAAAATTCAGAGAAAAAGAAACTGCGAAAAAATGACAACAAAAGACAATTTAATGAAAATAGCAAAATAAAAATGAATAAGACTTCAAGGACATTCTGAAAATCTTAAACAGCAAGAAAGCTAAAATGATTCCAAAAGCATAACCCACATATAGACAATAAACTTCACATAAATGATAGTGATAAAGAAAAAGTGTGTATAAGTGTCTAAATAATTTTCAGATGAAAAAAATAAAATTACCAATTTGCTAAATTCCCTAATTTAAATGGATGTATCTCTTGACAAATTTACGTTTAGTTAGAAACGCATTCATGAATTAAATAAATAAATATATGCGAAATTAATTTTACAAAAACTTCGTGATTTGACCTAATAGTTGGGGCACAGAGTAACAAACCAAATAAATAATGCTAAATGCTAAAAAATATTGCTTGGCTGTACACTTACTACTCAGCACTCTAAATAGTTACTGAAATTTTATTTACAGATAGATTTACTTTATAAAATAAGATAGTAAACACTCTGAACTACATCTAATACATACAGAAGTTTTACAAGGTAACATATTAAGTCCATTATTGTGTACCTCTATACTGCCCTGCATATAACTGATCTACCAAAAGTGAATATTAGTGTAATTGCTAAGTTCTCTAAAATGCTAAATATCTTGACATGTACCTTCCCCGGCATCTAACGAGGAAGAAAATTAAGCCAAATATAAAGAAATACATTATTGGACGTATAATACGGCCTTATTGGACGAATATCGAAGTTATCCCTAGATAACAACGTATTGCGGTATAAGTCAATATTTTGTTGGCCATACGAAATGCAACTTTTAAGTCTAATATATCGATCATTCAAAGTTTACTAAGCAAGTTATTGCGGGCCATTGTC
This sequence comes from Rhynchophorus ferrugineus, assembly GCF_030347505.1. Classification (NCBI taxonomy): domain Eukaryota; kingdom Metazoa; phylum Arthropoda; class Insecta; order Coleoptera; family Curculionidae; genus Rhynchophorus; species Rhynchophorus ferrugineus. The sequence continues at coordinate 70,604,562 of NW_027472581.1, forward strand.
GATGCATCTCAGGATGTCTATATCAAGTGATTCAACGTGATATTCTTGCAAAAACTATTACATCTTAAAATAATATCTACGTCATAGTTTGCACAAGTTATTTATATATAAATTATCATAACAAATATTTATGTTGAACCACTAAGGGTGATAAAAAATATACGTTTAAGTTAATTCGTCAATATAGAACTATGGACGAAATGCAAATTTAATTCCATGTATATAGTGAATGTGTTAAAATTAAAGATCTGGAATTACCTAATACGATTTTCTAAAAATGATTACATATTAATTTATGGAATATATGAAATATTTCGTTCAAAATACAATTGAAATAAAACGAAGAAACATCCATGACCTTACTTTATTGAGTGGTTCATATCACAATTTTGAAATTCGGTAACGTTACAAGTAATATGAACTTAAAAATTCATTTGCTACAGAAAACAACTATAAGTATTTACATTGGTAACTTATAGTAGTCCATGCATTACAAAAATGTTTTGTTTCCTTTTGATAAAAATCACAGAATAACTTTATGTATTGCCAAATAGGTAGTTTGCTTATTAAAAATGTTAGATTAGAAATAACAATATTCCTTTGTTCATTCTTAGATAAAATGCGAATTAAAGCGATTGAAGAAATTGCTATTTCATTTAAAAAATCAGATTAGTGATCTGAAATTTATTTTCATCTTTGAAATTACATAATTTATTTATGATAATAATACTGCTATTCTACTAAATACGCAGTTTTTATAAGTATAATAATCTAAAATACTATTTTCAGTAGCTTAAAAACTTCCTATTATGATTATTCTCAAATAACCTGACACAATCTTTCAAACAACATAACATTTTATTAAAATTAATTCCGCCATCGGCTAATGAGAAATTAAATGTCCTTGTTGTCTTTGTTAATTCTTAATTAACAGCAAAAAATAAAATATCCGTATGTTTACGAACAATTAAAATCCATTATAAGCTAAAGATACACCCTGTATTATTCATTATAACTAATTGAGAAAAAATTGGGTGTCAATTTCCATTAATCTAAATGTTACTTTAACTTTGGCTTATAAATAGTCTAGTTAAATTTAAGTAATTGTATTCAATAAATGAAAATCTTTTTAAAAAAGCTCTAGTAGCAAATATCATGGCTTGAACAGATCAGTTCATAAATCTGTACTTAATGATTTTTTTAAATATCAGATGATAGTGTGTAACTGATATTCTTTAGATTAATTAAAATACGGAGCATCCGATATTTGTACTAGACACTCGGAAAATAAAAGCGAAGTGAAGTAATACTTTTAAAAATAGATGGAATGATATCTCTTTGAAAGAATCATCTGTTAAGAATAACATATTTGGAGAAAGCAATGAGATGGTGATACGCATACTGTCAGCAAGGAAACTGAATATATTGATAGAAAATGTGTCAAAATGGAGAGCAGTTAATAAATTAATTTGTAACATATTAAGGAAAAAATACGAAGTTTTGTTTGGTGACAATGAACGACAAAACTAAATACGTAGAATACATACGTAAACATTAGAAATGTTGGTTACGTTGGCTGGTATTCATACCAGAATTTACTTGCTTCTCAAATGGCATTAATAATTACGTTATATTTACCGACCATCATTCAAGCCTAAATCAACAAAACTCTCATATTCTTTTCGTGAAACATAAAGTAAGCTTATCGCAGACTTTTTTTGATTTATAAACACTCCACAAGTTTGACACAACTCAAATATATTTTAAATCGAAAATAATAGTACTAAACAAATATATTGTTGGAACTTTTCCAAACTATGAAGTAAAAACACACATTGTCAAATTAATAAAAGTAGCAATATCACACATATTAAAAATAATTCACGTGAAATTGCAATGAGGCAATTAAAAAGACACAAAAAGTGAGACCTTAATGCAATTTCGTTGTATGTTTTGAAATCCTTTATTTATTGGTGTTAAATTACATGCAATCCTTCTAATTGTCCATATGAAAATATGTTCAACAGATACGTTGTCTGCATTTATCGTCTAATTTGAGAAAATCCTTCCATGACAATATACTAATTCTTAGGATGAAAATCTGAATATGCCTTTAAAAACATCATATAGACTCTTTATCGTACATTCCTAATGAAAAACTATAGTATTGAAAATGATGCCCAGCTCGTGTGTGTTTTCCCCTGCGGTTAAACAAGATTCACAGCCAAATAGTACGTCAAATAATCAAATCCTTGCGTATTTCACTTAAAAATGTCACTTTTCAAATGTGGTACCACTACATCTTTATGGAATAAATGTGAAACTAAAACTAAACCCTTTAACAATTATTAATATTTTATACTCTATATGTAAATTCCCTATACTACCGAAGATAACATAACGTAACATATTTGAATACGATTTTCTTTAATATATTAAATTACCTATTAGACCTATATTTAAGAATATACATTTTGTTTAATTTCTTTTTTTTAACACTGTCTTGATGGAATGTCCATACGAGTTGAAATCATCAAGAGTTGTTCTACAATACTGCAAAATAAAAGGTTGATCATCTCCAAAGGAAAAGCTAAAATACCTAAACTACATCAATTCCTTCATATTAGGGCTAAAAAGAACAATGTCACATTCAAAAGTTTCGTATTCGAACAACCCTTGCTAAATTTTTGAAGTCAATTTCAGATAAGGTTATAATAATCAATATTTTATCTACTAATATTAATCAACTATAATTATATATCTATATTTATAATTGATCAACTATTGATGATATAATTGTGTTAATACGTGAATGAATTGCTGTTTTCTGAAGTTGACTTTTTCATTGCGTATTTTATGAATTCCCTGTAGAAAATTTCTGATCCTTCCTCTGCCACGGGGGGAAAGGATTAGGGTGACAGGTAATCGGGCTGTAAGACAGAAGTGCCGCGACCACGTCCTCGCCCTCTGCCTCTTCCCCTACCACGCCCCCTACCGCGTCCTCGTCACCTTCGCCCATCGGTCATTCCTGCAACATAGTCTTTAAAAAAAGAAATGGCAAATTATTATTTTACCGACAACCTATTCATTTAAGAGTTCTAAAAACGAATCGAAATCAATTTATTTTGTGTACGATTGTTACAAGTGATAACAATTATTATTAGAAATATTAAGTAAAAAATTGTTATAAATTAAAAGGAAAGTAGGTGTCAAATTTAAGATTAAGAATAGCTAAGGCTATTCTCAAATAATTTTCATTTACATTTAAGTTATCCTCAATTGCAAAATAACATTATAGTATTTGTAAAACTTAGATGTTTATTCACGTTTGGGTATTCCACAAATTTAACTATTTACATCTGCTTTTATTACAGCGTTTTTTTGTGATTCAACAAAAAGCATCAAATATATTTTAAATGCCACTTACCTATATTACTGGTAGTTTTTTCAAGATAGGCCAGTGGTCCTTGAAGTACACCACCTGGCCCTGTTTGAGGAAAAGGAGTGCCTCTGGCACCAGTCATACCCTGTTGCTGCATGAACATAGCTTGCTGGGGGGACAGCATACCGCTACCAACACTGCCTCCAGTCAAACCAGGAGGGACCTTAACAAATATAACAAAAACATCTCAGTAACAGTTGAGATTTTTTTCTTTCTTTGCAAATTTTGTACATTTATAAATAAAATAAAATGGCATGCACTCTGGTTCTGTTGTATACTTGTTAACCAACCCTCCTGGTTCACTGCAGTCTATTCATTTGACAAATAAAGCGTAGAGAATATGATTTTCCAAATATTTTATTGGACTCTATTCCACATATACATTTCAGGAAAAAATTAATTAATATCATCTAGTTAATATCATCAGATTTCTTTTGCTAACGAAAAATTATGATGTACAATAAAAACGAAATAAGAACCTTCAAGAAAAGGCACATTTGAGCAAGTTAATAATGTTAACTACACAAATACTTTTTAAATTACTACATTGTACATTATCACATTTTGACTTTTATTTTTAAAAACTTTTATACTGACTGAAGGTATTGCTCTAGAAAAAAGAAACCCTGAGAGTTAGTATACAAATATACAATTGTATTAATAAAAAAAAATATTGTAGGAACTAAATTTCCTGCGTCTTACTTTTCAAGTACAAGTAAACATGTATACTACTTTAAATGGGACAAGATAATGGAATTTTCAACTAGTTTACATGAAGGGAAAAAGTTAGGATACACTATAATTAATGTACAATTTTTTGTAAGAAAATATTATTTGTATTTTGTCCAATAATGACTGAGGATAAAAATATTTCACTCTCAGAAAATAAATTCAATCTAATGCAAATTCTGAAAAGCAAATTACGAATCTTAAAACTAAATACAAAAATACAATAAATAAACCAATAAACATCGACAATGAACATATAAACAGAGGTCTCTTAAATATATAAATTATTATTAAATGGTGCTCACTGCTGTAGACTTTCGAAATTCATAGGATACATATTAATTTTCCACACAACTAGTGGAAACTAGCAATAAGCACCAACAGAAGCAGACAAAAAAAATTGATATAAAAATCTGTTAAAAATGAACAACTATTTAAAATTGATTTGGCTAAGAATGTCTTTTTTACTTATGGCACAAATATAATTTTTAATATCACTAATAGACTTGTAAAGCTTTTTATTAAGGGTCTCCAAATTGATTAGGGATCTATCATCGCTTAATTAACGTTTCGTATACTACAAGAAACATGAAAAAATAATAAATAAATTGTTCTAAATCTACTTTGCTCGGCATAGAATATTAAAATTATTTAAATAATTTCTAAAACAGTTAAATTAATAACTGATATTTATGCATTTTAACAATAAACCTAAAATATATATGTACAAAACATGGTTTAAGTGTAGGAACATAATAAAATATACATACTAAAATTCGCTGCTTATAAACGACTTGTCAAAAACAATAAACTACGTACACTTAATTCCTTTTATAGTTTTAGAGGTACTCATGAAATTCTTCAAATAGAAAAATTAATTATTAATGACTTCTAGTTATTAAAATATTCTCGATAAATCAAATTATTTATATTAACATGTCTTTGCAGTGTATCTTGCTTTGACAAGTTTTACTAATCATTATCAAAGGATTAAAAATTATGGCAATCCCATTTAACTTAAAAGTAAGCATTATAAGCCTTATCTTGATTATTTATGTGAATAAGATAGTTTTGACATGATGTAATAATTTGCATAAAAGTATTGATATCTTATTTTCAACATCTTATTTTCGACTTAAAGGGAACTAGACAAAAATATAATCATCTGTAACATAGAAACACTCAATTATTATCAGGAAATCTAGTTATTACGGAAATTTCTTATTTTGAATCCAATGGAGAATTGATAATTTTAAAAATAATGGGTATGCCAAAATTTTTTAAACCAAAGCATTTAAAGCCAATTAATGTAAAAAAGCTTACCAATATAATTTAATAATTAAAAAATGAACTCAATGTATGAATGGTTATGCTTATAAATTGCTTAACATAATTCTCAGCCTTATATTAAACATTTTAACTATTAAAATATCAGTTCTGACACTATATGATGATTATACAGATACTAAATAAACTTTAGTTTGAAATATTTTTGTTTTAAATTAAGTTACAATATTTTAATATGATTATCATATTTTATTGTGATTTTTTTCTTATTATATATGCAATATAGTTAAAATGGACAATAATATTAGAAGAAAAGAATTAATATGTAAAATTACAATTACATAACAAACTACACATTTTTGCATTTTTTTATTATCTTAATATCATTGTTATTTCCACTTAAATGACTTCGGAGTTCTATGAAATGTTATGGAATTATCGACCAACTACTAATACAGTTGTATTAAAATATATCCATTGTCAATTCTAATTATTATCGCAAAAAATTAATTTTATTTAGGTAATAGAAATATCCTTTTTTAATAATCTTACATAAACTGAAAATAGCCATCTTGTAGAGTTATAAAAGATGTACATTTTTCTTTAAAAAAATTATTAATATATAGAAATATGTTATTTTATATTTTTAGTATATCATGAAAGACATTGTTAAGTTAATCGGAATTCAATAATAAGTATTTAATCACAGATTTATAGTGATGTTGAAATTCAAACCATTCATACCTTTTGCATTTTCAATATCATGTAATAATTTAGTTGTAAATGTATTGACAGTTTCCTTTCATTTCTTTTAATTTTATTCTAGAAAAATATTTTTTTAGTTATTCAAATAAACCAACTAAATATAGTTAGTAAAAAGTAACCTATATACAAATATAATATTCACCTTTCATTGCTACAACATTTTCTAAAGAAAAGTGGGAATTTTTCTTGTATTTTCTTGTTCAGCATTTTGCTCAATCTATCTTATTAATATTGTAGAATTGAAAGAGTTTTTGTTCATTAGGACTTCACCGACGATCTACCTGCATTTGTTGCATTTGCTGCATCTGCTGTAGCTGTTGTTGTTGTTGCAGTTGCTGCTGTTGCATCTGAATCTGTTGCTGTTGTTGTAATTGTTGCTGCATAGCTGGAGAAATAGTTGAAATCATTTGGCTAGGTGTTTGATTCCCACTAGGTATGTTGGGAATTGGTGACGGTGGAACAGATGGTGTACCAGCAGCAGCATTGCTTGGTGTTGTACTGCCCCCTATGTAATTAAAAAATATAAATTGATAATCATTCAAAATTTAATCTGAAAATAAAATTTCAACATTTACCTGCTTGTGCTGGACTCTTGGCATAACTATGCAAATCAGCTAATAAATTCTGCCAAACAGCAATTTTGTCATAATGTCTCCTAATTAGTTCTTCTTTCCTAGCTAATTCTACCCGAAGTTCAGTTATATCTTCCTTGACATTCATTTCCGGTTTTAGAGCAGACAGTAAAAATCTTTTTTGTAAAAAAAATGCTTCCATTTGCCGAGCAAGATCAATAAACCTTAAGATAGTTTGTTCAACTTCAACTTTAATTTCATCTTTATCTGTGGTTGGTACTGCTTCTTCCTTGGTTAAAACATTCAAAGAGGACTAAAATATTATAACCAAATAGTTTAAATTTAAAAGAGTTTAAATTTATATCCAACTTACCTGAAATGCTTCTTCAAATTCATCTACTAAATTCCCACTACTATTTGTAGGTGTGGCCATGGCTGATACAGGAGGTGAAGTTTCTTTAAGAGGATTCATAGAAAATGTAACTTAAGGTTTTGATAATCATTAAAGGTTTTAATATTCCGTATATGAAGCAATTTATTCTAAATATACAAGCTGAAAGAACTAGCCGCACTAAACAATGTTGTACAAGAATAATTATTTTATAACAATAAGGGATTCCATCTACAAATATTTAATTTATTTAAATAAGGTAAACTTGTACTTAAATCGGAATAATTTGCTTTAAATTACCATATTCAGAACAAGCCCAACATTTAAGCATTTAAGTACTGACAGATGTAAGTCATAGAAAAAATAGAAATTTCACGGTATAGGCGACCTTGGGGAAATGTTTTGTTTAGTTCAATCAACTGTAGCGCTGCGATCGCAAATTATGATTGGCAGTTTAAATTGCAGGTGCCGCCACTAACATGAAATGTGATTGGTCGATCAAATTGTGTGAAATCAGCATTTTCTATAGGCGTCCATTTTTATGTTTGTTGTTTGTAGGTTATGGTTTTTGTTTAGATCACGAAATTTTCGTTTTACGTTGTGCATATTTTCTGTTTTACATTAATTATTATGGGGTAATAATATAAAAATTGATGACAATACGTCAGTGTAGTAAAAGATGTAGTGTACCGGGGTAAAATTCTACTACGGAAATTAGACATCGTTTCCCAAAGAATGATCTCGATACTTTCCAAAAATGGGTTGATCAAGTAAATAATAGTAAGTTACCTGGATAAACCACAATGCAAATATATCAACGTCATGGTGTTTGTTATGGACATATTAGTGAAAAATTTAGAATTATCCTTCCTTCACGAACAGGTATTTGGGTAAATGCATATCCATCATTGGTTTTATCAGGTACATATAAAATTATCTATCTACTACATGTCTGTTTATATATTGTTTGTTTACAGAAACTCAAAAACTTATGAAGATGTTAGTAGTAATAAAATTCAATTAATCTACCAAGTTGTGCGTATGTTGTCAATGTGATGTCTCTACATAAAGAAGTCTTACAAGAAGGTAATAATTAATATAACTGGATAATTAGTAGTAATAAATACTACTTTTAATTGTAAAATATCCCTAAAATATTTGCAATACTTTAACTTTTTAGAACAATCAGTGTTCAATCATTTTATAGTAGAGGAATTATATATTTAAATTTGATTGCCTTGTTAAGAAAATATTTGTTATGGTGCCATCAATTAAAAATTTAATTGCTACTTTTAGGGGATTTATTAACTTAAAGATATCTATTTTGTCTAAATTTACAAATAACTACATTTGTTTAACAAATCTTAACAAAGATTGCTTAAAGATTTTTGTTGGATCTATTAGAGGTCATAGAGGTAGAAACAGCATCCTTCCCCTAGTATGTTCGAGAAATTTCTAAAAGGGCTCATCATTTCATTTTTTTCACATCATTCGCCCGGAGCAAATTGTGAAGAAGATGAACATGTTGGCGCTTTAGATAACTTACATTATTTTTTAACTGGAGATGTAGCATCACCAGAGGTTGTAGAATCACCAGTTGAGTCTATATTTTCAGTTCCAGAGAACTTTGCTCTGAGGAAAACAAGAGTGGAACGTTGCATGTTAGTCTATATTTCAGGCTATTTGATAAAACTTCTGAGAAAAAAGACAACGTGCAATATCTGTCTACATTCTACATTAAGTAGTTCCACAGATCAAAAACTCGATACTGATTTTATAGAAGCGATGCAGCCGCGTAGACCCAAATTAACAACTCCATCAAGACTGTTTTACTATACTGTTTGTAGATCTTTAAGCTATCTCTTTTATTTAATACCTAGATTTTGTCATAAAAATAGCATATCTGTTATTCTGAGAGATGTCTTAAAAAAACACATAAATTTTAAACGTTTCAACTGCCCAGTCCATAGCGATTTTGAAGACCACATTTTAAATCTTATTGTCAAATGTTCATTGTATTTTTGGGTTAAACAAGTTAATTCAATATTAACAGGGAAGGACTTAAAGTTTACCTTCAGTATAGCACAAATACAAGATAGAACTCTAATAGATCCTATAAAATTGATGGCAATAAACAAAAACGAAAAAGGGAGCAGGCGTTATAGAAGAGTATTTTAATTATTTTGTCTGGAGTATGGGGCTTTTAATTTTTTTTATTTACATTTTTGTAGTTTATTTATTTTTGCTTTTTGCAATTATGTATATTTCTGTTGTTTTTTATTATTATTTATATTATTTACATTTATGTATATTTGTATAGGATTTTATTTTAATAAATTAGTTTTTTAAATTAAATTCGATTTTCATTCAAATATTATTGGCCAGCAAATGTGACGTCATAAAATAGTCACGTGAAATGGCTGACCAATCAAAGCAAATTATTTTCCTTACAGGATTCTATATAATATTTTTAAACTAACCAATCAAATTCACGTTGTCAGCGCCACCAATGATTGGACTAAACAAGATTTTGCCCCACCACTTAGCATTGTAGTTGCACACCCCTGATGTAAGTCAGATTTCGAAGAAAATCAATATATATATACTATAATAGGGATGCTGAAAAATATCGATATATATATATATATATATAGAGAGAGAGAGAGAGAGAAACTATTGTATCGATACATTTCGGCGATAATTTTTTGTTGGATAATAATATATTGATATATTGATACTAATATATTGATACATTTTTGGGCCGATTTTTTTCGATATAGATTCGATAAAAATCTTCTCGATATTCGAAGAGTTTGGTTATGATACCTATAAGATATTTTAAGTTAAAACTTATTACGAAAAAGAAGAGATGTTCTTCATTTCCTATGTTCATTTATGAACAAGTGACGTGTGAAAGAAAAGAGATATATAAAATAAAATATGTTTTCAAAAGTGTTATTAACAACATCATGTTTAATGTTACTTATAGATATCTCTTCAGCATTATATTTTCATATTGCAGAAACGGAACGGAAGTGTTTCATTGAAGAAATTCCAGATGAGACAAATGTTATAGGTACTATCCACTTTTCATACATATTTTGTATATACAACAATTCTAATTAAATAAATTTTGTAGTAAACTATAAAGTGGAGCTTTATGACCCCCGAACTGGAGGATTTATGCCCTCATCTCCAGGAATTGGAATGCATGTAGAAATTAGAGATCCAGATGATAAAACTATCCTTTCTAGAGTTTATTCATCAGAAGGGAAAATTTCTTTTACTTCTCATAATCCTGGTGAACATGTTATTTGTTTATATTCAAACAGTTCTGCTTGGTTTGGTGGATCACAACTACGTGTTCATTTAGATATACAAGTCGGAGAACATGCAATTAACTATGGTGAAGTCATGCAGAAGGAAAAGCTGTCTCAACTACAGTTGAGAATTAGACAATTATTGGACCAGGTTGAACAAATAACTAAGGAACAAAACTATCAAAGGGTAAAAATGATTTTTTGTGGTATTAAAGTTTCATATTTTACAGTAATTTTTTTAGTATCGAGAGGACAGATTTAGACAAACTAGTGAAAGTACAAATTCCAGGGTTTTGTGGTGGTCTATAACACAAACTGCTGTCTTGATTGCCATGGGTGCTTGGCAAATGAAACATTTAAAATCCTTCTTTGAAGCTAAAAAACTGGTGTAACATGAATTCAATGAGTGTTGAATATATTTTTAGTTTTAATCTTAAGTTTTTGAAATAAATTCACATTGTTTATACAATAACTTTTATTCAATAAATCCACAACATTTATTTAAATAGTTTGAAAAGGTGTTTTTGGCAGGATATGGATAACATTTCAATAGTGTAATGTCTTTCTGCAATGTTTCACAAAGTGTCTTATAAGTACAATAATAGACATATCCATCATCTTGAAGTTGTTTTGCCAAATCTGCTTGATGGTTACCCATTAAGTCTTCATTAATTACCACAATTAAAGGCTTTTTGTTTCGTAAAACATCCAGACAAGTGCCTGCACCAGCATGACTAATAACCAAATCTGCCTTTTCTATTTCTTCAGTGAAATTTTCAAAATATTTATCACACTTTAATGTCAATGTATCAGTTGCTTCAATTATGATGGAATTGTTGTTCACATGCCATTTTAACTTAGTTTCACTTGCAATATCTTTTGGGTCAAACCCAGTTTGAACCTGCACAAATGTATAACCTAGTCTGTCTAAAATATTTATGACTTGTGAATCGATTATTGTTTCAATAAGTTTTGTAAATTTAGTTGTTCCTACAGTTACAAATACGTGTTTACTTTTCATTTTTTTAGATGTGTAACTTTTTATTCCGATATTATTTTATTACAAGGATATATAATAATAAAATGTTATTTATTTACCCCAGAGAGTTATAACAGAGTTTAGTATAAAATAGGCAGAATTTTTCTTTATTATATGCCCATAATTTATATTTTATTTGCCATTTTAGTTAGAGAGACAACATAATGAAGATTGTCACATATCATGAAAGAAGAATCTTTATTTGTTAACCTAACATTAAGTCCATCAATAACCGAAAAATCAATAAAGATACAAAAAATTGTATTGAAAGTTACTAACTAAATGGCTTCAAGAAGAATTTTTATAGTTTTTCGCCATATGAGAAGTTATGCTATAGCCACAATTCGCCAAACTGGAAAAAACAAATATCTACTTCCTAAAGGCAATATTTTCCCAAACAACGTAATTAGAAACTTCAGTACTGAATCAAGCTTAAATTCTATACCGTTAACAAAAGTGGAACGTAAATTGCATTTGGAATACACTTGCAAAATATGTAACACTAGAAACAAACATCAAATATCTAAACTGGCTTATGAAAAAGGAGTAGTTATAGTTGAATGTATTGAATGCAAGAATAATCATTTAATTGCGGATAATCTCAGCTGGTTTACTGATCTAAATGGAAAAAGAAATATAGAAGAAATTTTAGCAGAAAAAGGTGAAGCTGTTAGAAAAATCAACTTAGGGGAATATGTTGAAAACGTTACTTAACACATTTTGAAATATCTGTAATGCATAATGAAATAAATAATCAATACAGTTTACATTTATTGTTTACTACCAGAATAATCTTACATCACTTTTTAAGTAACATGTTTGTTATATAAAATACAAAACAAATTAAAATATGGCAACATTATCTAGTAAATTGTTAAAATATCAATCTCAAGATTTCAATTAATTATGATGTTGTGAAGTGTCTATTAACTAAAAAGATTGAGAAAAATTAGAGTTACTTTATCAAATAACATTTTACTTATAATACTACTTAAATGAAAATAATATACATACATCTAATCAATATAAAAGAATGTATAAATCCAGGTATAAAATTGCAAAAGGAGTTGATAATTTTTTTAAATTTATAATATATTCTATTACCTATTAAATTGTTAAAATATCGCATTTTGGAATATAATCAGTCTTAAATCATGTATTTACTTGGTATACAGAAATTTTGTGATTGCCAGCAATTGATTAAAGTTATGGAAGCATACTTTAGTTATACATTTGATGGAGGTGGTGATATATTTTGATGATGTATGTTTACTTATCACAGAAAAACTCCAATTTTCTCATCATACTGGAGAAAATGTCTTAAGCTAATTTCAAGCGTAAAATAGTAAAAATTTAGGCACTTCTTGATACTCTAATGAGCTTCTTATTTCCACTACTTTTTCAAGGACTAGACTCGTTTTGGTTTGCTTACAATCGCATATGGTTTATCATTTTGAAATTGATGTGGAACATTTTCAATTTTCTTTTTTAACTGCTTAAATTGTGGACTTTTATTTGAGGAGTCCATACTGACAACTTCTTTCAGAGCTCCTGTGTTATGATCTTTTTTTATTTGTCCATATCCTAGATGTGAATCATCCGCAGATCTTGCTGGTTCCATACACTGAACTTCATCATAGTGGTTAACTGAAGGAGTTGAAATGGACGGAGGTAGTGGGGGAGGCAATACTTGTTTATAACCTGAGCTAACATTAAGCCTACTGGACGAACCAAAGAAATTTAAATGGTCATAATATTGATCATCTGAAGAAATACTATGCTCAGTAATCACAGCTGGTGCGGGGAGTTTTTCGTTGCTCCTGACATCATTATCAATAAGTCTCATGTCATTCATAGACTGAGTTAAATTGTTACGTCCCCATGATATGTATTCCTCCATATCATTGAGTTGTTCTGTGTGACTGGGTGTTTCTACGCCCATAGTGCGCCATGCGTCTTTTCGTTGCTCTACAGTATCATATTTACGAACACCCACATCAGGTACTTGGACATCCTGATAGTCATGCTCTTTATTAATGGTAACTACAGGCACAGAACCTAAACAATAATTTTTTTGAGGTACAGTCTTTCTTGGTGCTTTTTTAGGTGCAGCCTTTCCTATACTACTACTTTCCAAAGTGGAAGGTGTGTAAGAAGAAGCTGTTGGTGATATATTCGAATCTTGGAATGAGCTTGGGTTCGACCTTAATGACAGTGTGGTAGGTGACGCTAGAAGTGGACTTCGTGATCTAGCTTCCATGCCTATAGCAGCATGGAATTGAACATCTCCACAGTCTAGGAGGGAAGATTTTGATTCACTGTCAAGCATTTTCTTTATGGATTTCATTTTTGATGCTAGACATCTGAAATATTTTATGATTATTAATATTAATATTTCATTAATTACTAATTTCATATTACATTATTAATAGACTAGAAATAAGCAATATATGATTTCATTAAATTATGATACAGATAATATAAGATTATTTACTTTTTACCTGTAAATATCTTGTTCATGTGGATGTTCCAGATAGAAAATACCCTCACCACTAGCACATTTTCTCCCAGATTCAAAAGTAAATTTACCATTTTTATATCCATATTTTCTAATAAAACAGTATGGCCAAGAATACAACAACTTGTTATCAGTATCATTACGAAGCTGTAGTGCTCTTTGTGTAATAACTAAAATATAATCTTTAACCTCCAATTTGCATCTTTTTGAAGCTTCAGATGGGCATAGTCTGACATGGAAAACACCCTCATCAGTTGAACAATAAAGATCATTATTTTCTTCTATACCAGATATTTCAGCAATTTCATGAGGGAAAGCAACAGACTGAACTGCCTTGAACCATTCATTGAAAATATCATCCCCCTGATCTTCAAATACAGTGGCAAATTCATATTCAGCTGTCTTGGTTAAAATACTAAAGACATTTGACAATTTGGGTGTAATTTTTATGACATTTTCTAGTGTTACTATCTTCGGTTGTCCAGTACAGGTTTCAGTTTCAAATATTTCTATTCGAGCTATTCCAAATTTACTAGACTTATATAATAAACAGTATTTCTTTTGCCAGGATTTCTAAAAAATATGATTGCTTTGACACATATTTTTCTATATAATGCAATATAAAAGAGTAATAAAATTATAATTTTATATTTCAAAAAAATACCTTTAAAATTTTCCCACTAGGGGGTAACAAGAGAAACCCCTGATATATGGGATCGTCAATTTCCATTTCAATATAGTTTTATAATTAGTAAATTGTATTAACACAAACACGTCATTGTGCACAATACCACATCCTAAAACGATTTGCGAATTTAAATTTTTATCAGTAAATATTGGTAACATAATAATTTTTTATCAGCATTTATCAACAACACATCAATAACAATGGGTTTTGTATTACTATGTTGTCATATTTAATTTTTTAAGATTAGGTTATGTTGACATAATTTTATTTATCATTTTTTATTACCAAGTATTTATTATCAATAACTAATAGTAAATGCGGTATAGCCAATTAAGTCATAGACGATTTATATTTACACTCTATTTATATTATTTATTTATCCTTACTTAAAAACTTAAGAAAATAAATACGGCAACATTGGTTCGGCGGGTGGACGCTCCTTTTATACGGAAATTCCAGGGATGCATGTATAGCTTTCTTATCTTCGGGCTACATAGAGAGGTGAGATCGTACGATTTATTACGTACCTGTTATTTAATTCATTAAGAAGATAATACATATATGAACAATGTATACAATATACTATTAAATACTAAAATTAAATAAAATACATCTAATTGTATTAAATAAATACAATTAAATCCATAGCACTCATGGATGTTATTTTTATATTGAATACATCACTTATTGATTAATATATTTATTTTTCACATTTTATATATCCTTGTGAAAACTGATATAAATTGCCTTTTATATTACAATATTAATAAAACTAAATATACTAAATATGTTGATTTAATTTGAATTTAAGATTTATTTCCGTTTAAATATGCATCTTGGTTCCATAAATAACATTTAATATAACATCGTAAAATATTTACAGAAGCCTAAAATATTATGTATGTTATAAATATATATATATATATATATATATACAGATATATATATATATATATATATATATAGTATATATATATATATATATATATATATATATATATATATATATATATATATATATATATATATTATGTATTTTATTATATATATACGTATTGTAAATGTATTCATGACATTCAGTATACATTGGTGCCATCTATCACAACTGGCAGTAATGAGATGGCAAGATAGCAGTTACAGAAAACTGTAATTGGTATAGTTTGGATGGAGGGCTTATATATTTTTATTTAAGCAATGCAAGGGTTGAATAATAGGGTCAGTAATCAATGTGATACACCGCTAGTGCCGTCTAAGGACAAGTGTGTTTCTATTTAGTGTTAGAGCAGTCGTCGAAAGAGAATGTCTGATCCGGGCTAAAAATTCGACTATCGGTAATATTGTTCGGAAATGGCAATGAAATAGTAAAAAGGGGTAAGTAGTCTATTGATCACTAGTTAATATCTCTGTTACATATTGTTATTAAACTTAGTATTAAACATTGTTATGATGTATTAATAAGTAATTGGTATTAATAATTATAGAACATTTGTGTCTATATTAATTTATAATATATTGATTACTTGTTATAAAGTTGTGGTTGTAATTTTCCTGTTATAATTTTGATCTTGATGACAATTTGAACAATATAATTGTGTTTTATTTTTGAGAACAGTGTTATAAAAAGATAATTCATAATTGCTTATTATTTTATTTTTGTATGTATCAAAAGTTTTTCTTAATTTTTTTGATGATAGATAATATATAGGAAGAATGCCGCATTTTTGGGACCACCTCGGTGGAAGAAACCCACCCAAGCAAAGGAACCTACAAGATGGCCTTTTTCAAATTGCCTCTCAGACTTGTAGCTTGTTAGTACAAGTTAACAACACCAACAACATCAGCTATGGCAACAACTCATCAAACATTCATTTAAATAGGTGAGACGAAGTTTTTACTGTTTTTTAATATCACTATTTGGCAAAAACCAACATTGACATTGTAGAACTCTAATAATATTTTAGCCACCATAATATTTCATGCTGATTTCATATTCTTATTTATTGCATTTCTATATTCACATATTTAGGAATTTGATTAAAAGTAAAAGTGATTTTTACGTTTTCTTTTGTTTTTATTATTAGTAGTTAATAATTTATTAATTATCTTTAGTAATTGATTTTCAATAAAGACAGGTCGATGTTGAAATAATATGAAACAAACTGTGTGTGCGGTATTAACAATTTTTTTTTCATTTGAAGGGCGCATATCATTACTTATGGACCATATAATTCTGTTAGATCAATAGGTTGAGTTTGAATTAATAAATGTTATGACCAATAATACCTAATCAATTATTATTCCAACATTTACTTTTTTCCATCAACTTTTATTGTCTTAAGACTTTTTATTATCATCTTGCCATAGTGACCCAATGTCTCATTATGAAATATCCATGTCTCATCCATAGAGTAATAGACATGAAACTCAATAGGGGACCATGGTGCAAAGTTTTGCTTTGCCCAACATCTAGAGGGAGACATAATGGGCCATTCAAGTAATTTGATTGGTCAATTTAAATCTCCATTATAGGCACCTTTAAGAAGAATATTTTACTGTGAAGACATTTGATTGGCTCATTAGTGATGTTTGGCACGTGACAGCCTTGACGTCATGTTTAATTGACCAATAAAATTTAAATAAAAAACAATTTTTTTCAGAAATATATTTATTAAATTAAATTCAATTAAATATACATATAAATATAATATTTAAAAATAAATAAATATAAGTAAAATTTATGATAATAAATATAAATTTATAATGTAAATTTATTTACAAAATATCAATATAATATAAAAATAAGTATATCTATAAAATATAAATATTATATACACATATATAAAACCATAAGCAAAAAACTTTGGGGCATTGCAAATCAAAATTATCTATTCCATCTCTTCGTTAGTACTTTTAATATTTTATCCGAAACATCATTATGGAATTTACAATTGAAGGGTTTTAAATTAACTTTTTTTAAAACATTTAACAAAAAATTTGTTATATTATCAACGTGGCAAAATCGCTAAATAAAATAAGACATAGCTCAAAGACCTACTGACAGTATAATAAAATAATTTTGTTAGAGACTGGGGCACGAGATATTGCCTTGCCTCTATAAAATCAGTCTCAATTTCTGGGTCTACTGATTTATTCATAATTGTATGTAAACAAAAATCATACTTAATTTCTTTTTTAAAAAGGTTTACTAAATAACCTGAGATATATACTACGGTACAACGTAAAACTTTGTTTGCTTTTATAGGAACATCTGGACTGAAGTTATAGAGTCAAGTAATTTACAGTAAGAATGAGCAGAAAGGGGGATACTGGCTGAATGAATACAAACTTTGCCATTACCTTCTGAAGTTTGTTCAAATATCGATGATACTTGCTTCGAATACCCTGGTTGTGGGCTGGAACAACGGAAATAGCCACTACAAATATAGTAAGACAGTTTAGAAATTAATGGTAACAATTATGAACAGAAATGTGACTGACTCCTTCAATTTACCGTCTATATAATTTTGATTTTGATCCACTCCATTTGTACATATTCTGGGCTCGTGGTATTATTTTCACCATCACTATATTGTTCATAAGTACTTAAAGGAAAGTTTAAATGTATCACAAAAATGTCTCACATGGTAACGATCATAAATCTGTTTCATGTTTAACCCAACCAGTTTAGGATTTTTAATGTTTTCTACTTATGTCTTAAAGATTGCTTTTTTAACGGAAAACGATGATGCATTTCCTCACTATCTGTGCATCCGGGCACATAATACTTCCTGGAACGGAAATGCATTTCAACTACCGACTTGTATATAGTAATAAAATAAAATAATAATTTAATGTATAAACGGCATAAAAAGTTAACCACACTGTTCTCAATATAGAGCACATTGAAAATGGCGTGCAAAATAAACAAACCATAGAACGAAATGAACGAATCAGATTCCGTCGCGGCTCTTAGCATAGCGAATAAAACAAGTAATATGTTAAACGTAGCGACATCTACGTGTTGGACGTCGCAAAACATTTCGCCCAAATTTCGTATGATGTTAAACCTCTTCGTGAATTATCTTTACGCCATTTAAATCTCATATTATCTAAAAATGTACGAAGGCATATTCTACATGCCTCAAAGATCATATCTCAGAGCTCTAAGCTATCTATGGATACTTTACTATGGACAGTTTCCTCTGATATAATTGTATTAAATTATGTTAATATTGAAAAAATTTTCACTATTTTTATACATTTCATATATCTGATCTCTGATAGAGCTAACATCAAGCTGATCTTGATTCGTCACCCGCTTCGTATGAGGGCCGTTTTTTTTTTCGGTGAATCCAAGATTATATCTTTAATTTTTTGAAATATTTTAATGACCATGCCCATCCTAATATTCAGTGCAGTGCATCTGTGCAACTTAGTATTTAAAATTTAAAGTAAAAATGTTTACCTCTGGAATTTTACTGGCAAGAGAGGGTCTCCATTATCTCATGCCTGCCTAGTTAGAAACGCAATCTATTTCTGACTATTTAATGGCTTTGGCATTTTCAATCAGAGTAAAAATAAGTAGCCATTTGAAATTTATTAAAATAAGCAAAGCGTTAAAACAACATTTGCCGGTTTATAATCTGTAGTTGTTATCACTAATATTTTGAAGAATTTTGTAGACATTTGACAACGAAACGACTTTTGCAGGCTCTATCTTTTACGCGTTCAAACACATCAGACAGCATTGTATCTCTTTTTAACTGGAATAAAATGAGAAGGAAAATATTGTCTTCTAAAATTGATTTTCAAAAAATAAAGTTGAAAAATGTTTTTAAAGTTGATTCTAAAATGAATTTACAAATTGCGGCAGGCAATACATTAAATATCTTGATAATGTATGTTCACTGCTTGTTTGTATAAAGTATACATGCGCTCCTTCCAATGAAACAGCCAATGCACGTTATATATGATGTCGAATATACTGCCAAATGCAGTTTGTAAAAAGGTAAAATTCATTCTAATCTCGGAGTGGAATTTTTGTCCTGATTTTATCCTAGTTAAGAAAGAGACAGACAGAGTCGGAACAATTAAATTAGTTTGTAAACGTATCTGGTCGACAAATATTTGCAAATTTCATCAAAACATTATTAATAATATAGTCAACAGTCAAGGATATAAACAGTCCAACCGTTGTACCAAATAGACTTGGGTGTCCCACAGGAAAGCCTAGTGGAAACAGTGTTGTGTCTTACACATACAGCGTGCCTTCCAATTAGGTAGGACACAATGATAGCGATCTACGCTAACGACACTGTTGTTCTCTCAGTATATTCTGAGCCAAAAAAACTGTTTTGTTCTAACTTGAATGAGATCTGAATTAAATCGAGAAATGGTTTAACCAACGGAGAGTAAAGACCGACCAAACTTTTATAAAATCCTTAGAAATCTTTATAGAGAGAATCTTTTAAAATTTCAAATTCTAATATTCCATTCTGCCTGGTGACATTTATGAACCTACTGATCACTATAAAAAATAGTGGGAAATATTTGGGGCATTTAGCGGATTAATGCGTTCAGAGCTAATTTGCTTCTGTACAAAACCTCCTAGGGACTTTTAAAATACTGGGTATATTTATTTAAAAATCAGAAATTAGTTTTTATAGCATATTTTTAATTTTTTTAATTTATTTTTTTTAATTGTTCTTCAGAACATACCGAACATTTTTGTTTCAATGCAAGGGTAAAAAATATTATTTGTAACGACTATCTGTAATAGCTTCAACATGCTTTAACAGGTCGTAAGGTCGCCACAATTCTTTTGTCTCCGACTAAATCTCTAGGAATATAGTGTTAGTAACGTCACTTGTTAGAAATGCTTTATGGTCAAGCCTAGTGTAAAATATCAAATTTTAAATAACATTTTGTTTGCTTCTTCTTATATTTTCATATACAAATGCGTTAAAATGCTGATACATTTAATTTATAGATTATAGATACATTTAAATAATAATAGATACATTTAATTATAGATTATGAATACACTTGTTGATTAAAAATTGATTTACAAATATCGATAATTTAAAAGTTGTACACATACGTTTTGAGCTTATTTTGTATGAACGTAACTTCATTCAGAGAAACTAGTACAGTGTATTTTATTTAAAGCAGTATCATTTGTTAGCTGCAACTTATTTGAATCTTGCAGGTAGTATATGAACTCGGGGTTGAAAAAAATGTCTGAAGCGATCCAATAATCGATACGATTCTTGGTTTTTTCGGTAGATGTGAAATGCTGGTCGCTCTGGTTGTAAGACATTGATAGGAACAAGTGGTCTGAAAAGATCAATATCTGTATCAGTACAATGAGTTAGGGTATGGCTTCCATTTAATTATGTTGCAAAATAGGCTCAGGTATAGCCAAGGTATGGTATAGGTAATTGCTATCGCCGAAGTTACGATTAGAATGATCAAAGTCGCTGGGGAAACGCTGTATCAATGGCTTTACGTGTTGCGCACTCACATTTGGCGATTGGAGAGAGTACTATCACCATGGAATAAAGCGATAATTGTACCTATAATAATAGATACAATTATCGCTTTGTATTTATTTCTATTATTTGTATAATTGTTTGATAATTGTAGTAAAGAATGTGAGAGCTATCGAGGTATGTCTCCTATCAATTGTTGGGATGGTGTTTATGAAGTTCATACAAATGAAGCTTTAGAGAGCTTGCGAGGAGACAAGTCGAGTAGAACAGGCGGAAAGATTTACGTGCTACTCCAGCTGATAGAGGAACGTATTATATGTGGAAAGCATGCGATAGTCGTTTGTATTTATTTTCGCTATGGTTTGGAATGTATACACTGCCCCTCGCGTGGGGCAGATTTTGAAGCTGAACATATTATTTGTCTAAAAGTTATTAAGCTCGTTCGTGTGCGAGTGTGAAATGACTTCTCAAGTCCATTTGAGGTCAGAGAAGATGTCCTGTCTCCACTGGTTTTCAATAGTAGTAGTAAATGGACTAATGCGAAAAATTAAAAAAAAGACATGGGATTCAATACAATGCTAGAAATTTTTTAACCGATCTCACTTTGGATAATGATAGCTTTATATTCATTGATACAGACATGGAAACTTCTAGTATTCTTTGTTACGAATCACTTATAATTCGGGACGGAATTAATAACACCACTTATGACTTTGGAACAAGAGAGAAACTTTATTTACATCGCTGGTCTTTTATACCACTTTTGCAGTGGACAGTCTCGATACTAGGAATTGGCTCTTGTATCGAGATGGATCAACACCCATCTCAATTTAAATGTACTTAACAACTAACCTGATTATCATTATGAACAAAGATAAGTAGAAAAATATATTTAAATTGCAAGAACAAAACTATTACATTCTACATATAGATTTGTTTGAACTTAGAACTATTCTATTTCTACATGGTGAGAATTTAATTTTACTTAATGATTTAATTGAATAAGCCTGCAATTATCTAATAAATAAACGTAATTAAACAACTTTTTTTCTTTAGACATAATTATCTTTTTTAAAACCTCGAACAATCATAGAATAGCCGCCAAACAGCTGTCCACTTTTAACGCCAATTATTTAGTTTGTTCTTGGTCTTCTAGTGAATTTCTTCTATGCCACTGGGTTGCCTTTATGAAATGGTATGAAACCACTAACAATCTTCCTTGTTGCACTATCATCTCCCCAATCTGAATCGCTCATGCCATCAAATCCACTATTGCCTTACATATTAGTCCACTGATTTTTCGTAGCTTTTGGGTTTTCAAGTATCTCTTTTTTTAACTTTCCATTGGTTTATCCAAATATCTTCAATCGGTGTTGCTATCGTGTTGCTTTCTTCCATGATGAATTCGTCGATCGATCGTTAAATTATGTATTTTTGATAAATCTTTAATCTCTCTTCTATATCCTCTATTTCCATTCCAAGAAAGCATTATACTTCTGTTATACTATATATATATAAAAGATAATCTATATAAAGTATTTACATGTCCACTGTTTGCTCCTCGTATCATTTTATTAATACATCAGCATTGAATATTATCGAAGATTTCCTACCTTTTATGAACATGCAAATAGTCTTAAGTGATCTCTCAAATCATCCTAACGTGTTCGTCACTTCATTGTATCGTATGTGCTAACATTTTGGTGAATTTCTTACATACAGCTTAGCCCAAACGATGTTTGATATAATTGTTGGTATCTTGTTTCAGTAGTTAAACTCTCTAATTTCCTGATGTAGATATCTTTATTTAATTTATTCCATTTAAAAATATTACTCGAACATAAATAATTGATTTATCCTCCAGTTTTGTTAAATTGATATTTATATCAAAATTCGAATACTTTGTAACTAAAATCTTCTCCATTAGTTTCAATGGCTTTTTGTTCTACCTGTAACTCTGTTGGACCCCTTGTTTCTAGTTTCTAGTTATTCTAGCGCTTTGCTGGTCCTTGCAAAATTACAAACGGCTGCTCTACTAAACTCTTCTCATTGGTGTCAATGTTACTTTTTATCCTGCCTATAACTCTGGACCCATGTTTCTATTTTGCTAGGTCTTCATCGGTTCTTGAATGCTCTAGTGCTCCATAACTTAATTTCGCTATCTATTGCATACTTCCATCTTCCTACTTGTATATATATTTACATATACTTTACCGAACTCGAACTTTGTGACCTTCATACCTCTGCAATCTCCGTCCTCAGCCTCCTGTTTCTTCGCATTTATTGGGCCCATAACCTGTTACAAATCACTTATGATTCGGGACGGGACGGGACGGAATCATGACGCCACTTATGGCTTTGGAACAGAAGAGAAACTTTATTTACATCGTAGGTCTTTTATACCATTTTTGAACAGCCTCGATACAAACTAAAATGCCCTCTACTTGTTCTACATACTAGAAATTGGCTGTTGTATCGAGATGAATCATATATTTAACATTCTTCATTATATAGATTCTCACTCCACAGCCATACGACTTAAGAATTAACGAAGAACAGACCAAAGTATTGACAACTAACCAACCGCCTGCTACTGTAAATCTTAACTGAATCCAGTTAGAGCAGATGTAGGACTTTAGGTATTTGGTAGGAGTAATACAGGCGAAGAAAGTGGTATCTACTGCCAAAGAAATTAGCTGAATACAGGAGTATTTACTTCTCTAAGATAATGCGCGTTGAAGAGAGCAAATATTACAATCAAGACTAAAATCCGTCTTTTTGAATGCTTATCTTGTCAACTCTGTAACAGTCCGTCGTCTATAATCTTGAGGTCTTTCAAATGCGATGCCTAAGACAAATTCTACATGTTTCTTTCCGTGATCATATTAGAAATGAAGTTATTTGTTTAAGATGCGACAATCAGTGCATAATTTAACAAATCTAGAGACGCAGGTTACAATGGTTTAGACTTCTGTCGAATGAAAAGTATACAGATTCCTCATATACTTCTGTGGCGAATAGATTACTTGATCTTTATTAATGTCTATGATGATTTCCTATGATGATTTAGTATCAATGCCAACTTAGAATAGCTAAGTTTTTCTACAGTCAATTTCTATCTATTGTAATATTCTGTGAGTGATTATCCGTACATTTCTTCAAATAAAGAATCTAGTTCAAACGACGCTTATTCGGCCCAAAACTCGAATAAAAGATAAGAAAAATATGCGACATTGATAGAAAATCGCTGATATAACATTTTAAGGTTATGATGTAAATCAGATAATATTGATTCTTTATTGAGAACATCTTGATGTATTGAACGTAGAAGACTTATTTGTACACCTAATACCTATTTTTTAGACTTAATCTGGTTTTTGTATTGTTTTAGTATGTCCTCCGCGGTACCTTCTCCTCATACATCACATACCACTCATGTTCCGCGAAGTAGGACAACTGTGTCATCGCCAAAAACAGAAGCCGACCGCGAACAATTAATTGTCTTGATACCACCTCATGATGACAAAATGACAAATCCAAAATTTCGACCGGCGATACTGGGGAGACCTCGACTGTCGGTAAGTTGATTGATGCTTCATTTGGTTGCCATATAGGACTAGATTTATTACCTTAAAATAAACAAGCCGTGAAAAAAGAATCCAATGATGAAAAGTGGAGTAGGTCGGGTTGACAAGGTCAAGTGGTCTGGAGTGACGGGAAACGAACACCGTTTTTTTTTCAATAATTATACTTTCCTATCGTTTGCATGGAAAAAAAGCAATCATGTTTTGGATCAACGCTGAACGTACTTGTTTTGGTATAGCAGTGATTTCAGTCTTATATAGATAAGTATATAATTTCCAATTATTTTTTAAATAAATTAAACATTACAGGAATTATGGAATATATTAATCAAGACAACCCTTTTAGTCTTTGTGGTGTATATAAACTATTTATTTTTATATAAGAACAATATAATTTAATTAGGTTTGTTTTTCATCCATCCATATCACGTCCTTGAGGAGAGCCTATACTTCTCAATCAATATGTTGCTGTTGGAGCTGCAGAAAATTCTTCCCTAAATTTCACTGCTACTGGTGATTGGCTCAAATTTCGTCTGGGATAATGTTAGTTTTTTATTTTCAGATCGGTTTCAAAGATCTTGGTATATTATAACTTTCATTCAAAAGATCCATTGTCGCAGAATTATGTGGCAAAAGCTTTTCATTCGACGGTTATATTGATGACATTTTAATCTCTTTGGATTTATTCCTCAACTTCCTCACTCCAAATTCCTCACTGATTGCATACATCTTATATAAACCAGTTAATTCCAAATACTATAATAATCTTGGAGAGAAACATAGAATTTACATCAAGCCTTGTATTTGAAATACCTCAAGCTTGCAAATTGCCAGATTGTCAAAGAAAATAATTATTTGAAAGAGGCTGATTTTACTCTTGATTGTAATATTCCCTTTTTTCCACATGCATCACATTAAAAAAGCAAAGATTCAGGAACTTTGCCGATTCATATATTCTTCTTCTGTATTAATGATCGCAAACCTCAGTGTCGTTTCGTATCGCTATTCAACAAGTCATCTTTCTATAAAATAAAACAGTTTTTATTAATTAGTAGTTTCTCTGTGTTTAAAACTCTTTCCTATTTTATAACTTATTAGATATTTTTCATTCTCTGATATATCGATATTTTTCTCTTGATACTAGAATACTTTAATCTAACAGTGATAAATAGTCCAGAGAAGCCATTCAATTTCATTCAAAAATATTTTTGCCTATAAAAAATGTTAATGAATGAATTTTAAACACGCATTATTAAAACTATTAAAGTCATATTGGAATGAGTTTCCACATTCTGGCTGAATGTAAAAATTGACTCAAATTCAAGCCGATAGAAAAGAGTTTGTTTAATGTTTGTCATAGAGTAAAGTAACATGGTTTTAAATGTATTTTATTACTCAATATAACCTCCATAAAGTTTAACATATTTTTTCCAAAGATCTTTATTCCTTTCTATTGGATCGCTGAAGGGAATATACGGAACATTAAGGAACAAAAACGGAGAGTAAGAAGTTAAAGGGCGCCTTTTATACTTTAATCCACAGACTCTCAGGATAGGTTTTTTGAGCTCTGTGAAGGGGTGTGCGGTCTTGATAGAATGTATTTTGCTCTAGTAACAGGTATGTTATTACAATATTCTACAACCACCTAATTCTAAAGGTCACTTTAGATATTTAATTTGTTATTTTACCATTTCTTGTGTTTTGGGATTCGGGCTTGCAATGTGCAATTTGCCGGTTGTAATCGGGATTGAAGTAGGACATCCAAATGGGTCAAGGACATTAACAGTCGAATTAACTAGTGATCTTTCTTAATTGCATACTGTTGTAAATAGTGCAACATGACTATAGTAGCAGAGTTGGAATGCCGAATTAACCTATTACTGATATTGGAAATTCATTTTATGAATTTTTCACTAATTGTGTTCAGGCTGGTACCGCCGTTCTTCAGTGTACCTTATTTTGGAGTACTTTCGCTTTTGTGAAGTTGGTGATCAGCATGGAATGATCGGTTTACCAAGTATGAAAGTATCACGTTTACAAGATCACTGAGAATATCAAGTTTTAATACCTTGAATATTAGACAATGATTTATCGCATACTATATTTTGTCGAGGGCCTTAGTGAGGTTCAAGAATGCTGGCGCACAAGCTTCTTGTTATGAACAATTTCTGCGTTCTAATTTATGTGCTAACCTTCTAAGCCGGATGGCGCATTTAAAAGACTGTGATTGAAGAAGAAGACAGGGGTGGCAGTTAGAAGACGAAGATGGTAGGTGGAGGGTGCTGATTTGTCTCCTTTTTTTGGAATAACAGCTTTAATAGTATTTTAAATAAATCCAATTTAAATAGAATTTTACTGACGATACCTTGCTCCGAATTATATTTATTGCATGGAAAAAAATCGTCGATGAGGCAAGAGTCTTAGAAGATATAATATTCTCTCTGTGCAATCCCACCCTGTGAGAATGCGTTACTACGTTACGATATAACCAGAGTGAAGTTTTCGAATAAGTAGATTCGTTTTTGCTTGGTTCACTTCAATGTATATGTTATGGTGAAGTGTAAGAAGTATTTACTCAATAAATATGTTAAATGTTGTGAGTGCTTTTATTGAATCGAAGTCTAATTGGAGTTAACTTAAAAATAACACTTTTTATGTCAATTTTATAAAAGAGAACGTCCTTACCTTATTCGGTCCAAGTTCTGCGAACTTCTCCACTATTATCAAGTATCAGCCGCTGAACTCTTCGCGATAATCGAAGCTTTATACTACATCACAACACAATCCTTCAAAGAATGGCTAATTCTGACCGACTCCCGAAATGCCCTCGAATGTTTCTTACAACAGAAGTTCAACCATCCCCTGGTCTCCGACTCTCTATCAGTCAGTCCGTACCCTCTATCTGAACTGGATCAGGACAAGTTTACTGTGGATCTCTTCTCACGTTGGTATACCGGGAAATGAGCGCGCGGATCGGTAGCCTTCTCCCCTCCCCATTACGAATGTTTGTATCCATACTGATCTTATCCCAATCGTTTCTTGTTTCACAAAGAACGAGGTACAAAGTCGTTGGGCCCAGGAGGTCAACCACAACAGGCTCTTTGAGGTTAAAGCTGATTTTTCTCCTCTCTTCGTATTCCTTCCCTTCGTCACCATCCCGTAGCTTTGAATCGACTGGGCCACTGTCGTTTCTCGCACGGTCACTTGATGACTTCGAGCACACCTGGTCACGGTGAGTTTTGTCACTGTGCTCCTATTTCAGTCTACCACATACTGAACGACTGTTCATCCGACGGCTCACCCAGATTAGAACTAAGTATAGGCTGCAACATTTTTGAAATGTCTTAACAGGAGAAAATTCCGGACAAACTCCTCGGATTGCTACGAGAAATCGATTTTCTCCTTTGAATCTAGCCTATGTTCAGTTAAGTGTTACCGACCAAATAACCATTACCACTTCGGTATGGGTGCTGATGTGTGCTGTCTGGATAGAAACTCTACTTCGTTCTGGTTGTGTTTGTAGTCCTGTATTTGTGTTCATTTTTAAATTATGTTTACACTATTTATACTTTTAGGCCCCCTGTTTGTGTTATTAATTTTATTTATTTATTAATTTATTATTTTATATATACACTTTATGTCTGTCCCTGTCCCCTTTATATGAACACCGTACTATTCTGTAGTTGCGAAATGACGACATCCGCCAAAGCGACAAAAAAAAACTTAAGATGCCAAAAGATTAATAGGCGCACTACTTCAGTATTCCGAAATTGTGTGCCAGCTAACCCCTTGCTGCAACGATCTAAAGAGAAGACATTATATATAGGAGAACGTTCGATACGATAGAACTTTCAATTCGAGCTGAGACACTGTACTCTTTAAAACTTATGGCCGTATATTGTCATACAAGATGATGACTTTGCGTCTCTCTTACTGGTCTGTTTTGACGTCGGTAGGCATGTGCAATAACAGTTTTATTAGCTTTCCGCAGCTCGTACACCTTATTGACTTCATCACATGCACGAAAAGACTTTATGAATGTGAATATTCCTCTTACACGGACGGTGTCGACATAGATGGCTCTCCTTAATTTTTGTAGAGTTTTATCTTACTTTTCATCGCCAGTCACAAAACGCCACAGAAAACTGATCTCTTTTTATCTGACAAGTAATGAAACCGCGATGTGAAACGGTTCAAAATGGCATTTGTCATTCGAATATTTTCGTTCGCCTGCTTTGTTATTGACAATGACAAAAATCTCCACTTTTAAAAATTGTAGGAACTGGAATTTGATGGAACAACATTATCATAAGGTTCTAAAAGTGTTTGATGGACTTCGGTGGTACATTTCTTCAAATCAAACAATAAAAAATTAATATCGAAAATCCAATAATACTAGTTATTTAATATTTATATCCACAGAACTATAGTCCGTTCAATAAAACAGTGAACTCACCTTATCTGTTAAATGAAATAATTAAACAAAAATGCTGTTTCAAATATTAGTTAATTTAATATTATAATACATCTAATAGCATATATTATCGAGAAACTTAAAAGTACAATTAATTTTACAGTTATAATATTTTATAAGTTAGGGTTGTGTTTTATTATATCTTAATTAAACTCTTTTCCGCACCACCTATGAGTTAGAGTTCTAGGCGCGTTTTTTTTAAGTAATGGTATCCTCTGGAGGTCTAATCCACCTAATTAACTATATAATAATTATATTACTTAATTAAATTGTATATCCAAGTAATATATTTTACTTTCATTAGAGAGCATATTTACCTTTTACGCTTAGTTCTTATTTCCTTCGGTACATTGTTTTCATGTAAAGCCACTTTGATATCACAATATTTCTCTTTCTGTTACTACCTGTATACATCTTTCTTGATAAGGCTAGATTTAGTCACTGCATTCTCCCTAATGCATTTGCCATCTCAAAACAGTATACTAACTGTTTACGTTAACTGTTCCTCGCGTATTTTAAGCAAATGGTCCTATATATTCTGAACAATTAGACATATATCTGTGCACATAAATCTTTCTACTCACCTTTAGTTGTTTCCACTCTCATCGCCCTGTTTGAAATTGTCAGCATTGAATCATAATTCCATATTCATAAAGTTTCATTCAAATGAATAACTAAGCTGTTAATTTCCAATATATCATATAATATAATACAGGCGGTGGAATGCATGACGCATACCTGGTCGCGGAGACTTGCCCTGGAGTGACAAGTTGGACCGGGTTATGTGGGACTGTCTCTGGGCTTACCCATACACTAAACCGAAACCGTCTCACAGTTAACCCCTGTGGATCGCTACTGCATTAAATTTGGGGATTTGGCACCCGCTGATCGGGCAGCCGTTATTGGGCACGAGGGCCCGGCGATTCTATTGATTCGCGAACCTGAGTTAACACACAACTGGATACTGTTGTATGGGGGCAAAAGTTATGACTGTAGCAACGGATGGGGTCGTTTTAGCCTGGAAAAGGGGGGAGCTTGGCGGTGACGCGGTGCTAAGCTCCCAGCATGTCGACCACCTCGCGAACAAGCGCTTTTTCAAAAGAACTTGTTGTTTGTGGAATGATTGAGATATGAAGTGCTTGATTTCTGGAGTGTCAGTTTCCCTATGAATTTGATTATTTCTGACAAACCATGGAGCCTTTAATATTCTCTTGAGGAACTTATTTTGGAAAACTTGAAGCCGTTTAACCTGGTTGGGTGTAACAAACTTGAAGTAGACATTAGATCCGTAGAGAAGTACGGACCAAATTAACATCTTGTAAAATAAGCATTTGATGGAGATCGGAAGTCTGCTAGAAGGGCAGATCAGAGAAGATAGCAGGTTTGCTATCCCCGAACCTTTTTGGATTGCTTTCTGGATTTGGGAATGCCAACCGAACCGCCGGTCGAAGTGAAGACCTAGGTACGTGACGTTATCCAGCCATGGAATTATTGCGGTGTCGATCTTAAGTTGCGAGACGCGCAGTGCGTAACGCTTCTTATGGAAAATGATGGCCTGGGTTTTCAGGGGGTTGATTTGCAACCTCCAGAATTTGAACCACTTGACCGCATGATCGAGCTGCTTCTATAAACGTTCATGAATTGTAACTTCGAACATGGCGGCCGTGAAGAAAGCAGTGTCGTGCTCTTTTCTCGACAGATCTGAAATAAAGAGGTTAAATAAGGCTGGGGCCAGTGGGGAACCTTGAGGTACGCCAGCATCGATTTGTTTACGACTGGAAAGTGATTCCCTGATCTTGACCTGGAAAGATCTGTCCGAGAGATAGGACTTGATGAGAGCGGTTAGGTATTCTGGGAGGCCTAACCGCATGCACTTTGCGATCTATCCGTCGTGCCATATCTTGTCGAAGGCTTTGGTTAGGTCCAGAAGAACTTCTCTAAGCTTTTTACGTTGGTCAAGAGCGTGATGGATGTGTGCGGCCAGACGGGTAGTCTGATCGACGGATGAGTGGTGAGCGCGAAAGCCGAATTGTTCATCTGGAATGATGTTGTTTTCCTTTTGAAAGAGTTGAGAGCGTAGAGTATTGCCCTCTCGGCAAGCTTTGAAATGGCGCTGCCTAACATTTGTTCACTATTTGACGAAGTTCTTTGAGGAAGATGTTTGATGAAGTTCATCCAAACCGAAAGTGTTATTAACCATTCCTGTTTCTAGAATGAAGAAACATATAAATTATTAATAAGTGTTATGACTAATAAAACCTAATCAATTGTTATTCCAATGTTTGTCTATTTCCGTGCACTTTTGTTGACATAGTACTCATTTTATATCGTCTTGCCGTCAGTGACCATTGGGTATATTGGCCTGGTGCCCTTCTGAAATATCCATGTCTCATCTAAGTACACAAATTAAAATAATAAGTCTTCCTTGATTTTATTACATGCTTTTAAAAATTGAATTCTTTTAAAAGCAATGTGTGACAGTTCCAGGTGATGTTAGACCCAATAGGCAATGTTAGACCTCTTCGTGGGTTATCTTTACTTTATTTAAATTGTATATTACCCAATAGTGTATGAAATGATGTTCTACATTCCTCAAAGAGATGCATATTTGTATGGAACTTTCTATGGATTCTTTTTAGACTTAAAGTTTCCTCTGAAATAATTGTATTAAATTATGTTTACATTAAAAAAACTACTCGCTGTGTTTATTTATGTATTTCATATATTTAATCTGCGATAAAGCTAACATCAAGCTGATCTTGATTCGTCACCTACTTCGTATAAGGACGGTTTTTTTTCGGTGAATCCAAGATTATATTTTTCATTTTTAAAGATATTTCAGTGACCGTGTCCATACTAATATTTATTTCATTATCTCATTCCTGTTCGAAATAACTGATTAGAGACGCAACCTGTTCCGTATGGCTTCGACTTTTTTAAAACAACTTTTGCCAGTTTATAACCTGTAGTTATTTTAATTAATATTTTGAAAAATTTTGCTTTTTGGCATTTGAACCGGAAGACTTTTGTAGGCTGATTCAGTTACATGTTCTAACTTGATTCAGACAGCATTGTGTCTCTTTTTAACTAGAATAAAATGACAAGGAAAATATTGTCTGGTTATAAATCGAATTTACAAATTGCGGCAGGCAGTACATTAAACATCTTGATGACGTGAGTTTACTGATATTTTGAATAGAATATAGTTTAAATTTTAGTTATTTAGTTTTAGCCACCCTATATTCTAATTATTGTTTATCCATAGGAGAAATTGTGATTTTGCAAATAAAAAAAGTCATGGTAGTAAATAATATCAAGGAATATATTTTACGGAATGGTTTATGGGAATTTTAAAAGCACAAGTAATCCACTTAGAGCATTAAAATATTTATAGCCACCCGTAATGTTCGCTAAACAGTAAAATTGGACTGAAACGCAAAACGTAAATTAATAGGAGGCTTGAGAACAATCCACGTGTCTGGATCGACTCGAATGGTTGGCAAATACGTCACACGATACGGCGTTTCGTTAAAGGTTTATTATCTTCTACCCCTGGGTGCGTACTATTTATCGCACTCAACCATCGCTTCCACTTCTGTTTCAATATTTAATGGGGAAACGGTCGCCCTAGACCATCGGGAATTATTGTTCTAGCAAAATCCATTATAATAGGATCGTATTTCTATAAGATTTTTAAATCTATAAATTCAATGGAAATTTAAATGCCTGTTTGATGACACCTATACAATAAATACTGCATTTCCATCAAAGATGTAATAATGTCCTTCGAATATATAGGATTTCTTTGTTACAAGCTCGGAGATTAAAATTAAAATGAAACGTTTACTGAAAAGCCATAGTTTAAAGCTTCTTATAGTCTATTCAAAGTTTTTTTGGACATACGTCATCAAAATGTTTAATGTATTGCTCGTCGCCATATGTAAATTCGTTTCAAAATCAGACAATATTTTCCTTCTCATTTTATTCTAGTTAAAAAGAGATACAACGAGTAAACGAATGAGCCCGTCAAAGTCGTCCGTATGCACAATTCTGGAAAGCAATAGTGACAATAGGTTATAATTCTAATTAACTGTAGTTTTTAAATGTACTATAATGTTAAATTAATGTAATAATAATAGTTAAATTAATAAATTATATTTGATAACATTTTTATTAAATTATTTTATTTAGATTAGAATTTTGTTGTAAATCAAAACTCAGAGTTGATGCGGCAACATTGGTACGATTTGACGTCACAAATTTAGATGACGTATAGGCTATATTTTATTTGTGCTTTGACTGATTCTAACACTAGGCTTATATAGTCTATCTCATAAAACAGCCAATACTCGTCATCAAAATTTATGACGTCAGCACGTTGCAATGTTGCCGAATTAACTTCGAATGTTCGTTTACAACGTTTGCCGGTTTGTAACCTCCAATTATCATTAGTTAGCAATACCAACACAAATCGAATTTCTAATAAACTGACTCGGTTTTAACTAAGGTAAAATAAGAGGAAAAATCCGCTCTAACCTTAAAACGAATTTTATATTTTTGCCGACTGCATTTAGCAGTATATTCGACGTCCTCTATGACATGCATTGGCTGTTTCATTAACTGACTGACTGACTTTAACCCGTTCAAATATAATTTAATTTAACATTAAGTACATCTAATGCATATGTTATCTTGTTCTTGTTCAAAGTAATTCATTAGAGATGAAATTTGTTTCGGACTCTCTAACCTATAATTATAATCACCAATGTTTTAAAGGATTTTGCAGACATTTGCCAACCAAGCGAATTTTGCAGCAACTCTTCAAGCAGCATTGTATCTATTTTTAACTAGAATAAAATGAGAAGAAAAATAGTGTATGATATTAAAACGAATTACAAATTGCGATAGGCAATACATTCGACATCGAATTCGAATCGTTATTTTGAATTGACTATATATAGCCCGTTTAATAAAACAGTGAACTCACACCATCTTAATTTATAACGTCACAACGTCGCTATTTAACTGCATTTTTACTTTTAGTTTATTTTGGCTTTGACATATAAACAAAATTCTAATTTAAATAAAATAATCAAACAAAAATGAAGTTATCAATTATAATTTATTTTAACATATATTATCGAAGGATAAACTATAGTTAATTATACTTTCCATACCACAGATGAGGTAGAGTTCTAGACGCTTTCCTTTTTACGTTTAGTTATTGTTTCCTTCGTTGCTGTGTTTCTTTGACAAGTCACTTTGGTATCATTGTATTTCTCCTCAGTTTCTTCTTTTACTGTCTGTGTACATTTTTTTAATAAAATTAGATTTAATCAGCTAAAAGTAAATTTTAAATAGTTAATATTCATTCTGGCCTCATATATTCCATGCAAATGCTCATGTATGTTCTGAACAATTTCACACATATTTATACATACAAATCTTTCACACTCTATGAAATGATTTTCTTCATTTCTATAAAATTACTCACTGTTTTTGTACATCTCATACATTTAGTTTGGAATAGATCTAACAAGAAAGTGATCTTTATTCGTCACCCGCTTCGTATGTGGATACTTTTCGGTAAATCCAATATTATATTGTTTTTAATTTTTTGATGGATTTTAATCACAATGCCCATATTAAGTACAGCCGCAAAATGCTAGAAAACAGTTCCAATAAAAATTACATCACACTGACTCCTCTAACCCAATTTTCTGACAAGGGGTCCCCATTATCTCGTTCCGGTTCGAAGTAACTTATTATAAACGTATTCTGCTTTAGATCAGAAATATTTAGCAGCGATTTGAAATCAAAACAAATTAACCGCCAAAACAATGCTCTCTGGTTTATAGCTTAGAGAATTTTGCAGACTTTTGACAACCGAACGACTCTTGCAGGATGATTCGATTACATGTTCGAATGCATCAGATAGCATTCTATTACTTTTTAACTAGAAAAAAATGAGTAAGAAAAACAATGTTTGAGTTTAAAACTGATTTACTGATTGCGATCGGCAATATTTTCTACATCGTGATGACGTGTTTTTACTGTTATTTTGGATAGAATATATAGAGCCCATCCAATAAAACAGCAAATACACCATCGAAATTTATTTCGTTAAGACGTTGCAATATTGACGCACCACATCTGGATGGGTCTAAAACGTTGCCGATTTATAATATCTAATTATCATTAATGTTTTGAAGACTTTTGTAGACGTTTGGCAACATGACCCACCAGTACCAACCCATATCGGATTCGTCGGATTAACTGATTCATTTACATGTTCCGACGTATAAACCAGCCTTTTATCTTTTTTTAACTAGAACAGAGAAGGAAAACTCTGGTCCGATTTTAAAATTATGCATTTTTACAAATTGCAATTATCACTATATTTGACGTCATCTATGACATGCATCGGCTTTTCTATTGCGCTATACAAGTTACCAGGTGCACGACTTAATTATTACATAATTTTTATGGTTTTGGAAGCACTCAATGTTAAGTTTAGATAAAGCTTGCATAGACTACGTATTTTAACTAGAAAAAATACTTCTGAAGATAATAATTAATTTGTTATTGGTGTTTTATAAAACGTGTAATTATTGCCACAAATGCTTTAGCATTAGTTATTTTAATATTAGTGATTAGTTGTTCTTTGGATAACTTCCAAAATTAGATGCAAAATAGAAACTGTGTTGGACGAAGACCCAACGTGAATAAAACAAGAGATTGCCGTACAA
The DNA here is from genome assembly GCF_030347505.1 of Rhynchophorus ferrugineus. Classification (NCBI taxonomy): domain Eukaryota; kingdom Metazoa; phylum Arthropoda; class Insecta; order Coleoptera; family Curculionidae; genus Rhynchophorus; species Rhynchophorus ferrugineus. The sequence goes on from NW_027472581.1 coordinate 70,640,611, forward strand.
CAAGGAGTCGTCTAAAAGTGCTTTTTCCAATAGTATGGAAAAAAAACTTGAAAGGTATTCCGACATGTGTTGGTCGAATACAACTTAGGTTAAAGCATGAACACAAGTTTTTTCACTTACTACTCTGCAATAAGCAAAAAATAACTGACAAAAATGTGACGGGCTATTAAAAGTATATACATTTTTAAGAGATTCTCAAACATTCTTATTAACTCTTGGATGGAACTGGGATTCCCAGGCAACTAGGATTGCCAACTATACTTTATAATAACATATTTTATTTTTGATAAATATATTTTATATTTTGGCATGAAAATAAATACTGTGGCGCATAAAATAAAACACCCATATGGCTAAACACTGAACTATTTATCAATACATAATAAAATAAAAACATAGCGCACACACGATTAAATTAAAATGAATTTAATTACTGAACGTAACGTAATTTTATTACGCGAATGAAATAGTTCCTTGTTTGCTTTTGAAGAAGTCATCGAATCAATTTTAAGAGAAAAAATTATTGAATTGAAATTGAAAAGTGTTAAAAGTTATTTATTTGTAGTCTATGTTCGTTAAAGAGATCCAAACAATGTATAATAATAATGACAACGTTTTCAGAGAAAAATACTACTGAGAAAATTAAGATTAGCTTTAAAACTTTAAAAGATAAGAAATAATTGTTAGTTCCAAAATTAGCCAAAATTAGAAAAAACTAAAATTAGGCTCCTACGAAACTGAAAGTACACGATTGAAAACTATTTTAGTCTTCCTTATAGTTGAAAAAGGTTAATTTGCATTTAATGAAACATGGCGAGAATATTTTGTTATAAATTCTTTGAAACTGTGAAAAATGGAGGCCGTGGAACGTTACGATCATGCATTGAACACAGTGAACGAAGAACTTGATGAGGAATGGACGTTTGTACAGAAAGTGAACCTCACGTTACTCACGTGACTCAGAAAACTCCCAAGCAATTCTCCCGTATGCGGTACACTCGCAAGAGTTGTTCTCGCCAAGTTGTTGGCAATTTTTTATATTAGTAAATTTGTTAAAATTGTATAAATTGTCATAGAACTAATAATATATAAAATTATTATTGAACACCTATGCAGTATTAAAAAATGCCGATCACTAACGACAATACTCATAGAAACCGGTCCTTAGTACTACTAATACGGCTCATGTTAATGTAATTTTGGCTGCATAAGTGCTGTGGGAACGCGCCGTGAATATATTCTTTCAAATAAGTCTTTCACAACGTGATTATAGGTTTACTTGTTCAACCGAGAAAAAATTCTCAAAAACGCTTATACAAAAAGTTCTGTCATATTCAATATATTCAACAGGTTGTTGCCACTAGGAAATACTGAAAAAAAATAGTATCAATACACGGTAATTTTAATAACAATAACGCCGGTTTGGTTGGCGCCGTGGTAAAGACGTCAGGACGGTACTCCTACTGTTGCGGTAGTCTCGGGTTCGAATCTAGCTGGGACATGGATGTACTTTATGTTTGTGATAGTAATTGTAAATATCTTTATAGGCAACAGTGTAAAATCCGACAAGGAACAACCATCCCAGTCACGCCAATAACCAGGCTGGGTAAGACTGGATGTCTTCTGGGATTATTTCTAAGTTGGTCACTCACCAGTCGCTAAGATTAATGCCCAGGACCGTGGTTCGGAGCCCATATTAAATTGTAGGTCCAGTCCAGATAAACCTTATTTGGTAAAAGGTGACTTTAAAATATAAAAATCAATAACGTACTCAATTTTTTACAATAACGCTTTGAATTTACGAAATAAAAACATCAAAACTAAAAGTATACCTAATAATTAATATATTACTCATTGTTTGATCAATATACATTTTACACTTTACTCCTTATACCCAGGGGAATTTTAAAACTCGAAGGAATATCCTAGAATAAATATAAATTTCGATCAGATTTGGTGGAACGGTTGCTTGTGAGTTGTACCTGTAAAGATGTGGAGACGGTCCGTTTCAGGTCACGAAATGCAACAAAAAGAGGCCACGAACAGTTTTCCAGCTTTCCTGTAATTTTTCTTTCCACTGACATGCAAATCGATGGATTTTCCAAGCGTCTGCGATACATTTAAGTAATTAGGTTCCACGAAATAGGAAATAGCTTATTAGAATTTTGATTAATAAAAGGAGGAAAAACGTTGAGTAAGTAGGACAATAACTGAAAGAATACTATAAAAGGCTATTTTTGGTTGACTTTTATTTTTGTTATTATTTACTACCCAAATTAATAAATAACAAAATTAAGTTTCCTAACTTAGGTAATAATTAAATGTGGTGTTTCAGTACGTTTTATAACTATAATATATACTATTTTATTATAACTAATAAGAAATATTTTATCGCATCTAACAGGTTAATTGAAAAGTCCCTGGTCTGACACATAGATGGCGCTACTAGAATTAAATCCATATGTTAGCCCTAGTCCTCAAAAGATGCATGTATAAATTTGACAGCTGTCGGATCATTAATTTGTGAATTATAGCATTTTGAGTGAAGCAACTTTTGTTATTATGAAAAAAATTGATAAAAAGGAATTTCGCGTGTTGATACAATATTGCTTTTTAAAGGGAAAAAATACAGTTGAAGCAAGAACTTGGCTTGATGCCGAGTTTCTGAACACTGGAGGATTGGTATGCTAAGTTTAGACATGGTGAAATGAGCACCGAAGACGGTGAACGTAGTGAACGTCCGAGAAAGGCTGTTACTGACGAAAATGCTCGCTGGGAAGAAATTTTCGTCGAATGAAGAGGTGATTGCCGAAACTGAGGCCTATTTTGAAGCAAAGGGCAAATCGTACTACAAAAATGGTATCGAAAAATTGGAGGGTCGCTATAATCAGTTTATCACCGTTCAAGGGATTTATGTTGAATAAAAAAAACTAATTTTGTCAAGAAAATGTGTTTTACTATGGTAGGCCGGGGACTTTTCAATTGATCTGTTATAGCATACACAAGTGAATTGTTAAATTGAATTTTTAAAAAAAATATTGTGAGGATAATTGTGCTTTTTATTATAAACACTATTATGTTAAAAACTATATAACACGCTAAACAGCTTAGAATAAACGTTATCGTACTTCAGGGACCATTTTATATAATGCAAACAGAATTGTACACGCTAAAATAAATACAATAAAGCGGTTTTCAGTTTTTGAACTATTTTAGAGATTTTTATTAATAGGTATATTTTGCTATTATTTATCTCATAAACGTAATTATACGCTTAAACATTAATACAGTTATTCTGATAATGAATATGACATGTGTCAATATAAAGAATACATTATATTTTTTGGTTAGAGGAAGTCTCGGTTATTCACAGAACTGTAGATTGTCAAGTGCGTTATGGGAGAGGCTGTTCCTTTACGTATTTTTATATTATTCATAGGTAATATTCTGTTTTTTGTTTAATTTTTACTACATACGCATTTTTGCTTCTATTATGTTTAGTAACAACACAAAATATTTATATATATTAGTTGTTCTAAATATGCTATAAAAATTTATTACAATAAATACTTTATTAATTTTTCCTATTTAACCATGTAAATTTACTATTTGCATTAATATTAGATAAAAACACATTTCTGGGCAACCACAAATACATTAAATTAATAACCTATTTGAGACAGATTACATATCTTACGAAACAATATCAACATACGAACATAACAAAGTACTTTTGTTTCTCCTTTGTAATCAAATTTAATGAATGAAGATTAATTGCAACAATGAAGCTAAAATTTAATATAGGTGTAAAAGTAAGATTAATATTTTAATTATATATAATAGGTTTTAATAACGTCCGTATAAGATGGAAAAGTATATAAATATATCATATATTTTAATTTGATTTTTAATTTATTTAGACTGTTCCTGAAACTCCAACTTCACCACATCATGATGAGGAGAATGATATTTGGGGACAAGCATATGCACTAGCTGAAGGTGATGGTAGTCCAGGAAGGTAGATATAAATAAAATAAATTACTTCATCTAATTAATCATATTGTTTCATTGCAGTTGGAGAAGACAAAATAAATGGTGTAGGCCATCATGCATTCCAATATCAATAATATGTATCCTAATCTTCCTTGTAGTATTATTACCTTTATTAGATCATGCTGCCGAAAAAGCCTTACAGGAGCTAAATGCTTCAAATTGTGCATGTAATACTTGCAAGTAAATGCATATTATATTGTTTCAGATATGTTATTTTATTATTTCTAATTTTGTAGCTTATCTTTAATAGAGAGTATACCTGAAGGATTAATTTATAATGAAACAGCAGTATTTCCTTCCACTTTTGATACATGGATGGATTTAATTGGTTCTGCTCAGAAATCTATAGAAATAGCTTCCTTATATTGGACATTGAGACAGTCAGAAGTTTATCCTGATCCTACTTCTATGAAAGTAAGATACTATTGTTGTTTTGATGAATGCATTATTTTATTTAGTATATATTTTGTTAAGGGTGAGAAAGTATTCCAAGCACTCTTAAAGGCTGGCACTGATCGAGGAGTAACAGTTAGAATAGCACAAAATGCACCATCTCAAGCCTATCCTAATGTGGATACCGAGTTTTTAGTTAAACGGAAAGCTGCACAAGTTAGGAGTTTAAATTTTGCCAAACTACTAGGAGGCGGTGTGCTGCACACAAAAATGTGGATTATAGATAGGAAACATTTGTATATTGGTAGTGCTAACATGGATTGGAGATCGCTTACTCAGGTAAATTAATTTAAGGTTGATTTAGATTTATAGAGGTTTATTTTAATACTAATTAAAATATGTTGGATATTTTTAAAGTATGATTTAAAAAAATACTATCCATTTTTTTACATGTTTATTGACTTTTCAAGATTTCAAAAATATATGTATATATATTTAGTAACAGGCCAATCCGGCTTAAAAAAGGTCTACCCTGTCCGACATGTTTAAAACTTTCGTAGTGTTCTGAGATACATCAATTGCTGCGAATAATGTACTTTTAATAAAAAAAAAATGCTGAGTTTCTGGGTATATACAAAGTCCGTTCTATCCGAATGTACCTCTAAAGGTTTAAGAAACGCAAAAAACACCCCCTTAAATAGAATGAGGAAAATATAACCAAATTATTGAATTTTATTAATGTTTCTAGGATTAGTCCATTACTATTTACTAGATAAATAAAAACCACTTAGCTTTCAAAGGCCGACAGCAGTGACGATGTTTTTATTCTTATGTATCGATTTGCAACTGGGTCATGGTTTCATGAATATTAAATAGCTTGTGATATTGACCTGAGAAAGGATCAGACCACATTAGATGTAACTCAAACGATCGACCGCCTGGGTATATTCCTTGACCAATCCAGTTCAATAATTATTATCTTTAATAATTACATTACCTACGTCGTCTATACCTATACATTATAGTAATAGATGAACTATTCTTGTTGCTTATATTGCTAGTAATTATATTTTTGTTATGCTTTGTATTTTTAATGATTAAATATCTGCAGAATAATTTTAAAATAAATATTTGTCTATACAAGGAACACAAAATGCTCGTTTTTGTATCACGATTATGAATTTTATTTTATGCATTTTACGATTATGGATTTTGTAACTGTCTCTCAAACACTTTTATAGCACATAATTGTTTTCCTTTTCTTTAAATTAATTCGTTTTACCCATTTGTGTAATGGTTTAATACAAAACCAAATTCTGAAGACTTGAATGAAAAAATAATACTATACTATAAATATATTATCCAGTCATTTGTTTTAATAACATTATTCAAATCCAGGTCTAAGGTTTCATACTAAAATTTAGATGTTGATTAATGTACTTCCATTGGTGCACTGCACATATAAATTAAAAATGCTCTAAATGCTTTTGGTAGCTGTTTGTAACTAATTTAGATATGTCGTAATGTTATTATTTGTAAGGCTGTATTATTAGCTATTGCCCTTATGCCATTATCTGATAATTTATTTTTAATATGCATATGAGAAAATTTTTAAAATAAGCTTTTTTTGTACGTATTTTGTAACAAAATATATTTTTTAGAAAAGTCGATTATCATATAATTCATCATGCGAATGAACATGTATGAACACCTTATGTATTTAATGTATACTTTTTTGTAGCAATATTTTTGTTATTAATACTATATACTTTTAAATCTTCTTAACTACATATAAACTTTAATGAAATATCTGTAATATATGAGCATTTATATTACTTGCTTTTTTGAACATATGGATAGAGTTATTGCTTGATGAATTTTAATTTTTTTTGCATAATTATTTAGACTTGGAGTCATAAAAAAACAAAAAAAAAAAACAGTATATTCAATTGTAGGTTAAAGAAATGGGAATAGCTGTATACAATTGTAGTTGTTTAGCAGAAGATGCTGGTAAGATATTTGAGGTAAATTAAAGTATATACAATAGATTAAAATAATTGCTAAATATATTTTTAGGTTTATTGGTCTTTGGGAGAAGAAAATAGCAAGATTCCTCCATTTTGGCCCAGTGCCCTTGCTACAAAATATAATTTAAACACCCCTTTGAACTTGATCTCTGACAATGAAACTTTTCAAACGTATCTTTCAGTATGTTTTCTTTTCGATATTATTTAGAGGAAATTTAACAAGTCTTTTGCAGAGTTCTCCACTGCCTTTTAATCCGGTAGGTAGAACAAATGATATTGATGCATTGGTGAATGTGATAAAACACGCGGAGAAATTCATTTATATTGCCGTGATGGACTACTTCCCAATGATGATTTATACTCCGAAGAGAATATTTTGGCCGGTGATCGATGATGCCTTAAAAACAGCCGCCATTGAACACAATATCAAGGTTAAATTACTCATAAGTAAATGGAATCATTCCAGACCATCAGAGGATAACTTTTTAAAGAGCATAGCCAGTATTGATAAATTGTACCCTCGTGTATCAATTGAAGTCGTAAGTATTTTAAATGAACGTAAAAATCGTTATTAAAATAAGTTAAAATTGATTATTAAGGCTGTTTAAAGTATAATAGGTTGTTCAATCGTTGTTCTATAGAAATTTTTTAAAGGATGGGTCTATATTCAAGAGCAATTTAATCTGTTGTTTTTTTATATATTTTAAAGTCTCCTTTTTACCAACCAGGGTTTATCTGGAATGGACCTACTGTTTTAACGTAGGCTCCGGGCCACGATCGTAGGCATTAAGGCTACCGACTAGCCAGTGACCAACTTAGAGACCATCCTAGAAAACATCTGGTCCTACCCAGCCTGGTTGTTCCTGGTCGGATTTTCCGCTGTTGCCTATAAAAACATTTATAGTTATAATCACAAACACAAAATACAACCATGCCCAGCAGCATTCAAGCCTGCACTTATTAACACACCTTATAAATCAAAATAGGTTTTATAATTGACCAATGAATCAATTTCTTTTATCTTAGGTAAAGTTGGGTATATCTTCGTACTAACCAGTACAGTTCTTTGATTTTGAGTCTGATTTGTACTGCTTTTAGCTTAACGTGATGTTTTCAAATGGTGGAACCTGTCATTTAGATGGATATCGATTGTGGGCTGTTTACGCTGATTGTGCATGAGGAATTGGATATTCCTTAAGTGATATAATTAGGTTTTTGACATTTCACCATAACGCAAAAGGTGTTAGCTGCAGTTTATTTTCCATAAATTCTCACTCAATTAAAATATATCTTATCGCAACATCCAGCCGATATAGCTTCCCTCGAAAGTCTATGTGTGGAGAATAATTTTCATTCATTTTAATTAAGTATTTTGACAAACCATAAAATCTTTCGTTTTTATCTAACTACAAAAATTATTGAAGATCCTAGTGTAATTGTATATTCATAACAAATAATGATGTTCATTTTAAATTTTATATTGTAGCGTCGCTTTGTGGTACCTGCTAACAAACAACAGCAACAAATTCCATATGCCCGAGTGAATCACAATAAATATATGGTCACCGATAATACGGCTTTTATAGGAACATCAAACTGGTCTGGAGATTATTTCACAGACACTGCTGGAGTGTCGTTTGTTTTACATGATCCGGTATTTGAGCGCAACGCAAGTCATACGACAATACGTAGCGAGTTGCAGGCAGTATTTGAAAGGGACTGGAATTCTGATTATGCCTATCCTCTCAGTACTTAAGTATGACCTTTGTAAATCAAAAAGATATATTGATAGTTGTGTATAAAACAGAGCATTATTCAGTCACCATTTCAATCTGTGAATATAATGTAATTTCATTACATTTTACACTTACCAAATAAGTTTCATATCAAAAATATTGGAAAAGAATTTTGAATTTCAAAATTTGTTGAAATTCTGACTGAACTGCAGTTTGAAAGTCAATGTTTGGTATGAGGTTTTGGGTGCTAAAGATTATATCTAAATCTTTATATACATATTAATAACACAATTCTAAATATTGGGATAGATTTTGTAATGAATATATATTTTCTTCCAATTTTTGTTAATTTTTTTGTCTGTTTGTGTGCCTTAATAATAAAGAATTAACTAATAAAATGGTTGTATTAATTTAAAAATATTTGAATACCAGTTATATTACAAATATTAATGTTATGTTTGACGTGTAACTATTAAAATGTAAAAGAATGTTTATTTCAAATAAGAGTGTGACTTACATTTTATATATCTTACATTAATTAAGAACATTTAAGGAATATTTGCTAAATAATCTTTAACATGAGAAGGATCCAGCCTCTTAAAACCTGTAGAATCACATATTCCCACTTCTATGTTATCAGCTGTCATTTGGCCTTCAAAACTCTCTTTCAGTGTTAATATTGCAGTGTGTACAGCATCATCTAATTCTAAATCTTCACTATACCTATAAATACATTTCTTATTAGATAAGAATTTGATTTAAAAAATAAATACATTTATACCGTTTCTCCAAAAATGTCTTTCCATTAATATAATTTTTACCCATTGCAGTGGCTTTCCAGGCAAAGTAAGCTCCTGAAGGATCACACTGAAATAGGTATGGTCTGTCATTATCCCACCCACAAATTAATAAGGACACTCCAAATGGCCTAACACCTAACAATAAATTAAGTTAATTAACGCATTATGATAGCATAATTTATTTTTCTTTACCTCCTGACTGAGTGTATTCCTGCATCACTGCAGCTACACGTTGAACTAACTGCACAGTTGGAATAGATTCACGATAAACCAAATAATATTGTTGGGCCATTTTACGAGCTTGTTTAACAAGAAGTCTATAGTCTGGACCCATACCAGAATAAACCATTCCAATATGATTGGTTATCATTTCAACTTTATGTACACTATGTTCATCATACAAAATTGACTTATGTTTATTTTCAGTAGCAATAACTACACCATTGGATGCTGAAAATAGAATAATTATATTGACGGAGTTTAAATATTTTCAATTTTTTGTTTCACCTTTTATACCCACCGATGGGGCGCCGGCTGCAACCGCAGCTAAGGCATATTCAATTTGAACAAGTTTACCTGACGGACTAAAATAAATATATTTTTTACAGAATTAAATATAACATATAAAGGTTTAAATTACCTAAAAGTCGTCAGAGAAAAGCTGTATCTTTCAGAGGCCATTCTTTTTTCATATATTTCTAATTTGAAAATATGCTATTCACGATGACCAGTTGATAGACTTTGACAATTTTGACAGTAAGTCTTCTTTTAGTAATGGTTAGTCGATGTTCTTGCAAATATCGAAATTTTTCTATTATTGATTCTAGAAGTATATATTTATTTAACTATACATGTTAGCATACTTATTTTCATTTTAATGCGATATAATGCTAGTTTTCTTTTGTTATGGATGATCGAAATTAAGTGATTACAATTACAAAACAGATATTTTATATAGGAAACTATGTCGATTCAACGGATGAACTGAAAAGTAAATTCCAGTAATATTTTTAAATATGGATATTCCACCCTTTGCCTAAATGATTTTTGAAATACCTTTACATCAACATCCTTTGAATGTCATATGTAACTATTCAGTTATAGATTTCTATAAATTAATATTGGTACCGTTTGTTCATCTGTTGTCGACATCTAGTGGACAATAGCAACAGCAGATAAATAATGAACACTATAGACATTTAAATATCATTACGGGGATATATTAATTTGGGATCCAATTAATTATTGTTTTAACATATTTTGATGGAGGTCTTGTATATAAAATTTAATGTTTTCCTTGCCATTCTTCCTATATAAAAGATATTTGATAAAACTAATAAGCTTAATAATTTGCTCAACATTATAAAAAGGAAACTAATTGCTGTTTTCCCTTATTTAACATATGTTTCTTTTATTTATTAATTATTAGAGCATTAATATAAATAATATATTGTATGTTCTAGATATCACTGAAGGTGAAGTTGCTGAGATTATGGGTATCCTTTATATTCATCATTTTTAGATTCCAGTAAAATATAATCCTTAATACCATTTTATTTAAAGATCAAAAAAAATCAGATTAGAAATTAAGAGGTATTTATATTAATATGATAAATGTGTGCATTTCAAGAAAAATTATTTTAGAGATATATAAAAGTATTCGCAGGAAATCAGTCAGTCAGATATTAGTGTGATTGAGGCTTTGGGAGATTGGACTGGAGGAGGTAAAATATCTAGAATATTCAAAGGGTTAGTTTTTATTATTGTTTTATTAGATTAATTAGAAAAACCATCTATATTAAAACCAATTCTAATTTTAGTCTTATAGAAGCTCTCACAACTAAACCAACTTAACATCAGAGGAGGATTATCAACACTTGTTTGTTGTATTTAATAGTGTATATGCATCATTGATATATTATTTAAAATGAAGTTATAAAATACTTGTGATATAGTTAATTTAAATTATAAGTTTTTCAATCGATCAAATGGATGAACCAGGAACAACTAATTTTTAATCTAGGGTTAAAATATTCTGTTTTAATAATTTCAATCTTCTTAATTTTGTATTTTGTATTAATAATATCTATGCTTTCATGTTGTTAAAATAATAATTTGAATTTAACAAATAAACACACGCTCCTGAATGAAAACCGTAAATTTGTTCAGAACACCATTAGTTAAAATACCTGTTGTTAAGGAAACACTGTAAAAAAGTGCATATTTGTCGTTTATTATAAAAACGAGTGTGCCTTGATTTTTACAACCCTATGAACAATACGCGCAGTATGTTGCCATTCTGCATTTTATTTTAGTTATTGTGCTTAAATAACATGTCTTAGATAAATTAAAAATAAATATCTATCAAACAAAATTGAAAATATTTATTTTACCAGATGTTAATTTGGTATTAGCTTAATAGGATATATCTAAAAACAAATACTAGAATTTGTTTTTTCATTGTAAATTTAAGGATGATTGTTTTTCTTGAATTATCGGCAATTCAGTGCATTTCTGTTTGCAAATTTAGGTAGTACTACGTTGTGGCTTGAGGACGTGGCTCAATGCAACTATTTTCTTCAAATTTAAACATATTGGCTTTATAAAATGTTCAGCTGTGCTCCAATACGGGTAAGCATAAATAATTTATTTTCAGGTGTTGAATAAAATAATTGTCATTTTGTGTTCTGCGCGGTGACCTGGGTGTGCTAATGTGACTGACCAGCCTGTATCGTCCTAGTCTTGGTTCACATTATTATTCATTTGATAGGAGGCCATTGCAGACTTTGATACGTTGTATGAACGTCCGTTTCTTAGGCAACTGCTAGTTGATGGGGCACGGATTTCTTACAGTTGGGGCCCCGGGAGTTCGATTGATTGATGACAAGGACTAGTATGGATTGTCATTGAGGGTGGTTCAATAAATCTTTGTACTTCCTTTTCCGGTGATAACGTGGGACTCATCATTGATGATCATCCATTGTTTTTGTTTCTCCTCATTTTGATCTATTATATTTACTATTTATTCAAATTCAAGTTTTAGCGCCGGTGCGATCCTGATAATGATCGGCATGAGGTCAATTCCTCAGATATTTACTTCCATATCTAAATTGGCTTCAGTTTATTGTTTTGGTCTGGGCCGGCGGTGAAATTTCTTAACTAGAGCCAGCATATCCCAGCATTTTCTTCAGAAAAGTGAGGTGACTTTTTCTTATATTTTCAATATAGTTATTTACACTACATATTTTTTAATTTTTTTCAGGATTCGTGTACGCAACGCGAGTGTTTACTGTGTCGGTGTTGTGTGGTTCAATCCCCGGGAGAAATAGGGCCCAGTAGCCAGTATTGCGAAATTAATTATTTTTGTTAAGACCGTCCGAATTCCTAAAAAGCACCCGATGTGCACCTTTTGCCCGGTGGTATTGAGGCAGGACTGACGACTTTAAGGCGATAGGACATGGTACATTAGGTACGTTCTTGTTTCTTGGTTTTTTACTAATTTTTTATATATAAATCTTTGATTTGTTGCAGATAAGAGTACATAGAGTCGCGTCGGGATTCTAGATCATTATTGTACGGTGACTGAATAACAATTATGATGTTCGCAATGCCTAACAAAAATTGACTGATAATGTTTTTGAAAGCATTCTCTGAGGTATTTCATTCTTAGAGTTGAGTTTGAGGAAGTTCGCAATAGGTAGTGGCCTGGAATGAATTTGTAGGGGGACGCAGCATGATTGTAATTATTTTTTTGATTCTTACTTAAATAATTTTTAATTAATCAAGTTAAGAAGTTAATTTATCAAATTGGATAGTTTTTTTAATTTTGTGAAATCATTACATTTCACAATTATTTTTAATACTTTATTCATATATTCTAATTATTTTTCTGTTGTTTCAGGTAAGTGCACATGAACGTTAATCGGATTTGAACGCGATTTCGCGAATGACATAGTGATTTTTATCGTGAGTTACATTAAAATATGTAAGTAAGAATATGAATATGTAAGTAATGAATATGAGAATATGTAAGTAAGATAAATACAATTATTATTATGTATTTAAAGTTTATAATATACTATGCAAAATTGAGATGTATTTTAGGAATAGGAAATACATCATTTTCCTGTTTGGATTGGTTGGTTATATTTTTGCTTTGTCCTTAATAGAAGAACTTTCTTTTTTTTGCAGTTAGGTAAGATTAATTTTTGATTAATAATTTAATTGATTCAATTCATTACTGTTGCTTAAAAAAATTTTATACGAGGGTGAATCAAATATAAACGGTAATTTTACAATTTAGCTTAGCACGTAATTTGGATCTAGAGGATTCGATGCTCGAGTGTTCTTTGTAATTGTTGTTTATTTGCGTCTTTGAAAGAATCACTTGGAGGCAATATATTTGAAACCAATGAAGAAATAGAGGAGTATGTGTGCAATTGGCTGACAACGCACCATCAAACTTTTTATGAAGAAGGAATATTCAAGCTTTCAAATCGGTGGTAAAAGTGTGTAGAGCACGGAGGTATTATTGACTTGGAGGACTATATTGAAAAAAAGTTAAATGTTTAGTTTGTGTATACCATCAATAAATTTATTTTACAAAATGTTCGTTTATATTTGATTCTTCCTCGTATTATTATATTTGTGAATATCTTGAGCTATTTTTTTCACTGTTTCTAATTCTGGAACTGACAATTATGGGAAGGATATAAACTAGAAATAAAGATAAATATTATTATGAGGCACTATTCCATTGATATTAATCTGACATTTTTGCAGGAAGGTAAATATTTCATATAGATTCATAATAATTTTTTGGAGTATATATATATATATATATATTTTTAAATCTAATTACATTTAACACTTTTTTATCATTGTTGTTTATGCCTCAAGTTCGAAGTATTCCAAGTCACCCTTATGCTTTCTAATTTGCTGTATATTAAACCATATTCTTACAGTCCAAAATTTTCATTATTGAATTAGTTCTTGTGCACCTCCTACTAATAATCACTGATTAATATCCCATTAAATGGCATTTACTTAATTTTAATTCTTAGATTCTCTTAGGTCTTTCCAATTCTAGTAAGGTAAAGTTAAAAAGTTGTAAAAGCCTCTGTTCTATGTCAGCAATATTAATGACATGTCCGTGATGAAGGAGAACCAGTAAATTAATGAATACTAATGACCAAAAGTGCATTTACCATAGTTGATGATTGAAACTGGAATTTATAGTTCTTTTAATTTGACAGATAAATATAATTAGGTTCGTATAATATTATAGGCTTGTATAATTTTATTGACATAATTATACTATTTTTATAAGAGAATCATATGAATTATAGTGTTGTATCAGTTACTAATATGGATTATACCTTTAGAGCAGCGCTCGAATGATGTTACTAACCAAATTTGATGCTATTCAGGATACATTTTTTCTAAAAGCCCGTTTATAATATAACATCTTTTATTAGATATGCTTAGTATATCTTAATTATAAATTAAATAATTACTACTTTTCATTGCTGTTGGATCAATTATTAAGCAAGGTTTAATATTTAATCTAAATTCAATTAGTAACATATAGTCTATTCAAAGTTTATTTGTATATGCGTCATCTGAATTAGTGACGTCAAACGTCGCATTGTTGCCACATCAACTCTGAGTTTAAATTCAGTTTGGCTTTGACATACAACAAAATTCTAATCTAAATACAATAGTTGAACAAAAATGTTATTAAATATATTCTATTTTAACATTATAGTATATCCAATACATATATTATCGAAGGACTTAAAACTACAATTAAGAACACAGGTATAATAGTTTGTAGGTTAGAGTTGTTTTATTTACATTTTCTCCTTTCCTATGAGATAGAGCTCTAGGCACATATGTTTAAGTAGTGTTCTAAGCAACAATTATATATCAAAGTAATGTATTTGTAGCTTATTAACTTTTTTACGTTTAGTTCTTGTTTCCTTCGATAGTGTGTTTATTTGACAAGTCATTTTGATATCACTTTATTTTTTATTTCCTCTGCAACTATCTGTGTACACCAATATTGATAATATTAATGACTGAATTCTCTCTAATGCATTTACCATATCTACAAGACAGTTAGTATTAGTTAGTTAGTATTCTCTCCTTATATATTCTAACCTAATGCTCATGTTTAATTCTGAACATTTACAATCATATCTGTGAACACAAATCTTTCACGCCATACAATACCATTTCATACAGTTATATTTTATTAATTATGTGCATACCTTTAGTTGTTTCTGCTCTCATCATTATGTCTCAGGAATTTCCAGCATTGCATAGCATTATCACATATCCTGAAAGTTTCCTTTAGTCACTTTCACTTTCCAAGTCACTGTCCAAGTCAGTCACTAAACTATTAATTTCCAATATGTCTAAAATATGTTCACGATCCACCATTTATCAATTATTTCCTCTGTATGTCTTATTGAGCTCATCTAAACCGAAAGTGTTATGGTCAACAATGCCTCCTTCCACATATCCAAACAGTTCTTGATAGAATATATTTCTCGACCAGCATATCTATTATAATAATTCTTTACTACCCCCCTTATCAACTCGATTGGATTGAATATACAGCGATAGGGAGGAAGTCCTAATACTATGTGACCATATTGTTCAGTCATTTGATGTACTGTATATCTTATTTGGGGCTTATTTCTAAAATAGTAAATTGCAAAAAATGCAATGAAACATTTCATTTATATTTAGCGAGTAACAATTTGAAATGGTTCAGGTTTTAGTATAGTCTTTTCAAAACTCAAATCATGTTTTGAAAGTCATCCTTTCACTACAGCCTTTGTTGATGCTATTATTGGAAATTTTTCCACCAGTGTGCTATGATATGGTGCACTGTCCAAAATAATAACTGATGGTATATATACTCTTACTTTGATTTCGAATAGAGCCAATATCAAGATGTTCAAGATTCCTCACCCACTTCGTATGTAGACGGGGTTTCTTGGTTGAATCTAGAGTTATTATTCTTCATTTTATAAGCGATGTTATTCACATTAGCCACACTAATATTCAGCGCAGCAGCAACATGCTAAAGAACATTTTCAATACATTTGTATTACTTAATACTTATGTTATTTAATATTATCAATAAATACCTCTCTAACGGAATTTACAGACAAAAGGGGGCCTTCATTATCTCGTTCCTTTTGGAAATAACTTATTAAAGCCACAATCAGTTCGTGACCCTGAATATCTATTGTATTCGGTATTTTCATACAAACTAGAATACTAGAATACCGTTAGTCGGTTTATAACATGTAGTAATTAGAACTAATATTTTGAATAATTTTGCATATGTCTGACAACAGGACGACTTTGACAGGCTCATTCGTGTACGCGTTCGAACTAATCAGAATGCATTGTGTCTCTTTTTAACTAGAATAAAATGAGAAGAAAATATTGTCTGATTCTAAAACGAATTTTCAAATTGCGGCAGGCAATATATTAAACATATTAATGGCATATACAAATAAATTTTGAATAGACTATAGACTATATTGTCCGTTCATTTGAATTGATGACGTCAAAATGTCGCAATGTTGCCACATCAACTGAGTTTTAGTTCTTTTTGACTTTGATATACAACAACATTCTAATCTAAATAAAATAATTAAGCCAAAATACTGTTATCAAATATAATTTATTTTACATTATATAACATCTATTGCATACATTATCGAATTACTTAAAACTACAAATAATTATACACTTATAATAATTTGTAGGTTAGGGTTATGTTTTATTTAATATACAACGAACTCTTTCCCATACTAACTATGAGTTAGAGTTTCAGGCTTTTTTTTATGTAGTGTTATCCTCTGGAGGCTTAATCTACCTAATTAACAATTGCATATTCTATAATAAAGTAAGCAATATATTTTACTATCATTGGAGATCATATTTTCCATCTACTGTTAGTAAACAGTGTTACTTGGTATATAATTACCCGTACTTAGTTTGTTCTGTTACTACCTGTATACTTCTTTCTTGATAAAACTTGATTTAATCATGCAGTGATTCATTCATTCTCCCTAATTAATTTGCCTATTCTGCAAAACTCTCCTTCTTTCTCTCCTTACACATTTTAACCAAATGCTCATGTATATTCTGAACGATTATACACATATCTATACATAAATCTTTCATATTCTACAATAAAATTTCCTACAGTTCATATACTAATTATTTATCACCTTCTCTTGGAAATTCTTAGCATTGAATCATAATCCCATATTCAGAAAGTTTCATGCAATAACTAAGCTATTGATTTCCAAACATTTGTTCACGATTCCATCATTTGTCAATTTCTTCTTCAATGTGTCTGATCGAATTTATCCAAACTGAAAGGGTTATTAACCATTGTTATTGCCAGTATGAAGAACAATATGTCTGCAATAAATTATTAATAAACTTATAAAACCTAATCAATTGTTATTCCAACGTTTACTTTTTTCCATCAACTTTTGTTGCTTAACATTATTTTTATTATCATTTTGCCATCAGTGAGCATTAGGTATATTATTCTTATTCTAAAATATTCATGTCTCATATAATTACATATATTGAAATAATAAGTCTTCATTGATATTATTATATGCTTTTAAAAATTGTATTCTTTTAAGAGCAATGTTTGGAAGTGCCATGAGTCAGTCAGAGGATACTCTACATCCTCCAAAGAGCTGCATCTCTCTAAGCTTTCTATGGATAGTTTTCAGATTAACATTAAATTATAGTATTAAATTGTGTTTATATTGAAAACACTACTTACTGTTTTTACACATTTTATACATTTGATCTATGATAGAGCTAACATTAATCTGATCTTGATTCGTCACCTCCATCGTATAAGGACGGTCTCTTTTCGGCGAATTAAAGAGAGACGTTTCAGTGACCGTGTTCATACTAATATTCAGTACAGCTGCAACACGCTAAAAATATTTTAGATGAAAACGGGAGCAACTTAGTCTTTAACAGTAAATATGCTTACCTCTCTAACGAATTTTACTGGCAAGAGGGGGCCTTCTCGTTTATGTTCGAAATAGCTGATTAGAGACGCTGTTCTGTCTGGCTTCAGCATTTTCAATCAAAGTAATAATAAGCAGCGAGTTAATATTTATCAAAATAAACAAAGCGTTAAAACAACGTTTGTCCAGACGACCTTTGCAGGCTGATGTTCGAACATATCAGGTAGCTTTCTATCTCTTTTCAAATAGAATAAAATGAGTAGGAAAATATTGTCTGACTCTAAAACGAATTTACAATTTGCGGAAGGCAATATATTAAATATCTTGATGACGTGAATTCACTGTTATATTGAATAGGCTATATACAATTTCCTGTATATAGTCGCTTTAATCTTCTGATTTGTTGTGTGTTGTCCGGTAGTCGTATTGTTTCAAAGTTGCCGATTGTTTCAAAGAGCTGAGTTTGAGATTTGATTGAGAACTTTTATTTTTTATGTTTTATGGTGAAATCTTGGATCATCTATTTTATTTTCAGGTCCTCGTATGGTTTTGTGCTACGTAGCGGTAAACAGTAGTAATTAATTGAATAACTATGTTTTGACAGCATTGGATCGCTAATTGTAGGGTTGATGACTTAGTGAAATTTCCACTAATTCCACTCACTAGGATTTATTATTGGTTGATAAATCAATCTCTTTGCTCAAAATCCAGTTGAAAATATCTTTCGACTAACCAGCACAGTTTTTTACATTTGTATTGTATTAAGATGTATTTTCCAGACCTCTGTCCATTTGTGGATCTTGTTAACTCTTGCAGTTTTTCTATAGATCTAAATATAGATACATCTCTTGCTATAATGACTGCGTCGTCGGTACACATTCTAAGTACTACTCCTTTTGTTGAGATATCATCGGCAGGGTAGACCGGATATAGGAATGGTCTTAAGGCATTACCTTGCAGAAACTCCAAAAAATTTGTTGTCTTTTACTCTTCCTTAATGCGTTACTCAAAAGTTTCTTTCGAAAACATACGACTCCAGTAATTGTCGCGAGTTTCAGAAATGTTGCTGGGTAGTATTTATTTTCTACAAAAGCCTTTTCAATAGCCGTTGTTATATTATAAATTTGGTCAATTAGTGAAAGACAATTTCGAACTTTAAACTTGAAATCTGGTATATTAGGTATACATTTTATTATTAATTTCTCAAATAATTTGGATATGATAGGTAGCAGCAAGATTGGTTCTGCTGAATTGTCAGAGTTTTTTCAGCATAATTATTTGTGCCATGTTAAAGCATCTAGGAACATGCTTAAGTCTCAAACAGTTATTAAATATGTATGGTTTTGATTTGATTGTTTTTGGTGGCAATTCCTTTAACATACTTTTTACGATTGAGGTTACTAATTTCATGGCAACTACTATTTTGCAGATCAACTATCGTTGTCTAATCTAATGAGTAGTTTCTGCAGTTAATTGGTTCAAGTTATGATAACTATATAACGTTAAAAATTATTACTACAAATATAGTAAATTGTTTTTATATATTAATTATTATTATAATATCAGAGAATTAATTATTTTAAGTATTATTATTTTACTTATTGATGACTTACGGTATGGAGAGTTGTATAATATTAATATGGTATATCAGATTATATCAGAATTTAAATCCGGCTTTTAAACTTATGTTCGTTATTTAATAGAATATTTGTTTATAACGTGGAAAATAAGGAACTAATTTATTTTAATTTCTAATACTGTCAACGTTATAGTTTATTTTGACAAAAAATAATAGATCTGTAGTTTATTTTGACAAAAAATAATAGATCTGTTGCCGATAATTCAACCAGCGAACCATGAAACCTCGAACGGCAATAAATTCATTAAAATGTGGTAAAGCCACTGAAATCGAGGAAGTTATGACAAAAATGATCAAGGTCGGTGGGGAAACGTTGTTTCAACGGCTTCAGGTGCTACTCACACAAATTTGGTGATTGGAAAGAGTACTGTCACCATCGAAAAAGCGATAATTGTTACTATATTAAAAAAGGTGACAGCAAACAGTCTAAGAACTATTGAGGTATAACTCTTATCTATCAATTGCCGAGAAGATGTTTATGAGGATTATACAAATTATACTTTAAAGAGTTGGTGTGATTGTGATTTTCTGAAATCTTGATAACTGTAATAATAGTAATAAGCCGAATAGATCAAGCGACAGCAGCTTTTGCTTCTCTAAGTTGGAAGCAAAAGTGAAGTGCGCATATGGAAGTATTAACGAATCCGAGTGATCTTGTGTAGTTAAGCAATAACGTGCACTAATTTGTAAAAAGACTGAAAAGTGCTATTAATTTTTATTTTATTAGATATTAAGTAAGGGTCAATGGGTCTTCATAAATAAGAACCTACTTTGAAGTCACTGTATAGAGAAACTGTAAGTTAGTCGGCAACGACTAGTAATAATACACTAATAAATGAAACGATATTTAGAAAATTAACTAAATCGGCTAGTGTATAATTATATCACTGATATCTTTTAAATTTAAACTGTAAAATCCGCGTTTTATTCGCCTTATTTTTACGCTCTCAATCCTAAAAAATAAGCGGCAATTCTAAAAAACACCTGCAATTTGCAAAAGTATCGTTACTTAAATCAATTTATTGGGGAAACAGCTTTCATTCCGTGGCTATTATAAAAATATATACCTAGGATTTCATTTCAACTGTTGTCCTCTCCTGTGTATGTTAAGAAAACTACCAGTTTCAATTAAAATCCCTGTGCATCAGGCAATCTGTTGCTTTGGATCTTTCAAGTGTATTTTATGCTAGACTATAATCCATTCGGGTGAAGTAGTATGTATTATTGTCGATTGGTCATAATTGCTATTACATTGAGTGATTTAGTTGATGTGCAAGCTGTATTAGGGATTATTAATTTTCTAGTAAATATGTTAATATTAGTTATTAAAGAGTATTGTTTTGTTTGGCATATTTCACATACATTCTTAAAAGGTAAATGTTGTTTAGGGCCATAACGAGAAAAATTTAAAAAAATATTTTTAATAAAAAATTGAACCGACTTCAAAAAATAAATAAGGAGCTCACTAAAAATTAAAAAACAATCAAGCCTAGATTCTTAATACAAAAATTTTTTTTAAAATAAAATATGTACATAATAAACGTTGTAATAACTAAATAAAATAAACAAAAACCTTATTTAACCTATCTACTACACGTATTTTATACTGTACTATTTAAACACAATTTAGCTTAATACCTACCTTAACCTATTTATCCATTTACAATAAAATTTCAACTACTATCAACTGATCATTTTGAAGTCAGTACGAGCAACAAATCAGATCTGTTCGTAATTTAATTTTGTGTATATATTACAAAATTATATTATTATATTTGTATTGTCGGTACCAATTTCAAACTGATCAGTTGATAGTAGTTAAAATAATATTGCAAATAGATGAATAGGTTTAGGTATTACAATATAAATATTACAATGGGTAGGCCAAGTCAAGGCGCTGCCCGTATGAGGAAAAATAGGTATAAAGAAGCAATGATTGAAAATAAGGAATGTTTGAGGTCCTAGGGACGCTAACTAGGCTAGGAAATTTGACAAATGTTCCACCTGAACTAGAACAAAAGTTATTGTCCTCGCCGGGAATTGAACCCGCGGCATCCGTTTGCGAGCTGAACGCTTTAACTATTATATCATAGAAGCAGTTGTCTACAATATTTCTACGGCTTCCCATATGATATGGTTACTGCTTAAAAAACAAATTGTATGGCTCTTGCACTGACTTTCGATTTTCTGTCACATTAGCTCAGCAATAACATTATACACAAATATCTGATTATTTCAGATAAAACATATGGGAAGACGTGCCTTTAAAATTTGAGGATTTCCCTCGATTTCCCCCTTTCCCCCAATAGGTCCTGACTTAGTTCCAGTGGGACCACCTCGAAAGTTGAACTTTTTCGAGTAAATAAAAATTTTGATTACATATAATTTTGAAACATACATTAAAAAAATATATACAGCCGAACATGTTCACTTTCGATATGATTGCTCCAGGAATCTCATTGCTGACTATTTCGTCAAGTAGGACTTCCAAGCACTTAAAAAAATTGCCTTGGCTCAATTTTCTTCTGGTCTCTCACCTTCATACCAAATGTACTCTTATTTATTTTTGAAGGTCCAGAAACTGTCCGTTTCGTTATGGATTATTACATTTTTTGTAGGAAAGTTGTATGCAATATTCTGCCTCTAGGGAATATCTTATATTAGGAATTATTTCTTTGGGATATAAAGAGCTATTTTAGAGAGTTGTAATGAGCTGTGTGAGGGCAAAGTGAAAAGTTCTCAACTTGACAATAGAATGCAACGATTTTTAATTAAAGAATTATTTTATTTTATATAAAAAGCCCAATGATTACTTCATAGTAAAATGTTCATACATCGTTTGCCGATTTGCTTTTGTTTCGCACTCTTTATTTTGATATCCCTACAGCCTTAATGGTCACACTTACTTTCACTCACCTATCGTCTAACACGATATCATGCACTTTCTCGATGATTTTCTTCACGGCCAAACACATTTGAATTCTCGTTAATTGAGTCAACTTTTTAACAGTCGGAGTGGAAGGAGAAGAGTTCCCGTAAACTTTTGTTAAGTTGGGATGGATTTTCTTAGGGATTAATCTATCTTTTTTTTATAATATCTTTATTAGATACGCTTAGTACAATCTTAATTATTATTATTACTACAATTAATTTATTACTACTTTTCCTATGTGCTTGGATTAATTAACAAGCAAGACGAGTGCGAGAAAATACATCAGTATGTATTCCTCAATTATAAAATTATAATTATTTATTAATTATTAACTTATAGCTATAGTTTACACTAATAATACACACTAAATGTTCACACAAGTTCTTATGGTTTTGTTCCTTTCAATCTCCTGACATCCTGCGCGCTGTCCAGCAGTTGTATTGCTTCCACGTTAGTATGATTTAGTAACCTTCTTTCGTGTTTCAAGGCGAAATCCTGCACAACTTCGCAAATCCATTTGATTTCCAGGTCATCGTGCAGTTCTTCATTGATTACATAGCGATAGGCATTGGTAATCAATCGAAGAATCTTGTTTTGACAGCGCTGTATGACTAACTGATTTGAATTTTTAGTGCAACCCCATATTTGCACCCCATAGGTCCAAATTGGCTTTATAATTGTATTATAGATCACCCTTTTTGATTTTAGATCAAGTTGAGAGTATCTTTCGACTAACCAGTATAGTTGTTTTATTTTGGTTCTAATGGGTTTTGCTTTTTGTCTAACGTGATGCTTCCAATTTAATCTACCGTCAAGATGGATTCCAAGGTATTTTGCTGATTCTGCTTGAGGAATCGGGCATCCATTGAGTGATATAATTAAGTTTTTATTATTTCACCTTAATGCAAAATTAACGTGGACAGATTTGGAGCTATTAAGTTGAATTTTCCAATCTTTTGTCCATTTGTAGATTTTGTTGACTGCCACTTGCACTTTTTCTATTACCCTAGGCAGAGACATATCTTTTGCCATAATAACTGTGTCATCAGCAAAGGTTCCAAGAAGTGTTTCTTTTGTTGTTGGAATGTCAGCAGTGTAGAGCAGATACAGGAGAGGTCCTAAGACGCTACCTTGTGGAACTCCAGCCGAGATATTTTTAAATGTCGAGAACGCCATTTCATACTCTAAATTTTCTTCCGAATAAATATGATTCCAGCAATTGACAATAGTTACGCTGTAACAGTTTGCTCATCTTACAGATTAATCCCAAATGCCAAACCCGATCAAAAGCTTGTGAGACATCCAGGAATATTGCAGGGCAGTATTTCTTTTCTTCAAACGCTCTTTCAATAGCCGCATTTACTCTGTGCATTTGATCGATAGTTGAATGGTGATTTCGAAAACCAAACTGGAAATCTGGTATTGTTACCAAATGTTTAACACGTTTAAATATCAGCTTCTCAAATAGCTTTGATATTGCAGGTAGTAGAGAAATAGGCCTACAAGATTCGACTTGTTCTGCAGGTTTGTCAGGTTTTTTGAGCATAATTATTTGTACAACTTTACAGCATTCCAGGACATGCTTCAGCCTTAAACAGGTATTAAATATATATGTCAACATGATGATTGCTTTTCGTGGCAGTTCTTTCAATAATCCAGGTGAAATGTTATCTATACCAAGTGCCTTTTTAGGATTGAGGTTATCAATTTCAGTGGCAACTTCCAGTGGAGAAATTAGATTTAGATCTACATCGGGTTGATAAATAGGAGATGTATCCATGGTAGATTCTATATCATTAGGCCGAAAAATGTTAGCTAAGTATTGTGCGAACAATTCAGCTTTTTCATTGTCGCGTCGAACCCATTCATTTCGATCATTTTTAATTGGCGGTACTCGAATAATTGGTCTTTTAAATCTTCGAGTTGCTTTCCATAGCGAATAATCTTTGTCTGCTTGTGAGCTTAATTCATTTAAATACTTTTGAAAGCAATTCTGTTTATATTTTTTGATATTTTGATTCGTCTGATTACTAATTCTATTAAACGTAGTTTTGTCAGCAGCATTTCTGGTCCTGTGCCATACTCTTCTAGCTTTTCGCCTTTCTTTTATCATTTCTCTAATTTCGAGGGGGTAAAGTACTTCATATTCTGATTTCTCTCTTGCTATTGGGGTAGCATCTTTTGCAGCTGACCGAATTTGTTCAGTTATATGTTTGGTTTGTTGCTCAAGATCATCTATAGATTTAAGTCTTACTTTTAAACTGATTTGTTCCTGCAGTATTAATCTGAATTTGTCCCAGTCAGTATATTTGTTGGTAAGATTAGGCTTTTTTGCTTTTCTTAGGATTGTCGCGCCCAGTGTTAACAATACTGGAGTGTGATCAGATGTCAGATCGCACAAGCTTTCTGTACTAATTTGATTTAATGAGATGCTTTTTGTAATGTAGAAATCCAGCCGGTCTGGGACTTTATTACTGTCTGTGGGCCAGTAAGTGGGTTCGCGCCCTGAATGATAATTACAATTTGTAAGGTTAATGGCTTTGAGTAATCCGTTTCCTTTTCCAGGTGTTATTATTCGTGAACCCCAAGCTGTATGTTTAACATTAAAGTCTCCACCAATAATAAACCGTAGGCCTAATTTTGAAAAAATATCTTTATATTGTTGTTGTGTCATTTTATGTCTTGGTGGACAATATATAGCGCCAATATTTATTTCAGCCCCGTTTTCTGTCGATATTAATTATCGTAGCTTGTATTTCTTCATTTTTAATCTCTTCTTGTTCGAAATGTTGTATATTTTGTTTAATTATTAAAGCTGTTCCGCCTCGAGCCCGTTCACTGGGGTGTAGTGTCCAGTAAGCATTATAACCCCGTATTTTAATGTAGTTTTTTTAGAAAAATGTGTTTCCGATATGAGGGCAATATCTATGTTATTTTTTTAAAGAATAATTCTAGTTCCCGGACTCTTTGATTTAGTCCGTTTGCGTTCCAAGTTATAATTCTTAAAAACGAATTACTCATTTTGGTTTCTCTTTAGCTTGTTTTGGGTAGTTTTCCCCAATCTGGATTTCTCCAATTTTTCCACCCTGTCTGCAAACTGACTGAATTTCTCTCTGTCTGTCTGAATTTCTCTGTGTCTCATTTCAGTCTGGAATTCTTTGAGTAATTTCATCATGTCGACGATAGTTGGGTCGGTGGCCGCAGCTTCCTGCGGTTTCATATCAATTTGTTTATTATTTGATATTTTGGCGTTTATATTTTTGACCGATGGTCTTACGGTTTCATGGGTTTTTTTTATTTTCAACGGTAGATGTTGTTTCAGAGTTTTTAACGTTGTCAATTTGTCTTAAGCGTTGTTCTGCTGTAATTTTCTTTGGCTGGAGTTTTTTTATTTTTTTTTTTGATATACTGCACATCCTTTATAATTGGCAGGGTGACCTTTTTCATTGCCCAACACGCATGTCGCTACACTATTGCGTTGTTTTCTGCACTGAGTTGTGTGATGTTTACCGGCACATTTCACACATCTTGGTTCCCTACTGCAAAAATTTTTAGTGTGTCCAAGATTTTGACAGTTTGTGCATTGTGGTATATTATTATTTTTCTTCGGAGGTTCCGCTTTTATCCTACAGTCATTAATCTATCTAAACAAAAACTTTTATCATCGTATGATATACAAGACATTTATTTTAATGAAAAACATGTAAGACATCTAAGGACAGAATTCGTGTAAAAAAACTATCGCTGAAAACTAGTTGAAACTTACAAACTCATGACACTTGTACCCATGCAGGAAACATATATTTTTGATGATTGGAATGCCATCTTTGACTTTCCTGTTAAATTAGTTTAATTATTCAATTCGCCCCACGTGTAATAATAATGATTGTATTATATACATATCATTTCATTAAGTGATTTTCTGAGTAAAAAAAAATCTTACTTAGTTAAGACGGCTGTGTCACCTAAATATGTTGACAGAGTAGTCCTTATTGTGGTAGGTAGATCGGCTATTCTGTCTCGCACGGTTCTTGTCATAGTTAGCTCGATATCGAAGGAAATTATTTTGAGGAATTTTATGTTTATCAGTAATAAATTGTTCCAAGAAAATCTGAAACCTTTGAGAGGACCCTAAACATCTTTTTCTGGTATTATAAGTCTCCTATTACCCGCCGAGTAAAGGCTCCACTTCCACTACATATAATAGAAGATTGATGGTTTCTTGTAAATTAATAGCTTCAGATAGAAGCCGCAGTTTACAGTGAATCCGTGAAGAAACTTTTAACTTAAGAGAACTTAAGAAACTGTACAATTACCTTATTGTGACTGTAGATCTCATAATCGTTCATCTGAAGCCTGGTTGATATATTCCAACTCCCTGGTTTCTCCTCAAGTTATTGAAGACGCTATTTCCTCTCAACATTTGGTCATTATTAGACTCGTAATAATCTCACTATGTAGAATAAAATAATTTTATTTCGGATCATTGGCCATAAGGTATTAGGACTTGAATGACTATATTTATCTACCATCATTGATGGAAGAATACAAGAGTTTTCTTAAAGGGTTGATTTATATTAATTAAATTCTTTAATTTTTGCTTAAATGTTAGTATATATCATTTCATATGGAATATAGCATTGTTTTAATGTTTACAGTGGACTTTTTATAGTAAATCTGGCTGAGTTTAAGAAATGACTTGAGTAATATTGGCTATAAGGTTATTAGTCAATTGTAGAACATTGGTATTGAACTGCAATTTCAGAAAATTTTACGAGAAGAAGCCTAGCTATACTGTCAAAAGGGATAATTTTTCCTTCTACATCTTTTAGCGTGAAGCATAAACCAACCTAATTAAATATATTATTGATTGGAAACTGCCAATTCAACTATTAATTTTTCGTGGATTGAACTGAGAGACTTCTCTGAATTTATTTTAAAGATATTTTACCCTTTTCGTGATATGTTTCATATCTGTAATTTACTCTGCCTTGAATACAATTATTTCTCAAGGCAATCGGTTTATATTTTAAAACTTAATATTGTTTATTTATAATTTTTCTTTTATCTTTGTGTTCCATATTAATATTTTACTTTTGATTATATTGCATATTTCAAGTTTACGCAGATTTAAAGATGTGATATAGAACTATATTGTATCGTTCATATAGATATTATTAAAAATGTGATGGAGAACTATATTTTGATATAAATAGAATGAAAATACAATGGATTATTAAGATACCTGTGATATCATAAAAATACATTTTCTTTTAACATTAGTAGTACTTTTGAAGGCTGCTTTTAGGTATCCACTTTCTTCTATTATATTATTGAATTACAATAAAGAAAATTGAATTGGATGGACATGGGTTTTAAATGAAACTCGTTAATTTTAAATACATATTTATTTCCCATCTTTTGGACCCTATACAAGTTATAGCTAAGTACAATTGTCAGGTAATACAATCTTTGTTTGGAATGCTTTTCTGTTTAATCTGAGAGGGCAAGATGGTGGGGTTGGGTATGTAATACAATTATTTGACTAGTATCAATATCCTTGTTCTTTGAGCCTCTACACAAAGAACATTTTAACGAACCGCGCGTTTGTTGTTAAATCAGGTCATACACTCCTGTCCCAGCGAATAAACGTCGTAGGCTCCGCAGAGTTAAAATCGAACTGTGCAAAGAATCTAAGAATGCTGTACCCATTAGGATGTTTGTTGTACTTATAATTCTAATCCAACAAATTTATCCAACACATTTTACAATATTTAAACTAATTACTACTATGGTTTCAATAATACAATAAAGATATGCATTCCCTGGTCGATTAACAGGTCTACTAAGGCTAGGTCAGAGGCTTATTTTAAGACAAAAATTTAGAGTACAGTCAAAAATATGAAATTCTTTAATGTAAGTTTATATGATACAATTCATATATAGATGTAAATAAAATAACGATTCGAAATATTCATAATAACGTCCCACTTATCTCTTACGGTTTAAACGCATTCGTAGATTATCTTGTTGACTCGATTTCAAATGAAACTTGTTTTGTCTTAAAAGTAGCATGCTCAATAAAAATGCTTAGCTGGGTACAAATACATAGCTACAGAGCAGATGAATATAATTTACAACTATTCATATTTTTTTTTTTAGAATTAGTTACGACTTGTTCCATGCGCTTGATTCACTCAGTCATTCTTTTCGGTATTAAATGATCTTATTCTATGGTAAATAAATATTTATCTTTATTATTGCGATACATTGCATTAAATTGACATTATTTTGTATTTGAACTTAATTAAGACTTTTTCTTAGTACTCATTGAAAATTAATGGAATAATGATAGTAATAGATATATTGCGTTTTTATGTTAAAGCTTCTTTCTTAATTGTAGCGACCGGGAACAAGTCGTAATATACTGTAGATATACTCAGCATCAGCAGCAGATTTAGAAAGAGTTACCGTTTGTTTCACTTATCCTTAAAAACCATATCTTAAACCTTAAATATTATCAAATTTTTCTTATTACATTATTAAACGCTAAAATTTAAGATGTCACTTGACATGGGGCACATATCATGATATGTTTAGAAAGTGTTGTTTATATTTTTTCTCATCGAATTTCTTTCACTAAATATAATCCTATCATCTAAAGCAGAGAAGGCGATTGTGGCTAGTTTATATAACGTTGATAATTTTATCACATATTTATGTCTGCTTTGTAGTTACTTTCAACATATTAACGTAGAGGGCGTAAGCGCTACGAAAAGCACACGTCAATCTACAACAATGTTGTTGTTGTTGTTGTTGGCCGATTAATATGTTGAAGTTAACAGGGTAAATAAAACGACATAACATTTTAATATTATTTTTTTTTCTTCAAGTAACCACACCCAAATTCGAATATTATAAAACAGAGTTACGACATCAAAAAGGTCGGATTGCATAATATATAACAGGTATTTATACTTTTTTTTTATTTAATTATTATTACTTTTTTTTTAATAATTAGTTAAGCTGATATGTTTTATGTAGTCCCCAGAAATGCCTGGATCTCCAGCCGATCTATACTGTGACCCACACCCACCTTACCGGTGACTCGTGATGTCAGTGCTTATCACGAATCGTTTTTTTTTTCTGACACGTCTTCAGGACGTGTCATTTGGACGGAAATATAACGCAGAACGGTCACGTGGTCATTGATCTGTGAAATTTGGTCAAATCACCAAAACACTATTTTCATTAACTTTCGGACATCATTGAGACGAGTTCGGTTGGTTTCTAGTTAATTATAATTATTGAGGCACGTATAATCATAGAAACGATTACTCCATCTATGAAGGAATACTAAGACTAATAATGCTAAGTTAGATTGATATTTTCATTTTTTCAACTATCAAGCACCAATCTGTATGTTTTTTTTTGTTTTTTATTTCTTTAATTGTTGGTGATTTTTATGTTATATTAGAAGTATTTCTTACGTAGTACTACGTATTAGAAATTGTAACGGTATTATAGTTAAAATCTATTAACAGTGCCTTAATTACAACTCATGTAGAATATTGAATATACATTAGCGGCGCCACTTAAAAAAATATTGTTTTCATTTGGTATGCAGAATAAATTGATGGTCTTAATTAGTGACGCCATCTAGACGGGTTTACGTTACCCGAAATATTGTATCCCCAAATTTGATTTGACCAAAGACCCGTGTAACCCGTTTTTATCTGCATTTTTTTAAAATCCTTTCCTCGGTATTGAAACCAACGTTGATAATTGACATGTCCCCAACAATAGCGCTAAACAACGATTAACATTGTGATTTCAATACTGGGAAAGAGACATTAAAATGTACATCTAGAAAGATAGTAATAGATATATCACATAAAATTCACACAAAAAGCACTACAATACTATTCTAGTAGAGAATTTTACCGATTTATTTCAATTTCAATGAAACAATACCGAAAAATCAAATCGAAACGGTACAACTAATGATCGATGATCGTTAGTACTCATTAATAAGAGAAGAACAATTATGAGAATAACCGCTAAAATTAAAAAAAATACCTCTGTTAAAAAATAATACTTACTAAATAAATAGATATTAATATATTAGGTTTTTCTCTTCATCTACCTAAATGTAAACTTTGGTTAAATATCTCATGTATCCGTATGTTGAGATATATTTTTCTTTTTTTTTTTACATATGTCTATATAATTGACAGTATTTTTTTATTATCAATATTAATTTATTGAAATTGTGCTATTATCATTATCCAAAAAAAAAAATAGTAAAAAAAACTTGTGCTTTCTACATGTTTGCATACGAATACATGAGTTCGTCTTTAAAGGTACAGAAAAATATTCTAACCAATGCTAAACTTAACCCTATATTATCTAGATATAATTTTTTTTTATTTTACTACTTCATGCATATTTTTTTAATTATTTGCAAGATAACAAATGCTTGTTTATTATTACTATAAGGTAATACTATTTAATAATATATGTAAGCAAAAGCTCTATATTTTATTTTTATTTATCAAAAATTAAAATTGATCTATAGTTTTTTTTTGTAATAATGAATGCAGGATTTTTAAAGATATCGTCATATTAATAAAGCAATAAAGATTTTTACTAATATTAAATAGATGTCCTGTAAGAAAGTCACTTTATATGTATATATGTATATATATATAGCTGATATGTTTTTGATGGACATGTCCTCATTTAAAGACCAAAATAAAATAGTCAATTGAAATAAGAGATATTCGAAATAAAAAGTCATTGTAGGCGTTGCGATTCCAGTTATCGTAGTCCCAACTATTTGACTTTTTGTTTTGGTTCTATTCGAGATAAACGGTCGTAAAATGTTACAAATAAAGCAAAATTTGGACTGGAAAGTCGAACGAAATTACCGTAATAAATAGTTATAATTAAGTAAATAATTTCAATCATTAGGACCTTCGGTTTGTAAATGAACTAGTGATATAAGGGACACTTGGGCAAATTACAATATATAACTATTTAATCTAATTTTTATTTTATCGAAATTAGTAAGGCACAGGTCCATATAACTTTGACAATTTCGTCCTGTTCATCGAAACAAATGAAGTCTGCCAAAATATATGGAATAATCCTGCACGTATCTAATCATAAGACTCAAAACCTATAGTGAATTCATTAACATTACTGAATTTTAATTTTTTGTTTATAAAAATCTAGAAGATCCTAACGTGCAACGAACTAATTCATCATTTACTTGTATCCAGTAAGAAAGAATAGTCTTATAGTAGGATGAAAAAAATTTGTAAAAAACTGGACGTATTTCAGTAAAAAATATTGACAACATCGAGAGCATCATCAGTGATTAAGAGTTAATGACTCAGCATGCCTTAGACTTTTATTGCTAACATTCGAATAAAATCATCGTGTAGAACTCTTCAATTTTAGGTACTAAGTACTACGGTTTAATGATCGGGAAAAAAGAAATGAGAGTTGTTAAGGTGGTACAATTAATGTTCCCCCTATAGAACGTCAATTGTACAAGATCTAGTAATGTAAACATTAATCTAAGACTTAAAATTTAGGGCACCTTTGGTTTAGCTTATCATCTTTTTTTAATATATTTAGAGATATTAGTGTGTAACGATCCCTCCAAAAAAACAGAAAAAATAATCTTTGGTGACGATCGTCGTTATCTAAAAAGTCGAGATGTTTCCACTGTTCTGCAAAAATTCTAAATAGATCAACTACAATAGATAACAGGTATAGGTTAAGATTTTTTCCTTAGAGTTTTATATGGTTAAGTTGTCCAGTCCTGATGACAAACACCACTTAACAATGACCAGCCATCATTGCCGCTTTCTGTCAAGTGCTGAGCGACATGTACGAATTAAGATTGTCCATTTTCTTCTCCTTTTGTTCCCTAAAATCAAACGAACGTATATATGATTTAGCCAGATCCTCAACAAATATAACTAACTCTAATTTTTATTGTAAGTAAACACTAAAAAGCTGCTAATTAACTTAACAAAACATGCATTAATACCCTAGTAAAATAAATTTTAATTCTGTTTTCAAATATTAACATATATTAATTAAATATCAATTTTGTGCTGAGGATTAATTAATTTATTTACTAAAGTAATAAAAATTTTAAATATTAGTAATTCTTAAGATAAGTTAATATTAAAAAATATATAATTTGTTAGACAGTAATGTAGCTTGGTAATGTATACGATTATTGCACCATAATATGTGCATCAAATAATATTTTAATTAAAATTCATGAATTAGTTGAAAATATCAGGATGGTATTTTTATTTCAGATAAATTCTGTTTTTAATGAAACTACTTTATATGATATTAGGTGCTTGCCTGTATTTTGATCAGCGATATCTATTGATAATAATGCGAAGTATTAAGATAAACAAATGTTAAACGACCCAATCTAAGTGTTAAATTCTATAAATTCGATAATTCTATACCCAAATTAACAGTTTTTCATTTAGTATTGCTGATTTATTCAGTGTATACAGACGCTAATCAGTGAAGCCTCAACATTTTCGACATTCATTGTTTTTGTTTCATCACAAAATGTAAGCGAAGAAACTTGGTCTGTGGTTAGTGACAAAGAACAGCCGAGAGGAATAAAACAGTTTGAAGACAACTAATTGAAAGACTTATTGGACATTGGGATAACCCAGCTCAAACTCGCAAGAGATGTTAAAAAATCCAAAAGGAGTGAAATTGGCTACTATACGAAATGACTGAAAATGTCATTTCGAATGTTGAAACTAATGTTGAAAATTAAATTAGGAAGTGGATTTATTACGGCAGTCTCAAGCGCAAAGATTAATTAATCGAGAACATTGTTCATTTCGCACGGTATCAACATGTTGGCAGAAAGATATATTAAAGATAATATATTTTGTACCAATTTTTTCCACTAAATTAATTTTTAAAGTTAATAAAATGAAGAAAATATAATATACAAATACCTAATAAAAATTATTAGTATATATAATAAGAAATAAGTATCAACTATTTGTTGTTGAGAATATGAAAGTCAATATTACAGAACGCCTTGAGAACATCTTCAAATCGAATCAAACCAATTAAATGAAGAACTACCCAACTTGAAAATAGTATTACACAAAGTGTAAATAAATAGCGATTCTAAGAAAGCATCTGACTTTTAATTAATTATTTTATTATTTTTAATCATATTTATTTGAACATAATGTTAGAATGGGAGTGGCCGGAAACATCATTGTCAGGCAAAGGTTTTCCTACTATGTAGGGTTATGTCTTTTACTGCTCATACTTTCTAAACTTTGATAACTTGATATTTTTCCTTAATAAAATATTAAAAAGTATTGGATTGAATTAATTTCTGAAGGAAGATTAGCGTAATTCACAAGCACTGAATTTTATTCATTAGATATGGTTTTTAGATACAGATATTATTAGATATGGTTGTTAATAATTGGTAAATGTTTCGTTGGAAGAAAGTTTCGAGAACAAAGTTTTTTTTACTTTAAGTGCTTTATGAAAAAGTCATTTTGGTTAATATAGAGATGGGACGGGACATTTCCACGGATTTTGCCACCCAATGATTTTTTCACTATTCGGTTCAAAGTAATTAGTTGCAATCTAATTGTAGTTGCCTTTCTAATGTTATCCTTAAATTTTGTCAATAGGCGTTTTTTGTTTTTAAATCGTCCACTAAATAATCTAAATTCATGTCGAGATTCGATATATATACTACATGGAAATGCGGAGAAATCTTTCAAACAACAATTGCGTTTTAAGAAGTCATGTTATACTAATAAAATTTTATGAAATATTAGACTGCTGCCTCTTGTTTTCAGAATCACCTGTCAAGAGAATTATGAATTATTAACCTTCATACGTAAATAGAAAAAAAAAATCTTGGCATCACATGAAATGTGTAATTTGACTGGGAAAATCCAAGTTAAAAAGGAAATGAAAAGTTTGGTGTAAATAACATACCAGAGACTTGGATTATATAGATAAACTTTAGTACCTTAAACATATATCATATTTAGGGATCAGTGACAGTAATAGACAGAAAACTATAAAGTTCATGGTAAAATAGCGAGGAACACTGTGAATATAAACAGTGATTTTCATGGATATTTTCAGACGAAAACTGTAAACCAGATAGTTACAAGAATCACAAGAAGCTTCAGTAGACAATTCACAGTGTGAAGCGGTTGAATTATAACAGTTCCTCAATAATCGCTCAACAAAATAATATCTTATTAACATACTTAGAATGATATGATTTAGGTTAAATGTGTGCAATTTTGTTTGCTGATGTTTGAACTTTTTCTCATTTTGAAAATAATTCCATTATTTGTACAGAAGCTCTTGTCGAAAAAATTGGATCAGATTCCTAAACTTATTAAAGCCATTTATTGGAAAGAAAATTTATTTCTTATTAGACCTAGTATTAAGCGGCTATATACGACTGATAGGTTAGAATTAAAGGTAAATTACCTATTGTTCAAATTATTGATTGGACTGTAACATTCCATTAACACATATTCAGGAATATTATCTTGTAGCTTATATTTCAGTGGCTTAATATATTTTCAAGCTATACATAGTCTATCCAAAGTTATTTTTTATATACGTCATCAAGATGTTTAATGTATTGCCTGTCGCAATTTGTAAATTCATTTTAGAATCAGACAATATTTTTCTTCTCACTTGATGTCTGATAAGTACGAATACGTAACCGAACTAGCCCGCCAAAGTGATAAGAGGTTATACACCGGTAAACGTTATATTAATGCTTTGCTTGTTTTGATAAATTTCAAATTATTACTACTATGATTGAAAATTCCGAAGCCAGACAGAACAGATTGCGTCTCCAATCAGTCACTTTTAAAAGGAACGACATAATGTATATGAAATCTTGCCAGTAAAATTCGTTAGAGAGGCAAGCATTTTTACTGTTAAATATTAATTTGCTGCGATATTTATTTAAAATACGTTTTAGCGTGTTGCAGCTGTACTGAATATTAGTATGGACACGGTCACTGAAATATCTCAAAAAATGAAAAATATAATCAATATCAACTTGATGTTAGCTCCATCAGAGATTAAATATGTGAAATGTATAAAAACAGTGAGTAGTTTTTCAATACAAACATAACTTAATACAATTATTTCAAAGGAAATTGTTAGTCTGAAAAATATCGAAGAGGCCTAATGGAACTTCCGGATATTGCTTTTAAAAGAATACAAATTGTAAAAGCATATAATTAAAGGACTTATTATTCCAATTTATGTATTTAGATGAGACATAGATATTTCAGAATGGGACCAATATATCTCATGGTAAGATGATAATAAAAATAGTGTTATGACAACAAAAGTTGTTGGAAAAAGTTAAACGCTGGAATAACAATTATTAATAATTCATTGCAAGATATTCATGCATGCATGTAAAAAATTTATGTGCACAGATATGTGTGTAATTGTTCAGAATATACATGACCATTTGGTTAAAATGTGACAAGAGAGAAAGAATAGTTACTGTTTTGCAGATATGGCAAATGCTTTAAGGAGAATGCAGTGATTAAATCTGGTTTTATGAAGAACGGTTTATACAAGTATTAACAGACTAAACGAAGGAGAAACACAGCGACATCAAAATGTCTTTACAAAGAAATACTGTACCGAAGTACACAACAGCTAAGCTCAAAAGGTAAATATGCTCTCTAATGAAAGTAAAATATATTACTTGGATATACAATTGTAAATAAGGTGGATTAGGCCTAGAGGGGATACAACTACAAACGCGCCTAGTACTCTAATTTATAGGTGGTATGGAAAAGAGTTCAATGTAAATATAATCAAACGCAACCCTAACCTACAAACTATTATAAATGTGTACATACTGAACTGTGCACAAATATATGCATTAGATTTACTATAACGTTAAAATAAATTATATTTGATAACAGTATTTTCGTTTAATTATTTTATTTAGATTATAATTTTCTTGTATTTCAAAGCCAAACTGAACTAAAACTCACTCAAACACTCAAACAGAATTGATACGGCAACATTGCGACGTCACAAATTTAGATGACGTATGTAGAAAATAACAGTGGATAGACTGCAGCTATCTAATAAATTGTGTTTATTTTAATATTTAGATATCTTTACTGCTTCATGTATTAGTTTATATTGAATATTGATCAAAATACGTATTATAAATGGTTTATATTTTATGACAACTACTCTAAGTCCTAACTATTTTGAATTATTTAAAATGCTTATAGTATTAGTCGTCCAAGTTGATCATTTAAGTTAAAAATCGAGGGTTATTTTATCATGATTACTATTATATTATTAATTGGTACTGTGTTCGATATATTGTATTATGGTTTTAACATATTCGTCAAAAGTTCTGTTTAGAGTCTGAAATTAAATTTAACATCGAACAACAGTACCAAGTTTGTTTGTGTGAAAAACAATATTGAACAAAAAATGAAACACATACATACAAAACACTTAATTTAGTGACGATTATTTTTCTAATCTAAATTCGTAGTCCAGTTTCACCTACTTGTTAATAGTGTAATAATTATATTTACTATTGATTAAATTATGTTTTAACATTCAATAATCTGTCGATGGTTAGTACTTTATTAAATATAATATTGTCTATAGTTTACTACAAAATGTGTTAGATTTGCATACCTTTGGTAATTTCAATGTTAGCTCGTCGCATCAAATGTCATATGAAAGCCTGCGTTTTAGAGTATGAAAAACATGTTAGAATTAGTTAGTTTGACCAAAAGTTACATTTGAATATAAGTAAAGTTGTTAAAAAAATATTTCTCATTCGATCAATATGATTATGCTACTTAGACTTACTTAGTAATATTACATGAATAAGATTGTGATGAAATAAGTTTTGAATTTGAGTATCCGACGGGAAAGGGTGGGAATGTTCAAATTATAGATCTTTAAGGTAACGCCTCAACTCTGTCACAGAAATGACCTTGCATCTTTCCGTTATCAAGATTGCAAAAATAAATTTAATGGTTTAATTAAATATAAATAGAATTTTGACATTACGATTCTAACTTGTCTGATGAAGATGGTTTAAATGAAATTACCATTCAGAAAACGTTGAAAAGATGCTTGATATTGCCATATACTATTGGAGGGTAAAATAGTGTGAGATTCGTGAGACTGTGGACATTTGAATACAACGGTCGGTTATATCACAATTAATGAGAGATGAAAAAGCTCATAACAAGAATACATTTTTAAAAGATTATTCAAAAATCAGTTCTCACAATAAGCTCATAAAAAATATATTAATATAGTTTCTGAAGTGGATCTGTCGTAAATTAGGCGAAGATGATTTTCCATGGAAAATCATGATATTTGAAAAAAACCAGCCTTGATACTCAGTAAATAGTACAGCGCTGATATTCAAATATTTGTTATTAGAAATTGTTGCCTAGAAAGTACTATTTTTATTTCAATTTAAAAAGTTTATGACTTAATCGATAATTTTAAAGATTTTGAGTTGGTATGAACAGGAGTTAAAACATCTTCTAGTATCATAATTTTGATTCATATTAATATAATCATTAGGGTATTTTTATTGTGTTAAGAATCATGTGATCTTACTGGACTACGAATGAAGATTATAAGGAAGTTGGAGGGGGAACCGACCTCTGTTGCCAGCGCCATTTTGCTCTTGGCGTACTCGATACGTATGGGGCCACGATCCGACGACAGCAGGAAGGAGCCCTGGAGCTGGGACATGACGCGCGTGGCGCCCCCTACGTCACGGTACTCGACAAAGGCGACAGGCGATGATCCGGCTGTGCCGGTGACACCACTGACCCCCCCCTGCTTGTTGGCGTGCACACGCAGGCGACAAAAGCCGGGAAAGCTGTGCAAGAAAGACCGGTGCTCAGCGGCTGGTGATCAGCTGCACGCGAGGGATGACGTG
Source organism: Rhynchophorus ferrugineus (assembly GCF_030347505.1). Lineage (NCBI taxonomy): Eukaryota > Metazoa > Arthropoda > Insecta > Coleoptera > Curculionidae > Rhynchophorus > Rhynchophorus ferrugineus. The sequence continues at coordinate 70,679,250 of NW_027472581.1, forward strand.
TGTAAGTGGGACCTGCGTCCTGAAGGAATAATTTTTTCGGTCTTTTCACCGAAAATAGAAAAAGTAGATGTTCTTTTGGTGTTAATTTATATATTATACTGTTAAATTTATATATTTTATCCTTCTATAGAGCAATCAAACAAATGATATTTTTGATTTTGATATTTTCTTTCATATATACTAGACCGTTAATTAATTTTGAGGGCTTTATAAGATATACGTGCTAATTTTAATTTAGGGGGTAACAAGATAGATTACCCTACATTTTTATCATCTTAATCTTCACTGTCTCAGATGATATTATAAGGAGAAACTAACAGGTCAATTGAAAAGTCCCCGGCCTGACGCATAGATGGTGCTACTAGAATTAAATCTATATGTTTTGTAGTTAACCCTAACCCTCAAAAGTTGCGTGTATAAATTTGACGCTGTCGGATCATTTGTTTGTGAATTATAGCATTTTGAGTGAAGCAACTTTTGTTATTGTGAAAAAAATGGATAAAAAGGAATTTCGCGTGTTGATAAAATATTGCGTTTTGAGAGGAAAAATACAGTTGAAGCAATAATTTGGCTTGATGCCGAGTGTCTGGACACTGATCCAGGAAAGTCAATACTCAAGGATTGGTATACTACGTTTAGACGTGGTGAAATGAGCACCGAAGACGGTGAACGCAGTGGACGCCCAAAAAAGGTTGTTACCGACGAAAACATTAAAAAAATCACAAAATGATTTTGAATGACCGTAAATTGAAACTGAATAAAATAGCAGACACTCTAAAGATATTAACTGAACGTGTACATCATATCATTCACGAATATTTGGGTATGAGAAAGCTCTATGCAAAGTGCTCGAGACCAGAGTTCACTTTTGACCAAAAACAACAACGAGTTGATGATTCGGAGCAGTGTTTGAAGATGATCAAGCATAATAAACCCGAGTTTTTTTGTCGATATGTGACAATGGATGAAACATGGCAACATGGAAATATGGAAACATTCCGAAGTCCAATTGACAGTCACATAGTGGACTGCACACGATGAACCCGCTCCAAAGCATGGGAAAACGCAACAGTCGGCTGGCGAGGTTATGGCGTCTGCATTTTGGCATGCGTATGGAATAATTTTCATTGACTACCTTGAAAAAGGAAGAACCATCAACAGCGACAATTATATAGCGTTATTGGACCATTTGAAGGACGAAATCGCTGAAAAACGGCCGCATTTGAAGAAAAAGAAGGTGCTGCTTCACCAAGACAATGCATCGTGTCAAAAATTCATGAATTGGGCTTCGAATTGCTTCCGCATCCACCGTATTCCCCAGATCTGCACCCCAATGACTATTTCCTGTTCTCAGATCTCAAAAGAATACTCGCTGGGAAGAAATTTTCGTCGAGTGAAGAGGTGATCGACGAAACTGAGGCCTATTTTGAAGCAAAGGACAAATCGTACTACAAAAATGATATCGAAAAGATAGAGGGTCGCTATAATCAGTGTACCACCCTTGAAGGGAATTATGTTGAATAAAAAAACTGATTTTGGCAAAAAGATGTGTTTTATTACTATGGTAGGCCGGGGACTTTTCAATTGACCTGTTATGTGAAATCATCATAAGATATAGTTGCAACTGGTGCAATAGAATGATTTCTTGACTGAAAGAAAAATTGTTTTCATACAAGTAAAATTAAGGCGAAAAGAGCCTCAAAATTAAATGGCCATCTTAATATGTAAGATATAAATATATTAATTTTTAATTTGTTTTCTTACAACAATTATGATATTAAACAGCATTTAATAATTGAAATTAGAACAGAAGTAGAAATCTGAACGTGAGAGTCCTTAATGATCTATTTTAATCGCCTGGTTTTTAATCTATGTATATTGTTTTTTGGCAAAATTCTCTTAATTTATTTAAATTGGCGATAAATAAGTACTTAAAATCACTTGTCTTAATTATACGCTCCTAATTAGCACTGTTAAAATGTTGTTAATAATCGAAAATATACATTCGTATAATAGTTTTTCTAAAATTGTTCTGAATATAATGATATTAGGCATTGGAATTAATTCATAGCGTTTTACTAAGTTATAAAAATGTAGCATTTCGTTGGTCTGTTCAACCACTTATTACTTGAGAAGTAACTGTTGTTACTGTCGGAAATTTATAAAAGAATTTTTTAAAAATAATGTTGATTATCTAATAAATCACTTGATAAAGTATTTTTGTTTACAGTGTAATTTTGTTCTAATTTTCTTCTATTTATAAACAAATCTCTTTGTATTAAAATATGTCTCTTTGTATTAAAATATGTTAAAGGAAAAAATACTCCGTTGTTATTCGGCCATATTATAAAGCCAAATTAAAAAAGTTAAATATTCCTCTGATATTTAAATCCGTAATTATCGAAGTAGATAAACTAACCAGATTAATTAAAATCGATGATTGGTATGGAATTAGGAATTAAGTTTTCAAAGTCATATTTGGTAATGGTTTAATCCTTTATACTTCATCTCTAAACTATGACGAAAATTTAAATATATAAGAGATCTAAATATGAAAGAATAATGCTTTCTCGATTTATTAATTAACGTCAAATATCCGCTTTTTGCTATTTTTACTTAAAATAACATGATTATTTGGTCAATCGTATTCATATTTAGGTCATACATATTTGATATTCTTCCAATGCTTATTACTGTTATATATTATTGTATGAGTAACATTAAAAATGCAGGTTTTCGTTGTGTCTTTCAACCATTTATTCTCTATGAGTAGCTCTTGTTAATAGTTAATTTTACCACATGTTATTTAAGTAGAGAATAAATAACAACAAACAATATATATTGCACTAAATATGTATTTTTGTTATAATGACGACAAATATGAAAAACGGTTCTTGAATTGAGTTTTGCTTCATGATATTAAAAAATATTTGGTTTGCGCGTTTTAGAAATGAATATACTGATTTGTAAGATAAAGAACGACACAAATATTCGACAAAATTCAGTGAAGAATTGATGGAATTGATTGACAAATCAGATTATTAGCGAGGATACGGTTAAACTTCATTTTAAACTATTATTTTATCAAAGATTCGCTACGAATTAATTACAACACTTGATACCTTAGTTACTTAAACTACACTTTGATATTGGTGTAATATTTTTTAATCGTTCTGTATTATACTACCACTAAATCACTTTTATGTTCCTTCAGGACGTTGTTGTGATCCCGGGAGGTGCATGTGCCGGCCTCTGCGGCTAGTGTACAAAACTACGTTAGATGTATTAAATCAGTGGCGTCCACGATTTCCTCTCTCGCACGTTACCTCTGTGAATCGAACGAAGAGAAAGAATTCATGGAGACACTGTCGCTAATTATTTTGTCTCGATTCTACTGCATATTAGGATGATAAGGTTAGTACACAATCATGCAGCACCAAAAATTTAAGTCGATACTAGTGAATCAGTGATAATGAGGTGCTTTAGATCTTTTAGAAAATAACCAAATATAATCACGTGATCGATATTACTTTTAATAGAACTGAGATTTGTAAATTATGCATTCATTATTAGTGTTGATGTGGTTAATATTATGAAGTGACTCTAAGAAATATGTACATAACAGTTTTGCATTTAAACCATTTTACTAATTAATATATCTATATATTCTACGCTGATATATTGTGTTATTGACATATTATGTTGACCCATATATTATTAACACTTTAGAATGAAGCATGACGAATAACTCTTTAATTTCAAGAGGTTCTAGTAGGTCGCATGTAACATCGATCGTCGTTTGGTTGTTATTCTGAATAAATAATTTCCGTCTTTTATAAAGACCTATATTTTTACCAATAGCGTGAATTAGTCTTGATTATCCATTTTCCTATACTTTTCATTTAGTGTAAATTATATTTTCCTCGACATTATACTGTATTCTTCCTGAAGAGTACTACTGACACCCACTGAGTGCCGTTTGAATCAATTTTTAGATATACTTCATCATAAAAATCTGTGTGTATTTGTTTCAAAACCAGTAATTTTGATCAGTGGCTAAATTTAATTGGAACAAAATCACAATCAATAAATTGTATTTGAGTACAGTAGTTAAGAAAACAATATAAAATTGTTATACAAAAATGAAATGCTGCCAGATAGTTAGGAAAGTGAAAAGCTGGCATTATGTAAAGATTCGGTATTATAAAAGCACTTTCTGGACGAATATCGGTTCGAATATATCAGTTTCAGAGTTATTCTATATGCTGGAACAAGCAGTGGAGACAATTTTTGCTTCAGGATACATCCAGATTCCATCTATGGAATCTATGGAATGTTTTTGGTATTATAATCAACATACCAAATGAAATGAAAGTCTATAGACCTATCATCTCACTGCTATCAATAATGTCTAAGTTATTTGAAAAAAAAACTCCTGTTCAAGAATAAAACTGATTATAGGGAGAAATTTAATACCTATACGCCAATTTGGTTTTACCAATATTCAACAATTGACAAGGTTCATAGAAAAACAGATATAATTGAAAATGTTTATGAAGGTAAAAATGTATGTTCAACTATATTCTTAGATGTCGCACGCCCTCGATAAGGTATGGCATAACGGTCTTGCTCATAAGCTACAGAAATTTTTAGCAAAACATACACTGAACTATTAAATAGTTATAGGAAATTATAGTCACAATGTCAAACAAGAGGATGCCTATTCTATAATGAAAGAAGCTAAAACAGGTGTAACACAAGAAAGTGTACTGGGACTAATTGTTTATCTACTCTACACATATAATATACCACAAATTGAACATATCACAATAGCTACATTTGCTGATGATATTGCGATTCTTGCTGTTGAAGACAATAGCGAAGAACAGGTAAGTGGCAGCATAAATAATTGGACCCAAATTCTATCTGGAAAATGAACATTAACAGAAGCAAAATCATCATCCCAAATAAAATTTTGCTGGAAGAACACGTAAAAAAGAAAAGAAAAGAAATGGAGTTCAAATATACGAAAATATGTCGCTTAATATGAAGAAAATCACAATTATCGGTATATAATAAATTGATATTACACAAGCAAGTATTGAAACTATATGGACATACGGCATTTAACTATGGGGATGTTGTGCGAAAAGTAATATAAATACAATACAAGATTTCCAGAACAAAGTCCTCAGAAGTATTTGTAGGTGCATCCAGACTGAATGCTTATACTGAAACCGTCAGATACCGACTGTCAAGAGATGAAATCAAGAGTCAGGAAATCAAGAGAATTGCAATGAGAGATGAGGAGATCCAGATTCTATTCTCATGTCAATATCAAAGTATTACAACTCTTGGATAATACTAGAACAGAACACAGACTCAAAAGAATCAAACTAGCTGATATTGTGCAGTGTAGTGTAGTGAGTGGCAGCCGTTCTGGCCTGGAACAATCTTAGTCTCCTATTTCTCCAATCGCTTTCTGTAATCTTAATCTATATCTTATTCTGAGCTCCTCGCTGCGTCTTTTATCTAAACCATCTGTTTTTTGATATACACCAGAATAGTGCTACAGCGATATAGTTTGCTACTTGGATACGTTAAAACTATTCAATCTTATAAAATGTTAGCTAAAGTGCTGCATAAACATATTTGAGGTTCATTGACTTTTAATGTTTAGTTTTCGTTTTGATAATTTATTTAATTAACAAAGATACTTTTTTGACATATTAATTTACAAATCTCAGTTATTTTTAACGTGGTTGCTTAATTTGTTTTAATAGGTCATCAGTAACTAATGGTGTAATAGAAAGAAATACCAACCTGGCGAAGATCTCTTTCAGTTCATGCTCCGACACAAACTGGCCCAAGTTGGCCACGAACAGCGTGGAGCAAGGCGGATTGCTCACTCCCAGAGCCGGCTGCGATGAATTGGAGCCTACCGGTGAAGCCAGAGCTGGACTAGGCAGAAAATGCGGCAATGAAGCCGCAGCATGGACTGACGTCAAGGCGGTGGGATGTGGCAAGGACATCGGTGGCTAAAGCAGAAATATTTTATTATTTATTCTAGTTTAACACTCATGGAAAATATTAATTAAAAGCATTACATTTGACGCATTATAATGAGGGTGATTAAAAATATATTTTTACATATCTAAATTTCCTTTTAAAACTTTTCATGAACGTTACTTTATTATTAATTTTCAGAGCTTGGTCTTTGTTATGCAATTATATATTTAATAGATTATATACTAATAGTTCAAATAAAATGTTTTTATGATTTGAATAAAAACAATAATACAAATAAGCAAAATAGATGCATGTAGGACAAGAGCATGGTAATAATGAAATATATTTTCAAATTAACGCTTGGTGTTTTGATTTACCATCGATTGATTTTAAAACGCCTCTTTTTCTTATAAAAATATATTTGTTATGATAATTTAGCTACACCAACAGGTTAATTGTGTAAAGGAAGATGTCACATTCAACTGTAATAAATACTAATATAAGTTAAATTAAATTTTGAAAAAATAAATAGTAGAGTCATGTGTTTCTGGAAAACACGAATGCATCAAATACATTTTTTTGTTCTATTTGGATCATTCAAATTCCGGGATAACCCGTCAATCTGATGCTTTATAAACGTCGAGCTTCAATTGAACTCTTGACCCAACGGGGTAAAACACTTTAATTAACTTTGCCATTATATTGGCCCAGCGTCCACCATCCTCGATGTAAAATACGGGGTCTGTTGGATGTGTGCCGGGTAAGTCTATTATTATAAAAAGTTGTATTTTTAATAATTAAAATCCTTCATAATAATTGTGTTAAACTGTAAAGTCGTTGAGAAGTTTATATTGTGAATGGGTCCTATTTAACAAATTTTTTGAATATCAACATCAGCAAAGGTTATGAGATTTCGTTATAAGGCATATAATATTAAACACTTGAAAGATAATTAAAATGCAAAAAGTAAAATGTAATAATTGATAACTTCAAGAAGCAAATGGAGTAATTCTTGATACCACTTCTGCAACTACTCTAAAAGCAGGAAAAATGGTTCCATGTGAATTGATTGAAAATGGAATCTCCAACTATTTAAACATTGCAACATTTTTATTACTTGCGAGGCAAAGATGCATTTTCTTTAGCGTATTATGATTGGCGATCAAAAATGTATCTACTACAATAATTCCAAGTGCAAAAAGTCATGGGTTAGTCCGGAAGTGCAATCCACATCTACACATAAGCGGAATATTTATGGATGTAAAGACTTGCTGTATAAATGCTGTGATCAGCAAGACGTATTGTATTACGTGCTTCTAAAACCGAATTAAACTATTACTCCAGATGTCTAGCGACCGGCAATAGCCAGTACTAGACGCAAAGTTTCCTATTTCCTGACAACGTTCGGTCACACTTGGCAGGAGTTGTTGCAGCTCTAATGAGAAGCTCTACCGCATACCGCGTACTCACTAGACGTAGTGATTTCTGATTACCACTTCCTATCGATGCAGCATAGCTTGAAAGACGGCTTCGAAAAGCTGAAGAAGTGCAAAAATGGATCGATGATTGAATCGTTGTGAAAGCAACATTCTAACGTTTTTTCGTCACGGTATTGCCATGTTGTCAGATAGATGAGAAAATGTTGTAGAAAATGAGGTAAATAATTTGAATAACATATATTTTAGATGTTCTTAAGAAATGTCTTTTTAAACACCTAATATTTTCTTGTCTAAATACTAGATCTTTAAGACAGGTACTGATCGTACAATTCTTTTAACTAATCTTTGGTAATTAGAGGCCAATTAATTAAAAGAAACAATAAATATGACTTAGCTCATAACCAGAAAATATTCACAGAATATATTTTATAAATAATGGATTAATTTCTTTCAAAATATTTATGTTTACAGTTCAATTTTGATCTAATTTCGTTCTATTTATAAACTAATCTCGTTATTGTATTAAAAAACTGTGTGTAAAGTAAAAAATACTCCGTTGTTATTCCGTCAAATTAGTTAAATATTCCTTTGATATTTAAATCAGTAATTACCGACGTACATAAACTAACCGGATTAATTAAAATTGATGATTGGTATATAATTATGAATTAACTTTTCAAAGCCATGTTTGGTGATGGAATAATACTTTTTAGCTCATCCTAAACTATGGCAAAATTTGAATATAGAGGAAATCTAAATATGAAAGAATAACAATTTCTTGATATCAGGAATTAAATAAATATGTTTAAAATATTATATCAATTTATCGTAAATTTTGTTTTATTTATTAGCGTTAAATATAAAGTTTGATATTAAAGATTTTAGAGAAATGCATATTTCTTTAGGACATTTTATAAACTATTATTCATTAACTTTTAGGTTTCTGTTTTGTTTCGTTAAATAATTTCGATATTTGTACGTATGAAATTGTTTTCCGTTATAAGTATCATGATTGTTTGGTCAAATTAGTTAGATATTCTTTTAACGTTTATAAAATTGTACGACGAGAGAAAGTACGTCCCAGAACGCTAAACAAATTTGAAGGCACAGAATTGAAGGAGATGCTTAATTGAAATAGAAACAAGGATTTAGTTTACTTATTACATAGTTATTATTATAACTACTTTTCGTTTATTAATATTTTTACCTATTAAATTGATTTTTTGAATTCATTTGTATTGTGATAAAGGTAAGGTAATCAATAGTATTGAAGGCTGAATAAACTGATTATGAAGATTTTAATTTATTAATGTTGCCTTATAGCTTAATTTTTTAAATACTCGAAATTGTCAACAATTGTTTTATTTTAGTGTTATTATATTTGTGTCTAAAGAAGTTAGAAAAATGGGTCGACTCTATTAATTTCGGTACGTTTCTTATCACGGCAATGTAACTTTTCATACAGCATTATATAATGATTAGGATCTTCGTGATGTTTTTTGCAGAATTCAACTTATCGCTCTCCTATTCATTTAATTTAGTTCCACCGAACTTTTAGTCTTAAGGCTTAGGGAACTCAACAACCTCTCTGACGATATGCTTATGAGTTGATTGAGAAAATTAACACAGAATAAAAGCAGGAATGGCGAAAAATATCGATAGCTGTAAATGAGTGTATTGAACTTTTAATTGCAAATAAAAACAATGTTATTAAAACATACGGTTTGTGAAGGGGACTATCGAAATTTTCCTTTATTATTAAGTGAATTTTGCGTAAAAAGTAAGACTGGAGCGGAATAACTTCGATATGAAAACCTACGTCGGTTTTTTAGGAACGTATCGAACTTTTGTTGTATTTTTTAAAATATCGATATATTTCTCTGCGCCCGACATCCTTTTTTATTTATATATTATTTTATTTATGCATTTATTGTTATCTGTTTTATACCACTATGTTTTATTACTTCTTCGTACCGTTTCCCAAATTCTTAAATTACGGTAAATCAAAGATAATAGTTTTATGGTTGCAACTGTAAATATAAATTATAACTATTTTATAAAGCAGAAACTAATGCCAAAATAACCAAAGTTATTGATGTGTAGTTATGATCTATGGATATTTTGAAGCATATATAAACGCCACATAGAAAGTGGTTTCTGCTGGATCTTGGTGGCAGCGTATCTAGCGTGTAGTCTTTCCTTTTTACGCATTGCACATTCGTTATGGCTGCAGCTGGAGAAGTGAGTGCATAATAGCAAGAGTATTGTTTATTTATTTATTTAAGATTTTAGCTTAATCCCACTACTAATCTTAGTCTAGTAGGATCTCATGCGTTTGTTTTTGTTGATCTCATTGCACGTCTATTATTGTTAGTATTAGGACATAAACTGGCCCATCGTGCATTACCTTCCCTTCGTACCATGTGCACCTGTCATACTTCAGTTTTAGTTTGTCAACCAAAGGTGGTTCCTGTTGATTGTCGGTGGCAGAGTATCTAGCGTGTGACTTTGGCTTTTTCCCTTTTACGGATTGCACGTTTATCATAGTCGGAGTTAGAGAAGTGAATGCACAATTACAACAGAGTGGCTTATTTATTTATTTACTTATTGATATAATGAAGATTTTAGCTTTATCCTAGCGAGTACTACTAACCCTACATAGTGTTAGGGTATAAACTGGTAAGTCGTGCGTTATCAACCAATTATTTTATTATTTTATCAATCAATCAAGTTAATTTCATTTAATATTACTAACAATTGAGAACGTTGATTTGAGAATTGAACAAATTTGAAGCATGCTTTATTTTTTTATGCCCTTTAACTAAACAAACCAATGAACGGGACTATCCCAAATTACGATCAATCGTATCAATATCCAAACAATACCGATAGGAAAATTTTCCGCCTGGCCTGCGTCACTCAAATTACGTAATAAGCCGTCAATCCGGCGCTTCGTGAGCGTCATACATCAGCTACAATTTCGAGTTGATGGGATGAATCCATTTTAATTACTATCCGAATTATAAGTTCCCGTCAAAATATTGAAAATAAAATAAATGGATTCCTTCTGTATGATCAGCGATGTGCATATAGGCCTTTAAAAAAGTAATTATTATTTGTGCGCACCCGATATAGCTATATATTGTGTATTCTATTTACAGTTCATTCTATTGGGTTTCTTATATCTGTTATTTGGCCTTTTTTTTATTAGATCTAATTTTAATTAGGGCCTATCACTAATTTTAATTTGTTGCCCTTTATTTTGATAGTAAAAATTAGATATTATTAAATATTATACTATTATTAACTTATTTTACTTATTTGAAAATATTTTATTTCTATTTCAGATTTATTTGTAAAATCTATGTTTATAATTTTTGTTTCTGTGGAACTCTATCAGCTAGAATAGTGTTTTGTTTCAAGATGCGGTTTGTGTACTATTTCCAGATTAATAAAAGTGTGCTATGTACTCGTGCATTTTATATAAGGTCGTGTAGAACAGTGTATGTTGAAGATGTATCTATGCATCGTTAATTAAATATATTAATATTACATTGAAAATATGTTAACAATTTTGAGCATATATCTAGTATATATCAATATCAGTATGTATTTTGGATCAAATTGCATTATGTTAAAAGCTAACTTTTAACGTTTAAAATAATGTAAGTTTTCATAATTTCAAAATGTACGATAAACGTTTTCTCTTAATAAAACAGTGTACTTGATTATGAATGATGGATATTCATATTTAACTAAATTACTTAATATACGTATATATTTGGGTTTTGTTTATAAAGCTCAACAGTATTAAAATTTCAGCGTCAACATTGGAATGTTAATTAGTTTAAACGCAAAACATAAATCAAGATTTTGATTTTGAAGAATTTATAATATTTTGTATATTATATAGAAGAGAATCATATAAATATATATTCAAAGAAATATATGAAAACTATAGATGTACGAAGGTTGTTTGATAAGTATCTATGTGAGGTATGCCAGAGGGGGCAGTTCATATTTGTTAAGTGAAATAAATAATGAGAATAATTTGTTTTCGTTAATACAATATTTCAGAGCAATACTGTGAAGCAGTCATGTCGGCCTATGGAATAATTATGAATCAGTTAAATATAACAACATGGAATCCGAATGACCACGCTAGAATAATAATTAATGTAGAATAAAAATCGCAGTGATTTTTAAAAATGAAAATAAATGATGATATTAGAACAGACCTCACTCAGAAAATAAAGGATAGTGTTCGTTAAAATTAAATGAGTTTGAAGACTCTAAATAACGCAACTATGTTGGGACGACTATAAACACAGGTCAGAAAATTTTACTGGACAGTTGCTCACTGTTATAGACTATAAGCGAATAAAGGTTTGAGCTTCACAACGATGTACATTGATATTAAATTAAATGAATGCTTTTTAGTTTGGGTTTGTTTATAAATGCTTATGATGATGCATTTGGAAATGAAAAATATCATCTGTCATTCTGGTTAACTTTGTGTGTTGATTTGGTTGCGCACCTACTATATTTACAAGCATGCAGTAATGATTATTGAACTAATGAGACTATTATTATTTTTGAAAATCTGCGTCTAAAAACGACTTGATATTAGAAAAAAATACTTCGAAAACAAATTATGTGGTTATTTTTGAAAATTTGTTTTAATACATTAGTGTATTTTTAGAGGGAATACAATATAATATACTTATCATTTAACTGTCGTGTTTATAGATTGAGAAATATATATAGCAAAATATGTATAGAAAATATTATCTTAAATTATTTTCATATTGATCAATAGAAAAATCTGATTAAAATAGTATTTAATTACGGAAAAATTATGTGCATTGAACAATTGCTTGGCTGGGGACAATAAGGAACTTCAAACTAGTTCTTGTCATAGGATATTCTGTTATAATCACAACATAAAAATACTACTACTACTATTATTATTATTATTCTTTGTTATATATAGGATCTTTTGAAATTTCTTTTTAATTTTTTTGGAACAAAAATAACTATGTATTTCCGTTTCTATAATAATTACTGATGAAGGGCTGTATAAAATAGGAAAAAATATAACTTGTAAAAGATGATTCCATCTATTTCTGATATGATTCAGATGATTATATAAATTGTTGCGTTTCTATTTCAAGTAATTAAGCAAACCATTTTGTTTTAAATAGGGAAAAGTTACAGTTTATTATAAAGACTTTCAAACTTTTTTCTTCTTTTAAGTTGAATCAACGTTGAGTCGGGAATTAAAGAAAAAGTAATGCGAAAACAAACTCAAATTGCGGTTACTAAAATGTTACCGGAAAAATGTTTTAAATCAAGGTTTCGGGAAGGATCTTGTACTGACGTTCAATTAGGTTTGTGATATTGGATGATATGAAAAATAAAATAAGAAGTAAGAAAACTGAAAATGTAAAAAGCCAAGAAGAAAAGACCTGGTTTTATGTAATGCCACGATAAAGGAAGTTAATATATGTTATTTAGAGTTAATTTCTAAACAGGGAAACTATTTTATATGGTTTAAAAGTCGTTTTGTTTTATTCAGTGGTAGAAGGAAAGGCAGAAATATCTTTCTATACTTGAAGACTTATCCAGAGAGTATTTGCTGTGAAATTACTTTGGGTGGTTTTTACAGTTAACCATTTGGTTTCTAAACACTTTGTCACTTAAAAGTGATAAAAATAGCAGCATGTTTTACTCTCAACTTGACCTAGAATCAAAGAGATTGGTTTATAAGTCAATTATAAAGCCCATTTGGGCCTATGGTTTGCAGATATGGGGTTGCACTAAAATATCAAACCAACTAGTAATCCAAAGCACCCAAAACAAGTTCTACGATTAATTACTAATGTTTATCGCTACGTAATTAACGACGATGACCTCGAAACTAAATGGATACACAAAGTGATCCAACATTTCCTCTTAAAACATGAGATAATGTTGCTAAATCACCGCAACGTGGAAGTTATACAGCTACTGGAGAACACGCAGGAAATCAGAAGATTGAAGCGAACCAGCGCCACTCACTTGTTTAGTGTATAAGTCTATTCTTAACCTTAGCTTAAGTAGTTTAGTTTTATTCCAATTTGGGAAATATATACTGATGTATTAATGCCGTATTCGCCTTACTTGTATTTATGCAAGTAAAATAGAACAGTAGTAATAAATTAACTTATTACAATATATAATACAATTAAATACAATCTTAACTTACTAAAGTAAGTTAAGATTGTATTAAACAAGCAAGCAAAACATCTAGTATAAGATATAATTAATTAAAATTTTGATGACAATTTTGACTTTCCATGAACTTATATTAAAATGTTACTTTAGTTAAAAAAATTCAGGAAACTCTGAGACATTTGCACTTTAAAAATTGAATAAACTAATATTAACTATTTTGACTATATTACTTACTTTTACACGAAACTATTTTAATTACTTCCCTCTAAGTAATTCACAAAATACATAAAAATCACATAAAGTGACTTTCTTCATTAACCAAAAATTACCATTGTTTATAAAACTATAAAAAACTAAAGAATTAGTTTCTAGTTTTTAAATTTTAGTAATTAATTTTTTATGTTGTTCCTTATTGTCTCAAGCTATTCAATTGCCGTACGTCTGAGATGTACGTCAAAAAAAACTATTGTGCAATTAAATCATTTGCATGATACATCTTCCTGCAAAGTTTGTTGTTAGCAGATAAAAGAGAAAATAAAATGACAAAACATTAATTAATAAAAAAAACAAAACTAAACGCAAACGCATAAAACCAGTCGTCAACTAACGTGGTGGTGGACTGGGGCACCAGCGTCCAACGAACTTTTGTCTGAAGATAGTCAAAGATAGGAACGTACTGGCACCTGGGGGTGCAACGCGGGGTGCACCAGAGTGGCGTGTTGCAGGGCTGCGGCTCCGGGCAGTTCGGCGGCGGCCGCGGCCGCAGCGGCTGAATAGGCCAGTGGATGGTGCCAAAGTTCAGGACCCCCCGGGAAGAAAGGCGCTCCCAAATCTGTAACATAAACTTTAATTAAAATTGAGCATCTGTACTGGGCGAACGATGCGGCATGGGAATGGTGGTGGATGGCGGTGTCTTGAAAGCCGGAAGCGGTTTGGTTTGGATCGATATGTTTTGTGGCTTATGTACATTATGTATGATGTCTATTTATATTCGAAATACAATTACAATTTATATCTTAGTAAACTATTTGCATTAGTTTTTATTTGTATGATTTTGCTTAGTTTTAGCCTCGTACTTAGGTACTGTTATATAGATCCCATATAAATGAAATATATATTAGTTAATTCAAATATGTCATTTTCACAATTTTTTAATATTTTCCATTCATATATTAAAAATCTATTACTAGTCTCTACAATTTTTACAACAATATTATTTTAAGATTAATTTATTTGTTTAATATTGTTTAATATATTGATTAATAATTTGTAATGTTATTTTTAAAAGTTGTTTTAAGCTAAATTATAGTAAACAACTAACCTGTTACAAGGATTTTCCGATTTTTATTTCTTGTTTTAATAATTCTTAATTATTACTCCTTAATTATTATTGAATAGTATAAGCAGAAAATTTAAAAATAACAAATATTATTTAAATATTTGAATATTTCTCTGATATAAGCAATTATTCAATAATATATTGAATTATGCATATTATTAAAATATTAATTATTTTTGACTTGGTATTTTATATTTTCTAATTATGTCCATATTATTAATATTTATTGTAATGTATGTATTAGTTAAATTTATTTTAATTCAAACATGTCATTTTCAAATTTTTTGATCATTTCCAATCACGTCCAAATTATTACTGTTTAGTTTAAAATGAACAATTTTGTTTATTTTATTTTAAGATTAATCTCTTAATTTAATTTTTGGAAAATAATTTGACTTTTTATTTGGATCAAGCATACAATTCAGAATTCACTTTAGGACTGCTTGAGTATGGTTTAATTTATATTATAGTTTAATATATATTATGTAGGTACGAATGAAGAATATAAAATAGTATTCATTGTTCTTATTTAACGCTACAATCGATTTACGGTACGATTAGTCTTCACCATCGAGTAATTTTGTATTTATGTCATTTTCAAGTATATTTACTTATAATTCCTAGTTTGAAGGATTATTATCTGTTCAGTTTTCTAACAAGACCATTATTATAGAACAGTTGCAATATCTCGACATTCCCATGTTGCCGCAATTTTATTTTGTGCTTTTTTTGTTCATTTTTTCTAAGAATTGTTAATATAATAATAATATGTTGCAGGTTGTGCAAAGATAGCTCGGATTGTTGTCCAAGTAACCAAAATTTAAACAAAATTTTTTACCCTAATGCAAAGTTCCGTTCGCTTTATTTAACATAGTATTTTCACTTGGGCTTGACATCCAGTGTCATGCCCAAGTATTTCAATATTTTCTCTTACGAAATTAGTCTAGAATCAACTATTACTGGCACTTAATCTGTCTTTTTGTAAGTGAAATTTACATGTGTAGATTTCATGGCATTTACGACTATTCGCCGTTTCTCAGTCCAATCGGTAATGTTGTTGACAGCTGTTTCTAAGTTATTTGCAGCTGTTTAATTAGGATTGCTTGCAGCCAACGAAACTACCTTGCCGATTTTAAATTTGACTATCCGTCACCGTTTCTTACTCTGAAATGAAAACGGGAGGTACAGATATTAAGAATTTGGCTTATTTGTTTAGGTAATTTATTTCTCAACTTATATTCCAGGTACAAATAATTGTAATTGAGTTGCCTAATAGTCCAATATTTATTTCTAAATCGAAATTTAGACAGCATGAGTTACTTGTCTCAAGAACAGCTTCTCAAACAATTCCGGTATTTGATCAGGTAATAATTGGTAACTTCTTAGTTTCATATTTTAAAATTATACTTTCGTCTTTTTTTTGACAATAGGGTTGTATTTAGACTGTGCCTAATGCTTAACGTGGGCTCAGAATCATGGTTCTCGGCATTAACTACTGCGGGTGACGTAAGCAGAATTACAGTAAATATATTTAGTGATGAGTTTAGCAGTGAAATAACGTGGATTGCTTTCAGAGGTTCAAGTTTGACGATTTCGCATGAAAGACAAAAGGGCGTCACGGAGCAGTAAAGAAGTAAAAAAGATGTGGAATTGGAGAATTGTGGAACTGACGAAAATTGTTGCCAAAATCGACAAGAACTCGACCACTCGTTAGAGAGAGGTCACTCAACAAACAATTTCATATGGATTAAGAGTTTTGGGAAGTGTCCAAAAAGAAACATATTGGCTACCATGAATTTAAAGCCTATATACTTTGAACGGGTGTTTTTAACATATCAATAAATGCTCCAACGACAGAAAAAGAAAATGTTTTTTCATCACGTAAATACTAGAGATGAAGAGTGGATTTACTAGGATAACTTTTAGTGACAAACATCGTGGGGATACTTCGGCCCTGTTCTTGGTAGGATCTTGTTGTGTATATCGTAGAACTCGTGGTTTATTAAGAGTTCGCAAAACCGGGTAAAAGGATTTCGGCAGAACGGAGCACGCTATCGAAATCAATTTATGCGTTTGTGGGTGGTATTAAAAGAAAAGCAGCCACTATATCAAGAAAGGCATGACAAAGTGATCTTGTTACATGACAATGTCTATCCATATGTGGCTCAAGATATTAAAACACTAAAATAGGATACCTTATCCCACCCGTCGTATTCTCCAGATATTGCTTCTCTGGATTATCATCTATTATTTTGTAAATGTGAGAAACTGGATTTACTTTTGGATCACCTCTAGTGAAGATCAGAAGAAAACTAAAATAATTTTATGGACGTGGAATGTAGCAGCTGGTATTTACCGGAACAAAAAGCATTAAATTTAGAAAAGCCACGGTGTTTTTTACTTCAAATATTAAAATTGATTTTTGGATATTTTAACTTTGTTTCATGATTCCAATTTTATGAAATATAATGGTTGTTTGACACTGACTTTCAACTAATATTCACGTTTCATGTCTCCTCGTCGATATTTTGATTATAATTGCGTTTAAAAAATGCATGCGTCGCATAAAAACGGCAAACTAATTCGCACATCTATTAATAATAACGACAGAAAAATGGCGGTTCATTAATAATGAACTAAAGCAATTTTCGGTCTGATGGATTTTTATTAAAATCGATCACCGATCGCGAAACATACCGGTAAACGTAGCCCGTAGATTAAGTTGCCTATTTAGCCAACGAGATGTGATATCAATAATTAACTTTCAATTAATAAATGATTACTTGCCATTTTACGGCGTCGTTAATTAAAATCGATTGGCGTCGCGCCGTATGTGTCATGTTCTAACTATTGGCGTTGTTATTTCGTTAAAATATTACGGGTCGAAATATATTTTTGATCTACTAAGTAAATGAAAATATTTAATTTTCAAATATTCAAGCGGGTTTTAATATTTTACAATACGATAGAACAAATTGACTGCTCTTCAATCCTTTAATTTAAAGAAATGCAGAAAAATATTTGTTTACGGGCCAGCAATATATAATATAATAGAGTTTATATTTTAAACTTGTAGTTTTTGTACCTTTAATCTAACTTTTTAATATTTCCCTCAACGTTGCACACATATATTATTTATTCTTCGCACTTCGCATTTTTTAATTTTAAGTCTCACAATCCAGAACTCAGATTCAGATATTGCAGTACTCAGATTTTGTTGGTACTATACCTAAAAACAAGTGAATTATTACTTTGAGCTATAATTTCCTTTTGATGAAACTATAAAAGCAAGGCTGAATTATTTGGTTCTATTTCTACACAAAATTACTACTAATTACGGTTAAAAAAATCTTTGTGAGTAATCATTCACCTAATTAGGATAAAAAATATTATTCAATAAATCCGCGGAGCACAATCTATATGTTAATAGCAGAACTAAAAATTCAAAGACATTTTAGTATAATCAACCTGCATATAAGAAATTTGAGCGTGATTCGTTATTACTACATATGAAAGTTGAATCTATCACTGTGATTTTGAATCAACATATGAGGCTAAAAAGTAGATCTCCTTAGCAACGAAGCGACTATGTCTAATCACATAGTTACTTCCATTGCTAATAAACTCTTAAAAGGACACAAAAGTTCATGTAAGATTATAAAAAGGACGTGGTTTACAGAAGAAGAAAATCATTTTTCGTCAACATAGCGGGCCTGCTCATGTAGCTGTAAGAGCCATCAATATAATCAGTGAACTGAAGTACCAATTGTGTCAACATCCAGGTTAATCATCAGAGGATCTTTGGAATAGGAGCATAGAAATATTCCGCTTTTTCTTATAAATTTCTAATTTTCGATTTATTCCCATAAAATTCTTGAACAACCTAGTATATTTATCGGGTTCTTTTAAACTTTTATAAATTTGAACGTTGTTTTTAACATTATAAAATAAAATAAGTCGTCCACTTTAGTTATTCAGATTAAACGGAAAAATAATCATCATTAACTGATGCGTTGAATATTAAACTAACCAGAAGATAAGCAGGAGGTTTTAAGTTCAAATCATACTGATCCCGAATAATCAAGATTGAATTCGGACCGACAGGAAAAACCAGACACACTACCAGTAATTTTAGAAAATGTAGAAGCGAAAACAGAAGGAACAGGGAGATGGAGAAAGGCCATGACGAATCGAAACCGATTGAGTTACGATTTGTTTATGCCATGCGATGAAGAAACTAGAGAAGAACGCGTTGAAGGTGATGATCAAGCTAGACGGTATTTAGGCCTCAAGATCAGAGAACTGAGACAGTCTTCGAAGAACTTTGAGAAACCTCCGGAACCAACAGTATTCTCTCTCCTACCACCTCCTAGTTTTAATTTGATTGCTGATGATGATGACAATGATGTGGAGATAACAAAACATTCTTCAGTAATATTCGAGTTTTATCTAGTTAAGTTAATACCTATGAGTATTTGGCGATGATGATTCTGATCAGAGTGATTAAATATTTGTGATTATAACTAGAGTTATTTATTTGATACTGTTTCTGCGTGAATATATAGTATATAAATGATATTTTGTGTAGTTTTTATTGACTAATTGTCTATAATCTCAACTATGAATTAAAATAGGATGGAATCTAATCAAACATTTATGTATGATTGCTTTGTTCAAAATGGATATCGCGTTTGGTAAGCAATTTTAGTATTGAAATTATTGTAGAGTTTACATGACTATAAATTCAATATTATGCTGAGGTGCGGTAATTGGAATAGCTCACGGATAAACCAGGTCCTCAGTATGCTAAAATTTCTAGCCATTCCAGTCCATTCTTTGTTATCAGCAACTTTGGTTTAGCCATTACCTCCTTTGTTTATTATTGTTTTTACTCAAATTGTCTCGTGTATCTGCAGGATTTTTTGCTTTATTCCCATTATTTTGTCTTTCTATAGCATTCTAGTTTGTCTATTGCTAGCTGCTATAGATGGGTCCAACTCTTTTATTTGTGATTAAGAATGCAGATTGTATCCTCAAGAAAGTAGATTGTCTTTTATCTTGGTATTTATGATTCTATTAGTTATTGAAACTTATTGAATTATTGTATTGAAATTAAATTAACTTATTGAAATTATGATATTATCTAAATACATAACCAAAGAAAACATAATGCTTTATGAGAGCAAATGCAGTAGACGAAAGCATACTTAGCTAGCAGAAATGTGAATGTATTACGTCATTTGAAAACCAAGTTTACTTTCTTTAAAATAATCACGTAATTCTTACATTCCGTACATGTAGTTTTTGTTGAAATTTTGAATATTT
Source organism: Rhynchophorus ferrugineus (assembly GCF_030347505.1). Lineage (NCBI taxonomy): Eukaryota > Metazoa > Arthropoda > Insecta > Coleoptera > Curculionidae > Rhynchophorus > Rhynchophorus ferrugineus. The sequence goes on from NW_027472581.1 coordinate 70,699,578, forward strand.
ATATTCTTATTTCGAATTAAAATGTTACCTTTACTAATGTGATTTTATTTTAATTCCGGCTTTTTACGGGAATCTTTTATGTATGAATAAATGAGATGATTGTTGGTGTAAACAAATGAAAAGCATTATACCGAAGTACTATGGCATGGAAACAAGATATCCAGCAATGGCAACAATTGTTTGTAGTTAACAATCGGGTGCTATGTTATTTCGAACTTTCAGTTGGGCTTTAGTTTTTTCCCGTTTGTTTCGTTGATTGTGAAAAAACGCTCCTGAACAATCCTGTCAAATTAGCGGATATGTTTGCTGTTCGGCGATGGAACAATGAAAAAACTCATTTAGTTCTCGCAATTTAAATTTCCAATATTTATTATTTTTCATTGACAATTACGATTTACTAACATGCTAAATATTTCTTAATGGCCGTATCATCACTTAGCAATATCAATGAAACATGCTTTTCGCCAAATAGTCTAGTTTAAATAGGTTCTTTAAATAACTAAAATTTTTTACATTAACTATATCAGAGCAAAAACGCTATAAAACTCGTAGAAGTGTATCTATTTATTCATATATTTTTGGTGTCATATTTATATTCATTAGTGTTTCTCTTTTCACGACCACTCACTTTATTTAACTCTGTCGAGAGCATTGTTTTGAATTGATTCATGAAAATTGAAGCGAACTGAGGAACGTTTTAAAGGTTATTATGATATAATTCATCCAACTGTTTTGAAAATTGGAAAAAAGGTGGCGTAAATGCAATATATGAATGGGAGATCAATGGGAATCTGTAGAGGATAAAATATTTAAAAAAATTCACAAACTTTTGAAATTTTTTATATTTTACTATTTAAAGATGCCAAAAGTGTTTCCATTTTTTAATGTAATATCATTAGTTGTCTTGTTTTCTCTTTTTTTCAATCATTTTTTAATCTCTCGCTCTGTACTTGATTGTAGTTTATATTTTAAACTTGTAGTTTTTGTACCTTAACCTAACTTTTTAATATTTCCCTCAACATTGAACACATATATTATTTATTCTTCGCCTTTCGCATTTTTAATTTTAAGTCTCACAATCCAGAACTCAGATTCAGATATTGCAGTACTCAGATTAATGTTGGTACTATACCTAAAAACAAGTAAATTATTACTTTGAGCTATACTTTCCTTTTGATGAAACTATAAAAGTAAGGCTGAATTATTTGGTTCTATTTCTACACAAAATTACTACTATTTACGGTTTAAAAAATCTTATAGTTACAACATATAAGCATATAAGCAAAAATTCAAAGACACTTTAGTATATCAGCCTGCATATAAGAAATTTGAGCGTGATACTTTATTACTACACATGAAAGTTGAATCTATCACTGTGATTTTGAATCAACATATGAGGCTAGAAAGTAGATCTCCTTAGCAATGAAGCGACTATGTCTAATCACATAGTTACTTCCATTGCTAATAGACTCTTAAAAGGACACAAAAGTTCATGTAAGATTATAAAAAGGACGTGGTTTACAGAAGAAGAAAATCATTTTTCGTCAACATAGCGGGCCTGCTCACGTAGTTATAAGAGCCATCAATATAATCAGTGAACTGAAGTACCAATTGTCAACATCCAGGTTAATCATCAAAGGATCTTTGGAATAGGAGCATAGAAATATTCCGCTTTTTTTTATTAATTTCTAATTTTCGATTTATTCCCATAAAATTCTTGAATAACCTAGTATATTTATCGGGTTCTTTTAAACTTTTATAAATTTAAACGTTGTTTTTAACATTATAAAATAAAATAAGTCGTCCACTTTAGTTATTCAGATTAAATGGAAAAATAATCATCATTAACTGATGCGTTGAATATTAAACTAACCAGAAGATAAGCAGGAGGTTTTAAGTTCATATCATACTGATCCCGAATAATCAAGATTGAATTCGGACCGACAGGAAAAACCAGACACACTACCAGTAATTTCAGAAAATGTAGAAACGAAAATATACAGGGAGATGGAAAAAGGCTATGACGAATCGAAACCGTTTGAGTTACGATTTGTTTAAGCCATGCAATGAAGAAACTAGAGAAGAACGCGTTGAAGGTGATGATCAAGCTAGATGGTATTTAGGCCTCAAGATCAGAGAACTGAGGCAGTCTTCGAAGAACTTTGAGAAACCTCCGGAACCAACAGTATTCTCTCTCCTACCACCTCCTAGTTTTAATTTGATTGCTGATGATGATGACAATGATGTGGATACAACAAAACATTTTTCAGTAATATTCGAGTTTTATCTAGTTAAGTTAATACCTGTGAGTATTTGGCGATGATGATTCTGATCAGATTGATCAAATATTTGTGATTATAACTAGAGTTATTTATTTGATACTGTTTCTGCGTGAATATATAGTATAAAAATGATATTTTGTATAGTTTTTATTGGCTAATTGTCTATAATCTCAACTATAAATTAAAATAGGATGGAGTCTACTCAAACATTTATGTATGATTGCTTTGTTCAAAATGGATATCGCGTTTGGTAAGCAATTTTAGTATTGAAATTATTGTAGAGTTTACATGACCATAAATTCAATATTATGCTGAGGTGCTGTAATTGGAATAGCTCACGTATAAACCAGGTCCTCAGCATGCTAAAATTTCTAGCCTATGGACTGGAATCCATTCTTTGTTATCAGCAACTTTGGTCAAATTATCTCGTGTATCTGCAGGATTTTTTGCTTTATTCCTATTATTTTGTCTTTTTATAGCATTCTAGTTTGTCTATTGCTAGCTGCTGTAGATTGGTCCAATTCTTTTATTTGTGATTAAGAATGCAGATTGTATCCTCAAGAAAGTAGATCGTCTTTTATCTTGGTATTTATAATTCTATTAGTTATTGAAACTTATTGAATGATACTATTTTAATAGCGTGAGTCATATTCTTTTTCAACATAACCCATGATTCATAGTCAAATATTCACCTGCAAATCGTTTTGTAAATGTCTTGCTACGGTGGTAAAATTTGACAGTGCTTTTATAGTTTTATTTATATTCTACGACATATTTATAATAATATGACGTTGATAAATACCTTAAACTTCTAATTCTCTTCGAATTTTGAGTTGAATTAGTGTCATTTATGGAAGCTCATTATAATTTGAATAAATATGTATTTGATGAGTATCGACAGCTTCCGAAATTATATGGTTAGGACTACTTGGGACAAAAGTCTTCGTGGGATGTTTGTATATTTGTAATTGACGCTTTTAAGTTGTGTATTGAAAGATACAATTCATGCAATGTAACATGAAATAAACATGTTATAAAATTCGTGAAGATGTGTAAAACCATAAACGCAACATCTCGTTTCACATAATGATACAAAAATTATATCAATTTGCGAATAACCTAAAAAAATAAAGCGTTTTTTGACTTAGTATCCGTATACTGCCAGAAAGATCCCCTTCGAAAGTAATGCCTTTACAACAATTTAAGAAAATATTATTTATTTTTTGTTATCTATGTTCTATAAAAATGACAGAAATAATTTTTAACACGAATTCATATTTATCAAAATATAGTCCATTAAAATTATTATATTATCTAAATAAATAACCAAAGAAAACATAGTGCTTTATGAGAGCAAATGCAGTAGACGAAAGCATACTTAGCTAGCAGAAATGTGAATGTATTACGTCATTTGAAAACCAAGTTTACTTTCTTTAAAATAATCACGTAATTCTTACATTCCGTACATGTAGTTTTTGTTGAAATTTTGAATATTTATATTCTTATTTCGAATTAAAATGTTACCTTTACTAATGTGATTTTATTTTAATTCCGGCTTTTTACGGGAATCTTTTATGTATGAATAAATGAGATGATTGTTGGTGTAAACAAATGAAAAGCATTATACCGAAGTACTATGGCATGGAAACAAGATATCCAGCAATGGCAACAATTGTTTGTAGTTAACAATCGGGTGCTATGTTATTTCGAACTTTCAGTTGGGCTTTAGTTTTTTCCCGTTTGTTTCGTTGATTGTGAAAAAACGCTCCTGAACAATCCTGTCAAATTAGCGAATATGTTTGCTGTTCGGCGATGGAACAATGAAAAACTCATTTAGTCCTCGCAATTTAAATTTTCAATATTTATTATTTTTCATTGACAATTACGATTTACTAACATGCTAAATATTTCTTAATGCACGTATCATCACTTAGCAACATCAATGAAACATGCTTTTCGCCAAATAGTCTAGTTTAAATAGGTTCTTTAAATAACTAAAATTTTTTACATTAACTATATCAGAGCAAAAACGATATAAAACTCGTAGAAGTGTATCTATTCATATATTTTTGGTGTCATATTTATATTCATTAGTGTTTCTCTTTTCACGACCACTCACTTTATTTAATTCTGTCGAGAGCATTGTTTTGAATTGATTCATGAAAATTGAAGCGAACTGAGGAACGTTTTAAAGGTTATTATGATATAATTCATCCAACTGTTTTGAAAATTGGAAAAAAGGTGGCGTAAATGCAATATATGAATGGAAGATCAATGGGAATTTGTAGAGGATAAAATATAAAAAAAAATTCACAAACTTTTGAAATTTTTTATATTTTACTATTTAAAGATGCCAAAAGTGTTTCCATTTTTTAATGTAATATCATTAGTTGTCTTGTTTTCTCTTTTTTTAAATCATTTTTTAATCTCTCGCTCTGTACTTGATTGCAGTTTGTATTTTAAACTTGTAGTTTTTGTATCTTTAACCTAACTTTTTAATATTTTCCTCAACATCGCACACATATATTATTTATTCTTCGCATTTCGCATTTTTAATTTTAAGTCTCACAATCCAGAACTCAGATTCAGATATTGCAGTACTCAGATTAATGTTGGTACTATACCTAAAAACAAGCAAATTATTACTTTGAGCTATACTTTCCTTTTGGTGAAACTATAGAAGTAAGGCTGAATTATTTGGTTCTATTTCTACACAAAATTACTACTATTTACGGTTTAAAAAATCTTATACTTACAACATATAAGCATATAAGCAAAAATTCAAAGACACTTTAGTATATCAGCCTGCATATAAGAAATTTGAGCGTGATTCTTTATTACTACCATGAAAGTTGAATCTATCACTGTGATTTTGAATCAACATATGAGGCTAGAAAGTAGATCTCCTTAGCAATGAAGCGACTATGTCTAATCACATAGTTACTTCCATTGCTAATAGACTCTTAAAAGGACACAAAAGTTCATGTAAGATTATAAAAAGGACGTGGTTTACAGAAGAAGAAAATCATTTTTCGTCAACATAGCGGGCCTGCTCACGTAGTTATAAGAGCCATCAATATAATCAGTGAACTGAAGTACCAATTGTCAACATCCAGGTTAATCATCAAAGGATCTTTGGAATAGGAGCATAGAAATATTCCGCTTTTTTTTATTATTTTCTAAATTTCGATTTATTCCCATAAAATTCTTGAATAACCTAGTATATTTATCGGGTTCTTTTAAACTTTTATAAATTTAAACGTTGTTTTTAACATTATAAAATAAAATAAGTCGTCCACTTTAGTTATTCAGATTAAATGGATCGCATAAAATATTCACTTCACTTTAGTCTACGGTACGTCTCTGCAAAAACTTTACTCCCAACTAAACTATTATGACAGAATATTCCACGGCACACTAAAACCTCTAAACTAAGTTAGCATCATGGCGTTTTGAAAGCTTTTAATCATAAAATGCCCATATAGTAGCTTCTAGACGTGCAACTAGATTCTCTTTCTCTTGCGGTTTTTTTTTGTTTTTTTTTACTGTAACGTAATGAGGTCATAAATATAAATATAGGGAACATGCACGTCCACTGCGCGAGAAGTTAAAAGTCCCGAGGTCCCTCCGGTTGTGAGGGGTGATCGTTGTCTTATCAAGGAAAACTTGGAAGAATTGGGTCTTTCTTTGTTAGACAGCTTACAATTTCCTCTTCCGTTTTTTTTAACGGGAAGTTCTCGAGTACAGAGGAAATTATCTTGTCGTAGCAATCATTTATTTTTCTAAGAACGAGAAAGAAACTGATTAAATGTTTCGAGAAAAGTAAAGAAAAAGGTTAATAAATTCGCTTGAAATATAAGAACATAAAAGTCAATATTTTTATGTTGTATTCGATTGTATTATTAATTACCAAACTGACAATAACATTAAAATCGACTTCGAAGCAAGATACGGTATTTATGAGACGATATAATTAAGCTGCAACTTAAAGAATAAAATTCTACCGAATATCTATCTTATTGGCTATAAGTTATATTAGACAGTAAAGCTAAAAATATGTTTAAATATAAATGTTGAGTTCTAATATCTAGCTTTCATAATATAATACTGCTAATTTAGAAAGTGATATTTTTCATGAATAAAACATTTCACAATACAGTCGTATACTAAGTTGCCCAATAAGTCTGAGCAGACTTATCTATTCAAACACTGCAATTAAATGCTCTACGATATTATGATATTTCATTTATTCAATTTCATTAAATTAAATTCTATTTTATAATTTTAAAGACACTGTAAGCTGTATGGAAAAACTTTAAGTGAGTCTGTCCAGAAATCGCTAAGGAAGTTTGGAGTCAAGTTTGAAGTTTAAAGACGCAAATGGAATTTTGTTCCTGGATTATTTTCACACAGGTAAAGTCTAAATCAATAGATTTTAATGTAGAAATTCCCGAAAAATGGTTCGGTTTACTGAATCATTCGCTTGCAATACTCAGAAAACCTTTCTAAAATCAGTAAATTAGAGTATGAGTTATATCAACACCCAGCCAGATTTAGATCCCTTATGTTGCCCTTATTTTTATATTTCTAGCTCTAATAATTCAGTTTTTTTGTGGGGAAGGATTTTTTCCCTATAGAGGTAACATTGAGTTGTTGAAACACACTTGGTTTATTCAGTTTAAATAAATTTAGTTAATTCAGTAATTAAATAAATTAACGATATTCCAAAAATATATTAAAAGGACCCATTAAAAGAGTTAAACATTAAAGAAACATGGTTTAGTTATATTCCACAGCATGAGATCAGAGCTTACGTGAACGACACTACTCGAAAAACTACGATAACATTATTGACGAATAAAGATGCGACTACAGCGATATGGTACGTAGCGGCATAATTTTTATCGACTGTCGGTAAAAGGACAAAATTATTAATGGAGAGTACATTATTCCAAGTTAATGGCTTTAACTATGCCGTAGATAAATCAGTTATTGTGTATTTGAAAATCTAGAAAAAATTGATTTAACGATGATATCTTACTTTACTTATTGTGAAATAATGCTATTTGAACATATGAGGTTCAATTTGGTTCAATCAAATATATTTTTTAGAGATAATATAAAAGATAAAGGACAACCTATTAAGTAAAACTTAGATTTTTACTTGAGAAGCTGAAAATGATCTGTTTAGAAGAAAATAGATGAATAAGCAGACTGTTAAAGGCGCTAATCATCAATAACGGTTAGTCAGAACTTAGTCAGAGCGAATGCAGCTGTATTGCTTCATGTTGTAAGTCATTTATAAAGAATAAGAGCAAATAATATTTTTAACGATAGAAACACTTGATTGATATTCGGTTTAGAAGCATCATCTTATTATGCTACCATTTCAAAAAGATCTATTATTTAAGAAGGGTTAATAAGATTTTAGAAAGCATGATTGGTCAGCATATTTGTGGTCTCTGGATAATATTTTCATGGTCATTAATTTAAAGCATTTTCGTTTTAGCTATGGTAGTACTAACTGTACTAGAGTGTATCGATTTTAGGAGAATATTCAAGAATATTGGTTTATTATCACATATTATATTTGATATAAGAATATTGTGTTGTAAGAACAACACAGAGAAGAACATCCCCATACATGTTCCAAATAGATGATTGTTTTTTAGTTTAGAAGCATCGTCATTAAAAGAATCAGTAAAGTTAAGCTTTGAAACAATTTATTTTGTTACCATTTAAAAAATATATATTATTGAAGAAAGGTTAATATTGTTCTTGATATCATGAATGGCAAGTATATTTGTGGATAATATTTTCGTGGTCATTTATCTGAGGCCTTTCCGTTTTAGCTACGGTTGTACTAACTGTATCAGAGGCATCGCAGAATCGACTTTAAGAGAATATTCGAGAATATTCGTAATAATATGTGATATTGTATTGTGAGAGTACATAAGAGATGATTAACCTCCTACATGATCCAAAGTCGATTATTCTAAGGCCTATAGAAAGCAGCAATAGAGAGTAGTGAAACTTAGGACCACTATAAACAGTAACATGAAGCAATATTGCACTGGTAGCAGAGGGCAAGAATCGTTGCGAAAAATATTTTCATAAAATAAAAACAATAGTTCATGTGGTAATTCTTGTAACTATTGTAATTTAATGCTATTTTAAACTTGTTTTTATGTGTTTATGTATGGTGGTATATTGATTATAAATAAATGATACAATTCATGACCTTAACAAATATAATCTATTGTAATGACGCAGTAATAATTTTCCGGTTACTAAATTGGATGCTATTTTGAACTTAATTTCAGTTGCGTTTTAGTTTTTCCCGTTTGTTTTGTAAAAAAGGCCAACATATCTCCAATTAGCATATATGTTTGTTGTTTGATAATGGAACAATGAAAAATTCATTTAATGGTCTCAGGTTATTTCCGATCATGCAATTTCTGTATTCAATGTTTTTTATTGGTCGTTGAGTCACATTTATAAGTTAATAGTTTTGTTAAGGTAAGATATTGTTTGTCCCGTAATATGAATATAAAAAATAGTTTTTTAGAATATTGAAGTATTTTTTATATGTTCTTGGGACTAATTAAGTAAAAGATTCAAATATCATTGCTCAATATATCAAGTGGATGTGATGAAAATTAATTGGTTTAGTTTTTCCAGAAATCCGGAAGTTTTACAGTAACGGAGCTCCGAAAAATCCACTGCGTATTTGTAAATAATTTGGTTTTACTACTTTATATTGCTACATCAACACTGAAACCTCTCTTATATACCATGGAGGCAAATGATATAATAATTTGATATACTACAGCATTCATAATTATGACATATCTTTCAGTAATTTAATATAAACCTTTAATTTATTGAAGCTCACTATACAAAAATGATTCAAAGGGGATCAGGATTCTTGCTGAAATATGTACTATGATGTAAAATATTTTACGATAATTATTGGATGAAGATTCTAATCAAATTTAAGAACTTTCAATGAGATTTAATTGACCAATATTCTAACTGACTGGAAAAATGATTGAGAGAAATAAATCACCACCTAGTTCGAGAGAAAGTATTGATGAACAGTAGTGTTTGGCCACATATTGCTCATTTATTAGTTACTATTACTAATTTGCTAAAGATAACAAAATAGCTTCGCTAAAATGTCGGTTACAATATTAACCAGGCTTGGTTCCTTTTTATGGCCAGTTATGCCATATTTTATTTAAAAAATGAATAATGTTTTGAATATTGTCCTGTTTCGAATTATATCAATATTAACTACAGAATATTTTTATTCAGAATTGTCAAAATAAAAATTAAATTATAATTAAAATCAAGATATTTCTTATTATAAATTAATTAATTATTTAATTATTTTCAGTACAAAACCATAAGACTAATTACTGTGCCGAATTATTAATTATATTCTTGTCCATCTGTATTTGTATTTCTGACACTTTAAACTCAATAAAAATTCAGGAAGTAATTAGAACCCATAAAATTTCTTAATGCACATCGAAATTACAAAATTGCAACAACTTATGATCTTTTAATTAGGTCTTGAAGATTTCTCGTGTATAAAGAGAAACAAAAAATATCCTTTTAAAAACTTGTTTAGTTACGTCTTTGTTTGGACGGTGCCTCGGAGAGAAATATCCGTTAGTGTTTGTGAAGATAATTTCGTCTTACGGATCGCAACTTCAACTGGGGCGACGTAAAATGCTTAGAACGCGAAAGAAAGACAGCACAATTATTTTAAAGTTTAACGACGGACGAAAATAAGAGCTAATGAAAAGGGGAGATGGCTGCAGTTAATTTCCTATATCGGAAGTTTATGTTCATATCGATTCGGAAAATAAGAGAAATGATTTCATTATTTTTTTATATACGACTTGAAGATAGAAACTAGGATATACAATTTTTTGTATTATCATATTATTTAGGAGTTTTAGTTTGTTAACAAACATTCGATGATTGACCAGGTGACAGATGAACAGATGTAATTGAAAAAGCCTATGAAGGGAAAAAGGTATGTTCAACTATATTTTTAGATGTTGTACAATCCTTTGCTAGGGTGTGGCATGATAGCTTATTCATAAGCTACAGAAAATGTTACCAAAGTAATCTACTGAGCTATTGAAATCTTATATTACAGTCAGGATGTTTAGAGCCAAACAACAGAAATCATACTTTACAATAAAAGAAGCTAATGCAGGTGTACCGCAAGAAAGTATATTGGTTACAAATTGATTGTTGTTGTCGCAGAGAATAGCGGTAAAGCCACACGAAAATTACAACACGCAAGTGACAATATAAGTAATTCGACATAAAATTGGAAAATAAAAAATATTAAAAGTAAATCAGTGCATCTGCAGTTCACCTACAATTAGACCGCACAAGCACCAATAACAATAAAATTATGGGGATGTTCCGCAAAAACTAATATAAATACAAGTTTTTCATAACAAAGTCCTGAGAACTATTGTAGGCGCACCGAGATGTTATAGCAGAGAACTGCAAGAAGACAATATCAAAGCAATGCAACTCTTGGATACCCGAATAGGACACAGACGCAAAATACCATTTGATTTTGTGTGGCGTAGTGAGGTGCATTGAAGAGAAAAACAGCAGTATCAATACATAAACGTTATAACACTAGAGACTAAGATAGGGCCGATGGGTCCCCCTAGATTCCTTAGCGGCTTTCAAACATTCGTTTTTTATGGTATTTTTTACAGCAATGCAATTTATTCTCTCACAGACTCCAGATTATGCTTTATTTTTATTTTTCGAGGAAAAGTTGGGTACATGCTCAATAGATTACTGAAATGTGTTATGGCTTAATACATAATTGAATTTTCCTAACTTCTCATAATATGTGACATGAAATCAATATAAGGTTAAGATCGCAAATTAATTATTAAATGTCTACATGTATTTTGATTAGCGATATCTATTGGTGAAAATGCAATTAATGTAAATAATTGTCTGTTTTGACTCAATGATATAAAACGGCCTGAATGATCAAAAAGTTACAAGCCAGTTGAATTACTTGTTTTCAAAAGTTTATATGTAATGGGAAAGATATAAAGGAGGTTACCGCACGAATTGAGTGAGAATTGAAAAAAAAAATACGAATAGAAAAGATTTCTGTGACGTGTTGCGACTGTCGAAGAAAAGCGGATCTACTACGAAAATCTCAAAGGCAAAAGGCATAGGTTAGTTCAGAAGAGCCATCCATATTGACAAGGAAACGCAATATCCATGGTTATAAAGTCTTTCTGTGCATACGGAGGAATTAGCAAGGTGTAGTGTATTCAAATCAAAAGAAACAACCACTGCAGATGTCTTTCTTTCTTTTAGTTTACTAAGTTGACCAGCTAGAACCAAATAGTCTTCGGCTGATGTCGCTTCAGGTTCGAGGTATGGTTGTTTTGCGGGCCACAGATACCCTGGGGTACGACTGAGACTGTCGTAGTTTGTTTACTACCGGACGGGTAGTGATTTGATCAAGATGTTGTCGTGTTCTAAGGTTTCTACGGAGAACCTCACACTGAGCATATTTATGAAATTTTTCTCAAACGGGATGCCTGATTCCAGGTGTGTATTGACGTTCATCATAAACCATGGGGCTCTGAGTAACGCTCGGACTTTTTTGGATTGGAACACTTGGAGTAGTTCAAGTTGTCTCTCCGAGATATACCTGTACCACCTGTGCTCCATTGAGGTGGATTGGACGGACTAGCATTTTATACTGGGTCGCTCTTTGTGGGGTTGGAAGTTTGCTTTTTCTGCAGAGTAGAGGAAATAGTAGGCTGTACACGCCATTTCCTTTGCAAATGGCGTGCTGAATTTGGGCTGACCGTTGGAATCTGCGGTCGAACTGGAGACCAAGGTATGAAACTTTTTGGAGCCATGGGAATTTAGAAAGCTATGAAGTTTATCGATTTGGAGGCGATAGGCGCGGAACTCCTTCTTGCGGTGGAATAGCTCTGCGGTGAGTTTTGCTCGGGTTTATCTATAGCCGGCAGCATTTGTACCACGCTATCGCTTGGTTCAGTTGTACTTGGAGTCCATTGCGTATTGCGTCGGGACAGTAACCGGTTGTGAAGAAAGCGGTATTATCTGCATAAAATGCTCTGTGGGAAAGTTTGTAGAGCGGGAAATCAGCCATATAAAGGTTGAATAGGGCTGGCGCTAATGGAGCACCTTGCGGGACTCCTGCGGATATTTGTTTACGAGAGGTGACTGCATAACCGATCCTCACCTGAAAAGACCTACCGTCCAAGTATGAATCTATCAGGGATATTAGGTCATTCAGTAGACCTAGTTGTTTCGCTTTAAGTATTAGACCATGGTGCCACACTTGGTCGAAAGCTTTGGAGACATCTAAGAAGATGGCTCCAGTTTTTCGACCTTTTATCAGTGCCTGGTGGATGGTTGCTGCGTCGCGGGCAGCTTGATGGAGGCGATCGAGATTATGTGATGTGAGTCTGTGAAATCGTTTAGAGCGTTTAATACCGCTTTTTCGACAAGTTTAGAGAGTGAACTAATCAGGCTGAAGGGCCCGTAGTCAAATGGATTAGACCTGGCATTTTTTTAGGAATGACAGCGACAAGCGCATGTTTCCAGTTCTTTGGGAAATGCTTTAACCTCAGGATAGAATTGATAATGTTAGCAAGTTCAGATAGTTGCTTGCTAGTGAGGTTTTTTAGATGGTTTATTGTTATACCATCTGGGCCTTTTTTGGAGAACAGACATTTTATGGAGAGCTGAAGGTCTCTAGGAGAGACTATGCTCTTCAGAAGATGATCTGACTGGAAGTATTTCCTCTTTAGAGAGGGGATAGTGTCGTTTATGATGGATAATGTCTGATGAGGTGGGCCTAGAGAGGGATTGCATTTCATTTGGTTTTCGAACGCATATGCGAGGAGCTCAGCTTGTTCTGGATTTTTGAAGGCGATATCCGTAGAGGAATCAGCCTTCAGATGGGGATTGCGTTCGAATTTTTCCCCATTGCGCTTTTGGCGGTGCGCCAGAGGTCATTTGGGGATGAGGGGTTGCATAGCTTTTGAAGAAATGATTCCCATTTCTTCTCATTCCACGCTCTAATCCTGTCCCTGACTTCTCTGATTGCATGCTGCGCAGTGCGTTTATCCTCTGGGTCCGCACTGTAGATGTCTACCGACGTTAACTCAATAGCGGCTAGCAGACCTCATGTTCTCTTGCATGACAACGCTCGATCACATGTTGAAAAGTTGTGAAAGATACCCTGTTGCAACTTAGCACCTTCAGATTACCATTTCTTGTGACTAATGCAACATGGCTTAATTCACACATGGTTTCAAAATGCTAAAGGAGGAAAATACCAAACCAACATGGTACTTTCGACACGTTATTGTCATAATTATATATTAATTAGGAGACTGTTAATAATTATCATATTGTACCATATTTTCTCAATAAATGACCTTATAAAGCGAAAAAACCTAAAAAAACTAATGAAATTACTTTAAGATGTATGTAACATATGCTGTATACAATCTATTATTGTTGACATGCATTATTCTATTATTAAGTATAGCGAAATTCGATGTAAATATCGACTTATTTTAGCGTTCTTATAAAATAAATGGAAGTATTGCACAAGTAGAACCAATAGAAGTTATAATCTGTATATATAGGTGTAGTTAAAAAAAAGTTGTGGTAAAGTTGTTAGGCGCTACAGGAAACTTACAGTGAATATATTTCATTAATAAAATTCTGTGAGTATTTCGGAGATACTGTATGATTTAAAAATAACAAAATTACAACATCTCAGAACTGTTACAACAGCAAGGTATTTATATATAGTATTGGCATTGGCTCTGGGATTTGCCCGTGATGCAACAACATTGATACTATGGGCATTATTTATTTCATTGGTCATTAAATCCGTCAGTATTCACCCAACCTATCATTATATCACGACGAGTTATTTATTATTAATTAGTTCTTAATTTTCTTGGAATAAATACTTAAACACAATCTTAAAAATGTTGAACAATACATTTATGCACCTAAAGTCAATTAACATTATTCTAACATAGAAAGAAACAAATGAGGCGAAAATGAGACAAAAGCTTTTTATGTGATTTAAACATGTATGCCATATAATTTTTTTATATATTAGAGTCTTCTTTTTACAAACTAGAGTATATCTGGATTGAAACTATTAACACTTAACGTGGCCTCCCAGCCATGGTCCTGGGAATTAAACCTACCAACTGGCAAGTGAGCAACTTAGAGATGATGCCAAAAGACATTCGATCGCCTCGGCCTCAGCAGGTTACTGGTGGGACTAGAATCATTTTCCTTCTTGAATTTTGCGCTCTTGCCTTTTGGGCAATCAAACATAAATTTTCGATTTTAAATATATAAAATTAATTGATTAGTTGGGAAAAAGAATTTATTTGAAGGAAGATTGATTGATTGTTTATGTTTATTAAAATTTCAGGGTTCAGTAGTTAATGAATATACTGCTGTTATTGATTGATCTGTTACAGAGACCTTGGCTTCAGACGCTGGTAATATTCTATATTTCACATCACTTTTGTTCTAGCTACATCGTTGTAGTAGTTCTTTTTTGTTAAATTTGCTAAATTATTGAGGAATGGATTATTCTAGTAAAAATATCAAACAGATCTGTCACATATTTAATTCTTGATATTAACTGAATTGAATTGTAGAGCAATTGATATTAATATTGCAGACGTATGGATAATCCATCTCAAAGTATAATCGATGAACTACTCTCATCGAAGTAATCTAAGTAATACATTTTATTATATCAAATATAAATATAAATATATATATATATATATATATATATATATATATATATACTCGATAAAGCGAAAATTCTTTTACTCTACAAAGGTACGCCTGTTAAAATATCTCATTCGGATTCCAAGGCAACTCCATTAAATCGAATGAAAATCGCTTAAAACATTATGCCTCCTGAAATTTTATTTTAGAAGATGAAAATATTCATTTCTCGGTAAATATTCTTCTTTTCGCGCCTGTTTACCTCCGAGCGAACGGTGAATATCGTCCGTAAAAATAACACCGGTCCAATTTAGCACGACTGTTTATGATTAAAATGGAGGGAAATCGATCCCTGGAATTCCATTCCTAAGATTTAAAAACGTTTGTTTTGTGAGTTTTGAGTAGGACGAACGTATATTTTGTATGCGTTTGTAGTTCTGGTATGTGTAGACTTTTTAGAAACACAATTATATTTGAGTGTTTTTTGTAAAGCGGTTCTTTTTGAACATATCCCATAAAAACTATAGTTTTAATTTACATTAATTTTTCGTTTTGTTAAAGTAATATTTTTTCAGTGACTGAAGTGTGAAGGAAATAATTGATATTTATTATAAATATATTATAGCTAATGTGTGATGTATTAGCTGTAAAAGTAACCAATTAATTCAACTAAGATAAAATGAAATTCATATTTATATTATGTATAAATATCACTCTCAAGAAGAGTCAAATATATTGTGTATATGTACTATGAACAGTTTGGATTTGTGTCAATGATAAAAGTTTTTTCCACTTATTTCAACAGTTTCGGGTTTTTCTTAAATCCATAGAGGATGGGATGGAAAAAATAAGTAATAGATAAATATATAAAAACGGAGATAGTGAAAATTGCGAAACTATCCAAGAATAAGTCTCTTGCCCATTGTATCCAGAAAATTATTTACGAAAATAGCTCGTGAAGAAACATGATGTGAAGAGCAGGCAGGACTTAAACTAAATCGCGATTGTTTAGATAACATTTTTCTGTCCTCCAGTTTGTTGGAGGAAGAAGGTATTAGATGTAGAAAACCCATGTCCAATGTCGGTTTTATTAATTTACGTTCTCCATTCACCTGCATACACTGACCCTTACTACACATTCGCCTACACATTATTAAATATATGAACATCTTACGATAGCTCGATGTATAACAACAGCATTTAAAAGCATTATTTGAAAAATACTCTGTCTACTATGAATCGTATGGAATTGATGCCAAAAGTTAAATAAGAATAAAAATTAGTAGAGTAGAATATTAGTAGCATGATTTACTAAAATCTACAACTAAACACAATGATTTCAACAAAAAGAAAACGTTTCACATAATTTGCAATGATTAATAATATTTAAAATTAAGTTAGTGGTTCCAATAGAAGATATAGTTTTTCGATCATCTCTGCTGTACAAGTTAAAAAATTGATGAAGAGAAAATTAATAATATTCACTGATTAATATCACTGATGGCATTGTCAGATTTGGCTGTTAACGATTAAACAGCGATAATGAAAATTATATATTTAAATGAGTTTAAATATGAGCCACGCATTGAACTGATTTGTTTTGGACACAAAATAAAACATGTTTTCAATACTTCGAATACTTCTAACTGTTGAACTTTACTAAAACATTGGTTAAAGGGGTTACACAATTAGCAATTCGATAAAATTGGACAGATTATGCTAAACTTGTTGCAACAACATTTTATGAAAATGCACAAAAACATAGCTTGGTAGTTACTGGATATACAGCTTTTAGATTTTCAAGTTAGCTATTTCAACATTGCATCCAAAAGTTAATTCACTAATGAATCACCCTGTTTATCGAAAACTTGTTAAAAAATGCAGATTAAAAAGATGTTGAGAGTATATATTTCTAAGAAGTTCAACTCTGAAGAAAATATCGAAACTGAGGTTCATCTTTACTTATAAAGCCAACATTTTTATTAAGCTACAATAAGAGTTATTTCCAAGAAACTTCTGATACTTGGATAAAATTGACATGCCCGTGGCATATTATTCATCGACTATTTTGAAAAAAGAACAGTAGTCAATATTGCAGAGTTTTGTCGAAATATTGCATATTGTTAGAATAATGCTAATGATACATTATGTCAATCATTAAAGAATTTTTTTAAGTTGATTCTAAGAAATTAAGTGCATTATAGTTTTTATACGTGGATTGATATTCAGGAAATACAATAACATTTAATTGTTATTAGTGAGTATATAATTACATTTTAAATTTGTTTTAAGAACAATATTCGAAGATTAATTAATCCTTAAAGAAATACGTCATTTTAAATATATAGATTATTTAAATATGATTAAAAAGTATTGGTTCATTAAATCAGATTTTTTTATTCGGCTATATTAAAAAAATAATTAATAATTAATAATTATGTGATTTTCATATAACAATCCTTAATGAATGTTTAAGCGAATGAGAACTGTTGACGTATTTAATAAATATTATCTACATACTAGACTGTATTTCTAAACTACAAAACTGTTTGGATTATGTATAAGTGATGATTTATGTGATTAGGGAGAAGTACTTGGGGGGCAGGGAAGGTGTGGATAGGTGCATTAGGCAGTGAAATGAGCTAGAAAGAACCTTACACTTAAATTCATTTTGCTCGACTCTGTAGATTACTTTTGTATAATTACTCGTAAACATCGTATATATTTTTGCTATAGTAGTTTAAGTAAGATAATGGGGTTGAGAAACTTTTCAATATGCAGTGTTATCCAGATTTTGCGGGGAGATTATTCTTGAAATTGCTTTTAATTCGATAATGGAGTATGCCGATACACATTCTGCGTCAGATTATGATTCAGCTTAAAGTTAAACCAGGCTTGAGACTTTATAAGCACGCTGTATTGTTCAAATTAATATGATTTTAAAACTTTTAACATCGCGTAGCATAGGAAAAAGTGAAGGATTTTAGTGCAATGTAAAGTGAATATTCAGATTTTTAGTCATATTTATTTATAAAATAAATATCACAGAATTTGATATTAAGCAAAATTGTATTACCTCATAAATATATAAATAATCAGTTCAGTATAGGGTTATCTACTTGTTGTATTTGGACTTTTTTAAGCAACTTCTGATATGAAGCAACTGATGACTTTAATAGACAAAGACAGCTTTAGATGTCTCATGAATGTTTACAGACGGTAGAAGAATGAAAAGGAGCAAAATTTATCGACGAGTAAGCTTTCTATCATTTATCGGAAAAGTATTTATGAACATTATAGCCAGGATTTGTATATATAAGTGTATATAAGATTTTTGCAGTCCGCCAGTGTGGTTGTGGCTAGAAAATTAATGAAGAAGAGGCCGAAGTATTGTAAACTGGCCGATCGTTTACTATTATAAATCTTAACGGCATTCAGTTAGAGCAAGTTCAAGAATTTTATTTGGGATCAGTAGTATGGGGAAAAATGACATATACGACTGAAGTAACAAGTTGAACCGGCCAAGCTGTAGGAGCTGAAGACTGAAATCCGGTTGTTTCGAATATTTATTTTGCCTATTCTTGGTATGGCTCTGAGACTTGGACATTATTATAGTATAAGATTTGTAAACTTGAAATCTTTCAAATGCGATGCTTGACAAGTGACAAATTATACATGTTTCCTTTGGATATTGTGAAATCATTCGATTAGTGTACAATTAAGGAGAAAACCAACAGACACAGATTGGTTTGGACTAGGGGTGTTGGCCACCGAAAAAAATATCGACATATCGATATATCGAAGAAAAAAAGCCAATAAATTTTTTGCATCAAGTATAAAAAATATTGATATTTTTCAAAAAATATATAGATATTTTTAAGAAAAAAATAAAAATAGTCAAATATTAGCCTAAAAAATACACTTTTTAAAAGGTTTATTTAAAATTATATTTAATTTATTTTGAAAAAATATCGAAAAATATCGGCCAAAAATATCAATATTTTTTTCAGAAAACATTGATATATCGATATTTTTTCTGCATCCCTAGTTTGGACATGACAAATGAAATGTGAATGAATTCCTTATAGACTGCTGTGGCAAAATCGGCCATTTCGATGGAATAAGTGTTATCAACATATACATTTTAACTGATATTATTGTTACAATATTATTATTTGGCATATTCTTCCCATATGATTTTTGTAACTTTAATTAAAGTGTTATTGAGTAATTTGTTTTATTGAAATTATAGTTAAGATAACATTTTCTCGTAAACTATGATATTAATCAAGATCTACGACAGAAATAATTAGTAGTTAGTTGGTGTTTTCAAATAATATTACTGTTTGCTAAACTTAAAATGAAATATCACACACTCCATACGTGTTATTTAGAATTATTTGCGATGTTAGTTATGCATAAAAAAGCAAAAGATAATCGGCGAGAACAAAGTGTTAGGATCTTTCTTTACTTGGTTACCGAAACGGTTTGGTCTCGGATCAACCAGAAGAGCGGTGTACTTACGTCCTGTGAGGGGGTGCATCAAAGTTGGGTGCGTATTGGTTGAGTTAGCAGCTTGCTGTTTGGGCTTGCTAACCTTCGTGTTGCTTTTAGCAAACTCCAGCCGAATGGTCTGTGGCATGTCGGGGTCAAATCTTACGCCCTGCTGCAAAATATTGCCCAGAAAAAGTGTGATTGGTGAAGTAAACAATACAAAAACATAAACACAAATATTATATACTAGAGGAGTTGGTCCAGGCAGGTCATAATGCGGTTTAATGGCTTTTTGCACGCTTGCTGCGTTTAATTAAGCAGACATTCAAAAGTTTTTATCTGTTTTTATGACGTCTGTTGTTAGTCGCGTTCATATCACGTAATCAACTATAGATTAACTTTATTATTTATCACAGGATCTTATTAATGGTATTTGACTCAGTTTGTTTATTCCTAGTTTACATATTTACTTTTATATTGATTATATTGATTGTTTTTGATTTTTGCGCTAATGCATTAAAGTGCTAAAATGATCTAATTAATAATTAATTAATTCATTTAGATTAATAGATTTAGATTGTTGAGTCTCTGAGCTACTTTTCATAGAGTAGACGTTGTTTACTATTGGATGTAGACACAAATGCGTTTTATGAATAAAAAGGAATCTTCAAATCAGAAAAACTTATACAATATATAAATTCTAAGTCTAATACAATAAATAAATGATGAAATACTTTTTCTTCGGCAATATTGAGGTTAAATATGAAATAAAGATTTCAGATTCATGAAACAAGAATAAAGACAACAATTAAATGTGGCATTGTAATAGAAATGTTGTAGATCCAGTATTTTATGTATTTTGAATTTGAAATTTAGAACAAAGAGCAATTAACATTGCCACAATTTTGGAGGACATTGAATTTATATCGGGCTGTGAAGCCCTCAATGAATTATATCAAAGGTTTGAATTGAGTAAGATTGCGCCGAACAGGGGAAAGTCATCCAACTTCTTACTTTTTAATAAGGGGTTAATATAGTGCAATAATGATGACAAAATTATATCTTAATTAGCAAAAAATTCTTTAAGCTTATGTGAATATAACAGTTAACTCTGTGATTTTTTTGGAACTTTTGCTTCAATAAATATTAAGTGATCAATGGTCATCCAATTGTGAGTAGAAATAAACAAAATTGTGTACTAAAAACTGTACAATAGTCTTCATCAAAACTGTTATCAAAATAATTATTTGCGTTGCAAATTTTGCAGAGTTCTAGCACATTAACTATATATACTGCTGTTTATATTAAAACTTGAGGATCAAACGTAAAATACAAATATTTGAATGTCATATGTTTTTGAAAATTTCAAAGCATTATGTTCTGCCTGTAATAATCCAACGGAAGGTAAATAGGTATTTTGTATTTAAATTGTATATCGTGTTTTTCGATGAAGGGATAATGTTCGTTTCACCCAATTAGTAAGCGAAGAAGCTCACACTTAGTGTACAGAGAAAACTGGCTTGGGTCTAATCGGGTCAGAGAGTACCTGGAAATTTCAGCCTTATTGCTAACAAATATTATCTTCCCTGAATTAAGAACACTTACTGTCTTAATTTTACAGTTTGTTATATTTAGTTTTTTATAATTTATGCTGTTGGCATTACTCAGTGTCGTTTATTAAAAAAAAATCTAATTAACTTAAGATTTTTGTGTCTCATATTAATATTGCATGAAGAAATGTAATTAAGTTGGAGTTTTATGTAAGGTTCCATATTTATAAATTAATGACTGCGTTAAACTTATTTTTATACAAGGTGTCTTTTGAAAATATGACGTTATATTTATTTAGCTTTCCGAAAGAACGCAATGAGTCTCAGGGGAGTGGGGGTTTGTAGTAGACTTGCTCTTAGAAATTCAGTTGCTATGGAGCATTTCTCGAGAGCACACCGCACATTGTGTTTGCGAGCATATTACAAATATAGTAATTCGGCGTTTGTTTCGTAAGTTTCTCGCTACTTGAATTATACATGTACTATTCTCAAAATGTTGTTAAAAACCCTGTATAATACCGAATAAAACAAGATTCAGACGACCAAGGTTAAAATTAATGGTCAAAAAGTGGGAAACATCAATCGGTCTGTTCGTGTTAATCCGGATCTTCCAATCTAGAAACGTGCAAGTGCTTTCCACAAAATATTTACTATTATGCTTATTAAAACTTTGTTTGAGAAACTATGAATTACTTATTCTCTATTATATTTTTAAATTGTTGATATCTATGTAATCTATCAGCTACTCGTACATATATTTTTGTTAAGAACAGCTATAGTAAAAACTGTTTAAATATAAAATATTTTTAGAATTGCCTTATTTATTTTTATTCTTTTTTTCTCTTAACACATGGCCTTGTATCTTAAGATCTACTTGACATGTGATGTCCAATTATATTATTATTATTTTATATTTTGAAGTTGATCTTGATGTTTATGTAGTCATTCGTATTTTTGTAGTTATTATTTAACTTGTTTTACTTTTTAGTTTCTTTCGGGCATATGCGCTACATATATGCAGCAATATTATAATATTTTATATTAAATAATATTTCAAAATATAATTCTTACTTTACAATAATGTCCTAATTATCCTAAAACAATCTTATTGTATGTTTGAAATTTTAAGTTAAGATTAGATTTTGTTATATTGTCTATTATTACATATTACTATATATTATATATAATACTATATATAGTATTATATAATGTATATTATGAAATCCTTTATACCATAAAATAATCGATAATTCAGTTATGTCCAACATTTATATATATTTAGATTGTTAGTATTAATACAGTAATTTAAAAACTACTTATCTCAGGATATGTTTTTATGTTTAAATTTTGTTTATATATAAAATTTGTTTTTGTTTTTGTTTAAAAAATATGTTATTAATTAAATCTAAAGAAATTGAAATTATAACCCTTTATAATTTATATTCTATATTTGTTGGTATTTCTTCTTTTATTTACATCCGCGCCGAAGAGAGAGATAAATAAAATATTGACGAAAGAGCAACTGTGGCAATTTAATATTTATAAGGGTAAAAGGCAACCGGAATTCCTGGAGGACAATTTGTTTATATTGGGATTCGGGCAAACTGAAACTGGCAGAGCTCAGACGGACGTTTTTCGGGGAGACATCGTTAAATGGCTGCGATGGGATCTTGGCTAGCTTAATTAAATCCTTTAAGACGTAAGTTTTGTTTCCTTGTTTGGTCGTGCCTACTGATTGTAGAGATAAATTATTTTTATACAAATTAGAGATTGCGTGCTCTAATAAAATGAGTAAATGAGACAACAATTATTAAAATATTTTTTGGTTCATTCAGACTGATTATAATATATGTTTTCCATATATATATAGTAGATGGTCGATATAATAATTCAAAATAATTGCCGTTTACTATAAAATATATATTAAGATTCAATTAGAAACTAGATTATTCTGACTTGTAGTAGAAATAGTGACGTATAGTAAATTTCAGTAAATCTCTGATCTCCCACTGGAAGATTGATTTTTTCTGATTTCCAGATAGTGGTGACTTTTCAGTGTAAAGGTCTCAAGCCATTTTAACAAAAAATAATGTCTAATGTACAATAATTTTGTTATTTTTAATAAACTTTTGTTATTTTTAAAACATTGAATTGCTGAATAAAATTTGAAATATTGCTGAAGAGACATACTGGCTTGATTAGGCTTATGGAAATTTTGCATCATAGAGACCAAACATTGAAGATTGATATAGTAAATTTTCACGCAGCCATACAAATATAGATGATGCTCAATGCTCTAGTCGGCGAAAATCTGTGGATGTTCCGGAAAGCATAAATACGTTTTGGAAAACCGTAAATTGGTATTGGATGAGACAGCTGACACATAAAGATGTTAAGAAAATAGTGTGTTTACAATATTACCTGAAAATGTAAGCCTTTCAAAAACAACAACGCTTCATTCATTGATATTGAAAATTGTTTAAATGAAATAAGAATTTCTTACGTTTCTACGTGAAAATGGATTTAACTGCTATTAATATGGCCCCACCTAAATATATTTGGATATAAAAATATCACAAACACAGTGGACAGCAGCTGGTTAAACCATTAAAAGAACCAAAATATTACAACAGTTATCTGGCAAGGTATAGGAGGCAAGGTATAGTGGGTTGTTTTATCACTATTGATAAGTTTTGGGTCTAAAGTCCTGATTTAAATTAAAACTAGAAGCTAAGAACTGTCGCGAAGAGTGTTTTCTGGTTTAGAAGTTAATTCGTGTTCAGAAATCAATTAAAATAGTGTTTAACGTCGTCTTTTTGATGTTACTAAATACAAATTGGTAATTCAATACATTTTGGATCAATCTTTTGGATCAATTGGACCCAACATTTAATTTGATAAATTAGAGTATCATTGGAATGTGTTGCATTTGAGGTTAATTATACAGAAAAATATAGTAATTTTTACACATAGTAGATATGATAATGTGGAAAAACTTTTTGAACTATCTTAATTACTCCTTATATATCATTTTATATAGGTTATTTTATATTTCATATATCATAGATATTAATATAATATATAGTATTACATAATAATAATAATAAGAATATTTAGTAATTAATGTTATTTACCAGATATAATCTATCAACTTCATCTTCAGACAGTTTTATAAAATTTAGTTTTTTTTTGGAATATACTGTGCGTTTGAATAAAATTATCATCATTAGTAATTTTAAGGAATATCGAGTAACTATATTTGTAGTTGTAATTTTATATCTATCATTATTTGTAATGTTTTCTATGTGACAATGGATATAACTACTATTAATATACTATTAATATGGTCCCACTAATACACATTTGGACATAAAAAAATCACAAACACAGTGGACAGCAGCTGGTTGCCAAGGTAGTTGTATTAGTATCATATATAATACATAGACCACTCTGCTCCAGTGAAATAAAGTGAAATTTGGCTCAAACGAAAAAAAATTATCGAAAGTGATGGCTTAGTACAAAAATCGAAAATTGCCTTTCTTTTGTATTGTAATAACATCTGAACCTAAAAAAAGGTTAAATTGTTAGAAATCCTTTTGATAATCACTATTTAGTGATTATGATATCTAGACAGCCAAGCGGAATATTCATGACTAGAGTGATGCTGTGTATGTGGTGAGATTAATAAGATATAGTGTATTACGCAATTTTAAAATCTATATCTGTTACTGCAGATGTACAACGTTGTCTAGTAATATAATAATAGTAATGTATGCTTTCCAAAAAGACCAGCAATAGTGAATGAACAGAGGGTAATCATGATAACGTTTGGCCACAGGTTGCAAATATTGTAACGTAACATATACACTATAACAGTTCAATTGAAAAGTCCCCGGCCTACCATAGTAAAACACATTTTTTTGGCAAAATTAGTTTTTTTTATTCAACATAATTCACACGCGAAATTCCTTTTTATCCATTTTTTTCACAATAACAAAAGTTTCTTCACTCAAAATGGTATAATTCACAAACTAATTGTCTGACAGCTGTCAAATTTATACACGCATCTTTTGAGGCTTAGGGCTTTCTAAAAAACATATGGATTTAATTTTAGTGGCGCATTTTTTGGTCAGGAAGCGGACTTTTCAATTGATCTGTTATCTGCTGGAAGTTCTGCAGCACCTAATATACTCGCTAGAGAACGCTCTTTATGATTACTAATTATTCAGATGGATACAGTATAGCTTTGCTGACATACGATTTTGAAATGCTGAAGAAGTACGAAAATTGATCGATGATTGGATTGCTACCAAATCGACCTTGTTTTTTCAATATGGTATCGCCACATTTTCACAATGTTGGAAATATTTTTATTAATATATATTGTACCAATTTTAGCAATAAATGCGTTTTTAAAGTTAAAAGAATGACCATAACACATGCAAGCACCAATTAATTAAATTTTTATGTTTTTTTTTGCACATATAGCAAAATTGTGTTCTAACAGGTCAATTGAAAAGTCCGCAGCCTACCATAGTAAAACATATTTTTTTGGCAATATTAGTTTTTTTTATTCAACATAATTCACATATCCAACATAATACTTTTCCCTTCAAAAAAGCAATATTTTATCAACACGCGAAATTCCTTTTTATCCATTTTTGTTCACAATAACAAAAGCTACTTCACTCAAAATACTATAATTCACAAACTAATGATCCGAAAGCTGTCAAATTTATACACGCATCTATTGAGGCTTAGGGCTAAGTAAAAAACATATGGATTTAATTATAGTAGCGCCATCTATGTGGCAGGCCAGTGACTTTTCAATTGACCTGTTACTTGCTTTTTCTTGGTTTGATAATTTTTGATATTATTTTTTCTATAAAATATACCCATTATATAGTACTTACTTAAGAACGAGTTTTAACAGTGTTATTGTTACTTGATACTAAACTAAATTGAGTTTTGATTAAAAGAAAATGGACTGCCGCTCATGGAAAAATTCCACTAAATGAAATAAAACATCCAATATAATGTTTCCGTATCCTTATTCCCATTTAAGTAATAAGACTCCACTGCTGACTGTTGTTAAATTAAATTTGTTTTGGGCCTTTTTGAATTAAACTGTGAAAGATTAATAATACGATATTTGTTGGTGTGTCGTCTTTTATTTATATCTGCCCCGAAAAGGTAAATAAAATATTTACGAAAGAGCAACTGCGGCAATTTAGTATTTATAAGGGTGAGTCGACTGGAATTCCTGGAGGACAATTTGTTTATATTGGAATCCGAACAGTCGAGAGTAGAAGTTAACACGAAAAACGCGGCGGGAAAAGGAAAATAAACAGACGTTTTTCGGGAAGGATTCGTCATCAAATCGTTACCGTTGGGTTTCGGTACTGGCTTGATTAAATCGTTCAAGACGCCAGTCTGCGTTTCTCTACATGATTATCCGTTTTGATTGCGGTCAATTCCTGCTGAATGAAGGAACAGAATGTTCATTGACATAAAATGTTTATTTCCCCTAACAACTGTGTTTTCCTTCATTTACAGAAATAAAACTGTCTTTCTTTAGCTATAATTGGAATGACAGAAGCCTTGTTAGTAAATTAGATTTTAATTTATGTTTAATTATTTTAACTATTACAAAAAAAAGTTGACTTGAATAATTCATTGAATTATAATAGGATTTTTCAATAAGGAATTCTGTTGAAACCGAGTTTTGTTTGTTTATATATTCTTGATTTTTGTTTCCTAAAATACAGACAAAGAAAAATATCATTCAAGGGAATCATAAAAGTTCCGAATATTAAGGTAATTAGAATTCCATCTGGTAGTTTGATATTTTAGGCTTTTTAATTTTGGGTCATTCATGGTTTTTTAAAGGTTTGAACGATGATGTAAAGGAAAAAGGCGGGATTGTCGAACAAGAAGGCGAATACTTAGAAACAGAAATAATTACCATCAATGACAATATTGTTCATGTTTCTTTCGGGGGTTGTAGTCAGATGTCATATCTTAACACGTCCAAGATCTTTATAAGAGTGTCATTTGTGAAAATGCGACGTTCATAGTTACTACCTTTTTCTTATTAAGTTTATTTCAAGTTTATTATTGCATTTTGTAGTTGAGTATTCCAGTTTTGTATTATATCGCCATTTAATATTTTCCATTTATTAATCTTCATTTATTATAGTCTACTTACTATTTTCCATTTATTATTCTCTATTCATAGTCCTCTACTTATTTATTTATCCATTTATCGTTATCTGTTTTATTATTTCTTCGAATCGTCGTATGTTCCTCATAATTTATAAATTCAAAGATAATAAAGGCAAAATAAAGACAAAAGGCCAATCAAAGATGATAGTTTTATAGTTGTAACTGTAACTATGAATTAGAAAGATTCTATATTCTGGATAACTTGAAGTATACATAAACGCCACCGAAAGTGGTTTTTGTTGGTTCTTGGTGGCAGGCTATCTAGCGTGTGGCCTTTGGATTTTTTCCTTATGCATTGACCGTTTTCTATGACATGATCTTAGCGAGGCTTACCAACCATAGAGGCAGGATCTTGCGCGTTGCCTCTCTTGATTTCATTGCACGTCCATTTTTATGAATGTTAGGACATAAGCTGGTACGTCGTGCGTTACCTTCGCTTCGTACCGTGTGCACATGTCATACTTCATCCTAGCTCAGTTTATCATTGCTACCAATTTTCGCCATTATCCATTAAATGTTGTTTGTTGGTTATATGTTGTAATTATAGTTTATTGATAATTTGAAGCATATATAAATGCAATAAAATGTGTCCTGTCGGCTCTTGATGGCAGAGCAGTATAAGTGAGTGAACAATTCCAACAGAGTTACTTAGTTATTTATCTAAACACCCACATATGTCATGCATATGGTATATTTCATCCAAGCATAGTTTGTCATTACTATCAGTTATCGTTATTGTCTGTTTTATAATGATTGTCCGTCAATGCTATTGATTATAATGCACTAAGATTATTGTTAACCATTCTGCTTATTCTATAATTGTTACTGCCATTGCCAGTATTTGTTGATACATTTATTTATTTGTATTATGATTCGCCAGCAGAATTAATTACCCGTACAGTTATCTACCAGTATTTTAACTGCCAATGCCGTTGTATTTCAATATTAAGTATATTTTTAATTTAACCCTTGTCATTGAAAGTGGGTTGGTCAGGTATGTTTTCAACAGATCAACATCAAGATCTCTCACGCTTATTTGCTTTACGTTTTTGCCATTTATTGTATAAGTAGTTGTTATATCATTTATATTGATCTCTGTTTTTATTTATTTAAGATCTTAAATTGTTTTATTAAATATAATATTTATTTTACGCCCTGGGTTTAAAAATAACCCTGTACTTTGGACTAAAATTTTGTAGCGTAATTATCCTTGTCAAAATAGTTAACTATCCAAAATTGTATTTCGTCACGTAAGCTAAAATTAACTCAGCTAAGAAAAAGCCTTGTCTGTGTTCATCGACTTTGAATTCACGGGTATTGTTACTCATTTGGGAGTTATTTAATAGAGAAGTACGTATAACAAGAAGCAAATTTAAAACTTGAAGATGGCAAATGTAATTTTGCTGAAACGTCGTCAAGACAACGCGGTTATTTATATATACAGGTATATATAGTCTAAATGGATTTATTGGTTCCCTTGAATGAAATGGAAGTAAATCCACACAAAGTTTAAATATTTAACAACGCTTTTAGATCCGCGTATAATTTATATTCGGCATTTGTTGGTATTTCCTCTTTTATGTACATCCGCTTCGAAAAGACAAATTAAATATTTACGTAATCGTATCTAAGACAAGTTAATATTTATAAGGGTGAAAAGTGACAGAGGCAGACATGTAGGGGAGCAATTTATATTATCACTGAATAGTTATTCTCAAATATTTGGAATAATATTTTCTCATTAATTTGAATAAACATTACGACGATTTAATTGCTTCATAATTTGGTTATGTTTGAATGATTGAATTAGTTATAATTCGCCTTTATTTTGGAATTCTGGTAGTGTAGATGCAATTAAAATAAAATAAATTGTTTATAAACTGCATTTAACGTATATATTGATGGACTGATTTTTAATATTGATCCAATGATGTTAGGCTGATTGTTTTAATTAGTTTGTAAAGATAAAATTGGGTTTACTTAATGGAAAAAAGGATTTGATTAATATATACTAAGTTTCTTCAATTAGTTCTTGTAGCACCATATACGTGTGTTGTTTTACTACTACTGATTAGTTTTGGGTCTACCATCATGATTTAAATTAAAACTAGAAGATAAGAAGTGTCGCGAAGAGAGTTTTCGGGTTTCGAAGCAAACTGCTGTTCAGAAATCGATCAAAAAAGTGTTTAGCATAATTTTTTTGATGTGCAAAAAACTAGTCGTGGTTTACGACCAAATTGGTATTGCAGTACATTTTGGATCAATCTTTTGGATCAATTAAATCCAACATATATGTAAAAATGCCTTGTTTCCATAAGACAAAATTGATAGATTTTAGTGTAATTTGATAAATTGGATTATCATTAGAATATGTTGCAATTGAGGTTAATTATACTGAAAAATATAGTAATTTTTAAGAATACGAGTCTGTTTCTAGAAACCTCTTTAATTTTGGAGCTTTTATTCTGATATTTTATTCTTTATAAGTCATTTCATATATGTTATTTTATATTTCATATACTATAGATAAAAATAAGACGTAGTTTTACATAATAATAATAAGAATTAGTAATTATTTAGTAATTAATGTTATTTACGTGGTATAGTGGCTCATCTTCATCTCGAGACAGTTTTATATAATTTCGTTTTTTTGGTATATATGGCGCTTTTGAGTAAAATTATTATCATTAGTAATTTTAACGAATATCAGGTAACTCTATTTATAGTAGTGACTTTATACCTATTATTAGTTATATTTGTTTATATTTTTAAGATACTTTTGGCAGAACTATTTGAAATATTATTTCGTTCAATAGAATTATTGAGGAAAATTTCTTAAAATTCAGTTATTTGTCAGTTATTATATATTTTTTCTGTTATTATTGTTACTATAATCATTTTAAATCTAGATCAATTGAGTTATTTTAGTTGCTTTATTAAATTTTTTAAATTGAAGTAAGACTATTTAAGAGAAAACTTAATATCGATTTGGGAGAAAAGTGGGGATATGATAAAACTTGATTTTTAGTAGACACTTTTGCTTCAAGCACTACTTATTTATATGAATAAACTAATCTGGTTATCTGGTCAATCATCAATCATGTCTTTATTCAAAATTATTTATCCAGTTTTTTATTATTTTAAAATTAATTATAGATTCGATTTAAGAACTTTTAATAATATCTATGATACAGATTTATTATTTAATAGAGGCACTGATTATTTTGTAATATATTTTATGCTTCAATACTATAAGTGTGATGTTATATACATAGATGCGATTTATATACGGTATACAGTGTAAAATATGTTAATATCAACGCAGTCATGATTGATTGATGTGACTCAGCGGGAAAGGCCGTTATCGACTCACGCAGGTGGGTGACTTACCGCAATAAGGCTGAAAGCAGGTAAAAGATAATATTTGTCTGAAGGGTGGAGAGCTGGCGACCGAGGGGACAGAGAGGCGCGGTCTGTGCCGACACTCTCCATGGTGCGGGTGCATAAGGCTGACTCATATTAGCGGAGTGGTATGGGGGTTAAAATATTTATATGTATAAAAAATGTATTACCTAATAGTTTTATGAAGGCGCCAGCAGTGTTGGGATTGTACATAGATATATTGTTCAATTTACTTTATACATCATTAAATTCATGTTGTACTTTAACAATTCATGACATGTATATGCGGCAATATAATTATACATATAATATTCAGTTAATTTTTATGATTATCCTGTTATGTTTATACACACAAAAGACCTTTTTTAATTTTGATAAAATAGAGCACACTATTAATTGGGATTTTTATAAATAATAACTTTATGGAAATCCTTTTATGCAGTCTATTAACGAGATTAATAAAAATAACTGTCAACTGTGCTTTAAGTAAGAAACTATTAATATATGATATAAAAAAATAATTTTTAACAGTAAAAAATATTCTTCAGATATTTAGTAGGAAATAAATAAAAATTTGATAAATATAAACTATTGATATTGATTATTGATTGATTGAGCTATAATTCTATTTTATATATAAATATAAAAAACAGCTATTCTTAAAATAAAATACTTTAACAGGCATATACATTCCACTAATATGAGGCGAGGGCTACTGGGTTAGTATAATACAAAATGAACAGTAAATATGTGTTTGTTCGTCAATACCTAAATAAAAACTAGATATACAAAAAAAGTCAAAAATACGTCTTCGAAACTAAATGAAACAAATCAACATACAAAAATATTGTTTATTGTTTATTATTAATTGTATATTGTTAAAAATAACGTGATAAATAATAAGATTAATGTGAAAGGTTTAAGCCCACCTGTAAATCTTGTTTGGCAGCTTCTGCACCTGCTCTAGTGTTGAAAGTGACAAATCCTACAGGCTGGAAAAGAAAAAAGGAATTAGTGTTGACATAAAACTTTTTACATTCAATTTTAAGGCAAATTGCTTCATCATAAATGTTTCTATGAGTACAATATATGTATAAAAACAGCAGTGAACTCACGTCATTAATATGTATCTATCGCAAATTCTAGATAAGTTTTAGAGTTAGACAATATTTTCCTTCTTATTTTATTCTATTTAAAAAGATAGACTGCTGTTTGACAAGTTTGAACATCTAACCGGATCAGCCTGCAACTACAGGTTATAAACCAAAAAATACAGAAATTTTCCTTTTTATGTTACAAAAACAGTATTAGTTATTCTCGCAAAATCTCGCAATTCGGGCGCAAATCCAAGTTATCATTAGATAACAAGGTATTGCTGTATGAGTCTATTCTCAAGCCCATTTGGTCATATGGAATCCTACTATGGAGTACCGCTAGACAATCTAATATATCCATCATTCAGCGGTTCCAAAATAAGGTGTTGCGTGCCATTGTTGATGCTCTGTACTATATTTCAAATAAAGTGATACAACGCGATATTCCTCTAGAACCTATAACGAGTGTAATTCAATGTGTTTGTGTGAAGTACGTGAGCAGTTTTTTGAACATAAACTTGTAGGAATGTTTGTTGGGTCGGTCAGTCGGTCGAAATGTGTGGCTGCCGCTGCGATTATTTGTCAGAACACTCACTACTATTTTTGGAAGGAATTTGCACGAGAACTGAACACACTGGTTGAAGAAATACTGCTTATTTCAATGTTAAATGATACACGTGGTCGACGGGAATTGAAAGGATATTAGGTTAGGTAGAGGAACTACGGTAGCGCTGTGGAGGTGGTACTATTACAAGGGAATGAAGAAAAGAAAAGAGAACGAGACGTCGTCGTGATGGTCTTTTATAGCCTGGAACTGCATGGTACCAATCCACCGGCGTTGCCAACCGGTTGTGGCGGTCGCCACAAACTTAATTTAATACAATTATTTCAGAGGAAACTGTTAATTTGAAAATAATCCATAGACATCTTAGAGATATGCAGCTCTTTGAGGGATGTATAGCATCCTTTCATAGACTGTTAGGTAATATAGGATTTGAATGGAGTAAAGATAACTTACAAAGAGGTCGAATGGAATTTTGAGACATTGTTTATAAAAGAATACAATTTTTAAAAGCATATAAAAAATTAAGGAAGACTTATTATTTCAATAAATGTATTTAGATGAGATATGAATATTCCAGAAAGATATCAACCAAGGGTCACTCATGGCTGGATGACAATAAAAATAGAGTTAAGACAAGTGATAGAAAAAGGTAAACGTTGGAATAAACATTCATTAGGTTTTATTATTTATAACATTTATTAATAATTCATTACAGATATATTGTTCTTCGTGATGCAAATAAGAATTGTTTATAACACTTTCAGTTTGGATGAACTCGATCAGGCACATTCATTAAGAAAATGACAAGTGATGGAATTGTTAACAAATCTTAGATAGATTGGAACTTTACAGATCAATTATTCACTTGACTGAAGCTTTCTAAATATGGTATTATGATTCAGTGCTGAAAATTTCCAAAACAGGGTTATGACAGTAAAAATAACTAATGGTGAGATATAATTAATATGCGATAACTGTGGGAAATCTAATTATAGAATATCAAAGTTTTATGTGCACAAATATGTGTGTAATTGTTCACAATATATATGAGCATTGGGTTAAAATGTGCGAAGAGAGCAAGAATACTAATTGTTTTGCAGATATAGCAAATGCATTAAGGAGAATGCAGTGATTAGATTTAGTTTTATCAAGAAATATGTATACAGGTAGTAACAGAACAAACTAAGGAGAAATACCGAAGGATATAAGAACTAAGCGTACATATGCCCTTTAATGAAAGTAAAACGTATTACTTGGATATATAATTGTTAAATAGGTGTATTACGCCTCCAGGATACCACTACATAAAAAACGCGCCTGGAACTATAGTTCATAGGTGGTATGGAAAATAAAACAATATAAATATAATAAAACACAACCCTAATCTACAAATTTTTATAGTCGTATTAATTGTAGTTTTAAGTCCTTTGATAATATATGCATTAGAGGTACTGTAATGTTAAAATAAATTATATTTTATAACAGGATTTTTTAATTTAATATTATAATTTTGTATTTTTAATAGTTAAATTATTTTATTTATATTAGAATTTTGTTGCATGTCAAAGCAAAAATGAACTGAAACTCAAAGTTGATGCGACAACATTGCGACGTTTTGACGTCATCAATTCAGATGACGTGAGTCCACTGCTGTTTTGAACTGACTATACCAGTTTAATAATTTACATATATTTATTGCTCCTAAAAATATCTAAAAATGATTAGTGGTTTATTCTTCGAAAAGAATATAAATGTAAAGATGTTTAAACAGAGAGTTAAACAGAGTAACCTAATAATGTTAATTATTATTTTTCAGATAAAAATGAACGTAACATTTAGAGCAAATGAAATATTATCATAGTGGTAAAATATGTAATAAAATAATAAATATATCTATAGAGTCGACAAATAATTTAAACAATTTAAATAATCAAACAAAGAAAGATTACTATGATGCGCCAAATAATATCTAATATTATTGCTAATTATATACTATATAATTATAATATTGTTATGTTTTATTACAGATCTAGTTAGCAATCAAATAACGGTTCTTTGAAATACATCCCAAGTGCTACAAGTTGACCATTGCGTCATGATCAGTTAGTATTGGTTTGGAGATGATTGTTGAGAATAATTTCAATATTTGTTGCTCGTGGTAATTACATGAGTACATCGTCAAAAAGATGTGCATGAGGGGATTGATTAAGTTATTGAAGATCCAGAACACTTTTAACGTAAACAGTTTCGTCAAGCTGCTGTATTTTATCCTTACAAAGTTCAATTAGTGCAATCTTTAAAGAAAAAATGGTTATGTTTTAAGAACTTTGGATGAATGAAATTTGAGATGAGTGTTGAGTGTTTTCCTGGTCAGTGAAGACTAAATAACGCCGTCTTTAGTGGCGAATTCAGAAGTGACATGATCTAGGTTATTTAAATAAGCAAAATAGTCAGATATTGGACTTATCCAGTAAATATTGGGTAATGGACTAACCCAGGAAATAAAAAAAATAATAATAATAAATAACAATAATAATAAATAAACATAATAAAAACAGCAATAATAAACAAAGAATTTGCACAGTACGCACGCTTTATGCTCTTATGCTTTTTTTTAACAATGAGTAAGGGTGGATGAAAAATATTTGGAGGGTATTTTATAAAAAACCATAAAACCGTCTAAGCTTTAATGTATAAATATTTTTCTATAACCACTTTTTTAATTTATAAAACCTTGAAACTTTCTCACTGAATATACCGTACTGACAAGAGATTAATTTTGTGAAGCCTGACTTTGAAACGTATTGTATAGCATGTTATTTGTATTGTCATATTTGCGTCCAGATATTTGTTTAACTTTATGATTATAGAGATCTGGAATTTGAATGATTGATGGATCGGCGGTGAAGAGATATTTTATGGCTTGTTGAAAGGTTGAAGAGTCTGAGTAGACTACTCATAATTTGGTAAAAACTCAGAATTGTTTATAGTCTCGAATGCACTTGAAGAGGGAGCCCTCAGGAAAATATATATCAATAAGCAGTAACTTTAAAGGTTTTGTAGTTATAATCTCGATCTCCAAATATAACTGCTCTGATACCATTATTTGGAATCCAATAGGAGATAATTGAATTAGAATATATAAGAAAAATAATCTAATAGAAAGATTGTTGTGCTTTTTCGTCTCTTTATAAAACAAGTTTAGTTTTTATGACATTTTGTCAGCATATATGCATTATCACTTTATTGACTATCGAAAACCTCGATTATTCAGTTCTTCTTTCTTATTTTCTATATTTATAACTATGTTGGAATAATTAAATGAACATATTTGGGTGTAATGTGATTTAAAACTTATTGTATACCTGTTTAAAAAATATATAATAAATTTGATTGATAGTAAAAATCAGTAGGGTAAAATTTCAAAAGTAAGAAGTATTCTATATAGACTTTTTTATAACAAAGCAGCTTAATAAAATGTTTCTGGATTGTAATATAAAAAAGGATATTTCCCACCTACTAACCTGCAATATAAAATCACCTACCAACAGAATTACGATCGACTGTGGCCATGCCAATTTTTTCGTCTCATAAAAATTCAAGCAGCAGGAAAATCTGACATCGGATGCCTGTTTGAGAGAGGCCATGTACCCGCCAACATCCTTATATGAATAAATTTGATTTTTTATTATGTGCCTCTTTTTTTCTTCGCCTCCGTTCTAAGGTGTCACATCTTGATTTTGGAGCGTGATGAAATCTGGTTTTTCATCCATATTAGTTTTTTTATATGTTCGGTTCGAAAACGTTTGAATGAATGGCTTTTCAAAAGATTCTACATACATTTTATTCCTAAGAGGATTAGATTTATTTCGGACGTAAAAAAATCCATGTGCTGGGAATGTTATTTGTTGCTTTGATAAAAACAAGACTTATTATTGGGTGATCAATTGTTACGTGTAGTTGATTGCTAATATGGTAAGTAGGTACAAATTCACTGGCCACCTAATAAATATAATTTAATTGTAACATTACAAATTTTAAATCGAAATATTAATGAAATTATGATTAATAAAAAATCTTCTCCACGGAAACTATATTATAGTTTTTTTAATGGACTCCAATCTCTACGCCTTATTAGAATTTAGTACATTTTAATTAGTTTTTAGTGTTATTTAATATTCTAATTCAATTTAAACAGTCTTGAAAGTTTAATTTTAAAAATAATTTTTATTGAATAACACATTGTTAAATTTAAAAATAGACTGCTTCAAAAGTGTTGAAGCATTTTGTGAAAATGGGCATTCAGTGAAAATGTTTTTAGAAAATTGCGTGACGTTCTAATGTAATCCAATTGTTAAAAAGTTTAGGAAATGCATATAGCCAGTTCACAAAAGGCTTTTCACTTTTTACATAGAAGGGTTGGATGATAAAGGAATGAGTGTTAGTCGATGTTCACAATAATTTGAAAAAGGCTTTGTGAGTTTTACAAAAAAACTTTAACCTTACATGGACGTTTTTCAAATATGTAAACAACATAAAAACTACAGTCAGTGGATTATCTAAATTTGCATTTCATGGATGACGTTTAACTCTAAAATCGGGAAGTATGTTAGAGTGACAGATTGTTTGCCAGTTAGCAAAACTGTACTACAATTATATTTGGAGTGTTTGAAGAAAGAACATCGAAATGTTGCAGCGATTACAAATAGAAGCTTCGGCACCTAATTGGCATAACTGAGATGATTATGATAACCATATTATGTGTTATATTTCATGGCAACGAGATGAAAGCTTGAAGGTAATTACTTAGCAATATTGCCTAATAAGTATTATATATTATAAGTATAATATAAGATTAAGTAAAAAAATAGAGAAGATTGAACCTTTCTGGAGCAGCAAATGAGGTTACTTGGAAGTTTATGACTTCTTATTTGAAGACCGTAGGTATTTCTTGAAACCAATGCAAATGCCCTTCATTTTGATGGATGGTTAATTTGAAAATTAACAGACATATACTTTTTAATTATACATAGGGACCTTAAATCTACTTTTTGCAATAGATTCCATTAGAATTTATATTACAATTAATATAGTAACATGTGTACATGACATGTTATTACTTTTATTTGATAATTTAATAGAGAAATATTGGAACATGACTGTGAAGTCAGGGAGCGAAAAGATCACAAAAAGTGAAAAATATATCTAAAATAAAATTAACTTCGTATAGCTTATGAGCAAGATTCGAAATTTTACTTGCGTTGTATATATACCTTTTCCGAATGAAAACTTGCATCAAATAGAAAAATTCAAAAATTCAGCAATAATTTTTATTTGTGGATAATTTTGATACATGACGTTTGATTGTTGTCTATTTTTACATTCAGTCATTTTGGGTATTCTTAAGTCGATGTTTCACTTAAATATGTACAAGAAAAAGATTATATCCGCCTTTATAAAATTCAAATAGTTAAAGATTCAAGGGAAAATTATGTTGTAAGGAAAACTTGAAAAAACTATGCTTAAAGAAACTGCAACTATTAGGCGACTTTAGACGATCGGTCGCGACTTGAATAGTTTAGAAATTTTGAAGTTTGATGCAGGATGAAGAATTGCAAACTTTGATGGATAAAGGTCTAACGCAAACTCAAGAGCTTACAGCTCAACTGGAAGTCGTTCAAATGGTTATTTCCATCATATGGAAAAATGATTCTGGCACCTGTCGATTGAATACAAGTTAACATATGATTTATTTTATTTATTTATTTAAAAATTATTTATTGCGAAACCGGAAAACTTAGGACATGAATATAAAATAGGGCATCAACTTAAAGGGGATTTCTTGTGTACGTGATGCGACAAAAGATGACTAAAAAATTCTTTGAACAATGTGTGAAGATCATTCATAACAGCCTGAAAGAATAGCGCTGTTTCTTATTAATATTAAATTTAAATGTAAATAATTTTTAGATATACTTACTGAAGCTGTTTTTCCATTTTTGCTTGTGACTTTCAAAAGTGATCCCTCGTAACCCTGGAAATAAAATAAGTTTTATTATTCTGAATAAAAAAACTTTCTTCTCATTAACGAACGAGTACATTTTGAACAATACACAGTAGGTAATTGCTCGATAAAATGATAATCTACAACAATAATTATAGTAGACCGTTGATTACACTTAAACATATTCGGGATATTTTGATCCCACAGTGGATTAAGCGGCATCATAATCAAATTTTCAGCTTGTAAATCAAGTTACACTTAACACGTGTACACATATCCCGGACCATAAAATTACACGGGGATTAATGTCAGAACGGAAACTGTGAAATAAATTATTAGAGATGTAAATAAATACTTAGTAAAATACTTACTTATAAATAGGTTGTCTTATGTGTCTCTCTTATAAATAAATCTGAAGGAAACCCTCGTATAATGGTAAGGTGTATACAAATAATTAACCAGCAGGAAGTTTATATTTTGAATCGGGTCTTATTAACAAGGCCAGGATTTATGATGCCAGTACAATTATCCTGACATTTATGTATGGCGTATAAACAGACAGATGTACGCGGGGTTAAATATTGATTTATAAAGTAAGTTTTTATGTCTCATAGAAGGTTGAAATTGCGAGCCTATACATATAGCTGTCAAGATTTCATTGCTGTGATATTCTCTGAATAAATGAGTAAATGAGTTTCTTTGTTCTTTGTTCTGTCTTATACCAGATTGTGATCAGTTGGCTTGTAGCATGTATAATACATTTTGTAGTTGCTTAGATGGTATGCTAGCACCGCAATATCACTACTTGATACTAATAATCAATAATAGATCTTTAATTTAATAAATCCATACAATGAGATTGAATATTGGTTACTACTTACCATAATTTGATACTAAATTAGATAATTGTCAATGAATTAAATGTAATTAAATAAAGGTTTTATGTTCCATAGAAAATTGGAAATTATAACTCAATATATTTAGTATCTCACTGATGTACGTTTTTCTGAGTAACTTTCCCTTTTGCCCTAGATTAGAATTTGATGTATGTTACTGTATGTTAATACCGTAACAGTTGATATTATTAGTAGTAAATGCATACTGTACGGTTAAATATTAATTACCATATATCAAGTTTACACTTGTAATTTGAATATTGTACTTAAAAAGCTTATAGCTCGAAAAATCTTTTACTATTCAATATTATACCTTACGATCGGAAAATGTTTCATCCTTTATGGATGTAATATATGAAAACATTTCCTTTGACGAAAAAATATCAGCTGACATCTTCTTTGCTGTTTTTACGGTTAAATATTAATGTACGGTTAAATATTAATTACCATATATCAGGTTTACACTTGTAATTTGAATATTGTATTTAAAAAGCTTATAGCTCGAAAAATCTTTTACTATTCAATATTATACCTTACGATCGGAAAATGTTTCATCCTTTATGGATGTAATATATGAAAACATTTCCTTTGACCAAAAAATATCAGCCGACATCTTCTTTGCTGTTTTTTGCATTCAAAGTATTTTCGATTAGTTTTCTTTTTGCGTAATATTGCGTATTGTTC
The DNA here is from genome assembly GCF_030347505.1 of Rhynchophorus ferrugineus. NCBI lineage: Eukaryota > Metazoa > Arthropoda > Insecta > Coleoptera > Curculionidae > Rhynchophorus > Rhynchophorus ferrugineus. Next base: position 70,739,599 of record NW_027472581.1, read on the forward strand.
TATATATTCTATCGTAATATGATATTGTTATCCATTAAATTTGTACAGTTTTAAAAGAGCAAATAAGTTAAGGCATTTGTATGACATATTACATATGTTGTAGGAACTATATGTAGAACTATACTCATAACTGCCAACCTTATATAATTACTACAATTATCGAACAGCATTATATTCTTCTTAATGTATATGAAGAAATGTATAAAGTATAAATATGAGGAGAAACACCATTATAAACAATTACGAATAAGTATTACGAAATTACTAATAATGAGTAACTTAGGGTTCTATATTGTAGATTGATAATATTATAGCTTTAATATTTTTCATTGTATTTATTTGATTTATTTTAGAAATGGCAGCTATATATATAGAATGCCTTTTGTCATAAAGAAACTTAAATCGAAATAACTAGCATTGCTCTTGAGGAAAAACAAATGAACAGATAAAAAGGGCCAAGTTTATAATGCACCTTCGTTATCAACCTTACATTATTGGACAGTTGAACGTGCCATTAGAAATATATTTCATAGATATTGTTCAGATAGCTTAAATGATGTTACTGTTTAAGAAATTATTGAAATGAGTTATAATAAAAGATCAGAGAATGTGCGTGAGAGTGTCAAGACCGTACGTATTTCTATTAAAATCAATTAAATTAAATTTCATACTAATGGAATATAGATAAAGAAGCTAGACTAATTAAAATATCACCTGAAATAATTACTACATATTAATGTATAGATATCAAAAAGTTTTTAATAAATCAAGAATAAAGCAATATAACAAAAATTAGTAATTACTTAAATCTGATATAGTTATTCATTGTTAAATTTACATGTTATATGTTATGTTTAATTAATTATATATAGTTATATATAGTTTATCTGCTGTGAAATATTGACGGGATTGTAACAAACAACTTCTTAGTACTCAGCTAATTCATTATGCCCAGCGTTATTTCTACTGCAGGGGATAAACAACATAATATGACCTACACATATATATTTTATTTGTTAATAATACACAAATTGCATTTAAAACTGCTACAATTCTTTGCGGAATAGATTCGTAGTGTTTAAATAATTTTTAATGGAGTGTTGTAACATTTTTGTACCAGAACAACCGCCAATTGCTTCAGTGATATTGGAGGCGGACATCTGCAACTCCCTATAATTGTTCAACTGTGGCTAAGGAAAATCTTTGATGATATTCTGATCCTTCAAACCAAGAGTGAACCTTTTTGCTTAGGTGTATAAACACATTATCATCTTGAAATATTTCAGATTCTGTATGTTAATCACAGTAAGAACTTCGCCATTGAGGATGTAGATTTATTAATTCGCATTAATCTAGTCAATAATTTGAATGGGTGAAGTAACTGAAAACTACAATACAGTCGTTCAAAACTATTGGACCAAATCGCATTCTCTAATGAGCTAGTATTCATGTTTTATGATCGTTGCACGACTTCTTTCACAGTTTAGTGTTGGCTTCCATTATAAATTGTTTCGCAGCCCTTTCATGAATGTTAGCTTTGTACTGTACTGTTTTTGTCGAAACAGTATTGTTCAAATGAGTGTTGAGCTCTGCTGTCACTTTTGCCGCGGCCGTTTTATGTTTTCTGGCCATAATCCATTTTAATGTTTGTCGATCTCTGTCAGTTGACTTTGGGTTTCGCTCAAGGAGAGTCCTTTGAGTTTTGGGTATGCTGTCATTACATTATTTTCATCACAGGCGCTCCCGAAGACCAAATACTAATAATCTGTCTGCTTCCGAAGTTTGATCATACATGTCACTGAGAGCTTCTTTTAACCGTTAAGTGTATAATAACTGAGATATAATCTACAATAACGTAAGCTGAGCAATAGATACGTGTCGAATTATAGCAGTCTTGCCAATATTCAACAGAATGTACTATATTGCATGGTGTTACACCACAGCGGCTATATATGAATATAGAAGTAGTACTAGAGGTAGTTGGGAAGTAATAGAGGTACGACTTGCTCTGTCGTTTTTTTTTTGATTAATCATTATCTTTTTGAAGTTGTACGGATCTCCAATTTTCCATCAATTTGATCAATTTTTTATCTTTTGACAGCCGGATGTTCCAGGTTCTGTGTCAGTGATCTAAAAAAGTGATAGAGGGAGCAATGTTTTGAAGATACGGCAGGTTTCATATTGGAAAATCACTTAATCGCATTTCTCCTTTATAATTTTGTTTCTTTAAATGGTTCTTTTAATGGTACAACATGTTAATAAGTTCATAAACTGATGCAGAAATTGCCACATGCTTTTACTAATATCGACTTCACCGTCAATATTTGAGAGCATTTGATGAACCTTAGTCGTCGAATTGTTTATATTAAAGTATAAAATTAAAGCGTCTTGTAAATGACCAGAGTTTGTTATTTTCAAATATATTTAATACAAATATTAAACTAAAATATATTTGGAAAAAAAAATAAAGAGAATAATTTAAATGCTAACAAATGGAATTTAAACAATTTTAATAACATAAAAATTAAGAGGATTTATATATTATATTGGAAACCGGCCCGTATTATAGTTGGTGTAGTTAAAGCATTTAGGTGTGAGGATATTGTTTATTACTCCCCAATAGTCCCGTTAGGAACCAATATTTCCCAAAGAGACGGTTCTGGAAGATCGTTAATAACGAAATCGAATATGGTAATCAATTTAATCTCCCTTCCTCGCCTTCGATCTAACCCCTTTTCGTTGTTTTATGTAGTTACATGCAAGCAATACTAAGCCCGCCAAATTCAGTTTTCCCCATAAACCTAAGCAAACATTTATTCAACAAGGGGGCTGGATTACAATTATAAATTAGGAGAACTGGAGAAAATTGCGCGACGTTTACCCCGGAATATTAGGTACACCAACCAGATTCGTCCTAAATTTCTCGGACTATTTGACGTCGGCGACGATAAATATACCTCGTGTCTTAACCTCACATCTGATTTATATTAAGGTTCGAAATATAAACTTGCCAGTTGTGAATTATTCCGTTATGATTTTGCGTTTATGTGTGGTTATTCGAAGAATTTATTCATAAGACAGGGTGCCATTTATTTATTTGTTGCCCTCGATTATTTATTTCATAAGGCTTCACGCCCTTACCATCATTTGTATAATATATGATGCAAGATTGTTCAAAAATTAAATGTAATGTAAATATTTAATAATCAAGACAGCTACTTATCATGGGTTAAAATTAAATTAATAAGATCATGTATTGGATTTGACTTTTAAAAAAACATGCTTGAAGTTTCTGGTTTACATACATACTTTTTTCAGAAAATTCTTCACAATTTTTACAATCACTCTGCTTCAAGAAGTATACTCAGTTTACGAGGTTTTTAATGCAGGACCCATGTTTCATGCATTATGATGGTATTTTACATCTGTATACAGTATTCCTCCAGTCCTTCTTATATCCTTAAGATATGAGCTATGTGACATCTTATTATTTATCTTTTCATATTTCCTTTTCATATTTTAGTTGGAATACTAAAGTACAACATCGGTGTTTGTTCAGCAATTATTGTTAAGTTCGCGGTGCACACCATACATAACATTTACCAAGTAACAATGTAGCTTCAGCAGTATTTTTGCTATCAGGAAACCCATAAAAGCATGATACTTTCACTATATATGTTATATTATTATGAGAATAATAAACATTGTTTTGTCAATTCAAAATTATTAAATCTTTATATAAATATATTATTTATTTAAAACATTTATTCTAATAGTTGGAATTATATGAAATTTCGAACCATGTGTTAGACTGGAGACTGATTGTGTCGTGGTTGTAGTTATTGAGAACAATTGTCAACCGAGATCATACTTGGATATGATTTGGTTGAGCCGTGAGTGGTGGTCGCAAAAACAATTAACTGTTTGAATTTGTTTTGAAAAAACACTATATCGTTGTAAGTAAGAATACTCATGCTAGTTGAAATAAGAAGTATATATGAGAAATTATAATCAGCAAGGTTTGGTAAATATGTTTAGTGGGATAGGGATTTCTGTTTTAGATGCTAATTGTTAGTAATCTTCTATGGCGATATTGTTAAAAATTGTGTTTTGTTAATTCCCACACATACAGAATAGAAGCTTGGACTTTGTGCTGATAAACAATCACTGCACAATTGACGATTGGAATTATAATTATCTATTTGCAATCGAGGGACTGTTGAAATTTCTTCTACTTTACTCAATATGTTTATTTTAAAAACATTTATAGTGTTCCTAAAGTTTTTCATTTATAAAGTATTCTGTTGCGTAATCAATTTAGGTAATGAGTTCAGACAACACCTAACTGGATGAGTCTTTATACGTAACACATGGAATTCTTAATTTAAATTTTCATGTGGGATCATTCTTTTTTTGTCTAATTAAAATAAAATTTTAAAGCAATGTGTTTGTAAATATCAGATAGAGTAAGTTCAATTTAATGATGATTTAGGATAGTGTTGGGAACAATCGACTGAAATCGACTATCGACTGTTCAGTAATTGACTACTTTTTACTATCGACTATTTCAGTCGCTATTTTTGGTTCGACTGTTTTTACTGGTAAATATTTTCAGTCGACTGTTTTCAGTCGCTATTTTCGGTCCGACTGATTTTATTACTATTTACTATCGACTATTTCAGTTGTTTACTTTTAGTTACTATTTACGGTTCTACTAATTCATTCGACTGATTTTTAACGTTCTGGCCTTCCGTCCTAGCCGCGGTCTTGAAAGTAATGCGTCGAATTTATGCTTATATAGATTTATATAATAATAATAGTAATATATGTGGTTTTATGTTTTTTTTTTGTAGTTTGCTTGTGAATAACTATATATTATAAATTAATATAGCAGCATAGGAACGCTAGTTTTCGAGGGTAAAAAAATTAAATTGTAAATGATAAATAGTAAGATATTTTTGAGTGGAATAATAGGTAATACTTTGGACTGGTATAATAGATAATACTTTTTTGATAAACTTTCACGATTTTTGTCCAAGCCTCTTGTTTGTCGAAACTTTTTTCCTAAAATCTCGAAAACTAAAATTAGGTTCCAAGAGTTTCAGAAATTGCATAGATCTAAAAGATTTGAAGAGTTTTTTACAGCAGCAGTTGTTACATTTCTTTTAACTACTAATATTAACGATAAAGAGGTGAATAAAGTATATTAAATATTTGAAATAAATATATTTTCTGATAGGAAAACTCTACTTTCATATTTTCTTGGCTATTAAGAAGAGCACCACAGTTTTTATTTGTTAACGACTATCTTAACAGAATGTGTTCAACTTTTAAAGCCCATTGAAATAATGACCACCGAGTTATCTGGTGAAAGATATTCCAACGATGTCTTTAATTATACGGTTAATAAAAGGACTGCAACATTCCATCAAATTCATGATTTTAACAAGTGAATGGGGAAAAATGACAAAATTGTCTATTAGAGGTCCTCAATAAAAGATTGGCAATTTTAGAAATGAATACGATATGCGGGAAATCCACATTTTTAGATCCTAGATTTAAAAAAGCAGGATTTGGTATTGCAAATAATGCTGAGACGATACAAGAAGTTATCACAAAAGAGGTATCTTCCATTCTTACTTCAAAAAATACAAATATAGTTCCACAATTCGAAATTCAAGATCGCTTCACGGGAGAAAAGTTGAACATGATAATATTCACAGTAATTTAAAAATATTTCTGTTCAAAACTAAATAAAACTTTTATTTAAAAAGGGTCTGATAGTTATTGTACGATCATTTTTAGGTTCATCATGGATTAGATTTTTCAATGATTAGGTATACGTTTACATTTTATTTAGTAGTTATGGTTATTGAAAATCATTACTTCTTAGGTTTTATTAAGTTATATTGTACTATTTATATTTATTATGTTATTTAAAAATAGCAATTAATATATTAAAACATGATAAAACATTTGTGGTGTTATTATTCCATTCCTTTTTACACATCCACAGAACATTCAGTATAAAAGTAATCCTACTTTCTTTAAAAATATATTGTTTATTACATGATAATAGAATTTTTTTTTCTTTTCTTTTTTAAAGTTATCATGTGAATTAATATATGTACATCTCTGTCTCGCTTATATTACAATTGGAGAACATAAAGACATTTAAAATTAACTTCTCTAAGCATTTATCTCCGTCCTTTCCTATCTCACATTTTATACAGACAAGAATTCGTACATCATCGTCTGACATCACGAATGGAAAAAAAACAGTCGAACCGTGCATTTGACTGAAAATAGTAATTACTATTTTCAGTCGCTATTTTTTTGACTTTTCGGCTCTTTTCAGTCGATAGTTCCCAACGTTAATTTAAGACAATGAGATAATGTGTAAGTGGATATGATTAATTAACTTTCAGTTTTAATAAATTAGCTTACGGCTGGAAATGTTGATGATTCTAAACTTTTGATTAGTTCTATTTCTATTTTTTAATTAGTCATTGAGTGAGCGTGTTAAAAGTGATTGAAAATACTCGAGTTATTAACATTCTGTTTTGACAGTTCGGCATAATCTGTGGTTGTATTTATATATCATATTATATTTTTGCTGAAAAAGCATTGCTATAAAAATAACATTACAATTTATACGCCTAACAGGTAGTGAAATTTTGCTGTGCTCATTGTACTCGCTCAACCCCCCTCTAACTGACTACCGGTCCACAGGAGAAACGGTTCACTAACCAGAACTGTGGAACCTTGTGTTGACGGTATAAATAAATTTATTCTTTATTGATAATATACGATGATTGTAATTACTCTTATTCTGATTAGGAAGTGACGACGAAAAACCTTATTTCTATTTTTATAGGAATTAGAGTTTTAATAACACATTTTCAACGTTATTTTCTCTCAACATATATACGCAATTAAAACATATAAATATCTCTAAAATACTGGAGCAATTATGCTATTTTTGCTGTTTGAAAGATATTGGCCAAGATATATTCTTCTTGATTCGAGTTACTTGAAAAATACAAGTATTTTGTCAGAGTCTGATGATAACAAGTCATCTCAATATCTAAATATTATTCTATCCGCAGTTATTAGGTTTTACAATCAGTTTCCAGAATTTTTTGAAAACAATGAAAAAATGAATTTATAGCAGTAAAAATGACTTTATATTTATTAATATAAAATTCCTGGCTTATTGAAAGGCCTGAAAAATACTCCACCGTAGCATCTTTAAACTATTATTTTATATCAATTTTGTCGCATAGCGATTCTACTTCATTATAATTGAATAATTCTAATATAAAGTGAATGTTAGCTAATTACTAGGGATTTTTTGTATTCTAATTGCACTAAAAGTATTTCTCTTGCATTATTTTTAGATTACACATAGTTTTAATATTATTTTTGAATTTTTTTTTCGGAGAACAGAGTTTTTACATAATTTTTTATTATTTATTATAGCAATTGAGTAAATTAATACTAATAAACCATTTGTTTTTATCCTAATTTGCGACGGCTTAAAATTACAAAGTATTTTTTCTATGATAGACGCTTTGGGTTTAATATTTATGTCACAGTTTTTAATGTGCACTAAGTTTTACTTATAACTTTACTGAATTAGATCATGGTTTTACTCGCATTCTAACTAAGCCATCAATATCTAGGATCTGGAGAACATCAATATTGAGGTACCGTTGGAGCCTTTGTTCATGTTTTTGGGCATAGTCCTTGATAACGTTATCGACAGTTTCTATCTCCAAGTTCTTATGCCCCTTGTTGTTACAAATTTACCATGGATATCACCAATACCTCGCAGTGCCTTGGTACAACTGCCTTGGTATAGCTGGTACAACCCTAGAGTTGAAAACCATAAGTCCATACTGGTTTCAAGGCTTATTGGTAAAGCGAAAGCTTGTTATATACTGACAGGGCTGAATATCTACCCAATAACCAGTATATTTTTTTGTACTTATAATGTTTCACACATGATTTTCACATGAGTTTAACATCAAGGGTCATGCAAAGATATTTGACTGTTTTTTCCGTACGGAACTACTTGCTGATTTATATATACTGGCTTGTGCTTAGTTCTTTTGTTGGTGAAGTCAATATGCACTGAATTATTTTGATTATTTATTCTGTTCAGCATGTCGAAAATATCTGTTTCGGCAACTGTTCGGTTGATTCAGTGTTGTTATCTACTGTGTCATCTGGAAATGTATCAACAACATTTTATTTGAGTGTAGGCAAGTCTCAAGTGTACAGCAAATAAAGTACTGGCCCCAATATACTTCCCTGCAGCACATCTGCTTGTATTTTCGTCAAGTCAGAGTAGGCATCTTTTTCATTGACTCTGATGTATCGATCAGTTATATATTCGTAACCCTCATGCCAAACTTTATGGAAAGCTTGAGCAATATCTAAAATATTGCAGAACAAACTTTATTTTCTTCTAGTGATTTTTCTATGACATTGGTGATTCTGTTAACCTAATCGATCGTAGAATGTTGTTTTCTGAAACCAAATTGATGACCAAAAAGATGTTTTTCCTCAATGATTGCTTTTATTCTTTTCATTAAAAGTTTTTCCAATAATATGGATATTGTTGGCAATAGTGATATTGGCCGATAATGACGATGTTTCATGAGATGGCTTTCCTGGTTTAGGAATCATAATTACTTAATCTACTTTCTACATTTGTGCTATATATTGTAGTCCGAATGTCAATTAGTGCTTTTCTTGGAAGTTGCACTAATATTTTCGTAGTAATAAGGTCAAAACCAGGAACGTCTTTTGCGCTAATATTACTTTTTTTTAACTTCATTTAGAGAGACAAATGGAACTTTCATCCGTTCCTGTCCAATGGCGCAGAGTAATGATTTAACGGTATCCATTGTATGGGGTTGAAGTATTCTCTCAAGGTGGTCTCCAGATCTTGTAGCCTTCAACCTGATTATCTCTGGCCTAGTTCCCATCTTTATTTTTATAAGCGTTTGTATGACAGCGAATACTCAGCAGTAGCAATATTAGCAAGTCCACGCAGAAATTCATTCATGGTCATTTTTTAGTTGTTTAATATCATTTACTATAAAATATTTTGTTGTTTTTAAATTATAATAAATACTTTTTGTACTATATTTATTTCGATAGCTTATATTTATACATTACCTATGTAAAGAATTTTAATTATAGGATCCTATTTTTAGAACATTTACATTTTTTCCAATCAATATTTTCATTACTATAAAAATCCCTTATTAAATATGATAAGAATTATTAATGGAAAGAACGTCAGTGTGGCAGCATGCTTTTGTGTTTTTCATAGACCACGAGTTGCTTTTGTTTCGTTCGCGGAAGTAGTCTTTGATCTTTATATAATCTTAGGAACACAACGGAGATCGCAAACAACGGCAGTATTTAAAAACGGCGGCATAATATCCGACAGGGGGTAGTCTGAGGTTCAGCCATTTAAGTCGAGCGATAAAAATTTCAATTAACTTGGCTCCTTTGATTTTGTTTCAATCGTTCCAAGTTATTTGTTATATAATGTTCGATAAATCTGAGAGAACTGACAATATTAATTTTCCAGGGGATGATTTTCGTTTCATATAATTTTAATAGCTTATTTTAAAATAATTGTTATTCGTATTATGTATGTATTTTATTTATTTAGTTCGAAAATAAGAATAAATAAGCGGTATTGGTTGGTGCAGTGGTAAAGGCGACAGGACGGTCCACCTACTGCTGCGATAGTCATCGGTTCGAGTCCTGCTGAGTCATGGCCGTAAATTTATGTTTGTGATTGTTTAATATTTGTGGTTGGCTGGGTAAGACCGGATGTCTTCTGGGATGAAATCTAAGTGTGTTAATTGCCAGTCGGTAGGCTCAATGCCGAGGACTGTTCGGAGCCCATGTTAAACAGTAAGCCCAGTCCAGATAAAACCTCATTGGCAAAAAGGATACTTAACATTAAATTGAATTTAAAAAGACGAATTTAAAGTGGTATGTACAGCATGTGATATATCCGATACCAATGTTACTATATGAAATAGAATTTCTAAAACTATGCACCCGAAGGTTCCATGCAATGACAATTAACTTATGTTTACCTTAATAATATTGCCCTTTATATATTTAATTTTTTTAGCTGAGACTTACCATAAAGTATATTTAAATACTTTACATAATGCCCTTTGCATAATTTTAATAATTACATAATTTAAGTACCCTACATAATGCTAAATAATGTGATAATGTACCCGATTTCTTTTATTATAAAATTACGTATTTGAATCATAAGATATAGTAATTCGCTTAAAAAAAGCGCTAACTTAATTATTTAAAGGACGGTTTCATAGCTTATTAATAGTCACTTTATAATAAACTCATACGCAATAAATACATGTACCATTAGTGTTTATTGCAAAAATATTGTTTCATAAGAGATATATTTATTCTTTTGTGGAGAAGAACTTTACAGTATTACAGTCCCACGGTTTGGATCTCTTGAGCCTCTCTGTCTGTCCTAGTTCAATGTTATCCAAGAATTGTCCCATGTACCTCTCCCCATATCTTGTTGCGAATCTCATAATTTCCTCTATAAAAGTTGGAATCTGAAGTATTTTTGATAACAGCAACTTATTGGGTATGGATAATTTAGACTTGTATGTGTCATTTTCAGTGTCATCGGAAATGTCATAGAAACATTTTGTTTTTGTGATATGTCACATGCATAGAATAGGTAACGGATGATAAAGTAAGAGAAGGTAAGTAAGTAAGTAAAATGTAAAGTAAGCCTTCTCTTATTTAACTGTAAACATTTTGGCTGATATGAAGGAGTTTAAGAGATTTCACATTCGGTAGATTATATTGGACCTCATTTTCTTTTGGTTTAGAGGTTTATTCTAAATAGTCGGCAAATATTTTGGCTTTTTGTTAAGGTTTTTAACGGCTTCCCAGAGGAGACCTTCCTCCCATACTTATTTATGGAAGATGAGTTAAACATGGTTAGTTTTTGGGAATTCCTTCTAAGTATAATCATTAAGATTACCGTCCTCAAAAGAATGAATTTGCAAGTTAGAAGGTTGTACTTTATTACCTGTAATTAGAAAATTATAATTGCTACTTCTTCACTGGTGTAGTGGAGAGATAAACTGGAGCATTAACTTTTTAAACTATATCACATATGATATGCCGATATGATAGTCAAGCATAACTTTCAATATATTTTAATACAGTCTATTCTTAGATTATATAGGCTGACATTCCGTTCGATAAAGAGGGAGTGGGCAATATTTACATTTTTAATATGACACAAGCTGACTATCAACGTCACATTTTTTGTAAGTCGGAAAGGAAAGAGATGGAAATAAAAATGAATTTATTCGAAGATGAAATGCTGTCAGTGTCAATTTTCTTGTCCATTATCTCTCATATGTTCACCAAATAACGCACATTTTTTATAGCCAGTTAAATGCTGAATTACTCTAAAATCTAAGGAATTCCATTTTTTAATGGTAAAGACAAGACACTTCTTAATTTGCGTAAAATCGTCGCAGAATCGTTTTCGAAATATTCATAATACATTTTTCATATATATATATTAAAGTCTCCTTTTATCAACCATGGGTTTATCTGGAGACTGGATCTACAGTTTAACGTGGGTTCCGAACCACGGTCCTTGGCACTAAGCCTACCGACTAGCGAGTGACTAACTTTAGAAATCACCCCAGAAAACATCCGGTTTTACCCAGACTGGTTACTGGAGTGACTGGGATCATTTTCCTTGTCGGATTTTACACTCTTGCCTAGAACATTCACAAATTTTAAACAATCACAAACATAAATTTACGACTATGCCCCAGCAGGATTCGAACCCGCGGCTACGCAACAGTAGGAGGACCGTCCCATCGCCTTTTCATAATACATTTATATACAATAATTACTCGTTTATTAGTATAAGGTTAATTCAAAAATTAAAATGGAAATAATTATGATATTCTGGTGTAATAAAATAAAAACTGGTGCATAAAAACCGAAATTATATGAATTTTTAAAAAATTCTTACCTCATAAGCCCTGAAGAGTAAATATAGTTCTCTTGGTTTAGCGTCCATTGGCAGGCCACTAACAAATAATGTCCGAACCTGAAAGTGAAAATATAATTTACTATGACAGTTTAGTGATATATGATTACATTTGGTTTAATATAATTTTGTGTTTGAAAGTGAAATATGAAAAAATATGTGATATAATCGTGGTTTCTATTGCTTTAATGAAAATAAATTATATTTATTAGTAATGCTAAAATATTCCATAAATGATAATAAAACATTAAAATTAAAAAAGGCAAATAATGAACGAATTAATATGAAGTTGTTTTCTAAAATGGCCATTAAAACCTTCTTCAAGTCGGTTATAATGTCCTTGATTCACAAAAACGGCATCTTTGAAGCATTTTGTTGAGATTAACGGATTTCCAGAAATCCAATGGAGCTAAATCAGACGAATTGGACGGTTGCTGGATGATATGACCTGATTTTAATAACCGACGAGTGACAACAGATAAATGAAAAAGTTTAATTCAACTTTGGTATACATGTAATAAGTAAAAAAATAATAAAAATATATTGAATAATATATAGTATACAGATTTTAATATGTTATTAATATGAAGTCCTATACAATATTGAACAAATATATACTTCATGTTTGGATAAATAAGGACAGTTTAATTTAATAACAATAAGAATATGCGATATAGTATAAGAACATTCAATCAGATATATATTTGTTGGGAAGTTATGGTACCAGAAAATGGCTGTTGATAAATATTAAAATGCCTCCGATACGTCGTCATTGGTCGATGTGTTTAATTTAGACACGATAGTCATTTTTTATTTTTCATTGGCTTTCGATAGCGATATAAATTTTCATGACGCTTGACACAATTAATATTTTAATTTATATGGTGGAAATATAAATATTTTTTGTTCGCGACGAAACGTTGTTGTTGGTTCGAGAAAGAATGATATAAAAACGTCAATACGATACTTTTTATATTTATTTGTATATGCCGTTTTATTTTCAGTTTCCCGATTTTCCGTAACCAACCAGCCTTGATATTTATTATTTTATAATCCATTTTAAACCTGTATTATTCAGGTCGAGTGATATTAATCTTGAATGCTGCACCATCGATCTTCCACACTTTCTGTTTTTACACAAGCCTCTTTATTTCCTATCAATAATGTAATGTTTTTAAAATACCCTATTTTTTGACGGGCATTTTTGATTTCCTTCTTTAATTTACACTGATCTGAAGCTGAGACGTATCGAATAGTTTATGTCGTGTTATGTTATTGTGTTGAAGGCTCGTGCTAAACGTAGTTTGTATTTACTTTTGTCGTAATCCAACGGGCAAATGTTGGTTAAATTAGTATGAAATTATTTAAAATAAGAAAATTGGTTCAGTGTTAAAATCTATTGATGAAGAATTGAAGAAATATTCATATTTACATGGTGAAAAGGAGTCCTGAACGAAATAACATAATGGGAACCTCATGGGATCAATGTGTTATTTAGTATATCTTCAGTGCTCAAAAATTATTACTGAACGGTGCTAGTAACAAAAATTGGATTTATTACACGTTGCTCATTATGATTTACGATGCGGTACCGTGTAACAACAATTAAATCATGCCCACTACTCTTCTTTTACAGAATTAAATCAATACTTTTCAGGAAAATATCAGGCTAATAAATTAATTTTGAAGGATTTACAACACATATTGTTACTGTGTATTAATCGCAAGAGGTACATTTATAACTAACTTCATGTTGAGGTTTCACTTTTCAGTATGTGTCATTAGTGTTCATAGTGTGTGTTGTCTTTTAGTCGAAAATGTCTGAATTTGAACCGAGTAAATCGCATTTGCGGGAATATATCTTTATTACTTCGATTTGAAAAAAATGGAGGCTGAAGGCCATCAAATGCTATGTGAAGCTTATGGCAACCATGCTCCATCGATTTCAACATGCGAATACTGGTTCTGACGTTTTGAAATTGGTTATTTTGCCAAAACAATTGGAAGATGAGGACTTGAAAGCTTACTCGATGAAACTATACATGCTATAAATGGGGATCATTATCTACTACACGTGAATACAAGCAAAGATACAACAATGCTATTCTTCAGAATGACAACGTTTGACCATATGTTGTAAATCTGGTAAAAAAGATACTTGGAAACATTAAAATAACCCCAAAATAGCAAACCTTGTCCCTTGTGATTACTAGTGGTTTGGATATATGGTTGAAGAACCTATGTGAGCAGCGCGTTACTCCTTATGAATATACCAATGTTCATCCGTAATTTTCCTGAAATTACAAACATAACAAAATGAAAAAATATTACAAAAATAACAATGAAATTATTAACAAGTTGAAATTTTGTGCCTGTGTTATTCATTTAAATCAGTTAAAATTGAAGAATAATGTCATATATTATAGAGAGGATGATTATATAATTAAAGAATATTCCATTTGGAACAAAATATAAATATTTGAAAATAATATGAACGGTAATGATATAAAATTATCTTTACAAGATTAAATCATATATCCCAAAGGATTTAATCCATATAAGATTTCTACCTAATTGAATACGATATTTTTAATAATTGTGATATATATAGAAAAGAAATAAAATGAAGAAAAAAAAACAACGTTCATGGCTTCGAATATAATATGGAATCTGAACTTAATATATTAGTTATATGAGATGAAAAAAAAGTTGTATATTATACTTGTGTCTTTGTTCACTTTCGTATATTTATTGAAAATATAATCATTCTAGTCCATATTGTTTAAAAAATATCTTAAAACTAAACATTACTGATTATATTATACAAAATATACTGAAGGAATCTCGAAAAGTATAGCCCATCCAAAGGAGTTTTGAACATACATCGAACATACGAACTAGCCTGCCACAGTCGTCCGGTTGTCAAACGTATATAAAATTCTTCAAAACAATAATGATAAGAGGTTATAAATCGGCAAACGTTGTTTTAATGTAACGTGGCTTTGCTTGTTTTGATAAATTTCAAATCGCTGCTTATTATTACTCTGAATGAAAATTCCGAAGCTAGACAGGACAAATTGCTTTGATCAGATACTATGAGCACTAGAGCACTAGACTGGACATGGCCACTGAAATATCTCAAAGAATGAAAAACCTAATCTTGAATTCATCGAAAAAGAAACCATCCTCATACGAAGCGGGTGACAAATCAAGATCAGCTTGATCCTAACTTTATCAGATATTAAATATATCAAATGTATCAAAATATTGAATAGTTTTTCAATACTGTTATTCGAAACTGTTAGTCTGAAAAGCATTGAAGAGGTCTAATGGAACTTCCAGATATTGTTTTTAAAAGAAAACGATTTCTAAAAGCATATAGTAAAACGAAGGAATATTTATTATTTCAATATATGTATTTAGATGAGACAAGTATATTTCAGAATGGAACAAATATACTCAATGGTCACTAATGGCAAGATGATAATAAAATTAGTGTTATAACAGCAAAAGTTCATAGAAAAAAGTAAACGTTGGAATAACAATTGATTAGGTTTTATTAGTCATAACATTTGTTAACAACTCATTGCATATATATTGTACTTTATGCTGGAAACAGGAATAGTTAACACCTTCAGTTTGGATGAACTCGATCACATTAAAGAAGAAATTGACGAAGGATGGAATTGTGAACAAATGTTCAGTATATTGGAAATTAACAGCTTAGTAATACACTTGAATGTAACTTTCTGAATATGATATGATTCAATGCTGACAATTTCTAAAACAGGTTGATGACAGTGGAAACAACTACAGGTGAGTATATAATTAATATTTGATAACTGTAAGAAATGTTATTGTTATTGTAAAAGATTTATATGCACAGTATATGTGTGCAATTGTTCAGAATATACATAAGCATTTGGTTAAAATGTGTTACGAGAGAATGAATAGTATCTGTTTTGCTGATATAGCAAATGCATTAAGGATAATGTTTTTTTAAATAATTTATATTTGATAACATTATTTTTGTTTCATTATCTTATTTTGATTAGAATTTTTTTGTGTCAAAGCCAAACTGAACTACAACTCAGACGTTGAGACGTTTTGACGTCACAAATTCAAATAACGTGTGTACAAAACTTCTTTGGATAGACTATATATGGAACTTAATATTATATTATTATGTGGAAAAACATTAGAAAAATAATTAAGATCAATAAAATGTTTTTTTTAACACAATATACATTGAATGACCAGGCGGCTGGTCAGAGATTACGTTATAACTGTACATCATAAACCATGAAACAGCTGATGCCATTCAGGTGCATATGTCTTTGGGCTATGGCGCTACCTGATTGCACTCGCTGAACAGGTGATCCAGGTAGGTGCACCTGTTCAGAGGCCACCATTCTTCCTTTAACCCCTACCTGTCACTTTTTGATTAACGACTTATGGAATTGCCCCGTAAATAGACCAGTGCATGGACATGTTTTGTGACCTAAGGTAACACACTTGCATCATAATTACATCTGTCTTTCATGTATTTATGTACGTATATATATATATATTACATTAATAAGCAACATAATGCATTTAAAAATAATTTTGTTTGTTCAATTTTGTTGTTCATTCATGATTTATTGATTTTAAGATTTAGAACTTTAGGACTAGAATTTTAGAGATTTTTAAGATTTTTTTAAGATCCTAATTGCATAGTTTAAGTTAAGCTTATACACAGAACTGTGGGATTTCTATCATTCCATAATATATATCATAGTATACATCATAATAACATCTACGTAATAGTGGTAAAGTTATAATATAAATATTTTTGTTACTTCTTTTAAAACAACAGCTATATGATACACCAAGTATTTTACAGAGATATGCTGATTTATATCGTTATGACTCATGACAATGTTGTCATTGTACTGGAAGGTTATTGTTACAGAGATAATTTGACACTGTTGGATTATTAGTAATATGATTAGAACGTATTTTATTCCAACATTTTACAGCCACCAATGATGATTTCGAATTTCATCGAATTTTATTTGAAAAATTATCACTAAAATCATTTGTACAACATACTGTCAGATGTCAGGCTTCTAGCTATTGTTAAACTTCATAAACTTTTTAGTGATTTTCATCAAACGATGAGGTAACAACTACTGTAGAAGATGGGATTGATAAATTGGATAAATTGAGAACTGAGCTGAGAAATCATAATTAAAATACTCTTCTAATTCCTGAATGCATATTAGAACACTATCATATAACTTTCTACCTGGATATGGAAAGGTTGTCGTAAAAATGAATATTTAAGAAATACATGCCCCGTAGAGATCGCCTGAATGAGAATTTTTTCAAAACTAGCATTGTGGTCAGTAATTCTGACATAAATTAAGCGACATGTCGATGTTTGATGGAGAAATATTGTGAAATAAAACACAACGGTCCTTTCACCGCGCACACGACATAAAACCGGAGACCTATCTGTCGGCTGGCGCAAAGATAAATCGTGACAGATACAGCGGCTGTAATGTGCCGAAAAAATCGGTTATGAAAAAATATGACGGTGCATAGTTATAGTCAGTTGTTGCAAGGTATATTAAGACCTTATTTTTTATGGGGGAGTTTTCGAGCCCTTTTGTTGACGCGTATTGGCCGTAAAAACGTTGATAAATGCGGGCCATATGGTAGCAGGTGGTGAGCACGGAATATTTGTACCCCTTCCTAACTGACAAAATTTATCTCTGTGTGTATTTTACCTATCAGGATTGTTACTAATTATAACCGTTTTCGGTTATTTTTCATGATATATTAAAAGGTTTAAAGCGCCTAGTCTTTTGGATGGAAGATTTTTGTTTGATTATGTTTATGAGTGGATTATATTTATTATTAGAAACATTGTTTTGTAAAATACTAATAGTTTTATGATGTCTATAATTCCTAGTTTATACTTTGGATCGGATAGCTTCGTTGGATAATCTTATATATAAAAATGAATCGCAAAATATGTTCCTAAGCGCATAACTCAACAACGCCTGGACCAATTTGGCCAAATCTTTTTTTAAAATGTTCGTTGAAGTTCAGGGATGGTTTTTACGGCGAGAAAAATTAGAATTATTGCTGGAAAAACCCTAAAAATAGCCCTTTTTGTTTGAATTTGTTTCGTGTATCAGTTGACAATTCATCTGTCATCTGTCAAAAGTCATCTGTAACAGACAACTTTTTTATTTGTTTAAAATTTAATTCAAATTTTAAATAAATAAAACAATTCGTACGGCTTAAAAGGATTTGAGTTCAAGTCATATCAAATTTAAAAAAAAAAGTTGTCTGTTACAGATGACTTTTGACAGATGACAGATGAATTGTCAAGTGATACACGAAACAAATTCGTATATCGTGTTTTGTGCAGAGTGTTTAGTTAGTTAGTGTTTGTTTAGTTCGTGATTAGTGAAAAAATAATTTATATTTGATATGCCTCCTATAAGACGAAGCAATTTAGGTAGAAGAACCAGAAATGCTATAAACCAAGCTAATTACCGATCTAATCGTACTGCACAAGAACGTGACGACGGAAATGAACGTGAAAGAATTCGGATATCACAAACGCGTGAAGCGCGAGCGCGACATTCAACTAATAATCGCGCAAGTTTGAATCCAGCTGCTTTCAGTTACGATGTATCAATTGACTACAGTAACTACCAATGTGTTGTTATTGGTTCTATGAACTTGGTTTGCTCTTACTGTAAGGCATTAAAATACAAAAACGAAGCCAATGGATTGTGTTGCGCAAATGGTAAAGTGAAATTGATACAATTGGATCCACCACCAGAACCATTGTACTCATTGGTTTCAGGAATAGGAACAGATTCTATACACTTTTTGACACATATTCAACAATATAACAATTGCTTTCAAATGACTTCATTTGGGGCAACAAATGCAGTTCGGGAAAATTTTATGCCAACTTTCAAGGTATGTATTATAGCAGTTACTCATAATTATTTTAGCGAACAAAATTTTCTGTCACCAAAGTTAAGATGTGTTACTAATCTTCAATTTCTTAATCATTACGAAATATATCACTTAGTCATCATATTATATGGTGATTCAGTTTCAGTGACACTTTTATTATATTTTATATTTGATAGATATTAGTTAAAACTAAATATATACTTTTTAAGATCAAATATTATTTAAGTTTGATCATTGACAATCCATTAATTTATACCACACCATAATATTTTTTTTATTTACAGATACAAGGGCAAATATATCACAGAGCAGGTTCACTGTTACCAGTGTCAGATAGCGACAACAAATTCCTGCAAATTTATTTTATGGGCAATTCACCACAAGAAATTGATCTGCGTTGTGCACATAACAATTTAGTAAAAAGGTCTATTGTAGAACAATTACAAACTTTATTTCATCAACACAATCAATTGATTATATTGTTTAAAACTGCCCTGGATCTGATGCCATCCGATAATCACAAAATTGTAATCAGAGCTGATAAAACACCTGCAGGTCAACATACAAGACGTTTTAATGCACCAACTATTGATGAAGTTGCTATCGTTGTAGTTGGAGAAAACTTGGAATCCCGTGATATTGTTTTACATCGTCGGAATTTTCAATTACAACCTATAAAGGAAACACACCGCTCATATGATGCACTGCAATATCCCATTATATTTTGGCAAGGTGAAGATGGCTACGATTTATCAATAAAAATGATAAATCCCATTACAGGTAACTAAAATATTAGTTTAGCTATGGCGATAATATCTCAGTCACTATATTATGTATTTTAATTTTATATTTGAATGTTATTAAAACAAAATCTGTTTACAGGTTCTGAAACCAACAAAAAAGTCAGTTCAATGAACTATTATTCATACCGCCTAATGATTCGGGAAAATGCAGATAATCACATATTGAAATGTCGGCGATTATATCACAAATATGTTGATGACATGTATGTTAAAATTGAAACGGAGAGATTAACATTCATCAGGTTGAATCAAACCAAACTCCGATCTGAAGAGTATATTCACCTTCGAGATGCGATTAATACTGATGGAAATGCACAGAATGTCGGTCGGATGACTATTCTTCCAGCAACATACATCGGAAGCCCTCGGCATATGCACGAATATGCTCAAGATGCCATGTCGTATGTTCGTCATTATGGTACAGCAGATTTGTTCATCACATTTACATGCAATCCGCAATGGATAGAAATTAAGCAGGAGTTATTACCTGGGAAATCATCCATTGATCGTCATGATATTACAGCCAGAGTCTTTAGACAAAAGTTGAAATCTTTAATGAATTTCATCGTAAAACATAATGTGTTTGGTGAGACACGCTGCTGGATGTATTCTGTGGAGTGGCAGAAACGAGGATTGCCACATGCACACATTTTGATTTGGTTGGTTGAAAAGATAAGGCCAAATGAAGTTAGTGCAGTGATATCAGCTGAAATCCCTAATGTACAAGTAGATCCTGGATTGCATGAGGTAGTTATCAAAAACATGATACATGGTCCCTGTGGAACTCTTAATCAAAATTCACCGTGTATGATGGATGGTAAATATTCAAAACGATATCCACGGACATTAATATCGGAAACAATTACTGGTAATGACGGTTATCCATTGTATGTATCCATGTTGGATTGTTCCATATTCACCCATTTTATCAAAGACATTCAAAGCACACATCAACGTTGAATCTTGCCATTCAGTGAAATCGATTAAATACATTTGCAAATATGTAACCAAAGGGAGTGATATGGCTGTGATTGGAATTGGTGCAGAGAATTCTAATGATGAAGTTACCCAATACCAAATGGGCCGCTATGTCAGTAGTAATGAAGCAGTTTGGCGAATATTTTCTTTTCCTATTCATGAGAGACACCCTTCTGTTGTTCACTTAGCTGTGCATTTAGAAAATGGACAAAGAGTGTATTTTACAGCACAGAACGCAGTACAAAGAGCTGCTCAGCCACCATCTACTACATTAACCAGTTTTTTTGAGACATGCCAAAACGATGATTTCGCACAAACATTGCTATATTCTGAAATGCCAAAATATTATACCTGGAATCAATCCTCAAGGAGATTTATACGACGGAAACAAGGAAAACCAGTTCCAGGATATACAGATGTATATTCCACCGATGCGATTGGCCGGATTTATTCAGTACATCCAAGCAATGATGAATGTTTTTATTTACGACTGCTATTAGTCAATGTACGTGGCCCAACATCATTCCAACAGTTACAAACTGTTGATGGTGAATTGTGTGGATCCTACAGAGAAGCCTGTCAACGTTTGCAATTGCTTGAAAATGACGCTCATTGGGATCAAACTCTCAATGATGCTGTAATATCATCACACACTCATCAAATACGAACATTGTTTTCTATAATCATATCTACATGCTTCCCATCAAACCCAATTGATTTGTGGATGAAGTACAAAGATTATATGTGTGATGATATTTTGTATCAAATACGGAATAGAATGGGAAATCCAAATATACAAATCAGTGAAGAAATTTACAATGAAGCATTGATTTCAATTGAGGACATGTGCTTGATAATGTCAAACAAACTATTAATTCAATTAGGCCTGACCGCGCCCAATCGTCCAATGCATGACGCTTTTAACCAAGAGTTGCATCGAGAAAGACTGTATGATCTCAACGCTTTGAAAGAATAAATTCAAACAAATCTTCCACTGTTAAATGAACAACAGAAGTATGTATTTGAAACTCTTATGAAAGTAACAAATGATGAAACTGGAGGGATTTATTTCTTAGATGCACCTGGTGGTACAGGAAAAACTTTTTTTATTTCATTAATATTAGCAACAATTCGCTCACAAAATAAAATTGCACTTGCACTCGCTTCGTCGGGAATCGCAGCAACTTTGCTTGAAGGTGGTCGAACAGCCCATTCAGCACTAAAATTGTCATTAAATATGCAAAGCAATGAAACTCCAACCTGCAACGTTTCGAAGAACTCTGCAATGGCAAAGGTTTTGCAGCAATGTAAATTGATTGTTTGGGATGAATGCACGATGGCACATAAAAAATCTTTGGAGGCTTTAGACAGAACCTTAAAAGATCTACGTAGCAATAATAACCGATTTGGTGGTGCAATGATTTTATTAGCAGGAGATTTTCGTCAAACATTGCCAGTGATTCCACGATCAACGCCAGCTGATGAACTCAATGCATGTCTAAAGTCCTCCAATTTGTGGAAACATGTTAAAGTACTTCATTTAAGCAAGAATATGCGTGTCGAGTTGCAAAATGACCAATCTGGAAACATATTTTCTAAACAACTCATTGACATTGGTAATGGCAAATTTCCTATAGACATGTTGACGGCTTGCTTTTGCTATGACTATAAACAAGTCCCAGGGGCAATCATTAAGTGTTTGTGGTATTAATCTAGAAAACCCATGTTTCTCACATGGTCAATTGTATGTTGCCTGTTCCCGTGTTGGAAAACCATCAGATTTGTTTATCTATGCGCCAGGTAATCAAACAAAAAACATCGTATACCACAAAGCAATATAATGATAATAATAATAATAATTATGATTCACATGATTAACAATAAAGCGATTACTTACTTTTCAATCCTTATATATGTTTTATTTAATTATTTTTTATTCACAACGTCCTATCACCAGGGTGATGGTTCTGTTCAGGAGAATTTTTTAAAATACGTAGGCACAAAAACTGCCACATTACAAATCTTTTTGACAGGACGAAGTCTGTCGGGTCAGCTAGTTATTTGATAATTATTTAAATATTTGGTACTAATGTATGATACAGTTATGCTACGTGTTTTTATTAGCGAGATTTATTGTTGAAAATACTAAACATAAATGCAAACAACTGCTAAACAACCTTACCAAACTGTTAAATTCAATGGTTCTAACATTTCTCTACATAAAATAATAGTTTTTCATTTCGTATTATGGAGTTATTCAGCGGCTAATGGAATATTCACTATTTTTGACCTTCATTGCTTCTGTTATTTGATTTGAAGAATTCTGCTACCGAAACTCATGAGACACTTCTAGAAAGTTAGTGATGCTGCTCTGTTTCGAAAACAATTAATAGAAAGATTAATTGGATACAAATTCAGCTTAAACTCTAAAAGAACTTTCGGACAGCTTAGTAGTTTAAGCTTAACTCTATTTTCATAGGATTACGTGGGATGAGAAATATTCAGAAGCAAGAAAAATGACTACCACACGAATTGACTGAAAATATCATTCAGAATTTCTTAACAATTGACCTGTTGAAGTGAAATTGAAAATGATCAGAAGATAGGTAAGCACCAAACAATAAAACTGGTATTAAATTTAGAAAATAATTAAGTTTTTTCGTACATTTTCCAATCAATAGCTATAAATAATGTTTCACTAACTATATTTAAGAACCGAATATTAACTCTGGCTAATTTCAAAATAATAATTTAAAATAATTTAATGAAATTATATAATTCGAAAATATATCCCTAAATTAGAATGTAGTATAGGATTCGTTTTAGTTAAGTCTAAACAATTAATTTAAAAGTGTGCCTAGTTTTGTAAATATTTAAGATTTATATGGTATTTTAAATATTAATTTCTAATTAATACTTCATAAAACAGAGCAAATACTTTCCTCAAAATATAGTAAGATAAGTGTGGCCAAAAACTAGACTAAAGTGGACTTTTATCTCGAATTTTATTTATAGAATTGTCTTCAACTCTTTTCTGAATTCGGTATTATTCTCCTCAAGTGACTCAAAACAATATCTTTGAGTATATTTTTTGAGTTTAGGAAATAGATATTAGGTGGAGGTAAAGTAAGTGACTATGGGGGTTGTGCAATTTAATTAATAACGACATGTTGTGTAGTAACATAAGTAATGATATGAGTATTTTTATGGGGTTTTAAAATAATCAATGCTGTATAAGAAAGCTTGCAAGTATGGCCTCTTGAGGTAGATAGTTTTACACAAACGATATTTAATATTCAAATAAGATTTCTTATTGACATTTTGATCGGCAGAAGTAATTCAAAATGAAAAACAGCATATTATTTATGGTTTACTATGTTTGGATCACATAAAATCGATATTTATTTTGTAATAGAATATTAATCTTAATATTGTTTCTATTTTTAAGTGTAACTAGTATTGATTATATTAATTAATATTGTCAAATGTTCAATTTTGTGTATGAACCGTTCCATGCTAACCAGGATTAAATCGAACTTTTCGCTAAAACTTTCGCGACGCTAAAGACAATTGATGCGAAAGCGCTGAGTGGATTGAAATTAAGTATCAGCAAGCAAAGCGCTCCACAAATGCTTTGCGGTTCCGAAATTCGATATCGATCGTATCATTTCGTCGACTTTAATAATAGGGAAGGTATTTTGGTAACAGCCAGATCGAAAAACACGGCAGGTGTGCGTGTGTGTATGCCTATGTGGGCGTAATAAACATGTTCATGTTGAATCATTGATAAGTTGTAAACGTTATAAATTTATCGATATAATATTGCAGTATTATTTTAGCTGTGTCAAAAAACACACGTGGTATTTAGATGGTGTTTTCGTTTATTTCTTTATGTATAAATATGTATACTTCGATAGTTTTATAGTGGTATACTGGTTTCCTTTATGTACTAAAAGTACCACATTATGCATACTGGCAGTTTCCTTATAAAAAATACTTGAAAATACTTTAAACATGATAACAGCTTTACAGCAAATGTGCAGATATATGCTAACTGACTTTTGTGACTATTTTTATACGATCTAGCCGATATTTTTATCGAATGATCGATTCATTCGTAAATCGTCGAATTTCTCGCGAAATTTGACTACAACTAATCAATAATTCCAGCAGATTTGAGATAAGAGAATGGCATGTTGCCAAGCCAACCGAGGCAAATGTTTAGCTGATTGTTTTCAATAAGTATTCGGAAGATATATTATCCTAAATAAAGCAACAATCGGTATGTTTAAAACCGAAATTTAAATACATAAAAAGTACATATTACATTACGGTGTTGAGTTACAATAAATTAAACACGTATATAATTTGAGTTTAGAATTATTTTATATTGTTTTATTTTTTTATCTTTATTGTTACCATTATCATAACACTGTTTATTTGATGACACAGGTATCATTCGGGTTTGTGTATAGCAAAATGAGACGCATAATCATTAAATATGAAATATTTTCAGGTTGAATGGGAGATATGGGTTCGAATAACAATGAAGGTCTTACTAACCAATAATTGTCATCGCAGAAAGAATGTGCAGGATGTGAGAGTTGGGGTGTCTCAAAAGGCAGACCGACGAAACAAGTGTTGGAAGGAGGTACAGCAGAGAAAAGAGGGATATTTAAACATTTATGGGATGGCTGGAGGTAATAAAAGAGCAGTAGTAGAGTGTGAGTGTCAAGACTAAAGTTAATTTCAATGATTGATTCATTGATATCTTGATTTGATTGTGATTTAGTATTTTTCTTAACTTAGTAAGATTTCATGTCGTTTCTATCCGTACCCTTATTATTTACATACTAACTATCTAACTGCCTCACCAGAGTTGCAAGATTTTTCTGATTTTCAAATTAATCTGATTGGATCCACCTCACATTATTTTTACCCAAGAGATCAGGAAAGTTGATAGAAGTTTCTGAGGAAATTATTGGTCTCTAATTTGAGGAACACCTTCGAAGTACTTTATATTCTGCCTGTGATGGATATGTTCTGAAACTTTACATTAACAACAATGTTTCCATTTCGAAGATAAAACAACAAAAACTTTGATTTGACTTTTGATTCTTATGATGTTGATTTAGTCATTGCCTAATTTTGGTGGATATGTTTTTTATTTCTTATCCAAGGCATTATAAACAAGAAATAATTTGAGACAAGTGAATGCTGCTTGAAGGAAAAATGCGATGTGCCTTTCTCTTTATCATAAAGGAAATACTAGTACTGTCTTAAACATCTGATATACTTCATTCTACAAGTTTAACTGTATGGATATAATAAACTAAATCACGTAAAATTCAACAGTAGTACAGGTTGTAGCAGAATGGCAATACATTGGCAAAATAGGTAAAAAGGGATATGATACGAATATGAAATTAGATGCAATAAATCAACAAATCTCCAAAATCCTATGTGATTGCTTAATATTCGAAGAAACTCGTGTTAGTGTCTGGTTTAAAGTATCTAACAAGTGGCAATACACTATATATATATATATACATAAATATATATATATATATATATATATATATATATATATATATATATATAAATAAATATATATAAATATATAAATATATATATATATATATATATATATATATATATATATATAAATAAATATATATAAATATATAAATATATATATATATATATATATATATATATATATATATATATATATATATATATATATATATTGTATCGTAATAAGATGTACTTATGGTAGTGGTTTTGAATTTATTGTATTGTGTACGTTGGCTCAGTTTCATAAATTATATTGATTAACTTTAATTCTTTAAAATTAAAATTAAAATTAATGATCTGTGACAATTCTAAGTAGAACAACCGAAATATAAAAAACGTTCTACACAAAACAAAAAACTGAATTAATACGTCGAAACGGAAACGGTATCCTGTGACTGAAACTTCCGGTTGACAAATATGTTCGTCGCCGGATTGATTTCAAATTAGAAATCGAATAAATTCGTTTTTGACAATGAGAGAAAAGCGGAAAATCGTCCTATTGGCTTTTGAGCAATATCGGAACGAATTAATTTATATAGGTCAGAAAAAGTTTATTGGACATGAACTTTGTTTATTACCGTATATTTTAATTAAATACAAGTATTAACCAAAATAAAATATATCTTCAAATATTTTTATGTGTAAAACCTGTAAACATTACGTTGATATTAATTTTTAAGAAATGTTTCAAACTTTATCTGATTTACTAGTGCAATGTTTCATTTAAATGAAGCAATAAATATGGAAAATATATAAGCAATAAATGCTAACTAGTATAATATGATTTAGTGATATAAATGTTTTTCTTTAACATAAAGTGAAATTTAGAAATAATGAAGCATTCATATAATTTTCAACCTTTAAAAATATGCAGTATTGAAATACACCATGGGTTTTTGAAGATAATTAAGAATATTACAATTGTTTCCATAAAAAGTGGGGTTTCTTTTAAATTAGAATTGCAAAAGTTTTATTGGTAAATTGGAGTAAACTAACTGATAATTAACGTTATGAAAAGGAATAATTATTGTATTTATTATAAATAATACTAAAGTTATTTTAAAACGTAGCGATTTTTTATTATATATATTTGTCTTTATCAAAAGTGTATGTGTTTGAAATTAAAACTGCAATAGTTTTAATAGTAAAGTAAAGTAAAGTAAACTAAGTGACAATTAATTTTATGAAAGCGAATAACAATAGTATTTATTTTAAATAGTTTAAATGTAACATTTTTTAAATTATTTATCATTGTTTTTATGAAAATTGTTGTGTTTTAATAAAAATTGTAAAAGTTTAATTAGTAAAGTAAACTAATTGTTAATTAATATTATCACAGAGAATAATTATTTCTTTTGAATATTATTATAACTAATTGATTTAATAAATTCTAATGATTATTTTTATGAGCGAGCGAGTGGGAATTATGCTTACTTCATCTTCAGAATTCAGATCAACACAATCCATTTCACTGTCACGAACGAAAAACTGTATGATATTCGACTTAAATGCTTTTCTAGTTTCGCTACACAACACACCAACGTGATCGGTAACCGTATCGTCAATTATCGAAACGATGTAATTTCCTCCGGAAGAGGAACGCAATATGAAACGAGAGGGTGAACGAGCCGTCTCTGTCCGTCGTGGCACGTCGTGAACTCGAGGGTGAACCGACACGGACTGAACGCGTATCAGACGTAGACCTGCCGTCGAAACCATTGTTTTAGGGGGTTTTTGGCGCACGGTTGCCAGGTATGCCGCCGAGGGACCGGTAAATGGGACGAAGGCGGCGGCGACGGCGGCGGGGAAGGGAGGGGGGAAGAGACGGGTGGCGCGATGAAGAGAGGGGGACACGGAAAGAGGGTGTAGGCACAGAAATGGTGAAAAATTCAGGCGTTTGATAAGGGTTTCGTTTCGGTGGATATCACTGAAATTTTCCAGATTATATTTTTATGTTGTAATAAAATATTTTTGTGACAGGTTTTAATATGCTTATCGATTTATAATGTATGATATTTATTCGAGTTCTATATGTTTATTATGTACATACAAATATGTATTAATATTCATTGCATCTAAAATAACAATATTAAAATTAAACCGCCGGATTTATTAATTTTTATTGATCTAATTATTCTAACTTGTGATCGTATGGTCGAAATTCGTCATAATAGAGTGAAAAGACATAAAAATGTATTTGATACATAACATTAATTATTAATTATAATTATATATATATATATATATATATATATATATATATATATATATATCTTTGTTCATCATATCATATCATAAAGATCATATTTATATGATCTTTATTTAATTTTATGTTATAAATATAAGTATGGAATAATAAATGAAGTAATACATGTTTGTATATTAAAACGGAGAATATATGAATAAACCAATCTTGAAACTGATATTTGACTGTCGAATGCATGAATGTATATTAAAGGAATAACGAACACCGAATAACTGACGAACGATGTAATTTATTTTTTACAATTTGGAAATGCATGTTAAGGCAATGTATTTACAACCATTAAATTTATGTATTATATTTTATTATAAACTTAAAAAAAACCTCAGCGAGATTTGATCCTAGTACGTTATTGTCGGCGAGTTGAACTCTTAACTCGCACGGTTACCCGTTGGGTTTGTATAGATATATTGTGTCACCGGCGACTATCCCTGGTTGCTTGATTTGGGCGTTTTTCGTTTTATTAGAATATAGTAATTTGTATCGCATATTACATAAAAATAGTAGGCCTAAACATTCTTCTTCGATATAAGCTTTAACCGTGCCAGATTTCACGCCTACAGGTACTTGATTTTTTTTAAAAAAGGCAAAATTTTTGTTAAGCCGATTAATATATATATATATATATATATATATATATATATATATAGTTAAAAAGTTTTATTATTTCATATGAACAAACGTTTCATAGAAATTTTCTATTTCTGTCATATAGTTATTGCACTATCACTATTGATTTGCTATCACATTAATTTTTTTTAATGTTTCGTGGTAGTACAATTATAATTTATCGATTGAGCAAAATAAATAGTTATAAACAAATTTAATTCAGCATGTAGGCAAATTGTTGTTGTTTCAATATCTTGGAATTTTTACCATGATAAGCACTCAGTCAGGTTCAGACAAGGGCTAGTTATGTAAATAAGATACTTTGGAAGATAATTTAAAATGTTACTAATATTAACAGAGTTGAATTTTGATATAGCCCTATAAATTCATTTTAAGGATTTACAACATATGATGTTACTGTATATTACATTTTATCGGGTACATTTGTACAGTATTTCAAGTTAAGTTTAAGTAGTGTAAGTTAAGTGTAAGTTTCAAGAAGTATGGAAAAAAACTTATTTCAGCGTGTTGCAAATAAACGCAATCGTATTTGCGGGTTTTACTTTTTTATTTCAGTTTGAAGAAAAAAGCGTCTGACGGTCATCGAATGTTGTGTGAAGCTTATGGCAACCAAGCTCCATCGCTTTCAATATATGAATACTGTGTTCGACGTTTTAAAAATGATGATTTTGACAGTGAAGACATAGAGTATTCTGAACAGGTAAAAACATTTGAAGACGAGGATTTGAAAACATTATTCGATGATGATCCGTGTAAAACAAGATGAATATGGAGAATTGTTGGGAGTAACGCAAGAAACCATTTCCAATATCCAATATCCAATTGGATATTTTGTGACGTATGAATTGAACTTAAGATACACTGAAATGCTTTTGATCATATGTGAAATGCTGCTTCAACGGCAAAATCGGAAAGGTTTCCTAAATAATACTCTTAATGCTGCTAAAAAGTGGACCCATTACGATAATCCAAAGCTAGAATAATTATGGGGGTCACTCGGTCATGGCTCCAAGCTAATGTTCTGCATAAGGTGGTATCAGCTTGGTGTGGTATATTATGAGCTACTAAAAGCTAATGAAAGTATCAATGGGGAAAACCATCGAATATAATTCATGCGTTTGAGCCAAGTATTACGCAAAAAAGGCGAGAATATGAGCAAAGGCAAAACAGTGTTATTTTTCAGCATGACAGTATTCTACCACATGTTGCAAAACCGGTAAAACATACTTGGAAACATTAAAATTGGAATTACTGTCCCACCTGGTGTACCAGTTTGCCAGACTTAGCTCATTCTGATTAGCACTTGTTCCGAGCTATGAGGTGTCTGAGCTCATTCAAGACGCAATGCGTAAATTATCTGAAAGATGGGAAAAAGTAGCGACTATCAATAAACACTACTTCGAATAAAATACAACATTCCGATTTTTCACAATAAAGCTTGTAACTGTAGCTCTGTAATTGTAACGAGAATTAAATTAAGTGATTTTTTATATTAAATCCCAAACGACAGGTCGAAGAAAGAAATATAGTATGTATGAGAAGAGAGTAGTACAAAATCACAGTAGTATATGATGGTTATTTACTGAATATTTTAAGTTTAAAACTGTATAACATATTTGGAAATTTTAATGTTTTTGTAGCACTTTCATAAAAATAACATTTTAATATAAATTTAGAATTCTTATTCAAGTTCAATGTATTCATTAGGAACCTATATAAATATGTATGTATGAATTAAAATTTATACAATGTAAAAGAAGGGGATTAAATAATTTTTATTTATTCAATTATATTAATAATTATCATGAACATTAAAAAAAAAGTTATTATTTTATACGAACAAATTGAAATGAAAATATGAAAATTTCTTCGCGCAACTACAAAAATACTACAATTTTACTCTTTTTTTTATTTTTTTTTGAGTTGATTCAATAAACGGATTTGCAACCAAATATTAGCATATTACATTATTTTTTAATTTTCAATTTTACGTTTCTCATCAATAAACAACACTCATTCATTCATTTTTCATATAGTATCTGCAACTTTTTTGGTGATATTTTACTCGTTAAGTATTAAGCTATAGCAATTCTAATGATATAATAAAATAAATTAATGGAAAGTTGAAACAATTGCTCTTTTGCTGAAATTTATAGATCTACAAAAAGTAATTATTAATAATTAAAGCGTTACTTTGTCCAACATGAGTGTTTTTTAGATTAGATATATGTTATATCTTGTTCCATAAGAAAGTATAGGAATTTTGGTAAGAATCGAAATTCGAACGAATTTCTCCTGATTAAAACAACATTAGTGTTTCAATTGATACTGAGCTCTTTATTTGAGATTACGTGAACAACTATTGTTGTACAGAATGGACACTAAGTTTAAAAGTGTTTAATTACTTTTGCATTTAAATATTTTTGTAGCACTTATAAGAAAATATGATTTAAATAACGGACTATATTATTGAAAACATTATTTGATGAAAAAATAGTGAAAACACTATTTTACACAAAATAGTTGCAAATTTGATACCTATAAACCCATCCAGAACAAAACATAAAAATTAATCCAATAGAGACTCAGTTACAGATGGAGCTATATTTTTGTGAATATGTGCATGCTTTTTTATATTTTATATTTTTCGCGAAATTTGACTACAACTAACCAATAATTCCAGCAGATTTGAGACAAGAGAATGACATATTGCCAAGCCAACCGAGGCAAATGTTTAGCTGATTGTTTTCAATAAGTATTCGGAAGTTATATTATCTTGAATAAAGCAACAATCGGTATGTTTAAAACCGAAATTTAAATACTATTATCGAAAAATAACAAATGACCCAGCCCTAAGTATGTTTAAAGTAAAAACATTTCCTGCAAAATACTAATCGGGCCTCATATTTTAAGTACATATTACATTACGGTGTTGAGTTACAATAAATTAAACATGTATATAATTTCCGTTTAGAATTATTTCTTTATTGTTACCATTATCAAAATACTGTTTATTTGAGGATACAGGTCATTCGGGTTTGTGTATAGCAAAATGAGACGCATAATCATTAAATATGAAATATTTTCAGGTTGAATGCGAGATATGGGTTCGAATAAAAATGAAGGTCTCACTAACCAATAATTGTCATCGCAGAAAGAATGTGCATGAGAGTTGGGGTGTCTCAAAAGGCAGACCGAAGAAACAAGTGTTATTAATACTGAGGTCTTTATTTGAGATTACGTGAACAACTATTGTTGTACAGAATGGAACACTAAGTTTAAAAGCGTTTAATTACTTTTGCATTTAAATATTTTTGTAGCACTTATAAGAAAATATGATTTAAATAACGGACTATATTATTGAAAACATTATTTGATGAAAAAATAGTGAAAACACTATTTTACACAAAATAGTTGCAAATTTGATACCTATAAACCCACCCAGAACAAAACATAAAAATTAATCCAATAGAGACTCAGTTACAGATGGTGCTATATTTCTGTGAATATGTGCATGCTTTTTTATATTTTTACGTAGCGCAAGTTCAGCAAGAAATATATCTGACAAAGATGTTGTGAAATATAAGGAATAAAAATATGAAAACTGGGACAATAAATTCGCTTCTGAAGCTGAAGGTATAAATTCCCTTAAAAATACGACACTGTTTGGAAAAAAGAATATATAAAAGGATGAGCGGTATGTGTATGTACTGTAGTTGAACCGACATTCGAACGAGAATTTTCTTTATATTTTTCCATATAACGAACTGGTATCGGGGAAATTGTGTTCAATCAAGCTATACAAACAAGAAAAGATTATAGAAATATTATTATAATGCAGAATAATAGAGCATCATTAGTCCGTCAGGCAATTCTTTAAATTATATTCGTTTTAATTCGTTAATATGCTTGAATTGTATAAGTCTTTATGATAGATTTTTGAACTTCCCATAATTTGTTTCTGCCGAACAAATCCCAATTAAGTTTAGTTTAATCTATTTTTTTATGTAGGTCTAGGGCTTTGCTCCACGTGAAAAAAGGTGCCTGTGAAAAATCGCCATTAATTGCCTCAGATTCCTGTGTAATAGGAAAGTGACAGAAAGAATATCACTGTCCACCTGCAGTTTTAATTTCTCTAGATGTATCTCCATTTATCGATCGATCTTGGAATAAATGATCTATATGAATTTGAGGTAGATTTGATTGATAATCGGTATGGATTCCATCATTCATTCCAAGAACAACAATAAAAGCTGTGTCAGTGACAAAGAGCTCATCCGTTAGAAGTATCTGTGGGCAAATTAGAATGGTCTTCATCTAGTTGGCAGGTGTTAGCCTAGCCGTCTTGTCGAAGGTACTTTTCTTCACGAATTCTAGAAAAGTGTTACATAATTTGTAAGTGGCTGTATTAATATTTTAGGTAATTTCTTAAGGAACGGTTGATTTCATAAGTCATGGTAGGAGGAGGGGGGTTAATATAAGGCGTTCTTAGATATCTACAAATATGTAATAGGAGACGCAACGCCTCTCTGCAAGGAGGTTCAGAAAGAAAGAACAATTTGCACTGGGAAAGTCGCTACTTGTATTTCAGACAGGTATATTATCAATAGGACGACTTTGTGTCTTGTTTTCAGTGATTGGATTTGAGCTTGTTCATATACATATTTATTGTAGGGTTACTGTGGAAAACTTCCAACGATTTTTTCAGGAGGAATTTTTGGATTGTATTGATTATTTTATTGTGCGACGGATGTACCAGGGCCTGCTATGAAGCATTAGCAATAATATAGTTTTGGCCGGATTTAGAGGAGCAGCCGGAGGCCGGATCAATTTTCCTCTGTCATCATTTCCATCATCATCATTAGGTATGACATTTAACCTTTAAGGAACTTTAGTTAATTTTTTATAAATATCAAAATAAATCTAAGTCAATAAAATTATATTTCATTCTTGAACTTCCTATTTCTTTTTCTATTTTTCAGGCAATAAGTGATGAATGTTATTTGAATCTAATTTTTGATCTATTTTGTTTTTAAAACAAAATGCTGAATAGCTAAAAGATAATAGGAGGATTAATGTTTAAGACTTCAAAAAGGATCGTGATGTTATGAAGCTACCTCAAATGTTTTGGCTCCTGTGTAATTACTGTATATTTATTGTGAAATAATAATGCACACAAACAGATCTAATCTAAACTTAACTCTAGCTAGTCAACTTTTAAGGCAATTTTTTCAATTCATGCTATTCTAGATACTATTTATTACCAGGTACCAAAATATTTAAGTTAATTTGAGTATTTTGAGTTACACTAATACGCGCGGGACAATATATGTAGAGCTACGTACATGCATACGTTAACGTATAAGTGGATTGATTTTTAGCTTCCGTTCATAATTATTGACGTCTAAAAATGTATAAAATAAAATCAACAAATTGAATTGTTTAAACTATGTCATCGAGGCAGACAATGAATTAAAATATCGTCAATAGCCAAGAAAATATTTTTATATCTAATGACAGATGAATGATACCATTTAAAAATGGATTTAATAGCAAGATCAGCTATAGACACAATGGCACTTTTAGGAGAACATAAATTATATAAAATGCCTTTTTATTAAAGTCGCCATACTTATCATATAACCCTTGTATCATTGGTACTCTTACATGTTTCAAAGTATTTAGTTAATTATTTAATCCGCATTAGTATGGGGTAAAAAATGGTATTGTGTCACGAAGAACGGCAACCCTAAAATATGTATAATAATATAAACTCTATTGTTCGACATAATTGGGGTAAAATTGTATTATATTAAATTCGCGTATCGATATCGATCGATAGAATAGACTCCGAATGGCTTTGTCGCAGTTTTAAAATATAAAACGTGTTAAGCAAAAGTAAAGTGAGTTAATGTTTTGTTTTAATTGATTAGTAAATATTGAGTACATTGTTACGGAAATATTAAATAGTATACTTTCTTGGTTTCTCCTATTTTCGAGTCCTTTGGGATATGTGTCTTTATGGCTTATATGCAAGGCTAGCAGGGGTAACCTTCAGCATATTGGATATATCTTTTATATAGCAAATACATTTTTTGGTCTTGATTGATGGCATAGATCTCGGGTTTCAAATAATTTAAAAAATGAATGTTTAATTGTTTAGTATGACACAACTTAGGGGCTAATTTGGATTATTAAAATGATAAATTATTTTACAGGCAGTGTGACGTATCTCGTTGGAACTATATGTCGTCCAATCTAATCATTTATTTTATGGAAAAATAATTCTTATTATCAATGATGATGCCTTCGTCCTATAACCTACGTTAAACTGTGATGTGTTGTATATTAATTTGTTTGTTTATATAATCAACTTCATAGGCTTTGCTCAGAAAACTTTAATTATTTTTGAAACATTATACAACAGTGAAAATGTATGTTGTTACTCATACAGTGTCTCATTTTTATAAACCCTAAACTGTTAGCGGTCAAACAGTTTATTCAAAAATTGTCACAAATTAACAATTTGGATATATTTCGGGACATCTTTTATTTATCATTACATATTCAAATTTGTTATTTTCTTGAAGACTTCTTGTTTTAAGAAGTGTCGAGGTGAAGCACGTAAGAGGTTAGGCCATTCATTTGTCTAAAAACGCTGCGTTCAATTCAGTTTTCAACACATTCACACATTAAAAGGAAATTTAAATGAAGTTGTCTAGGCAGAAGTTATCATTAAATCTTACTGAAGATAATAATCTGAAATATAAAATACGACGATAAGTTGAAACCTAGTTACTCTATAATGCAATGAATATTTATATTGAAGAGAATATTGATCAAAAAGGAATACTTCAAGAATTGTAATTAAGAATCGTAACTGCCTCCATGGAGGTATATTGAACCTGATTCTACAGAAACAATTATGAAAAATTATGAATTCGATGAAAAATAACATTATATGCGAATAATGGTAAACATTATATAATAGCAATTATTTATATTATTCTTTTATTTTATTTATTCTACTAATATTCTAATATAGTAAAAAATAAATTGACATGTAATGATTACATTAACAAAAATACTTTTGTTGTAACACCAGTCTATATCAACTGAAAAAATATGTCTATATTTTTTTGTCGGGCTATCGTGGCCGGCTTCTGCCTATCTATTTCTTATCTTCGTGTCTTTTTTGCCCTCCCCCTTTGTAGCGACATGTGTTCGATCGGTCATAAACCGGAAAGACCAACAAATGCACCGCTGAACACACCTTTTCCTTGCCTGGTTGCCAGTTGTACGGGGAAATTATCGTCGTTGGAGGGAAACTCCTAAAAGTCAATTGTATTACGTAAATCGGATTTTTTCTCGGTTATTTTAACCGTAGCGTCCTTTGACTGAATATTATCAGTGAATCTTGTGTTCAGTTTGGTTTTTTAAATGTAGTTCATAATTATTCTTAATTTCCTTTAATATGAGTTAATTAAGAGTTAAATGTTACAAAAATTAAAAATGTTCAAGAGTTTTTGGTATTATCTAGCAGTATATTTGAATTGCAATATAACTTACTTAAAAATTAATTAGTAATACGTCATCATATTTTAAATAAGTAAAAATCATATAAAATTGTACATAGAAAATGACAAAAATAAAAGATTTATAATAATTGTATAAGTGACATAAAAAATATAGTAAGAGTAGTGAATTAAATATAGAATTTGAGTGAATTTAATAAATCAATTTGTTTGATGATCATACAGATATTTAAAAGGACAAAATAGCTATATTAGTTTTATTATACGAGATTATATGATTAACTTTGAAAATAACATATATCGTAATTTTTAAATAGAGGTAGTTAACAGGTATAAAAAATCAGTGTCAATTTTTTTTTCTATTATAATGTTATTATTTCTCTAATGATCTAAGATGATTTATATGAAAATATTTTTAAACGATGCTATCAAAGCATAAATATGCATAATCAACGGTTTAATACTCGAAAAAGGTTATATCTGATATCTTGTAATTGAAATCAACTATAAACCACGCAATAAAAACCACTTAATATTGCAGTATTTGCAGGTTATGTACTCAGGTTTTCAGAGTACTCTTTCAGAGAAGCTCTAGGCAACAATTAACAGTTAATATTGAAATATAAAAGTTAGTATTCTTATAAAATATAATAAATTAGTGGTATATATTTTTTCTCAGAAAAAATATTTCATTAGATAGGTGAAGTTCTATTGAAATTAATAATATTGACGGTTATTATATTATATTATATTATTTTCGATATGTTATATATTATAACTACTTGTTAATCTCAAGATTAGTGATATAGACTTTTATATAAACTGATTTTATATACACAGAAAACAGAATAGTGTTTTGTTTTCCTCTCTAGTGTTGTATGTTGTTATATGCTTACTTACTTACGTCTGTTTGAAACTTACAGTACTTGTATAATTAATGGAAACTGATAACAAGGTAAGTAGAAAATATAAATAATATGTGGTAACGCTTAAGGTAAAAGTCTTTCATATTCTATATTTCTTTATCTATAAAATCTATAAAATATTGATATCGCAGGGAAATTCTGCAGCAACTATTATCACTACAACTATTTCAGGTGGTTCTCTTTCGTTTTAATCAACATGTCTATTTTGTTTTCATTTTGAGGCTAATTGTTTAATTAACTCAACTTTGTTAAATAATTCTAGCAGAAAAATCACTTTGATTCGGCAAATATGTTCAAAACATTATACGTCTTTCTTCTACTCCGAATCGTCATTACTTCGTAATCGAATAACTTAATTTTTAACACGGGCTGTGGTAATATTAAGAAAAATAAGCACTAGGACGAGACTGATTTTAGTCTTTGCTGTAATAGTATTATTTTTTGTGCCTACCATCTTAGAGAAGCCTAGAAACTTAACCGATTCAGTTTATTTTTATACCTTGGACGGCAGTTTCATCTTCTGTAGTAAGCTTAAGTAACTGAACGCTTTTACTTGTTGTGACCATATGTTTTGGAGGTGTATAATTGTAGGTAGTCCGTCTGTTCTAAATATATATATTTTTCCTATCGAAACTACATGGTGATCCTAAGAATCATATAAATTCGTACATATTATTAAACACATGCCTTTTTTCATATAAATCGGCAAAATCACTATATAGTCGAAAAAAAGCAAGACTAAAGGAAAAGTTGGCTTGTCAAACGCAAATCAAGTCACCCTTAGAGTGTCAGTTCCAAATCACTTGCCATTCAGCTAAATTAGAAATAATGTGTATTGACTAAAACGTTTCCTATCAGTCGATCTTATTAATATTGATATGATATTAGAGCTAGGTTTAGAATAAGATATTCTATAGTTACTGAAGTAATCTTATATGTGCCTTAAATATGTTGTTGAACCACTAAGGGTAAAAATATAAATATTTGCATTTGCAATCCCTCAAATGAAAATCTTCATATATGTTACATGAGAAAGTCAAAATGTAACCCATATATTAAAAAGTATAGTCAACAACAGGCATATAAGAATTGCCAGCGGAAGACAACGACCAATCTCGAAACAAAAAAAGTTCTAAAGTAAGAAGTTAGACAAACGGCAGGAAAGAAGCCGATACCGTGGCATTAACGCCGAAACTTTTTCGCCGAAACTTTCCCACCCAATTGTATTTGGATCCGAGACCTATCCAATAATTATTGAAGGGGTGCTGGGAAACACACAAAACTTGTCAAGTACGTTTCGGGCATGGGGAACGAGCGAGTCCGCGTTAAATATTTAATCGACGCCGATCGTATCGGTTTCCAAGTCGAGCGGGTAAATATTTAAGTAATTGTTTATATGGCAAGAAACAGACGTGTATCGAGCTGATGTATTATAGTGTCGTTGTTCAAATTGTCATCTATTTCTTTTCGTTCTCTTCGCTATTTTCCAGGCAGAGTCATGTCATTCATTTAATTTTATATTATTTAGTAGAAAACTATACTGCCATTATAATGGAAACTGTATTCTGCTCTTATCTTGGTTATACTATTATTTTTTAAATCATAGCAAATGCTTGACGATATTATTCTACTTAATAAATATGCTGCTTATGTATAGTAGCTTTTTGGGTCATTCTTTGCTAACCATTTGGGCATTTGTCCACTGGTACTTTATTCACTATATTAAATTTTGAAGCTTGTTTAAGGTGTTCTGTATATAACTAAATTGTATTATATAATATTGCGTTATTAATTAAAAATGTACAAATTAATGGCTTATTTTTCGAATTGATGGATTCTGAAGTTGAAATGAGGTACTAGAAGATTGCTTAATATGTTTTTATGGAGCACACTAAAAAGAAAATAGAATAACTGCATTTGAAATATAAACCTTTTTACTGGAACTGGAAGTAATCGCAATTATTGTATTATATAATACTGCGTTATTAATTAAAAATGTACAAATTAATGGCTTATTTTTCGAATTGATGGATTCTGAAGTTGAAATGAGGTACTAGAAGATTGCTTAATATGTTTTTATGGAGCATACTAAAAAGAAAATAGAATAACTGCATTTGAAATATAAACCTTTTTACTGGAACTGGAAGTAATCGCAATTATCCATAAATAACAAGTTGCCGTTGTATATTTTTTTAGAAAAGGAAGTTCAAGAGGTGTCGTATATGCGAACAGATGCTAGCGAAATGATTGTTTTTCAAGAAATCAAGAGAATTGGAAATATACATGAGGAGAGACTTTACTATCATGTTATTGATGAGGTTTCTTGAAAAGAATCAAACCATTTGATCTTGTGTAGTGTATTATAGTGAGGTGCATTTAATAGAAAAATAGTAGTGTTAACTAATATATAAATATTATTACTATAGAGACTAAGTAAGGAAAGGTGTACATTTTTTTAGAGATATATAACTAGTTTTAAATTATTGTGAGCAAAAATTGTAGGTTAGTCGGCAATGGCTAGTAACAATATACATTCTTCTTAATGAGGAGCGACCTGTTAACCATTTACACACTACGGAACTTGTTGTCGAGTTGTTGTTGGTTGTTGTCGCTTGGTGTAGATATGGATTTCCTAACGATCTACGATCCAAATAAAGACACAACTATTTTGCATACTCCTCTTGCTGGATGTTTTCGTTATATAATTTTACCGATGGACAGGTTTCTCTTCTCAGAGCGTAAGTTGGATTTGCTTTGGTTTGTTGTTATTTTCCAATGAGTTAAACTATTTCTCGATTTTATTCATATGGCACTGGAGCTCAAAGTCGTTTTTGGGTCAGAATGCACTGACAGCACGACAGTGTCGTCAGCGTAGGTCGCAGTCATTGTGTTCTCACCAGTTGGAAGGTCCGCAGTGTAATTCGGTTTAGCAACAATGTATTATTTAAAATATAAATACGCTTCTACAACTGCTAGTACCATGAATTATTTAAAATGTGAAAAAAGTTAAAAATTATATGGATTTAAATTTGATGAATATTGTGGATAATATACAATAATCTATATTTTATCTATGCCGGAGAATACATTACCATGATGAAAATACATTTTTTCTCTCATAGATCATTTTTTCTCATAGATATGTACAACCACTTTGACGGAAAGATAACCTGACTTTATTGCTTTACTAGTTTAAAGTTAATCTAAGAAGAAAATTCGATATCCTTACCGTACATTAGTAAGCTTAAGCACCATATATAGTTATAACTAAAATCCTATTGATTAGTGAGTATCATCTTTTGTCTAAACAGGTTTCTGTTCAAAAGTCACTAAAAATATAGCTTATATTGCGTATAATAAAATATTTAGGGCTCCTATCAAATCTTTCTGGGTTACTTTAGTGTACTATAATAAACTAGAAAATAAAACGTTTTTAGAAGGCATTTATTTCTACTCTACAGTTATATCAATCCTTGATAATTTGTTTTAGTGATGAGTGAAATTTTTCTGTTAAAATTACATTGCTAGCATATTTTTATACCAGTATTGCGTTTTCTGTTTGTAAAAAATATTCAGTTAATGATAGTTGCATTAAAGAGTATATTGTTAATTGAACATATTGCTGAGATTGCATCAGTCGACGTTCTCTCGTATAAGAAAACTACAAGAGGAGATAGCGGCGGATAAACTGCGATTAGACAACGAACGTAATTGAGGCACGAACGTAATTAGCCTTTAGGAAAACGTATATTTACAAATCCTACTCAGCACCTAAAAAATGAACCACTGAGTGCTAATTAATGTTATACATCTGTAATTTTCGGTTTCTACACATCGTAATTTTGTTTATTCTCGGGGTTAGTTAAAATTCGACTAAAACTAAAATAACTTTCTTACAGCATAACAAATTAGTAGATTATTAGTAACAAAGTGTGAAAAATACAATACAATAAAATAAAAATACAATAACATTACAATAACGTTACACGATACAAGTCTAATTTATGTTAGTCAAAATTAAATTAACGGGTTTCCGAGAAAACAAATATAGTCAAATTGGCTGTTAGACTACCGTAAAGCTGTGTCTAGGAGCATTTAATGCCCATGCTCTTCGTCTTCGCATTAATGAGTGAATGTGATGTTGTGAACTCAGAGTGGGTATTCAGAAATCTTTCTACTTACTTACACATACTACATTACCTATTTTAACTATTCGGCAGCCTTAGATTATTCCCCTGATTTCCAGTTATTCTCACATATTAAGAAACTAATGAATTATTTTGGAATCATCGAACTTAATCGATCTTATTTATCAGACTTTCGGATTCTCATTTATCCATTTACTTAAGAGATATAACATAATTCAGTGAGATTATATTGAAAAACAAAATATATATGTAGAGTATTTTAAATCATCTATATCTTCTACATATTTTTCATACCGATAAATAATGAATATATTCAAGTGAATATTTTTAGTATCTAAAACTATTTTGAGTGCAATTGTTCACTATCTGAACGAGATAAAATTATATGTCCAAACTTTTTGGGTACATATGCCATAAATAATTACCTATAGGATGATATAATTTTAAGAAGTAACCTAAGTTAAAGGTAACAGCTCAATCTCGAAATATATAACAGTCGCCCTACATATAAAATAACGCAAATTAGTGGCATAGGCAGAAAGCGAAGGTTGAAAATAGTGTTTCGATTTCATACTTTTACATATTACAGCTTGGGTAATGTCATATGCTTAAATAAAATTGTTTCATTGAAAGAAAATTGGTGTTGAAGATCATGGACCACTCTTGGAAATTTATTTTTGCAAATTGCTCATGGCTATATTGATAATTTTAAATCTTAGTCAACCCAAGGTTAAAAGATTTAAGATTGCGAATTGGAAAACCAGTACTATCGATTACAGTTTATGCGTTATTATACTTTTGGATTCCCACCTACAGGCTTGTTTAAGATACATAATTCGCAAAATCCATTGGAACAAGTATACTGAAGTTCAGAGAAGCTATATCTAACTCTCAAAAGATTCATGTATAAATTTGACAGTTGTCGGATCATTACTTTGTGAATTATAGCGTTTTGAATGAAGCAACTTTTGTTATTGTGAAAAAATGGATAAAAAGGAATTTCGCGTGTTGATAAAATATTACTTTTTGAAGGGCACAAAATACAGTTGAAGTAAAAACTTGGCTTGATGCCGAGTTTTCGGACACTGCTCCAGGAAAATTTACTATCAAGGATTGGTATGCTAAGTTTAGACGTGGTGAAATGAGCACTCAAGACGGCGAACGCAGTGGACGCCCAAAAAGGGTTCTTACCGACGAAAACATTTAAAAAATCCACAAAATGATTTTGAATATTCATAAATTGAAACTAAATGAAATAGCAGACACTCTAGAGATATTAATTGAACGTGTACATCATATCATTCACGAATACTTGGGTATGAGAAAGCTCTGCGCAGAGTGGATGACGCGCGAGCTTACTTTTGATCAAAAACAACGACTAGTTGATGGTTTGGAGTAGAGTTGGATGATGATTAAGTGTAATAAACCCGAGTTTTTGCGTCGATATCTGACAATGGATGAAACATGGCTCCATCATTTCACTTCGAAGTCATCCGAGTGGA
This sequence comes from Rhynchophorus ferrugineus, assembly GCF_030347505.1. Taxonomy (NCBI): domain Eukaryota; kingdom Metazoa; phylum Arthropoda; class Insecta; order Coleoptera; family Curculionidae; genus Rhynchophorus; species Rhynchophorus ferrugineus. The sequence goes on from NW_027472581.1 coordinate 70,783,054, forward strand.
CTGCACACGGTGAATCCGCTCCAAAGCGTGGGAAAACGCAACAGTCGGCTGGCAAGGTTATGGCGTCTGTATTTTGGGATGCGCATGGAATAAATTTCATTGACTACCTTGAAAAAAGGAAGGACCATCAACAGCGACTATTACAAAGCGTTATTCGACCGATTGAAGGACGAAATCGCCAAAAAATTGCAGCATTTGAAGGAAAAAAGTGCTGCTTCACCAAGACAATGAACCGTGTCAAAAATCCATGAATTTGGCTTCGAATTGCTTCCTCATGTACCGTCTTCTCTAGATCTGGCCCCCAACGACTATTTCCTGTTCTCATATCTCAAAAGAATGCTCGCTGGGAAGAAATTTTCGACGAATGAAAAGGTGATCAACGAAAGTGAGGCCTATTTTGAAGCAAAGAACAAATCGTACTACAAAAATGTTATCACCCTTGAAGGGAATTATGTTGAATAAAAAAAATAATTTTGCCAAAAAAATGTGTTTTACTATGGTAGGCCGAGGACTTTTCAATTGATCTGTTACGTAGTGTTCTTTAAGGCATAAATAAGCAAAACATAATAAAAATACAAGTGAATATTGTTAGTATTTAAGTTAGTTTCGTTGTTTGCAAAGACTACATTGGATGCAATTGTTGAACTGCTTGAACTAGACAAAAGATTAAGAGTAGTCGAGTTTACGTTATAGAGTGTTTGCTCTTGTCCTTTGTGCCGGACAGAATCTAAGACAACGAAAATAAAAAAGGGCAGCTCCGTATTCGAAAATGGTTTATCAACTTTGAATGGGTTCATTAATATAAATGGATCCGTGGGCTGGCATACACGCTACGTTCGGAATTTCTCTTGCACGTAACTCTTCCAGTCACGGCAATACGTTTCCCCCGGGGTACGCCCCGCCGCTCATTACGCCATATAACGTATCAAATATGCATCAGGGCTCAGTCAAAAGGGACTCTCGAGCACCTGCTTTTCAAACGAGAAAGCGGTCCGCTATGCGGGTCCGTATCTTGTAAATTGAAGTTTCTTGTAACTTTGAGTACCAGCGCGAATAAAGCAATCCTAATTTCGACCCTAATTTAACTGCGGAAACGCGGGGTAACTTAACGACCGCGCTCTCACCAACTACTAAATGCTGCTGTTGCTGCTGCTGTTGATACCGTTACTGGCGCCGTAGCCGTTGTCGTTGACACCACCTTCGCTCTAACTTGCTTTTGGTAATGCATACCCATAGAAGCGCGAAAGTTTTTAGTGTTAAAGTCGGTTTTAGTGCAACTCTTGTTTAATATCATTTTATACGATTTTTAAACAGTTTATTAGAAAAATAAATGTGTAATATATACTGTTAATAGTCCCATAAAAAGATTTTATCAATAACGGCGGGTCAATGTTTAATGTATATTAAATTAAGTAAGCATCAAAATTATATATATATACATATATATATATATATATATATATATATATATATATATATATATAATACGAATATAATATATATATATATATATATATATACATATATATATAATACGAGGGCGGTCCGATAAGTACTCAGCCTCCCCGCTCAATGGCTCCACTATCGCAAAATAATTCACTAGCCTGTAGTACATTCTCGTAGATGGCTACTTTTGAAATTTCAGCCGAATCGAACTCATAACTTTGTTTTCACCGCGTGTGAAAGCGGACGTCTCTGTGGATTTTAGAAAAATGAAAATAAAATATCGGCTGGTGATTCTTGTTTTTGGAAGGGAAATCGCGCAGCGAAATCAAAGATTGAATGCGGTGTACGGTGACTCTTCTTTTTTAATGGCGACCATCAAAAATTGGTTTAACGAGTTTCAACGTGGTCGCATGTCGGTTTTTGTTGAGCTATGACCAGGTGCCCCGAAAACGGCTAACACGGAGGATAACATGACAAGAATCCACGATCTCGTATTGGTAGAGCGCTGATATTGGTAAAGATGCGCGGGATAGCTGAGAGAGTAGGCATCTCAAAATACCGCGTGGGTCAGTCATATCCCGCATGAAATTTTGGGCATGAGTAAGTTGTCGGCGCGATGGGTATCGCATTTGCTCACTCAGGACAACAAGCGCAACCATGAGACCACTTTAGAATAGTGTTTGACGCTGTTTAAATCAGAGTTGACGAGTTTCTCTATGGTTTCGTGACCATCGAAAACAAAACATGGATTCACTGGTACACGCCAGAGACCAATGAACAGTCGAAATAGTGGACTTCACCCGGCGAACGTACTCTGAAGAAGGCGAAGACGGTCCTTTTTGGAATTCACAAGGACTGATCTATATCGATTACTTGGAGAAGGGCAACAGTCACGGCGCTATACTATGTCGAATTATTAGGCCGATTCGACGCCGAATTGTAGAAAAAAACGGCTTCATTTGGCGAAGAAAAAAGTACCCTTCGACCATGACAACGCCAAGTATATAAATTGATAATATTGAATGCTGGGAAAATAAAAAGGAAAAAAAATTGCAAAAATTATTATTTTTTCCCATGTGTAAAATGTAGCTTTTAATATATTGTATTTAAGACCTCCCAACCTCTTGATTAGTATTCGTATATAAAGATAAGAGGTTAATTGAAAAGTCCCAGGCCTACCATAGTAAAACAATTTTTTTGGCAAAATTACATTTTTTTATTCAACCTAATTCTTTTCAAGGGTGATACAATGATTACAGCGACCCCCCAATTTTTCGATACCATTTTTGTAGTACGATTTGTCCTTTGCTTCAAAATAGGCCTCAGTTTCGTCGATCACCTCTTCACACGACGAAAGTTTCTTCTCAGCGAGCATTCTTTTGAGATCTCAGAACAGCAAATAGACTCTGGGGGGTAGGTCTGGACCATACGGTGGATGAGGAAGCAAATTGGAAGCCCAATTCATGAATTTCCGACACGATGCATTGTCTTGGTGAAACAGCACTTTCTTTATCTCCAAATGCGGCCGTTTTTCGCCGATTTCGTCCTTCAAACAGTCCAATAACGCTATATAGTAGTCGCTGTTCATGATCCTTCCTTTTTCAAGGTAACCAATGAAAATTAATCCATGAGCATTTCAAAATACAGACGCTATAACCTTGCCAGCCGACTGTTGCGATTTCCCACACTTTAAACCGGCTTTATCGTGTGCAGTCCACTCGTATAACTGTCGACTGGACTTGGGAATGAAAAGATAGAGCCATGTTTCATCCATTGTCACATTTCTATTACGCTTGATCATCTTGAAACACTGCGCCGAATCATCAACTCGTCGTTGTTTTTGGTCAAAAGTGAGCTCGCGCGGCACCCACTTTGCACAGAGCTTTCTCATACCCAAATATTCGTGAATAATATGATGTACACGTTCAGTTGATTTCTTTGGAGTATCTGCTATTTCATTCAATTTCAACTTACGGTCATTCAAAATCATTTTGTGGATTTTTAAAATGTTTTCGTCGATAACAACCTCTTTTGGGCGTTCACCGTCTTCGGTGCTCATTTCATCACGTCTAAACTTAGCATACCAATCCTTGATAGTTGATTTTTCTAGGGCAGTGCCCGGAAACTCGATGTCAAGCCGTTTTTGCTGTAACGGTATTTTTCCCTTCAAAAAAAGGAATATTTTATCAACACGCAAAATTCCTTCTTATCAATTTTTTTCACAATAACAAAAGTTGCTTCATTCAAAATGCTATAATTCACAAACTAATAGTCAGCCAGCTGTATTATACACGCATCTTTTGAGGGTTAGGGCTAACTAAAAAACATATGGATTTAATTCTAGTGCCGTCATCTATATGTCAGGCAGGGGACTTTTCAATTGACCTGTTATCTGCTGGAATGGGAAGTTCTGCAGCACCTAATGTACTCGATAGAGAACGCCATTTCTGATTACTAATTGTTCAGATGATCACAGTATAGCTTTGCTGGCATACGATTTTGAAATTACAAATTAATTCTAATTATTAATTACAAAAACATCCAAAGACAAATGTCGCTCGGAATATTAATTGGAAGCAGTTTTTCTCAAATTAGTGATAAAGTCACTGACAAATGAAAATACGTTAAATATGATCACAGGTTCAGTCGCAAGGAATACTGTTCTAATTTTGCACCATATATTGGATGTAAAATTATCGCAAAATGAGTGTAGTTTGAAGAAGTTGTGTATTTGAAGTTTTTTTTCGTACATAATAACTGTAATACTGTAGTATTTTGTGAGTTGGTGTCATATTACTATAGGCAAAACGTAGCCATAGTATAGATAAAATCTATAGTATATTATATCAGTCTATAGTATATAGTATACTATATCAAAATTATTGGAAACAATAAGTTCTTGAAAGCGAGATAATTTCAGTGAATATGATCAAATTATTGTATATAGTGCCTCTGGATCTTAAAGTAATGAGTACATTTATAATATGATTTTGGTGAGAGGTAATAAAATATGTAGGGCTTGTCATATAGAAGCATCACAATGAAAGTAACTCGAGCTACAGATGTCAGATACTGAGAGTGTCCAAGTTTTGGAGCCATACAGAAAGATTGGCAAAAGACAGAATTTGGTCCTGATTGTAATATTTTCTCTTTTTCACACACACCATCTTAGAGAAACAAAAGCTTCTTCAGTTTGGCCGACTCGACTTAGTATTTCAGCAGTAGATGTAGACCCTTTCTTCCCCTCTATTAATTATTAATAAAATCGCTAGTACTTGAACCTTTGCGTTAGCTTAAACTGGATACAGTTGAGATTTACAAGAGCAGGAGATCCGTCAATACTTCTCTCTTTCTCTTGTTATGTCTTTTCTTCATTAATTTTAAAGTCATATACCTCTGTAACGAGAACTTTATCAAAAAGAACAGCAATTATAAGCACTATTGACGAATATTGCACCATATTAGCCAATAATTTTTTTGTAACATCATGTTGAACGCTAGGTCTGTTTTCAATAACTTTTTTCGTAATTAACATATTACTTATATTATGTACTGCTTCTACTAAATCCCTTAGTTTCATGGACACTATTATATTTTTTTGTTACAATTTCTACTGGCAATGCATGAATGTTCTTTATGTAGATCGACATCAAGGCCTGTACAACGACGTTTAAATTCGGCAATCTGTGTTTATGTTATTATAAACCAAGATAAATATTTATTATATCAGTCATTCTAAGTAAAGAGGTACTTTCGACGCCCATACTTTTTGAAAAAATTATCATTTTGGAGTGTTAATACAGCAAATAAGAATGCACACAATGATAATCTACACCAAAGAAATTGGAGAAGAGAAAAGTTCATGTTTCTGTACTCTAGCCGATAAGTTATTCACCTCCAGCGATTTGGGCACATTTACAGTTAATACTTACAATAAAGTCTGATAATTGCAAAATGAATAAATAAAGTCGATTCCTAAAAACTGTTCGGTTCTGTAGATAAAGTCTACCCATATGATATTCGCGCTTTATAGAAGGACTTCAGTAAACATGATTAATTATGAAACCCCGCAAGCAGACAATGTTAAATATTTGGAAATACATTTTGATCGACGCTTAACATGGAAAAACATATGTGATAAAACTCAAACAGCTTAAACTAATGTAAATGTATTGGCCCATTTGAACCTGTGGTATTGAACTATGGGGTACTACTAGCAAATCAAACATAGCTATCTTTCAGACGTTCCAGAATAAAGTGTTGCGAGTCATCATTGATGCCCCTTATTACGTCTCTAACAAACTAATTCAGCCCGATATTCCATTAGAACCCATAATAAGTGTGATTCAAAGGGTTGGTACCAAGTACTCTGAAAGACTGTTGGTGCATCCCAATTCACTCACCAAATGGTTAAATGTGCACGACGACAGTGAAGAGCGTATAGACCCCAGGTACATCTGAACCAAGCGATAGCGTGGTACAAATTCTGGGGGCTTCAGATTAACCCGAGCAAAACTCAGGCTGTTCTGTTCCACCGCAAGAAGGAGTTTCGCGCCGATCGCCTCCAAATCGATAAAGTCCCTATCCCTTGTCTCCAGAAAGTCTCATATCTCGGTCTCCAGTTCAACCGCAGATTTCAATGGTCTGCTCCAACACGTCATTTGCAAAGCAAATGGCGTGTACAGCCTATTATTTCCTCTACTCTGCAGAAAAAGCTACCAATCACACAGAAAGCGACTCTGTATTAAATGCTAGTCCGTCCAATCTGCCTGGTGTGGTACAGGTATGTCTCGGAGAGACAACTTGAACTCCTACAAGTGTTCCAATCCAAAAAAGCCCGTGCGTTACTGAGAGTCCCATGGTTTATGAGAAACGTTAACATACACCTGGAATCAGACATCCCGTTTGTGAAAAATTTCATAAACATGCTCAGTGTGAGGTTCTCCATAGGAACCTTAGCACACGATAACAACTTAATAAAATCCCTACCCGTCCACAAACCCCGGTAGAAAACAAACTACGGCAGTGCCAATCGTAACCCAGGGTCTCTGTCGCCCGCAAAACAAATATATCCCGAACCTGAAGCGACATCAGTCGAAGACCATTTGGTTCTAGCTGGTCAATCTAGAAAACGAAAAAAAAAGTGAAGAGCGTAGGCTCAAGCGCATGCGAACTGATTAATAGACACATAGAGCGAGATATAATAACCTCTAGAATAAGTGAGAATAGTCTTTAGAATATATTCGGATATACTTTAGAATAAGTTATAATAGTCATTATAGTCATTATAGATACATGTCAGTATAGTTATATTTTATAGAGGAAATCATAAAAATATACCTATTGCCCACAGGCAGAAGTTCTAAGAGATTAATTAAAAAAAATGATTAAAATTATAACACTTATTTCGTGTCGCTTTTTCTTACAGTTTTAATAATAATTTAAACATTTGCTTTGATGATATACCTTTAAACAGTCTATTACTGTTGCAGGATATAAATTTTTTAGTTACGAAACAATCAGTTATGATAGGTCAACTTAAAATAAAGATTATCTTTGTATAAAATCCCAATTTGTCGATAACGTTCGATTAGATTCGCAATTGAGGTTGGATCGTAAAATACACGGCAGCATTCTCGAAGGTAGGCGAAAGGATTTCGTTCAAATCGTGGAAAAGCGGTCGGGAGACAATGCGGCCAACCATTCGGAATCGAGCCGATGGAAATTAGCGAATTTCTCCACGAGAACAATACGTTAAAACGAAAACAACGCATACCCGTTTCCCGCCCTATTATTCTCGGCGGCAATTAGCGACGGCCCGAAAGAAAACTTTGCCAATAAATTAGAGGCAACGCGAGCGGACCCGTTGAAATTAGCAACGAATTTTACTTCGTTTTTCCTAGGCCACTTTCGTTTTATAAATGGGTCCGTAATTGAGGCCGCGCGATCTTTATCTCTAACTTCTTTTGTACACCTTACCGTTTTTTCTTCTTCGCGAAATTTCGATGAAAAAAATCTTTCTTCTCCTTTATCTGCAGCGTCTCTTTGAGCGTTCGATTTTTTTTTGAGTGAAACAAACTTCGCGAAGCAATTTAATGATGCTCGTAATTTTATTAATTTTAAGTATTATTTTAAGGTTTTCGGTAAGTTTTTAATTACTTGCAAATTTATATGCTTTCTATTTCCATAAGCGTCTTCTACACTTCTAATCAATCTAGCGGTAAATGAATCCGATCAGTTTTATTTTAAGTTTAGTTTACTCTACAATAAAATAAGCTAAAGCAGGTGTACTACAAGGAAGTGTATTGGGCCTATTCTTTACCTACTCTACACATGTGATATATCTCAAATGGAAAATATCAGGATAGTTATATTTGCTGGTGATACAGCTATTATTGCTTTTAGAGACAGTAGCGAAGAAGTCAGACGAAAATTTTAATAAGCATGTGACGATATAGTTAATCGGATACAAATCTGGAAAATAAAAATTAACGAAAATACCACTGACAATAAATGATACTATCATTTCATATAGCAACAACGAATGAATCTTGCAAAACATCGGTGGTGGTAACGTACAAAAACGAAAAGGAAAGAACTGGAGTTCAAATATAAGAAAATGTATTTGTTAATTGGAAGAAAATCACAATTATCAGTACAAGTCAAAATAAATTGCTATTATATAAGCTATTATTTAAACCGACATATGGAATTCAATTATGGGGCCGTTACGTGAAAAGTAATTAAATGCAAGTTTTCTAGAACAAAGTTTTAAGAAGTACTGTAGATACTACCAGATATTACGGAACAGATTACTTACCGCGATTTTCAGATACCAACTAATATTCAGGAAATCAAGAGAGACTACATTCTCATGTCAATATGGAAGTATTAAAACTCTGGATAACATCAGAACAGGACACAGAGTATAAAAGCAGTATCAAACCATTTGATCTTGTGCAGTGTAGTGAGGCGTATTTAATATAAAAACAGCAGTGTTAATACATAAACGTTATTACAGGGCCTAGGATTTGGCTAATAGATATATACCTAAATAAAAGTTATTATAAAGACAAATTGTTGATTAGTCGGCAAGGATTGGTAAAAATGTAATAAATAAGTAATAAAAAAATGTATTGAAATATAAGGTCTATTGAATTATAAACTAATTGAAGTGCAAACAATTATTTTTATATTAATAAGTACAAGTTCATGCTAACATCTCAAAGAAACAACTCAACAAATACATAGATTGATTCAGATTGTTGAATGTTAGCGTTGAAGAAGCTCTGGTAACTATATCAAAATTTTTGCAACCATTTTTATGAGGATACTTGAAAATTATTACATTTTTGATAGTCACAAAAACGTTGAATTCTAATGACAAGCGAAGTGGAAAAAGGTATGGATTAGCGATGTTGAGTTACTACTTCAATGTCTTTTTGATAAAATTGGCAAAAATTCGCATTTTAACTTTTTAATTTTTGATTCAGGCGTAGTTACACTTATTCACTAAGGGAAGAAATACAATTTTTTAATTTAGGATCAATGTATTATGAGTTGTTGGGGACCTACCAAGAGGATCCTTAATCGGATTATTAATCAAATGTTGCAGTTTTATATTTCCTAAAACTTTTACTAAAATAATTTATTTAATATAATGTAATACAGGAAACTATAAGGCGAACCTATATTTATATTTGCGATGCTGTGTAAAATATTCTATATTAAAATAAATTCAAATTATAATAAACATTGAATTCCACATGGAACATTAGCGGGACTACTTTTGAGTTACACGCTCAAGAAAAATTCATAACAGTGTTTGAACACTTTTCAGTTACAAAGTATATATATAAACGTGTATAGGGAATAACTATAGCCCTTAGTGCTGAATATAAACCTTAACCTCGATTTATATATATTTATGATTTGATTTTATTGTAGACTCATGCTACTTTCTTAGTGATATTTGATCTGCTTGACATCGTTATGCGCATAGTTCTTAAATCTGAAATATGTTCTTTTGATGATATATAGGTATTCGTTCTGAAGCCAAAGAACGTATTTAAAGGATATTAAGTTTTTATTTTATACTTCTTTAACTTTGTTCGTAACTAGAAGTCGAATATTTGAAATTCTTATTAACCAATCGCATTGGGGAATTCAATTTGGCAAAATTATTATCGGCAATTTAAAATAGTGACATATTGGAACCGAAATAAGTCGGAAAGTTCGAAAAATGTTTCATGTTCAAGTTAAGTCATTAATTTCGAACTAATTAAAATTCTTGGGAAACTTTTTAATAAGACAAATTTATGGTTCGGAAAATAATAATAGACTTTTCGAGAGGAACGTTTCAATTCTTTTTTTTAATTGCTTTGGACGTAGTAACTTTTCGGAAAGATAATTAATTGCGTTGGGTTTTCAGTTAACAGTAAAATAAATTCGCAACGGTTAATTAATATTTTTCTAATGTTAGGTGTAATATCACTGTTATGTGTATAAAAGGTAATACACCGTTTTATAAAGGTATTATTAAATAAAAGGTCAAAAATAAAATGAACGTCATGCAATAAAATTCTAAGCCACGAAGTTTATTTTCATCTGGGTAGTTTTGGGAGCTATCGACTAAAAACGACTATCGACTGTTTAGTAATTGCCTGTTTTTTATTATCGACTGTTTCAGTGGCTATATTAGGTCTGACTGATTTTACTACTATTTACTATCGACTGTTTCAGTCATGTACTTTAGTTACTATTTTCGGTTTTACTAGTTTCATTTGACTGATTCATAACATTCTGGCTCTGTCTTGGTAGCTGCGATCTTGAAAAAAAAGTTCCATATATATGCTTACTTAGATTTTTATGTAATATATATGGTTTTTTGGTAGTTTGCAAAAGAATAAAATTGTGAATGATAAATGGTAAAATAATTTTGAATGTTTTTGTGCCAATAATAGGTAATATTTTTTTATTGTCTTTTTGGTTTAGATTTAATTCTCTCGATTTTTGTTCAAGCCTTTTGATTATTAAAACTTCTTTCCTAAAATCTTGAAAACTAAATTTAGATTCGAAAGGTTCCAGAAAACCCATCGATTCGAAACGATTTGAAGAAGCTTTTACAGTAGCAGTAAAGAGGTATAATATATTCAATATTTATACTAAATATTTCTAATAAATACATTTTCTAATAGAAAAACTCTTCATTAATTTTCAAGAATTTATTTTCATGGCTATTAAAAATACAAAAAGATCAGAGAAAATACAAAGAAATCTTTTTTATTATCTATTTTTATTATTTTATAACTTTCTATGATTTGGGAATATTTTTATAGAGAATCCCTAACTTATGCTATCTGCAATTAGATGTCATCAATTAAAAACGATCCATATTTTTAGACCCTAGATTAAAAAAGCTATAGATTATAAGATTTGATTTTACAAATAATGCTGAGGCGATACAAAAAATTATCACAAAATAGATATCTTCTATTCTAACTTCAAAAAAATTGAAATACAGTTCCACAACTCAAAATTCCAGACAAAACTACTGTTGAAGAATGTATTGACATCTGGAGATATGTTGATAAAAAGTAGTTAGAATGAAAGTAATAATTACACTAGGTACATAGGTGTATAAATTTAGCAATATTTCAAAATGCCACTTATTGGGCCTTTAGAAAACCGACTGGATTTTTGGTCAGCTCATGAAATGATATTACTTGATTTATATCAGTTACATTTAAAATATTTTGCGATACCCGAAACATCTGTCTCCTTGGAATGAGGTTTTTCAAAGTCTGGCCAATGGTTAATCCATTGAAGAAATCGCCTGACAGGAGAAAATTTTCGTTCTATAATAAATTAAAGTTTTATTTTATTTAAAAAAGATCCGGTAGTTATTGTGCAATCACTTTTAATTATGTCATCGATTAGTTTTTTTCTATGATTAGGTACGTGTTTAGTTTTTATTAAGTATTTATCGTTATTATACATTTTTAGTACTATTTAGGTTTTGTTCAAGTTCTATTGTATTATCTATACTTATTATTGTATGTTATTTAAAAATAGCAATTAACATATTATTAAAATACGATAAAATAATTGGGGGTTATTATTCCGTTCCTTTTAACAGATCCGCAGAACATTCAGATGTAAAAATAATTCTACTTTATTTAAAATATCCGTATCACTTATAGTACGGTTGGAAAAAATAAGCACGTTCGAATAAAATATAACAACCAATTAATTGATAATCTTCATTACTTTCCAAAAATTAAAATTAAATATAATGAGACGTATTTGGGATAATTACTCCATTCCTTTTTCATAAATTCAAAGTAACACTAAAATATAACATTAATTAACACTGACAATTGCCCGTTTAAATTGATTCAAAATGAACTGATCCAAGCAATTATCTCCGTCCTTCCCTCTCTCACAATTTATGCGGGAAGGAATTCGTACATCTTCGTCTGATTCATGATATGAATGGACAAAAACTGTCGAACCATGCATTTGACTGAAATTAGTAATTATTATTTTCAGTCGCAAGTTTTTTCCCTATCGCCTGTTTAGAGTGTTTTGCGACTATCGACTCTTTTCACTATTTTTAGTCGATAGTTTAGACGCTAGTGTGGATGTATTGCAGGTCTAACAAGACAAATGTCACGTGTCATATAGCCATAAATACAACCTATGAAACAATTTAATTACTGTATAAAACTATTTCTTGGTTATATATTATTCTTTTCAGTAATTAGGGTTGGGCCTTTAGTTCATATGATTTAGCGTTAGATGTGTTTTAGGACTATACAAAGTCAAAAGTATAAGCCAACAAACCCATGGACATCTGTGTATTGAACGAAGAGATTCAACGCTCCATCAACGAAAATTAGCCACATTTATACAAAATTGCAAAATTTGAGCAAAACTTCGAAAAATATACATGTTTCCAATGGTCTAATTTTTATATAACCCAATCCTATATACTTTAAAATTCAATAAAAAAAATATTATTTTTAAGAAATAGACGTAAAAATTTATTTTGCATAAACTTTGCGTATAAGACATATATCAATGAAGAATGTTGAAAGTTTCTAATTATAGCAATTAGCCTTGTAATAGAGGATAATTTAAACTTCTTGGACTTAGCATTTCAGCGAAGACTACAGAAACATATTTAAAACTTGGAAGAAGACAATTCTAATAGTAACTTTGGTTTTTGGACGCTAAAGGTTACTAGTTAACACTTGGAATTAGTACAAACCATGGCCAGATTTAGTTTTCTCAGATAACTTTTTCTTCATAATTGAAAATATTGCTTGGTGGTCAAAAGTTTTCTAAGAGGTCACAAAGAAACGAGGCAGGAGGAGCATGCAGGATTTAGACAGAATAGCGGCTGTGCAGATAAGATTTTCGCAATTTGTGTATTTATGGCAGATTTTATTTCTGCGTTAGACTATATATACTCTATATTCACTTGAAACCTGAGCCGGTGAAACCTGCTCTCTCTTTCTCCCTCTCCATTGTTTTTACATATAGTATTTAAAAATAGAGAACACATTTAATATGATGCAATAAACTTCTTGACCGATGACACCGACAATTGACAATTCAAACATTCTATTGAAAGCAAATAGCTTGCTCTTAATAACATTCAGTACAAGTAAAGGCAGAACTTCAAGTACTTATGATCAATAACAACGCAGAAGTAAGTAGCATCTACAACTTATGTAATAATCTGAATTGATCAAGCTGCTAAGATGAAGGGTGTTGAGGAGAGAAAACAATCTCTTTTTCAATCACAACAATCAACAATCCCGTTTCTTTCCGGACAATCTCTTTTTAACGCTTATTTTAATAATACTTCTGTACGACTCCGAGATTTGGACATATGTGAGTTTGAAGTCTTTGAAAACACATTATTTGCGATTGTATTAGAAATGAAGTCATTCGATTAATATTTGACAATTAAAGAACGTATCGAGAGTCGCAGACTGCTTTAGTGTGGTATGTCTGTAAAATAAAAAAAATGAGTTCCCTATAGACTTGTTTAATGAAGCTGAACCTTTTGCATGGAAGGTGCAACGATGAGCCTCAAAAATCTATGGATCCAGTTCATAGAGGGTGATCTGAGAGCATAAAAGATGGCATTGTGTCAGGTCAGACGGTTTTGGTATATAAGTCCAGCAGCGCCAAGTTCTTATTGGTTGAGGAGTAAAAACTTTCATGGAACACCGGCTATATATTGGTAATGATGATGGTGAAAGTTTTCCAAAATGAAGAGGCAGATTTTGTGGTTGATGGCAATTTTGAGTATCAGCGTGAAGAAGCCATCAAAAATGAAAAGTGTAATGAGATTGGGAATCGAGGATATAAGAGTTAAAGTTCTTAAACATCATATATATTGTATTTTCTCTTTTTAGTTCTTTGTTAGATTGTATATATACATATTAAAATAAATTTTAATAAGAGCAAATATACTACTTGAATTATATATTAGACATTAGATATAATTACGCCTTATAGTATTTATAGTTCTAAAGTTTACTTTTAATGCATAGCAGAACATAAATGCTAGTTATATTAACAGGCACTCTATTACGAATTATCTTGAAATATGCAAAATAATTTAGAATTGACTCAGATCATGTGTAAATTATCAAATATTTCAAAAGACCTCTTTATAATGTAATCTATTAGATGGTATTAAATATAAACTTATAATATTCGAGCTAAAATCAGAGACGAGAATTATGGTTGATATTTTGGATGCGACAATACATTTTAGTCCTTAGTCGAGGCTCAGTATCGGGGTCATAACTCACAATCTATTACGCTGTTCGGGAGTTCGATATTTGCCCGAAAAGTTTGTATACAAATCAAAGTTGTTAATAGCTTTTGAAAGATCATTTACTAAGTATAGTTGAGGTTCTCGTTCTCAGCGGATGTCTCGCCTTGGGTAGCTTCGTTGGCGTTATTTGTGGTCGGAGCCATCACGGAATTGAACTTACGATTGTCCAAAGTATTAATTGAAGTGTTTCCAACGTTATATTGGATGGTACTGAGATAAATTCGAAAACAATACGCTATAAGTAGACCGTTTAAACTTTTCTTATTAAGAAACACAAGACGTGTTTACCAAGTTTAAAACAGTTTTCAAATATTAGTTCATATTGAACAGTTTATGAATTATTCAAATAAGAATAAAAATAATTAAAAAATGCATATTTAAATTATTGCCATTTTTATATACTATAATATATTTTTTAATATTATATATCATTATTTCTTTGTCGCTGAAAATGTTATAGACTTGACTGATTTGTTTAGTTTCTTGATAAGTAAGTTAATTCCAGTTAAATGAACGATTTCAAAAGACAACAGTCCTTTTATCTGGGACTGCGTCAGTTACGATATATTTATATAGGGTTTTTAAACATAAATTTAATTTTATTTTAAAACTACTTTATTTCATGGTGACTTATTGGACTTTGGTTGTTAAAAAGTATAATATTCAATCATAATTTTCGGTTTTTATAATTCATTTTTTTTCAACCTCCTGTAACAAAATCATTTTATCAATCCAAGTGCATTTTAAATGATATAACAATGATCGTATCCCAAATTTACCAAGTTGATATTTTTGACAGACTGTTTGATAATTAGAACTCTTTCTGAAGGCTAAACAGTTGTGGCTGACCACTAGCAATAGAAAGTTGGTCAGGTCAGCATTGCGTCTACTGGATATTCATCCAGGTAGAATAAGTGTAAGGATTCAAGTACTATGATATAAAAAGTGACCCCTTGTATTTACTATTACAAATGTAGAGATGCAGATTATAATGGTTTCGGTACCTTTTGGACGGAAAATGAAATAGCAGTTTAATATCCGAGTCTATAATGGTTGCTTCCTATTACTATTCAGGTAGTGGCGAGAATTGGCAAGGAATATTCTAAGTTTTACGGTACAAACAACAGTGTATTGGTTGAGGAATAAACAGTCTCCCAAGACAGATTGAAGATAATGACGATGGCCAAAGATGAGAAAATTAATGACAAATTTTATTTATAACTAATCAACAGTTCTTAGAAGTATTTGATATCATTGGTTTGATTTTTAAGGTATTAACCATCTGTGGTTCATTCGAATATTTTCTAACCCATTAAAAAGTTCGTTAAAACCAGAAATAAGCATGCGGCCTAATTTGTGATGCATGAGATCCATTACTTCATGCTAAATGTAACGACGATTCATTGTTACAACAAGCGTGTAAAGTTTCTTATTTTAAATTGTAATGTGTAAAGTGTCTTTATTTTAAAAGTTGAACAGATTGTAGATCACGTAGATATGTTATATGTTTTTGCAGTTAATGGGTTTCATGTGGAATATTTCTGTTCATTGATCTTATATCATTATCTTATATATATATATATATATATATATATATATATATATATATATATATATATATATATATATACATACATACATATGTGACCATTATATTTTTTTATTTGAAATGTTTCGTTCATGGAAACGTTCACAGTTAATGCTCACTGCTGTTTACTATTTACTCGACTTTCGACCATATATCAGGTTAATCTGTACATTTTAATTCATTACAGAAATGTCTTCTATATTTCCTCGAGATGCTGGTGTGTGACTTACTGAATTAGTTTATTCGAATGTGTTTAGCAATTGATGTTGAATGATTGATGAACCATAATGCGATTCAACATGGCGATTTTGTATATTGCGAAAGTGACAAAGATTTAGACATGACTTTTTAACACTTTAAATATTCATGGTAATTTATTCTTTTACAAGTGCTATAGTTTCCTAACCGGAAAGATGTGGCTTTACCAATACAATCGTTATGCTATGCTCTGTCGAAGTGCTAGCATTAAAGCCCATTAAAAATTCCGACAGAATCTGTGAAATTACCAAGAAGCAAACATTGACTTTCTTTCATGTTACGTAACTATTTTCTATATTATGTAACTCGGATACCCGTTTAATTTTATGTCGCTTATTCGGAATGACATTCCCTAGTTTCCAGAATTAAATTTTGATTCCCGATTTTATTAGAAGCTGCTTCCTTCAAGGTCCTGTCGGCATCTTTCCGCAGCAGAAGGCACATCTGTTACGACCCAAATAGGGCAACAAATTTTACTACCGGAATATTATTTGGCAGCTGCGGATGAGCTGGGAAAACTTTGTGACAACACAGTCTAAATCTAAAGTTTTTCAGTTGCAGGGTGTTCATATTTTGGAGGAACTATCAATTCAATATACGGAAATAACTAAGCTATAGTTGATTTTTTATTAGTTTTCACAAATTTACATAGCTTTAGTTGTTATACTATATATTTGATCTCCATTCTCAATATAGGATTATTTTATTTCCAATATTAGAAGCCCATGGAATATATTTTATGGGAATTAAATAAGACCTACCGTTATTTTAATGTTTAAGAAATAATTTGTTACTTGACTTCAGTGAAATATACATCGAACAAATTCCTGAGATAAAGTTAAAAACAAGGTGGCAAACAGAATGATAACATTAGATTAAATATAAATAATTTTCCATTAATATATGGAAATAGTATCTTCTTTAATAAAGTAGCAATGATTGACAAATACTTAGAGATGTAATTTATGTCATATTAACATGGAAAATAATGCAATACAATGGAAGTTTATTACCAATTGGTTGCTGTAGCTTCATAAGTAATAATTCATTTTTTAATAATTTTTTTATTTAGATATTTATGTTTTATGAATATTTTTTATTTATTTAGTTTTGTTTGTATTATTTTGACGTGTCTATTAAGCTTAAATAATTATTAATTAATTAAATAATTATTATAATATATTTAATTATGCACCTACAATAGCAACTTTTTAGATAGATTAGATTATATTTTAGAATTAATATACTTAATTCTGATTTTATACATTCATATTATATTAAAGAGCAGTTTTAGATTATATTTAAAACTAATTGAGCTTCGTCAATTTTTCAATCTCAATTACTGTAATAGCATTATTTGCTCTTATGAAGTCGTCATTCACTTTTAATATACCTATTTAATTTGAGAAAATATAGATTAGACCCACCAATTGTTCTTTGAAACAAATTATATGTTCGTATAAATGAAATTTGATTAGGAATTTCTAAAGCTTTAGTGATGGTAAATGTGGTGTCACAAAAATAGAGAAAGATTGAAATCGTGTGAAGAGACGAATTGCAAAGTCCATCCGAACTAAATTATCATGATATATAACCATAAATTGAAACAGATACGTCTAGATCCAGCATCGAATACAAACTGCTGTTGTAACACTATGTTAAAATTATTACCAAGTGCTTTCCTAACATGAGAAAGTTTTGTTATATCTTGCAAAATCTGTGAAAAATTTACATAGAAATGTTTAAATGGAAACCCCTACTCTAATCGACGTATTCACCAAACATTGCTCCTTTCTTCTTTGACTTCTTTTTCTTTTTTACACATCTTACAAAAAAAGTTCTCAAAAAATCTCTTAAAACTCACTTGTACATCCTATACGCACAAACCAGACAATCCACCAGTTTGCAATTCTGAATATGTTATATATTATAATTAAATTAACACAACTCTAATAATTTAATTACAAGACCTAACAGCTAAGAGTTCGAGTAATTTAAGTAATTGTAAAGCCAATCTAGAATATTTCCTGAGAATACGAATTAGGTTATTTAATTAATCTCAATTACTCCACGAAATATATTTCATTCGCTACATTACGTGCTAGTTATGAGTGTTGTATTCCCTATGCTAAGACCATAATTCACAATCCATTACAATGTACAGTCTTCGATATCAGTCGAAAAGTTTGTTTACAAATCAAAGTTGTTAATAGCTCTAGAAAGAACATTAACTAAGTGTGGTTCAGATTTCTCTTTCTCTCGCACTCTCTCCACCTTCCTCCTACCCTTTCATTCCTCTCACTCCCTCTTGCTCGTTTCTCTTTCTCATCAGCAGCATATTGCCCTCGGGGGTTTTGTTGGCGTTATTGTGGGATCCTGATCGAATTAAACTTACAATTTTCGTAAAGATTAATTGAGGCACTTTGAAAATTTTGCAGGGAGTGAGCAATATTAAGCGGAAATAATATATAGGCCGAGACGGTCCACTGAGCAAGGGGAAAATCTAGGAAATTAATGGGTTTTGATCTAAACAAGAATTTGTTATTACGGAGAGTAAAATATTAAAGCTTTTGATGCTCGTTTAAGGCATACGTTTTGATATGTATGGGGATGGAAACACACTCCTTCTTCGGTTAAACCATTATGGGAATATGTTGCGAACAGGAGCCTTGTTAGATCATCTAAAGATACTGGTGACCTAGTAGAATTTTACATTTTTGAAACGTATGAAAACTAAATCGTAAATGGGTATTAACCATTATAAATTGCACTTTTCAAAAGCGTCGTTTTACTATATACTTTTATTTTTATTAATATAGATAATTAAAATCGTAGATAAATCAATTTTTTGCTTTCTGCTTCTTGCTGTTTGTATTACTTTGATACTTCCTGTTAAAAGAGTAAAAAAGATAACTTGTCAAAACTGTTTTTTTCCCTAAGATGGAACAGTTGTCTTCTATATTGATGTGGAGTTTCATCACTCTCTGTTTTTAGTTTGGTTAGAGTGATCGATTTTGTTAGTTAATTGCAAAAAGTAAGAATTAAAAATAATTAAAATTAGAGAATATCCACTTGATGACTGACGATCTCTTAGGGTACAATATGTCACATATTATGACATGCAATTAGAAAACTGGATCTATATAATTAAAAGTGTATCGAGCATAGTACAGGTAAACATACCTGGTTTGGATACATATATATTATAGGTAACATGTGGGCTGAAAAGTTCCGGGCGCAACAAAGAAAACGAGCTTTTTTACTCAATATTAGCTTTATTCATCAACGTAATCTCTATTAAGAGCCACACAATCATTCTAGCGCCGCTGTAACATTTCGTTACCACCTTTGTAGAACGATTTATCTTTTGCCTCAAAATAGGCCTGTCACTGGTTGCTGTCCACTCAGATGACGATCGTTTTGATTTCGGAGCGAAGTAATGGATCCATGTTTCGTCCATCATCACTTATCGACGCAAAAATTCCATCAATATATTCTTGTTTTTGATCAACAGTGAGTAAACACGGCACTTACTTTGAACATAGCTTTCTCATAGTCAAATGTTCATGCAATATAAAACTAATACGTTCTTTTAAAATTACGATGTTAGCTAACTCATGCAACTTCACTTTTCAATCAATCAAAACGATTTAATGGAATTTTTTAATTTTTTCTGGTGATTCCACCTCATTTGGACGTGCACTGCATTCTGCATCATCGGTGTCTTACGACCACGTTTAGAGTTAGCAATCTGACATTTTATTGTTGTTTTTGATGGAGCGGAGTACCTATAACACTTTTAAAGTCATTGCTTCGCTTGAACGGTAATTTTTTCAGTGTCAAACTGAAAATGAAATTATTTATGATCTATTGTTTTGAAAATAACAAAAGTGGTGTCATTTTTAGTACAATAACGCACAAGCTTATGAGCACAATATCATGAAATAATAACAGCTTTCTTTTGAAGGTTAGCATTAACTGAAAAAGCGATGAATGTAAAACTGAACTAAAGGACCATTTCAGTCCATGTTTTACGTATAAGCATCAACAATAAACAACATGAGTTATCATTAACCACTGTCAATGTTACTGCATATATAATATCATTATAGGTAATATTAATTTAAATTTCTCTGCAATTTTCCTTAATCTAATGTTACTTCCTTTTCAATTCTTCTTCTCGATTATTATTACAAATTGTGTATAATTAACATATATAATATCACTGAAAGATATATATGTTTCTAATTCAATTAGTTACCAGTTCATCAGTATTAAGGGAATATACTTTTTTAAAGCTGTGTACTATTTGGAACATATTTAATGTGTTTCTTTGTATTTTTTTGGTGTTAAATTTCAGGTAGATATGTAATATACATTTATAGACGATGGCAATTACAAAAGAATATTAAAACATTGGAATTTGTTTCATCGCATTATAAAAATAGTGATATAACCTTTTGGCTTCAAACTGCAAGTTCAAATATATTTAAATTTATGTATTTCTATTTTGCTTAGAGCTTTGAGCTGTTACGGTTGGGTTATACAATTTTTATATCAGGCGAATGTGTTACCACTATTGGTCGATGTTGGTAAACAAGACGAGAAGAAAAAATATTTCAGGTGTATTTTACGTTCAATAACAACATGTAGTGTGTATTTTATTTATTTCCCTTTCTTAGAAACGAACGTATTACATTCGAAAACGGTTTAGTTTAAGCGAGGACCCATCGTAAAGCACGTTTTATTGCTGAACACACATGGTCCAAAAAAGCGTCGTATGTGCGAGCGACGCCACCAGCAGAGCCAGCAATTTTCTTTAATAGATAATTCGTATGCTGCAAATGCTGGCCAGGAAGGCACATAAATTTGTTTACTTCCCACTCTGGTGCACTTTGGATCCGAACTAATTTGAAAAAATGACCCCGTCCTGGATGCTCTTTGGTTCCGGCAAATTTATCTGGCGTTTTCAGTATACTCTTACAATTGGATGATTGCTTTCTTTTAGTAATTGCTCTATTTGCACTTTATAATGTCCTTATAATATGCAAGTATTTTTAATGCTATTAAAATAATTCTAATCATACAATATTCTACATTAAATTATTAACAAAAAAGCATAATTATTTAAGACTTATTGAGAATACTGCACTCGTTAAGAATCTTGTTGAAATCGAGACAAAGCTTACAGAAAAGCTTTATTCTTATTGAGATTGTGATCACTTAGTTAAGCAATATATTCATGTAATTAAGGTAAACTACATAAAACCCTTATTAGTTAAATATCTTATTAGGGATATAGATAAATCTACTACAACTACTAACGTGGATATCTGAAATACCCTTCTACTATTATGAGTCTAGACTTGACAATGTTATATTGATTTCTCTACTGATTGATTGAACAAATGAAAAATAAGACAGAACCAACCAATATTACTATAAATTAATCTGAAAATAATATAAAATAATAATATAAATAATATAGAAAAATAAATATGAAGTTAAACATTATAATATTAAGAATTATGAAAATCAGAATAAGATTTATGGAAAGTTAGTAGTATAAGTATATAAACTTAGGAACAATTCAAGGCATTCCTTACTTCATTAAGCAACCCTTATATTGGTTCTTAATTATTGCACTTAATATTTATTCAGAGGTTTGTTGAGTAATTTAATTTAAATTGGAATTTCGTGGTATTGATAAAACACTTTATTTTAAATAAAATATAGGTGGAATATGTGAACTAAACAATTAATTGATGGGCTATGTGAGTAGACGACTGGTGGTAGTTACTAAGATAGACAGTGACGATAACGGTTGACATTATAACAAACTAGCACCATAACGCTTTCTTATTATTTATACCATTATATTATAAGATTAATTGTATAAAAGTATATATGTTTGAGGATTATACAGTATATAGATGTATATAGGACATGCTAATATAAATATTGTTTGGTCGATCCTTTTCTTACAGCTTTCAGTTAGTGTAGTATCTCTTTGGACCTCTTCGGTGTTTTTCTTTATTAGACATTTGACACGCATGGTCCTGAAAACTAAGATTTCAGTGAAAACTTTGAGTGAAATGTTTGAATCGTAAATATTGCACTACAACTAGTTTTTAGAATCATATCTTTATTATTGGTATTGGAGTATAATTGGCTGGATTATTTTGTTTGTGACAAAAAAATCATTTATGATAAATAAGTTAGCATCCAGTTCTCGATTTCTATGAAAAAAGTACTGTATGCATCGAAGCAAAAAGTAATAGGTTACGGTGGGTAGGTTTAAACATTCTTATTAAACTTTTCTAAGTTGACTATCGATTTGGCAACATCTAACAAAAAATTTTTGAAAAACTGTTTTTGTTAAATTTATTTGTTAGCCAATTCAATTTGGTTCATTACAATTTACAACTGGTTTATAACTTAATGTTCGTTATCGTATATCGTTTTTCGATGAGTTTTCGTCAGTGTTTATTTTCCGTCATTTTGGCTTTAGTGCTTAACGTATTAAGTCACTTCTTAAAATTTGATACTTTTGACAACAACATCTCTTTTTCCATATTTACAAGTTGGTACTCATATGCTCGAAATTTTGTCATTTACATCAGGAATTCTTGAAAATGATCCTTATTCGATCTAAAGTTTGAAAAAAAGAATAGTCACTAATATATGGTACAATAGCGCTAATATTTGAAGGATAGGTTGGTAGATAAAGATAGCCTCATTTATTCGTGACACAGTGGAAATAATACCATATTTCAAAAGTGGTTTTTAGGTTTAAACACTGTATAATGTATTATAAAGGGAGAGACCTTAATAATTAGTTACTAATTTGAATAGAACCCATATTAATTGTTTCAACATAACAGGTTAATTGAAATGTCCCTGGCCTATCATAGTAAAACCCATATTTTTGGCAAAATTAGTTTATTTTATTCAACATAATTCCCTTCAAGGGTGATACACTGATTATAGCGACCCTCCAACCTTTCGATACCATTTTTGTCGTACGATTTGTCCTTTGCTTCAAAATAGGCCTCAGCTTCGGCGATCACTACCTTCATTGGACGAAAATTTCTTCCCAGTGAGCATTCCATTGAGATACAAGAACAGGAAATAGCCGCTGGGGGCCAGATCTGGAGAATACGGTCGAGGAGCAAGCAATTCGAAGCCCAATTCATGGATTTTTTTCACTGACTTGTGACACGGTACATTGTCTTGGTGAAGCAGCACTTTCTTTTTCTTCAAGTGCGGCCGTTTCACGACGATTTCGTCCTTTAAACGGTCCAATAACGCTATGTAATAGTCGCTGTTGACGGTCCTTCCTTTTTCAAGGTAGTCAATAAAAATTATTCCATGCGCATCCTAAAATACAGACGCCATAAACTTGCCAGCCGACTGTTACCCACGCTTTGGAGAGGGTTCATCGTATGCAGTCCACTCGAATGACTGTCGATTGGACTTCGGCATGAAGCCAAGTTTTCGCTTCAACTGTATTTTTTCCCTTCAAAAGGCAATATTTTATCAATACGCGAGATTCCTTTTTATCCATTTTTTTTACAATAACTTCACTCTAAATGCTATAATTCAGAAACTAATGATCCGACAGCTGTCAAATTTATACACGCATCTTTTGAGGGTTAGAGTTAACTAAAAAAACATATGGATTTAATTCTAGTAGTGCCATCTATGTGTCCGGGCCGGGGACTTTTCAATTGAACTGTTATATCATTGCTCAAAATATTTATTTGATATTTCGGTATAAAATCGTGCCGCTATAGATATCTTGGGAAGGTTAATATCTTTGGAGTTCTGGGTAATCGATATAAACATTTTAATATTATTTACATTGTTTATGTTTAGGGGGTTGAAACATTTCCATGGCAAAAAACTGCTTCCAATATTGATTCTTGACATTGAACTATAGTTTCTTTTATATGTTCAGAGGCTTTATAGAAACTGAGAGTAAACTATGAAACAACTAAACTAACAAGGTATCAAAACCGAAACTGTCAAGTTTTCCGTTTACGAAGCGTCGTTAACTTTACTCGATGTTGTCTTTACTCGATCAATTAAAAGCCAATTAACAATACAGTTTTTATCAATCAATTTGAAACTTTTCCGGAGGTAGATTTTCGTTTCCGATGTTCCGGATAACATTTGTAATTAACTTTCTGGGTTTTTTTTGTTCCCGTCTCGAAGTAAAACATCGGCATAAAAAAACGACCAACTTTAATAACTGGTTCGCATGAAGATGGAAATTTTACTGTTTGAGTTTTTTTTTGTTTGATTAAACTTTTTTCCGTTTTCAGGTAATGGATTTTAACGTGTTTTAGATTTTTTTATTTTACAAATTACTTTGTTTATTATGTTTAAGATTTGGATTACTTTATTAACGTTAAAGCTATTATTTAATACTACTTCTGTGTTTCATTTTAACTGTTTTGATTTTTTATAACATATATAACATTTCGTTTTCTTTTTCCTTTATTTTTATTTATGTTATAGAGGAACGCATCTCAAAATTTATATTATAAAGGTATCAGTAACATTCATTATCTCAAGATTTTGTATTGAATTATTTCCAATTAGTCTTCAAAACTGTGATCAAATAAGAATATTTACGATATAAACGTATGTAAAATTATGAGATTACATCTATAAGGATGTACATAAACATGATGGTCAAGTCACAGTTATTGATAATTGATATATATTTTAAGAATTTTTGGTATAAATATGTTTGAGAGAGAGAAGAATTGCGATTCATAGTAATAATAATATATTGTTTATTTACTATAGAGGACGTTCTCTGATTGATTTCGTTTCAGATAAATTTTCGAGGAGCTATTTTTTTTCTTGATATCACAGTCAGAAAATAGAACCAGCAGGAGTTAAACTAATATTTTATAAACTACCTAGAATATTTGATTCTCATTAATTATATAATAGTTTGACATTGGTATATGCATAACAAGACCTAGTTAACTAAGATAAAATTAATAATGACCGAGTTGCGCAAGGCTGCTTAGCAACTCCAACCAATGATTCAGATATTTTTGACGGTTACTACATTAGTTATTTTGAAAGCTTTTGCAACAAAAATTACAAAAAATAAAAAGAAACATTAGGAGCTTTAATTGAATTTTATTAAACCCATGGCCAAAAAGTTGTAATATTTTTATATTATTTAAAGAATAGGCCACCAACTCCAATTAAGAATAGGCTGTTCTGTTATTATTGATTTTTTACACTATTGAGATCTGAGAAAACTTATTCACAAACATTTCGAAGCCAGGTTTGTATAACCGGAAAATCTTCTGTTGAGAATTTCCAGAAATGAGCTTTCGAACTGGATATTGTTAGGACAAATAATTATTTCAGTTAGACTTGATTATATTGGAATTGACGGAATATTTTATATATGGTTTTTTGCTTTCAAAATTCCGAAATCTGCTTTCAAACAGCTGCAATAAGCACTTAATTTATACTTAGAGCAATCGATGGTGGCGATATTAAGCTTCTCTTTCAAATGTTTGAGCAAGGACAAAAGGTCAGTTTTTCCCTTTCTTAAATTAAATAACTATAAATATAAGCAATTTTTACGTAGTTTGAGTAACGCCCATTTTCCTTCAGAAATTCCAGCACTTCTCAACTTGACGACATATTTTAATATGCCGTTTTTTGAAAGGCTGGGCGATGCCTTGTAATACCCAGTAAAGTTGTTGCTCTTCATATTATCTCATTTATTCTTCAAATAAAACTATATTCATTTTACTTTAAAAAATGTTCCCTGATATATAATAACCAATTCTTATATGAACTTGGCAATAGCATGAATGGCAGCAATAGAAATATTCTGAATTAGAACATAATCAACTTTTTGGTATAAAGAAGCGATACTAATTTAAATAAGAATTCGCTATTTGTGGGTTCTCTAAGTTTGCAAAAATAACTGGGTATTTTTCTGTTTGGTTATGAAATCATTTGTTTAACTGATTTATCTATGGCAGTTGGAAGGTTTTTTGTAATTCCTGAGTTAAATTTTATATGTGATATAATAGTTTGTAATAAGTTCAATCAGTAATAGATTAGGAATTTTAAGACATATTTTGTTCTTCGATTCATTTTATGAATGATACCTGAATTGTTGATTAATCGAAAGACAGCGTAAGCAATATTTTTGGCCGAACTTTTGGGTTTCAGAAAGCTACAAAAACAACGAAACAAAAGCACATCTGAGTTCGATTTTATATATGCATAAATTTCAACCTCATCCAAAGCAAAACAGGAGGCTAAAGTATTGTATAAAACTGTTAAAATTTTGTCGCGAAAAAACTTATGATAATTTACTTATAATATTTTGAACCAGACTGATGTAAATATTCGTATTAAAATATCTATATTGTAGGGGGAGAAATCAGTTGTCAATAGGTAGGATATACAACTAAAAAACAAAATCCAAAAGAAGCCAACAAAATTATACATTACTACATTATCTGCCTTATTATCCAAATTCAGCTTCCTCTAATTATCCTGAAACTTAATAGAGAAAACCTTTATAATCAAAAGATGGCAAAAATAGCATGGAAGTTTATTCTGGTATTTTCTGTATTCTTGATTGGATGGAATGAAATATGAAATATAAATTAGAAGATTATCATAAATGTAACGTACTTGATATTCTATGCTTAGGAAATGTATACTTTATATTTCAAACAATAACAGCATATACCCACTCCCATAATCTGAGCATAGAGTATATGCTAATAAAAATATATTATGGACCGGTAATATGAATTCTTTTAATGAGTTTCATCAGCAAAGTATGATTATTATTTATACATAAACAACGCGTTCGATAAACCCAAGCCTGTAAAAACTTTTTATGTCGGCTTTCAGCGGTCAGCAGCCAATCTGTGGCGGAATTTCAAGCTTCGCGTGCCTCAAATAGAATTTCGCATTCCGCTACAAGCAAAAACGCTCTTTCCTTATTTCATCAGATATTTGGTGGGTGGGGTTTAATAGAGCACGACCAACACACGAAAATCAATGGACCTGTTTTCAAAGGAGAAATGAAAATATCCTGGAAAGAAATATGTCCTCCACATACCTTTATCGCAGTTTATTATCTTTCGGTTTGGGCAGCTATTTCGGCACGGTCGTATAAAAGGCTATTGGTGGTTTTTTTTCTTTAGGTTGAATTGATTTTTATTTGGTATATGTGTCGGGGCAAGATATTTTATAGTTTCATACTTTTTTAGTTTCGTATATAAAATAATAAAAATATCAGTCTTAAAATAAGGCGGCACATAGACTAGGACCAGCTGAATAAACATTTCTTTGAGTGTGTAAAAAACTTGATATGCAAATGACAAAGTTTCTCTTGTACAAATGTGGACGAAACATACCAACTTAATTTAAATAAATTATTTCATAGATTTATAAAAACAGTTAATTTATTTAAACTGTAGTATATAGTTTTAACGATTAAACTTTTTCAGTGAAGCAGTTTTGGATTCTCTTTTTTACTAAAAAATCTCCATTAACATAAAGGAAAACAAAAGGAAATCCAAGCTTGTCTTAATGAAAAAAAAACCCATCCCATTGATATTGACACAACGCCACTCGGAGATTTTTATTGAGGTATCCAGTTTTGGAATTAAAATTTCTTCGAATGTTAGGTTCAATATTCAAAACCTAAATTTTATAACAACTTACCGATAGGGGGACTCTGCTGTAAACCTCCAATAATGGTCCAATTAGATTGAGGTCTACAAATGTGTTGGCTAAAGAAGATATTCTGATGCTTCACAAACCAAGACTGAATAATTTTGGCTATGTATATGGGCACACTATCATTTTAGAATATGAAAATATTTGGCATTAGTATACTAGACGTAGTAAGAACTTAGCAGGCGAGAGGACCAGCTGAATATCACGATATTGCCGCCAAAATTATAACAGAACCTTCTCTCTGCTTAACTGTAGGAAGCAGACAGTGCAGGCTTCCGTAGGATTTTTTGGGATTCTGCATCTTCGCAACTCAGCATTGACTTCCGTTATAAAGGGATTGGCAATCGTAACTCTTTCATTAATGTTTGCTTTGTGAAGCTCCTGGAGTACTGTTTTTGTCGAAACAGTATCAGTCAAGTGAGTGTTGAGTTTTGCTGTTACTTTGTTACTTTGGCTGTGGTAGTTTTATGTTGTCTGGCAATATTCATTTTTAATATTTATTGACGACATCTTTCACTTAACTTTGGGTTTCTAATATTCCCCTTCCTACCATTCCTCTTAGCTAATGATGCTTTTACTGTTTTGTGTATGCTCTCATTACAGTGAATACTGTCGCTGGTGAAAAATCATTATATGTGAACAATTCAGCTATTTTAGTCACATACGCTCCGGGGATCAATGAGATATCACACATTTTACTGGCCACTTGTTTTAACTGTCGCGAATTAAATCATAGATATCCTACGAGACTTGGCATGTAATCTAAGTAATATATACAACCAGATTTATTCTATTGCATAGTGTTTGTATTGTTTTTTCTATTCCCGGTATATATTAATAATTTACTATAATCTATAAAAACACGAAATAAAGAACTTTATAAAAACACGAAATGATTAGAACAGATAAGCTTTTTAATCTTATATAATAACATTTACTTTTATACTAGAATACTGGTACTTATAGTGGTAAAATTGCTTAGTAACTTCATTAAATATTCATTATTATTTTAGTTTTAAGGGAACAATGCTACTCATATAATATGAGAATTAAACATAGCCAGAAAATAAATATAGTTTGGTTTAATAAAATATTTAAATACAAACTGTAATAAATAATTGGAAACTAATTAGAGAAAGGGAGCCTATATAAACAGAGTTTATCGATATCCATACATGTAGATAAAAGGAACATTTTGTTACATTTTCACGAGTGAAATATTGTAAATAGTAGTAAGTATGGTAAGTATTTTAAAGAACTGAAAGAAAAAAATATAAAGACTGGAAAATACTTGCAGCAAAATGAAATATTTAAAAAGTATAAAATTAAAAGAAACAGAAACAAAAGACATTGGAAAAAATAAGCAAATATTATTATTATTTTATTATATGTTATTATTATGTAAATAAATATAGAGGCTGGAGATATAAAAACAGAAGAAGGTAATTAAGTAATGAACAGCACGGTGTGCATCATAAAATGAAATATTGTGATATGAAAAATACCCTAAAATATCCAAAATGATTTAAGGAATTAGAAATATAAAAGCTTTTCGTGGCCATTAGTGCCAAATGTAGGCCGGAAGATAATTAAAAAAATAATTGTAGATAATAAAATAAAAGAAAGAATAAAGATCTAGCAGTTTTAAAAATTTAAAGCAGTCGGTGAATAAAATGCGAAATAAAAGGACTTGGACAAAAATATTTGAATTGAAGATATTATCGTAATTTAATAAAGTAAAAGATAATGTAAAAAAAATATAAAAGTAACAATTAATATTATAAAGCAATCGTCTTTAACTACCGAATATATTCATGGACGCTATTTAATAGTTTAAAATATTTTTTCTACTTAAAAGACCAGATATATTAAAGAAAATAAATTTAAATCAATACATTTTACAATAAATAAAGGGTCCTAAATGTACTATAATTTTCTAGTAAACCAACGCCATCTCTGTCTGAATACAATAATCTCAACAAAAAAACGTGGACCGTAATTTAAATTTAACAGCTGTTGTGGAAATTCCCTTTGCTTGTTTTAATTTATTCTTCCCAAGTTTTGTTCGTATATAAAGTATGCCAGGTCGGCACAAGAAACTTTGCGACCGTTTTTTCCGAAGAAAAAAAAACTTATTTCCAACCTTTCCTGGCAAACTTTCGGTTATTTTACATAATTTTACGTTCACTTGGGTAGGATAAACAGTCGTAAAGATGTAGTTTTGATGAAAGTAAGCATGTAAAATTAAAATTTCAGTCGGTCCTATTCGTATAACAGTTAAACTGTTTATTATTATCAGTCATAATATTAATTAAGTGATATCTATTTCCTATTTAAAATTGACTTTATAAAACTTTAATAAATGGAGTTGGAAGAGATTACGAAAAAATGGCCCATTACACTTTTATACAGCCAGAAAGTCAATATTAAGCGAAACAAGAAAATACGACTTATCATAAAGTCAGAGTAACAATCCTCTTCGTGTAGACATCTGGAGAAGAAGAAGTTTCATATCTTTGGAATAAACTTTTACAGTTATTTTACATTAGTTTTAGATTTAGTTAAGGAAAACTTTTTCTTTTCTCTGTTTTTCTAAATTGTTTAGGGAATATTATAACGATAGGATACATTCTAAATAAATATTATACCTTCCTCAGTAAGTTTCGTTGTTTGCTAAAAGATTTAGTTATTAGGCTGTGGGTGGTGGTGGTATACAGTGGTCCTATATATTGCGTTCAAACTGAACATAGCCGTTATGCTTGCACGTTAAATAAATTGAGACTAACTAATTATCATTCAATTAGCATGTCATTAATGTAAATTAATGATTTAATTTTTTTCGACACAAAATTATGTAAATATTATTGTACATTATTGAAATATGATTTTCTACTTATGTTTATATTCATCTTAATTATGTTACTTCGTTTTTCAGAAGTATTTCAAGAAGATTTAAATTAACAAATAGGCGGTACACACGTAAAACAGCTCTTTTTATTCGCATCTTTACGTATTAATTCAGTTTTTTTAGCTTACTCTCAAGAGATATTTTAATTTCCAAGAAGCTGTTTTTTAACGAGATTAAATATACACGTTAAGAATTGGAAATGCACAGAATAAAACATTTTATATTGAATATCATTATGGGGTGAAGATTAGAGAAGAATTTCAAAGACAATTTAAGCATTCAAAAACTAAAGTTTTATTGATAAATGGAGCACAGCAAATTTATTGAGAGTTTTAAAAATATAGTAACAAGTATTTGAGATCAATTACAACAAAACTGTTGTTTTATATATTCTCTGAATGCCGTGGAAATTTGTATAAAATTTACCGCCATAATCGAGCTAATAATTAACAATAAATATCAGTAAATAAATAAGTAATTAAACTTAAAGTTATTCAATTAAATGGAACAAAAGAATCAAACATAACATTCAATTGATATAAAAATGTTCATATTTCTGATGTAAAGTTAAAATATTATTAGATTCGTAACTTTGTTAGGAAGCTTATGGGAAAAATATTATATGCAAATTGAAATTCTGCATATTATATAAAAATATGTTATATATAAATCTTCAGACTCTTGTGGATTTATTATACATAAATTCTAAGAAATTCGATTCGGATTTTAATCACTTATAGAATCAAAAAAGTATCAAAGTATTAAGGTATTTTGGATCGGCAAAGAACTATAAAAATAAACTTTCAAATAAGAAAAAAAGATACATTTCAACATTTTAGAGCAATTAAGCCGTCCCGAATTAATAGCACTTTGTATATTTTTGTTCCCAACATGGTTATTTGTTATCGTATAAATTACCTATGCATATTAGTATGCGCCCGCAGGAGCCCATAGATCGCATTAGATTCGCAACATATGTTACTCGCCTATCGTCGACAATGCTAAATGTAACTAAAGATAAAGAGAGTGAATTAGAGTTCAATTATGAAGATTCAGAAGTTTTCGATCACGTGCCAGTTCCCGATGAATTTCTACCTGAAGAATTAAGTACCATAGTTAAATTGATTGAGAAATGAAGGTTATAACATTAATTAACACCTGCTAAATAGTCTCAGTCTTATTATAATATTATAATAAGATAAGAATATTCTAAATTACGTGTTTCTTACACAAGCTGATTTATTATGGAAGTGAAATTGATCATTATGCGACCACTGGCGGATATTGGAGATATGGATGTAAATATACGAATTTTATTGATTTGGGTACATCCTCAACAACTTCATTGGAATAGATGAGCTCTTGAATGAAAATTTTAATGATCAGTTCGAAGAAGATTTGGAGTCATAAGGATTATAAGAGATAGAAGTTAGAGCATCTACGGAGGGAAACCTGATGAATAATATACCAAAGAAGCTTGAAAACTCATTAAAACCCTTTTTTTTTAATCTGAATTCGGTAAT
This sequence comes from Rhynchophorus ferrugineus, assembly GCF_030347505.1. Taxonomy (NCBI): domain Eukaryota; kingdom Metazoa; phylum Arthropoda; class Insecta; order Coleoptera; family Curculionidae; genus Rhynchophorus; species Rhynchophorus ferrugineus. The sequence continues at coordinate 70,815,387 of NW_027472581.1, forward strand.
CAACGCTGCCAATTAATTATTCACTTATACCGTTAAAAATATAAATATTTTTCCGCAGATATATTTTCTGCTTTCGTAATTTATAGAATAAAGACCTTTCGGTATTTTTTGCAGGTTAGGACGGCGGTTAATTTAATGCCGAGACGGCATTGTCACAGGACGCGTTTTAAAAGCGCCGTATTTAAGAACTGGTCCCCGGAGGACGACAAGTTTACCAGCTCGCCAGATTAATTGAGTCTTAATTTGTTGTTATTATTTCTAATTATCTTTTTATCTCTTTTTCTTTTGCGCGCGTTTCGTTCGGAATCAGTCTAATTTTTCCGCCAGCGACGTTAAATCTCTCAAGTGGAAATCATGAATCGAAAATGGAAATTCAATATGCAGCTATATATTGTTAGCAAGTATATTGTTATAAATTATATTACTTTGTTGAAGCGCTAAGGGTGCATTTTCGCCTGTGTTGCAGATTCTATGAATTATGAGTCATTACTTTCCCTGTTTAATTGAAAAAAGTGGAAATGAATATTATTGAATGGTATTGTAAATATATTATCAACTTAATTCATAAGGCATGTTGAGACGTAAAGATTTACGAAAATTCTAATGTTTTTTTATTGTATAGTTTAGGGGCCTAATTTATTAGACTATTTAACTCTTTTTGGTAATATTTGTGACATGGAAAAATAATTATGACTTGAGAAAATATAAAATATCGCATTGTATGGAATATCTGGTGAGTCTGGGCCAATATAAGAAAGGCACCGAGCAAACAGAAATAGAAGCAAACAGAACAGAAATCACATGTATAGCAAAAAGAATGGAGGTTCATGTACCGAGGCTAGACGAAGCCTGCGAAGAAATTAGACCTGGTAGAGCATCCTTTATGGTGGCTATAAACATACATATCGAGAATACCCGAGATTGTAGAATTTGCGAGTATTCTTTAATATTTCGTAATGTATCTGTTCTATCGGCGTTAAAAAAAATCACAGAATGATTTTGAATGACAATAAATTGAAATTGAGTGAAATAGCAGACACTCTAAAGACATCAACTGAACGTGTAGGTACATCATATTATTCACGAATATTTGAGTATGAGAAAGCTCTATGCAAAGTGGGTACCGCGCGAGTTCACTTTTGACCAAAAATAACGACGGGTTGATGATTCGGAGCAGCGTTTGAAGATGAAAAAGCGTAGTGAGTTTTTGCGTCGATATTTCACTCCGAAGTCCAATCGACAGTCATCGGAGTGGACTGCACACGATGAACCCGCTCCAAAGGGTGGGAAAACGCAACAGTCAGCTGGCAAGATTATGGCGTCGGTATATTGGTATGCACATGGAATAATTTTCATTGACTGCCTTGAAAAAGGAAGGACCATCAACAGAGACAATTACATAGCGTTATTGGACGGTTTGAAGGCCGTGGAACGGCCGCATTTGAAAGTGCTGCGAAGAAAATGAAAGTGCTGCTTTACCAAGACAATGCACCGAGTCAAAAATCCATGAATTGGGCTTCGAATTTCTTCCTTATCCGCTGTATTCTCCAGATCTGGCTCCAGCGACTATTCTCTATTCCCAGATCTCAAAAGAATGATCGCTAGAAGAAATTTTTGGTCGAATGAAGAGGTGATCGCCGAAACTGAGGCCTATTTTGAAGCAAAGGACCAATCGTACTAAAAAAATGCTATCGAAAAGTTCAGCTATCAAAAAAGGGTTGCTATAATCAGTGTATCACCCTTGAAGGTAATTATGTTGAATAAAAAAAAGTAATTTTGCCAAAAATATGAATTTTACTATGGTAGGCCGGGGACTTTTCAATTGACCTGTTAATTACCGAAATAGTTAAATTAAGAAACAGTCAAGAGAGTTAAGATTTAATGAGAATTAAGAAGAATCTCATATGTTGTGTGTATAATCGCCAGTTGGGTCCGAAATAGTTGACGGAATCAATATTGTCTTAAACCAGACAGACGATTTGGTAAATAAGTTCCATCCAATTCATAATTCCTTCACCATTACATATCGATCTAACATCATTAAATGTAAATACTTTTATATTATTCAGTTAAACAAACAAACTAGTTTTTCTGCATTCATTTAAACAAAAAAGAGAGAAAATAAATTGTATTTCATTTGCAAAATGGTTATCTTCCATTAACAACTCAACGAGGCATGATAATATTGGTTTCAATGCCTCAGATATATTAGTTGATCAAGAACGCCTTGGTCAATCGAAAAATTATAGATTATAGATGACAGTGAACAAAATTATTGGATCTGGTACAGTTTTGAGTTGAGTACAAAGATATTACAATTATGTGAATAACGTAGTGTGGAGTACCACTGAATGTTACTTAAATAAAAATAATGTCTTCTTAAGTAAATTATCATATAAAGCATAAAAAAATACTACAGAGCCAAATTAATTTTCCAATACTTTGTTATGTTGCGATTGAACTCATTAATTCTAAAAAATTTATTATATTATTAAGCATTGTGTCAAGTCATTTTATTCAAAAATGCCTTTAAATTATTTATCGGCCAATATTATATATTATAAATCATGTAACTAATTTTAACTGTTATTTATTTATTTATAATAATACAAGACGACATTTTTAAAAAATATTTTTAAATAACTTAAATTTTCCAATAAAATATATGTGTTACATCGCGCGACTGGTACGGCCGTGACTACAAAGATTGTGTATTCGAAGGACAAGGATATATGATTATTCTAAGGCTGAATGGTGTGATATTATATATAGAATATATTTAAACCCTTATGTCATCCTGTCGTTTTGCACCGCCGTTCAACAACTCGCTGCGTCCTCTAGTAAAATAAAATAGTTTTTAGAGAAAAGTAAATGCTTTTGTTATTATCACATATCACATATACATACCGGTTTGAAAATGAATTTGAAAAGTGTTAAAAAACAAGTTAATAAAAAACATATAACGCAAAATTTAAAGAACAGAAAATTCAGATATTATAAGTGGTTAAATTACTTTTTTCTATTATTTATTTCAATAATTTATTTTAGTCTATCGCTAAACAAGCTATAAATAACAAACATCTTTTTGTGCAGAAACGTTTTGAAGTTCTCTAGACTTTCTTTTAATCATGTCATGTTTATACAAACCATTTCAGGATTCTTAATGTTTTGGACGTAACGAATCTGCATTAATTTACCTGAAAAGAAAAAGAAAATATTATTTTTTAAATATTTATGCAGTCATTTTTAGTATTATTTCAGATTAATATAAAATGGGAAATATCACAAAACATATCATCATTTTATAATTAACAAGTTAATATACGAAGTTTGAATTATTATAATAAATTATGCAAATAAAATACATGGTATTGTTAAGGTGTCATAGAATAAAACCATTTTTGATGATTTTAGTAAAAAAACATTGAATTGCATCATTTGAAGAGCCAGAAGCCATTCAGACTAAAGAAGTAGTCAGAATTATTTTTGTCGTTGATTTGTGTGATTTGTGTTTTCTGTCTGATTTTAAAACTGTCCTCTACACTGGCGTAGAATTACAACGTCGTCTGTCATTTAGTGTGTTTACAGCGCCAAATTTTGTTATTAACATATAAATATAATTTGGTATAACTTTGACATTGCAAATGAAATTTCGGGTATTGAGTTACTGAAAATATTGCGGAAAGATTACTGAGGATTAATAGTGATTAATAGTGAAGGGGCAAAAAGTGGTATATGAGATACAAGAACGGAAGAAATAAGGTGAAAGATTTGTCTCGCGATCCTATGCCATCAAAATCTTCAACTGAAGCTAACATCGCCGAGATAAAGCAAATCGCCATTTACATTCGAGAGGTATATAGCTGCTGGTGTTTTTCTATCTCATTTAGACTTTTAACAACAATTAATTCATATAATTTCAAGCTAGAGTTGAAATAATCTGCATTTTCTTCAGAATATGTACGACTTTGACTAGCGATGTTCTTTTAACAAAATTCCAGAGGCCTTTAAAAAACATACGCATGGCATAAGGATACGGAAATGAAACATAACATAATTAAAAGTAAATACCAGTCTATGCCAATTTTTCCAAGCATATTGATAACAATATAGTGCTACTACTACATACATAAACTAAAAAATACTTATAATAAGATTAAATGCGCCTTTAATAGATCAGTTAGTTTTAATAAATACGATTGATGAATAAAAAAAGAGGTCCATATTGCTATCATGTTGATGTTTTCGGTGCTAGATTTTGTCAATTTACCAAATGTGTGTTACGATGAAAATGTTGCAATGTTCCATTAACATTGAGATAGAATTTGGTATACACTTCCCATTGCGATATATAACTTTTTGGGCAGAGTGGCAGAAGATAACAGTTGGTTTTAATAGATACAATTAATAAATAAAAGTAGAGTCATGCCAATTTTGCCCAACATGTTGATAATAATATAGTGCTAAATACGTAAACTAACTGATAAGTAACTAACTTATAACTAAACTATACTTATATTAATGTGTTAGATGGAATTAATGTTTTATAGAACATAAAAGTGAAAACTTTATTAAAAAACTATATACAGGTGGGAGAGCGGAAAATCCTGGTTGTTTTCATGTACTCAAAAAAAAATTGATACACCAGAAAATCTAGAAATTACTACCGATATGTTTTCTAATAGTGTGGAGTGGTATTACGGAAAAATATTTGACTTCAATTATCCATAAGTAATATCCAAAACCAAGGAATATTGTTAAATAAAGGGGTATACTGGAATATCTTAGACAGTTCAGCGAATTGAGTTATATTTAAAATGCTACTTCTAGAATTAGCTCTATTAATATATTTCTGCTCTATTAATATCGCTGTATCGAACTAATTAAAATCTTTATCAAAATTAATAATAGTCACAGGTATGTAATTAATCGGAGAACATCTTCAAAGACTGGTTAAATATGAGATATTTCGAGATAAGACTGGATTAATCGCAGAAACGATATCTCCATTGTATCGACGCGTAATTAGATGGATGAGTTATCTCATGCTTCAAACGATCGACTATCGTCTACGATAACCCCGTATATCCGATTTGCATAAATCAGATGGCGCGTTATAAATTCAAATTTCGCCTCTTACCTTTGAAACGTCAACACTAATCTGTACATCGTCGTGCCGTAGCCCAAATATTCAATATTCTGGAAAATTAGAAAATACCACACTGACGGCTCGGCGCCAATTTCGAACGGGACGATCTTATCTCCGACATGGCAATAATTCGACGAATTTGAAAAATATTTCTTTACAAAATATTTAGTTCGAATAATGTATTAGCTGAAAGATTCACGTTTTAACCTATAAGTGACATTTGTAATGAAATATCAGCGATTTTATTAAGATGTTTTTATAACATCTCGATCATTGAATCTTCAGCTACTGGATTTGTGAAGTATAACGACTGGCAGTTACTTGCATTTTGTCTTAGGGTCTAACATGACTGAGATGGTTCCCTGGCATAACAATTAAAGGATATATTCTTTTTTAAAATGTCAAGTGAAACACTGCTCTGTTAAGTACTCGTTTCTTGCCAAATGAATACATTTATCTTTCTAGAGGGCATTAAAATATATTTGGATGATTTGGCTGAAAGACTAAAATCCGCTTCTTTCGAACGCTTATTTTGCTAATCCTTGTGTATCGTTCCGACAATTTGACACGCGTACAGCCTATAAACTTGAGATTTTCAAATTCGATGCTTAAGGCAAATTCATTATGTTTCTTTGCGAAATCGTATTAGGAATGAAGTCATTCGTGGAAAATTTAAGAATCAGTGCACAACTAAGGAACAAATTCGGTCATTCAGATTATAATGGCTTGAATATGTCTATCGAATGAACGGTAAACATAATTCTTCACAAACTTCTTTTCTGATGTCAAAAATTTGTGTGCGAACACCTTCGAGAAAACAAAGAGGTTATATATTGAGAATTTCCGTTTTCAGTGCATCATAGAACATATAAAATGTTTAGAATATAATGTTATATAATATAACGAAATTAATTGCATTAATCAAACTATTATTTATTGTTATTTACTCATATTCCCCAGTCAATGTTTGAATTCCATCTCGTTTAAATACATCGCTTTTCAAACCACAAATAAGGATTCGATGCAATCCAGCAGCACATTTCCTTCAATAAAAGTAGAAAGCTAAGCCATCTAATCATTTTTCAAATTCTGCTTAGTTAATACAAAATTCTAACACACTATGTGTACCATGTACACATCTATTTTGCACAGCATGTACGAGGTCAATTACGATGTCACTGACTATTTGAACGCGTTTTATTTCTCGACATAATCTGTTTTTAACTCAATACGTAACAGTTCAATTGAAAAGTCCCCGGCCTAACACATAGATGGCGCTACTAGAATTAAATCCATATGTTTTTAGTTGGCACTAATCCTCAAAAGATGCATGTATAAATTTGACAGCTCTCGGATCATCAGTTTGTGAATTATAGCATTTTGAGTGAAGAAACTTTTGTTATCGTGAAAAAATGGATAAAAAGAAATTTCGCGTGTTGATAAAATATTGCTTTTTGAAGCGAAAAAATACAGTTGTAGCAAAAACTTGGCTTTATGCCCAGTTTCCGAACACTGTCCCAGGAAAATCAACCATCAAGGATTGGTATGCTAAGTTTAGACGTGGTGAAATGAGCACCGAAAACGGTGAACGCAGTGGACGCACAAAAGAAGTTGTTACCGACGGAAACAATCCACAAAATGTTTTTGAATGACCTTAAATTGAAACTGAATGAAATAGCAGACACTCTAAAGATATCAACTGAAAGTGTACATCATATCATTCACGAATATTTGAGTATGAGAAAGCTATGTGCAAAGTGGGTGCTGCGCGAGCTCACTTTTGGCCAAAAACAACGACGAGTTGATGATTCGGAGCAGTGTTTGAAGATGATCAAGCGTAATAAACCCGAGTTTTGCATCGATATGTGACAATGGATCCGAGTGGACTGCATACGATGAACCCACTCCAAAGCGTGGGAAAACGCAACTCCAATCTTTCCAGTCGGCTGGAAAGGTTATGGCGTCTGTATTTTAGGATACGCATGAAATAATTTTCATTGGCTACCTTGTAAAAGAAAGGACCATTAACAGCGACTATTACATAGCGTTATTGGACCGTTTGACGGACGAAATCGCTGATAAACGGCAGCATTTGAAGAAAATGAAAGTGCTGCTTCACCAAGACAATGCACCGTGTCACAAGTCAGAGAAAACGATGGCGAAAATACATGAATTGGGCTTCGAATTGCTTCCTCATCCACCGTATTCTCCAGATCGGGCCCCCAGAGAAAATATCCTGTTCTCAGAGTTCAAAAGAATGCTCGCTGGGAAGAAATATTCGTCTAATGAAGAGGTGATCCCCGAAACTGCGGCCTATTTTGAAGCAAAGGGCAAATCGTACTACAAAAATGGTATCGAAAAGTTGGAGGGTCGCTATAATCAGTGTATCATCCTAGAAGAGAATTATTTTGAATAAAACAAAAATTTGTCAATTTTTTTTACTATGGCAGGCCGGGGACTTTTCGATTGATCTGTTATAGTCTAGCGTTTTTCAATATTTTTTATTCCCTCCAAAAAAATAGATTTTCTTTAGGTTAACAATATAGGCGTTTGCTGTAGTGATGACAGCTTCATTCAACTCAAATTTCTTCTTGCCCAGCCATTTCTTCAAGTTTGGAAATAGGAAATGGTCACAGGGTCGCAGGAACTTGAACGAATGTGAGTAAGCGCGCTACAGATACACAATTATTCATATACAATATACCCGTTCAGTTGAGATCTCCACAGCTTCAGCAATCTGACGTACTTTCAATCTCCAATCGTGCATATATAATAATAATAATAATAATATCAAGCATATAATGCATTTTATCGACGGTTTCTTACATGACGACCTCTTGGGGAACGAACTTACTTGAACGTAATGTTGGTACGACCACAATGACACTCTGTAAATAATTGATTAGCCATTGAAATTGATGGTGTAGAGTTCCCATAATATTTATCAATCCTTTTCTTGGTTTCTTCTTTACTTGTTCATATTTTCTGCACATTTATTTCCTTTAAATCCGAGAATTACATGTTTTATTAAAAAAAATCACAAATCGTTCTGAATACTTATGGTACCTACGATTCCATCTGGTTATTCGATATGTTAAATCTTTTTTAATTTAGGTTCACTTATGTTTTTTAAAAAGGTATAAACGATATTGTAAAGTGACTCAGGCCTTATTGTTTCTTTTAAGTTGTGAAATTTGTCCTGTTTGGATACTCAGCAATATAAATAATTGCCATGAATAGCAATATATTTGGTATTTTACAAGGGCTGCTATTATTAGAAGTGATATCAACAAGTTCAAGGGACGTTAGGAGCTCGTAATAGTTAATTTGTGAAGATGTGACGCTCAGAACCTTTTTTTATTGTTAGCGGTAGTGTAAAAGCTGGTACGTCGCGTGTTACTTTTTCTTTGTACCATTACCATCAGTTATTGCTGTTATATTATGCTGTTATATATTGTTGTATGGCATTTGTTGACTATTACTGTTGTCTGTTATGAATATCCGTTATTGTTATTGCATCCTATGGACTAACACTGTCAACCATCATGATTACTCTATCATTTCTATTGACTACCATTCATTGGCTATGCCACTGGTATTTTTAGCTTCCAGTAATACTAACTGTTCTATCATATTTTACTATTATCTGACAGTAGAAGTATATTTAGTGACAAGTACCAATTCTTGTTTTGTTTCATATGTATGTTTAATCTCACCATTCTCAGTGAAAATTGGTTGCTTATGTACGTTTTCATTTCGTTTTAAGTAATGTCATCCGACTACCCTGATATCAAGATCTCGCACGGTTAGATTTGGTTTTATTTATTTATTGATCATTTATTTTAAACGTAGCTCTTATTTAATTTATTTTGATCTCTGTTTTGATTCATTTAATGTTAAATTTTTTTATATTGTTTTATTTAAATAAATATTTAACTTACTTCCTGAGTATAAATTTAGCCATACACTTATTAAGTTAACTTTCTAACATATTTTTTTATAGTAGTTTCGTTGATTATGAACCAGGGAGTGTCGAGAAGCTTTTGGCATTTCTTAGAACTGAAACACCTGGTGTTGATTAAGTTTTCGAGTTTTATTAAGATTCAGTATAACATAACATAATGCATTTTTCTAAATATAATAGAATAAACTCATTTGAATAATCTAATGTCTCACCACATTTACTTTTTCAGATTGCTGGCCGTTTCCATATTTTAGAAAATATGTTGATAGTAACATATTGTTAATATTGTTAATAAGATCATTGTTGGTTATTGACTGATCTGGGAAAATATTATCGAGCTAAAATAACAACATTCAATTGCCGTACAATATATTTTGGGTAAACTACTTTTATCCAACATAATATATTAAATACCTATATGAAAAAAAAAATCTGAAATAGATAAAATATGGTTAGAAGGAAACAGTAACCGTTTCACAGCGATGTACGCTATCGTAGAGCTGTTAAAACTGGGACCAGCTTTTAACGTCGGGCAGGTGAAAATAAGAGAGCGCCAGTTCAATTAAACGAACACGTCACCACCGATGCCATAGGGCAGCGAACGATTTTTATTCTGATTAAAATTAATTTCCTGCAGGAACGAGCTGAATTTCTTTTCCGATTGAGCGAGCGTACACGCCAAAACTTCTGATTAAATGACTCGTTCGATTTTTTTTTGATTTATGGTTGTAATATACGGCTAATATATTATTATCGTTCTAATTATCACTGCCTGTATATAGGGTTGCCTAATGTAATATACAAAGAAGAATAGTTTTACGAAAAATTAATTTTATATGATTTGCTTTTGAAAAGTCCCTTCTTATTAAGTTGTCTTTGTAGAATATAATAAGTTTGAAGTACATAGAATGTTGATACGGGCGTAAAGATATTTAAAGCTAAGAAAATGATATTAGAGAAAAGGATCTTAATTGAGTTCAATAATTTTTTATTTTTTTAATTTTTTTTATAACATCTTTATTAGATACGCTTAGTACAATCTTAATTGTTATTATTACAATTAATTTATTACTACTTTTCCTATGTGCTTGGATTAATTAACAAGCAAGACGAGTACGAAAAAATACATCAGTATGTATTCCTCAATTATAAAATTATAACTATTTATTAATTATTAACTTGTTTACACTAATAATACATCACACAAGTCCGTATGGTTTTGTTCGTTTCAGTCTTCTGACATCCTGTGCGCTGTCCAGCAGTTGTATTGCTTCCACGTTAGAATGATTTAGTAATCTTCTTTCGTGTTTCAAGGCGAAATCCTGCACAACATCGCAAATCCATTTGATAGTTCAATAATTAACAAGATAAAATATATGTCGAATTACCGAGATAATAGGGAGTAGTAAACATTTGCAAAGTTGCAAGAGTTCTAGAGTAATTTTTGCTTGGTGTGCAAAACAACTGCGATAGTGGACAGATCTCTAGAGGAATTTCCAGTTAATTTGTGTAGCCATTTTCCTTTATTATTAGAGCTCTTTCAAGCCATGTCTAAAAGTCTGGCTCATTATAATTTTTTAAACGTTTGAGCTGTTATACACTGTTTATATTTGTAATTCGTAAACTTTTTTCGGTCCAGCCACTGTAAGCTTCCAAAAGTTGCCATTTTATTCAAATGAAATAGGAAAAGTAATAGCTCGAGCAATTTGCAAAAAAACTAGCTAAAATATAACTCATGGCATACTATGCAATTTAACAGTATAGAATATTGCATAAAATTACATAAAAATCAAAATTACGATCAGTAGATGGTACTTATAAGCAAAAGGCTAGTCATGACCACTAATTCCCCTGTGCTAAGCTACTTCATATCAGTAACCAGTATTGTTCGATGTTGGAAAGTATAGGGAATATTTGAAGATGAATGTTTATAGGCAAACAAACTTTTCACTTAAAAAATATATCTAAGATATATTGAATATTGAATATAAGCTTTCTATATAGTTAGAGATATATTGAAATGTTAATAATTCATATAGAGTTCCAAGTACCAGTAACTTAATTGAATATGAGTTTCTCTTATTAACTATGATGCAATGTAAAAAGAATACAAAATATGCAACAAAAGACAGAGAGACATTCATAAACTATAATATAATAAATAAAATCTAAACGTTTAATACATTTAGTAATCTAGATATACATATTACCGATTCTTCAACTGATATTTTAATAGGTTAATTAATGGATACGTAACGGTTGCAGGAGAAGAAAATCAATAATGTTCTTTTCAATCCTTACAACATGTTCTCGTACAATCTAAATACTAAACCAATCAATAAAAACCATTCCTGTCTCTGTTGACGAATCTAAAAGATCGGTAATCAAAATAAAACAAAAGCCGAAGGGACGCGGACAGGGTGGAGCGCTCCGACCCAAAATACTTCCGCAAATGAACCGGATTTTGCGATTCAATTGAAAGTCGTGAAAAAACACGACTAGTTTTAAAATTTGCGCGACCGAAAATTCGAGAACGACCGTTCAATTAAGCCACAGCGCAACGGTCGTTTTATTTCTGATTGAGAGGAATTTCGTGAAAGAACATAAAAAAAATCAGGAACTCGATCTCTTACGTTTATGCTGATGCGTTTAATTTGAGTAGATTCGTCAAAATTTGTTCGATGTGCAATTAATCTAGATTTTTTATGATCCGCTATTTGCTACTAACAATATTGGTAGAAATTGAATTTCGTAAATTTGCTTCGAGTTTCCTGGTTGTTGAGATGTTGGATAGAAAATAATGTTGTAAATAACATTTAGATTTATTTTCTCTCTTCTTTGTGTAAATGAATACCCAAAGACGAGTTGTTTATTTAAATTAATAAAAAAATATATACACTTAAAGATATTAAATCGGTACGTTACGGGGAAAAGAATTATGACTTAGATGGAAATGATGGAAATCTTCTTCAATTTTACTCGAAAAACTTTTATTTTACAGAAAGAAGATGCGACTTGTTGAACGGTGATACAAAGTGACAGTATAAAGCTACTTACTATATAAACTACCTGACACTATATATCCAACGGTCACCGACTACCAGTCTATTAGAAAACAGACGAACCTGTTTCACTCTCTGAGCATACAGGTAGGCTTTTAAACAGATGGCTGGATAGTCAGGGCTGTATTATATAATACCTGCCTCCTAAAGAATTGGCCACAGGGAATTATTTTGAATGATTTTTGAAAATCATTTCAATTTTCCAAGTTTTGGTGTCTCCAGATTCCAATATACTACAGTTAAGAAACTAAGTTACTGCAATCCGCATTTGGTGAACTCACTGGTGTGACTCACAGTGAACTCACGTCAGCAAGATGTTTAATGTATTGCCTATGGCAATTTGTTAATTCGTTCTAAATCAGACTATATTTTCCTTCTCATTTCAGTTTAGTTAAAAATAGATAGCTGTCTCATTCGCTCGAATATGTAATCGAATCAGCCTACAAAAGTCGCCCGGTTGTCAAACGTCTGCAAAATTCTTCAAAATATTAGTGATGATAATTCCAGGTTATAAACTGGTAGACGTTGTTTTAGCGCTTTGCTTGTTTTGATAATATTGAATACAGTGATATCAAAATGACTTGTGAAGGAAAACCGCAATGAAGAAAACAAGAACTAAACGTAAGGTGGATTAGGCCTTCAGGGACATTAAAAAACGCTCAGAGAATATCTTATAGGTGGCGTGGAAATGAGTTTAATTTAAATATAATAAAACAAAATCCTAAACTATAAACTATTATGACTGTATAATTAACTATAGTTTAAGTCCTTCGATAATATATTCATTAAATGTACTATAATGTTAAAACATGTGTTTAAGTTAAAGTGTTTCCTAAAGCCTAAGTAAATCCTAAATGAAGTAAAACTCCAAGTTGATGCGGCAACATTGCGACGTTTTGACGTCATAAATTTAGATGACGTAACTTTACTCTTTTATTATTGTTTTATAACGGGCTATATAGTAATACTTGCAATCAATGATCGCTCAATAAATTTCCAACTATGGAATATATTATGGTCCAACCTATGTTTATTTTAAAATGAAAGAATATGTAATATTAGCGGATTTTTTCCATTATATTTTTTAGCTTAAACTAGATTTAACTGAATTGGATTATATAAAGTTTATTGTTAATTTTTAAAAGGTTCGAATTTTTAAATGTTCCAATTTCATTTTATATTTGAGTACTATATATATTTTCAGGTCCAATCATATAATGGTCTGAACAATGTGAGGCCCACAGCTCCCTTTTCTAATGAGTGTGTAAGTTTATATTTAAAAGTTTTCTTTATTTCGACCCACCCTGTACTAGGGGTGTTGGCCACCGAAAAAGATACAGATATTTTGATATATCGATGTTTAAAAAAATATCGATACTTTTTGCAACAAGTATAAAAGATATCGATATTTTACAAAAAATATATCGATATTTTTAAGAAAAAATAAAAATAGTGAAATATTAGCCTAAAAAAATATATATTTTTTCTAAATATTTTAAAGAGTAGTGATGTTTTTGATTGACCTTTGAAATAAAGTATTAAAATTCACCAAACATTTAAAATTAAGTACAAATTTTAAAGGTTTATAAAATTATATTTAATTTATTTATATTAATTTAAAAGAAAAAATATCGAAAAATATCGGCTAAAAAAATATCGATATATCGATGTATCGGCCCAAAAAAATATTGGCCAAAAATATTGATATTTTTTTCAGAAAATATGGATATATCGATATTTTTTCAGCATCCCTACCCTGTATAGTCCGTTAACGTTTGAATTCCATGCATATACCAAACAATTATTGAGACAAGAGACACGATTTTGTCCTCAACTGTTTAATGTATAATAGATTAACATGTTGTCTAACGAGCTAAACTTCTCGGACCACTCGTCATTGAGAACGGGAACTAATTTCGCGTCGTCAGTTTCGGGCATGACGAATTGATGTCATCCAGAAACGGGGGGCTAGAAAGACTAATAAATATTAGATGAAAAGTTATCTATGTCGGCCTGTCTCACATCTCCATTTACGCCAGACGAATATATATGTTAATAAGTCCGTTTGTTTAGTGCTATCATTTAAAGTTAGCGAGAGTTCTAATTGTTGGTCGGTATAGATATTATTTCTAAAGTATTTAAAGTAAAATAAATATTTTTTTTATTTTTCAATTTAGAAATACTTTAAACTGAATTTTAACATTTATTTTGAATAAAAGTAGTAAGACGTAGAAATCGTGGTCTTGTTCATTATGAATTCTTTCCACCGGGTCAAGCTATCAACAAGAGAACTTTGCATTATTTACGTGAAACTACTTGTCGCGAGGCGCTGGTGCTCTTGGTTTTATTCATCACGTTAATACGCCTTGTTCAACGTGTTTTTCGCGACAGTCATAAAAAATTAATAATCATATTATTTCTTCCACCACCTCCAATGGACTTCTGGCTACTTCCCAAGTTGGAAAAATTTGACGGCGTATAATCAAATCTAAGACGGCTTTAACGCTTATTTTAAAAATCGAATTCAACAACTTAATTTACTCGGAACGGGATGGAATAAATTAGGAAAAATAATTAATACGTATGTATATATATATATATATATATATATATATATATATATATATACGAACTACAATCCTCAGCATTAAGCCTATCTACTGGTGAGTGATCAAATTATAGTAGATTCCAGAAGACATACGGTTTTACGCAGCCAGGTTACTGGCGTGACTGGGATGACTTTCCAGGTCGAATTTTGCACTGTTGCTTTACAGACATAATGGGATATAAAAACTGTACTGTTTAATAGTTGATTAATAATAATAATCTGTTTTCGAGAAAATAATGTAATTTTATTATAGTAATACATTCATATAATTAGAAAATTATTTCTTGATTACTGAGAGTAATATCATCATAATTTATTTGGAAGATAAATAACATTTGATAAGCAATTTTTTATTAATTTCAACACGGATGGTAGTTCTAAAAGATTTCAATGTGATGATTGAATGATATTTTATATTTAAACCAAACATATATAATATAAAAATTAAATAACAATCAATCAGTTATAGGTAATTCATTAAACTTCAATAATTATAGTGATCCAAAAGAACGGAAAATGGGTATAAAATTAATTAAGAAGAAGAAACAATGAAACCGTTTTAATTTAATACGTTAAACGATTTAACTTTAAAAGTTATTTTTATATGGAATTGGTGAACCGTAATAAAGAAAGGTGTATTTAGAGATCGCTTCATCGAATACAAAAATTGCAAACAACTTTTATAAAAATGTAGGTGAGACCAAAGAGAAATAATGTTTTATAAACATTTGGTGAAATTTTACTGCTTCTTACTTTATATATCGATTGGTCAAATCCAAATAAATATTTTACATTTACATTCTCATAATTGATCGATATACACATATTTATATAATATTTTAATTTTTATATATTTTTTTAATTTGCTTTTTTGATATATTGTTTTAATACAAAATCCTACGACTCTTTCAAAAAATATTTGTTCTCTTTTTATGCAAATTCCATTTATTTTTATACATATTACAAAAGCTTATATATAGCAATTGATAAAAGTAGAAAAAAAAACTCTGATTGAAAACAATAATTAAAATGTCGAATAACGAAAATGTTTCGTATTTAAAAATCGACTATTTTCACGTTTAATATTCTCGGCCGCCAATTCATAATCGTCCTAAAATATACCGACTCTAGCTTTAGAAATAGAAGTGATATTTTATATTTTCTACTCTACATCTTTTGAGTTTGCGTGAAATTCGTTTCTTGTTATTCGTATATATATATATTAATTCTTGAATATAAAATAATCTAGTTTTTTAAAAGTTATAAATGATCTTACTACTACTGTAAACTGAATTTCATAGTATCTTTAGTGTAATTGGTGAAGAATATATTTTGAAGAATATTGGCACGAAAAATGTGTGTAAGTTCAGTGTATTTATCAATGAATTTTTCTGTATCTAAAGGCCTGCATTTTCCTTCTGTTGAATAACCCATTCTACATTTAGACGGTTAACCAGTTCCAACTTCATCCAGTTCCTCAAAATACCTTTTCTATTGAAAACAGAAAAGTAAAGTAAAGACAGAAGAATATATTGAGATAATTTCCGTTTAGTGATCTCATTCTAGATCTTTATTTATCACAGGAGAAGGTTAAGTTTTTGGGACTACGGTTGGAATTGATAACTTGTACATCCTATCACTTAGTAGGTGTTTTCCTATAAATTAGCATGAAAAAGTCGTTGTAATTACATAATAATATGTAATTATTTTCATCTGAGGGACTCTTAGTTCGCCAAGCAGAATAAGTAAAGCTATTTGGTATCTATATTTATAGTTGTTTATAACAAAAACATTACAAAAAGTAGGACAGATCTGATCAACTGGGCTTAAGGTCGAATAGATTGGTTCATCAGTCAATTATACAGATATATTATATATCAAACTGATTAGTAATCCCACGCTGCTAAAATAATGTTTTACGATAAATTACCAATGCATGTAGCGCCGTAACCAACGAAGAACTGTACGATTAACTCCAAATCAACTGGATCTAAGAAATCATCCAAGATTTAAATCATGAATTATGTCTATTAAATATCTGAGCAACGCGCAGGAAGTCAGAATATTGAAACGAATCAAACCACACAAATTGGTTTCGTACCTAAGAGTTTGCTCTTAAGCGGCCAATAGACAGTCAGTAGTATTGTCCAACATTTGGATTTGTGCAATATAATACACTGTCTGTAGACGAGATTGAAAGGTTCAGCAATATATTGGGTGATTTTCGAAATATTGAAAATATATTGCGCATATATTTTGAAAATATTGGTGAAATATTGTGACGTCTGCTGTAAGGATTGCGTAATATCAAGTCACAATCCTTTCAACATTACACAACCTTCAATATCGTCTCCATACTGTACAATTTTTTGCACAAACCAAAATATTGTACAATAATATTGACCATCTAGGAGCTGCCGTCAAAATATTGTAAAACACACATTACACAATAATATTGAGAGTCTATGGGCTGTTTTAACTTTGGCTTTAGTAATCTAATTTAATTTTAATTTGGGAAATAAATACTGATGAATTTATACAGTACTCGTTTTGATTGTAATGCAAGTACAGCGAAGCTATAGTAATTAATTAATTTGTAAACTATGATAGTACTTAGTATACCTTAATTAATATGTTCTATGATAATATTATATTTTAATTATTAATATTAATCCATATGGGTTTTCTTTAGAATAAAAACAATAATTTTAATGTTTTGACTAATACAAAAATTAGATATAATAATTTTTTCCTTGTGATTTTGTCATTTTTTTAAAATTGACACATTAAGTGAAGGAAATTGAATTTCTTGGGAGAAACGATTTTCAATAAAAAAATCATTTCTATAGTAACGAAAGTTTACCTCAAAATTTTCTTAATATTTAGGAAATTAATAATAGTTATTGTATGCAATATATTCATATCATTTTGTTGATAAAGAGGCTATTAAAACTTTGAATATCGGACGCTATAAACAGATGTTTTGACGTTGAATGGCACTCAAAACTTTAAAGCTCATTGTTCGCTATCATGTCATTCACCCTTTGCTCCTGGTACATACTATAAACGATTTTATGCAGTCTACAAGCCTGTCATATATCGATCGGAAATTGCTTCAAAAATGTCTCCATTTTCCCGACACTATGACCCATTCAGCCTTTATACTCGGAAGTAAACACGGAATAGGAGGGACGAGAGGAAAATGTTGTTTATGAAAATATTTAACTTCTATATTGAAGAAAAATAAACTATAGTAGAAGCAAATATTGCATCATGAATATTGAATTAATTATTATAAGACTATTAGTTTACATGATATAATCGTGTAAAAGTTTTATGCTTTTATTTAATTGAAACAAAATCATTTATCTATTTGGTGGATTGCCTTGGCCTTTCAGCGATATTTGTCTGTACCGATTTTTTAAACTAGTTCAATTTAAATCGATAAATTATAAACATTTCAAGATCTTATATAATATAATAATATAATAATATATTTATATATATATATATATATATATATATATAATATATATATATATATATATATATATATATATATATATATATAATATATATATATATATATATATATATATATATATATATATATATATATAATATATATATATATATATATATATATATATATATATATATATATATATATATATATATATATATATATATATATATATATATATATATATATATATATATATATATATATATATATATATATATATATATATATATATATATATATATATATATATATAATATATATATATATATATATATATATATATATATATATATATATATATATATATATATATATATTGCATCATGAATATTGAATTAATATATATATTATTATATATATATTATATATTATATATATATTATATATATATTATATATATTAATATATATATTATATATTATTATATATATATATATATATATATATAATATATATATATATATATATATATATATATATATATATATATATATATATATATATATATATATATATATAAAAATGAATCGCAAAATGTGTTGGTAAGCGCATAACTCAACAACGCCTGGACCAATTTGGCCAAATCTTTTTTTAAAATGTTCATTGAAGTTCAAGGATGGTTTTTACGGCGAGAAAAATTAGAATTATTGCTGGAAAAACCCTAAAAATAGCCCTTTTCTTTTCCCATACAAATGATTTGTAACTAAAACGTAGTCAATTTGAGCTTTATTGCTATGGTACAAGCACTCACTGTAGTCTAAGCAATGTAGGTGTGTTCCTAACGTCAAAGATCATATCTATCAAAACAATGTGCGTGTGTGCGTTGGAGCACAGAATACATAGTTGGAGGAGTTTAATGTCGCGTTCCGAAACTCGCCTTTTGTTTTGTATTAGTTTCGGCACGCGAGATAAAATTCATCAGTTTCCACGTCATTACATCAGTCAAACAAAAATCGCGTTACCAACAGTGTTTTATTATTTTTAATATCCAAATTTTAAATAAATAAAACAATTCGTACGGCTTAAAAGGATTTGAGTTCAAGTCATATCAAATTTAAAAAAAAAAGTTGTCTGTTACAGATGACTTTTGACAGATGACAGATGAATTGTCAACTGATACACGAAACAAATTCGTGTTTAGTTAGTTAGTGTTTGTTTAGTTCGTGATTAGTGAAAAAATAATTTATATTTGATATGCCTCCTATAAGACGAAGCAATTTAGGTAGAAGAACCAGAAATGCTATAAACCAAGCTAATTACCGATCTAATCGTACTGCACAAGAACGTGACGACGGAAATGAACGTGAAAGAATTCGGATATCACAAACGCGTGAAGCGCGAGCGCGACATTCAACTAATAATCGCGCAAGTTTGAATCGAGCTGCTTTCAGTTACGATGTGTCAATTGACTACAGTAACTACCAATGTGTTGTTATTGGTTCTATGAACTTGGTTTGCTCACACTGTAAGGCATTAAAATACAAAAACGAAGCCAATGGATTGTGTTGCGCAAATGGTAAAGTGAAATTGATACCATTGGATCCACCACCAGAACCATTGTACTCATTGGTTTCAGGAATAGGAACAGATTCTATACACTTTTTGACACATATCCAACAATATAACAATTGCTTTCAAATGACTTCATTTGGGGCAACAAATGCAGTTCGGGAAAATTTTATGCCAACTTTCAAGGTATGTATTATAGCAGTTACTCATAATTATTTTAGCGAACAAAATTTTCTGTCACCAAAGTTAAGATGTGTTACTAATCTTCAATTTCATAATCATTACGAAATATATCACTTAGTCATCATATTATATGGTGATTCAGTTTCAGTGACACTTTTATTATATTTTATATTTGATAGATATTAGTTAAAACTAAATATATACTTTTTAAGATCAAATATTATTTAAGTTTGATCACTGACAATCCATTAATTTATACCACACCATAATATTTTTTTTATTTGCAGATACAAGGGCAAATATATCACAGAGCAGGTTCACTGTTACCAGTGTCAGATAGCGACAACAAATTCCTGCAAATTTATTTTATGGGCAATTCACCACAAGAAATTGATCTGCGTTGTGCACATAACAATTTAGTAAAGAGGTCTATTGTAGAACAATTACAAACTTTATTTCATCAACACAATCAATTGATGATATTGTTTAAAACTGCCCTGGATCTGATGCCATCCGATAATCACAAAATTGTAATCAGAGCTGATAAAACACCTGCAGGTCAACACACAAGACGTTTTAATGCACCAACTATTGATGAAGTTGCTATCGTTGTAGTTGGAGAAAATTTGGAATCCCGTGATATTGTTTTACATCGTCGGAATGATCAATTACAACGTATAAAGGAAACACACCGCTCATATGATGCACTGCAATATCCCATTATATTTTGGCAAGGTGAAGATGGCTACGATTTATCAATAAAAATGATAAATCCCATTACAGGTAACTAAAATATTAGTTTAGCTATGGCGATAATATCTCAGTCACTATATTATGTATTTGAATGTTATTAAAACAAAATCTGTTTACAGGTTCTGAAACCAACAAAAAAGTCAGTTCAATGAACTATTATTCATACCGCCTAATGATTCGGGAAAATGAAGATAATCACATATTGAAATGTCGGCGATTATATCACAAATATGTTGTTGACATGTATGTTAAAATTGAAACGGAGAGATTAACATTCATCAGGTTGATGAACTCCGATCTGAAGAGTATATTCACCTTCGAGATGCGATTAATACTGATGGAAATGCACAGAATGTCGGTCGGATGACTATTCTTCCAGCAACATACATCGGAAGCCCTCGGCATATGCACGAATATGCTCAAGATGCCATGTCGTATGTTCGTCATTATGGTACAGCAGATTTGTTCATCACATTTACATGCAATCCGCAATGGATAGAAATTAAGCAGGAGTTATTCCCTGGGCAATCATCCATTGATCGTCATGATATTACAGCCAGAGTCTTTAGACAAAAGTTGAAATCTTTAATGAATTTCATCGTAAAACATAATGTGTTTGGTGAGACACGCTGCTGGATGTATTCTGTGGAGTGGCAGAAACGAGGATTGCCACATGCACACATTTTGATTTGGTTGCTTGAAAAGATAAGGCCAAATGAAGTTGATGCAGTGATATCAGCTGAAATCCTTAATGTACAAGTAGATCCTGGATTGCATGAGGTAGTTATCAAAAACATGATACATGGTCCCTGTGGAACTCTTAATCAAAATTCACCGTGTATGATGGATGGTAAATGTTCAAAACGATATCCACGGACATTAATATCGGAAACAATTACTGGTAATGACGGTTATCCATTGTATCGTCGCAGATCGACAGCAGACAATGGAAAATCAACAATTGTCAAATTAAATCAACAAGATATTGAAATAGATAATCGTTGGATTGTTCCATATTCACCCATTTTATCAAAGACATTCAAAGCACACATCAACGTTGAATCTTGCCATTCAGTGAAATCGATTAAATACATTTGCAAATATGTAACCAAAGGGAGTGATATGGCTGTGATTGGAATTGGTGCAGAGAATTCTAATGATGAAGTTACCCGATACCAAATGGGCCGCTATGTCAGTAGTAATGAAGCAGTTTGGCGAATATTTTCTTTTCCTATTCATGAGAGACACCCTTCTGTTGTTCACTTAGCTGTGCATTTAGAAAATGGACAAAGAGTGTATTTTACAGCACAGAACGCAGTACAAAGAGCTGCTCAGCCACCATCTACTACATTAACCAGTTTTTTTGAGACATACCAAAACGATGATTTCGCACAAACATTGCTATATTCTGAAATGCCAAAATAATATACCTGGAATCAATCCTCAAGGAGATTTATACGACGGAAACAAGGAAAACCAGTTCCAGGATATACAGATGTATATTCCACCGATGCGATTGGCCGGATTTATTCAGTACATCCAAGCAATGATGAATGTTTTTATTTACGACTGCTATTAGTCAATGTACGTGGCCCAACATCATTCCAACAGTTACGAACTGTTGATGGTGAATTGTGTGGATCCTACAGAGAAGCCTGTCAACGTTTGCAATTGCTTGAAAATGACGCTCATTGGGACTCTCAACGATGCTGTAATATCATCACACGCTCATCAAATACGAACATTGTTTTCTATAATCATATCTACATGCTTCCCATCAAACCCAATTGATTTGTGGATGAAGTACAAAGATTATATGTGTGATGATATTTTGTATCAAATACGGAATAGAATGGGAAATCCAAATATACAAATCAGTGAAGAAATTTACAATGAAGCATTGATTTCAATTGAGGACATGTGCTTGATAATGTCAAACAAACTATTAATTCAATTAGGTCTGACCGCGCCCAATCGTCCAATGCATGACGCTTTTAACCAAGAGTTGCATCGAGAAAGACTGTATGATCTCAACGCTTTGAAAGAATTAATTCAAACAAATCTTCCACTGTTAAATGAACAACAGAAGTATGTATTTGAAACTCTTATGAAAGTAACAAATGATGAAACTGGAGGGATTTAGTTCTTAGATGCACCTGGTGGTACAGGAGAAACTTTTTTGATTTCATTAATATTAGCAACAATTCGCTCACAAAATAAAATTGCACTTGCACTCGCTTCGTCGGGAATCGCAGCAACTTTGCTTGAAGGTGGTCGAACAGCCCATTCAGCACTAACATTGCCATTAAATATGCAAAGCAATGAAACTCCAACCTGCAACGTTTCGAAGAACTCTGCAATGGCAAAGGTTTTGCAGCAATGTAAATTGATTGTTTGGGATGAATGCACGATGGCACATAAAAATCTTTGGAGGCTTTAGACAGAACCTTAAAAGATCTACGTAGCAATAATAACCGATTTGGTAGTGCAATGATTTTATTAGCAGGAGATTTTCGTCAAACATTGCCAGTGATTCCACGATCAACGCCAGCTGATGAACTCAATGCATGTCTAAAGTCCTCCAATTTGTGGAAACATGTCAAAGTACTTCATTTAAGCAAGAATATGCGTGTCGAGTTGCAAAATGACCAATCGGGAAACATATTCTCTAAACAACTCATGGACATTGGTAATGGCAAATTTCCTATAGACATGTTGACTGGCTGCATTAACTTTCCTCAAAGTTTTTGTCAGTTAACTCGATCAAAAGATGAACTTATTCAGAAGGTGTTTCCAGGTGTTTCTCAAAATTACAGAAACCATGATTGGTTGAGCGAACGAGCTATACTGGCTGCAAAAAACATAGATGTAAATGAATTAAATTTCAAAATTCAAGAACAAATTACAGGCGAATTGAGGATATATAAATCAGTTGATTCGGCTACTAATCAAGATGATGTAGTCAACTATCCACCGGAATTTTTAAACTCGCTGGATTTGCCAGGATTGCCACCTCACAATCTTCAATTAAAGGTTGGATCGGTGGTTATAATGTTGCGAAATATCAACCAACCGCGTCTTTGCAACGGTACACGGTTAGCGATAAAAAAATTACTAAACAATGTGATAGAAGCAACTATACTCAAAGGAAAGTATAAAGGAGAAGATGTTCTCATACCGCGCATTCCAATGATTCCGACTGATGTGCCATTTGAGTTTAAACGACTACAGTTTCCAGTGCGGCTTGCTTTTGCTATGA
Organism: Rhynchophorus ferrugineus; assembly: GCF_030347505.1. NCBI lineage: Eukaryota > Metazoa > Arthropoda > Insecta > Coleoptera > Curculionidae > Rhynchophorus > Rhynchophorus ferrugineus. The sequence goes on from NW_027472581.1 coordinate 70,839,400, forward strand.
CTATAAACAAGTCCCAGGGGCAATCATTAAGTGTTTGTGGTATTAATCTAGAAAACCCATGTTTCTCACATGGTCAATTGTATGTTGCCTGTTCCCGTGTTGGAAAACCATCAGATTTGTTTATCTATGCGCCAGGTAATCAAACAAAAAACATCGTATACCACAAAGCATTAGAATGATAATAATAATAATAATTATGATTCACATGATTAACAATAAAGCGATTACTTACTTTTCAATCCTTATATATGTTTTATTTAATTATTTTTTATTCACAACGCCCTATCACCAGGGTGATGGTTCTGTTCAGGAGAATTTTTTAAAATACGTAGGCACAAAAACTGCCACATTACAAATCTTTTTGACAGGACGAAGTCTGTCGGGTCAGCTAGTATATATATATATATATATATATATATATATATATATATATATATATATATATATATATATATATATATATATTGATATAATCGTTATTATTAGATTTTATTATTAGATATAGTTCTAAATTATTTCATTACCTTACGTATTAATATTTTCAAGATAATATGCCAGTTTCAGTGTTCCTTTTTTATTTTTTTATTTTTATGTACACTCTAAGGTCAATGGTCAATTACATATTTTAAAGTCTACTTTTTACCAACGAGTGTATATGTGGACTGGATCTATTGTTTAACGGCTCCGAACTACGCTTCTCGGCGTTAAGGCTACCGAGCCTGGTTGCTGGCGTGACTGGGATGGTTATTCCTTGTCGGACAATCGCAATAGTAGGAGGACCTTCCTGTTACCTTACAAGGAATTTAATATATAATGATAATAATACAGTTATGCAATCAGATAGCAGTTATAAAAAACGATAATTTTATATAAATGTGAAACCTAAGTAGATTAGATAGTTCAATTTAAATCGATAAATTATAAACATTTCAAGATCTTATATAACTTTTTTAATTCAATTTGAATAAAAAGGAGGCCAAAAGTTATCGAATGCTGTGTGAAGCGTATGTTAACCAGGCGTTGTTATTTTCAATGTTCGTGTTTCAATTTCGATGCTTGTTGTCATTTTAACACCGGAGAGAAAAGCGTTCTGGACAACGGCCGGAATATAAGCGAAGATACAACAATGTTATTCTTCAGCATGACAACGTTCGACCATATGTTTCAAAACCGTACTTGGAAATTTTAAAATAGGAAGTGCTATCCCACCCGCCTTATTCTTCAGATATTGTCCATTGATTAACACTTGTTACAATATATGAGTGCTATCTGTCTGAACAGCGCTTTTGTTCTTATAAAGATACCAAAAAAATGGGTTGACTCCTCGATAGCCTCAAAACATACCCCGCTCTTTCGAGCTGGAATACGTAAAATAGTACCGTCTTTTTACAATAAAGTTTCAAATTTAAAAGAAAATCCTTTTCTAACTAATTTATAGGCCTAATATTATTTATGTACTACATGTTTAATATTAAAATATAATTCTATTAAATTTACTTCGATCTGTTATCTAATAGACGGTGAAAGCAATTTTCTTTTAGCAATAGAAAATGCAGTAATGGTTGGTGATATGGTAAGGAAATATTAATGCCATATTCATATTTATATATTGTGTATTTATTTATTTCGTTCATGTTATCACTGCAGCGGCCATGCCCAGTTTGAGGACAACTTTCTACAGATATCTCATGTCTAAATGATACATAAATACATATCTGCAGAAAAGAGGTTACTAAATGATTGTTACGTATATACAAATAAAATAAATATAACGATGATAAAATTATATAACAGAGAAAATACTATGCAAATATTTTATAATTTAGTATCTTCATTGCTAAATTTACAAGAGCATTTATTGAATATGTTGTCCATTGGATATTTAGGTTGGCTTGACTAGTTGTCTGGTCTTTGCACCAAAACTTACCAGCCAAATAGCTTCAAAAACATTAGTTTTTATGACAGCAGAGTGTTGACTTAATAGTTCAGATAGATTCGAATAACTCATGATGAATAATTACTTTTTAATCACATCAAACACATAATATTACTTTCCCAGACGTCAGGGCGGGCTTAGTAATTGCTTGTGAAACTTTATATGGTTATAACAACTATCCTTATAGTACATTATTTGCAGATTTTTTGGATCGACCGATTAGGTGCATTATGCCGATGGAGATTTATTTTATCTTTTGTTTTGTTAGTGAATATTTTAATCTAATTGGTCCAAAAGGTGATAATGATAATGTAAGTTTGGAGAAATTCCAAACAATTTTGAATTGGAATGATGACAGTGGAATAATTACATTTAAATTGATTATTAAATATTATATGACTATTAGTAGTAGTGTCTGGTAGTTGCGGATAATTTTGAAGTCAGTTTTTATACAGATTTTTAAAATTATTTTTCCAATATTCGTATGTTATTATTTTATTGAACTGCGTCTGTGCTTTTAACAAGACAGATCTATTATTACAGCCATCCTAGAAAGCCGATGGTGTCTCCGCGACATTGACAAATAAGTTAAGCAGTGGAAGTGGTTTGCTCGAGAACGATAAATGAAGCCACGAAATAGCGAACGTTCTGCCACGGCGCTACTTTACATTCCTGAAACGCCACGACATCCCAGACGTCCCCCTTCCCTCTTCCGTCCCGGAGAGCCAATCCTTTTTCCCCTCCGTCTCCTTCTTCGCCACGGCCTGCAAACAAGTAGTCGTTTCTCCTGACAGTGTGACACGCGGGTACGATGAGGCGATGAGGAGGAATTGGGCCGGCGCTGTGGGTGTAGAGAGGGTTTTGGGGCCGCGCTGGAATAAATTTGAACGAGAAACTGGATGAAGACGTAAACGATTCCTCCGTCATCCGCATTAACGGCTTTTTAAATGTTGTATCGTTGTTGTTTTCGGGGTTTCGGATTAATTGAAGCGCGATGATTGCGTTTTAGACGGAGGGAGACCGTGAAAGAACATTACAAATCGATCTATTTTATTGTTAAGAGGTTTAAAGGCTAAAAGCTTGACATTTAGATGGCGATGCTTTAAGGGGTAGACTTATCGAACTCAACATTTAAAGTAGGAACGGGGAATGAGCTCATGATAGGTATAAATTATTTCATTACCTTACGTATTAATATTTTCAAGATAATATGCCAGTTTCAGTGTTCCTTTTTTATTTTTTATTTTTATATACACTCTAAGGTCAATTACACATTTTAAAGTCTACTTTTTACCAACGAGTGTATATGTGGACTGGATCTATTGTTTAACGGCTCCGAACTACGCTTCTCGGCGTTAAGGCTACCGATTGGCCCAGAAGACATCCGGTCTTATCCAGCCTGGTTGCTGGCATGACTGGGATGGTTATTCCTTGTCGGACTATCGCAATAGTAGGAGGACCTTCTTGTTACCTTACAAGGAATTTAATATACAATGATAAAAAACGATAATTTTATATAAATGTGAAACCTAAGTAGATTTTCGATACTAAGAACAAGGTAAAAAGACTAAAGGGTCTATATATATAATAAAGCCTTTTAATTTTTATTGATCGGTAAATTAGCAAATTTTTGTGTTTGATAAAAAGTATTTATTATTCGTGAATGCATATTTGAGGTAGCACCAAGGTAGAACTCAATATAAACTCAAACGGGATAAAATTGATAGGAAAATTGCAAATATGTTTTACTACGTTTTGTTAGATGGTATGTTTAAAAGGAGGTGTGAAGAATAATTATATTAATAATCCTTTAGCAGAATAATAAAGTGTAATGCTCATGTTATAACCACTGAAAAATAAATAAATATTCATTAAATATCGCTTATTAGTTTACCAACACCAACATTTTGTTACAAATACCGAAATATAAAATGCGACCCTCTTAACAAATTAGATGTGAAAATATTCATGAAACATTTCATTAATTTTTAATATGCTTTTGTAATATCATATTTGAATAAATCATCATATTGCCGACTATTTTCAACATACCCCTTTCTAGAAACAAAGGCTACGCCATTGGTTAGAGGGTAGCGCGACGTAATTATTATTGGGGTGGGTATATGTGGTTTAGGGGATTTGTCTAGGGTTCTTTCTTGACGTGCCTTTCCGTTTCCTTACAATCGAGTCATTGTCGAGTGGGAAAAACTTACGGGTCCACATCTATTCTTTGTGTAGCGATCCACTTCTCGAACTTTTAGGTTGTAAAAATTGTTGAATACGGGAAATTTTGTTATAGCTTTTTATCGCGATTATTTGCGAGGGTTTTTTTTTTGACAAAGAAAATTGCTTGCGTGATTCTCGATTGAAACTTTATACCAAGGGTTAGGTAATATATTGTTTTTACAAATTCTCTCTCTCTCTCTTTCTCCATTATTTGGACATTTTTGAAAATATATTCGAGTTTAGCAAATAATTTTTTGCTCTGTATATAACTTTGTGTTAGATAAGAGTTATTCAATGTATTTGATTATATTTTTCGATTTATCCATATTTATAATTAATTAAAATACAATTGATACACAACATTATTTAGAGTAAGTTCTTTTCTTATATAATAAGGCTAGTTATCAAAATAATTAAATGAAATATTAGTCACAAAGTGTATAAAAATACTATTTCTGCAGCCGTGACTGCACCACAAAGTTATTTTGGCTTGAAAATAGAATTTTATGAACCAATTATCGTCATTTGTGGGATGTTTAAATGTTTTACTCTCTAATGAAGAAACTGCTGAGACTCATTCGAACGTTTTCAAATACGTATAGTGACAACGTTATTTATGAAATAGCGGTTCGTGAGTAGTTTTAACGCTTGAAGATTGGTGGTTTTACATAGTAGACTAAAAAGGCAACAGAGGACTGAAAATGTCGGGAATTGAACGACATTTTCAATGACAAAACAAAGCGAATGAGTAGCCGAAACCGAACATATAGAACTATAGAAATCTTATATAGAATACTCATATAGTCCGGTGAATAAAACAGTAAACTCACGTAATCTAAATTTATGACGTCAAAGTGTCACGATGTTGCCACAGCAACCTTGAGTTTAAGTTAATTTTAGTTTATGCGATAGGCAATACATTCGACATCGTGATGATGTGAGTTCACTGTTATTTTGACTATATTTTGATGTTCGAAAAAGACCAAAAATATGCATGTAATTGTTAATTTGGGAAAACCTTATCCAACCCTGCTGTTATAATTTTAAGAAGTTCCTACATTTGATTAGTGAACGGAAGATTAGTTTAAGTTTTATACTTATTTTAACATACTGTACTAAAATTTAATGGTATCTGGTTAAACAAAATAAAATTATTCTATTATTATTTTGTTTCAGTACCAATTAAATAACATAATAATACAACAATTTTGCAGTGCTGATTTTGCCCCAATTGTATCATATAATTAATATTTAACAAATGAATTATTTGGATGCAAATTTTATATTTTCAATACTAAAGTGTTGGAGGAGCTATAAGTTAAATTCATATTAAAAAACTTCTTCGCTGTTGATATTAGTTGTTAGATACTGGATGACAAATCCATATTTGTAGCAATCCTGTGGGTGTTCTACTGAACAAGAAAAATCATCTTGCTTGTTATTTTATTGTTTGGTAAGATGTCTATATGTGTTCAACCTTTTGATATACTAATAATAATCCTTATAGAAGATATTCTTGAAATTCGGAAAAACTTAAATAAACTTAAATTCTTCTGATATTAGTGAAACTGGTTTTATAATGAACATTTCAATGTATATTAAGAAATATAATTAAACAAGTTGTGAGTTAGGTGTTAAAGATATTTCCTTTTTAGTCAAATCACTGTCTATTGACTGAAAATAGTAGAAACAGTCGATAGTCGCAAAACAATCGATCTAGTCGGTAGTAAAAAACTACTGAAAATAGTATCTACTATTTCAGTCAAAAGCACACTTCGATTGTTTTTTTATTCAGCGATTACAGACGGAGATGTACGAATTCCTTCACGTATTAATTTTGCGAGAGGAAAGAACAGATATATCTGTTTGATTCTCTGTACTGCACAGATAAGTTAATTTTAAATTGACAAAGGACAGTGATTTAACATTCGGAAAGGAACAATGTCATAATATAATAGAGGTAACTAGTTTATTTACATTTTATTTCAACATGCCCTTACTGTCTTTTTTCAATCTTGCCATAAGTGAGACGGAGAATTTTTTTCTAACTTTCTTTGGGAAAAGAAAGGAAAGAGATAACTGATGTAATTTGTTACCTTAAAAATAACAGTTTCATTTGGAATTTTGTAAAATTACTTTTATATTTAATATATTTGACTTGATTGTAGAGAGGCGTAATGACCACTAAATATTTGTATCGAATTTTCTATATTAACCTTTGTCAATAATAATTTTATTTATCGTTTTATTGTTTCGACTTTTCGACGAAAATCGAAAGTAACTCAAAAAAGTATCCAATAATTTCCCAGATAACTTAAATGCAGACAAAAAAATTTAAGTTTGATAATTATTTAATTTTTCAGTGTAAGGAACTCACTTAATTGTTTGAAGTCAGTTCAATTTTTTTGTTAAAAATATTTTATTTTTCTCTTTTTAGCATTAGATATTTATTCAATAAATTACATAGTTATTTTATTAAGTATTACAATGGATAGCCCAAGTAAAAGTACAGCCTGTATGAGGAACAATAGGAATAAAGAAACAATGATTGAGATTAAGGAACGTTTTAGGCTCTGAGGTCCGCTACCTAGTCTAGATGATTTTACAAATATTCCAATCAAACTAAAAAAAAATGTTACTGCCTTGTACGCAAATATCTGATTATGTTAGATAAAAAATATATAAAAACATTGGTACGTGCCTTTGAAATTTGAGGTTTTCGCTCGATTGGTTCCAATGGGATAACCTCGGAAGTGCACTCTTTCGAACAAAAAAATAATTTTGAAAATCAGTCAATAATTGATGGAGGAATTGGCGAACATACATTAAAAAAATATATACAGCCAAACATAGAAACTTCTCCTTTTTTGAAGTCGGTTAAAAAGTAGTAAAATCAGTCGGACTGAAAATAGTGATTGAAACAGTCTATAGTAAAAAGTGGTCAATTACTGAACAGTTGATTGTTCTCAACGCTGGTCATTAGCTTTAACCTCTTTATTCAGTTGAGATATGCAAAGGCAAAATTCTTGTGCCCGTTGAGGACTTCACTGTTTTTTTCGCATACTTTGAGATCGGCCCTTGCTTTGGAGGGTGTTGTTTGACCAAACGCGTCGCCTCAAATTCGATTATCAATTGTTGGAGACTTGATTTTGAGAGACCACCGTGTCTATTAGTAGACTTGGTAATTCCGATGATTGTGGTTCAGAGGTTTATTAAGTGGCAAATCCAGCCCAGACACATTCTAATTGATAAAAAGTGGACAGTAAATTATAACGTTAGCCTATTTAACAAAAAAAGGAAGACAGAGGGTAGATATAATGCAAATGAAAAATAATAAATGTCAATTTGTCTCGCGTCACTAAAATTGACACTAAATAACTCCCGAATATCTGACTGTCGAAAGCCTGGAATTATCCGAGATAATTTCGGTCGGTTTTTCCGCATTATCGCCATCATTCATTCCACTTCCACTTGCAATTAAAACGACACGTCACTCCCAACCCCGACATTTTTATTTCGACCGACCCGACCAACCGCCGAAGGAAAGCGTAGCAGAAGGGCACTCGAGTCTCAAAAGAGACGAGTTCATTACGGATCGGAAAATCCGAGGGCCTCGCCGAAAAACCTGCGGCGTTTGTTTAGCGTAACGTCGTCCTCGTCGTCGTGGGGATGTCGCGGGGGGAGTCGGGGTCGTGACTGACACGAGCTCACTAGAAAAAGAAGAAGGGAAAAAGGAAAGCAGACTCGACCCTCTCGTTCGACTGTTTTATGGGGCTCGATAAAATTTTGAGCTCTTTATGAGAGACATCGCCTCCTCAAGATGGTCCCCTTTTTTCTCTTATATTTATTTGCGGAAATATAAACGTAATTAGAGGGGGACATCAGCGATATTACGGAAAAACATTCAAATGAAGCGACATATATTTTCAATAAAATCAATTTCACGAATGGTAGCATTTTTACTTTGAATAAGAATATTTTAGATGTATTAATTGATTTTCACCAATTTTTCGGCAAATTTATTTCATATAAAATGGTAACAACGAACTTAATCTTGAAGATATTGTCCAAATGTTTATTCACTAAACGTATGGAAAGTCCGGTCGATATGTCAAGAAAATTTTCCATCATCAAGACTAAAAGGCCCATCAAAACCAGTGCTAGTGACTTGAAGTGGAATGCAGTTATTTAAGACAATAGATTTTTTGCTTAGTTTCTTCAAATATGCAACGTTTTGTAGTCAACGTTTTAGCAATTCTTAGGAGTAGAAAATTTAGTAGATGAACTATTTTGATTTTGATTTAGTGTTCCTGGGTTATTGTTCATACGTTTATCTAAGTGGCCCTCGATCAACCTTTGTGAGGTCCCCTTTCCTTTAATTTTTCGCTTTCGATATAATTAGTATAACATAACATATGCAGGGTATGAAACAAAAACTTCTATTATACCCGAGGACTATGTATTTTTAACGAAAAAATCCTGTTTTAATAATATTTAAGCCCTTCTAGTGTAAACAATTGGCTCATCAGGTCGCGCAGTAACAAATAAATGTACCGTTATTTACCAAATACCCAGAGCCGTATTGGTCAAAGCAAGCTCGACATAACATATCTCTCCTGAAGGACTGACCAAATGGACGTCGTGGTCGTTGTTCCGTGTGAACAGTTTTTGACGATCTGTTGAGTTCCACTATTTTACCTAATTTTTCATGATATATATAAAATATAGCATAGAATGGTTTCCCAAGTTTTGGCATCTTAAAATTTCAATAGTCCACGACTGAGCAAGTAAGTTCTCTAATCGCCCAATTGCAAGTTTCTGTAGAAGTTCCAGTAGACTGCGTTAGATCGCAGCAAATTCAGTCCGCCCTTGATGGCTTTACACTCTGAACTACAATGCTTCTGTTGGATGTCTTTAATGTAACACTTTGTCATAGACTAGGCTTTCAATCCACATACTTCAATTATATATGATGTGGATTATATAATATGGTGAATATGATTGATATTTAGTTATGATTAATGTTCAATTACGACTTTACTGCACATAACTATGCCAATGAATGTTTCAAGTAACTGTAGAAAGACTGCTAATAGAACATCTTTTCTTGATAAGTAGGTTGATTCCTGTTAGTTGGATGAATTTAAAAGAGAAAAGCCTTATAATCTCCCCGAAATTATATCAACTGCGTCAGTTATAATATGAGTAAAGTTTAAAAAAACAACTTTTATTTTATAGAGAATTATTTTATTTTACGGAAAGAAATGACAGTTTATTGGACAGAGAGGCAACCTGCTGCCGGCTCTCCGTTTGGTTGTCTCATTTTAATATAAACGAAACCCATATGTCCAAACACCTCACCTTACACCATATATATATATATATATATATATATATATATATATATATATATATATATATATATATACAGTAACCTTTCAGCCACTGTTGGTTACTATATTAAAAATTGATATTAAAGGTTAACATTCAACGATTCTTTTCCAAATCTTCATATTCTAAATCTTCGTTCTTTGCAAACCGTATCAAAATCAATACTTGTGAAATAGAATTATGATTTATTTTGCCCCTCATTTATGATCGTAATATAATGATGGTCTTTAGTGTTTCCACTTCTCCCATTCTGAACAACTACAATATTAATAAAACAAACCGTTATTTGTACTGTACCACAACGATCTAATAAAGACCGTGACAATTAAGAAAATTTATTTCGGTTAATGTTGACATTGGCTACAGGTTTATGGACGTTTTTAAATCGACGACAGAGGAAACGAGGGAGAATCGGGCCAAGAAAAAAACATTTTGCTAACGCACAAGAGTTACTCTAGCGGCAAGCAAAGATAAACGAAAATGGACCGGGAAAATTACTGTAGGTAATCTATTCCTGCGCGATATATTTCAGGACCCATTACAATTAGGAGGAAGTAATTGAAACACTTTAGCCTTGCCGCTAAAACTATGAACGAAGCTAATTCAGTAAATGCTGCTTCTGCTGAAAATGCCATCCGCCGTACCACTTACTTCATTACTAATGGTTCTTCTAATGTGTTTTCTTCTAATTGTTTTTTATACGGATACAGATAAAAGGTGTTTTTATTCGAATTGCATGTCTCTCAACCGACGGAGCTTTTACGATATGACACAGTTTTATTTCAGAAAATAATACAACTTTTATATACAACACAGATACACTAATAGTATAGTGTTAGTTTCAACTAATAGTAGTTTAATGTATATAGTGACTCAAACCATCACCATAGCCATGAAAACATTGGTACCAAAATATTTTGTAGCTGTTATCTTCGCTGTTCCATTTTTAATACTTCGTTGAAAAAATTGTGATGTATCTGCACAGATTAAGATTTTTTTTACTATAATTTTAACTTTTAACTATGTCATATGTGTCACTTTATTCGTTAATATTTTAGTGTTGCAATGAATTCGGTAAAGTTATACTTCACATATCAGTGCATCAGGGGTAATCAGCAGTGGCAAACAAGTGTATTGTATATTAATATAGTAGAATTTTGGAGCGATACTTCAATAGGGTAAAACGATTAAAATTGTGAATGATAAATAATAAAATACTTTTTGACCATAAAAACTATGGCAACATTGGGTAATAATTCGGTTACTCTCTCGATTTTTGTTAAAAAATATTTCCATTCAATAATAAATAAAGCATTTACTTTATTTAAAAAAGCTCTAGTAATTATTGTGCGATCATTTTTAATTATGTCAAGGATTTTTTTTTCTATGATTAGGTATATGTTTAATTTTTGTTTAGTATTTATGCTTATTGTACATCTTTAGTTTTTAGGTTTTTTAAAGTTCTATTGTATTGTTTATATTTATTATAGTATATTATTTAAATATAGCAATTAAGATATTAAAATACGATGAAACATTTGTGGGGTATTATTCCATTCCATAGAAAGGTTCCAGTCCTTTTTACAGGTCCACGAAACATTCAAATATAAAAGTAATTCTACTTCGTTTAAAATGAAATTATTAATTGCATGTTCATAGTATTCAGTAATTATTTTTTCCTTTTCTTTTTTCATTTTGATAATACTTTATATTTCATATATTGATATAATAAAAAAATCTTTTTTTCTTGTCAGGGATGATATTTACGGTCACCATTTCGGTTGCTCAAATACATGGTTAATATTCTCAGCACGCTCAAGGAAAGTTATGATAGGGAGATCCCTTCAGACGGCGGAGAACTGAGGGCGTTCGAAACATCTCAGCCGAAATAGATGGCATAGTTTTCTGAACGTAACGGCGTACTTACGATGTCTATTGGCATAACAACTCTATAACGTTTTAGAGGGGTCCATAAGGATTAAATGTAAACGAAATGTTTCTCTTGAATTTTTCAATGTTAGTTTCCAATTAACTAACGTGCTAAAATAAAATAGCGGAAATAATTTCATAGTAAATGCATATTATTGGGTAACATCCGATCAAATAGCTTCTTTTATATATTTAGTTTATGGAGTATAGGTATATTTAGGTTTATTTACTTGTTTATAAACTAATGTATTATATAAATATAGAGTGTACAATAAAAACTTTATTAATCGAGAAGTTCATATGATGTATGTATTCATACAAGTATTGTACACCAGGTTGCAAACATTCCAGGTCTTTTGGAAATAATTGGAAGAAGCAAAGTCTGATGAATATGACGAGTATGCCAAAGCTTCCCATTACAATATTTTAATGTTGTAAATTTATTTTAGGGCATTTGGCGTTTTTATGGCATCTATAGCGATCACTCTCTAATCATTACTTGATTAAAATGTTTCAGTTTAAGTTTATAACCATCTAATATGATGATTTAGTTCTAAATTTTAATTCATGTCTTCGAAAACTTTTTGTCTTCAACGCCAGATTTACTGTCCTTAATCTTTTGAAATATTCCCAAAAACTTATTTTACTTAAACCAGTATTGGCGTATGGTTCTAAAAATCACTGACATGTCTCATTTGCAGATTTAACAAAAAATTAAAAATTAAAGAAGTAAAACAAAATTTTATCGTAAGGGGTACTACTAGGCTCAAAATCTGAAGAGAAGAAAAGAAAAATCATATGATGCTGATTTAAAAGAGCCAATACCAGAAGGGTTATATTGCTGATAGTTATCCAACGTTACTATATGGTGTCATATTCTTTTGTTGAATGTAAGGGGCTTATTTGTAGACCTAATATAGTAGGTGGCAAGTTCGGTAAGAATTATAAACATCTTTTTTGAATAAGTTCTTATTCTGATACGGTTTTATGTTCGTTGTTACTAGTATATGGAATTTTTTAAACTTATTTATATTTTATTTTATTTTATTCATTAGAATCTCTCACTAAGATACATTTTTTACTTTCGATCTTTTTACCTCGCGATTTATTGACTTTATTATTCGTTTGGTTTTTTCACAATCACTAAGTTTATTTCATGTTTATTTCAATATTAGTAACATTTGACTGTTATAGTTGAACCTTCCTTGTAAGACATGTATTGCTTTACTATTGAGCAATGTTGGAAACCATTGAAGATTTATTTAAAAAATAAACGATGTGTCGTGAAACAAGAATAAGGAAATTGACTATAAGTAAGTCTTATCACTTAACTGACATAATTTATAGAACTATATACTCGTATACAAAATATTCCTTGAAATAAATTAATAGTGAAAAATAAACTCACATCAACCAACCATCCTAATTATTCAGCAATAAATTTTTATTGTTTTAATTTTAACATATTATATTTAAAAAAAATTAGATATGAATATTTAACAATTTAGTATTATATATTTCTAGTTAATTTAGTGTATAATATTATATGGAGTAACAAAAATCCGAAAGTCTGTAGAGTCATTTTGAGTGATAGTTGTTACAATATACTGTATGTTGAACTTTTACTTATTATTCCAATGAAAATCACACGTATACGGGATACGTGTGAAGGTGTTGAAACAGTGACATTGTTCGATATTTATCAACAGTTGTCACGTATGGAATTCGAACAATTTCAAATAATTTACGTAAATTTTTCCTCTTGTTGCACACAATATCCGTATTATATTCAAATGTTGTTCGAATGGTATTTAAAAATAAGATCGCGTTCGGTCTTTTTGATTATCCTCTTATCAAAAGCGACTTTGATGACCACACCCGGACTATATATCATGACCAAGGTTAATTTTTCACGTAACTGTTTTTTTAACATGATTTACATCTGTCCTTTTTTTCTTGTCGTTCGACTGACTTGTCCATTTCCTCTTACCAAACACGTACAAATAAATTATTAAGGCCGTTTACTATACGAATCCCACTTGATCCCCTCCTGACTGACTGTTGGACATTTTGTGTATAAAAGAAAATTTTCGGCGGGTCTAGAGCATATACAGTTTTTCGATCACGAAATAGGTATACAAAACTTACAACAACAATGAAGGTGAGCTTATTTGATCCGTATATATTTATAGATAGATATAAGTTTATTTTATATTTTTAATAATGTAGTTTCTAATTACATAATAAACATTATTTTGAGTATGTGATAACTCGAATAATTTGGTTGAATTAAGAATTAAAATTGAGAATACTATTAAATTATTTTTTAATTGTAGTTGCTTAATTTTTTCATTATTACCAATAAAATATATTAAGTAGTTTTAAAATATTTTATATTCATTTTAGGCCGTAATTGCTGTCCTTTTCGCTATGGCTGCTGTAGCCTCAGCTGGCAACTTGTTGCCCCAAGTTTACAGTTATGGATTGACTAGTCCCCTAGCCTATTCCGCCCCCGTAGCTCCTTTGGCTTACAGTGCTTACAGTGCTCCATTCGCTTATAGTGCCCCTCTTGCGTATGCTGCTGCTCCAGCCGTTGTAGCTGCTCCAGCTATTAAATCTGGGTAAGTTTTATAGGTTGAGTTTTGTTTGTATTGATTCTAATATGATTTTTTATTTTAATAGATACGTTGCCGCTACTCCTGGTGCTATTCATGAGGCTCCTCTCCCAGAAGGACCACACGCCTTCAGCCATCATTTGAACACCGCCCCAGCCCCAGGAACTTTGTAAATAATTTAGATCAGGTTCCGTGTACTAAAATGGTTTACAATAAAATATGATATACAATAAATGCTTTTTATTTTCTATGTATATTATAATATTCCTAATAGTTATTTTCACCTACCTAATTATATAATATAAAGATAATTTGGTGCATATTACTTGAGTTCCTGTTTCTATTATGATGGCTAGTTGTTCAATAATGAGAAAGTAACAACAATATTTAAAATAGCTATACTTAATTGTATTTAAATGATTTATATGATTTAAGATTTTTTTCATATTACAAAATTTATATAAATTAAAAATAATTTTATGTTTTATAGGTCAAATAATCATATTTTTCTAATATTTTAATTAAACATTTTGTATATTTTAATATATTAGTTTTATAATCTGATATAATTTAAAAAATAGACAAGTTTTATTGAGATTTCTTCCTTTCAAAATATTTCTAGCACCTCAAAATTTTTTTAGTTTTATATTTTAGTGTTCAGTTATTACATTTTTAATGAACTATATATTATTGCTTGTATTAGGAATTGACTATGGCTGGAATGTATTTGTATATTTGTTCGTACACTTCCATAATTTTATATATCTAGATAAGTCTAGATAGTCTCTAAGTGTCAATATTTAGGGTCATTTCATGACACATTTTTGAAGTGTATATCAAGCCGTTCCAAATTCTTCAAAATTAAATGATTTGATCCCGGTTATTTTTTCCAATCCTGGGATTTCTAAATTGTTAACAGATAATATATACTACGTACTATACACTGGTAATAAAAAATCAAAACACTATGCGAAAATTAGCTTTTTATTAGAGTCTTCATTGACAAAATAATTAAATGTTCATAAAGCAGTCGGGGGAAAATTTGCCAAAATGGAGATAGATCGCAACCTGTTTCATGCAATATTTTATAAGAATTAAAAAAAAATTATTAATTTAAATAATTGCGGGATTTGTCAAAATTAGTCTCAACATTTTCGATAAAAAGAACGGGAACTGGTTTAATCACAATTTTAAAATAACTCAAGTGGTTGAATCATGCTCGCAATCTATTTCGCTAGTTTTGAAACTAACTAACTCTTGACTTCTTTAAAAAAGTGTTTTAAATTTCCTGAATAATATGTTTTAATATGTTATGTCTGCATGTATCTATTGTAGTTAAGTATTGTATTTTAATGTAGATCAAGGCAGAATATTCTTGATGGTTCTTATATATCTGAATTGTTATTAAAAACTGGTGGACATTGACATTTCCTTAGCGTGTATTCGCATTTATGTCAAGCCATTTCTGTAAAAATGGTTCGATTCGAAGGTAGAAACATTCTTCAATTCTTAAGAATGGCATTTGAATCTTCAATAAATTCTGTTCTAAAATGAACTATAAGTATAATGATGTTTTACTATGATTTGAGAAAATATATTTTAGTATGAACCAATGTCTAGACTAGATTTATGTCCCCAATCAAACCAGTATTAAAATATGATTCTTATCAGTTTATATCAGTTCTTAGTTTTATTCATTATATCAGTTTACCTTTAGTTAACAATTAACAATAATCAGTCTTCAACTTGACACCTATCGTGCCAGTGGTTGATTGGCTGATGTGCTAGATTTAAATACAGTCGTAGTAATGAAACGCCAATGATGTGGTGACAGTGATAACACTAAAACATCAAAAAACCGCAAAATATGTTTTCAAAAGGTAACGTATTTACGATGTTTACATTAACGTTTGAGCTTGTGTAAGATATTTTTAAAATGAGTGTCATTCTTGCTTACCAAAACGATAATAAGATCACGCTTTGAAGCGGTGAATGGAAAGAGGTGATAACAAATGGAAAACTGATCTAAGATCAACAGCAAGGGTTAATCGTTGTAGAGAAAGGATATCAGCAAATTAGAGGACTGTTGGAAAGAGTTTATAATTCTTGATAGGGTGAGAGTGAGATGTTTTAGTTAGAATAGGAGCCCTACTGAAGGCTTATGGTAGACACCAGATATTTTCATGTCCCAAGTTTCTTGTGCATCACGTTAGACAAAAAGCAAAACACATTAGAACCAAAATAAAACAACTATACTGGTTAGTCGAAAGATACTCTCAACTTGATCTAAAATCAAAGAGGTTGATCTATTATACAATTATAATACATTATAATACAATATATAATACAATTTGGACCTATGGGGTGCAAATATGGGGTTGCACTAAAAATTCAAATCAACTAGTCATACAACGCTGTCAAAACAAGGTTCTTCGATTGATTACCAATGCCTATCACTATGTAAACAACGAAGAACTGCACGATGACCTGGGAATCAAATAGATTCTTAGGTCATCTGAGACTTAAATTATAATTAAAAAAACATTATTGTATTACATGTTATCAAATAAGTTTATTTATCTTCGTTGAAACTATTATAAATGAAACAAATGTTTCAGAAATTTAAAACTGGGTAACATATATCGTCAGCCTATTTATATAAATTTCACAATTTAAATAATTAAGGTTTTGTCAACTACTTCTCCAGACTTATAATTAAAATCAATATTTGTGCAAATTAAATCGGATAAGACGATTGCCAGATTGTCCGAATAAATTGTGGTTCAGTGCAAAATTAGGACCTACACAAAACAGTGAATAAAAACGTTTTATGTGCAAATGAAATCGCCTTGTTTGTGCCCGCTAAATATTCGGGAATCGTTCTGATATAATTAAAGATCCTTGTTTTATTTGAGGCCGGGAAAAACTTTTAATGAAATCAACATTCAAATTAAACGACAATGTGCCATCTCGGATTTTTAAATTTTAGTTTTAATTGGAATATTTTAAAATGGAAATCTTGGAATTTGGACAATGCCTAGTTAAGTTGCTTTGGGGGAGGTTCTGTCGTGTTCGTCATCGATTCGTTGTTCTCAACGGAATTAAACAGAGTTATGTTTCAACAATATTTTCTAATTCAGCTTATCTCTTGAAAAGTCATATCGGCCACGACTGTTATCTATAATATTTGACAAGTTTGAGATGGAACTATATACTATTCTCAGTTTAATGCTGTTGTGAAAAACTGGGTTTATTGATATATTTGAACTTTATTATATATACATTAGCCACTACTATATTTTACCATCTTATGAGTCTATCTGCAAGTGAGCTCTTCAGTTTAAGGGTTTACGATTGGGACAGGATTTATCATTCAATATTTAAACGTTTCGGTGCAAATTTTCATGAACAATCAGTTTGTTTCTCATTTAGTTTTTCTCTTTTCAATAACGCCTAATTTGCCTAATTTAGACTCGTTGAGCTTTTGTCTATTCCTTCAAACTTCAAAACCCACCTTGAGGACAATGATAAATCGAGTGCAGAAAGAATCTCAAAGGTAATTCAATAACTACTTACGAATACTAGAAAGAATATTGGCATATATGCTTTATATCCAACTGGGACTTTATCATGTTTCGCAAATATACTGCTGTAATAAAAAATAATATGATGTAAAAATCGTGGTGTTGCTCATTTTGAACTCATTTTGCTGATCATAATGTCAACTAGGAATGTTATTTGAGTGCTATGTACCGTTTTCATAGGGCTATTGCTCTCAATGACTGAACATATGGAGTTATATGGCCTGTGATATAATATTGGTTCTCTGCGATTTGGTCATTTATAATGTATTTTAGATCAGTTCGCAACAACGCCTAATTTGCCTACTTTATACTCGTTGAGCTTTTGCCTATTCCTTAAACTTCAAAACCCACCTTGAGGACTATGATAAATCAAGTGATAATTTCAAAGGGAATTCAATAACTACTTACGAATACTAGAAAGAATGTTGGCATAAATGCACTACCACTGCTGTGGATTGTATAATAGGATACGTTATTCCTCAGTCTTTTCTGGATATATAATTATCAGAGAATAATCCGAGTTGGGCGCATGCGTGCATACAGCTATATTTACTTATTTAACGTAATTTTTTATCGTGATTATTAGATTTAATGTCGAATATATATATAAATATATATATATATAAGCATGTAAATCGGTCCAGGAGGTAAACAAAAGTAGTAAAATTTTGAAAATAACACATTTTATTTAAAAAAGTATTATATAAAACGAAATAATAAAAATGTAATTAATATATGTCCAGTCATTCTATTTTTATAGAAACATCATTTTACACATAATTATTTTTTATAAATAAATATACACAAATTTGATAGATAATTGATTTAATGTTGCAACTATCTATAAGGAGGGAAATAAACATTGAACATCTTCTGAAATAACACATTTTATTAAAAAAATTATTACCATTATGAAATGAAATAATAAAAATAATTTCTATATGCCTTTCTATTTTTATAAAAACACCATATTTAAATTAAACTACATATTTCAACAATTAATAAGAACTCCTAGAACCATATAAATAAACACTACCATAAAAAGACCAAAATCGTTTAGATTAAACCCAACCAATATAGTTACCAACCAAATGAAGAAGCCACTATGCATGAAAATAGTGAAATTCTCCTAATAATCTCCAAATATGATCGCTACTATTCTTGATCTACAAAACTCATTAATGAATTGACTACTTCAAGCTTTCGATTAACATATTATACATTTATTAGCCTAAAAAGAATGGATTATCTTATTCTTAAGCTGAAATAAATCTCAGTCAGAAGATCAATGCATCATTAGTTTACAAAACAATATTTATGTACCTACACTCTTATATAATAATGCACTGTATTTTCTTTGTCATTAGATCATTAGGGCGTCATTGATAGGTTTATAGTTTGTTTATTTGATCCGGATCTACTTTTCTTAGCAAATTTAATTATTTCATAGTATCACTGTACACTGCTCTTACATCTTAGCAAAATGCTGTCTAATTTCTTCTTCTCTGAATTTCACATTCTTCGACTTTCGCTTCTAAGATGATAAAATTAAATTTAAGTCATTGCTAAAATATATTATGTTTAAAAGAAATGTCTAATTATTACCAGTTACTAAAATTATTGCTACTGTTCTTGACGGACAAACCTCATTAATGACTTGACTACTTCCAACACAACAAGAATCATTTTCTTCTCTGTTCTTATAATTATTAAATTTTGGCATAATTCAGGTATCAATTAATTCGATATCGTTGAAAATAATGTGTTATAAATTTGGCAGCAAACATACGCACTATAAATAAAATTGATGCTGTTTGGATTTTATAACTTTTTAAAAATATAACCTTACATTTTGCACTAACCCCTGTTGTTCCATATATTAAAGCCAATGTATGTTAAACCACCAAGAATAGCACAACAATTTAATTATTATTACTATGGAATTATTAATGTAACACAAAATCTAAATATCTTAGATTTTTTTGTTGTTTTGACTTGATTGACTGTACCGATCGACTCGAAAAGATTCTACTGCCATTAGAAAAGGAAGACAATATGGTTTATTCTTTTCTATGATTTATTCTATGCAGGATAGTGCGCATGCGCCAAAACCGGAGATGACTGAGGAGTAAGGAATCCTCGATATAATTAATTTGCTTTTATTTCAGTGGTTAATTAATTTCAATTTTGATTTTTATATAAACCTAATAGAAGCTTAAAATCTAAAACAGTGATAATAGTATTAATATAAGCTACTAATAAAATGAATTTAATATTTTGAGTACACGTTTAAGTGTAAAAGAATATAGACGATGAGCAGTATAAGGATGTGTAACAAAAATAATACTACACCTTTATTTTGCAAGGATGGCTAGTGGAACGAGCAATAGGTTGTTTTGTTAGAGGGGATAAACAAAATAATATGAACACCGTGTACTATAGCGCATCTTGTTGCATATTGGTAATATTGCTTGCGTGTAAATAATGCGACGCATATCTATTGTTCCTAGCAACAAACATGACAATGATAGTATACATAAAACATGGTAAAAAATAATCGGCAAAGAAGAATAGTTAAACTCAAAGTTAACTAACAGAGACAGTCGGATATCTGAAATAAACAATCGAAAAAAAAAATTGGCCACAAAAAATAAAACTACCGCAACAAAACTGACATCAAAACTCAACTCTCATTTGTGTAATACTGTTTCAACAAAAATAGTACGGCAGGAGCTTCATAAAGTTAACATTCATGGAAGGGTTTAATATTCATGGATCATCGATTACATTATTTATTACAAATGGTCGGGTTTATATATGGAAATCCCCAAAAGAAGCCTATGATTCAGACTGTATGCTTCCTACAGTTAAGCATGATGGTGATTCCGTTATGATATGCGCGGAAAAATCTGTAAATTTTTATTACTGCGAATGAATATCTCAATGTCCTCAGTCATGAAATTTCTTATTATGACTAGTATATTATAGTCAAACACTACCATATTCCAAGATGATAATAAGCCCATACACACAGACAAAAGATTCAATCTTGGTTTTAGGGGCATCAAAATATTATCAAATATCTTCCTTGGCCAGTACAATTGCTAGACCTCAATATAATTGAACCGTTATGGGAAGAGTCCTTCACAGAGACATCATGACAAAAAGTTTTAGTACAAGAACGGAACAAAATTAGACACTCTACGCTACAGCCGTTTTAAAAGCAAACGGTGACTCAACACCTTATTAATAAATAAATATTATGTATATGTCAGGTATTCATATTATTTTGCATTCACCATCAGAATCCAAGATGTAATCCTTAAACGGATATTAAATAGTACGGATCTGTAGAAATAAATAGATCTAAATGAGAGTAATTTATTACTGATAACTTAACAAAAGACTACTAGTTGGAACTAACATTGTCAAAAAAAAAGAGGTAGAGACCAATAATTTTATCAAAGTTGTTTGAATGATTTTTTTAAATTTAGAGACAAATAAAAACACTTAATGTAGGAGGTGTATATATAAGCAAAACATGTAATTATATTAGTATGTTATTATAACTAACACTAATGAATTTTGTGCTAAATGAGCCATTAAAACCGAAGTCCTTCAATAGGCTTTCTAATTCTGACCTTTCAACGATTCTGTGCTCTCTCAACTGATGATTGAGCAGTGTCGACTTTACTCTGCTTTTTAACGATCTGTTGAATAATTAAAAACTCAGGGGTTGGTGCGTTAGATAGGGTTGGAGTTATAGCGTTTGTATTTGTTAAGATTGCTTCAGAATTTCCAAGCTTCCTCTACATCTTATCTATATTTTCTCTTAAAATAGCCTTCTAGCCTAGCTTAAAAAAAACTCGATTTTGTCGAAATTAGTATTGTGTCCGGTATTAATCTAGTATCCAAACACAGTTGACTGGTCCGCCGCATGCCCATACTTCACAGACCGTTGAGGATTCTTTTATCAATTCCTTTCTCATCCTCTCAGTTTCCTTTTTATACACTTATAAGGGGTCTGTGTACATTTTATTACTCTTAGTGGATCGATTTTAGTTTTTGGAGAAGTACTTGATTCATTTTCCTGTGTGGTTTTAAGATAACTTCGATGTTATATTTTGTCAGTTCACTTCCAATATGATCTGTTAGAGAAACTGGTTTGGCCTTATCTTTTTCTATTCCGCTTTTTGGGATATATCTTTAAGAAATCTGGAAATTATTCTCGATATTCATGGCAAATTGGATGATTGGATGTTGATAATTCAGGTGAAAAAGAAACTAGGTAAGTTTTTCCGTTCCACAATTCCAAATGACAAAGCTGTCGTGTCATATCTAAACTAAACCTATAATATATGAAAATTATTTCTATAATATTAGATATGAGATAATCCTTAAGTACAGAGTTTTTTCCCTAGACATTTTTTCGAAAACGGTATCTTATGGATGAGAAGATATTGGCTGGTATTCTAAATTCTTGATTATTTACAAAGTCTAGTTGATCATGCCAGTAAGCAGGCTGAATAAGACCGGATGTCTTCTGGGATGGTCTCTGGCTAGTCGGTAAGCTTAAAACTGAGGATCATGGTTCAAAACCCACGTTAAACTGTAGGTTCGGTTGTCAGTTCAGTCCATACACCCTCGTTGATAAAAAGGAGACTTTAAAATATCAAAAAAGGATGAAATAGCTATAGTTATAACTAATGGTTTCAATAACGAAACAATGATAAAGTAATGTTTCTCCTTAGTATTGTTGTAACGTAAGATAATTCGACATTTTAGGGTAAAACGTTGTTTTGTATTATATTCAAAATAATCAATCAGGATCTAAGGATATAGCAGATATATTCAATTCATCTCGATTGTATCCTCTAAAATATATCAAGTATTAGTAAAATAGTCTAATAATAAGGTTTATATTTAATATTATATGCCAAATCAAATAATTTAATAAAAGCATCAAAAAAATTACAAAAAGTTATTATAAAAAAACGTGAAATTCCTAAAAGGCTGCTTTTTTTAATTAAAACTTTGGCTAACATAACAAGTTTTGAACATCGCATATATGTGTTTCGTAAATAATATATTTTGGGAATTAATTTTTTACCGTAACATTTTTTACTGTTTGCCCAAAACAATATCCAAATGGAAAATGCTTTTAAATATTTGAACTGATGGCGTTTTATGTTGGAATGTACAGGAAATAACGAAACATATTTATAATCTTAAAAGGCGTGCCCTCTGGGGTTTAGCCAAGGTGGAATTGCGTCAAGGCCAATGCAAAAATTATAATTAATATTTGTTTTGGTATGAGAATTATAAACATATCTGAAATACTAAAAGTTGTATACTGCTGAAACAATTTAATGATAAATTTTTAAAATGCTTCTGAAGTTTTTGCCATATTTATAACAACATAAATGGTTTTGTAAAAACTTACATTCATTGTTTTGTTCGTAATATTGCTGTATCTTACCTAAAAAAGAAGAGAAAGAAACATTATTATATTAAATTATTATACTATTAATATATATATAATTAAAACTGTATTGCTTTTATATGAAATATCAGAATGTCAGAACTCAGAAGAGAAGAACTATTCGAATTTGATTGAAACTTCTAGACCGAATAAATACACAGTACAATAATTTACATTTTTCGTAACAAATAACTTTACAGTGGCACATCTCTAGTAACATTTATACAACGATATTATAACGTTTTTAAAAGGCACCAGTCAATAAAGTCAATTCAAAGTTATTTTGTGCATACGTCATCTAAATTTGTGATGTCAAAACGTCGCAATGTTGCCGCATCAACTCTGATTTTATTTCACTTTGGCTTTGACATACAGCAAAATTCTAATTTTAATAAAATTATTGAACAAAAGTGTTATCAAATATAATTTACACAGTTTATAGGTTAGAGCTGTAACCTCGAATTATTATCGCTTTCAAGAATTTAAATAAGTGTGACAATCGGACGACTTTGACAGGCTCATTCATTTACGTGTTCGAACTAATCAGACAGCATTGTGTCTCTTTTTAAGTAGAATAAAATAAGAATAAAAATATTGTCTGATTCTAAGACGAATTTACAAATTTCGACAGGCAATACATTGAACATCTTGATAACGTATGTACAAAATAACTTTGAATAAACTATAAATATAATTGTAGCGTTTTTTGATTGTTGAAAAATTAATGCGCTTTGAAAATGAAAACTGCAGAGGGTTGTTTTCCTTGTATGTTGCATTTTTGCTTCCGAAACGGGAATATGCATAACAGACTCATGGAAAATCATGTGGTTTATATGTTGATTAGTGCTAAGTGCTAAGTAAGACTGGTGGTCAAAAAAGATCGATAATCGGGTTCCACATGAACATTGAAAAATGTAATGAACCGGATTTCCATTTCTTGATTGTTTTCAAAACAAAACAAAATGCTAAATTCTTGAATCAAATTGGCAATAAATACTGCGTAGTTGGCGTGTTTACAAATAGGTTAATTGCTGTCAGTAAGTTCTAAGAAGCACTGATTTTTCAAATTTAATCCGCACAATTGTAATTATTGTCCTTTCACCTCGTTAATTAGCACTGCAATTGAGTCGCGCAGTACATTTTCTTCTTTAAACATACATTTTTCTTTTAAAGTGAAAGCCTTGATGATATTATTTAACATCTTTTACTTTGCTTCATTACAAAATCTCGTGGACTGATATCTCGAAGAATAATGAGAGTTGCCTGCTTGGCCTATCAAGTGATGTCAAGAATTGATTTGGAAAATGTATACATATGTTTCTAGTTGTTTTCATTCTAGTGTTTATGTTTCTAGTGTTATTATTAACACATGGACTAAAAATTCCCGGGGCTAACACATAGATGGCGCTAGTTTTATGCATTCACCATTTTTTTGGATTAGTACTAACCTTCAAAGGAAATTTGTTAACATTTATTGATTGATTAAAATTAAATTCTACTGATACGTTTGTAAATTACTGTACAAAGAGTAACATTAATTTTGACATTTTCAAAGTAATTAATCAAAAAATATGTCTGGTTCAATTTTACACTGCTTTTTGATGGGAAAAAATACCGCGCAAGCGAAGCAATGGCTTGAAAAGTGTAATAAGGACTACGCTCCATCAGAAACAATAATAAAACGTAGGTTTTCTGACTTCACACGTTGGCTTAGAGACACCGATGATGCACAACGTAGTGAACGTCCAAATGAGGTGGTAATACCAGAAAACATAAAAAAATCCACAAAATCGTTTTGAGTGATCGAAAAGTGATGTTTCGTGAGTTAGCTAACACCGTAAAGATATAAAAAGAACATATTGATTTTATATTGCATAAGCATTTAACTAAGTTATAGCTCTGTACAAAATGGGTGCCGCGTTTGCTTACAGTTGACCAAAATTAAGAACGTGTTAATGATTCTGACCAGTGTTTGGCTATATTTAAATGTAACAAACCGGAATTTTTGCGTCGATATGTAATGTTATGCCCTCGGAATTTTGGGATATGCGTGGAGTAATATTCATCGACTATCTTGTGAAGGGAAAAACCAGCAACAGTGAATTGGAGCGTCTGAAATCCGAAATTGCCGCATATGACAAAGAAAAGAATTGTTTCATCAAAATAACGCAGCGTGTCACAAGTCAGTCAAAGCAAAGGCAAAATTACATGAATTGAGCTCGCACGATTACGTTGATGAATAAAACCAATTTTGAACAAAAAATAATGCGTATTCTTCGTTACGCCCGGGACTTTTCAGAACATGTTAATAGTAAGAACATCGCAGTCTTTAGACGTTTAGTGTTTGTTTTATGGAATCATTGATTGTTATTTTTCTATTTACAATTTTTAACAGTTATTTTGAAAAAACATTTGGTTTCTTCAGTTACTTTGAAAGTCAATTTCTATACCTGCCTACACACGACTAATAATTTTAACTTGGTCGTATTTTTAACTTCTTGTAAGTTATGACGATGGGAAATAGAAAGCTACTAATATAATTTTTCTATTCTAAGTGCTGCCTCGTCTCTAATCTATTCATTTCACAGTGGTTGAAATTAAATGATGAATTATTATTAACTCCTTGACAGATTTGTGTTAAATTAGTGTTCTTAAGCGAAATTTTTATGTAGTAACTAGCTGACCTGACAGACTTCGTCCTGTCAAAAAGATTTGTAATGTGGCAGTTTTTGTGCCTACGTATTTTAAAAAATTCTCCTGAACAGAACCATCACCCTGGTGATAGGGCGTTGTGAATAAAAAATAATTAAATAAAACATATATAAGGATTGAAAAGTAAGTAATCGCTTTATTGTTAATCATGTGAATCATAATTATTATTATTATTATCATTATATTGCTTTGTGGTATACGATGTTTTTTGTTTGATTACCTGGCGCATAGATAAACAAATCTGATGGTTTTCCAACACGGGAACAGGCAACATACAATTGACCATGTGAGAAACATGGGTTTTCTAGATTAATACCACAAACACTTAATGATTGCCCCTGGGACTTGTTTATAGTCATAGCAAAAGCAAGCCGTCAACATGTCTATAGGAAATTTGCCATTACCAATGTCAATGAGTTGTTTAGAGAATATGTTTCCAGATTGGTCATTTTGCAACTCGACACGCATATTCTTGCTTAAATGAAGTACTTTAACATGTTTCCACAAATTGGAGGACTTTAGACATGCATTGAGTTCATCAGCTGGCGTTGATCGTGGAATCACTGGCAATGTTTGACGAAAATCTCCTGCTAAAAAAATCATTGCACCACCAAATCGGTTATTATTGCTACGTAGATCTTTTAAGGTTCTGTCTAAAGCCTCCAAAGATTTTTTATGTGCCATCGTGCATTCATCCCAAACAATCAATTTACATTGCTGCAAAACCTTTGCCATTGCAGAGTTCTTCGAAACTTTGCAGGTTGGAGTTTCATTGCTTTGCATATTTAATGGCAATTTTAGTGCTGAATGGGCTGTTCGACCACCTTCAAGCAAAGTTGCTGCGATTCCCGACGAAGCGAGTGCAAGTGCAATTTTATTTTGTGAGCGAATTGTTGCTAATATTAATGAAATAAAAAAAGTTTTTCCTGTACCACCAGGTGCATCTAAGAAATAAATCCCTCCAGTTTCATCATTTGTTACTTTCATAAGAGTTTCAAATACATACTTCTGTTGTTCATTTAACAGTGGAAGATTTGTTTGAATTTATTCTTTCAAAGCGTTGAGATCATACAGTCTTTCTCGATGCAACTCTTGGTTAAAAGCGTCATGCATTGGACGATTGGGCGCGGTCAGGCCTAATTGAATTAATAGTTTGTTTGACATTATCAAGCACATGTCCTCAATTGAAATCAATGCTTCATTGTAAATTTCTTCACTGATTTGTATATTTGGATTTCCCATTCTATTCCGTATTTGATACAAAAT
This sequence comes from Rhynchophorus ferrugineus, assembly GCF_030347505.1. Taxonomy (NCBI): domain Eukaryota; kingdom Metazoa; phylum Arthropoda; class Insecta; order Coleoptera; family Curculionidae; genus Rhynchophorus; species Rhynchophorus ferrugineus. Next base: position 70,866,541 of record NW_027472581.1, read on the forward strand.
ATCATCACACATATAATCTTTGTACTTGATCCACAAATCAATTGGGTTTGATGGGAAGCATGTAGATATGATTATAGAAAACAATGTTCGTACTTGATGAGCGTGTGATGATATTACAGCATCATTGAGAGTTTGATCCCAATGAGCGTCATTTTCAAGCAATTGCAAACGTTGACAGGCTTCTCTGTAGGATCCAAACAATTCACCATCAACAGTTCGTAACTGTTGGAATGATGTTGGGCCACGTACATTGACTAATAGCAGTCGTAAATAAAAACATTCATCATTGCTTGGATGTACTGAATAAATCCGGCCAATCGCATCGGTGGAATATACATCTGTATATCCTGGAACTGGTTTTCCTTGTTTCCGTCGTATAAATCTCCTTGAGGATTGATTCCAGGTATAATATTTTGGCATTTCAGAATATAGCAATGTTTGTGCGAAATCATCGTTTTGGCATGTCTCAAAAAAACTGGTTAATGTAGTAGATGGTGGCTGAGCAGCTCTTTGTACTGCGTTCTGTGCTGTAAAATACACTCTTTGTCCATTTTCTAAATGCACAGCTAAGTGAACAACAGAAGGGTGTCTCTCATGAATAGGGAAAGAAAATATTCGCCAAACTGCTTCATTACTACTGACATAGCGGCCCATTTGGTATTGGGTAACTTCATCATTAGAATTCTCTGCACCAATTCCAATCACAGCCATATCACTCCCTTTGGTTACATATTTGCAAATGTATTTAATCGATTTCACTGAATGGCAAGATTCAACGTTGATGTGTGCTTTGAATGTCTTTGATAAAATGGGTGAATATGGAACAATCCAACGATTATCTATTTCAATATCTTGTTAATTTAATTTGACAATTGTTGATTTTCCATTGTCTGCTGTCGATCTGCGACGATACAATGGATAACCGTCATTACCAGTAATTGTTTCCGATATTAATGTCCGTGGATATCGTTTTGAACATTTACCATCCATCATACACGGTGAATTTTGATTAAGAGTTCCACAGGGACCATGTATCATGTTTTTGATAACTACCTCATGCAATCCAGGATCTACTTGTACATTAGGGATTTCAGCTGATATCATTGCATCAACTTCATTTGGCCTTATCTTTTCAACCAACCAAATCAAAATGTGTGCATGTGGCAATCCTCGTTTCTGCCACTCCACAGAATACATCCAGCAGCGTGTCTCACCAAACACATTATGTTTTACGATGAAATTCATTAAAGATTTCAACTTTTGTCTAAAGACTCTGGCTGTAATATCATGACGATCAATGGGTGATTGCCCAGGGAATAACTCCTGCTTAATTTCTATCCATTGCGGATTGCATGTAAATGTGATGAACAAATCTGCTGTACCATAATGACGAACATACGACATGGCATCTTGAGCATATGCGTGCATATGCCGAGGGCTTCCGATGTATGTTGCTGGAAGAATAGTCATCCGACCGACATTCTGTGCATTTCCATCAGTATTAATCGCATCTCGAAGGTGAATATACTCTTCAGATCGGAGTTTGGTTTGATTCAACCTGATGAATGTTAATCTCTCCGTTTCAATTTTAACATAAATGTCAACAACATATTTGTGATATAATCGCCGACATTTCAATATGTGATTATCTTCATTTTCCCGAATCATTAGGCGGTATGAATAGTTCATTGAACTGACTTTTTTGTTGGTTTCAGAACCTGTAAATAGATTTTGTTTTAATAACATTCAAATATAAAATTAAAATACGTAATATAGTGACTGAGATATTATCGCCATAGCTAAACTAATATTTTAGTTACCTGTAATGGGATTTATCATTTTTATTGAGAAATCGTAGCCATCTTCACCTTGCCAAAATATAATGGGATATTGCAGTGCATCATATGAGCGGTGTGTTTCCTTTATACGTTGTAATTGATCATTCCGACGATGTAAAACAATATCACGGGATTCCAAGTTTTCTCCAACTACAACGATAGCAACTTCATCAATAGTTGGTGCATTAAATCGTCTTGTATGTTGACCTGCAGGTGTTTTATCAGCTCTGATTACAATTTTGTGATTATCGGATGGCATCAGATCCAGGGCAGTTTTAAACAATATAATCAATTGATTGTGTTGATGAAATAAAGTTTGTAATTGTTCTACAATAGACCTTTTTACTAAATTGTTATGTGCACAACGCAGATCAATTTCTTGTGGTGAATTGCCCATAAAATAAATTTGCAGGGATTTGTTGTCGCTATCTGACACTGGTAACAGTGAACCTGCTCTGTGATATATTTGCCCTTGTATCTGTAAATAAAAAAAATATTATGGTGTGGTATAAATTAATGGATTGTCAATGATCAAACTTAAATAATATTTGATCTTAAAAAGTATATATTTAGTTTTAACTAATATCTATCAAATATAAAATATAATAAAAGTGTCACTGAAACTGAATCACCATATAATATGATGACTAAGTGATATATTTCGTAATGATTAAGAAATTGAAGATTAGTAACACATCTTAACTTTGGTGACAGAAAATTTTGTTCGCTAAAATAATTATGAGTAACTGCTATAATACATACCTTGAAAGTTGGCATAAAATTTTCCCGAACTGCATTTGTTGCCCCAAATGAAGTCATTTGAAAGCAATTGTTATATTGTTGAATATGTGTCAAAAAGTGTATAGAATCTGTTCCTATTCCTGAAACCAATGAGTACAATGGTTCTGGTGGTGGATCCAATTGTATCAATTTCACTTTACCATTTGCGCAACACAATCCATTGGCTTCGTTTTTGTATTTTAATGCCTTACAGTGTGAGCAAACCAAGTTCATAGAACCAATAACAACACATTGGTAGTTACTGTAGTCAATTGACACATCGTAACTGAAAGCAGCTGGATTCAAACTTGCGCGATTATTAGTTGAATGTCGCGCTCGCGCTTCACGCGTTTGTGATATCCGAATTCTTTCACGTTCATTTCCGTCGTCACGTTCTTGTGCAGTACGATTAGATCGGTAATTAGCTTGGTTTATAGCATTTCTGGTTCTTCTACCTAAATTGCTTCGTCTTATAGGAGGCATATCAAATATAAATTATTTTTTCACTAATCACGAACTAAACAAACACTAACTAACTAAACACTCTGCACAAAACACGATATACGAATTTGTTTCGTGTATCACTTGACAATTCATCTGTCATCTGTCAAAAGTCATCTGTAACAGACAACTTTTTTTTTTAAATTTGATATGACTTGAACTCAAATCCTTTTAAGCCGTACGAATTGTTTTATTTATTTAAAATTTGAATTAAATTTTAAACAAATAAAAAATTTTAAATAAATAAAACAATTCGTACGGATTAAAAGGATTTGAGTTCAAGTCATATCAAATTTAAAAAAAAAAAGTTGTCTGTTACAGATGACTTTTGACAGATGACAGATGAATTGTCAACTGATACACGAAACAAATTCAAACAAAAAGGGCTATTTTTAGGGTTTTTCCAGCAATAATTCTAATTTTTCTCGCCGTAAAAACGATCCCTGAACTTCAACGAACATTTTAAAAAAAGATTTGGCCAAATTGGTCCAGGCGTTGTTGAGTTATGCGCTTAGGAACATATTTTGCGATTCATTTTTATATATAAGACAAGTATACTTGGAATTACATATATATATAGGCATTTTACGTTAATATGCACGTAATTTTTGTTAATATTATATCAAATACTGACATCATTTTTAACTTACGACTCTGCAAGTATCAATTGTACCCAACAGAATATTTCAAAGCTTACTTCTAAATGTTTATATAGTTTACATATGTGTGCGAATTTGAACAGATTCGAGAAGGTAATTTCAATAGGTAAATAGCGAGGAAGAAATATAAACATTCGGGAGTTTAAATTCTGGTGAATACCGAAGCTTACAATATAAAAAATTATAATCGAATTAGCAGTGTTGTGTTAAAATAATTCGGGCTCACTCGAAAACGTCAAAATAAAATAAATTGCTGTTAAAGAAGAGGCCGTGCAAATATTCATCAATCTTTAATGAAATCCAATTAAAGCTGTGAATAGAACGTAAATACCGGTAAAGCCAAACAGGACGAAAAATTGATAAACGAGTAGAAAAACATTAATACGAAAAGAGGTTTAAAGGTAAATCGGCTGTTTCGCGCAACCGGAGAAGCGTCAAAACTGGGAAAAAAAGCGAAAGCTCTAAAGTATACAATGTGAAAACGTTGGGTCGTTTATGTAATACTACGGTTCGTGAATGGTCGATGGATCTCGCGAAACTTTAAAGCTCTACTCTCATGGCGGCCAGCTTTTGCAAGTGTTGCAGTATCGCCTGCCTGCGGCTAGAAATGCTAATCGGAGTTGGCAGCATGGAGCGAATTTAATGTTGCTTAAATTTGAAAATATTTATACTGTTTAAACTGCTCCAATAATCATTATTTATGTATTTTACTTAAAAATTTGCATTGTATATCTGATATATATTATTATTTGATGATTATTTGTCATCTATGCGTTAGTAAACTGTTAATCCCATTATGATTGTAAACTTTGGTTGGGGTGACTGGCATAAACCTGTGAAGCTTATATAATTAAAAAAATTCAATAGGTTGACTCCGATATTTCTTAAAAATATTTATATGTAGACGAAAAAAGAATGTTGAAACTTCTTTTTAACAATATTGATATTTCGTCACCTCAACAGTACGTATATTCGCAAAATTCACTTGATGACCGTGGGAGCAACCCCAAAACAAAAGTTCGATAGTCTCCTTCAAAAACCCTAGGTTTTCATGTCGAACTCTTTTCGCTCCAAACCTACTTTTCCAGGCAAAATTCATTTGATGACTGGGGGAGGGGGGGATGGATAAACAGCAAGACCAAAGGTCAATACCCTCCTTCGAAAACCCTAGGTTTTTGATATTGATCGATAATCTATCCATTTATATACCATTTACAACTACCAATACATTTTTGAATAAAAAAATATGGAAATATATCGGTTCGAAAAATATCGATTGATTATATTGATATATCAATATATTTTTCGACATCTCTAAGTCAAACGCATGTCTAGCCTCCTTTTTTATTGTGTTTATAGCGGCATTAACTTGATTAACAATACATATTGTAGACGCAGATCTGTTAATTTGTTATGATCACGACTGTACTTAGTTTATCAGCACGAGAAATTGTTAATTACAATAAATTGATTCAGAAATGTCATCATTAATAGACAATACAGAACGAACACACAATAATTTATAGGCAATGTTATTGTAATAAAATAGAAGAACAACATTATAAATTGCTAAAGTATACGACCAGACCAAAGGAACAAAGTATAAAGGCAAATACTTTATACTAACGATATGTCTATTATGAATCTTTAAGTATTCAAATAAACAGTAAATCTCTCCGTCGGCTACTTGTTAGTTTTAATTGGTTATTCAATGTCAAAACAGGGTAGTCTTGTCAACATAAACGACCCTATATATTTGACAATAATATTAAATTAATGGTGATACTGACAAATTATAATTATTTAACATCTGCTATTAGTTGATATATCTTATAGACTAATATATCCGTTGAATTTAATTAATGTATTATGTTTTTATATAATATATCTAAGAAAAAAAGCCTGTTTCTCTATATGTACACCTTTCGACTAATTTTATCACCAACACAACGGTCAGTATATTCGGAATTCTTTATCAACTCCATACTACAAATAGAAAATATTACCATGTTCGCCATGACATTGTGAAGGGAAAGTGCTGGGACAATAGTGCTGAGGCAATCTGGAAATTGTAATACGCAATCTGGAATATAAATAAACAGATAGCATAATGTATTCACATACAGTAGAATTATACATATCCAATCGTTATGAGTAATGTGATCATCTCATACAATAAAATTTCTGTATAAACAAACGTTAAAATCTATATGGATATACGAAATGCAGTTATGGGAATGTGGTCGAATGAATTAAATCGATTTCTGTTTAGTCTTTTTTATCCAGTTCTGCTTTAGTTTTCTTTACATGAGTCTTCCAGTGCAGTATTGCCTCCTGTGTCATTCCTGAATATATGACGTCTGGATACTATTTACTCTGATATGGATGTTTTATGGGACAAATTTACTGTCAGCCAAACTGATTCTTTACTGCTGTTTCCTTGTGGTCTTTACATAAAACTATTATGGCAGCATCGACAGTAAAATTAGCTATTGTACTATGTTACACCTTAGGAACTTCTCTACCGGTTTTAACTCCATCATGCTTCCGCCTCCATCCTCATGATTATTCCTGAAGATTCTATATGAAATATAAAATTTTAACAAGTCGTCTATCTGAGTAAACTCTTTAATTAATAATTTTAGATTAACTTATGCGACATTTTATGAAAATCGAGAAACCTTTTCATATATCATATATATATATATATATATATATATATATATATATATATATATATATATATATATATATATATATATATATATATATATATCATAGATCATATAAAGAAAAAAAAGCTTTTCTTTCTTTATATGATCATTCAATTTTATTCTTGATCCTATGAATTTGGTCTAATATGGAGAGTTTATTAATCTGAACCTAAATTGATGTATTGGGACTATGTTGTTATCCTGTATTGCTCTATTATAAATACAATTTTTTCGAATAAATTACTGCCAATAAGAAAATAGAGTCCTATAAGGTGATACTTCACCTTTTTTGACGGCTTTCTGGATTTAGGTATCATTATTATTTCCGTTATTTTCCTTATCTTAGGAATGTATTTTATTTTAAAATAAGCATTGTAATTTGCCTGGAACCTTATTTAAAATTTCCACTGCAATCAAGTTAAATCCAGTAGCCTTAGGACTCATGTTTTCCTTAATTTCCGCAGTAATTTCTTATCGAGTAGTAGTCGAAAAGTTAATTCCAGGTAATCGGCGTATCTTTTAGCCTTTTGTATATTAATTTTTGCATATGTACAGTCAGCATTTTTAATTGGTGTCAGCTTACTTAATCTTTGGTTGCTTTTCGCAGTGAATTCAATATTGAATCAGCTTTACTATCATTTGAAAGTTATATTAATAGTTACAGGTAAAGTAGAATATTGCAGATATATTATTAACTGTTTGGCTCTCTTGTTTGAGATGTCATGTAACATTATTTAGACTAGTTTTGTCTTCAAGGAATCTAATTTGTTCCCATATTCTTCTGAATTTCCTATTCAGGATAAGAAGTACGGGAAAATGAGTAAAATAGCGAAAAGGTCACCAAACACAACATTATTCTTATAAAGACTAAGGGATTGTAAAATGTGTAGGATAGAACACACTAGCAACAATATATTAATAAAACGAAAAAAGGTTTATAATAAACCTTTATTGCTATATTGTGTTACATCTTATTTTGTTTGGTTATTAAATAGCCGTATATAGGTGAGTTTGAAATATAAAACATATACGTATAACGCGGGCGTATTTATTGGCCATTCAAAAATCATTTTACGACTTTGTGTAGTATGTCGGCACTCTCGGAAAACAACTGATGAATAAATGAAAAAGAAACATAAAAACCATACATTTCGACGATCCAATTTAACCGTGGAAACAATACGATGAACTCGGATGTTTGGCCAAGACGTATGTGTAACGGAGAAAGCGGAAGACAGAGCGAAAGAGAAAACTAGGGAACGGAAATAAAAAAAAATAAGACGGGGGTAGCAAAGTCTAATAAAGTAGATGGCGTTAAAAATTAACGTTTCCGCCAAATTTCTGCAATTTCTCTTCTGTTTCGGACGCGCCTAAAGTCGAGCATCGTCATAAATTATTAGCGAAACGAATACGAACCATCGCCAGGAACCAATCAATGCAAAACGTTTTTGCCGAGCTCTATTACTCCGCTATTCCTGCCGTCGTTTATTTTGCTAAACTACGACAACCCCCGGGTGGTAGGGGATCGGACGGGATGGGAGGTCAAATGTCTTCGGTGACCTTTTTTTATTCGAATATGTCCACTCTTGACCGGCGTTTTCCTTGCTGAACTTTTCCTTTTTCCTTGGGCCTTGTTACAATGGCCTAGTTTTATATTCTATTTTCGTTTGTTTCGACGTATTATTACGGTCGGTTCTGGGATATTTCCAACCAGAGAAATAACTAAAATACTGTACTGGAAAAAGTAAAATTCATTTTATATTTCAATGGATTCAAGGTAAATGTGATAAATCATAAAAATACTGCCTTCAATTTCAATTCTGCTGTAAACAGTTGATTACTTGACCATAAAAAGAAAAATCTATAAATAATTTGTCATGAATTAACTTAGACTGTATAAATTAAGTTAATTATTCCGTCTTTCTGTAAGAAACAATATAAATGATTAGTTATCGAACCACATTCTTCCAATCATTGCACCGCTTCTTTCGTAACTTAGCGTTGAATTTCGTTAAAAAGGGCTTGGCAGTTGTAACCCTTCCGTGAATGTTAGTTTTGTAAAGATGCCCCCATACTCTTTTTGTCGAAACATTACTACTTACGCGAGTATTAAGTATTACCGTCGGTTTTGCTGTTGGTAGTTTTAGGACATCTGTCCACAATCCTTTTTAATCTTGGCCGGTCGCTGTCAGTTAATTTTGGTTTTTACGAATTATTCATCTTTGTCAATTATGTTTTATAAGCTTTCTGCATTCTAATAACAGAATGGATGGATGCTGTCGCTCGTTGAACATTAAACAACATCTGAGAGATCATATATTTCACCGAACTAGTGTTTTAGATGTCGCAGAATAAAGCGTACAATACACTGGGTTTTGTCTACCTATATGTTATTATTTTAAATATTTACGTAATTAGTTTATGTAAAATTTGATGCCAAAGAACTAATGAAGGTTAATAATGCCAACACACTAAAACACTAAAATAATATTTAGAACAACATAATTTAAAATTCAGAAAATAATTCCTATTTTATATCTTAATAGAATTTTTTATTGGCAGTCTCCATTTACCTTTCTTTCAAAAAACCCTAACATGTTTACTTATATTTACCACTTCTCGTTTACTTTTACTTATATATATTTTATTGTCGTCAAAACCAAAATCCACCTAAAACACCCTTTCTCTACAATAACCTCATAAGGGACATTTCCAGTATATTATGTTCTGTATTCTCCTAAAGGTCAGTTAGGATGACTGACACTTCTAGTTTCAGGTATGTCCTTGGGCACTACATATTCAGGTTATTTTTAGTTGTCCCCACCTAGTACTAATTTAGTTACTAGTATTTTTTAAAGATAAATATTAATTATTTTTTATTAACATCTAACTCTATTGTAAGATATGCCCATGTTGGTTTAGATATTTATGTAATTATTCAGGATTTTATCTTTTGTCGTCAGTTCGAAAATCGATCAGTTTACTCACTCCTAATTTTAATAAGAAATGAATCATTTCAGTGACTCTTTTGCTATAAATATAAAAATTACATTGCCTGTAAATATTGCGTTGTTGGAATGTAATTGATAATGCAAGCAATATTTTTGCTGAAGCCAGTTAGTGTTCAGGCATTGGCCAAACATGTTTAGTTTTTGTTGGATGCTAAATAAATACCTCCAACATGGCAAAATAAAATATAAAAAGCAAAATAAACAAACAAATATGAACGCTTATTCCGATTTTATTAAAAATTTTCATGTTTGTGCAATAAAAGAATTAGTTAGCGCACCTCTGGAGTCGACCATGTGATAGCATAAATTATCAAAGACAATAACTATTCCAATGCTGAAAAAATAACGAGATAAGATGAAGGAAAAAAAGGCCAAAATCATTGATCTGACAACTGACATATCGCAAAATTCAGTGGTATTCAGCTAGAGTAAGAGCAGGAGAAAAAGTGACATCTAAAACATCATCATATACTTAAAGCAAGTTCGGTTTCTCTCCAAAATCCTAACATAAACAAAATTGTTCTTTTATGTCTACAGTTAAAGAAACATTCCAGAGACGGAAATTACAGAGATCGTGTGGATATGTCTACCGGATGAAGGATGAATGGATTTCTCATATGTGAAATTGAGTGATGGACACTTTGTAGCACCAACAGCTTTGAATTAGCATTATTCGAGGTCGGTATGGTTACTACTTATCGTCAGCGAGAGTAACGGTGGCGATATTTGATGAAGAATATTCTTCTTGCGACACAAAACAGCAGCGTATAGGTTGAGCGCATGACCACCTGGCTCTGGATTGATGATGATGATCTAAATATACATTTTAGTTTTCTGTGCTTCTCTATATAAACAATAACTATGAGAAATCTTACACTTCAGTGTAATATTCTTAAAAAGGAACCAGAAGTTTTTTCTTAACGTATTACGTTTAATTAATATAAACTATACGAATTAATACATGAATTAAATTATAAAAAATTATTGTTTTATTACCTTATATTTAACATTATTAGTTCCTTCATTGGGCGAGCTTCTTCTCTTTATCCATTTTCATGAGCATTTATTTGTTTATATATTTTTTGAAATTTGGTAAATTAATTCCAGTAGATCAAACGTTATCTGTAGAAAGACGCCCCTTAAGATGATCGAGAACGAACCAAATTGCCCGGGCGAGAAAACTAAACTCCGAGATTAGAGTAAATATAATCTAAAGATTTAATTTTATCCGTTTGCGGACTAGAAGCACTTGGTCTCGATTGCACCGTATCGGCGCGCTATATCCAGGATTATCCAAGACCGTTCTCAGACCTAATAACATTGTATTAGAAATTTCGTCGAAGGTTTCTATCTTATTATGGACCAGATACAACTATCTATGGGTCGAATAATGAGATTTTCGATCTGTGCATTCAGATAATCTAATTTATTATATCAGGATAGTGTTTTTTGTTGATTTTGTAATCTATTTTGCAATTTAACTGAGGATAACGAGGATTATTTTATGGGATTCAAGAAATATTTGCATAGAATATGTTATGGCTGATTAAAAGTAGAGTAGTTTGACGATATAAAGATTATAGACTATTATATAGATTTTTCTTGTAGATTGCTAATATGTGTTGTGTGAAAATTAATGCTTTGTTTTAAGTAAAATAAATAAATATTAAATTAAACTTACTGTTTTGTTGGATTAATTGTATATGTATTTTCTATGAACGTTGCATGAACTGGACTTGGTATATGATATATGATTATATAAACCTTGATAAATATAATTGCTCTAAAAGAAATCATTACATTAGCAGGAACTAACAAATTCTTTGCCTATTATTAGCTAATCTGCGACAGCCTGTGAAAAAGTATTACTTTCTCAATATATTATAATTGATGAATGCTATTAGTAAGAAATTACCATTTTAATTTCAGCATCTACTATTTCTTTGATAATCTTTTATATTGGGCTTAGCCAGGTTAAATCGTATATTCAACGTTTGGTTTTTGTTTAACGGAAGTAGATATATTGATCGTATTTAAATTTCGAATTCGATATTGTTTTTAATGGTGATTATAAGTGGACTTTCGGGAGCGGGAGCTTCTGTGACGGTGGAATTGTTTAACTTTATACGGGTGACAATATTTAGGGCAGCGACAACATACATAAAACGAATAGTGGACGAAATCCAAAGCTAATTGACAGAGACCGAAGAACATTAAGATGATTGTGGAGAGACAACATAGAATTAGCGCGGAAGCAGTAACAGCAGATCTCAACACATACTTGCGTAATACTGTTTCGATGAAAACAGTTCTGAACAAATAGATATTTGATTGGAAGAATGTTATATGGTCTGATGAATCATCATTCATAGTGACTCTCTACAGTCAAGCATGGGGAAAGTTTCGCTAAGATTGGGGAGGCGGTATCCACGTAGTGAGTTGGGTTTTTCATTCATATTACTGACCTCATTACAGTAAATGAATATTGCAATATCCGTAATGATGAATGTCTAACGTATTTCTTTAATGACTAGATTTTTGGACAAACACTGCCTCATTTCAAGATCATACTGATCATTACATACAGCGAAAAAGGATGAGTCTCGATTTGGAAAGCATCAGCATATCATCAAATATCTTCCCTGGTCAATACAACCTCAACATAATTGAACCGTTAAGGGAATCCTTGGAGCAGAGAGTGGGAAGTCTCCTATATCCTTGAGGCAATTGACGGACGTTTTGGCTTAAAAATGGGACAAGATTCTGTTGGAAACTATTTAGATGCTACGAATTTATTCCGCGAATATATAAGAATTGAGGGTAATTTACAAACACACCAATGCAAGACTGGAGAGTGATTTAAGTTAACATGACTTGAGATGATTATTATGTAAGATATTGCTCTCTTGCTAATATAAATTCTTACAAATATGCATGCCAATAGCTCGAACCAAGGCAGCAAGGCAAGCATAAGATCGTTCCCTAAAATAATTGACCAGGAAAAAACTTAAAATAATTTAAAACCAATACACTAAGAGCAATTTCAGTCCATTACCGGAAGAAATAAATAACATTAATTTATTTCATATTCAGATACAACCTAACCACTTTGGACTAATTGTTCATGTAAATTACTCTTAATATAGAGAAAATGACAAATTAAAAGACACCGGATAAGTTTTAGTTCAAGTTAGGTCGAGCTCCAGTCCATATATTCCCGTAAAACACCCCAAGACACACAGCATTCCGGAGGGTTGTAATTAGCAACCCCATCCTTAAAAGGCCTTGTGGTTTTCTCCCGCATAATTTGCGGTTTCGGCACAGATTGGAGTCCGCACAGGTTTTCGTTGTGGCAAGCGAGAATTCGAACGAATAATATCCTGCTCCGAAAGGAAATAGCCACCCCTGTGCCCGTCTGACCCCCCGACTGTTTGTTCGCGACGGACTTAGACGCAGATGGGGTTTCTGACCGGTATTACTTTCCATCGAGGGGTTGTTGGAATTTTTACGGTATCGTTAGAATCATTCCGACTCGTCACATTCACAAATTCATTTGTCGGTTTTTGTAAAAGGGATTCGTTTTGTTTTCAATTGAAATTAAATACTTATATGATGATATACTAATATTAAATAAACATAATAAAGTATATGTTATATTTATATTTACAACACTCTGTTTAACTGATATCAAAATTGACCTATTAATAAAAAACAGTTACCTTGTTATACGTTACTTGTCATCTATATCAGTCAATAGGCGTTTATTGAATTTAGTCAGAAAATCATTTCCTATGGTTTCAAGGAAGCATTGTCCTCATTATCTAATGCAGCCTTACCTGACTTTTAGAAGACATCGAGTTATTAGTAAAGTATTAGTATAGTAACATTATTAGTAAATATTAATGGATATAACATTTCCATTCAATTTGATGCTCCTACTAGCTAAGGATGTGGATACATAAAGATGAAGAAATCCCTATGGTACGAATGAACAATAAAGAATATTATATACGCAATACTTTTATTGAAATACTGCTATACTCTGGAGTGGTGTCTGGAAAGAAAGTCTCACTTCAGAAGAATATATTTCTATGTTATCGAAGGACATCATTAATTATGTATTGTGTGGTATGTGAAAAGGTCTATAAAAGCCCTGCGTCACATTTTACTTACTGTTCATTATTACTACTTACACATTAGAATTATACTAAATAAACCGAAATAAAATTATAATGTAATGTATGCGATGTATTAATTATATTTAAATACATTTTGAAATATATTTAAACAAAATTGACAATTTTGTTCCATTTCCCATTGTTCTTTGCAGAATAATCTTCTAAACATCACTTTTATATCATTTATTTTACACATTCTTAAGATGTCTGTAAACTAGAGTCTTATGTATTACATGTCAAAACAAGTACTAATCAGAAGGAGCAAGGTCCGGAGAATAGGGCACGGGGGTACTTCCCACATTCCCTTTTAACCCATTTTAACGTTTTCAAATACGTTTTCACCGGTTTTGCAATATGTGGTCGAGTATGGTCATGCTGAAGAATAACATTGCTGTACTCGTATTCCGGTCGTTTTTTGTGTAGCTCAAACGCATCAGTCGTAGTCGATATCCATCCCTATTGATGGTTCCATTCAGTAATACAAATTCAAATCTGCATTTTTAAAATAGTTTGGCGATCTAGAACGCTTTGTGTCTTCGGTGTCAAAGTCGCCACTTTTGAAACGTCGAAACAACAATTCATATGTTGAAATCGATGAAGCATGTTTGCTGTAAGTTTTTACGGCATTCGATAACCTTCAGTCGACTTTTTCTTCAATTTGAAGTAAAAAATCATAACATCCTGCAAATGCAATATTCATGGCACAAGTTCAGATATTTTCAACGCAGCAGTCACATACTAACATATGAAGCATGTCAGCGAGATTTCAACATGAAGTTGGTTACAGAAGTATCCGATCCGATTTAATATACACCATCCGTCGTAAATCCTTTTAAAATTAATTTATAGACAAATTCGGGAGATTAATAATATTTGCCGATTTAGAATAAAATATCTCATTGGGGTCGCAAATAACTACTGATAATGAGCAAATAATGAAAAGCAATGATACTGTAGGAATGTTCGTCGGGTCGGTCAGTCGGTCGAAACGTGTGGCTGCCGCTGCGATTATTTGTCCGAACACTCACTAGTATTTTTGGAAGGAATTGGTCGACGGGAGAATTGATAGGATATTAGGTTAGATAGAGGAAGTACGGTAGCGTTGTGGAAGTGATACTGTTACAAAGGGATGGAGAAAAGAAAAGAGAACGAGACGTCGTAATGATGGTCTTTTATAGCCTGGAACTGCATGATACTAATCGACCGACGTTGCCAACCTTTGTACTTGCTGTTGGTGAATTCGTGGTGGAGTAAAGGTCATGGCGGTTGCCACAATACTATAACACTTTGTGGTGGAAGAGATACTGATAAATTTAACTTATTTTTGATAAATTTGATAAGGAGTTTGTGTACTCTTTTATTTTTCTTTGGAATAAGAAGAAAATATATACAAAGAGTATGCAAACATGATATACACAATGACATGTCTAAAAGAGAGTTAAAATAATATTATATTAAACAAAGACTCCTGTATGTTGTAGCTTGATTAAAAGAAGTATAAATAATTTTGTTTATATATCGCTTTATGCATTTTGCGCATTTCACATATGTACTTTGAAGTTCATACGTTTTTATAAATTCTAGGCAAAAAATGCTATTAACTTTTTATTTATTCTGGATCGACTAATAGTCCGCTAAGGAAAATCTGTCTCTATGCCGCTTTACATCACGTCCCGTATACGATAAATTCTTATTTATGGTGGTAAATGTAAAGTAAAAATTAATGGTGAAATATTATCGAAACCGCAACCGATGCAAACCGAAACCCGAAAGAAACCGCCACATTTTAAAAGGCAATAAATCACCCGTTTGGAGCTTTATATATTTAACAAAATGCCATGAAGTCCCTCTATCTTTCATTCGAGAGCATTTCTGGTTTTCTTTGCATATGAATAGGGCCTCCCCCTTTCGCGTTATTTTGTACGTTTGATGGTTTAAAATGTGTCGAGTCGATAAATTATCCTCTTTATAATGTTAAGTAAACTGTAGATAATGATGTGTTTATAAATTATGTAAATACTCCAGAGAGTAAAACAAGAAATTGTTTTTGTTAGGTTTAATAATAAGCTACTGAAAGATATTAAAATTAGCTTAATTAAATAAATATAATTATTATAATAAATAATACAGTAAAAGTAATTAGGAAGTAGCCTACTTTTTGCTAACTAATGCTTGTTTGAACTGCATCACCTCGATCAAACCATGGTATTTAGAAAAATCTACCAACTGGAGAATACCCAGAAGACATGCTATCATTCCTGGTTTTCTTACTGGTACGATTGGAATATTATTTCATTGATGCATTTATGTTCTTCTTTATAGACGATTAGAAATAATTACAAATACCATTTTTACAGAATATGTAGATTAGTATTATCCTGAGCTGGATTTGAACCCGAGACTTTTGTTTCAGCAGCTGACCCATCCTGTTGTCTTATATCTATGCATTACGCTACCAATACAGCCTTTAAAAATCTGATCTATGTGCTTCACGAAACCAACAACGGCCATGTATCTGACACGATCGAAGAACTAGAAAAGGAACCAATCCATCTGGTCGATGATTAAAACCCATATATATTACATAAGTTGATAAAATCAGCCGGTGCTTCAAGCACTTCCTTTTATAAGGTAGAGTCACTGTTTCTCTTGGATGTATAAACTGTCAGTACTCTAACGAAAATATCCAACCCATGCAATTTTATATGAAAATTAAGTGAGTGAAATTGTTTTTGAACGATTTTGTCTAATTTTAAAGAATACTGCTTAATATCGAGCGCTGTATAACCTTTTGTGTTACTTTTGATTATTCCAATATTATTGGAATCATGACAGAACACAGGCAAAATCGAAACAAAAACTATTGTAAATAGTAACAGACAATAGAGGGTAAAAATATTGTAATTTTTTGGTAGTACAACACATTGATGTGCCCGCTTTATTAAAACTATATATATATATATATATATATATATATATATATATATATATATATATATATATATATATATGTACAAAATTGTCATCATAAAAGTAAAAATATTCTAAAATAAAAATGATCATCTATCCTCTCTTTCTATAAGCAGATAGTTTTGTCAGTTATTTCGATTTACTCAAACATCTTTTTCAGACTCATAATACTAATAATATTAAGGAACCCAAGTTTAATTTTAATAATTTTTTATATGAGGAACCTCTATATGAAGGATATGAAGAATTACATTGTACGCATTCTTTACAACAAAGCTTCAAACTAAATACTTTAAAGTTATAGGGTTAATATAACAAAGTAAATACACGAGACTACATGAGAGTTAAAAACAAATGGTATAAAAGTTATGTTATAAAAATTCGTTTAGAACATTATTCTGCAATGAAACAAAATTGTTAATTTTATTTAAATATATTTGAAATAATATTTATCGGTATTTCAATTAAAGTATTGCGTATATAATATTCTTTGTTGTTCACTCATATTGCAGAGGTTTTGTAATTTTCGTGTATCCACGTCCAGCTTTCTTAGCTAGTAGGAGCATCAAATTGAATGAAAATTGTATGGCTATTAACAAATTTACTATTAATTTGATGTCTTCTAAAATGCGCGTAAAATATATTGAACAGATTTTAGAAATATTTCCAAAACTGAAAAACAAAGTCAACTTAAAAACCCTTTCATATACATTATATCCTCGCTTTCTATAAGCAGATAGTTTTGTTAGTTATTTCGATTTACTCAAACATCTTTTTTAGACTCATAATACTAATATTAAGGAACCCAATTTGAATTTTAAGAATTTTATATATGGGGAACCCAACATGATATAATGAGATAACACATTTTAGTAAGATATAATTCATCATGAAAACATATTTCCGTGTTTCTTATGGTTAATAGAAATGCCTTATTTATCGTTCAAGGCGCCAAATAAGAATTAATGACGGAACGTTATCAAAATGGCGAAAGAATAACTAGAAAACTGGGAAAACCGTCACGTTTTTAAAAGCTCATAAATCATCTCTTTCCAGCTTTATATACTAACAAAAAGCCATAAAGTCTTCCTATCTTTATTTCGAAAGTTTTTCCCTGTTCCTTTGCGTACGAATAGAGACGCGCCATATTGCTTTATATTCTTCTTTCGGCGTTGCGACGAGCGAGTTTACCTTACGGAAAAGATTTTCCTTGTTTAAATAAAGCGCAATATTAAAAAGTTATACATTTATCGGGAACGGGAATAAGTTCAAAAGCTTTTACATTTTGCGGAGAACGTTCAGTGGATAAAGGCAATCAACTGTAAGAGGCGAACTAAAACGAATAATAAATTCGTAAACCGGAATTATAATTTGCTTTTATTGTCGTTGCTTTTTATTTAGAGAATAAGCTGAGAAATGTTGAGAAGAGATAAAAGTTTTTGTGTTAATTTATATAGGTAAACTAAGCAAATAAATATGTCGTTAAACGTATAATTTAAAATGTTGGACTATATTATAAGATTTTGAAACAAACTGCATCAATGGCTAAATGGTATTATAGAGATTAGTACTCAGTAAACATTCTAATTAAAAACATTAATGTCACACAAAATTAATTTTTCATTAGTTCTTTAGTTGGGATGATTAACGCTTTAAGTAAAACTAGCAAAACACCTCGACATCCATTACATTTGTAGTTTAAAATCGGAATATGTTGTCAACAATAAAGCCTATATGAACTTATGGGATGAAAATATGGGGTTGATTTGGCAATGAGATATAATACCGACTTACTATTTGACTACTAGCCAATGATTTCAAAATAAAGTACTTCGATTAATTACCAATGTTTATAACGACGTAAAAATTATGTCGAAATCAAGTGCATCTACGAAGTTATGCAAGATTTCGACGTAAAATAAAATAACGTTTTAAATATCAGCAACGTGGAATCAATACAGTTACTGGATAATACGCAGGAAATCAGAATATTGAAGCGAACTAACCAAGCCACACGAAGTTGAAAGTACACTTGCAATTAGTAGTAGTTCATTTTAATTAGGATATAGGACTTGTCACTTGTCTTTATTAATGTTTCATAATAATCTATTAGATTATAAATTGTTAATGTCAATTCTTATAACTAAGAAAACCTTCATAATTTTTTATGAAAATATGATATGAGAGTTTATTCTGAGTGAAGAGTTTCTAAGTTAAGGCACTTCGGATATACAGACAAATGCAATTTAAAAACATTTATAGCCGGCTTGATTGTCGCAGTGGCCAAGGCGACAGGACGGTCCTCATACTGTTGCGATAGTCGCGGGTTCGAATACTGCTGGATCATGGATGTATTTTATGTTTGTGGTTGATATAGTAAATGTTTTTATGGACAACAGTGGAAATTCCGACAAGGAATAACCATCCCAGTCACGCCAGTAACCAGGCTGGATAAGACCGGATGTCTTCTGCGATGGTCTCTAAGTTGGTCACTGGCTAGTCGGTAAGGTTAATGCCTAGGACCGTGGTTCAGAGCTTACGTTAAACAGTAGGTCCAGTCTAGATAAACCCTCGTTGGTAAAAAGGAGACTTAACTATATATAAAAAAACATGTTTATTTTGTTTTCTGATATGTTTTTTCATAACTTAACGATAGAGATAACCTTAGATATAGAAATTATTAGAGGATACATGTAATGTATGAGAAATAGAATAATTTAATGTTAATTTGGGAAATATATACTGATGTATTTATTCCATATTCATGTTGCTTGTGTTTTGACGCAAGTACAACATAATAATAGTAATATATTAATTTGTAAATTAAGATTGTATTAATATATAATATAGATATAATAAAAAACTCATAGTTTAGTTATCAAATTCGAATCAAAATATATAGAATTACTTCAAAATCATTATTATTGATGCCAAAATTATATTATCGGTTGTAAATGATCGATTATAAGTATCTCTAAAACATTCATATTTTTACCTTTGTTACCTCATTTAGAACCAATAACAAGTGTTTTGAATATAAAATGCACTTCGAATATGTCGACAAAGACAATTTAAAAACACTTATGTGTTTAGTCTTTTTTTGCTGAATTGTTGATGTTTTTCCATAGCTTAACTATAGAGGAATTATTACAGATTACCTTTTATATATTAGAAGTTATTAATTATGCCTGATATTTTCTTATGGCTAGTGAAATTCGAAAGCGGATACTTTTATGTTTAAATATCTTCCTTACGCAAATAAATAAGGCGATCACCAAATACTTCGTAGTCGCCTACATCTTTTACCTTCCCATTTACAGATAAAGCAAGTTGTTTCCGTAAATCAACGTTCTGATTTACACATCCGTATATTTATACGGGCTAAACACCTGATCTAGGTACATCAGGTCGGAACAGGTGAGGAAACTTCAAATAGTCCAAGAACAGACTAAGGCATTGTTTTAACGCCGTATGGTTTGTCATAAATATACAAATAAATCGGAAAACTGACACTCTAAATATCTGGGAATGCATCATCCCAATTCATCCCTTTTCCATATCCCTTTTCAATAAATTCGTTAACAGATGCGGCACAATCCCAAAATTCCTAAATCATATTCCTGCCAGAGGCGTTGCTGCCTAACAGAAAACCCAGTTCTGCATCAGCAAGGAAATTATCATACAGGTTACCAAAAAAAAAAAATACATGGCACTGATTTATCACGTAATATCATGATATACTGTCTACTTGCTATACGTTTATTATTTAAAAAAAAGCAACGACGAAGATATTTTTTAGCAGCTATACTCTTTTTTCTGATACTGTAACAGTTAAAAAAGGGTAGTTTTAGTTTGCTCGATTCTGTTCCGGTAATTTTGACTTCAAAAATACACCATATTCTGGAAGGTTAGTAATTGAAAATGTGGGTAAAATTATGGAGATGACTAAGTCCGAAAGTCATATAAACTGTTTCTACTATCCAGGTACATATTGCACAAAAATCACTTTCAAATTATATGGAAAATGCGGGGTACAAAAATAATCAGGATGTATGGATGCCACACGAGTTAAGCAAAAAAAAAGCCTCAACGGCCGAATATCCATCTTTTAATTGCTGCTGAATGGCAACAAAATCGACCAATTTCTGAAGCGGATGTGTTTGGTGACAAAACGTGAATCACCTGCGATAACGCCGAATGAAAAATTATTTAATCAATCGAACTTGTACTATGAACAAGTGGGCTTTCTGAGACAGCAACAAAGAAGCAACCACTCACAAGTGGCTAAGGTTGGCCATTAGGGCAGAAATTGTATCGATGAAGACAGCACCATGTTACACACATTGATACCGACTCTCCAGAAGCTCCGGGGGGTTCTTATGCATCCATTCTATGGGTTGAATCTAGCCTTATAGGTCGGATTGGTAACCATGTATTTCTACCCACGGTGAACTATTTTGCCCTGAGACGCTTCTTCAAAATATAACGGAATTATCTCCAGATTACCTTCATATATGACCCAAATTAGATCATTCTACGCATGATACCTACAGCATTAAACAGCATTTTTACTAAATTTAATATATCTGTTAGAAAGGACCGGGAAGTAATGTGATATCAAATGTAATACAGGTGTGCTTTAAAATATATACATTTCGGTAATAAATGAGTTAATAAATGTAATGAGGTTTAATTAAAATAAAAAATATATCTAAATACAGAAAATAAAAATAATTCCATTCATACATTTTCTGGATAACATTATGTAATTGATTCTTTCACCGCATTATGTCTTCGTATAATAAAGTTTACCGTTAATTAAAATATACTGCCGGTAAAAGACCTCGAGATTTTTCTTTTTTCGGGGGATATTATTTTAATTATTAGGGATATTTTTTGTCTGGCGTCTGGAATAAACCTCCCATGTCAGGTGCTGTATTTGTCTTTCATTTCTTTTCGGCGACCTTCTGGCAATTTAGGTCGTTACTGTATTTAGCAATTAATTAGGAGTATCCAATTTTTGAGCAAACGAAGTATCTCGGGTGGGTCTTAAATTGGATTGAGTTATCAGGTGCTGGAACTTAATTGATGTCGTTATTTTCTTTACTCGAGAAATAACGTATAACAACTAGATGCTTTAACACTTATAATTTTGTTTGATAATTTTAATTTAATCATTAAATCTTCATCTTATCTAATCTAATATCAATGTATTATTTACATACCTATAAAAAGTGAATGAATGAAATATAAAAGTGAATGAATAAATAAAGGAGTGAGTGCCTTTGCATCCCTTGTGTGGATGTTTCCACAGAACATTTCTACATCATTTGGAGAAGATTAAACTCTATCGGATTTTCGTTTTTGTTATTATTAGTTTTATTATTATATTTTTAGTTTATATTATTGGCTTTTTCATTATTTAATTTCTTTCATTCCTTTTATTCTATTTCTGTTCTGTTTTTACATTTTATCCTGTTTGTAATTTATTTTTGTGAATTTATTTTTTTAGTATATGCTTTTTTATTTAATTATCTCATGATTTATTATTATCATGCGTTCTTTCTACACTATATTTATTGATTGCAGTGTGTATACAATATATAATTAATCAAATATTTTCTTCTTTATATATAACATTTCCCAGCTTTATGAATACATGACAATATCATGTCGAAAAAATGATATTGGTTTGACAACGACATAATTACCACCATTTTTCGCAACCGTGTGTTAGCCAAGCCATAGAACATTGGACTGAACAAGTGGAAATCCAAAGATAATATGTCTGGTGAGTATTTTGGATGTGATAAAACTTCCCATTCAGGCTGCAATATTGTAACATTCACAAGTCCTGCAACATGTGGACGAGCGGAATAATGAGATGAGTACGGATGACTTTGCGTCTGTTAGAAATTATATTGGTTATAATAATATTTATTATTCAATCCAAAGCATAGTAAGTAAAATAGAGTTATACACGCACTTTGTATCTGTATTATACATTTCCGCTCTTATCTCGTGCTTGAGGATACACAAAGTTATCCATTATAGATGTTCATATGAAGCATTAGTATATTTCAAGAAGAATAACCTTTTTTTTTAATTTCTTAGAACCTCTTGAATTCTTCCCTGGCCACGTTTTCTATTTTATCCATCATACTGGTTATTTCTTTGTTTAGTTGCTTAGAATACTAAATTCATCTTTCTTACAAAATATCCCATTTTGAAGTAGTCTAAAAGAACAATTAATCAGAGAAATTATATCAGAAGTAACAAACTGAAAATATGCTCATAGCACCGTTAAGTATTTGCAATAGTTTCATGTGACACGTATTACCTACAAATAATTATTGTTTAAAAATTATCTAGATGCTTTATATCTAGAATATATATACTCTAAGATCATTTGTCTCTCATAACCAGTTAAAAATAAAACCTAGTTTGGTTAATAAAATAAATCAGAGCAGTTGATTTCCACCTAACTGTGGTAAAATATTATTCGTATAAAATGCACTTGAGAGGTGTGAACATTTCTAACGCGTATATGATATCTAATAACCAGGCAAACTATTCATAGCAAGTTTCATCCTTAAGTAATTGAATACAGACTCCAGGTAAAAGTAAAGAGATGCCATGTTGTATGGCGAATAGAAAATTTTAATTTACGTTTGAAAGCGAACGCAAAAAGCAATGATGACATATTACGAAAATGGTAAAGGGGCGTAAATAGTAGCAGGGACAAAAATTGTAAAAACCTTAGCGTTCTAAAACGCCATTAATCATCATTTTCCAGTTTTATGTACCAACAAAAACGTTCAGCGTCTCTCTGGCTTTCGTTGAATATTTTCTCAAGTTTGTGTGTCTCAAAAAAGATATTTTTATTATTCTAGGTATCTAAAGGAATAAAGTTATAGAAGCTTTTATAATTAAGATGAACTATATGGATATATCAATGATTTGGATTTAATAAATTTTAGATAACAATTTGGTACTTTGTTAAAAATAATTGAAATGTTGTTATCCACTTATATCATTCATAAATAATTTTAAAAATGTATTATAACACTTTTACTACTTGAAGCCTTCGAAAAAGGACTTGTTGAAAGTTTTCCAGTAGGAATAACTATATGAGTTTATCGATATAAAAATTTTGTTTCTCATTTTACTGAAATCTAAAACAACATTTCTAAGAATATTTTAATTTTGCATAATGCTTTTTATGGAGTTAGTCGAGGAGAATTATTCAGATCAACACTGAAGCGGAATGTTCATGACCATAAATTATTGATGCTCATATGGAGAGATCAGAAGTATGAGATAAATTATGAGAATATTAGAAATAGCAATCTTTCAATACAATATTTCCAGAATAAATTTGATTAAAAGTTAAATATCGCATTTAAAAGACTAGAAGACTAATACAATAGGAAGAAGACGTATTTTACCCAATAGTTTAATAATAACTGACCCAAGAGTATTTTTTTCAATCCACATTGATAGCTGGTTGATAACTGCTTTACGAATGCAGAAACTTAACTACACAGTTTATCTATAGATTTCTAAATTTGACGTGTATCGATCCTTATAACAATTCAAATAGCATTATTGTTCAATAGACTTCAATAAAGATTTTTTCCTGACAAGCAAGTTCTGCTTGTTAACTAACTGTATGTTAACCATAGTATATTTTTATCATTTATGGATGGTTCTCTTCCAAAGTATTTGTTTTTAAAAATCATTTTTTCAAATACTGTTTGGCAATTTACGTTCGCTACAAACATATATTAGAATCTGCAATATTCTTTTTATTGTGTATTTTTAAAAACTATAATAATTGATAAATGTCAAGTAATTTAAATTATTTCTTAAATATGGTAAGTTTTAATATGAAACACGTATTTTTTTCGCTATTTCTTTTACTTAACACCTCCCTAGGCACTATTTAACAAGAAGTTTTACTAGAAACGACCTCATTGTCGCGCCGCAGACAATAGTTCTTCTACATAGAATGTGGTGTCGCGCTATTTTGATTAATGCCCTCATAAATATGATCCGTTAGGGAAGAAAACGACGATAAAGCGAACTTTAAATAAGATTATCAAAGTTGGCGAGCGGAAATCTTCGGATTGAGTAATCGCCCGATTTCCCGTCATATTTATCTCAATTCGGTCGAAAATCAGGCGGGAATACTTCATTACGCAAAAACCGGGACAGACCTAATTAATTGCTGGATACGGTAATGACGGTAAATAGGGAAGAGGTCCCCGAAAAAGAAATGAAAGACAAATACGCCGGTGAGATGAAGCATTTCTCCGGCCAGGCCTATGGAAAAAACTCAGCGCGTGCATTATTCATAAAAGCTGATTTTTTCCCCGACTCGCATTAATTGAAGATAAGTCTACATCATTTCTAATTTAGAAGTGGCTAATTAACTTAAATCACATAATTATCCCGTCATTATTCATTAATTTGTTCAGGAAAATGTATTACTGAAAGAGAATACTTATATATGGCTTATTAGTAGGCGTAGTGATACAATAAGCTGTAGTTGTAATACAAAATGAATGCTAAATATCTATTTGCAATAAAAATTAACAGTATTTAATAGTTATAGAATAATATATCGTATTTTATAACACTACTGTTAACAACTAACTATTTTATGAATATTAATGTGTTACTCTTGTCCATATGCCTTAAGTATTGTTAAGGTACCGTTTAAGGTCGGATATTACAGCAAAGCATTCCCAATGTATTTTGAATATTATTTCTCTTACATGTTTGATACAACTTAAAAGCTCTCTTAGTAAATTTTATTCTAAGTACAGTTGAACACAGTTGATAAACTTCTTTGTATTGCGGAGCACAATTTACGAGTTATTTATTAAATTCTATCTTCGTTTCTTCTATCAAATCGTATAATTTTTTGGTTTTTCCTTCTTTTCAAACAAGCGTTATTTTGTTGGAACGTCATACGATTTTTAGTTTATAACTATAACGTGATGAATAAAATGATGAAAGATATACATGATATTTCAATGATAGAGT
The DNA here is from genome assembly GCF_030347505.1 of Rhynchophorus ferrugineus. Lineage (NCBI taxonomy): Eukaryota > Metazoa > Arthropoda > Insecta > Coleoptera > Curculionidae > Rhynchophorus > Rhynchophorus ferrugineus. The sequence goes on from NW_027472581.1 coordinate 70,892,243, forward strand.
CGATTATAAACAATTTAAAAATTATTGTTATTATTTAACATTTATAGACCAAGGAAAGACGAACGGGATTAATATATCAAGATAACACTGTTCACATTTCCTCATCGTTACATTTGTGAATTAACGACAGCCTGAAAAGTAAGTGAGTAATAATGACAAGAACAAAAATTACCATTTGTTAGAAGTATTGCTTTTTATTTTTAATTGCAATAAAAACTACAGCTAAAGCGCAAACAATGGAAAAATTTTCTACTGAAAATTTGACCGGAATAGTTCCAGAAGTTCAAATCACTTTCCTGCGCTCTAAAACAGTTTGAGGCCATTTCCCATTGATTAAAAGCTTTGGGAATGATTGAAGAAGAATAATGAAACGTGGATTCTATGTGACAACCGCAAAGTGAGTAGTCTGGTAATCAACTTATGCGTTGAGATCAATATTAAAAGAATGACGGCTGCCATATCATGGAAGGTATGACATAGTAATCCTGTTGCAATACCCGTCGGCATATGATCCAAGAAGTTAAAATATATTATATAATGGGTTAGATTACATGCCGCATTTTTCAGATATTGCTTCTTCGACATACAACCTGACTGAACAACAGTTTCGTGCTATTAAAAATATCAAAAATTGGGTTAATTTTAGGATCGCCTTCAAAGGATCTGAATATTACTGAAGCCGAATACACATTGCTCCGAAAAATGGACTAATATTGTCGATAGTGGTGGACAGTATTTTGCTGGATAAAAATGTAATATTTTTATCACATAAATTTTACATTTTGTGAAATAGTGGTTTTCAATTTGTCCTCATAATATATTATACTAATATAATAATTACATATAATGTGCTACATATTATAATGCAATTCTGAAAAATAACCAAAATGGCTGCAAAATGGGTGGCGCAGTGATAACGGCGACAGGACGGTCCTCCTGCAGTGGCGATAGTCGATATGTGATGCCGAAAAGGCAAAAGTACAAAATCCGACAAGGAGAATGATCCCAGTCGCTGCAGTAAACAGGCTGGGTAAGACCGGATGCCTTCAGGGATGATTTCTAAGTTGGTCACTAGCCAGTCGGTAAGCTTAATGTCGAGGACCGTGTTTCTGATCTCACGTTAAAATATTGATTATTGCCAAAAATACGTTAAAGTAATGGTGTGGTCGTCATAGCAGAAAAGAAAATTACTATACAGCATTAAATATAGACATGAAAAATAAGAAAGTAAAAAATAATACAAAATAAAATTGGAAAATAATAATATACATAAAAATATACTTGTGTGACAAATTTAAATTTACATCAACTATAATATAATTGAAATATTGTTTTTATATTATTTTATAAATATTATTAATTGCCATCATGTCAGTGCTTGGATGTACCAAGTATAAGGGTACATATAAGCCTGGTCGTCTTCTCTTTGCTATTGTTAAAAATGAAAGTAGAAAATTCTCCAACACTACATTTGTGCAGTTACCATAAACGATAATTATATATTTTAACTACAATCTGGGTATATGTTTATTTGACTGCAATTAGAATTGTCGAAATTCCCGTTAATCATGCATAGTTTGACGACGAAGGGCACACAAAAGGGGTGACTCTGTTCAGATCATATCAAGATCAGCTTGATGTTAGCTCCATCTGAGATCAAATATATGAAATGTATAAAAACAGTGAGTAGTGTTTTCAATATAAACATAATATAAGACAATTAAGCTTAGATGTAAAGCACAATTTTATAGACTCTTGGCAATATAGGATTTAGATGGCGTAAAGATAACCTACAAAGAGATCTAATTGAAATTCTAGACATTGCTTTTAAAATAATACAATTTTTAAAAGCTTATAATAATACCAAGAAAGATTTATTCGATATATGTATTTAGATCAGACATGGACATTTCAGAATAGGACCAATACACCCAAACGTTAATCATGGCAAGATGATAATAAAAATGGTGTTAAGACAACAAAAGTTGATGGAAAAGGATAAATCTTAGAATAACAATTGATTAGGTTTTTATTAGTCATTATATTTATTAATAGTTCAATGCAGATATATTGATCTTCAGAAACAGCAATGGTTTATAATGCCTTCGCTTTGGATGAACTCTATTCATAGAGTGCCTATATCTATAGGCACATTAAAGAAAAAAATGACAAATGATGGAATCGTGGATAAATGTTGTATAGATTGGAAATTATTATCTTAGTTATTAACTTGAATGAAACTTTCTGAATAGGGGATTATGATTGAACGATAAGAGTTTCCAAGACAGGGTGATGAGATTGGAGACAACTATAGGCCAGCATATAAATAATTTATGATAACCGTAGGACATCTTATGGTAGAGTGTTGTAGCGACCTTGAGGCATGTTGAATTTTACATAGTGGAATAACGGTCTACAAAATACCCAGAAATATAATCCCAGATGTTGAACAGGGGCGGGGTGCCAGCCACGCCAACTAGAACCTGATAACGAATAGCTGGCAACCCCGAGACGTTTATCTGGGATGTTATTGAAGGGTATTTCGATTCATTCAATAACCGACTATCGTTTGGTTTACACCTGCCACCATCGACAGCCCAAGCCTCGTCACCAGGTAGCACCGCTGCCATGCGTTTTGTCATTTGTATTTTTATATTACTTCAATAAATAACGGTCACATAATGTAAACACTACTGTTTCATTTCGTTTTACCTCCATTCACCGAGCCATCTAATTTACCCTAAAGTGTGAAAGATTATTGTTCATAATATACTTGAGCATTTGGTTAATATATGCGAGGAGAGAAAGAATACTAACTGTTTTGCAGATATGGCAAATGCATTAGGGAGAATTCAAAGATAATCTAGTTTCATGAAGAAATATGTAAACAGGTACTAACGGAACAAACTAAAAGAAAATACGGTGATATCAAAATGACTTTACAAAGAAAAAAAAAGAACCAAGCGTAAAAGGTGAATGTGCACTCTAATGAAAGTAAAATATATTACTTGTATATACAATTGTTAGTTAGGTGGATTAGGCCTCCAGGGGATATCAGCAAATAAAAAAATAAATAAATAAAAAATCGCCTGGAACTCTTACTCATAGGTGATAAGAAAAAAAAGTTAATATAATAAGACACGTAACCTATAACCTATTTTAACAGTAGTTTTAAGTCCTACGGTATTAAATGCATTAAATGTACTATAATATTAAAATAAATTATATTTTATTTACAGCATTTTTTAAATTAACAGCATAATTTTTATTTTTAACAGTTTAAATATTTATGTATATTAGAATTTTGTTTTATGTCAACGCCAAAATAAAGTAAAACGCAGAGTTGATGCGGCAACATTGCGACATTTTCATGTTATGAATTCAGATGACGTGAGTTCAAGAATATATTGAAATTCATTACTTCTAAAATTACGATACGCATTTCTTTGCAGTAAATAGAAGTAATAACACTGTCAAGCAAATCATGTTTTATTGATTCGTGATCGAACTCTTCATCATCTCCGCACATCTTTTATCGTCACAGGTAATAAAACATAAAGGCTAATAACATAAGTTACGTCAGCCTCTGTAAAATTAATTGAATGCTTTGTCAATGTCGTCCAAAATATTTACTTCCAAATGTTCGACAAACAAGCTATTATGTCATTCGTGTTTCTTTTTATCGATTGTTTCCTAACTGGAGAACGACCAAATAAAAGAACTGTTACTTCGCGACATCGCGAGATTTTATGTTCACGTCCGGATCGTCACTGAACTTTTGGCTCCTGTCTCGATCAGCGGCGACTTCCAATTCTTGGAAAGTTTTTTTATTGGTACGATATTCCGTGACATGCCGTGACATGCAGTTTGTGGATCGGAACGAAACGACGTCAGTCACGAGGAAACTTATCGGATGAGGTTCGACACTGGAACCGGAAATAAGTCACGAATGAATGAAATTGGGTTGGTGGCAGTTTAGAAGGAGCATAGGTCCTAGGTGAAAAACTGATTCTTGTCTTTACATCGTGTTTTTTTTTCTTGAAAGTATAGCGGGTATTGACTTATAAGCGACACTTGCTTTTTTATTTAATTCTAGTCAATTATGTTCATACCGTAAAAATGTAAAAATTTGATATAATATTTACCACTAATGCATATTAAGTATGCTCTTTAATATATATATATATATATATATATATATATATATATATATATATATATATATATATATATATAATTTAATATAAATCTCTAAAATGTATGCATAACTATATCAGAACCAGGGCATCTAATTAGTTAAAAATTGTTTTGTATTCATCATTTTTGATACAAAAAAAAACAAAAGAAGCTTACGGAACAGTTTTTTACATTTAAATATCATAACATGCACAGAGTAATACAAAAAACAGTTGACAACAAAACAACAAAGGATTACTTTATTTAAATTGGTTTAAATCAAAAAATCTCAAATAATTTTGATTTTGCAAGTAACGGCGAAATAGGCTCGTAATACCCGAGTTGTTTACCCGGTTTGCTAGGTTTTTTAAGCATAATAATTCGAGTAATCTTAAAATATTCCCGAACATAGTTCAGTCCCGAACTTTGAATATGTATTTTGACCTAATGACTGATTCTTCAATGGCAGCTCTTTCAATAAACCAGGTGAAATATTAATTCCAGGAGATTTTTAGTTTATTTTGTTATTTTAGTTTTAGTATTGCGGTTCCATTGGAAACATAAAATTTACAGCTACATTGGGCTGATACAGGACATTGTAGCTCATTGGCATGCACCAACATGCTCTTTACGTTGGCGAATGTTAGCTAACTATTAAGCAAGGAGTTCAAGCTTTTCGTCTTTGTGTCGAATCCATTAATTCTGATTATCTTTAACTTTCTTTATAGTATTTAAAATCATTTTATATCTCCATGTTGCTTTCCATAGCGAGTAATCCTTTTCTGCCTCCGGGCTTAATTCACTTACATACTTTTTGAAGTAATTCTGTTTATAACGTACCATATTTGACGTATTTCTCTGAAGTAACCCTTAACCGTAAAATAGTGTATGCTAGTTTGTACCAAATAATTTAATTAGAATATGAAATTTGTCAACGTGTTTGCCTAATCTAAATTGTTTGATTGACGTTGAGGTGTTAACACTGCTCTATTATACAACAGATAACTGTTGAGACATCGACTCTCTAATTCAACGCATTAACATTTTAAGTAACTTAAATTACTAATGTGTCGTCAATTTGATACACCAAAGGTATAACTCAATTACCATCGATGACAGAAACGGGATGTGTTCCAAAATATATTATTTTTAAATGGCCTATTATTGCGGTTTGTGTGTCAAAAGCTTATTTATTTTTATGACGTATTGTAAAAAATAGAAGTCTGAAAGCTTTTGAATATTAAAATAAATATATGAATGATTATATATTCATTTCGAATATCAAAAAATTGTTATTTATACATATTTTTGATGCATGGGTTTTATGAACTGGAATGCAAAAGCGAGCAGAAGATTTTGCATTACGAGGAAACAATACAAAACAATGCGGGTTATGGAATGCTGCTGCGAATATGAGGTGCTTATATTCCGATTATTATTCCACTATAAGAGTGTGTTAACCATGGATGATTGCATCAACAGATTCAGTTTTAGTAGCTTGTAATATACTACGCCTCGATGATCCCATTATATTCACATCAATTATTAAGTACATTCTGATTCAGTGTTTATGTGAGTGACTGGTCTGGACCAATCCATGTCTTTTTACTCTTGAGTTAGTGGTAGTAGATTTTGTGTCCATCTACAGTCACAATACGACACAGTAAACTTTTCTAATTTGCTCGGCATGAAATCGAATCGCTGAACAAAATCTATGCAATCGCTTAATGCATGCGAGTATTGGTTATAATATTATGGAATAGATCATTTCGATGCAAGAACTTGAAAGATTATGAATGATAATAAAAGATTTGGTACAATGCAATTAGTTAACAGTATGACTATATTTTATTAATTTTTACCATATATTTTTTAGAATATTCATGAAAATATCTAATAAATATTAACGAAGTGTGTAAATTTTGAAAAAATTAAATTTAAAAATTAAAAAAGCAATTAAATATGATTATCAGCACTTGTAGCACTACAACATTACTGTATGATTAAATATTGATCATTTAAGAAAATGTGTTTAATCTGGCTGAGCAATGTTGTCTTAATATCTGGTAAATCAAATCTTATTGCACGATGTACTAGCAAAACAAGCTAAATTTGTATATTTGAAATTAGCTACGTCGAATAAAAATTCATAAAACGGATATTATTGAAGGCGAAGATATGAAACGAGATGGAGTAAAATGTTAAATAGTAGTTGATGCTGCTAAATGGAGCCATTGAAAATGATTGACCCATGTAATAAAGAGAATAGTCCAAAACATAGACGCAACTAGAGAATGGTCAAGACAATAGTCAAAAACATTTGAGTTTTGCTACTACATCTACTGGAGATTTAAAAACTGAAATAGTTTGAAATTATTAGATACATTTCCTAGATATCCCCAACAAATAGGTATAAATATAGTAATATAAGAAGAATGAAGAACTCATTTCTTTACTCTTTTCTCTTTTTAAATTCTTTCTCTTTAAGAGGTCTTGTAAGGTGCAGAATTTGCTCTCATACTTTTTTTATAGACGGCTTTAGTAATGTTGTTCTAAATAAATAGATCATAACATACTTACTCATATGTACATGTCACATATATGTACTGTGTGATATAATACATATATACAAATATTATTTCATATGTGTGTCTATTAATTTTTTCTAGTGTTATTTTAGATTCTTTTGTTTTTTAATGTTTTGGTTCAATACAAAAAGTCTTCAGCTGAGATTCATTATATTCTCCATATATCGTGTTAAGTCAATATCACTGACATATTGTATTGTGTGTAGTTCAGACCATTTTTATAGTTATTTCAAGTCGAACGAAACCATTATGGGAGGTCGTGTTGGATTACAATAGTCATTACAATCGTTATAGATGTAGAATCTCGATGAAGTCGTATTTTACTAACTTTGATAATTTGTTTAAAACGACGGTTTAACTGATCAGCACTTTAATGAAATTTGGTGGGTGAAATTAGGCGATAAATATGGATAAAAATAAATGTTATATAAAAAATTAAACTAACTACATAATTTGCATACATGGAATGCATAGAATAAATAGTAGAAATTGAACTGCTGGGGCGTGGTAGTAAATTTATGTTTGTGATTGTTTAATATTTGTGGTTGTCCTTAGGCAAGAGTGCAAAATCCGACAAGTAAAATGATCCCAGTGGCTGGGCTTTTATCAACATTATATATCAAATATATTTCTGGTCTAATGCTGAAAATATTGTCAAACAAGTTTTAGTAGCATAGCATAATTTTTATATTATTATTAATTAAATATGATTAAATTGATAAAGTGTATTAGAATTTCGACCACAGGGCGATATCTAGTTTTTATTATTTATTTTATGATTTTAATCCCTTATAATATATTTTATATGGCTGAATATTCAAAATGAGACATTAAACAGGCGAGGTTTCGAATAGCGACCAAACCATAAGTTCCTTAATCTTCAATTCAGAACAGGCGGGCGTGAAAATCGAATTTTCCACTGACAGGCCCAGTTTCCGTTAGTGGATAGCGCTGTTGTTTAAATTATTTAAGGACGACGAGACCGGGGAGGGACGTTTTGATTGGCAGTGAATCCGTCCATGCTATTAACACCCGCTGTATTATACATAATCGGAAACGGTTGAGATGTCAACGCTGTGCCCGTCAAACTGCCCGCTTAACTAATTTAAATAACTAAAATTTCGATAAATTCGCCCATCGAACGACCGGTCGTCGGGCCCGGTTTATCGAAGCCGTCCCAAAAAAAAGAATAACACGGCAAATCATCGATGGCAAAAACACGGACGAGCACTTTGAGGCCAGTCAATATTATGCGAATACATAATCGCGTTTATTTTCATTGCGTTTTATTAAAACAGGGTACCGGTGAAATGCATTACTTTAAAATGATTTATTATTTATATTTTTTTGGGGACACTTAAATAATATTCACTGCCAACTCTGTTAAAAACTATTGCGATTTATCAAAAGTTCTGCTGGAAAGTATTTTTGGTTTATTTGAATGAAAATGTCTATTCATTTATATTACGAAAATGTAATAATAGCTGGGTTTTTACTATTTTTTATATTTTAAAGTTCCCTTTTTACTAACTAAGGTTTATCGGGACTGGATTCAGTGTTTAAGCCTACTGACTGGCGAGTAACCAACTTAGAACTTAGTTTTAACAAGTCTGGTTACTGGCGTGACGGATAATTTTCGTTGTCGGATTTTGAACTCTTGGTCTTTACACAATCCCAGTTATAAACAATCACAAACATAAATTCACGACCATGACCCAGCAGGATTCGAACTCGCAACTATCACAATAGTAAGAAAACCGCTATTTGTCTTTGCAAGGCAATTTATTTCAGAACACTATGTTTATTCAAAGTGTTGGTGACAGTTTCTGATGTCGCCTTTTAATACATGAATCTGAGAATTTGATGTTGCTGTCAATGATTGACCGCTCATATAATAGAATCATATATTTCTTTTAGACATTATTGTATCACTAGTTATAATATTTTTGTATTATCCTCAATGGTTTTCCTCAATGGAATGTTATATACACAATGTGTATAAAATCACTTCAGTAATAATATCACCTGATTGTCAAGTCCATTCAGGTAATGTCACTAACACTTTGTTTTGGAACAGTTGACTGATGCCTGATGTAAGATTTGCAAAAATAATCCCACAGTCGAATTCCAATTAGACCAAAATTATTGATTTGGAAAGCAATGTCTTATTATATAAGGACAACTTCGATTTGCGTCCGATGAACCAATACATTTGATTTAGTTTAAGTCCAAGTTATTTTCTTTTAAGAGTCTGTTCTTCTTCCGGCGGACTAGATTTATGCTAATATATTTAAGATCTTCCGCTTGTAGGAGTTGGCAATTATTCACTGGTGGGTATCTTCCTCTATGCAAGATAAAAGTTGCATGAGCAAGTTTTGTTTCATTGGATGCAATACGCCAAGTTTTCAATCAGCCACAGTTGTATATTATTAAAGTGTGTTTATCAATGGACTGAACCCTGTACAGTGCCTTATGGAACTTCTGAATGTACTGAATATAGATCAGTATCTTATTTAAACCTAGTTAAAATTTTATGCTTTGGAATCAGTAATATAAACAAATGAAGAATTCTATTTCAACGTCTCTTAGTTTCAAATCATAATAAGCTAATTTCTCCAGATTTTGATCCTGCGGAAATTGCTTCTTCAACAACTCCCAATAACACTGTAAGCTTCTCTTTAATTTGGCTAAAATACCCCCAAAATAATATTATAATTCCCTATAATTCTTCGTCCTGAAACACCAAAACCATTTTATATCTAATTTGTAAGTTGAAACTCCATCACAATAAACTTCATATATTGAATGAGTTTTAATGGAACTTTCTACATTCTACAAGTGGCTATATTCAATATATTAAAAACATAAAAGTTTTGTATGAAACTCAAAACTATATAAATAATGTTTATCCTCTCTGGAATCAGGCAAACTAGCTGTTATTATAAAATATTGGTAACATCCAGCTAGATTAATTTTTTAAAAGCAGATGGAATTAATTCGTATTCCCAATACTAGAAACTAATGGTTAATTAGATTAATAATATGTTAGGAATATATAGGATTCGTAACTTCGTATATTTCAATGCCAATTTTGTTTAATTTTGTTTGTTTTGTTCACAAAAAAATGTTCGTTGTGAATATTTATTTTATTTTAGAATTTCAAAATGATTGGCTGCAGGATATTAACATTTGTAAATATTAGATAACTAAATACTCCGGCCTAGGGATGTTATATTCCAATGAGTATGATCATGAGTTTGTTATTTACTAATAATCATTAGTTTTTACTAACATTTGTTTTTTTAAATAATCTTATTGGAAATAATTCTTTTGATATAGATGTAGATATAGATGTAGATATAGAACAACAGATAAATTTTATTGTATTGGCGTTTTCCTACATAAAATAACAGTTTTCCATAGAATATTATGGATGCGGTGGACACATACGCTAATCTTAAGGTCTTATTCTTAAGAAATATGCAACGAAGCTGATCCGTTATATTCCCATTATCGAAAAAATTATAACACAATTCAGCAAGACTTATAGGACGAAAGCTCAGCTAAAACTCCCAAAGAACATTCAGACAAATTAGTAATTTATCGTGTTTACAACTTTAATGGCCATAAAGTCTTGAGTTTTAATTTTAATTTAATTAAGCGCATATCATATTATATTACCATCTACCAAAACTGCATTAAACTGTTACTACAGATATTTACCGACGTCAGTTGACCGAAAAAAATAACACATTATTGTAGAACAGACCAGAAATAGCGAGTAGCCATACTTTTGCCTAATAACGGTCGGCCACACGTTACAAGAGTTATGAATGAGTGTTGCACTTCGAATGTGAAGTTTTGCCGCATCCAGCATATTCGTCGCATATGGTGCCTTCTGATTACTATTAGCTAAGATCAATACAACATTTGGCACATGGGTTTGAAAAGCTGAATAAATACGAAAACGGATGGATTAGATGGATGATTATACCGCTGCTAAACCAAACTTGTTCTTTCGACAAGGTATTGTTAGAAGGATGGAACTAAATGTATAAATTTATGGAGAATATTTGAATTAATATATGTTGTATCAATTTTTCTCAATAAATGCCTTGTTAAAGTTAAAAAATAATCACAGTATACGGAATCACTTAATAGTATATTATATAACTATTGATATTAATATGATATACAATTAGAAATACATTAAATTAGGCCTTAATATGGCTGTATAAATTATATTTTAGGAAGTAATCACTGTCTTCTATTGGCTATAATTTTTAAGTTATAAAGCTTAACAATATTTTCCCGTTTGATTTGAATGAACCAATGCCGAAGCCTATCATATACTTGTAAATATTTATGTCTATGCAACTTTATCAGTTTAAATATATTAGTTGCGTTGACCTAACCTATACCAATTTTACTCGGAAAATGCTTATTCATGAGAAAAAATGAAAAAAATTGGATTTAATATATAGTGATAATTGATATTTTTAACTGTCTTGGTGATCTTGAAAAATTGATCAACATTTTAAAATATAAATTACAAAAACATTTTTTTCGGAATAACATGAAAAATATGTATGTCATGTCTTAATTTGAATGCGATGCGTCCCTGTAGACGTTGTGTAATTTATATCTCTACCGCGACATTACATACCAAAAATTTACGAAGACGTCCTGATTGTTCCAGCCTATTTGTCTTTGAGACATTTACACGCATTCCGTCGCGTTGTCACATAAATCAATTTTACGATTTATTTTGTTTGCTTACCCGGGTCTCCGTCATCAATTTCCAACTATTTTGCAGCGGACTCACCTGAAAATAAAAAAAGAAAACCATTAGACATCGAGCATCGTTTTATAATATGCCATATATTCGACGATATCGTTTTTTAATCGATTTTATCCATTTTTTCTTCTTTATGGGCAACATTATATTTTATCAAAAACAGATTTCGAGTGTTACCGATGGCATTTTGATATTTTTACGGCGGTCGTAATTTTTTTTTAATATCATGGTATATAATTTTTTATTTTTATTAGGCTAGCAGTTGCTCATTTTCGTATTTGGAATTAATTTTGAATATTAATAACAAAACGAGTTATCCGAGAGAAAAATATTATTTTACATTAAACTCTTTGGAATTAATTTATAATCTTATTGTTGTACATTGTTATTTTAAATATATTTTAGAGTCTGTTTCTACCAAATAGGGTTTATCTGGACTGAACCTACTGTTTAACGTGGGCTCCGAATCATGGTCCTCGGCATTAAGCCTATAGACTGACAGATCATCCCACAATACATCGTGACATACTCAGCCTAGCTACTGGAGTGGCTGAAGTAATTTTCCTAATCAAATTTTGCACTTTCACCTAAGAACAATCACAAATGTTAAATAACCACAAACGTAAATTCTCGACCATGCCTCAGCAGGATTCCAACCTGCAACTACCGCAACAGTAAGTGGACCATCCTGTGGCCTTTACCAATGCGCCAACCAATCCGGTTGGCTTATATTATGAAGATATATTTGCCCTAAAATTAAAGCTAAAAAATTAGCTTGAATCACATGTAATTGAAGAAGGTCTTCAGTCTAGTTCAAAAACTATTAAAAGTTTAAAACTAGAAAAATATAATAAAAATAGTTTAGGCTTGGTAACAACATCCGTCTCGTCGGTGAAGGATGATCCTGCTACCACTGAGTAGGTTACATGGAAAACCACCCTAGTCACGCCAATAACCAAGCTTGGTAAGAACGAATGTCTTCTGAGATGGTCAGTCGCCAGTCAGCAGACGCAGCAATTGAAGCCCACGTTAATCAGATGGTCCAGTCGAAATAAACTATTAGTAGGTAAAGTGGAGATTCATTCTTTACTGTTTTTGTGGGCATGTGTGAATTAAGTATTTTAAAAATAAACTGCAAAGATAAAGTAGACGCAAGACCCTTTCATGTTACCCTAACGATAAAAAAGGAAAATGCCAATAATGTTACAGTTGAAGCTATAAGAATTTACAACGAATGGCAAAGGCCAATTTCAGAACATTAATGCCATTCTCCTGATCTAGCACCACGTGGCTGTTAACCATTCCCTAAAGTTGAATTAAACCCTAATACAGTTTTGCCGTTGATGCTGTGAAAGAAAAGAGATATGTATCGTAGAGAAATTCACAGAATACTTAACATTATTTTAAATAATGGAAAGTTAAATAGAATGATACACGAGGATGGCTATTTTTATTTATGGCCGTGGTGGCGTTAATGTTGCCAAATACAACTAAACGACTTCATTGGGAACTTGGAATAATTTGATATAACTTTTTACAGAAAATGTTTGGGTAATTTGTGATTTCAGTAACTCGAAAATTAATTTCATGAACATTTTCGAATCATAAATTTTGATGTAGATTATCAAGACAGTGTATCGATAAATTTAATTCTTTATATGGTAACAAAGCGCTATCGTACAGTACTGTAAAAGTTGGCATAACAAATACAATCGTACATGATGCTCAATCTTGGATGAATGCCATATGCCCTGAAATTGGAGTAACCTTACGCATTACTATAGCAACCATGTTCATTTCAACGTAAATACTTGTTTGCATTAGATGTCACATAATCTCACAAATGCTCCAAAAACAGTACGTATCTGTTGGTGCAAGGACATATTAAACTTGTGTTCAAATGTGTTTAAGTGTATAACATACACAGATGACCAAGCTCAAACAATGGAATTTTGAACCGGCCAAAATATCTAATTGATTTATCTGCTGTACAGCCCTGATTTGACACCAAATAAAAATACCAAACAATTGAAAATAATTAATCATTATCATTATCATTAATTATTAAAATCATTAATTAAAAATATGTAACAACCCGTAGAGTAATAAATAAGTTGTGCATATTGAAGATAACGTTATTTAAATATTTATAAAGAAGAGGGACTATCAGTCTATATCATCTTGGTTTATTGAAACTACTCATGCTATAACTTGAAATTATTTTGTACTTCTATTTTTAGCTGAATTTGAGTGTTCTAGTTTATTTATTTTACTTGTTTCGTTAGTAATATTGTGTCAAATATTAAGCTCAATAAACATGTGGTTTTTGCATGTTACGCTGGAATTTTATTAGAATTCGCCACATTTATTTTATTGTTGACAATTAAATATAATGTGCTTTGGTTTCGTAAAACACGAGTTTTATTACGGGCATTGTAGCCAAGAGCAAAATGTAGTAAATGGATTTCTTTACAGCTCACAGATTAAAGCAGCGCCAATAAAATGTATCTAATTAATCTATTCACTGCAGACAATACGACTGGTGGATGCTCTATAAATAATTCTCGTAAATGCTGAAGGACAATTCGTAGTTATTTATATAATAATTACAAAGATTATTCAATAAATGTGTAGAATTAATTTATATAATATTTTGCTTTATAAGTTGAAATTATATATACTATGACTAATAAAGAATGCCATGCGTTCGTTGAAGAAATGAAAAAATGTAATATATTATAAGGCGTATGAATAAGCTTTCTTGAAATTTCGGATCTTTGTTCAATTCAAAATATTACCAATCATTAGCTACGTCTTTTAGTGCGATCCAAGAGTGGTTTTTAAATCGTATCGATTTCAATTTGTAGCGATATGAAGGACTAAATCTTCAATATCGCATCTTCACACACTTTTGATCATTAATATTTTTGTCGTCTAGATCCTATATTTACCGACCTTAAGCCACTGCTGTAGATTTACTTCACTTAAGCCATCATCTGCGGTATTTTGTAATAAAACAATAATCCAAGCTTTATATTTCTTAATTGGTAGTAGCAAGAACTCATTTGTACATTTAATATATTGACAGACAATATTTTTTTGTTAGACAGGTGATGTTATAGAAAATTATATAGTTCTGGTATTTTGGAATATAACGTTACGAATATATCGTTATTGATGTATAACGTTACGAAATATATTTTAATATATTTCCTGGAAGTTTAACATAAAAATAATTTTGAATGAGAAAGTAGCAGTTAAAAGAAATAAAATTGAAAGAAAAAAATGGGAGTCAGGCGATTCTTGTGGTATTTCCTTGTTGAAGTCCTAGGTCCACATGATACCACTTAGTAAAGTAATAAGTAGCACAGGCATTTACATCATATTCAGCCAACAACATCATGTTGGTTGTTGAAGTAATAAGTTAGTTAAAGAGTAAAGGCTGGATAGAAGATAGGAGTTTGGAAAAAGGAATTGATGGAAGATGAAAATGCATGGAGAATTCTACTAAATTAGTACATATGTCATAACACGTAACTGGATATTTATCTGAGGAATAAATTATATTTTACTCACAACCCAAATATTTTAAAGAAAAGATCTCTAAATTATCTTGGAAAATGAGTATATTCATATTCAGCAAAAAAAAATTTAGCGATCCACGATTTCAGATATATCATAAGTCCGATAAAATGCTATGAAATCTATATACCTTAGACCATGCTTGTACCACTATTATTAAGGAATAGTAACACTTTTAAAATAAAAAGACATTTATTTTAATATTAGATGATAGTAGCACTTGTTGCATTCGATTTCTGGATACCCCTTCGAACCAGGCTGAAATAAATCTGGCAAATAGGATGGTTGCTGAATGGTTTGAGTTGAAAAAACAATGGTATGTGAGAAGGCGTACTATTGTGATGATTATACTGATGACTATATGATGACTAGAATGAATAATTTCAGGCAAAGTATCTAAAATATTCTGATATAATTGTATTTTGAGGGCATACCCACCACTATTGATTTGAGTTAATACTAAGTTACATTTAATTCAATTAAAATTTAAGACACGTATTATCGTTTTTATTGATCTTGACTTTAATTTCAATTATATACATTGGACCTCATTTTGAACAACTTTTGAAGATGAAGGTACCCCTCCAAAAATTAATTTTTTTCATGTATCTTACAATGGTTACATTAGCTGTGTGCGGTTGGGAAATGGTTTGTCAAATTTATTTAATATTTGGGTCCATGTTCGTATATATGATGAACGAATATTTGATATGATGGATGTTTAAAACGATGCTACAAATTTCTGGGACGATCTGTTTTTTCTTGATGATACCGCTGATACTATAATGCACTATCTGCTGATACATACGCTGAGGTTTCGAAAATAATTTTTCACTATATAACTCGTATAGTCCATCTAGCTTAAGACTTAATGAAGAAAGTAACAAAATATTGACAACCGACGGATCCCCTGCTAGTGTAATTGTTCATAACATCCAGTTAGAATAAGTGCAACTACTTGGTATCTGAATATGAGTAGAGAAGCCTTCACTTATATGAGAGTGCATAAGGAAAAAGAAAATGTTGCAACCAGCACTAAAGTCCAGCTTTTTCACCAATGTAAGGTTGCGCAACTTTGTTACACCCTGACATCTGTAGGTTCGTAGTATTTGAAATCTGAAGAATAAGACAATTTCTACATGATTTTAAAATATCTACACCTTCTGATATGATGTTAAAAATAAACTGCAATAAAATGCAATAATTAGCGCAAGAAATCTAGAGACACAGGTTGCAATTGTGTAGATATGAAACATGATCAAATTCCACACATGGTTCATGGTGCTGCTTCTGTAGAGTAAAAACGACCTTTTGAATGGAAGGCACAGCAAGTAACTTCAAAAGAAGAATGGATCAAGATCGTAGATCGTAAATGGTGAAAACTGACGTATTGGTGGTAGTAATGATAATATAAGCACAAACAGAGTTGTTAATAACATAATAAGCTGTTATTTACCCTCAATATTATTTTTATAGTAGAATATGAACATTTCCTAGTAGTTGTAGTTATAAAACAGCTCTCGGTGGAGCTTTATAGACCCACAACGTGTCTCTAATTTGTCGGGTCTAATAACGAAAATAATAACGTATAAGTCTGGCACCGTATAAATATCCGTTTGGAAGGATTGAATTTTGTTTTATACGCTCCATGGGAGACGGCAAACGAAATTGCTTTAATAGAAAGGGGAAATAAAAAGGGAGCTACTCTATTTTTCATGGTTACCATTCGATCGGTATAACAACTATTCTATTCGTTGTAAAATGGAACGTGACATTTATTAAATCAGATTTTTATTGGATGATAAATATTGTGAATAAAATTGGGATTTGGTGACTCGAAAATTGGGTCACATTTTTCATTTTTTATCTCTGATTTTTACAATCAAGTAAATGTATAAAACAGGTAGTATCAACACTCATGTTAAATTTCATTATTAAAAAAACTTTTTTGTTGTAACAAATTTTATTTTTTTGTTTAAAAACATCTAAAGTTCACAAAATGCTTTAAGAACTTCATCACTGGCGTGCAATGAAAGCGATTTTGTTATGGAAGAAAAACATTTAATTAATTAAGGAATATTTGTCGTATTTGATAATGTAAAACTAACGACCGACGCAATGCTCACAAAATGTTTAACGTCTGATAAAGCAGCAACACATGCATTATTTCAAGATTTTGTCTACAACTTTCTTGTAAACCCAATTACAATCGACCATTTTTTGCAAAATTACTACAATATTGGAGCTCCAATGTGTCTCGAAATACATCTTCTAAATTCACATCTTGATTTTTCTCAGAAAATTTGGGCCACATAAGCGACGAGCAAACCGAGTGGCTAAACCAAAATATAGCGACGATACCAAGAAAGGCGATACCAAGCATTTTACGCCGAAGACATGATGAGTGATTACTGTTGAAACTTAATGAGTGAAACAGATCCCAAGTAGTATAAAACACTCATTTCAACTTCTGTTGAATTCTGATTTATGCTTTTTAATACAACAAATGGCCGTTAAATGTCACAAGGAGTAATATAATGAATTTTTCGAATATTTCGTAAGTTAAAACTAATTTGAAAAAACGGGCAGCTGATTTTGATGCATTTGATCCCCAATTTATCTCAGTTGTGATTTTTGGTTGTTCATGTCTAAAACCATGAATATTTGTGTAGTAATTAGCGGAGATTATTTAGTAGTACAGTGCATTTAGTTAGCAGTGCTGACAAATCAGTTTATTAAAATTCTAAGTAATTGTAAATATCACTGGGATATAATGTATAATTCTTAAGAAAATTGTTCTATTCTAATAGTTTGTAAATATAAATTAAACTTTAGTCTTGAAAGTTCCTATTTGAATGTTTCAATTTTCCACTTGTGTTATGGAAGTTAAAACGTCCAAAACAAAACTAGAAATTCGATCTTCTGTCCGTGACGTATTATTATTGTCGGTCTAGCGGCATTGCAACATTGAGATCGAATCAAAGGCGACGCCCCGTGCGGCTAAGGACATGTTTCCGCTTTTATTTGCTATGAAGCTCGAACGGCTTTTGTATTCCATTTTGTCGCGGGCACACAAACGTTTCCGATTCTTTTTTTCCTCCACTATAAACTGATATTTGATACTGCTTTGTTTTGATTCATATAGTCTCATATGTAAATTGGAAGACATTTCTCTAACATATTCTATGAGGGTAAATTAATATATCCGTACATAAAATAAATATATTGGATGAATGAATGAGTTCTCGCTTCTTGATAGCAGATTACTATATTTGTATAAACTATTCACAACATTTGTGGTGCATTGGAAATGTTTATTATTTTCCTCATAATATCATTTTACACTATTTTGTTGTTGTTCATTGTTTGTTAGAGAACATTGCTATCATTGCTTTTTTTTCAGAGAAATAGTTTCATATCGTGAAGCATTGCCAAAGAAACATAGTCACTAAGTATAGCAGGTTAATTGAAAAGTCTCCCGGCCTGACACATAGATGGCGTTACTATAATTAAATCCATATGTATTTTAGTTTTTTAGTTTAAAAAAAGAATTTTACGTGTTGATAAAATATTGCTTTTTGAAGGAACAAGATACAGTTGAAACAAAACTTGGCGGACTTTGCGGACACTGACCCAAGAATATCAACCATCAAGGATTGGTATGCTAAGTTTAGACGTGGTGAAATGAGCACCGAAGACGGTGAACGCAGTGGACGCCCAAAAGACATTGGTACCGACGAAAACATTAAAAAAATCCACAAAATGATTTTGAATTACCGTAAATTGAAATTGAATGAAATAGAAGACACTCTAAAGATATCAACTGAACGTGTACATTATATCATTCACGAATATTTGGGTATGAGAAAGCTCTGTGCAAAGTGGGTGCCATGCGAGCTCACTTTTGACCAAAAACAACGACGAGATGATTCGGAGCAGTACTTGAAGATGATTAAGGGTAATAATCCCGAGTTTTTGCGTCGATAGGCGACTATGGATGAAACATGGCTGCATCATTTCACTCCGAAGTTCAATCGACAGTCATTCGAGTGGATTGCACACGGTGAACAGGCTCCAAAGCGTGGGAAAACGCAACAGTCTTCTGGCAAGGTTATGGCGTCTGTATTTCGGCATGCGCATGGAATAATTTTCGTTGACTACCTTGAAAAGGGAAGGACCATCAACAGCGACTATTACATATATTGGACTGTGTGAAGGACGAAATCGCCGAAAAATGGCCGCATTTGAAGAAAAAGAAGATTCCGCTTCACCAAGACAATGCACCGTGTCAAAAATCCATGAATTGGGCTTTGAATTGCTTCCTGAGCCACCGTATTCTCCAGATCTGGCCCTCAGCGTCTATTTCGTATTCTCGGGTTTCCAAACAATGCTCGCTGGGAAAAAAATTTCGTCGAAAGAAGAAGTGATCTACGAAACTGAGGCTTATTTTGAAGAAAATGAAAAATCGTACTACCAAAATGGTATCAAAAAGATGGAGGGTTGCTATAATCAGTGTATCACCCTTGAAGGGAATTATGTTGAATAAAAAAAATTGCCAAAAAATGTGTTTTACTATGATAGGGCGGGGGCTTTTCAATTGAACTGTTATGCAGTGTCAACTATCAATCCGCCTGTCGGTTTAATTTCTATTACTGAAGAGCAATTAGAAAATTGCCTAATAGATGAAATTTTATTAAAATTTTCTATATGGAAAATAATTATAAATTGAGATATTTTCGATCAATATTTTAGAATAAAATTAATTCTTATTTTTAAACACTGACAAAGCTTTAAACCTATCAAATGAGTTCTCAATACAAAAAAAAATCCTCAAAAAAAAACGTAAACATTTTAATTGGCCGACAGCAAAACAAAAGAGCATTCAGCCGACGGTCCGTCGTCGACACGCTCACGTCAAATAATGACAGACTTGTTTACTGATCGTATTAAAAGGGATAAACGGACCCCCGTTAAAATTAGGTCAGTTTTGAAACGGTCATCGTTTAAAAAAACCTCCGTTTTTATTTCGCCCCTCGCCACGATTGGAGTTCGAATTATGCGAAACGGGAGGAGGAGGGAGATCGTGATGGCGGGTGCGTGAGTATTTGTCGCCCAAATTAAAATTAATGAGGTGATATTGTAAGCGGCCCGAATGAACCGCGAATTCGTTGTGTATTGTCCGCCCGACCCCTTTCCGAGAGGTTACGGTTAATCAACTTCGTGATGAATGGCTCCGACGAAATGGCGGCGTAGGTCGGCCGGGAGTGGTCGTGGAAGACGGAACGGGAGCTTATCGGAGACAATGGTCGTGAATAATCTCAAGAAATATGGCACCATCATCGTAAATACCGGTGATGTAATGGATGTTTCTGTTAGGGCAATAAAAATTTATCAGGGCTGATTTAAATAGCTTCTAGCGGATAGGAAATAGTCTCGTGAATGATAGTCTATATTTCTCTTTTATGGCGTTATAACTCTATATAGTTGATGTATGGAATACCACCAACGTTACTGATATAATATTCAATAGAAAATGTTAATATATCTCGGTTTAATATACGCTGTCTATACATTAATTACTCAGTCCTTTTTAATTATGTTGTCGGTACAAGCTAAAGTTACGAGGAATTCTAAAATTGAGGGTATTTAGTTTTAAAGCTCATAACTTTTGTTTCAGAATATAGAAAAATAAAAACAAATTTTTTATACATTAGCTTTTATAGATATGTTTATTTCAATGCAAACTTTCTAAAACTCCCCTAGCCAATAATAGTTAGAATTAGAAAACTCCCCTAGCCAATAATAGTTAGAATTAGAAAACCTCAGACCTCAAACAACAACCCTAAGAGAAAATATAAAACTACCAAACTATACACATCCTGATAAATTTGTTTTTATTATAGAGAAGTTTTCTTCATATTCAATATAACTATATTCTTTGTTTAGCAGAAAAGCCGTTGTCTTCCCTCATAACATCACTGGATCACACATATCATTAGTGACTAAGAGATTGGCTTGGAGGTTTTAATACTTCCACCTCAGATCTGGCTCCATCTTTGCAAAACACTTTTAATGCTGCAAGCTGAATGAAAAAAAAAACTTAAATTATTTTTCCTCAATTCGTTAAAACTTCAAAATTCATTCAAAATAATCAAATCAAAATTTATTCAAAAATAATCTGAAAATATTAGGACATCTTAAGTTACATTTTTGTTTGTTGTTCTTTTTATTTTTGCTATAAACATGATAGCACTTAGAGTAAACATAACTTGTTTAAATGTAAAAATAGAAAAAACGTATTATTTTCCGGGATGTGATGGTTTAAATAGAATTAATCATCTTGCAAAAGATTCAGATATATCGCAAAAATTTTTGAAAATAAATAATGATAAACTTAAGGGGATTTTATAAGATCCTTCATAAAGTTTTCGAACACGGAAGTTTGTAGTTTAGACCAGATGATTAGGGACCCATATGTGATTTGTAATGTAATTATAATTTAAATGGAAATCCTTCGTTAAACTCTACTAAATATAATACTCTAATGTACATAATTTGTGTATTATACACGGATCAATTGCCTTAACTTTTCGAAAAGGAAAATATTCAATATTGGAATCAGAAATCCTTCGGTCCAGATTAGGCTCTACGAAAAGAAGTAGAAATAAGCACAAATATAATGTTTCTTATTATAGGAAGAAAATTTGGGGGTTTAAAAACTAAAAATTATAACATGTGGTTCTCCGTATATTCTTTTGAAACAGACGAATCTGTATCTTCAACTTCATGCAGATAGGAACCACAGACTATATAGCACCTAAAAGACTCCAAAAGAATGGTGCTTGTCTTGATTTATTATTAATCACGTACGGTGACAACCCGTCAAATTTCAGAACTATCGGATGGATTTAGGAACACATTGAATTAAGCAAACAAACATATTTGAGTATATGATTCCAGCGCAGGCAGTATACTCTTTAAATGTGAATATCACATATTTACAGAGAAAAATTATAGCCTGCTTGATTGATAAAAATTGATGATATCTCATGCTTTTTGAAGTATGTAATGGGGATTTATCATGACGTAAAATCACGTCTGCGTTTACGAGAAATATTTTTGTTATTTTTTGTTTAACACTGCATTGGTGCTTATTTGTAATCATTATTTCTATAGAGCCAGTATGAGGTAGTAGAAACAGTTGTCCTGATATCATCAAGTGGATGATATCAGATTGCATTATTAATTCTTAAACCACCATGTTCCTATCTTGATTTAAATCTAAAATAAATATTTTGTATAAAAGCATTGTAACCGTAAACGTTTTTGAGCTTTATTTCGATTAGATAAGAAAAGCATTACGTTCAATATTATTCATGTTTACAAAAAAACGTTTATACAAGGGAGAAGTGCAACTCGCTATCATTCAAATAACGGCCAATATTTATGTCAAGCTTTTTCCATTATTAAAAAATACTGATGAAACATTTTTAAAGTTCCAATTAAAAAAAAACGAAATAATTAAAGAGACCGAAAAATGCAATATGACCGAGTTTAAAATTAATTCAAGCAAATTGCTTTATATGTAACCGGTTCGTTTATTTGGTAGTTCCCATTTCGACCGAATAAACCGTACGGATCCCGTAAATATTGCGAGATTTACTATTTGAGTTAGAGGTGTTTTTTTTTTTCGTTTAGTCGTATTCGGCAGTCCCCAAAATTAAGCTTCGCCTGCTTTGGTAGTCAACAGGGCGAAGCTTTTAATTCGATAACCTATTCCGGTATCGAGTAATCTTATTTTTTATATATTTTATAAGCTATCCTTTTTATTGTGAAATTAATTTACCATTTAATTTTACACTCTTATGTTTTGTTAATTATATTTTGTTACGGATTTCTTAATCAGTTTAAATTTAACTTTTTTTGATGTAATAAAGGAGATATACAAAATTATATGCACGTTGTTAACACTGTCTTTGTGTAAATAGCACAACACGTATGTAGAAAACCTGGGAGGCATCTTGGTTTTGAAAAAATGAAGACACTCTTATTTTCAAACTAATATCAAAACATATTGAAGCTCCGGGATTGAAGCTGCGCTTATTGACTGCAATTAGCGATTATTTTGCAATCGTTATAGATCTTCAAAGATACTGCTGATACTGATATTGAAGATCCTTTTTGGTCGATGTGGCATTGGGATGGAAAGAAGGATGTGTGGGTAACAAAGATCCAGAACGGTATCATTCCGCATAACCGAGCCAACGACAAGGCGATAAGCTCCCGATCAGGGTACAATTGTACTGCTCTGGTAGTTAATTTGGCGAAAAATGTCCTTAAATACCTCTCTACTAAAGGGATACCATATTGTTTGACTTTATTGGACTGCGACCCTTGAAATTGTCTGAGCATACTATTCCTAATATACTTGGGCTCTGTATAGAACAATTGAATTGAACTTGAGTTTGTACAGTTGTACAGTGCTTCTAGTGGAATTGAAAACTCACTTTAGCATAGGAAAGGAAGTAGAAGAAGGCATATGCGATTTCACTTGCAAGATTTGGTTTTTCAAACGATGGCCGAAGTGAAGATATAGGAGCGTGACAGATTCTGAAGCTGATATGCACGGTATTGTTTCTGATTATGAAAAATGATTGTATGTGCTTGCTTAGGATTAATGTGTAGCCGCTAAAACTTAAACCATTTGACGGCTAGATTCATTTAAGTTTGGAGCTTGTTCATTCACATGACATTCACAGAACGTAAAGGTTGTATATGATGGGAGAGAGAGGGGAACTCTAGAAAAGAGGGTAGAGGAACCTCTTGGTTGTTGAGAGAGTGGTGTCGATTTTGACTTTGCTAGTTTTTTCTCAAGAATCCTGTCTTTCGACTGCTTGAAATGATTAAGTGAATTTCGGCTGTGATGCGAGGTATGGCTGTATGCGTACACTATCGAACAGCTGCCCTGGCTGATTTTTTTAGGACTCACAGTTATAAGCGCGCGTTTTCAGATTTTTGGGAGGCGCAACAGCCTCTATATTGAGTTAACAATGTTTGTTATCTCAGTGCTTCTCTTTATTGAGATTATTTGAGTGTCTGTAAGTATCAAAATCCACTAGATGTTTTCTCTTCTAATAAAAGTTTTAGTCTTGTAGAGTGGCTAAAACCTCGACTTAATGTTATTACCAATGTTAATGCAGAGCTGATTAGACCATCCATATTGCATATATTGATGTTTATTGATTTTTTTATCATCTTTCCAGTATCTTCACTTATAGGGGACTTTATACGCATTATTCCCTTTAATGAATTCCATTTAACTTCATGGTTAGGGAATGAATGATACATCTTTCTCGGCGGTTTAAATACTACTTTGTTATTATGTTTCTTTAGTACCCTTCCAATGTGATCTGTTGCTCTTTGAAGAAACGAAATAATTATCTAGCGAAACTCTTTCGTTCTTCTTCTGTTTCCCCTTTTATAGTAGCCGGATACTGGATCTTGTCGCTCATTTGTGCGATCTTTTAATTTAGATCATTCAAGCTTTACCCATTTCAAGAAATCTGTAATAATTTCGAAGAGAAGTCGTTTCGAAGAGTTTTAGCCAAAGAAATGCGCCTCCAATGTGG
This sequence comes from Rhynchophorus ferrugineus, assembly GCF_030347505.1. Classification (NCBI taxonomy): domain Eukaryota; kingdom Metazoa; phylum Arthropoda; class Insecta; order Coleoptera; family Curculionidae; genus Rhynchophorus; species Rhynchophorus ferrugineus. Next base: position 70,917,016 of record NW_027472581.1, read on the forward strand.
AAAATTTTTTTTTATAAATTAGCGGACAACAAGAATATCTGCATAAAAATAGCCATTATTTAATTGATGAGATTTTTCCTACCTGACAATTTTTTCATCACAATTTTTATTCTAGAATATGTACCAAATAATTAGGCATTGTGTTCTCTAACAGTTTAAACAAGAGATCGGTGATATTTCAGCCTGCGAAATCAGACAAATTATTGATGCTTGGATAGTGCGAGAACATGTGATAAAAACACCTGAACAATTTAACATATCATAAGCATTATCTACAATAATGACATAATTATATAAAAAGATGATGAATATGAGATGGCAACGTAACGCTATTGCGATAAGAGACAACTAAAACCAACATTCACTCTTAGAGAAAAACAATATAGCGAAAACTCCAAAAAGCTAACATGTATGAAAGAGATACGATTGCAAAATAATGTATAACAAATATAACTGAACCGGCAGCACGATCATAAAATATCGATTTTTGTTGTTCAATAATTGTTCACATCTGTGCTTCCTCAAGTTCAACATGGAAGAGGTTTGATTATTATTTGGGCGGTTCTTGTGGTATTCAATTAGTTCACTAATTTTCATCACTGCCTTATTGCTACCAAATTAGTTGTTAGTATGTCGCATGTGATTGTCAAACACAGTGTTTTCTTCTAACATCTTTGAACCATTAGTAATATTTTTTGTTATAAGTACCCGATAATATTCAATTTGCAATTATTAACCTATTTTCCTATTAACTTATTAATGGTCAATGGTTAATGATAATTCTCGTTTAACGTTTTTGGATAATAATTATTTAGTAAAACATATAATAATATAAAAAAACAGAACCTAAAGAAACAGAATACTCGATAAATTACAATAATAAATACACAGGTTCCATAGTTATATTTATCATATATATTATGATATAAATTGAGTGACAAAAAAACCACAAGGTATATATTAATATTTATGTTAATGTTATATTGAGTTTTAATCCTTATATTCTAAAATAAATAATAATTCAGTAATGGAAAACTTATTATAATTCTGTTTAAACTTTTGAATGATTTATGTGGGATATAATAAAAAGGAAAGCAAAGGAAAGTAAAGCGGGAAATTGACAACCAGGTTGATATAAATAAACTAAAATCATATGTAAAGTTGAAATTTCGTATTCCGATTGTCTACGTTAATGGAGAATTTTTCTAGAGATGTGAGTGACACTGGGGTGACAGCAAAAGCATTGTTTCAGTTCAAATACACCGCCAGTCAATGTTCAACAGGGAATAGTTATATATAATCCAGTCGTTACGATACAGGTTTGAATTGATTATATACCCTATACTCTTAAACATTGACAATAAAATTTCAATATAGTATCAAACTGAATATGCAAAAAGAAATAATAAACTGATTTAAATAAATACCAATAGATTCGATAAGCTTTATGCTCGATATTAAATTGCAGCATTAAGTTGGTCGTTTTATTTTGCAGTAGATATATTCAGTAAGTAATTTTTAACCAATATTATCAATTTCGTAAACATAATCCAGAATTAAAAGGTATTTGTGCAATAATTCTATAACTATAGAATATTGTGAATAAAAGCAAAGGATTAAGAAATTCTTCGTCTTATTAGTACCGGTTTATTTGGAATGAAAATAATTCATATCCTAAAAATCTTAAATAATTTAATATCTTAAAAACATTTAAAATATACTTGGATAATTACTTTAATATTTTGAACTAGTTCAAAGCAAAAATTTGTGAGAAAAAAATAATCCAGAGTGAATTGAAACACGAGGCAGCCCACCAATTCTCACAAGATGCGGCTCTCTTTGACATAGAGAGAAATTTAAGCACAAAACTATGGCTGATTAAGGAGATTAATAGAATGAAAGTCATAATCATGAATGCACCTCACTTCAGGAATGAAACAAGAACATTGCAAAATGAAGCAGAATAATGCCGAATACAAAGAAAATACAAGTTTCTTATCGCACGATAAAATGTATTGGGAAAGTTAATATTTTATATTATTATATCACAATAGCTAATATATATTAATGCTTTATGATAAGTTTATAAACTTAATTACACACTGAATATTTTTTTAATTTGGTTAGGTTAGAGAACACCCTGATGCAGTGAAAAATCTGCAGATAAAGAATTTGGAGGCATTGTTTAATGGAAATTTATGTTAGATATAAGGAATGATTCTAGAACAAAAATATTGAAAAGTTTTTTTAATAAAATATTTTCCAAGCTTAAATAAGACTAATCTACTTAAGCTAAAGTTAAGAATACACTTAACTATACACTAAACAAGTTCGTGTGGTTTTGTATGCTTCAATCTTTTGATTTCCTGCGTGTTGTCCAATAGCTGTATTGCTTCCATGTTGCTGTCATTTATTAACCTTATTTCATGTTTTAAGGCGTAGCAATAAGCATTGGTAATTAATCGTAGAACTTTGTTCTGGGTGAGTTGTATTACTAGTTGGTTTGATGTTTTAGTTTAACCCCATATGCACTCCATAGGTCCAAACTGGCTTTATGATCGACTGATAAACTAATCCCTTTGATTTTAAGTCCAGTTGGGAGTATCTTCCGACTAACCAGTGCAGTTGCTTGACTTTGAGTCTAATCTGCTCTGATTTTTGTCTAACATGATGTTTCCATTTTAACCTACCATCAGGATATACTCCGAGGCTGATTCTGTTTCAAGAATCGGGAATCCGTCAAGTGATATAATTAGGTTTTTGTGATTTAGCCCCAACGCAAAATTAACATGAACAGATTTGGAATTGTCATAAGTGATGATGAAATGTACGATTGCAAACATTGGGTCGTGGGTGGTTATGTATGCTTCGAATAAAATTGAATATATGTTTGTTTTACATTTAGTTGATTTATCTTTATAAAAAATATATCGCTGCAAACCTAATGTAGAAATTTACCTTTATAATATATTTTTTCTTATTATGTTATATAAGGAAATAACTCATTCTTTATTACTTCTGATAAATTAATGGATATAAATGACCTGGTTATCTCGATAAAGAAAAATTGCATATAATAAAGAACGCTAAATTGCAAAGAATATTATACGTTGGTAGAAAACTAGAATAATTTGCTAGAAATAGAACGCATTAAGTCCAACGCATAACGTTTTATAACAACAACAATAGCATAATCATATTCAGAGAAAAAACCATAAATTTTTTTCAACTGCTTGTTAATACTACAATACTTTATTGTGAAATATATAATACATATATTTTATATAACAGTTTAAAAACGGATTTCAGTTTTAATCTCGATATGATAAAATATATTTAAGAGTTAAGATAATATTTTGTAAATATTCTAAATGGATATAGTAATATAATTAAGCTTTTACTGAATTATATTTGTATTTGTATATTTTTTATTCCTTGGATCAAAAACGAACAAAAAATCCATTACAATCTGAACCCGAGGAAATAATGATTAGTAGTGAGAAATACAATATAAAAAATAGTTTTATTGCAAATAGAATTAATTAACACCATACTCGGTGTTCAGTGGTAAAAATAGCAATAATTAATTTCTGTAAAAAGGTTTTTCATTTTACAAGGGTCAGTCGTAATAACTATAGTAGGTATTTTATAAAAATAATAAAAAATGTGTTTCATTTTCCATGTACTGAATATCTTTCAGGATTTAGTTAGTTTAATAATGGTCAGAAATCCTACACTTATAAATTTGGCTTATAAAAGTTTTAAATGGTATAAGTTGGATGCTATTAGAGCAACGTAAAATACACCTTCCTGTTATTGCCATCCCAATCAACCCAATCTTCTGGGTCGAATATTTAAATACCTGTAGCATACACTTATAAAAAAGTCATATTAAGTATGTTTAATTACATTATATATTGCTACACACAAATCGGTTCATTCTTTCGTCTGTGAATTTAACACTGTTGATTGACTCTAAGTTTTTACAGATATACATTACTGAGAGTAGACCCATCACGTACCTGCTCGGTCAAACCATTAAAATAATTGGTCGAGGGGCATCATTAGGCTTCTTAAACCACCTCCTTAGACAAAAGTGGAACCATGGGGGAGACCTTGAGTGCTGCGTATGATTGGAGAACATCGATAGGCAGATTATCTATCTGCAACTTTCAAACTTGACTGTTCACCTATAACTAGCGTTGGAAACTATCGATTGAAAATAGTCAAAACAGTTGATAGTCAGAAAACAGTCGAAAGAGTCGATAATCAAATAACTAGCGATTGAAAATAGTAATTACTAACAAATGCACGGTTCGACTGTTTTTTTTTTATTCATGATATCAGACGACGATGTAGGAATTCCTTCCTGTGTAAGTTGTGAGAGAGGAAAGGACGGAGGTAACTGCTTGAATTGGTTTATTTTATATATGCTTATTTTTTCAAACCGTACGGTATGTGAGACGGAGATGTACATATTTCTTCTCGTACTAATTTTAAAAAAGAAAAGGAAAGAAATTATTGCTGAATATTATGTTACTATGAATAAATTCATTTTAAATAAAGTAGAATTATTTTTGCATTTCAATATTTTATAGTATTATAATAATACGTTTATTGCTATTTGTAAATAACATACTATAATAAATATAGATAATACAATAAAACATAAAACCTAAATTCTAAAGATGTAAAATAAACATATATACCAACCAAAAGCTAAACATATACCTAATCATACAAGAAACTAATCCGTGATATTACTAAAAATGATCGCACAATAACTACCAGAGAATTTTTAAATAAAACTTTCATTTATAATTGAATGGAGATATTTTTAAAATGCTATTCGAAAATATAATCATGTTCAGCTTTTCTCCCAGGAGGCGATTTCTTCAATAGTTAATCATTTTTCCAGATTTTCAAAAATCTCGCTCCGAGGGGATAGATGTTGCGGGTATATTAGAATATTTTAAATGTAACTGATACAAATGTAACTGACTTTACGAGCTTGCCAAAAATCCAATGGGTTTTCTAAACACCTAATAATTCTTTCTTTCTAGCTAGATTTTTACCAAAATACCTTCAGTTGTAATACATTCTTCCTCAGTAGTTATTATATCTTTTGAAATTAGAATGAAAGATATATTTTTTGTACCATTTTTTTGTATCGCCTCAGCATTATTTGAAATACTAAATCGTGCTTTAATCGAGGATCCAAAAATATAGATTGTAAAAATATTATTGATGATGGTTAATTGCACATAACAGAAGTTGAGGATTCTCTTTCAAAATATTCTCAAAACTTCGAATGTTTCCCTGAATACATCATTCTACTGAAAAGCGATAAAATAATAAAAATAGATTATAAAAAAGATTTCTCTGTCTTACCTTACCTGATAAAATAAACCTTAACCAAAAAGTAGCGTGACCATCATTATTTTCTTGTATTTTTTAATAGCCAAGAAAATAAATTGTTGAATATTAAACATTTAGTATAAATAATATAGTTTATAACCTGTTTACCGTTAATATTTTATTGTGAAATTGAACAATTCCTACTGTAAAAACTTCTTCAAATCGTTTCGAGTCGATGCAATTTCTGTAACCTTTCCAGTATACATTTAGTTTTCAAGATTTTAGAAAAAGTTATTCAAAAAAAATATACCTATTATTTCCATAAAAATAATCAAAAATATTTTACTATTTATTGTTCACAATTTTAATCTTTTTACACTACTACATTAATAATTTAAAAAAATACCATTATTATAATGTTATTTACAAGAAAACTACGAACAAAAACCATAAATCCATATATATTACATATAAATCTATGTAAGTACAAATTCGGTACATTTCTTTCAAGTTCGCGGCTTGGATGACAGAGCAAGAATGTTAGCCAGCAAAAATAGTAACTAAAAGTACGACTGATACAGTCGATAGAAAAAGTAATAAAGCAGTCAGACCGAAAATAGCGACTGAAAATTGTCGATTGAAACAGTGATTAGTAAAAAGTAATAAAATCAGTCGGACTGAAAATAGCGACTGGAACAGTCGATAGTAAAAAGTAGTCAATTACTATACAGTCGATAGTCGTTTTCAGTCGATAGTTCCGAACGCTAACTATAACACTCCCAATTCAAAGATCTCTCATCATATTTATTACTATGCTTTCAGTAGTTATTATATAATTATCATACTTTGTTATTTATATTCATATTTATTTCTCATAAAATACTGCCCGGTCTTCATAATAAATAAATAAAAACAATTTTTCTTTATTTTCACAGAATTGCAATAATAATTCATAAACATGTTTAATCAAGTAATAGCAAGATAACATTTTAAACGTTCTAAACCTTAGATATTAAAAATAACGAACTAGCACGACACAGTCATATGCACGAACGAAAAAAAAGAGTAATTATTATGTTGAGTCATTCTTTCCAACAGATGCATATTCATGAACAAGGAAACTGTATTCGTTTTAACCTGTACGTATCAATATTTGCATATTTCTCGTTAAATTGGAATGACATCAAGCCCAGTAAACTTTATTTTACCTAAATATTTTTAAATTGCTTGCCGAAATTTTTCAAAAAATGATTTATTCAATCGATTAGTTAATGATTGTTTAAAAAATAAGAAAGAATATATTAAACACTCAATCTCAACGTGAGGATCAGGTTAGAGAAATCCTGAGGACGTCTTGGTTGTAGAAGTAACTGATTATCAGATGTTATAATATTTTCTACAAATAAACACAAACCATATCTTAGCAGGTAGTTATACCACCTGATGAACTCACTCAAAATTGAAGTCATCTCTTCCGTGGAGATGGTATAAACTACAAACATTCTTATCATCAATCCATAAAACACTATATTTAAATAATTTGGACAGTGTATAAAATTGTATTGGTAGTGGCTAATGAAGATTCTTGTCATTTGGGTTGTTTTTTCATCCTTAGAATTAATTCTGTATTTAAGATATTTTGTAAGAACGCTTTTGTGAATGATGATACACTCGATGGTACCACCTTATATAATTTAGATTTTAAGAATATATTTCTTTGAAAATGTAGTCGCACTCAACCAATGTCTTCTTTACCGTCAAACATAAAAAACAAATCACCGTGTATGCAAGGCTTTATTACAAACGACTACAAATTATTTTGAATATCATCCTTTTAATTAGTGTTGGGCTCGACTGAAAACAGTCGAAGCAGTCGATAGTCGCAAAACAGTCGAAATAGTCGATAGTCAAAAAAATAGCGACTGAAAATAGTAATTACTATTTTCAGTCAAATGTACGGTTCGACTGTTTTAATCCATTTGTGATGTCAGGCGAAGATGTACGAATTCTTGTCTGTATAAAATTTGAGATAGGAAAGGACGGAGATAAATGCTTGGATCAGTTAACTTTAAATGTCTTTATATTTTCCAATGGTAGTATAAGCGAGATAGAGATGTATATATATTCATTAGCCTGATAACTTTAAAAAAGAAAAGAGTAGGATTACTTTTATACTGAATGTTCTGTGGATGTGCAAAAATGAATGGAATAATAACACCACAAATGTTTAACCCTGTTTTAATATATTAATTTATTATTGTTATTTTTAAATAACATAGCATCATAATAAATATAAATAGTACAATACGACTTAAATAAAACCTAAAAACTAAAGATTTTCAATAACCATAACTACTAAATAAAATGTAAACATATACCTAATCATTGAAAAATCTAATGTATGACGAATCTAAAAAAGATCGTACAATAACGACCAGACCCTTTTTAAATAAAAGTTTTATTTATTTTTGAACAGAAATATTTTTAAATTACTGTGTATATTATCATGTTCAACTTCACTTCCGTGAGGCGATTTCTTCGATCGTTAATTATTTGCTCGGATTTTGAAAAAACTCGTTCCCAGGAAACAGATGTTGCGGGTATAGAGGAATATTTTACGTGTAACTGATATAATTCAGGTAGTTTCATTTTATGGGCTTGCCAAAAATCCAATTGGTTTTCTAAACGCCCAATAAATGGCATTTCCAAATACTGCTAAATCTGTAAAGTTGCTGCAGTACTTGGAGTAATTACTTCTTTCATTCTAACCATTTTTATCAAAATATTTCCAGATGTCAATACATTCTTGGTCAGTAGTTTTGTCTTGAATTTCGAGTTCTGGAACATATTTTTGCATTTTTTGAAGTTAGAATGGAAGATAACTTGTAACTCTTTTGTAATAAGTTTTTGTATCCCTTCAGCATTATTTGCAATACCAAATCCTGCTTTTTTAAATCTAGGATCTAAAAATGTGGATTTCCCGCATATCGTATTCATTTCTAAAATTGCCAGTCTTTTATTGATGACATCTAATAGACAATTATGTCATTTTTTCTCCATTCACGTGTTAAAATCCTGAATTTGATGGATTGTTGCAGTCCTCTTATTAACGCTACAATTAAATATCATAGGATATCTTTCACCAGATAATTCAGTGGTCATTATTTCAATGGGCTTTAAAAGCTGAACACATTCTGTTAAGATAGTCCATTCGTTAACAAATAAAAACTGTGGTGCTCTTCTTAATAGTCAACAAAATGAATTGTTGAATATTAAAGTAGAGTTTTCCTATCAGAAAATGTATTTATTACAAATATTTAATATACTTTATTCACCTCTTTACGGTTAACATTTTTAAAAGAAATTTAACAACTGCTACTAACAATAAAAAACTCTTGAAATATTTTGAATCTATGCATTTTCTGAAACCGTTGGAACCTAATTTTAGTTTTCAAGATTTTAGTTCCAAAATGCTGCTATAATAATTTACAATATATAGTTATTCACAAGCAAACTACAAAAAAAAACATAAAGCCACATATATTACATATAAATCTATATAAACATAAATTCGGCGCATTACTTTCAAGGTCGCGGCTAGGACGGAAGGCCAGAACGTTAAAAATCAGTCGAATGAACTAGTAGAACGTAAAACTAGTAATGGTAAAAAGTAGTCAATTAGTGAACAGTCGATAGTCGATTTCAGTCGATTGTTCCCAACACTACTTTTAATGATTATCTATATATAAATAATTTACATCCATATATTTCCATTTAATTTTTCCACCCTAACCTTTATCCCCATGAACAGGATTGAAACGTAGACTAGTTATTTAATTTAATTAAACAGAGTACCAAAAACAAATCAGAGCAATTATAAGAAACAAAAATTATTTTAAATATTATTTTGACACAAATATTAAACAAATAGAGTTTCTGTATGTGGTAATGGTCTTGAATAGCACACCTAATATATTAAATTGCATCTAATTGAACACATTGAAAATATAACTTATACCATAAAAACTATAACAAACATGATTGAAAAATAATTTCAAAAGTTAATTTCTCCGAAAAGTAATATATACGTTTTCGTTTAGAGATTCTCTGACTACTTTTTTGGTATTACATAAAAGAAAAACGGTGTACACATGAAATTGACGCGGAAAATTGACAGCGAGACCGATATAAATAAACCAAAATCCTATCCAGAGCTGGAATTTCGTATTCCGATTGTCTACGTTGATGGAACACTTTCCCAAAGGATACAACGGCGACGGGATAACCGGAAACCTTTGTTTCATTCCAAATGGACTGTCGTTGGGAAGTAGTCGGAGAAAGAGCTAGAAAATCCTTGTATATTTTATGGAATTTATCTGTATCCAGCCGACCTCTTATTACAGGTGATATTTTAATTATTCAATAACTATTACCTTATTCTGGTTCGAAACCTTAGTTGCTAGAAATGTAAAAAATATAGTATATTATTAAAAGAATATATTATTGCAGAACAATATAAAATCTTATATAATGTATGGAAGTAAAAATTAACCATACAACCAAATAAAGTCGAAAACATTGACTGGTAAATGATAAAGTTGTTTGATGTTTCAATATATCTCTGAAATTTATCACTTAAGAGAACTTGAAATATTAGCTACGATCAACATATGTTTTTCATAAAAATATCTAGTTTTGGCCCGAGTAAGGCTCCTTTGTAAAACCTTTGATATACCTCTGTAACTAGAAAAATACAAGTGGATGTATCGGCTGTCTTATGGGCATATAATGACTTGAATGAAAAAGTTATCGTTAAACGTTTAAAAATCTAAAGCAAAAAACTGAGTGTAAATATAAGAGGTTAAACCAAAGATCGAATATAGCCACACTTATTGACATCGAACAAAGACACTTAATATAAAGAAGAAATAATACTTACTATATACTGCTAATAGAAATAGATTGATGTGAATACAAAAATTAAACCATCGAATAATCGAGAGCATTTTTTTAATATTGGGAACTACAAACAATAAATAAAGGATAGAATAAATCGTATATGATAAATATATCACAAATATATACCATAGAAATATCTATATATGTGCTGAGGCACTGTGAACATAAACCTTGCGGCTAAGGTAGACATTCTTAACAAGTTTCTATTAAATGCCAAAACATTTTTTACACTTAGGCCTAAGATGTGGCTTAATAATTCATCATAGTAGGCAGCTTCTTTACCGCTTATTATATTAAAACTATTTGAAGAACTCGTCTAAAAACTTATCAATGTCAACACATTTTTTAAATGAATTTTTGAATGCTTTCCGAATTTGGATGAAGTGGTAGTTTGATTTTTGAAAAAAGAAATAATTTTAGGTGAACACGGAAGTTGTTCGAAGGCATTTGTTGAGATTTTGATCATAAATGATGTTTTAGCAAATAAGCGAGTATGTCAAGTAATTCCTGTAATATTTGATGGAATATACTTGAGAGTATCTGGAAATTTCAATATATAGCAAAATAATTTTTGCAAAGAAATATGGGCTTTGGTATAACAGAAAAACGACTGAAATTTCAGAAGCAATAAGCCACGACTATATCTTCTCCATTATGTAAGTATGAAGTAATGCATACACAAACCCAGGTGGCCCAATCTCCTCGACGAACTAATGATGATTTAATTAAGTAACTATTTCGTTCGGAACATTAAAACAAAACATTTTCTCAACAATATAGAACTGAAATTCTTGTATGCCATACTTGACGAAAAATGCCCCATATAACCAATGAAAAATATACCAATGAAATATGTACCATAACATAGTTACTGCATCCTTAATATTACATCATGTGAATAATAATCATAACCAATAAATAGTTTTATATTTTCATAGTACTTACAATACCAAAATGCACTGTTCGATAATATTGTTTGACCTTCTGATGTGATTAAATGAAATGTTATATGAAATTGAAATCAAGAAAATCTCTTATATTCTTTACTAGATTTCCATTTGAAAGGCATCTGATTTCGGTAAGATAGAGAGATGACTAGCAAATGCAAATAGCAACCTGAATGTAAATGTAGCAAATGAGCAAATGTATCGCCGCATGAATTTATTAACATTCACGATTGATAACTCGATATAAATATATTTTTCATACTCTTAATTGAAAAAAATTTTTCGGTTTGTGTTGAAGAAATGTTGTTAACATAAAATGTTAAATTTAACAACAGTCAAAATACTGAATTGAGTGTTAGTATTATTTTACAATTTCACATTAGATATCGCTTGTGTATGGAAATTTACGGTGAATTCTGCCGATACGAACTGATTTACCAAATTTAAATGTGGCAATTTCGATGTTAAAAAGTGGGGCAAAAGACCCGCTACTATTTTGATTGCTTTGATTCTTGGTTAAGTGACGTTTAACTCAGTTTCGCTTTAACCATTTTATTGTGTAGACGTCCAAATTTTATTATGGATAAATATACGCCACAAGAACGAGCAGAAATAGTGACAATATTTATTGAAAATAATCGCTCCGTTATTGACACTCAGCGGAAATTGCGTCAAAAATATCCCTTATTGTCCAGTGCCTCACAAAACCACAATTTCGTTTATATGCGAACTTTCGACAGTACAGTACGACAGCAGACATGCCTCGTTCTGGAAGACAACGCATGTCTCGTAACGCTGAAAATGTGGCTCTGTTGCGCGATAGTATTGCAGAGTCTCCAGAAACATCAATTCTGGAGATCCAGTTCCCAGTTACACATTTCTGCACACAGTTTAAGGCGAGTCCACAAACTGCTACCGAAAGATCCTGATCAACGAGGTGAGTACAATAATGCAATCCTAAGGCTGTCTGGTAAAATTGAAGATTTTTCGTCTAAATTGATAATGAGCGGGGCATCATTTCCTTCTCAGTGACCACGACAATAAATAGAACAGGCGGTTTCTGGGGAACACAGAAACCTCAATTAATTCATGAAACGTCATTACATCCACTAAAAACAATCGTATGGTATGGTATTCATGCTGGAAACATTATTAGTCCCTATTTGTTTGAAAATGACCAAGGTATTGCAGTTACTGTTACTGCTGAACGGTACGAAGACTCGAAATAATTCGAAATTTTCTTGTGCTTGAAATTGAAGAGCAAGGACTAAAGGACATGTGGTTTTAGCAAGATGAGGTCACACCACACGAACACTATCTCGCAGAGTGGCGATTTAGCATGGAAAAACCAGATCTCCGGATTTAACAGCACCACACTTTTTTATGGGGTTTTTTAAACTTAAAACTTTATGTGAATAAGCCCCAAATGATTTAACATTTTCAAGCCCATATTCGGCACGAAATTGAAGAAGTTCAGTCTCAGATGTTCCAGGATGTCATGAAAAAAAGAGCCGAAAGTTGCATAGGGAATCGCGGTAACCATTTAGCCGGTATATTTTTTCAATCATAACAAAAGAAAAAACGTAAAGACCAAATAAACTTTTATAAAAAAAAACTTAGTTATCTTTCCTTTGAGCAAAGTTATAGGCAATCAAAATGATAGCGGGTATTTTGCCCCACGTTGTATGAATGACAACAAGAATATATTGGGATATAATTAAGTGCTTTTCGAGAAGTTATAGCAGAAATATTCGAAATTGTTGTTTGAGTTGAATTTGGGAGTTTGGGCAAAAAGAAGAAAAATCATATCTTTAATTATTATGTTAGCAACTTATAGAGTCATACTTACAATTACATTAAACTAAGCAATAACAAAAATTATCATATTAATCCTTCTCGGTGACATTTCTTTGAATACTAGAAAAAAACCAGTCCAAAAATTAATTCGAGATTTCTAACGATAGATCATTGCAACCAAATTTATTTTCTAATCATAAACAATTGTTGATTTTATCTAGAAATATTTCATATTTTAGTTATAAAGGTAGCGTTGGCTTAAAAATTGTTACGCTTTATAAATAGATATTCCTGAAGGTCATCTTTTCATATATTGCTTTTTTACTTTTGGAAAGAAAAAATGTCGTGCAAGGTCCTCAAAAATAATATGTATAATAATGATCATTGATAAAGATCGACAATAAAATAGTTTTAAATAATGTAATACAAGACTGGATATTAAAAGAAGCGCGATACTTGTGTTACAAATGTATTACACATTTAAAGTCATTATTGAAAAGAATGGTTACGGGCGATGAAAAATGGAGCAGGTTTGATAAAAATATGTGAAGAAGATCATGGTCGAAGGCCGAAGAAAATTACTGATAAGATGGTAATCTCTACGTCATAGTCATATATTTTTAGTAACTCGCTAAAAATTAAGAGAGGTCGCTGGAATGGGATGCATTCAATATATATTCGCTTGTTCCGGTTTATAATAAAATTCTTTTAATGGTGTGTAGCTGTCACTTGATTTAGTTTTTCACCCAGAACGCTCTACAAAGACGAAATTATCGTTTTAAAAACAGAATAATTATTTCTACCACTTCAAAATAGAAGTAGCGTTAGAACATGCACTAAAACGACACATATATCTTTAATTATTTATGTTTGTTTATATTTATGATTTAAAAAAAACATCTTATTTTTCACGAACTACCCATTATTTTAATTCTTTTGAGTCATGTACTGACCAGTAACAGTCAGAAGGTGGTGTTATCAATTGTACCAATGAGTGGTACCAAGCGGTATGGCTACTAAAGTAGAGTTCAATCCGTTTAATCAATTTAATCTGCTGCAAATAATTTTTTCAATAATTTTTTAATAATTAAGGACCCGTCAGACACTTGGACATTTTAAGGCCTATATATAATGGCGTATAGCTGCTAATTGACTAAATTTTTTTGGGTGTGTAGATCTAATAAAGTATGCGGACATACAGAAGACTTGTTGCAAGCAGTTACAAAGTGTTATACATAAGAATAGCACTGAAAGTATACATTAGTGTAAACGTTATAAAAATAACATAAATGAGTGTAAATACATAATAAGACAAAACATATAATAAACGTAGAATAAAATGAATATATGAACACTTGAGTATTAAAAGATAATACAATAAAATCAGATGAAATCAATTAACAAAGCAATAAAAACAATATAGGACATGTAAGTGAGTACAACAAATATATAATTTTACAGGTTACAATTATTACAAATCCTAAAGTAATAAATAAGAGATTCAAATAAGTACTACGGAGTAAATTAAATCCTATAAATTAACATTGTAATATGTAGAAAATACAGCAGATTGTGTATATTTTTCAGAAAAAGGCAGTCCTTAAGGTTGTTTCCAAAGATAAGCTGTTGTCTAATAGGGCTATCAAAGGACCCTCTATTAGGGAGTGTTTCATGGTATGTTTAATATTCCATGATAACCAGACGGGCGAAGTTTCATGTTTGAGAAGAAATTCGTGAGTGAGTTTTAATAGACCTATTTTTAACCGTGTTTTTAACTTGTTTTCCTCTATCAAATCCCACTTTCATTGATTCAGCTCATTGTGAGTTTTTTTTGAGTCATTGTTAAGGTTTATTACCGAAAAAGAAAAATGTACAAAGAGCCTTCTCGACAACCTGCCAGAATATCCGATTGTTTTATCTTTATCTTATGTTTTTATCCGTTACGCCGACATGAGAGGGAAGCCATATGAGAAAATAAAGACTCTTTCCTATACCGCAAGCTATCGAGTATTGTGTTTTTGTTTATCGAGAGTTGTCAGGACGAGGTCAAGAGCACAGTTGATGGCAAAAATTTCAGCCATTATCACTCTTGTCATAAGTGGACGTTGTATCCAGTAAGGTGTCGATGAAAAAATGAATTGAACTTTCAAGCTAGTTTGATGGATAATAGACCCCTGATGTTGACATTGAAGTTTTAAAATTAAACTGATTACATAAATGATATAGCAGGAAGAATATTCACGAAGAGCCACAAATTATACAGGAGATAGACCCAATAATTTGAATACCACGCAATATAGTACATCTTGTTACATGTTTGCAACAAGACGAGTATATGTTGCTCAGTTTACATACCAGATCTTGTAGGTTATATTACAATATGTTACACCCTTTGTTATGCGATTGTTAAAACAAGCGATAGGTGATCAAACTTCGAAAGCGGACAAATCGTTGGTGTTCAATTAGTAGGAGGGTTTCTAACGAAAACAACTGAAATGAACATTTCACGAGCAACACTATCCAAAGCAGTGACAGTATATACAAAATATGGTAAAACATCATCAGCGAAGAGGAGTGCTTCCGGTTTGAGGAGCATGAGAATATTCTCAAACAGCTTCCTTGGCCAGTACAATTGCTAGGCCTCAACATAATTAAATCATTATGGGTAGTTTTAAAACAGAGACTGAAGAATAGATTTCAATCTCCAATATAACTGAACTAATTGTCGGATGTTTTGGCATACGAATGGGACAACATTCCATTCAAAACAATTTAGACATTTGAACGAATGTATTCTCCGAAGAACTGTAACTACTTTAAGACCACATGGTAGCTCAAAACATAACTAATGAATACATATTGTGTATATATCAAGTGTTCATATTAGTTTTTCTATCCCTATTATACGGCATATATGGATAATCAAAAAATCAATTGAAAAATCTTATATTGGAATCACCAAACCAGTGTTTTTAAATCATCTTTAGCGACATGCTCGAAATGAATAGTGTTAAAACACATAATACATAATGTCTGTTTCATTTTATTTACATATACATATTTATGCATATTTGCAAGTAAGTAAAATTACACTTTGATCATAAAATCTGCGCTTAAAAATTACTTCGTTAATTCTGTAAATTTTATCTTAATAGGTCAATTGCAAAGTCCCCGGCCTGTCACATAGATGGCGCTACTAGAATTAAATCGATATGTTTTTTAGCCCTAACCCTCACAAGATGCGTGTATGAATTTGACAGCTTGATTATTAGTTTGAGAATTATAGCATTTTGAGTGAAGCAACTTTTATTATTGTGAAAAAAATGGATAAAAAGAATTTCGAGTGTTGATAAAATATTGCTTTTTTGAAGGGAAAAAATATAGTTGAAGCAAAAACTTGGCTTGATGCCGAGTTTCCGGACACTGTCATAGGAAAATCAACTATTAAGGATTGGTATGCTAAGTCTAGACGTGGTGAAATGAGCACCGAAGACAATGAACGCAGTGGACGTCCAAAAGAGGTTGATACCGACGAAAACATTTGAAAATTCCACAAAATGATTTTGAATACCGTAAATTGAAATTGAATGAAACACCAGATACTCTAAAGATATCAACTGAACGTGTACATTATATCATTCACGAATATTTGGGTATGAGAAATATGTAAATTTGAGTTTATGATTCGGAGCAGTGTTTGAAGATGATCAAGCGTAATAAACCCGAAATTTTGCGTCGATATGTGACAATGGACATGGCTCTATCATTTCACTCCGAAGTTCAGTCGACAGTCATCCGAGTGGACTACACACGATGAACCCGCTTCAAAGCGTGGGAAAACGCAACAGTCGGCTGGCAAGGTTATGGCGTCTGTATTTTAGGATGTGCATGGAATAATTTTCATTAACTACCTTGAAAAAGTATTGAACCGTTTGAAGGACGAAATCGGCGGAAAACGGCCGAATTTGAAGGAAAAGAAAGCATTACCAAGACAATGCACCGTGTTACGACTAAAGTTAGTTAGTGAAAACGAGGGCAAAAATCCATGAATTGGGCTGCAAATTGCTTTCTCGTCCACTGTATTCTACACATCTGGCCCCCAGCGACTATTTCCTGTTCTCAGATCTCAAAAGAATGTTCGCTAGAAAGAAATTTTCGTCGAATGAAGATGTGTTCGCCGAAACTGAGGCCTATTTTGAAGCAAAGGACAAATCGTACTACAAAAATGATATCGAAAAGTTGGAGGATCGTTATAATCATCTGGATCACGGAATTATGTTGAATAAAAAAAATGTTGCCAAAAAATGTTGTTTTAATGTTTTAATGTTTTTAATGTTTTAATAAAAATTTTTTTACTATGGTAGGCCGGGGACTTTTCAATTGACCTGTTAGTTATGAAATTCATTAGAAATAATAAATAAAATTATTTTATGACCAATATCGATCGAATACCCTACGCGAGCGGTTAGAGGCATCAACCTCCAAATCCGTCAGTGTAGAGTAAACAAGCTAAAGTGATTCTCTCGCATGGGGGACCAGCCACTGGATGCGTTAAATCAGGACGGCGAGAGGAACGGTTGTTCTTTTTTTCTGTATTTTTTTCCTGTCACCCTTGCTGGTCAACATGCCAGTCGGACCGCAGATTTGCTAATTGTACAAAAGGGAGGGCTTGCGACTCGGTAGCTTTAAAATTTGGCGCCCATCCTTTGACCAACCTCGGTTATCTACCTACGATTCGGCGACAAATGAATTGCTATTGATTGGGATGACGTATTTACTAAAATACGATGAGCTAGACCATTAAATTGTCCAATTCGTAAATGGATTTGCTTTACCCATTTCCTTTCTAATCATATAATTTGTCTAATTGATGCACCGCAAGTCTTTAAATAATTGTAATATTGCGATACAGTATTCTTTTCAATGAACTATTGAACGTTTTTGACCTATATTTTGCTTATTTGGATTATTACTGTGCTTTTGTTAGGGTTACGGTTATCAACTAATAATTATATTCTTCTTTATTCTGCGGCATGACAATCTCTTTAAAAATAATGAGTCATTGTGTTGTTTATTGTATTGTTTAATACTTTATATGAGAGAGCTTCAATATTGCAATATTTCTGATGCTTGCTGTGCATTATTGCTTAAATGGGAGTGGTAACCGAGTTTTTTGTCGACTTGTTTACGCTTGGTGCAGTGTTTCTGCCAAATAAATATACGATTAAGTAAAGACCCAAGTACTTTGCATATTCTTTTTGCGGGATGTTCTTATATAATTTTATCAATGGACAGGTTTCTCTATTAAGTGTCTAAGTAATATCAGTGGAGGTGGTTGTGGTTGCCTCTATTATCCATTGGTTAAACCAACTCTCTATTTTAATTAGAGGGTATTGAAGATGGAATAAAGCAGTTTTTTGTCAGGCTGCACTGACAAAACGGAAGTTTTGCCAGTGTAGGTCGCAATACTGCATAGATAGAGACATAGACATTGACATTTGTCATCATTAGTTGCAAAGCTCGCAGTGTAGATCAGGTACAACACAGGCCCCAGTACGCAAGAATATTTCATGCAAAACAGAATATTCATCATTATATTTCACAACACAACCATGGAGCTTCTTTGATGAGAGGTTGGCTGAAACTATGCAGTTATATGTGAAAGCGTCTTTTTTAGTTTGTATGCCAATTCAATAAAATCTCTTATCTTTGATAAAATCATGCCAGTATGTCCATTTTGCAGGCATTTACTGACGACATCTACAGTGCGTACGATGTATTTGTTCAATTGTTCCATGGTCTTCTCAGAAACCAATAGCTGTTTAGAATGGGTTTTCCATTAGTTTACCAATTGAGTAAGAGACTTATATGACTATACGAATACAACTTCCAATAATGATATTAATTATCCTATTAGTAGTAAACTGATAAGTTTAGAAATACTTTAAATGTACGGCTTAAAGTAGTATTTGGGCAAAGATCCTAAAGTTAAATGTTAATGTGTATGCTTCTATAGCGCCACATATATTTAGATTATTGTATCTAAAGTTGGCAAATGTCATGTGTGATGACGCTATTAGGATCCTTAATAATTCTGAGCGATAAGTTGAAAACAGAGAGGTCTGTTGCTCAATTAAAATAATTTCTGACCACTGCACTTTCCCACTCACAGTCACACCTAGTCTCTGTTATTATATTTTAGTTTTGTTATGTTCTGATGTTAAGTGTAGTATTTATCGAGCACAAAGCAAGAACACGACTTCTCGTGCAAATTCTCGACTGCCAGTTAATGCTGTTGTAAATTATTTTTATTATTACGGAAGCATTCTGATTTAAAGAGTTTTAGTTCTAGCTGTTGTTCGTGTAGGATAATAAAAAATATAAACATGCTTATTAGCCATATTTTGACAAGATGTTTCAAGAATACAAAAGAATTCGCGAAGCCAAAAACAAAATTCCGGATTAGTAATGATGTCGCTACGATCGAATAAACAGGCCTTGTTATTTACCTTTCCGATTTTTTTAACGGCAGTAAAAATAAATATACTTCCGGATACAAAACCCATATTCCTGGATACAGAAAGAGATATACAAAGAGGTTTCCACTAAATTTCAAGTAAATCGTTTAAATACAACTTAACATACATAACAAATATATATATATATATATATATATATATATATCGATCAAGCGGACAAGCGTAACTATTGGCTACGTTTGGAAATTGTAATGTATAGCCTCATTATATCACAAAATTAATATTTTTTGAAATTCTTTCACCTATTCTGCCTTCTGAAGCAGCAGAAGCTTGCAGGTTAGATTGCTGAATTCAAGATTCGTTGGGTTTCACAATGCAATATCAGAACTCATAAATCAAACAGCTAAATAATTAGCAATTTTTTGTGCAACGCCGTACACAAGCTGTGGAGCAAAGTCCAAGTCAGCATATTTAACGATTCATTGTTTTTAGTTTCTAAGCATATATGGAGTTAAGTAAATCTGAGTTAAAATATGTATGGAGCGTATATGTGAAGGTGTTATTTTCGGTTGCCACGTCACAAAAGTTGCTTTAAATAAAAAATAATAAGAATCTAGAAAATCATTTTGAGGATATACTTTTAACTTGGATCTTTATCTAACAATTCACTTATAAAAGTTAATATGCCTTATATTAACTATGTATGTATAAAAATATTTTATTATATGGTTCAGCTGATGTCGTTGTTATTAAAATTTTGCTATTGAAGGGGTTTTAATATAATTAAGATGATGTTGCTTTGTTTTGTAAGAGTTCTGATAAATTTTCTGGTTAAATATTATAAACGATTTTGAAATTATGGTATTTTATGGGGAGATTTTAAGATAATTTAGATGACATTAGAAGGTTTTTGTTAACGGTATTCAAACTTACAGATGACTAACTGTTTCATACACTGATTATTTGACAATTTGAACACCTATTACAACAATCTTCCTGTCTCAAAATACTCACCAAAGAGTCCAAAATACATTCAGGATATCTGAATACATACAGGTTCCAGATACATTCGCAACTATTTTTACTACTCCATAATTAGCAAATGTTCGATGCTGTATTGCGGATAATTTGCCAGTAAACTTGACCTGAGTGAATATTGTATAAGCAATAGGGTACCTTCTAAATCGAGA
Organism: Rhynchophorus ferrugineus; assembly: GCF_030347505.1. NCBI lineage: Eukaryota > Metazoa > Arthropoda > Insecta > Coleoptera > Curculionidae > Rhynchophorus > Rhynchophorus ferrugineus. Next base: position 70,937,746 of record NW_027472581.1, read on the forward strand.
GAAGATCAATTTGATTAAAATTTTTAATAGAGTACGTGTACTGAAATTATGATTTGTGGAAGCAAGTGTTGTGGTAGAAATGAACTGTGTGCATTAGATGAAATAAAGTGAACGGGACTTTATATAAGTGATACTAAAATTTTAAATATACAAATTTGAAAAGACTTGTGGCAAAATGACGGTTTAGGTCTACAGCACATAACATATAGAACATATAACTGAGTTTTGACTAATGTGAAAATTATATTATATCAACAAGTTAATTGCAGAATTGGCACATTTTTTAACGATATTTTTCAAGATTTATTAAGCTAATTAATTAATTAAATTAAGGCAGTTACAATGTCGGAAGGTAATTTAAAATAGAGGTTTCATAGCCAAATAATATGATATTTAATTATTTTTCAAAAATATTGAGTTTTTGGTTTATCCATTTATGATTGAAATGTTAAAAAAATTAGCGGTCTTATATATTACTTGACAGTTTCTCCATTTAGGCATACATAATATATTACGACCTTTTTTCCTAATATAATTACCAAATATTTGTATAAGAAGAATATATATTAAGCTAGAAAAAATTTCGGGTTTAGTAGAAGTAACTTAACGATATGCGACTTAACAAAGAGATTTCCGGTTTTTGTCTGGTCTGCATTAGGGCCGAATTTTTTGCCGCCGTCCCAAATGCCTTGTTGTTATTTACAGGCGCAAAACGTCCCCAAAATAACTGAGCAGCATTTAATAAGGAAGTGCCTTCTAGAGATCGTCAACGACGAGCTATTGTCTGGAAAATACCGTCCCGACCACTTTGAAACACTAAATATCTCTCCGGGCTTTGTTCCAGAACCAATTACTTTAATATCAACTTTCTGGTAAGGTATTTAGCTTTGGAAAGTTACATCATTATGATACCAAGCACTACCCTAAAGTAATTTATGATTAGTTTAAAAAAATAATGACAATCTTATGCGGGCTGACGTGATTGCGAAAGAAAAGAACATTGTAACATGAATCATATCTTTTGCATAAATTTAAAATAGATAATGCATAGACATGAATATTTTTAATCGTATTTTATAGTAGAAAAAAGTTAATTATGAAATGAACTTTTTCAGTTCATTTTTCTGCAAAATTGAATATGCAAGTAACGATTAGCGATATCGATTAATGTTGCAGTGAATTTACCTTATTTATCTTTCTATCCTTTTAGCTTACCCTTGAAATTAGACATGCATGCACACGCCGACAAAATTCTTCTTAGTCACCATTAACAAGTTATATTCTTACCTGAAACAATGAAATAAGTCGTTTAAATCTGATATTATTTACATTAATAAATATTAGAAAGCAACCTAATGATTTTATACATAAATTAATCATAAATTTAGTAAGCAACTTGATTTGCCTTCGTATTGAGTGTAGAAATACTAGTTGCTTATATGTACACTGACAATTTTTTTATTTTAAAGAAGCATTTATTTAAAAAACGGAAAACATCAAAACATATAACCTTCTAGGACTTCTTCCAATATTTCTGGCAAAATGGCAAGTCCAATCGAATGGACGTCTTCTTCCAATTTTCACACCTCTTCAGCATTTCATGTGTTGTGTGTGAACCCAGTTTTACCTGGCAAAATAAGTGCGTTGTTGAGATGGTTCTAAATGACATTGATTGAGTTGTGATGATGAATCTCCCCCATTGTATGGAAATGTTTAGGAATATGTTTGACCAACTGTTAGCCTATATTCATGTTCTGTTCGTTGTTACTTACATTAAAATCACTGCTTTTAAATAATTGAAACGATAATTAAAAATTAGTTCATATGAAGCAGCATGAGTTTTTAAAAGTGTTTGATGGTCCATGGCAGTAGATTTTTTCAAATCAAACAATAGTAATAAACGTATAATTTCCATGGTTAGCACCTATATACACTGAATAATTCAATAATACTAGATGGAGAACTGTCATTAAATATATAAAAATACCACAATAATTGAATTCCATAGTTATTTTAGGTTATTTAATTGTTATTTACATTGATATTTCGTACATTCATTAATGTGTACTTTCATACAGGCAAATATCTAATAAAACTTAATGCTACACTTATGCGAATCGATTGCGATAATGATGCACCATTCTTATCTATTTTGATACTAATTGAAATAATCCATCTATAAATGAGTTAAATTTAATGAGATTAACAAATTACTAATATTCGATTTTTTGAGCTACACGAGAAGACACATTATATAAGACTTTTTTCTTTTGTATAACAATTTTTTTCGCCAATTTTTTTACAAATGACTTCTCCACAATGTTACGGTAACAACAATATTTTAATGTAAAAGTTGTAAATGTAACCGAACTAAATTTTTATGCCTTTATTTCGCACTTTCATTTATTTGTTTTCATGCATGCACATATCTAACAAAACTTAAAGTTATACTAATGCGAGTCGATTGCGATACTGATGCGAGCGCGATTTTTATGTATCTGTAGAGTCAGTTGACATAATCAATCTAAAAAGGTGTCAAATTTAATGAAAATAATTAATTAGTTAATTAGTAATATTCGGTTTTTTGAGCTGTAAGTGAAGATAGATTATATAAGACTTTTTCTTCTCTATAGCAAGTTTTTTTACAAATAATTAATCCAAAATATTATGGTAAAAACAATATTTAAAGTAAAAGTTGTGAATATAAGCTAAGTTGTAAATGTAAGTTTTTACGCCTTTTGATAAAAAATACCTGTTGCCTTTATGTAAGCAGAATCCATAACATCTTACTTACAGAAATTTTGCAGTATTTGATATGAAAGAATCTACTGTAGACTTCAATGGTAAAGAATCGCAGGTTTTACAAATGATTCAAATATTATGGACGGTTGGTTGGTTATTATGGATATATGGGCGGTTAATAGGTAAACTTGTTCGAATTTCTTTAAATATATGGGCGTTTGTTTATAGTGTGATAAAATGTTATATGCCTTGAATATGATTTCACCAATTCTCGCCAAAAATATTTAAAAAGTTGTTACAACGAGTTTTAAGAAAACCAAGAAACGTTGTCTTAAGCAAGGGCAGATAAGTGATCATAAATATAATATATGTTAATAGCGGAGACTATTGATCAGAGACCTGAATTTGGTTATATTTTGAATATATAATTAAATCGCCAACATTACAAGTCTGGCGAATTTATCGTACCCTGTTGAAATACAAAGAACAATAAAGAATCGACACAGTTTTGACAAAATTAAAATTATAACTTATTGGAGATGTATTAAAAATAAAATAATTATTAGTAAATTGTATTAAAAATACAATACGTAAGACATTGGTCTACAACAGTGTACGTACTTAGGATCTAATTCAGATAAGGCATGAGGATGATTCGAAGCTGCGTGGTAATAACCTACTCTATATTTACTAGTATTAAAGCTGCCACAATAACGCGCATCGATATTAAGATAGTTATAGCCAGTGATATTTAAGTGAATCTACAATTTAAATGTAATCAAAGTTATTTTAAAGAAAACACCATCTGATCGATGTTACGATGAACGTCCTTATCCGTTACCATTGAACAAAACCAAAAAACACTTCTATAAAATCCACCATTTTTGTTGGATCGAAAATAAGAACGGGTTAAGGGTTTTTCGGATGGAAATAGAGACGAAGAGGGAAGTGAGATAAGACGGGTCTCGCGAGATGTAGTAAATGTCGAGTCGTCTGGCGAACAAGTGAAGGGAATATTAGATGGCGAAAAGTTTATAAACGAACTAAATTGCGGTTCGGTTGCGTTGAAACTTTTTTGATGTCACCGAAGACAATCCGGTTGTTGGTTAAGGTTTCACTATCGTTATTTTGCATTAAAAATTATCTGTATTGAGTTCACCTGAAGAAATTGAATAAATCGCAGTATATACGCGTAGTCACATGGTACGTAGCACCAATTTTTTTGGGTTTACAGAGTAATCACATATTATGTACATGAATTATATCTTCTCTAATTAACTAAAATTTCTTGTATTTAAAAAATCCTTTGTTATTATGAATAAAAATAAATCATCGAAAGAGAAAAATAAAAGGGAAGAGAAAAAAATAATAAAGCATGCATATAAAATAATTAGTCGTTCAATTTATTCTTATTGCATTTATTACAGATGATATAAATATATGAAAAGTCTACAGTGTTGATGATGTGGGTAAAGAATTAAGAGACTTATTTTATAGTCAAGAAAGTCGCATACTTGAATCTCAATATTGGATTAGGTATTTTCAATTTTCATAGACAAGAACCTGAAATTTGACACAGTCTAAACATCTCATGTCATGTTAAATAATGTCTACGTTGGTCACTTGGTAATAGCGGTAACTTTACGAACCATGGTTACCCCATAGAGTGTTAATACTTAATGGCCGAAAACCATGCTACAAAGTCTACTATATAATATAAAAGCATCCGACTTGTAATGCTACCACAGAGTCACTAAAGTCTCTATAAACTAATGCAGAGCTTGGAAAAAAGCTTGTAGTTCAAGGTGTACGGCCATCAAAGTGGATGTAATAGACAGTTGTAGATAGTTGTTCTAAGCCGTAAACTATTGGAATTTGGAGATATTGACATTAATGATAAAGAGACATTAAAGATAAATTGGCGGATGAAGCTGCAGTGAACGATCTACGAACGACCTACCTACATTCATTTTGCAGTTTCTTCATAAGTAACGTGTTATAAAGCGCCATTATTGTGGCACATGTTGTTGAAATAATAATTGGTGTTTTTGGTCCAGGTGTGATAAATGAAGTATTTAATATTAAGGATTTTGTTTATATTAAAATTAGATTTGTTCGCTATTATTCACTGTATCAATTGTCGATTCACCACTGACTTATTACCATCACATAGATTTCAAGTAAAATAAATCATAGAGAAAAAAAACCTAATACCAACACACCAGTTTGGGTTTATTAACAAGCAATCAAAAAATGACCAGCTCCACAGAATAACAGATGTTTTGAAAAAGCCTACGAAAATCAAAAAGTATGCTCAGCTATATTCTTAGATGTAGCACAAGCTTTCGATGAGGTACAGAAAATTCTACCAAAACAACACACCGAACTATTAAAATCATACATTACAACCAGAATGTTTACGAGTCAAACAAGAAGAAGCTTACTCTACAATAAAATAAGCTAAAGCAGGTGTACTACAAGGAAGTGTACAACAATAGTGAAGCCTCACGAAAATTACAAGAGGCAAGTGACAATATAAATAATTGGACACAAGCTTGGAAAATAAGAATTAATGAAAGTAAATCTGTACATGTGCATCTCACCTATAAACAGGCCGTACAAGCACCAATAACATTAAATATTCCATATAGCAACAACGCTAAATATCTTGGAATGAAACTCGATGTAAAACTTCGCTGGAAAGAATATAATATGAAGAAAATAAAAGAACTGGAATTGAAATATAGGAAAATGTACTAGCTAATTAGAAGAAAATCACAATTATCAGTACATAATAAATTGCTATTATATAAGCAAATACTGAAACCTATATGGACATATGGAGTTCAATTATGGGGATATTCTGCAAAAAGTAATATAAATAAAATACAAATTTTTCAGAACAAATGGCTGAGAGGTACTGTGGGTGCACACAAATACTATAGGACTGATTACCCGCATCGAGAGCTTCAGATAACCACAGTCAGTCAAGAAATCAAGAGAATTGCAAGGGGGCATGAGGAAAGACTCCATTTGATACTCCTTCTCATAAGAATATTGAAATATTGGAACTTTTGGATACCACCAGAACAGGACACAGACTCAAACCATCTGATCTTGTGTAGTGTTGTATAGTAAGGTGCATATTAAAATATTATTTCACCAGAGACTGAGATAGGGCAGATGGGTCCTCCTAGTTATATACCTAGATATAAGTTATCATAAAGACAAATTGTAGGTTAGACTGAAACGACTACTAACAATATATTAACTAAATAATAATAATAAAGAAAGTTAAATAAATTATATCGATTAAAATCATTCACTTCTCACAACTTATACACACATTCAGTATTCTGCAAAACAGTTTGATTGCGAACATTATTGGTGAATGCATCAAACTCAACCTTGAGCTATTATGAGTTTGCTTTATATTAATTTGTGAAGTTTAGTTAATAAATAAACTAAATTAAATATATATAGAAGTATAAATAGAAAATTACGTTTAAAATCATTTAATAGACATTTGACACTGTTTAGATTGAATATTAATTGGAGTTAATATAATTTAACTACTATCGAAGATGCAGCCTGGTGAATATTTCATGATATTTCGACCACAAAATATTTTTATGTGGGAGAATTAATACTGATTTTGATGTGGTCAAAACGACGGAAATATCGCAATATTCATTTTGGGAATACAATTAGATTTTTATTATAGATTCTTAGATGCACTAGATTAATTAGATTTTAGACGATTAGATTAATTAGATAATTCAAAGTATTTGAGTCAGTTTAAATGGAAATATAGCAGGTTTGGTGACATTATATAGTAATTTGTGAAAAATATATTCAATTTTTTGGGATTTCTTGTGTAACCATATTTTGTATTCCAAATGTGACAAGTTTGTATTAAGTAACTTAATTTAAATTAATTTACTAAGTCCTACTGCCTAGGTCCGTTTTCATTTAGAAAGTTATGTAATAAAATAAAGTTGCAGATAATGGGTGTCCACTAACCCAAAAGGGAAACTTTAAAAATTGTTATACAATACAAAGGTAACTGTTTAGTGCCCTCTACATTGTAACGCTTTCGTAAAAAAATAGAGCAGTGTCTAAATATGGATGCAAAATATTTGGAGTATATTTTATATACAAAATAAATCTATCTGATTTTTTGCATTTTTATTTATGTATATATTTTATATAGAGCGAATAATACGGTACTGGATACTTTAAGAAACTGGTCTGGTGACCTGATGAGATGAATAATGTATCTGCTTTATAATAGTCTTGTTTCTATTAGAATAATATTGTACAGGCAGTCACCGATTCAACAAATAGCCACTTATGTGCGTTTAAATAAGATAGTTTCTAGTAAACGTAAAATACAAGTGAAATAAAGGATTTTTAGCCCTATAGTCCTATCATTTTCATAACTCGTGGAGTCCGTAAAATTCCAGGGAGATCATTGAGAGGCTATTCTCATTTTCCCAGATACTCGAAGCAAATTTTGGTTAAATATTACTTGGAGTTCGGGAAAAATCATCGCAGTTCAGGCTGTAACGTCACTAAAGGTGGACTGAGGATGTTCAAAGACGGCTAGCTACGCAGTTCAGGAGATAAAGCCACTAAACACGAATTATAGTACTAGAGCTACTCAACCGTGAGTTATTAGAATTAGAAGTCACCAAGATTTGGCAAATCATTTCAAATAGGATATGAATATACCTCGGAAATTTGGGTAAAACTGCGCTACTCAGAAGATCATCAGAGGAAAAATGGCTGACGAAGATACATAGAGCGGTTGATAATACGCCACTGGATATTCTAAGAAATGGGTCAGGTATGACGTGATCGTAATCGGACAAATAATATCTTTATATTACAAATCCCTAGTATATCCAAAGTTTATTTGTACATACGTCATCAAGATGTTTAATGCTATGTCTGAAGCAATTTGTAAATTCGTTTTAGAATCAGGCAATATTATCATTCTCATTTTTTTCTAATTAAAAAGAGACACAATGTCATCTGATTAGTTCGAACGTGTAACTGAACTAGCCGGCCAAAGTCGGTTGTCAAATGTATGCAAAATTCTTCAAAACAATAGCGCTAAGAGGTTATAAACCGGCAAATGTTATATATGTTATAATTAATATTACTCTGATTGAAAACTTGGAAGCCAGACAGGACAGACTGCGTTTCTACTAAGTCACTTTGAACAGGAACGAAATAATGAAGGCCACCTCTTGCCAGTAAAACTCACCAGAAAGGAAAGAATTTTTACTGTTAAATATTAATTTGCTGCGATTTTTATTGAAGATAGTTTTTGGCGTGTGGCATCTGCACTGAATATTAGTATGGTCACATAAATATCTCAAAAAATGAAAAATATAATCTTGAATTCACGAAGAAAAACCGTCCTCATACAAAGCGGGTGACGAATCAAGATCAGCTTGATGTTAGTTCTATCAGAGATTAAATATATGAAATGTACAAAAACAGTAAGAAGTTTTTCAATACAAACATAATTTAATACAATTATTTCAATGGAAACTGTTAATCTGAAAAAAGTATCGAAGAGGTTCTTTGGGATATTGCTTTAAAAGAATAACATTTTTAAAAGCATATGAAGCAAGACTTATTATTTCAATTTATGTATTCAGATGAGACATGGATATTTCCGAATGGGACATAATGCATATATAATGCTCAGTTATGGCAAAATGATATTAAAAATAGTATTATGACAACAAAAGTTGATAGGAAAAGGTAAATGTTGGAATGTAAATTGATTAGGCTTTATTAGTCATAATATTTATAAATAATTCATTGCAGATATATTGTACTTCATGCTTCGATGGTTAATAACACCTTTGGTTTGGATGAACTCGATCAGACACATTGAAGAAGGAATTGACAAATGGTATGTGTACAATTGTTAGATAGATCGGAAATTGTCAGCTTAGTTATTCACTTGAATGGAATTTTTTGAATATGATTCAATGCTGCCAAATTCTAAGACAGGCAATAAGAGTGGAAACAAATAAAGGATATAATATATGATAACTGTAGGAAATGTTATTGTAGAGTGTAAAAAATGCACAGATCTGTGAGTAATTGTTCAGAATATATATGAGAACTTGGTTAAAATGTGTCAGGAAAGAAAGAATAGTTACTGTTTTGCAAATATGACAAATGTATTAAGAAGAATGCAGTGATTAAATCTAGTTTTGTCAAGAAATATGTATATAGGTATTAATAGAAAAAACGAAGGAGAAATACAATGATATCAAAATGTCTTTATAAAGAAACACTATACCAAAGGACGCAAGAACTAAGCGTAAAAGATAGATATGCTCTCTAATGAAAGTAAAATATATTACTTGGATATACAATTGTTAATTAGGTGGATTAGACCTCCAGGCAATACAAATAGAACTCTAGTTCATAGGTGGTATGGAAAAGAGTATAATGTAAATGAAATCAAAAACAACCCTAACCTACAACCTATTATAATTGTGTACTTAATTGTAGTTTTAAGTCCTTTGATAATATACATGCCTATCGATAATACATTACATATAATATAATCTTAAAATAAGTTATATTTAACATAACACTATTTTTGTTCAATTATTTTATTTAGATTAAAATTCTGTTGTATGTCAAACCCAAACTGAACTAAAGTTCAGAGTTGATACGGCAACATGTTTTGACATCACAAATTTAAATGACGAATGTAAATAACTTTGGATAGACTATATGTTGTCAAGTTGACAAATCGGCATTTCTTTCCATTAAAATAATATATATTTCAAATAAAATAAAAGTTTATATTTTTAACTCCATACATTCGGAACTTATAATTAATTCTATAACTTATATCAGTATGTTTTCCTTTTATAACATATAAATTTCTCACGGAAATGGACGCACCCTATAATAATAGGTAAAAATTCTTATAAACTTGGACAACTATGTTGGTCCGAACACTAATTAATACGTATTATAATTATTAAAATGGAAAAATGTTTGCTACGAAAAAGTTAAGTAATAAAAATAATGTAAAAATAAAAAAGAAACAAATAAAAAACAAAGGTGTCAAATAAAGTACGAACAAATAATTCGGTACATCTTTATCCCCGTTTTTTGGCGTGTTACGTTTTTTCTACCTCTCATTTTGCGTTCTATTCAGTCCAATTGGCCGGGTCAGTAATAGGGTTCCAACTAACCGACTAATGCCACAATCATTTATTTAACCTTTAATCCGACAGTCGGACTATTTTAACAATAACTGCCATCTCTCCATATCGAGTTGGACAGCGAAAACGATAGGCCATTAGCTAGATCGAAAATGGCCACGTATGTCATCCGCCCTATGATTTATATTGCCATTGTTTAATATCGGCACAATGTCTGGCTCGTTCTATCGAGGCCATTTTTTACTTCGGCTACCTGTCCACAATTTAATCTTTTGCGCGCATTTCTGCCCTTCCACTTTTCCAACTTTCCTTCGTGTGTTCGAAAAATGTCTGTTTAATGGAGATACGCGACGTTTGTTTACCGATTTTTAGCATGGAACAATTTTTCATGTTTCAACATACGTGCTCTCATATTTTATAACTTTCTTACTTTTATCTGTGTCAACGATTATGTCTAGGTTAGAATATATTTAGCTACTTTGATGCCTAGACAGTAATAATATTAGCTCTATTTTAGTTATTATAAACTAGACCAATACACAAGCACAGAAATTTATCGATATAGATTCTACTAATAAAAATACAATTTTACTATGTTGTATTGTCTTTGTAGGGAACATTTGTGGAAGGTAACATTTTTTCCTTAATGTAATTTAGCTATTTATAAATTCGTGAATATATCATAGAAATACTTCGGCAGAGAGAAAAATCCTCCGTTGAAGCAGGAAGACTAGGCAGAGACAAATAAATGGAATGAATTTACAAAGATATATATATAGATATATATATATATATATATATATATATATATATATATATATATATATATATATATATATATTTATATATATAATTTTGATAATTCGATAATACAATGTGAGTATCTTTATTTGGGTTATTGTAAAGTAACCTGAATGAGTTTTGTTTGAAGTACCAATAATTCGAAATACCAATTCGTGTGTAGATTGTTATTTTTATTTATTGCTACAATTTATATAAAAAGGGGTTATGCCACAAGGAAACAAAATTGTTAGTTGGTTGCTCTTATTGGTCGCCAAAATTAATGTCAAGAGTGTTTGAAAAATAGTATAATGGTGATATTTGAGTCTGCCAAAGTAGGTATTAGATTTTTGTTTAAACCAGCTCTCCTTTAACTGAGTAAAAGGGGAATATAGCTATTTTTAGAGCTAATAATACATTGTATGTTTGAATGTATATAAGTATAATGGCACAATATATATGTATACAATATGCATCATCAGTTTTTGGACGTTACTTATATTTTAAGAGGAATATAAATAAATCTCAACAAAGATAAATAAAAATATATTTTGTATGTTTTACATGTTTTACAAAAACAATACGCGTGATTGCCTATTAGGAAACAAAATATGATATAAGAAAGTAAGATAAAAACATAGCATCAAATGAAAGATTCTTTCCGCATTACTTAAGGCTATTGCGCAAGAAAGACTTGATTTTTCCTTATATTACTTTAAGAAAGTTTTGGATTGTTATTATTTGTTTTTTGTAGGAGTTTAGGTTTTTGCAGCAGTAATTTAATATCCACTTTCAATATACTGCTTATATAATATTGCAGGTAAATTATAAGTAGGCATATTATAGGTAAAATCATGACATTTAAGGACCATGCAATAAGATGATATTAATTTTGGTTATAAAACCAATGATATGAATATACAGAATATACATAATGAAAATACAGGGGATGGAGAAAATAATATGAATATTTGACACATTCACAATATTTATTTACTAATAAGGTATTGAGCCCCATTCCCATTTAAAACAACTACAATTCTTCCCGGAATAGATCTGTAGAGTGTCTGAATTGTTTCAAACGAAATGCTGTCCCTCTATTATTCCTAAACATACGCCATAAAACTCCCCACAACGGTTCACTTATGTTGAGGGGTGGCAAATGTGCTACTGTGTTGACATTGTGATGTTCCACATACAAAGTTTTGGCATGAGTGTCTGGCATCAATATGCTAGTCATAGTAAAAACTTGTCATTAAGGTGTCGAAAACTACCTATGCTTAATTATAGGAAGCAAGTAGTCCGGATAGTAGTTTGTAAGAAATAATGTAAACGATGATTCATCGGTCCATACCATATTCTTTTTATCATCAAGTATCCACATTTTATGATAGTTGTACCACTTCTTCTCTGCTTCTCTTCGTCTCTGTCAGTTAACTTTGTGTTTCTCCCACTATTCCTCTTCGCCAATGACGTTTTGTAATGTTTTGTGTATGCTGTCGTTATCGTGGATATTTTTTCTATAAAATCTTTATTAGATACGCTTAGTACAATCTTAATTATTATTATTATTACAATTAATTTATTACTACTTTTCCTATGTGCTTGGATTAATTAACAAGCAAGACCAGTGTGAGATATTCCTCAATTATAAAATTATAATTATTTATTAATTATTAACTTATAGCTATAGTTTACACTAATAATACACACTAAATGTTCACACAAGTTCGAATGGTTTTGTTCGTTTCAATCTCCTGACATCCTGCGTGCTGTCCAGCAGTTGTATTGCTTCCACGTTAGTATTAATCTTCTTTCGTGTTTCAAGGCGAAATCCTGCACAACTTCGCAAATCCATTTGATTTCCAGGTCATCGTGCAGTTCTTCATTGGTTACATAGCGATAGGCATTGGTAATCAGTCGAAGAACCTTGTTTTGACAGCGCAGTATGACTAACTGATTTGAATTTTTAGTGCAACCCCATATTTGCACCCCATAGGTCCAAATTGGCTTTATAATTGTATTATAGATCAACCTCTTTGATTTTAGATCAAGTTGAGAGTATCTTCCGACTAGCCAGTATAGTTGTTTTATTTTGGTTCTAATGTGTTTTGCTTTTTGTCTAACGTGATGCTTCCAATGATTATCGTGGATATGAACATGCTTGTGAAACGCTAAGTTAGTGGAATTATTGTTTTGTAGCCAGAATGTAAACATGTATCGATTAAAGTATTATTTTATGATTTTGATCTTGCCAGAAAAATCCCACGTCATGTATTTATTTCTTTAGACATTTACCTAGAGCTTCTTGATTCTCGATTACTCTAAATTAGTAATCTTATGTTGGAATAAATATTAAAACGCGTTACTAATACCATTTATTATAGATCCTTTCTGTAATGAAAACAGTTCCTTTTTGCGAGACACTTGTGCAGTGGAAGCGGCCATAATTGATGATACACTACCATTGAAAGCATAATTAAAATTAAAATGGATTATTACTGCATTAATAGGGAATTTTGTAATAACGACGACCGTATTCCAACAATTCTATTCTTTGAAGAATTGTTTGAGCGTCGCTACGTTGGTAACTTACCCCACGATGCTAATTAACTTAACTCGTGACTCATACGTACCTAGTAATTTAACCCTAATGTATTATGCACGGGAGCTGTGCCATGGCTTGGACATTTAATATGCGTGTATGTTATATACGGCTCAACCACGGTAAATATACTCGAAGGAAAAAAATGTCCCACACAGTTTAAATTAGTTTTTTATACCTATTTCAGAACGCATAAAAGGGCGACTATGGAACATATATTTTTACTGGACAAAACATATAAATGAGATCTTATTTTATGTATGAAATAGGGAATGTTCTGGCGATGACAACATGGGAAAAAGTAACCATGTATTTTGTTTAATCAAAAGTTTAAAGGTATATATAAGAAGTACGAAATAGTAATAGGTCGATACAAAATATACTGGAGTGTTTTAATTTCAATTAATAATTAATATATGAGAGACCGAAGGGTTTCGAAGGTTTGCATTTTTTTACAAGTAATTACCTTTACATTTATGAAAGTTATATGATAATAAAAGTACCCAAAAATAATAATAATAAAGTATTATTTCCACACTGTAGCTCTGCCATTTTTTTCTTTCAAGTGTTAAGATAACAATTCATGAACTGTCGCAAATATTTCAGCCGCTGCTCATTGGTTATTAGTTTTATCGGCTATTGTTTATACGCCTTGTTATACCCTTTTTAAGCTCTCCTATAGTTGTGAATATCAGTAGACATGTGGGAAAGCAGGCGAATGATAATTAAAGCTTCAAGTTAATAAGCTGTGCTTGACTGTACGGAGAAAATTATTAAGATTGCTACTGTGACGTGGGCGTCCTTAGACCAATATAATTTTAAAACTATATCAGTGTTGTCGTAAAATCACTTAAAATTATCAAAATTACTTACAATATGTCTGTTCTTAGATTGTATAGACTGAGAATTCGGGCAATAATTACATTTGGTATGAAGCATTTGATGTTAACGAACGCTATTAATTTAATTGCTTCAATTGTATAGGATAATTCTCATATTTGTGAAAAGATAGCGGCATATGTAAAGAAACAAAGTAAAAACTACATGAATTGAATGTAATAGAAAATAAAACATCGAATTATCAATTTCTAGACTAAATAACTTTATATATTATATTATTCGTTTAATAGTATACTAAGTGACTTTTCTCTATGCTAAACTGGCAGGTAATAATTTTATTCTATATTTTACTATTATTCAGAAGTGCACATTAAGATAAATATTAGTTCTTTTTAAAATTTTGATAAATATAAATACGTTTTTAGAAGTTTATTAACTTTCTTTTTTATTTTTTATAAATTTTATTAAATGCTTAAAGCTTAATATTTCAATATTTTGGAACGACGGCAAAACTTACTATATAATATTGTTAAAGGTTTGAGTTCATAAGTTTCTGTGTTGAATTTTATATTTTGGTACATCGATTAGAATAAACAATAGAAGATGAATAATCGTTTATGCTTGAGAGCATCAGTAATGCTGATTTTTGGTGGACGATATTCGAAATTTTATGTTAAAATATCCACTAATAACCTAGCAACTAGAGCTCTAAACCATAGTATCCCTTTGAATGACTGTTCAAACCAAAAAGACATAAATTTATTTTATAATACCTGATATTGAAGTTGTAAAAGTGGACATATATAAAAATGAGTGCCTGAGTGCCTGAGTACGGTTGCCGTGCTTAAATGGGCCAAAGCATTCAAGAATGGCCGTGAAACTGTCGAGAATGAGCCGCATGATCGTCGACCGCCAACCAGCATCACACCAGACAACATTCGCCGCGTACAACAACTCAGTTTGGAGGACCGTAGGATGAATGTTCGAGATATTTCGGTTGAACTCGGCATCAGTATTGGTAGAGTAGAGTCTATCATCCACGAACAAACTCTTGTTGGTTCCTAAACTTGGTTCCTAAACTATTGAACTTCGAGCAAAAATTTGGACCACTGACAGAAACCCTCGGAGGTCAAAGATTTAACATCGACGACGAGGTAGAGGAGTTCGTGCGCACATGTCCGAGTTACCAAGGAATTCTTCGATACCAGCATCAAAAAACTTCCGGAAAGATGGATAACATGCGTAACTAGTGAGGGGAAATAAACGTGTCAGAGTATTTGTCTCGATCATATTTGAACCACCCTCAATTCAATTTCTCCTTATTATGCTTCTTATGTATTTTTTATCCATTCCTATTACGGTTCTTGATTGCTTATTAATATAGTGGACGAAGATAGGCTATGTGTCTGAGTTCTTAGTCTATCTAAGCTATAACACTCATTTTTGTTATTTATTGTTTATTATTCCTATATCTTCTGTACACTGTTGATATCACAACAACAAAGATACTACAAATACACTACAAAAACATAGACAAAAACTGATTATATCACTAGACGGATTATCGATTCTTTAAAGCAGAATCACCATGTTAAATTGGAAACATCGTGTTACACAAAATCCAGAGTAGAACAAACTCAAAATCAACCAACTGCACTGTTAGTTGGAAGATATTCTCAACTTGACCTAAATCAAAGAGATTGTTTTATTAGTAAAACCATAAAGCCAATTTCGACCTATGGAATGCAAATAAATATGGGGTTGCACTAGAACATCAAACTAACTAGTAATGCAACAATGAAGAAATTCACGACGATTCAAACTCTAAATCAAATGGATTTACGTAGTTAGCCAAGATTTTGCCTTAAAATATGAAATATAAGGTGCTAAATCACGTCAACGTGCCAAGGAAGCAACTGCTACTGGACAACACACAGGAAATCGAAGAAGATTGAAGCGATCTACACTAACCAATCTACACGAAGTTGTATAATATAAAATTCGCTCTTAACTTAAGCTTAAAACGTTTAATTTATTTTTATTTGAGAAAAACATACTAATATAGTTATATTAATGTAGTTACACCTTGTACATTTTGTGCTTTGATGCAAGTGCAACAGAATAGTAGTAATAAATTAATTCATATGTTGAAATTGTATATCTAATATCATATCTAATATAAAGATATTTAATGTAAGATGTAATCAATAAACAATTGTTTACTATTCTTGTTTTTCTTGTCTTTTTTCATTTGTAGTTATTGTTTCTGTATTATTCTCACCCTATTTCTCCCTCCTAGGCCAGTTTTCCTTTTTCTCTTGCCTACTTTATTTTATTCATACTAATTCACCATTACTCATTCATTCCCGGTTATTTATAAATAACACATTTTATGATAAATACATTTCCTTCCAATAATATTGTTTGGCCATGAAAGCTGAAATTTGATGAAAACGTAAGCTGAAAAATTCTGGAGAACATTCCGACAGAGTATTATAGATAATTCCTCTGTTTGTTTAATAATTTCTGTTGGCGTTTTGAAAACGAACGTTGGTATAATTAAAACCGCATTAAAGTGTGTACATTAGCGCACGCCCGTATAATAAATTCTTTAGAATTCGTATTACGTATACGTCCTAATTCTGGAGTTCGGCACGCAACTGGATCAGAACTGGATAAATGTTTTTAAAAAAATCCACACGCAACGTTACATGAGAATTAGCAAAACGCCCAAATGCGTTCGGAGGTAACATTTCTACCTACCTGAAGCCCTCCACCCATACAAAAGAAAAAAAGAAAATGGCACATTTGCGTTCTTAGACTTTTTTGACAAATACGTAACTTATTTAAATTTTTGTTTTAAATATTTATTTATGCTGAACTGTCGCTTATTATATTCTAGAAAATTAGCTACAAAATAAGAATTTTTTTATTCTGCAGTATTAACATAAATAATAGAGATGGAATAAGAGCTGTTGTATTAAAATAAATTGTTGGATGTAAGACATCCGGTCTTACCCAGCCTGGTTACTGGCGTGACTGGGATCATTTTCATTGTCGGATTTTATACTCTAGCCTAGGACAATCACTTCTATTAAACAATCACAAATATAAATTTACGAACGTACTCCAGCAAGATTCGAACCCGCGACTATTGCAATAGTAAGTGGAACATCCTGTCGCCTTTACCACTGCGCCTACTAAGCCGGCTAATTGAAACTATTGTTTAAAAGAATATAGTATATTTCAATCTCAGTACCTACCTCCCTCAATCTTTCTGTTAATTCCGAACAAAGCTGTAAATATTATTTTACGTAGGTAGAATACGATATTGAAGAAAATAATTATTAGTTTAAAGAGCTAAAGTACGATAACATTACTGAATAAGTTTTCAAATGTTTACAATGTTACAAAAATATTTGAATTGGAAATAAAACTGGATACTTTTTTATTATCCTTGGCGATTCAATAATCTGTCGTATATGTAATATAAAATAAGTATGTAATATAAAAAGTCGTATGTAATATAAAATAAGAACAAACAACTAGTATATAGCAAACAGAGTGTATAGAGAGAAACATGTGATAATCGATGGTTGGTAAAAATCCAGAAAGCACACATATACCTCCACGTGTACGATCGCTACACCTTGCTGACGAGGCTGAACACGGACAAAAAGGAGAATATAAGGCGTGTCATATGCCTTTTTCATAATAGCAATGTGATAATATAAATTTATTTCTGGTTAAGGCCGATATAATAACATATTTTCTGTTCTGAATACTTTTTATCGAACTTATACCACAACTTTTATTTATATTTTAAGTTTTATTGTGTACTGGTGATCGTCTAGTAGTCAATATTCTACCGATATTCATTAAATAAATTATGTTTCTTTTCTAAAAGAGTATAGTAACTGAATTAATTTTTTGAATTTTCGAGCATAGTTATACTATATACACACTGGCGCTGATCTCTGGGAATGTACTAATTCTGCATTCGCTTGTGTTGTTTCCCTTAATATACTTCAGTAGCTATTAAAAGTTTGCCACCTTAGTTTGTACAGTGGTCCAATCTCAGAATATGATTGTCCAAAAGGCAATAGTGCAAAATCCGTAAGACCGGTTGTATTCTGAGATAATCTCTAAGTTGTTCACTTGCCAGTTGATAGTCTTCTGGTTCAGGAAATCCAGGTTGGTAAAGAATCCAAAATATAATTTAAAAAAAAGGTTAATGACACCTGTTGAAAAGGGACACTTAACAGCTCTTATTTATTTTTATTTCTTATGAAATTCTTTGTCAGCCTTATTTTGCCGTTATTTCATTCAATTTATTATTATATTATAAAAATGTAACGTTGCGAATGTTATATATGAATAAGTCAGTTGATTGGAATATGTTTCATATATGGATGCTATATACGTTACAAAACGCGCAATTATTGATAAACATGCTTTAAAAATCATGATACAGTGATCAGATGCACATTGGAGAGCTGGAGATGTTAAAGCTGTCACTCCGCTTGTCACTCTTAGGCGGTTTCATTGTGTTGACCAAAAACAACTTAGGTCAACGCCTGAACACATGTTTTTTATTGATTATCCGGCAATAAAGAATATTTTTTTGTAAAAAATTGTAATATTCATTGTGAAAATCATATTCTATGAGAACCTCAAACGTGGATAGAGTGTGGGATATAAGTGGGGTGCTATATTCGGAATTCTCAGAACCAGAAGACTTGAAGCTTCCAAGGTAACTTCTTCTGTACATATATTATATTCACCCTGTAGTACATATATAAGATTCACCCAATCTTAGCCTTATTTGACTACCATTTATTCTTATTAATGCAGTACGCTTTAGTAGATAAACAATTCCAGAAACTGTGTAATTCTTTTACACGACGGCATTAGTATATTATCAAAAAAATGGCGTAAAGTAGTAGAAAACAGTGGACAATATTTTCAAGATTAAATTCGTTGTTTCTTTCTGGAAAATCTGTATACTTAAGCATGCACCTAATATTACAGGGTACAAACACCTTTAAACTTCAACATACTATTCATCATCATGGTGTCATTATCAGGATAGGTTGTTTTACCTCAACAGAAAAAAATCTACCTACGTTCATAATAATTTATAAAATCTAAGTCAATGTACAAAACTTTTAATAACAAAGTCAGGGCAAAGTGATTGATGATGATCGATCGCGGCGAAATCTTTTACAGGCCAGGAGCAGTTTCTACGTGGCAAACAACCAGATTAATCAAGAGAAGGTTTGCTGCTTCATATTGTTAAATATTTTATATCGGGAATAAAATAAATATTATAAGTTCGATTTAATATCTCGGAACAGTAGCAAATATATTTGAAGTAGTATTATTTAAACATTGTTTTAATTCGAAATATGTTGTTTCTAAAAAGCGAAATCGAAAATACCAGATATTCGACAGTTTATTGGCAGAAATACATTTTTTCAAAAATATCAATAAATCCTCAATAAAAAGAAATTTAAGTTAATTTCATTGGAAATCTGTAACTAACATATATTGATAATAAAATTGGGAACTTTATTTATGCAATTTATAATAGGAAAATGCTAATCAATAATCAATTAACTCTTATTTATGTTTCGTGTGTGTTAGGTGAATTAATTGATAACAAAGAATAGCGCATGTAATATTTCGTTCAGTGATTTCCATTAAAACATTATTTTCCGTTAAGCAGCTGTTATTTGTCATTCATTTCAATACATTTTATTTAGTTAAAGAGTAATTAACAACGGTTTATTTTGACATGAAAAAATGCTTCCGAAAACAATTAGGTTTTAGTGGAAATCATAGTCGAAAAAGTTCAATAATGAATTCAAGATATTTCTAGATATATATTCCTGTCAAACACTTCAAAACTTTCTTAACCATTGGAAATTGACTGATCAAGTAGAAAAACCCACAAAAACTTTGATACTGGTAAAAATGACATTAATTGGATCATTTCGAGGAGCCAAAATTCAAGTGATATTGCACTTTGCGATCTGTGACTCAAATATACAAAGAAAGATATCCAGAACAAAGTCCTAAAATACATATGTTAGTAAGTACACCGAGGTACTATAGAAGTAATTACTTGCATCGAGACCTGCAAATACAGACTATTACGTGTTAACATCTAAGTACTACAATTCTTGGATAACACCAGAACATGACACAGGCCCAAAATAGAAAAAACAGCAATGTTAATATACAAAAGATATGAAAATTATCAATTAAAAATAAAAATCACTTAGAGCCAATATTTAATATATTCTTAAGTTCTAGGTAAAAAGTTTTTGTGTTTTGATTTACTATGACGATTCTATTGTTAAAATTACAATTATGTGTCTATATGAAATCCTGAAGAAATAGAAATAATGAAAGAAAACATCTCATTCTCACCTAAGATATTAATTTTATCTTTAGATATTTAAAGTCTCATTGGCAACTTCGCTCTTTAATGTTTACCTAATCAACCTGAACCAACAAACTACTACTTTACTAAGAAATAACTAACTACTAGTAGTAATAAATAACTACGGCAATTTTGCCAATTAAAGCTGAAGGAAGATCGCTGATTGTGAAAATAACCGAACAAATATGTAGGACTACGTCGGTCTTGAAATCTGTGATAAATGTGAATGTCTGAAATTATGCGTTTTATGCTCGTAAGTCAAACAATTAATTTTAAATCGCAACTTTCATTATCATATTCTTCAATTTTTGCAACTATTTGCATTTATTGTCAGTTTAGTAAACCTAACTTAAGTTATTCTATATTGTAACTCAGTTTAAGCTAATTTAATTTCATAACTAAATATTACTAAAACCAAATAAGCCCCTGCGCAATAGAGAAAATACAGATTGCATGCATAAACATGTTTTATAATTCAACGTCTCGTCTTCCCTAAACTTTAACAACAATAATAAATTTATTAATCAAATATGGCTAAGTTTGAATGAAATATGGCTTAATTTTTGGGTGGACTTTTATTATTAAATTATAAAATATAATGTCTAAAGTTATCGTAAATTACTAAGTTAATTAGTAATTACTATTATTAAAAAGGGATGTTCACATTTAAAAAAAGATGCTCTTAATTTACAAGGCAACTAACATCTAAACAGCCGACAAAGTTCAATGAAATAGTTCGACAAAGATTATTGTCAAACTTCAAGAATTATTTCTAAATTAAATGACTACTAAATTATTTCTAAATTATTTGACTTCAGATTTTTTAATAATAATTTTCATATAATTTTAAAACATTTTTTAACCTACATTAAAACAGAAATGTATTTATAATATTGTAGAACATATTAGTTAGATAATAAATATGCAGTTAATAATACATATTTGTTAAATAAAATTGTTAAAATTGTTGTAAAAATGTTAAATATTTCCGTTCAAAACTATACGATAGAAAATGATTAATATGTAAAATGGTATTACGGAAAGATTGACAATGGACTGTGTAGGTACAAACTGTTCGTTCATGTCTATTTACTCGACGTATGTCCATCATTATTAACTCCCTTCTTTCGAAAATGCCAGTTTAAACGTACATTTTGTTTTTATAGCAAAATAGAATTTCATCTGGAATAAATGTATGTTGGTAGCAATATTGCAGCTACGGAAATAATTTTTAAAATTTGTAGAGCAGCAATGTTTTGATATTTTCCGGATCAAATACTGATTCAAATACAACTGGATTTATTATTATTCATTTTTAAAGAGCGCTGACGTTTTCAAGAAAGAATGAATATAAAAAAAAACAAATGTATTAATTTAATAGGCAAAATATATTAAATACGTAAATAACAAGTTGCTCTTTTATGCAGATTATTTTTGCAAATACAAATTTTGTATTATTTGATACTCTTCTTCATAACATACATAAACAGATACAGACAAATTTTTTGATACATGTTTATGTAATATTGGTTATCTATTGGTTATCCACGACATGATATTTTTTAATGATTTGACAGTAGTGGTGGATTCGATTAATTTAATTTAACTGGATTTTAAGAAACTATTCTAACTGGTTTCTATTGAACAACTTAATGGAGTAAATGTGTTATGTTTCTTGTCTATTCGTTCTTTCTACATGTATAAATTCCTTCCTAAATCCTACTTTTTTTGTCTCACTTTTATTTCTTTGGTCGGGGTATATCCTCACCTACTTTTTGATATAACTGCCTCTGTGATTTTGCTTCGCATATTCATTGGTTTAATATTGGGGTTTCTTATTTATTTTCTTCTCATCCCACCTCTCTTTGTTACACATCCGAATCTTCTAAGGCCCTGCTCCCCATATATTATCTGGGAGCCCAAAGTTAGGGTTGGTCTGTAAATTGCTTTGTACATTCCCATTGTAATTTTGCTTGATATGTGCTTTCAATTTATAAATTTACTTATGGCGACCTTGAGGCATGTCTATACTATATATAATGAAGAGTAAAAAGTGTAAGTTCTGCCTGTCATTACTTTCGGCTTCTACATCCATATACTTAAATGCGTTTACTTATTCTTTTTACTTAGTTTACACCTTACTTTCCTCAATTTAATTCTGGCATTCCCACTATCCTGACTTACGATTTTCTTGTATTGATTATCATTCCATAGTCACTGCATTCCATATTTTGTTATTAACAGTTGTTATTATTAAATTATCTGCAAAATATTCTAATGAGATTTCTATTTATTATACCCTATATAAAGTCCTGATTTGTCTAATTAACATTTCTTTATTTCATTGATACTATAAACAGGGTTGGACTCAGACTATGGCCTTCTTTTAGTCCTGCTTGGGTTTTGAAGGTTTTTGATTTTATGTTGTCTGCAATTGCGGTATTGGTATTTGTCCTGTATATTTCTTAAATTATTCTTGCTATTTTATAATTCACACCTCTTTATACTAATAAAACGCATAAAAAACTAACATTCAATTATAATTCATTCATTTAGTTGAGAACAAATCAAGGTAACATATAAAAATAGTAATAATAATATAGAATGAAAAAATAACAAAATAGAAGGTACAATATTTTCATTATTACTAAAATTATATTCAAAAGTTGTCTATAGTCACTGCATTCCATATTTTGTTATTAACAGTTGTTATTATTAAATTATCTGCAAAATCTTCTAAGGAGATTTCTATTTATTATACCTTATATAAAATCCTGATTTGTCTAATTAACATTTCTTTATTTCATTGATACTATAAACAGTGTTGTACTCAGACTATCGCCTTCTTTTAGTCCTGCTTGGGTTTTAAAGGTTTTTGATTTTATGTTGTCTGCAATCACGGTATTGGTATTTGTCCTGTATATTTCTTAAATTATTCTTACTATTTTATAATTCACACCTCTTTATAATAATCAAAAGCATAAAAAACTAACATTCAATTATAATTCATTCATTTAGTTGAGAAAAAATCAAGGTAAAATATAAAAATAGTAATAATAAAATAGAATGAAAAAATAACAATATGGAAGGTAACTAATAAAACGCATAAAAAACTAACATTCAATTATAATTCATTCATTTAGTTGAGAACAAATCAAGGTAATATATAAAAATAGTAATAATAAAATAGAATGAAAAAATAACAATATTGAAGGTAACTAATAAAACGCATAAAAAACTAACATTCAATTATAATTCATTCATTTAGTTGAGAACATACCAAGGTAACATACAAAAATAGTAATAATAAAATAGATTGAAAAAATAACAATATGGAAGGTACAATATTTTCATTATTACTAAAATTATATTCAAAAGTTGTCTATAGATTAAGAGAAATGAAAATATGGAAGTACAGAGGAACGTATGAGAAAGTGAATATAAGAGGCGAAAAATATAAGTAAAACAATATTATTTAAAGCCGGAAATGATCACTAAATGATTATTCTTCAGTTTAATTTAGGAATGGGGTTTTCCGTTGTAAAATATACGAAAAACACCTTTTCAATAAAGTGTCGGAGAACGTGAAATGTTTCGATCTCTTGCGGTTTATGCCATTTTAAGAGCGAATGTTTGTATTTACTTCTTTTCGTGCCTTTTCCCCGTATTACGTTCTGCATGTTTATTACGCGTCCATTTTAACGTTTCGCCCATCCCCCGAGACTTTTAAGGTTATAGTGGAAAAAGTATCAGCCTAATTGGACCGTAGTGGAAAAAGTTGTACGTATATACGCATGGGAATCACCCCAGTTTTTATTTACCATTAGTTATAGCTTACCGTGTTTGTGAAATTTTTTCCTGGATAATTTCTAATTTAGATAATATGGCGTTAAGTAATTCGGCTTGTAACAACTACCGAAATCTATTAAAGTACAAACAATTCTTATAGAACTTATATCTTTTCATATACAGCACTGATACTAATATATAAATATTATTATTTTTGCCTAAATCTTCCTGTAGATAAATTTAATGTATCATTTCCACATAGTTCGCGTAGGTACCAACTCCAAACTCACGGTTCCCTCACCCACAGCAAACTATTCTGACTAAAATTTAAGAGTACGATTATCGGAACACATTTACAGTTAACGTGCTCTCCTGTTGTCCGGGTTTACTGTTTATTCTTCCTCGAATTGAAGGCTTTTTTAGGTGTCCATCGTAAATAAAATTTCTACATTCTACATACTAAGTTCTTAATGGCAGGATTGGATGTTCTATATGTTCCTGAAGATAAAGATCCTGGATGCTGAACCTACTGTTGAAGTAGCACTTTTATATAAATAAAATGCCTCACCATTTGTCTCAAAATCAGCTCAAAATTTATTTAATCTTCTTTAAAAAATACTAACATACTGCCCAAATTTCAACAGATTAATCTATTTATATTGATTTATATTCGTATTAATTTATAGAGAGATCTTATATTTTAACACACACGATGATTTCAGATTACGAAGCAATAAAATGCCGAATGCGTTATTAGGTATTTTTCCAGTTATTGCTTAATTTTACTGTGTAAAAATGGTAGGTCTCGATGACCAAACTCTAGATCAAAAACATGATAAGATAGACAAAGACATGATATTAGCAAAGATTAGAATAGAAAATCAGAAGGTAATGAATAAGAAGGTTAGAATAGTTAGCACCTCCTAATAATGTCAACGTAATAAACAATCTTATTGTTAAACTCTAACATCGAATACTGTAAATCAAAACAATTTTTTTATTTTTGTTCTGAAATATGTTCGAGAATTTAGTATTTTGATGGATGTACGAATTGAAATATTTTTGCATATTGTATTATGTTTTGCCAAATAATCCGTAATATTCGCTGAATTTATAGTACTGGTATGAAACAATTTAATTTTCTCCTTTGAAAAAATAGTACTTAATATAGTAAAGTAAATATTCAAAATCATCGGAATAATTTCAATAAACTAGATGTTTCATCAGGGATTATTAAAACAGCTATTCTTTACTTAACGGGTAAATAACAATAATTTACTTTTAAAATATTATTAAATTGATTTTTAAGAAATTTAATACTGCGTAATTTATCAAATATAACAGATATTGTAAAGTAAAATGTTTAAAACAGTGTTTCACTTCACTATTATAACATGAAAAAAAAATGGAAACTAATTGGTGAGTTTAAGAGTCTGATTGGCCAAAAAAGAAACAAAAAACGATTTAAACAACACACACAAGCAAAAAATAACTGATAATTTAATCATTGTCTGAACCTTTTTCGATTTGGACATCTTAATCGAGTAACTTAACTTATAATATAAACTCACAGAGTGTATTGCAGAACTTTGAGCATCGCATTTGAAAGACAGTAAGCTTCATAGAGGAGTAACATACCTACAGCTTTCTCGGTTCCACTCTGATTTATTATTGATCCCAACTACTTGAATAAATACTTGAATTTCTGCTGCTCTAACAGGACATAATAATAGTGGATACAATAATAGGAGATAAATAATAGTAGGCGATTAGGTGTCAATAATGTCTTTGGTTTTTGTTAAATTAATGTTCAAGTCATATAGCTGTGCAATATTATGTCATGAAAAATATTTGAATTTTTAACGCCTGCGTTAAAAACCAGTCTATGTACTATGTAAAATGAATCTAAGTACTTATCTATGGAAAGATAAATTCAATCGGCCATGAAAAGTTTGAAAAGGGAATTTTTCCGAAAAGTAAACAAATATAGTAGCTACAGATGAATAATATTTTATCAATAAAAGATTTAAACATAATCAATTCCAGAACTTAATAAAAAAGAACCAACTTAGAAATGAAGAAATATTACTGAATAGACAAGTTTATTTTACAGCAGTAATATAAGTGTATCTGTGTGTATATACTACATAATATTGTTTTTAATAATAGATGTTTGAATCAAACTAATCTCTATGTAAACAAACAAACAGTGGTTGAACCAAAATCAGCGAAATATAACGTGATTTGAAAATCCAGTTTAATTAAAGAAATACGTAAAACGGCAGGCATTATCCTGGTCGAGCGAATGCAGAAAATTAATGAGGAAAACCGCGTTATATTTTCCATTCTAGTACATGGGAAGCTCGATGGCGTGCACCGTACAGCGTAGATTAAAGAACCTACCCGGAGCCGAAAACACGGTACGGCGGAATATTAGATTTCTGATTTATCATCTCTAAACAAACAGAAAACTGAATGCAATATCGTCGTATTAACCATGCAAAACGTTTCTGTTTCGGTACGTGCGCTCATCGCTCTTCAGTTATATACGTCTACGTCATTACGTTTTTCGTTACATTTCATTTCAGCAGGTAAATAAGTATGGTGTTATTAAGTATATTTCTCAGAGCGAAATAAAATATATATTTAATTAATTTGATATTTTAACTTTGTTAATATTATCTGATTGTGATTTCAGACTTAATTTTGTATTTTACTAAATTTTCAGTTGAACGAGATATAGTAAGTTTCGAGATTTATTAAAGTTTCCTTTTTACCAACCACGGTTTATCTGGACTGGACCTTCTGTTTAACGTGGGCTCTGAACCACGATCCCACGCATTAAGCGTACCGACTGGCGAGTGACCAACTTAATATAGAAACATCCCAGAAGATATCCGGTCTTACTGCCGTGACTGGGATCATTTTCCTTGCCGAATTTTGCACTCTTGTTTAAGGAAAATCACAAATGTTAAACAATCACAAACATGAATTTACGACGATGCCCCAGCCGGATTGAAACCCGCGACTGTAGCACCAGTGGGAGGACCGTCCTGTCGCCTTTACCACTGCACCAACCAAGCCAGCTCAGTAATATATGGTTGAAGTTTTGTGCTTTGAATAGCTGTGTGAACAATGGACGTTGTCTTCCAGTCAAAAGGCCATTTTTCCACAGAAATTTGAAAAATTCGTTCACTCAAGGATTGTTATTTATATAATTTATTTTAAAACGTTTTTTTTTGTTCTAAAAATGTAAGTTTGATTATCTTTTACTTTTTTAGTCGATTATATTTTATTGTTAAACATATTTTTGTAATACCTTTTGCTTATTTGTAAGTATATTACCATAAAGCAGCTACGAACATATTAATTTTGCAAGAATTCTCATTAGCAAAGATGATTCTAAAACAATCAAATTAGTAAATAAATAATTTTAATGAAAAAAAAACCAGTAGTATCTTCCTGTTCGACACAAAAGTGTACAGGAACGGAAAAGAAAGGGAGAGAGAACCCGTCCATTCGATCTTATGCATAATACAAAATAAAACTGTTCAACTGCTCCGAAAGTAAATTTCAATTTCCTGCGAACGGCCTGGGTGAATTTAAGTAAAAATTCACAAATTGCGACCGTAATAAACCTGTGCGTGCGTGCCCAGCACCACCAGGTCGGCGCCAGGGGAAATAAAAGGAGAGTCTTAGAGGTGTGCCATTACGTCATCCCTGTTATGGCGATGTTGCCGGTTATAAATAGTAGATATAGACACGGATTGATAATTCTGTCGTATATCGAGTCTTGGAAAAATAATGATTTAATGATTATATTAGTAATAATTTTGGAGTACTTGCTTATGGCGGAAAATGATGTGAATGAAGATTCTAGTCAATGTAGAAGAATTAAAAAAAATAAATAAAACAAAATAAGCGTATAATTGCCAATTTTATAGATTTCTGTTCTGCTTTCGACTGAATACTGGCCTTCACTTTGAGTGGCTTTGGAAGCTCAACAGGTTTCCTAAGAATTATTTAAATTCTTCAGGAATATTATAACATTTCCATTAGCTGAGTGAGAGTGCAAAGTTATTTGTTACTCATACCACTATATTTACACACTTCTATAATGTTCTCAGTATGGTACAACAAACTTCGTAAGCAATGTAACACGATTGACTGATACAGATATGAGGCCTCGAACACTCTTCAGAATATAGTTAACACTGACTTAAGACTCGAAAGTTAACGAATAAGGAAAGAAAAAAACGAATATTGATAACTTGCAAATCGCTCGTTATTGAAAATTTGAACTTCATGAAATTAGAGGAAGTTCAACTCAAGTACCAGGGATCAGCAATATAAAAGAAAATAGTGCTTTCCTAAGATAGTGCGTGAGATAGAAAGTATATATTACTATAACTAATGAAATTCGTCTCTTTCGAACCTTTATTTTGTTAGTCCCTCTGTATGAATTCGAGTCGTAGGGTATGATATTTGTAAGTTCAGAAGTATATTCCATCTTAGAAATGAAGTCATTCGATAAAGATGCCACAAATAAAGAACAAATCAATAGTTTGGATATGTATGTTAAATGAAAGGTGAACAAATTCCTCACAGACTTCCCTGCAGACATCCACCCGTTTGGTTCGCAATCAGAGATATTGAGATGAACTGAAATACAGCGAACTCTTCCTAAAAAGACATGAGTCAATATCATAAGAGACATTGAAAATTGACATAATAAACCTATTTGAATAAGGGGGTTAACTAGTATACAAAATAAATAATTGTTTTAAAAACCATAAATATATATTATGTGTAATTGATATGTTTGTTAATAATTTCGCATATAACTAAATATAATAATTTTAAAAAGCAAAATATTATATGAAGAGTTAAATTACTCAGAAAAAAAGAACAAAAAACTTATACAATCAAAATTCTGACAAAAACGAATCTGAAGAATGATGATAATAAATATATGAAAAACAAAATCTGGAGTGGAAAGACAACAAGAATGTAGTGACATGAAATAGATATTTAATTGAATATATTCTAAGTAATTTGTGTATATTTTCCATTTTGCAGTTCGCGCATTATGATGACAAATTGTCCCTTTTCCAGTAATAATAAGACACAATTTCGCACAAGTGCTGTACATCAGTTAACAGATCCAAAGAGAGCAGGGGTAGAGAAAGGTTAACAATTACGAAAACAAAAGATCGCTAGTCGGTAGTCTAAATGTTCGAGTCTTCCACGGTTGTCAAAAGGCAATTTCACGTGGAATAATGCATTTACTTGGCAGTTACGCTGCTATTATGTAGGATTGTTACGGCGAACCAGCCGAGCTGGCACTTACTGGAGGAAACTCTTATTTCCGTAACATATGCATCGTCTCTTTTCGAGCTCGCTGAATATTCCGTGCAGAATTTTTAAGTAATCCACTCGGGATTTGCTAGAAAATTGCGTTGAATGATACAAAAAGATTATATTAATATATTGCGCAATTTAACCGCTTAAAAAATTTAAGAAAGAAAAACTAAAAACGAATATACTCGTATATCCGCATTTTTTTATTAATAAACTTATTAACAATACAAGTAACAAGTTAATATAAAATATTATTTATTTATTTAGAGTGAACTTTATATATAGCTCATAGTATTGCTTAGCATGGATAAAATATTATTGAGCAATGGATAAAACTTCGTACATTCATACTTGGACAACCAACCAATAATTCATAGATCACGTCGTCGTCAAAGATGGTGAATGATTTTCGACTAGGAGACGTTCTATCCGGAGTTCTGACTCGGCCAGGTATTGTTTAGTATCTACTTGGTTGATATTCTTAAATTTGAAACAATAAATTTGCGTTTCTCGCAAATTACTTTGCCGTCTTTCCACGCTCTCTATTCTCCAAATACATAAAGTCGCATTCGAATGGTAGCTAAATATAAAAGTCAAATAGTTTAAATTTTGGAATCCAATCAACAATTTAGTACTGTTTAGGGTTGATTAAAATGCTCGGTGAATGGATGTAAAAAACCAAATGAAACAGTGAAACCTTATTTATCGACGATATAAAATATTAAAAAAATATAAATAAATGAAAGGTATCGGCGCTGGATTTATCGGTTGCTGAATGATCGAAATTACCCTTCAATAAAATACCAGATGAATATCTCGGGGTTGCCAGATAATCATTATCATATATCATATATCATAGTTGGCGCTGCTAGCACACCGCCTGTGTTCAACATCTGGGATTATATTTCTAGGTATTTTGTAGACAGTTATTCCACGATGTAAAGTTCGACATACCTCAAGGTCGCTACAACTTGAACTCCCAACTGGGAATGTGCATGCCCCATAGTGTGTCAAAAACAACCAATTCCTTGAGATACAGGGGAATCACTAGTTTTTCTAAGGCATCAATACTCACTGAAAAGTTCATAAAAAGAACTTCCAGTATCAATAATTGTTTAATTCAGCCCATTTCCGCTCTGCTATCGAGTAATTGTTATAGAATGCCTTCATGTCGTTGCGGAGTTACCTTGTCCAGTATATCCGTGATCCGCATTTGGGTCTTCAAACACAATATAAATTCTAGTTGTTAAATTGTACACCTAAGTCCGAACTAAACCCACTAAAAATATTAAGTGTGATATACACTCTATGAGGTTCGTAAGACCAATTCGTGAAGGCTAGTGAATAACCAACGTTAGAGTAATCTGAGTAATCTCAGAAGGAATCAACTTGATTATTGCCGTAAGTGAGATGATTATATTATTATTTACTCATTTCAATAAATAGCAGACATCACAAAGTTGTTTGGGCTTAACAAAAATATTCTATATACTTTGTCTATCATATTTTATCATATTATATATTAGGAATATTTTTTAGTCTTAAACAAGAAGTTAAATATAGGGGTTTATGAACATATGAGCACGAGTGCCCTAAAGTGCTATCCTAGAATCTATATTTATCTAATGTATGCTTGTGATGTTACATATTAATAATACGGCTATACGGTATAACTACTGGGCTACATCTAGGACATGAACATAAACTATAATTAAATATTTCTTATCGTAATATACAACCTTAGTATACACATAATGTCGAGTTGTATTGAGTTCTTGGAATCCCAACAATGTAAGGAAAAATAAGAAGGTTCGCCGGAATACACTACGGTTACATGAAAATAAAGCTTTTTTCAGTAATCGCCAAAAAAAAAACAAATCTCAGAAACTTATTTAAAAGCAGAATATATAGCACAGAAGCAAAAAGGGTGTATAATTGACAGAAAAGAACTAGAATTAATCATGGTAAACTGTAGTGGATGGGCACTAGAATAGTATTTTTTTTTAATTGGAAAGACGTTAATGGTATCGCCAGAAGATCACTTTAAACTTAGAATAAATAAAAAAACAATTATAAACAAAAACAAACAACCAATCTTTGAGCGGTATTAAAAGTTTACCTACATTATCAACCGATTTTTCAAACAAAATGTTATAAGTATGGCAGAGAAACTCAATATAAATAATTTTAATCAATAAAACAATATAATCAATTTGCACAGTTTTATTTAATATGTTTTGACAATGATAATAATAATTATTGCCTTTTTTATTAATCAGATATGCATTGGTTTAAAATGTTTAACGCGTCTTTTTAACAACAGTTACTGTACTGTACTATTCTATGCTGTATTTTTAATATAAATCATTATTATTAAAAATAATTAATAATTTTTAAAACTATAGAAAAAATAACAATTTTCAGATTGTAAAAGTAATTAATCGTCAAGTAATAAAATTGCAAACATTTTCTTAAATATAAAAATGAACTTTTTTCTTACATGTACTGCTTCAGTTAATTATTGTTTACTACTTGTAACCGTAAAATTTCCATTATTGGATGTGAGTTATAATGGAGATGGTCACAAACTAATAACATTGTAAATGGTTTATGCTGACAGACACAGCAATGCATTTGAAATATCCATTTGGCAGTAATAGTCGTTAAATCGCATTATTAAAATTATTAATTAACGATATAACTCCATTAAATACCGCGATATCGCATATATAAAATCGATAATAAAATTACCCGTATCAAAATAGATGGAAAAGAATTCCCCACCGATTTCAAAAGGCTTCGGTCTGTATATTAATTCGATTTACGAATCACGGAATTATTTTAAATAATTTCTATGCGAAATGGAGAAATAATTGATATTATAGTAGTAGATTCACCGACTAATTTTCGATTATTGTTGTATTAAAAGCTCTAATTTACTTACTTAAACCAAACTCGCCATCATTACTCATTACTGTCCAAAACGTATATTCTTACCTAAAACAATTTAAAATATATTAATTATTGAACTAAATTATAATTTATATGTATGTCAAAGATAGATTAAATATTTTTAAGAAATTACCGAGAATTTAAGTTATAAAGTTATCGAAATTGTCACAATTGGAATTCAGAGAACTCACATGTAACAGGCCAATTGAAAAGTAAAAAAAATAGGAAAACATATTTTTTTGGCAAAATTAGTTTTTTTTATCACACACAATTCCCTTCAAGGGTGATACACTGATTATAGCAACCCTCGAACTTCTCGATACCATTTTTGTAGTACGATTTGTCCTTTGCTTCAAAATATGCCTCAGTTTCAGCGATCACCTCGTCACTCGACGAAAATTTCTTCCCAGCGAGCATTCTTTTGAGATCTGAGAACAAGAAATAGTCGCTGGGGACTAGATCTGGAGAATACGGTGGATAAGGAAACAAATCGAAGCCCAATTTATGGATTTTTGCCATCGTTCTGACTTGTGACACGGCGCATTGTCTTGGTGAAGCAGCACTTTCTTTTTCAAATGCGGCCGATATTCGGTGATTTCTTCTTTCAAACGGTCCAATAACACTATGTAGTAGTCGCTGTTGATGATCTTTCCTTTTTCAAGGCAGTCAATGAAAATTATTCCATTCGCATCGCAAAATACAGACGCCGTAACCTTGCCAGCCAATTGTTACGTTTTCCCACGCTTTGGAGCGGTTTCATCGTGTGCAGTCCACTCGGATGACTGTCGATTGGACTTCGGAGTGAAATGATGGAGCGACGTTTTATCCATTGACACATATCGACGCGAAAACTTAGGTGTATTACGCTTGATCATCTTCAAACACTGCTCTGAATCATCAACTCGTCGTTGTTTTTGGTCAAAAGTGAGCTCACGCGACACCCACTTTGCACAGAGCTTTCTCATACCCAAATATTCGTCAATGATATGACGTACACGTTCAGTTGATATCTCTTTAAAGTGTCTGCCACTTCATTCCATTTCAGTTTACGGTCATTCAAAATTATTTAGCGGATTTTTAAATATTTTCGTCGGTAACAAATTCTTTTATGTGTCCACTGCGTTCACCGTCCTGGGTGCTCATTTCACCACGTATAAACTTAGCCTACCAATCCTTGATGGTTGATTTTCCTGGGGTAGTATTTTTATCCATTTTTTTCACAATAACAAAAGTTGCTTCACTCAAAATGCTATAATTCAGAAACTAATGATCCGACAGCTGTCAAATTTATACACGCATCTTTTAGGGGTTAGGGCTAACTAAAAAATATATGGATTTAATTCTAGTAGCGCCATCTATGTTTCAGGCCGACGACTTTTCAATTGACCTGTTAATTGTGGAAAACCAAACACGTTTACAATGTGTTATACACGTTTGATGCAGATTTGCGAATTTGCGAATCATTGGATCTTAATCTTCAAAAATGAGGTTTTTTCATTTTACGAGGTAATTTAGAGAATCAAAGCCATGTGTCAAACAAGCCCGTAACACATACGTACATACCGTCATACATACTTTACGATTCTATTAAAAAATACAATTATTTAAATTGTTGCTTTTCTATTTAATTGAAATACTGGGTACAATTTGGGATACTCATATAATTTAAATATAGGTAATAGAGTGAGTAGAACTGGTAGTAGGTAGTGATAATAGAGAGAGTTTGCCAGCTTCGTTAATATGACCCCACGAGTTCGAATTTTGCCAAAGCGCAGATGTTACAGACAACAGTATAATATCTAATATGGAATAATCATTCCATTTAGACCTTAAACGTTGTACGAGATCGTATGCCTTCTGAGCCAATCTTCACGTTGATTAGTCGCCAGTTGGCTAATTTATCAAACAAGTCAGGAATTGATAAATATTAATACCCCATAAGGGTGCGAATTTTAAGTGAGCCTGTAGTTGTGCTGTTTTATACTAATAGCAATTATTATATTTGAATTAAAATATAAGAAATATAAGTTATTATTGCTATTATATGTAGTGCTTTTTCTTTTATCAATCGTAAGTTATTGCTCTTGTTATATTTATAGTCAGAATTGATTTATTAATTTTTAGACAACATTTAAATACTAAAAATCTAGAATCAAAATAGTTTTACTTTAAGAATGGATAACTCAAAAAATCCAAACCCAATATTTAGGCTCTAAATTTTAGGTTTTTAAGTTTTCATCTGGGAATCACTGCTGAATCGAAACGCAATTAAGCCATTTTCAAAATGATTGCGGGCGATGTTAAGTGGATCACGTACGACAATTGTATGCAAAATATATTTTGGTAGAAGCCCAAAGAAGCTTCGCAAACGTTTGCAAAATTCCCAATGACGCCAAAGAAGATTGTATAGGGTTGGAAAAAGTTCATCATGAACTACTCGAATCTAGCCTAACCTATCTAAACCATATATATCGTAATTAATGACTGTTTTGGCCGAGTTTAAGAAAAAAATAAAAATCGCATCAGCGCAAAAGGGCTCCTGATTTTGACTTTATTACCAAGAAAATATCAATAGAAGTTCCAAAAACAACACTAATTATAATCATCAACATAATAAATGCTTCACTCAGACTACAATATATACCATCATCCTGTAAGATGGCTGAAGTCACTATGATTCTTAAACCAGGAAAGCCACAATGTGTAAATAATTTGAAAAATTTTTATTTAAAATAATAAATCCAATCATTAAGAAAAATATTCTTAGTCCCGATCATAAATTTGGTTTCAGCAAACAGAATTCCAAGATTGTTCAAGTTCACAGAATCACCAATGTGATAGAAAAATCACAAGAAAATATAAACATTTTCGGCAATATTTATAGATATTGCTCAAACTTTCGATAAAGATTCGCATGAGGGTTTAAAGAATAAGATTAAAATGCTATTCCCAACCAACATTCAAAAATTCATATATAACTAACCGATACTTCAGAGTCAAAGAAGAAAATGCCTACTCTGGATTGAGGAAAATACAATCAGGTGTGTCACAGGGAAGTACATTGGGACCAGTCCTTGTACACTCGAGACTTGTCCACATTGAATGAAAATCTTGTTGCTACATTTGCAGATGAATCTTGGACAGTACCCTTGGAGATAAAAACAATGAGTCAATCGTAAAGTTACAAACAGCTATTACCGAAATATAATGTTGGACAGAAAATGGCGCATCAAAATGAATCAAAATAAATCAATGCATAACGGTTTCCCCAATAAAAGAAAAAAGCACAAGCCAGTACATATAAATCAGCTTGTATTGTCGTATGGAAATACAGTCAAATATATTGGCATGACCCGTGATGTTAAACTCAGGTGGACGTGAACGTTAAAAAAAGTGAAAAACAAAAAAAAAATACTACAATTGACTAGATTTTCAGGCCTGTCAGTATAAAATAAGCTTTTGCTTTACCAACAAGGCTTGAAACCAATGTAGACAGTGACATAGGTGTTAAACCCAAAGTGTCTATCGTAGAATAAGTACTTTATAATTTCAAACCACAGCGAATTAAGATAAAAACAAATAGCTTATTAGTGTTAATTTGCTAGATTGCTATAAAAATAATATTGTATTTTTACACTACACATGTTCGCGATATTCTTTACGAACGGGATGCCTGATTCGAGGTGAGTGTTGACGTTCCTCATAAACCATGGGGCATTGAGTAACGCGCGAACTTTTTTTAGACTGGAACACTTGAAGTAGTGCAAATTGTCTCTAAGAGAAGTACCTGTACCACATCTGTGCTCCGAAGAGGCAAACTGACTGGCACGGACTGGCATTTTATACAACGACGCCTTCTAGGGGATTGTGATTTTACTTTTTCTGCAGATGAGTAGGAAAAGAAAGTTATACACGCCATTACCTTTGCAGATAGCGTGCAGGATTTGAGCTGACCTTTGGAACATGCGGTCGAACTGGAGACCGAGGTATGATACCTTCTGGAGCCGAGGATAGGAATCTTTTCAATTTGGAGACGGTAGGCGCGGAACTCCTTCTTGCAATGGAACAGGATAGCCTGAGTTTTGCTCGGGTTAACCTGCAGCCGCCAGAATTTGTACCACGCAATCACCTGGAATCAATTGGACTTGGAGTCTGTCGCGAATAGCGTCGGGATTGTAACCGGTTGTAAAGAAGGCTGTGTCATCTGCATAAAATGCTATGTGGGAATGTTTGTGGAGTGGGAAATCAGTTACGTACAGGTTGAAAAGGGTAGAGGCTAGTGGAGCACCTTTCTCGCTGGAGATTTGTTTTCGAGAGGAGACTGCGACATTAGATCGTGTGACTTACGATGCGACTTACCCATCCTCACTTGAAAGGACCTACCGTCCAAGTATGAATCTATCATGGAGATTAGGTCATTCGGTAGACCAAGCTTTTTGGTATTGAAAATTAAACCGTCATGCCAAACTTAGTCGAAAGCTTTGAATGTTTGGCACAGAAACCGAATTGTTCATTCGGGATTATGTTGTGTGCGTCAGTGAAACTATTTAAAGCGTGTAGTATCGCTTTTTATTGCGGCGTTAAGTTTGGAAAGTGAACTAATCAGGCTGATGGGCCTATAGTCAGATGAATTGGACTTAGCTTTCTTTTAAGGAATAACAGCGACGAGCGCATGTTTCCAACTCTTCGGGAAATGCTTTAACCTCAGGATGAGAAAGAGGCGTCGTCGTGGTGGTCTTTTATAACCGGGAACCAATCCACCAGCGTTGCCAACCTTGGAACTTAACGTAGATGTAATGGTGGTGACCTAAAGGGTTGTAGTGGTCGCTACAATATAAAAAATTAAAATGCAAAAACCCCCATCAATATAAAACTAATGAATTTTATATAAAGAAATACAAAGACATCACCTGAATATCAATAAGAATGTCTGTAATTTTGAAAATTTTGACGAACTTCATTAACGTTCTTTCGAAAAATTCGGTATTAAAAAGAGGAAACTTGTTTGACTATATTGTTTGAAATTATTGAATAATGTCATCAAACAGCAGACAGTGCTAATAATATAAAGTTCCTGGAACCTTTGTGGGTTAAGAAATTATTGATTGTGAATTATTAAGATGAATTTGAAAAATTAATTCGCATAGGTTCTATTTTTATAGGCCTCTCCGACCCAGATATATTAATAATTAAAATTTTGCATTTTTAATGGTGTCGATTTCGAAAGGGCCGATATAAAATTCAAAAGAGCTGAATTATTAAAGGAAAGATAAGCAGTTTTCCTCGGTCGCATGTCACGCGATCTTAACTTTTTCATAGGTTTTGTCGTTTATGAATAGTTAAGTTGTTTATGGCGTTTCGCTCGGTTACCATGGGATTCGCCATCGCTGCCAACAAAACGCTCGGTAATTTGCCGTGGAATTATTTATGCCGCTAATGTTCGATTTGATTTAGGCTCGACAGTTTTCCGTCTTGTCAGTGACGATTCTCTTTTAAAATAATCACAGTTGTCCCATAATATTCCTGAAGATTTAATATTTAAGTGCAAACGACTAAAAATCTCCTGTCTAAATGTTTGTCGTAAATTTAATTATTTTTTGTTCAGTTTTTTTTCAAGATGCCATCTAAGGATTCTTGGATAATTTAATTTCTTTTCTTCTTCTTCGTTTCATAAAATCATGTATAGCCCGTTCAATAAAGCATTGAACTCACGTCAACTGAAATTTATGTCAAAACGCCACAATATTGTCTTTGAGTTTTAGTCAATTTTGGTTTTAACATATAAGAACATTTTAATATAAATAAAACAGTAAAAATAAAATATTATCAAATATAATTTATTTTAACACTATAATACATTCAATGTATTAGAATAATAATGAACAGTAATTTGAAATGTATCAAAACAAGCAAAGCGTCAAAACAATGTTTGCCGGTTTATAACCTGTAATTATTATCACTAATGTTTTGAGGAATTTTGCAGACAACCAGGCGAATTTTATAGGCCAACTCGGTTACTTCTCGAAAGTATCATACGGCTTTTTTTAGCTAGAATAAAATGAGAACAAAAATATTGTCTGATTTTGAAACGATTTTACAAATTAGGATAGGTAATACATCCGACATCGTGATGATGTTATTTTAAATAGACTATATTTTTGTTTGCAATATTTTTGCGAAAACATCGGTTTACAATAACATCTTTTTCTCCGGTTTTATTCGTTTCGCCTGTCAGTATGAATAATGGTAATTGTTCAACTGAAAAATTGTTCACTTGAAACATTGAAAAAATAGGATATAAAACTATCGAGGAATAAATCTCCTTTCAAATGTTGAAAAAGCATTCATGAAAATTATATATATGTGACTTCAAAGAGCTCGCAAACAATCAAGTTTCTACAAACAATCTAGTTTGGCTGGCGCAGTTGTAACGGCCTCCTTCTGTTGCGATAATCTCGAGTTGGAATCTTGCTGGGGCATAGTCGTAAATTTACATTTGCGCAAAATGTATGTTTGTACGTAGGCAGTAGTGTAAAATCCTGCAAGGAAAACGATCCCAATAAGCCAGGTAACCAGGCTGAGTAAGACCGGATTTCTTCTGGGATGATCTCCAAGTTGGTGACTCGCCAGTCGGTAGGCATAATGGCGAGGACCGTGGTTCGGAGCCCACGTTAAACAGTAGATTCAATCTAGATAAATCCTAGTTGGTAAAAAGAGTACTTCAAAATATGTATATAAAATTAGTAAATTTAAACCGAATCGCGGTTTTGTAAAGATAGGCTTCTCAGACTTCGCCAGTTTATGGAAGAACCTTTTATATGTGGATCGTTTTTATTAATTTGCGTTGTGCTTTCGATTTCGTACACTGGCCGACACTTTGGGCAGATTTGGAAGCTGAATATTTTCCATTAAAAATTATTAAACTTCTCAGAGATCTTATGATGGTTCCATCAGTTCTATGTGTGAAGATTAGAGCATTATTCATGATACAGTTCGCACTGCAGATCTCTATGGCTTGATAATTAACGAAGATAATAAAAATTATTGATGAATTATGCTTTTTAACTAGTTTGCGCGTTGATTGAAAAGTAGGCGCTCTTTCAAAAAGCCGGTTATGGATTGATAGTTATGACTATTTATTTGAATTCTATGAAATTGCCGTGACTCCATTGTCTCGATGAAAATATCTAAGACTACAAATTTTTCGGAGAAATTCATCTTCTTGATCATGAGACTTGGCCAACACTATTTTTTTTTTAACTGTGTGCTTATAGGAGTACGATTATCGATGTATAAAGTTCTTCAGCTGCCGAGCGTAGACTTACAAAGTATGTGCAGATAGTTAGTTATACAGTGGCAATATATCATTTAAATCATAATTTTAAGTCATTTTTAACTCCATTTTGATCATACAACTTGTGTTGTCTCCGGTTACAATCGTTCTGGTCTTCATTCATATCTTTCTGGCAGCTGATCATGGTGTTTTAGATACAACTATTGTAGAATCATATTAAAAAATTGATAACATAATTGATAATTGATAAAATAAGCGCCCTATTCCCACCATCTCACAGAAGGCTACTGCTTTGATCTTGCCTTTGATCGTGGTCTTTTTAAACAAACGTGTTTTAGAATCAGACAAAAAAATTATAAAATGAATTAATACATTTCTTGACGCACCATCTTGCAGAAGACTAGATACTTCAAAAACTATATCATTAAGATAATTGGTACGATACTTAAGACTGGATTTGTTAAGATGGTTCTTGTGGAGGCTATGTTAAGTAGCAGGCCAAATCAATATAAAGCTTAGTTAGCGTAAAGCAGGCTTAGAAGAGATAAAAATAATATAAATAAAATAATGCTAGAATTGGAAATATATAACAATAATTAAATAAAGATTATCTATAGTAATTTGGACATATGAAAAGATGCCAACTATATTTAATTAACTATAATTAGTACGACAAAATATTTAAGCCTATATACCTAATGTTATTAAAGATAATCTCTATATAATTCTAATATAATTATGATAATTGCTGACAACAACAAAACAGCGAAAAAGTACCGTTTAGGAGACATTCGCCCTGTACAAGCGCTAGGAATTTCGCCTATATCACGGCGCAATTGCTGTGAAATTTATTAATTAACGTTATTTAATTAAAGCAGGTATTCTGTAGAAAATGACTGAAATTCTCTGGCCCAGGAATTCAGCTAATATCTGTATCAAAACAAAAATGTAATTTACTAATGTGCAACGTAAAGAGTTCGGATTAGAAATAAATAAAAAAGCATGTTATTCATGTGGGTTAAATTATCAACTCCGAATATCATTAGAATTTAATTATTTTTGCAAAAACTATAAGTGTTATTTTTTTTCATGATGATAATACACGGTACTTTATCAATAACGCAACCCATACCATTCAGCATTCTCTGAACCCATAAAACGTTTCAAATTCATTATATTTATTCCAGGGGGAAGATTATATCCGAACTGAAGAAGACTTTCAAAACCAATCAAAAAATCTAAATCAATAGCCGATTGGAAGGGTTTATTCTGGATTACCTGGTGAATTACTTTGATAAATTTAAAATAATTTTAGAAAAATAGTATTTTTTGAAAACAGTTTCGTTAAATACCTCACAGAAACCATTCGACCCTATAGCAGGAAATGATAAGGTTTTAGTGAATACAATTACTAAACCCAGGAAAGTTAGTAATGCCCTAGTCCAGGTACTGTGTTAATTATGACAATACTGTTTTAGTAAACTTTGTTCTCAAAGTTAGGCTGTTCTTGCGGAATATATGCGATACTGTAAAACAACTAAATGGCTGAGGCGACAAAGGGGAACATTTAGCATACTTTAATGAAAGTAAATATAAAGATAGAGTGTAAACAAGGAAGAAATTTAAACCAACTAAACCTATTATTTATATTTTAAACTCAGTTAACGTGCAAGTTATATATTAATATACTAAATATACTAAATTGAATAAACCTGCTTAATAATCCTAATATTGTGTAC
This sequence comes from Rhynchophorus ferrugineus, assembly GCF_030347505.1. NCBI lineage: Eukaryota > Metazoa > Arthropoda > Insecta > Coleoptera > Curculionidae > Rhynchophorus > Rhynchophorus ferrugineus. Next base: position 70,979,507 of record NW_027472581.1, read on the forward strand.
ACAAATTTTAATAATTTTCAGTGAATTAATAACATTTAATTATTTAAATATAACAAATAGTATTATTATGGAATAGGTTGGCGTAAAACATGTGAAATATATTGGCAGACGCCGACAAACTAATTTATTGATTGATTTTGATGGAGGTACATATAATGGATATCCTCGCTTATAGGGAATAATTCCCTAATTATTCGCAGGAAAGTGAAATTGGTTACTATCTTGACCCAACAAAGGAGCTCGGTTTAAAGGGGTTTATTGGTGTGAGGCATGGTTTTTAGATACGCTTACAGTGTTACCGTCAATATTGCGGTTTAGATAGCTAAAACAAACGAGAGGTCTTCGTTACTAAGTAAGCTTTCAGTTTAATTAATTTGCTTCAAACAATTCTTTGTTGTAGTGAATAAAAAAATGTTTTTATATTAGCTTTTGTTTAATATTAAAATGTTACAATAATGTGTACTTAACAACATAAATTCATATTATTAGTGTGCTCCTAAAAGTTTTTTTTTTTTGATTTTGTGCTTGTTTGGTAACTTTTTTCCCCGAAATTTTCAACAATGTAAAGATAATCTGGTGTAAACTAAAAAAACAAAAAAAAAGACCCATAGGTCTATAGTTATTAACCTAAAAATATTATTTATCATTAGATTTAAATTTTCACAATCCAGTCTAATTGCAACAAAATTTACAAATATTCGGTGTGGTGACCTTACGTATTTTGCATCTGCTTAATTAGATCAACAATCTATCAAATTAATAAGTAGTATTTATACCACTATCTTTACAAAATTGTTATTGTAGAACACATGAAGCCCAATCATCCTCAATTGGCTTACGTTGTGTAGAAAGCTAAAAGAACTCTGATCAAGTTTCAACAAAACATTGTTTTCCGATAAATCAAATTGTTGCACCTATGTCTATGTCAGTGAAGAAAACTGTTAATATGGGTCTAAAAGTAAACCATTAGAGCTGCCTCAGATGCCATTACCCTCACACAAGGTTAAAAGTTTGAAATTTTTTCAAGATAATCGGGGATAAATCCTACTGCAAACTGAGAATGATGTTACCATATAATAAAAACTTATTTGAAAAGCGTGGTGCAACACCATAGTGACTATAATATAGACATATTCTCTCACTGAGAGGGAGCCCTTCCCCATGTCACAAATAACTCGCCTGATATCCATCGAGAAATATTCCCGGGGATGGTCATTAGTCACTGAGGCTATATCAAATGGCCATGAAGGAGTCCAGATCTATCTAAGTTACCGCATAGTCGATGTATTTTTCTGAGACATTAGAATTTATTATTAAAACAATAATTTTTTATATACATTAATTTTTATTTTATATATATTTTAAAGTTTCCTTTTACCAACTATGGACTGGGTCTAAAGTTTAATGTGGGCTCCGAACTACGGTCCTCAGCATTAAGCCTAACAACTGGCGAGTGACCAACTTTAGAAATCATCCCAGAAGACATCCGGTCTTATCCAGCCTGGTTACTGGCGTGACTGGGATCATTTTCCTTGTCGGATTTTACATTCTTGCCTAGAACATTCACAAATTTTAAACAATCACAAATATAAATTTACGACCATGCCCCAACAAGATTCGAACCCGCGGCTATCGCAGCAGTAGAAGGAACGTCCCATCGCCTTTACCCCTGCCCCACCAAGCCAGCCACAATATTTTTTGTTATGTTTAGTAAAAGGTGAACTGAAGCTATTAGCCAAATTTCATTTAATTTTTGTTCTTTAGATTTTACTCCGAATTATTATAAATTTTAAATTACATTATTATTTAAAAAATTAGTTTGTTAATTAAATTATTAACTAAGTTATTACATATTATAAATTATATGTGTCAAAGACTCCTCTGACTTGCTGGAATACATATATTTCACACATACATATATTATAATACATATATGGATATATCAGTTAAATCTTCAAGTATCTTCGGATTAATCTCGTACTAAGCTCCATTGGAAGAAATTCATTAAATTGGAGTGTAAGAAAAGTATTAGCTAATAGGAAGAATTTAGAATTCCGTACATAATAAATTTCTATTGTTTTAGTAAATTCTAAAACCAATATATACCTAAGAAATTTAATGTAAATAAAGGCAACTTTCAGGACAAAGTCCTAAGATACATAGATGATGTTCGCAGATGCAATAGAAATGTATATTTGCATCAAAAACATGAAATATCAACCGTTATCCAGGAACTCAAGAGAATCGCAAAGGGATAGGAGGAGAGAATTGGACATAAAATTGAGGGTACGCGTAGCAATAAGCATATATTTAATAATCAAAAAATGAATAAAAATAAAGTGAAATAAGATCGAAAGATTTTAGACTAAAGCGTAATTGCATTTACAGGAGGGAGGCAAATAATATTTACAAATAAAACTCATAATTTGGAGTCACGACCTAAGAAATTGTAAAAAAATTGACAGTAATGATTATAATAAAAAACATGAAGATATCCTCTGTCACCAGGTTTTAGGCTTTATTGATCAGTAAACTGTATATATATTATATGATCAAAAAAAACAAGTGCTTACATCTATTCTGATAATTTTTCAATTTTAAAAGGCACTTATTGCGAAATTTTGGTATAATATATCTACATATATCCAAATATTTCACCATTTTTTACAACACTTTTTCCATCTTCTTTGTAACATGTGATCAATATTCAATATTGATTCAATATCAATCAATATTCACACTTTCTTAGCATTTTTGGATTTTAATAGATTTTATCAATACCATGGATACAATGGATATCTCAATGGATTTTAATTAGATTGTCATGTTTAATATGAAGAAATAAATTTCATAGTATCGAAAACTGAGGTATATTAATATTCTCAAATATATAAAATATAACAATTAAATTTTGTGTTTCATTTTGTTTCCTGGTATAGCAACATATTTTCAGAAAAACTGCTCTTATTGAGCAACTCTTTCAAATATATTTTATTTGGTTAAAGGAATAAAAAAAATTATATATATTTTATCAAATATGTCAAATTTTATGACGAGTCAATTAAAAAAAAAACTATTTGAATTCCACAAATCCAACAAATCAATTAAAACTCAAGTAGTATGTTTAATAATTTAAAACATTTTGTTTAATTTTCAGTAATTATCGATACGCCACTGAGCCAATCACGAAACGTTCTGCCGAAACACACCCGACACAAAAACGAACCCCACAAAACACTTTCAATTTAAACATTCACCCAATCAACAATGTAAACCCGATACCGGCGGAAAGTTTTCAGTGGGAAATAGCAATTAAAATTTTTGCAGTTAAATTACTTGTTATGCTGTAAACTATGAACACAACCCGATGGCTCTAACTTGCTTAAACCAAAAAAAAAAAATGTTTAATTAACGTTTTCCTGCTACTATGAGTTAACGACAAAAGAAAATTTGATCGAGAGTTTAGCTGCAATTTTGATCCGTTTTCAACTATCGGCTAATCGATCGATATGTATTTCATATAGAAGTTATTTTAAATTGGTCCAAACAATGCTTTATATTATTATTGGATGCTTTGTTTATTAGAAATCTGAGAGATTATGCTTTTGTAATTAGACCACCATATTTCCAGGGTAACATCATAATATCATATGTTGTACGTCTTTGATAATTTCATAAAATTTTTTATTTTTACAAATACTGAATTTAAAGAGAGAATCAGCTTTCGCCCATAATATGTTACTTCATCAATGAAAAGTAGTAATGAACATGACATTTTGTATTATGACAATATACAGACAGAAAATATATATCTTAATTTATAAATATTGGAGTATTCACAATTTTAACGCAGGAAAGTAAAATTATAGCGACAGTTGAATTAATTAGCTGAATTGCTGGTCAGTTCTAAAGTGGTGTATACGGGAAAATAACAATACTACAAACAAATTCTTTCGAATGTTTATTCTTTAGGGTCACTTTGATCAATAGTTTGAGATACAGCAATCAGCTTTAATCCCAAAGGCATGGATTGAAAACAAAGATTCAGATTTTAAAAAATCGATCGTTAGCAATGTATTAATATAAGGAGAATTTCCAAGCTGTAGTTATGAATGTCATCTTATGAATCAGATTAATATTTAAGTAGATTATTTTATTAGTAAGCAAATGCGTGGAAATGCTCAAAGGGAAACTTGATAACATAGTTGGCCAGATGTCTGGCATGTATGAACTAAAAATATACTATATCTCGGCTCAAATCAACTTTTACAAGGTTGATGCTGAAACCCGAGATATACGGCATTCAAACTGAAATTTATAAAACCCTAGAAGAGTAGACAGGATTTAGATAGAATCGAGATTTTATAGATAAGATTTTCGCTCTTCGTCAGTTTTGGAAATCTTGCGATTGTTTTTCGATATCCTTTCATCTATATATACTTCCATTCACTTTGGACACTTAGTGGCGCGTCAGTGCGGTTTTCGCCAAAGCTATATAGTTTCATCACTACTTTTCAACACAGGTAGATTCAATAATGCGCAAAAAAGGAGACGGCATTCAATGTGATAATAAAACTTCTTGATCAATCTGAAATTCGCTGATCATAGCTATCTAGCGCTCTATTCAGTGATATAGATGTTGAGGCTTCGAGCATGTTTGTACTGACGTTTTACTTGCTATTGTCAGCCTGCGCTGGATTCACTTGGAGCGTGATGCCTTGCTCCAACTGAATCCAGATTCAAATGCTTGAGATACAGGGCAAGAAAGTGGCATCTAATCATGAAGCAATAAATCGAGTCGGTCAAGCTGTTTTTAGTTACTTAAGATGGTGTATGGAGAAGATGGGTATTATTATAGTTCGGCTCTTTTGAATGTTTATCTTTCCATTATTTTTCAATATCTCCGTGACGTGGACACTATTATATATATTTTCACTCCAAGATCATATTCGAAATATAGTTAAAAGTGAGTGACGAGTAAAGTTAAGAAAAAAATTTCACAGACTTCTGTAGCGAAAGCGGGCTTTTGTATGAAAGACCCAACGAAGAGCTCCGAAAAAGATATAGATCAAAACTATAGAAAGCGATTGACGAAATCATAAAAGTAATAATAGAAAGTGATTCAGTTCTTGTATATATAACATAATATTAAAAACCCTATTGTTATAAAAAATGACTAAAACACCATAATAAGGACAAACAGATCATATAAAGTGTACTCTTTTTATGAAAACTTATATTCGCTGCATTCGCAACAAAACAGCTTAGGGCTTTTGAAAAGATAAGAGGGGGTGAATAAATTATTACAAAACGATGAAGATCGATATATAATAAAGAGGACGTACAAGGGCGTTTTGTGTACTTTCTTCCATTATTTAAATGTAAATTAATTTTAAAATATATCAAACTTTTTCCTTTCTTTTGAATATGATTGAAAATATTTTCGATGTTGGTGCTTAATATTATATTTGCTAACTTAAACTTTTACTTAATTGAACTGACATTTACAGTTTATTAATCAGTAAATCACAGACAAATCAGAGATAGTCAAATACAGAACGATATTGACGATCAGGATTGCATTTCTACGCAATATACATTGTTAAAAGAGCTCTAAAATTTTGAAGAGTTTTATCTATCAGCTGTTTTGACGAAATCATTACATAAGTTTATCAGTCATACATTTTTTGCAAAAATTAGTAAAATCTATTAATTAATATTATATAGACATCTAATTTAATCAAATAATTTTAATAATAACAAATATAGATAAGCACAAAATGAAATAGTATATTCTAACTCTAAACTGTTCACTATATCAACAATTATTCTAGCCTCAACAACAAAGAGACAATTATTTTTCATTACATTTTCAGATAGTAAACATTTCGACCGTCAGATGACATTAAAAACATCTAACATTAAAATGTCCAATCAAATACATTTTTACTCTTCGGAGTAACCTCAATGGTGATGGATCAGACAGGACGTTAATTAAAACATGTCCCATATCGGTTTAATCGTGAAGTAAATCAACTCGAAATCTCACGACCAGAAGTTTTTAATAGTAGGAGACGTGAATTCCAGAACGATACATGAAAAGGATTCGTGGTACTTGAATATCGGATTTTAATTAAGGTGTTAAGGCAAATCAATCAACTCTTAATTAATATGATTTGAGTAGGTTTCCATTTAAAGCTTTCAAATAATTTGGGCTTAAAATTGCCGACATTATTTGTTCACAATGTTGTTGATAAAATGGTGAATGCGTATTATTTATTAGTAATAAAGGTAACAATTTATAAATTAATATCATATGCATTATATTTTTATATTATATAATCAATTATTGGAGATTAATCCACTAAAAAACACGTTAAACTGCACATATTTTTTTTTAAATGATGTGCTAAAACATATTTAGTTTTCAAGTTTGAGTTTCCTTAAATAATAGGCTTGATTTCCATAAATGTGAATGGGAATCCATAAAAATGAAAATTGGACTTACAACAATAAGGTTATGTATTGTAATATTTAAAAATTTATAAAATTTGATATATTTCGCCCAAAAAAACTTTTAAGTTTTGTAGATTTTGATAAATCTATATGTTTTTATGATGGTACGTTTCAATATGGTCGCCAAATTAAGTTTTTGAATTAATATAAATAAATATTAGCTGCTGGCATACGTTCGGAAATAAATATATTAGTTTGGCAGCGATCCAATAATTGATCAGTGTTTTCAGAATGTTGACACCGTATGTCAGTCAATCTGCTGCGTCCATCTAAACAAGTGGTATTCAACAGGTATTATGTCTAGTCAGTACAGTGAATACAGTAGTACTAAGTACACTGGTGGTATATGAGGATCACTGTTGCTGATTTGTATTTAAACAAATAAGAGTAATAGCTTCATTCTAGTTTAGCAGCTTTTAATATACTACACCTTGCTACCACAGGCAGAGGAAGACCCAAAAAAACTTTTAAGTTGTGTAGATTTTGATAAATCTATATAGTTTTATCTCTGGTATGTTTCAATATGGTCACCAAATTAAGTTTTTGAATTAATATAAATAAATATTAGGTGCTGGCATACGTTCGGAAATAAAAAATATATTGGTTTGGCAGCGATCCAATAATTGATTAATGTTTTCAGAATGTTGACACCATGTGTCAGTAAATCTTCCACCTAAACAAGTGGTATTCAAAAGGTATTATGTCTAGTCGGTACAATGAATACAGTAGTAGTAAGTACACTGATGGTATATGAGAATTACTGTTGCTGATTTGTTTTTTAACAAATAACAGTAATTAGCTTCATTCGATTTTAGCACCTTTTAATATACTACACCTTGCTGATACTACCATACGCATAGGAAGACTATGAACTGGTGCAATCAATAAGATTATATTCCAGATTACAAGGTTGTCTTTTAATTTCACTCAGTTTTGGTATTTAGTTTGTTATTTTTTAGTAATTTTCCTCAGGAGGGAGGTGTTACATCGTGTAACTGAACATCGCTAGTAATTCCGTCATACCCACTGAACGAGGTACCTTTTCAAATGTTTGTTTTTAAGTGGTCGACCACCTGTTATTCTTGAAATAAAATTATTTAAGTAAAACAAGTACGTCTTTAAATCTATACAAATCCAAATTTATTAAATATCAAAGAGAGAAAGGCTGAATTAGGTTATCAGAATCAGAATTTAGAAACGTTTAAAGTAATTTCCATTGATATTAGTAAGTAAAGGAACAAATTATTTTATGCTTCCTATACTTTTTTATACTAGAGAAATAAACTAATAATGGCTACAATCTAGAATTCGAGGTTGTTTTAAGCTAAGTACTGATTCACTTTACTGAATAATGTAAACAATTTACAATACATTAAATATATATTTTCACTTTTTCAATGTATATATATATATATATATATATATATATATATATATATATATATATATATATATGTGTGTGTAATTGTATTCTGTGTGTGTATGTGTAATTATGTATTTCGATTGTCTGCTTTCACAATTTTCTTCATTACGGTAATATTTTCGAAATCTACATTCATCAGTCACAGCAAGAAGTTTCTCTTCGGTACAAAAACTAGTTTCAAATTTATTAAAAATATTTTATTCCTCCTATAAACGATTTTCACATGCTTATAAGCGCTCATGTCTTTTATATACAGGGTATGAACAAAACTTGGTATATACACCATATCTATTTATTAATAAGGTGTTGAGCCACACCTAGCTCTTAAAGCAGCTGCAATCATTCGCGGAATAGATTCGTAGTTTCGTTTGTATAGTTTCCGTATGTTCGTATGTCCAGTCGTTTCTTCTTCTCTTTTGTTCAATTTTTTTACCAATTGGAACAATTGGCGAATGTTTGCCAATTGTTTCAATTATGGTGAATATGGAAATCTATTCCTTTCTGTTTGCTGTAAAACTCCTCATAACGGTACAATCAAGTTGATGCCTGGCGATTTTGCTTCCTAAGCAAGATGTTTGCTGGTACTGTTTGTATTGGACTTTTTTTTGTTTGGTACTGTTGTAGTAGATCTTTTTTCTGTTGCTCATCAAAGCAAACCTGAACCTTTTTGGCTATGTGTATGGGCAGATTATCATCTCGGAATATAATTTTTGGCAACAATATGCTAGTCATAATAATAACTTTATAAGTGGGGATGTCGAGATATTCATTCGCAGTGATGTGAATGAGAGTACCAGCTAACACAACGGAATCTTCCCATGCTTGACTGTGCACGTTTGCTGAAGTGCTCGCTTGCAAGTGCTTATTGAAGTAAGCAGTCTGGACCGTAGGCTTCTTTCGGGGTTCTCCATACATAAATCGGACTGTTTGAAGGAAGCAATATAAGCGATGGACAATACCACATTCTTCCAATCACAATGTGTCAAGTCAAGTATAGGGTTTTAAGACCGTTTCAGCACTTGTTTCTCAGCTTAACTTCCATTTGTCAGTTGACTTCCATGGTGAAGGGTTTCGCACCCGCAGTCCTTCTAATGTTGTTATGATGATGTTAATGTTAATTTTGTGAAACTTCAGCCATACTGTTTTTGTCGAAACAAGTGCGTGTTGAGTTCTGCTGTTAATTTTGTCGCGGTAGTTTTAGGTTGTCTGGCCACAATCATTTTTAATGTTCCGGGGAAACTATTCCTTTTCACTGATGATGCTTTACCATGCTTATGTGGTCGTGATCGTGGTTAATATAGCTCGTGAAACGTTAAACAGTTCAAATATTTTCATCACAGACGCGATCACGAATAGAATAAGTCTGAGAGATCACACATTTCACCAATCGCTTCTTTTAATCGTTGCAGAAGAAATCATATAATTCTCTGAAATATAACCTAGAAGACTTAGCATGGAAACTAAGTAAACGTAGTAAACTACTATATATGTAATACTTCAATTTGCCAGGATATAATATATGCCAAGCAATACTTCAGATTTTGTAATAATTTTACACATTTTTCAGTTTACTGGATATATGTAATATTATATTTGAAGCAATCACCACCAACACAACACCATCGAACAATACAACTTGCGTTCGACAAATGCCAAATTGATTCCGAGAAACTTGCAAAACGTAAATTATAAACGCTTCCTATTTCACAATTTCTATGATTTCAACCTATCAATGAAAATACATTATATCTATACACATACACACACGTACAAATTGCCGACGCAATAAATTTAAAGGATATTTAAGTCATAATAACGAACCAAGATGCGGAATGATAGAATCTATATTGTATACCTATTGTGTTGGTTTCCATTCGGTAACCAATTTACACGAGTAAATGTAGTAAACTACTATAAATCTAATACTTCAATTTGCAATTACAATATTTGGATTTTATAATTTGTCATACTTAATATTTTATAATTTTACTTATATTTAAATTTACTGTATATATGTGATATTATATTTGAAGCAATCACCACCAATACAATACCATTGAACAATAAAACTTTATTCCGAGCAAATTGCAAAACGTATATTGTAAAAGCTTCCAGTTTCATAATTTCTATGATCTCAACCTATCAACGAAAATACATTATATCTATACACACACACATACATACAAATTGCCGACACAATCAATTTAAAGGATATTTAAGTCATAATAACAATCCGAGATGCGGAACGATAGAAACTATGTTGTATACCTATTGTGTCGGTTTCCACTCAGTAACCTTGGAAGTGTCTAACGATCACGAATGGCTGCTTTACATTCCCGCAATTATTTTTCTACGGATTTAATAGAATTTAATTCCTCTCTGAGGTGAACGTATATTTAGATGTGCCTACGAAACGCGTCGGTTTCTATTAATTGTTCGGTTTGTTATTTGGATTTGTAACACACGAGAATTATTTTTCTATTGTCTTATTTCAGTCCGAATTAGATATATTAACTAAAACAAGCACATGAGCCCACTGAAGTTTATTATGTTGTTTATTAACTTTGTTTTAGGATCCGTTTTGTGGGCGTTTTTTTTTAACGTTTTTCCTTTCGTTTTAGTCAGTGCTTTAGTGTCATCTGTTTGTTTTTGCTCGCCTATTTCTACTCCGATTGTTTTACTCTATTTAAAATATACCTTCATTAATTGCATTCAGTCAATCATAAAGCCAATTTGAACCTCTGAAGTGCAAATATTGGGTAGCACTAAAACATCAAATCAACTAGTAATCCATCCAAAAGAAAGTTCTAAGATTAACGACTTCAAATTCAAATCAGTATATTAAGTGATCCAAGATTTCGCCTTAAAACATGAAAAAAGGTTACTAAATCACAGCAACTTGGAAGCAATACACTAGACAATATGCAGAAAATCACAAGATTAAAGCGAACAAATCCACACGATCTTATTTAGTGTATTAGTGTATTAACTTCGGCCTAAGTAGTTTAGTTTTATTCTAATTTGAAAAGTATATAGTGATATATTAATTCCGTACTCGACTTGTTTGTGTATTAACACTAGTAGATGTATGTAATAATGATGTATGTAAGAACACTAGTAATAAATTAATTTGTAAATTAACAAAATTGTTGTATGATCTATACATACTTTTTAGTATATCATTTTATTATAAATATAGTTAATGCCTTGCTACATCATAACTATATGATATATTAAAATGTAAACGATCAAATATATATTGAGATGCGTTTTTGTTAAGTTCTCTGATGATATAATAGTTACAAAATTGATGTGATGCCTTCAATTCTTGATTTTAGGTTAAACATTTTTGCATTATTCTGAGAAATGAATTTAATTTAAGCCAAATATAAAGTAGGATATTTAATTTTCCGAGATATATTTCCTAGTATTAAAAGCTCTCGTAGCTATAATATGTCATTTTTCATAACTTATCAACGAAAGTATTACAGAATACTTCCTGTCAATATTGTCAATGATGTTGGTAATAAAAACGTGATAATTATAAATGTAAGGCTGTTGTTGAATACAGTCGAGATAGAATATCTCAGCGAAGAACCACGGTGTAATTTTGTCTGATTTATCGATAATATGGTCGCAATTTTCCTAATTTAAAAAACCTAAGAATAAACTATTATATCAACATGTAATGAATTCGATTTGGGGTTTTTTTACGTTATTTCACCACAAATATCACTTCATTTCCTGAATGTACAACGTTTTCTTCACAAAAAAAGTAATTTGTTTGCTCTCTTCTGACCGTTTACTAGCTTACGACTTACAGCTGCTTACTGATTATTTTAGCATGCAGTTAGTAGTTTAGTATTTTAGTGTTAGTATGTTTAATATGGTTAAAAAAAGATGATCAGCCGCATATTTTGATTGACCCTGTGGAGTTGTATGGTCATTAAACTCTTGATTCGTCACAGCAGATGGCAGATATTCTAGGATTATAGATAAAGCAATGCAATGTTCTGCATATTGCTTAGATTCTACATTCTACATATATATATATATATATATATATATATATATATATAAATATATATATATATATATATATATATATATATATATATATATAAATATATATATATATATATATATATATATATATATATATATATATATAAATATATATATATATATATATATATATATATATATATATATATATATAATATATATATATATATATATATATATATATATATATATATATATATATATATATAGAATTTGCCGATTTATTTGAAAGGAAAAACCTGGTTTTGGTTTCATTAATACAAAATTACTAAAAATGGATACGTGAAGTAAAGGAAATTTTTATTTTTTCTTAAGCCGTGTTATTGAAGTTCATGACATAACGTTCGTAATGTTCAATATTAGGTTGATGCGATAATGTATGCATAAGTATATGGTTTTCGAATTAATAAAGAAAAGATCAAAGTGTTAGCTATTGACGGATCATGGATGCAGGAGAAGAAAGTGATATCTACTCCTGAAGTAATAAGCTGAAACAGTCAAGTTGTAGAAACCTTCTCTGCTTCTCTTCGAAGAGAAAATCTTTGGCCTTTTGGAACAGGTATCTTAATTGACAAGATACATGTTCCTACCTAAGGATGATTATCCTGTATGGTTCCAAAACTTGGACACTATTAAATTCTAACATCTCTAATATTACAAATATTTCAAATGCGATGCTCTCTCCTCTCAATTGAGTAATAAATCATTTGTTTAAAATGCTGTTATCAGTGCATAGTTGAGAAACAAATTCAATTACACGGTTTTACACATTACGTGTGTTCTTCGGTCGTGTCCCGTATGACACATATAGATGTGAGAATTTAAAGAATGTTATCGGAAATTCCTGCCATCGGATTTTATCGCCTGGACTAGGCATTTGGCCACTAGTGGATAAAGTCTTTCATAAAAGAAGAGTAGTGGCAATTAAAAGGAAGTTCCTTGTAGTTAGAAAACTCTCAGTAGAGTTAAGCCGCTTTCTTTTTCTTATGCGCGGACTGGTAATACCGTTTGTCCACAGTGTTTTCATGCTACGACACTTTGATTGTCTGGGAGTTATGTTAGGTCATTATACTGGCTAGTTACCAGATGAGAAATGGAAAAGTTATAAAATAGATATATACTGTTAGTTTTACTAACTATCTATTTCTATATAAGAGTAGTATTGGGATATTTTGATTGAGACTGTAAATAATTTGAGGGCAGTATTGTCATTCATTATTTCAATCTCCATCTCTCTCTTTCATCCCCTTAATAAAAGCATCATAAAAAAATCAGGTTATACCAGTGTGTCCTTGAATTATATACTTTTGATATTATAAATTACTACGTATAATTAAATAAACTACTACGCATAAATTGGCGTTGGGAACTATCAACTGAAAACAGTCGATAGTCGCAAAACAGTCGAAAGAGTCGATAGTCAAAAAACGACGCGCGACTAAATAGTAATTATTAATTTTAGTCAAATACACGGTTCGACTGTTTTTTTCAATTCGTGATGTCAGACGAAGGTGTACGAATACATTCCTGTGAAAATTGTGAGAAAGGAAAGGACGGACATAATTGCTTGGAGCAGTTAATTTTATATGTGGTTATATTTACTATTTATCAATCACAATTTTAATCTTTTTACCCTATTACATCAACAGTCTTGAAATATATCGTTTCAAAATGCTGTTATATTAATATACAATATATTGTTATTTACAATCAAACTAATTAAAAAAATTTAAAACTATACATATTACATATAAATCTATGTAAGCATAAATTGGGTACATTTTTGTCAAGATCGCGGCTAGGACAACAGAGCCAGAACGTTAAAAATCAGTCGAATGAAACTAACAGACCCAAAAATAGTAACTAAAAGTACATGACCAAAACAGTCGATAGTAATAAGTAACAAAATCAGTCGCACCGAAAATAGCGACTGAAAACAGTGTACTGTAACAGTCAGTAGTAAGAAGTAGTAAAATCAGTCGAACCAAAAATAGCGACTGAAACAGTCGATAGTAAAAAGTAGTCAATTACTAATCAGTCGATAGTTCCCAACACTTGTATAAATAATCTATTTTTGTTAGCTTAGTGAACAAAGCTACCAAGTGGATCTTCTATACCAATACCAAGTATTTTTAAGCAATATATATTTATTCACAACGGTTATATTCTTCTAGGCGACTCAATATATAAAATAGCACCGATATCTTCTGTTCTATAGGGAAGATTTTCTGGTAAATACTTCTCTTAATATGGTGGATGTAGCAATGTTGTGGTAATGGAGTGGAAGCAAGCCAAGGAGAGTCACTGGTTCGTGCCGTAAAAGGCTGGAGCATGGTCGTACATTTATGTTTGTGATTGTTTAATATTTGTGATCGTTCTAAGAAAGACACCAGTAACCAGGCTGGGTAAGACCAGATGTCTTCTAGTATATTTTCTAAGTTGGTCACTCGCCAGTCGATAGGCTTAATGCCGAGGACCGCGGTTCGAAGTCCTCGTAAAACGTTGGTAAATAGGAGACTTTGTAAAAAAAAACTATACAGATACTTTGAAATCCTTGCTGGATGCGTAATTAATAAGTCTTAAAACAGCCAATGTTATTAATTATAGAGTAGACTATATAATAACAAAACTAAAATTAGTTAACATATTTAAAATAAAAATTACAGACTAATTTAAAATAAAACTGCCTTTTTGTCCAGCAGTGTATATATAATAATTGAAACATATTTTTATATAAAATACCATGAAGACTTCTGTGCACGATCTGCAGCAGGCCACAGAACAAAACACATCTAATGAAATTTTTAAACATTGTTATATGTCTGACGCTTCAACCGACCGCAGTCATTCGAGATTTAATAAAAACCTATTCGCGTCAGACGGGATTTTCTTTCGGAAGAACACATTTTAATCTGGGCCCGAGCTGAAGTAAATTTCATTTGATGGTACTAAATAAAACGGGACTAATAAAAAGGACATTTTTAATTAAATACTTTAATAAAAATATCGGTGGAGCTGTCGTGCGTTGTATCATACTCACTTTTACACCGAAGCGAAGCAATCGGATGCAGGAAGGCTCTCGGAGACGTGTCAAAGAGTGTTGCGTAATTTATGTTTTTTTGTCACGATTCTAATACAATTCAGTGATAAATTTATTGCCCATCATGCGTTATATCTTTTCAATTTATAGTGGAAAATACTTGCAAAAAAGGGGATCCGTGTTCAGGCTCTGCATAAGTTCCAACCCTTAGGGATGAATGCTGCCGGAGAACGCAAATGGTATCGATTTTTTTTACGTACGCTATCGTTTTACAATAGCATTCCTTTGGAAGAAGCGGTAATGTAATCAGAAAGCTATGCTTTTAAGTTTAAATATCGGATTTCCTTGGTTTGAAAGTCAAGGGGTATCACCGGAAACTTTCAGTTCTCAAACAGATATCATTATAGAAAGAACAACATAAAGTTTTTCAAGATTACGAGGTGATTGTAGTTTTCACATCAAGGGCATTTATTTTATTATTGAGAGAAATAGCACAATATATTAATCAAAATATTTTCGACTTATAATTTTCATGAATTTCTGCAAATGCTCCCTTATACAGCGATCAAATCATTCCATCGATCCAATACCGCACTTCTTGTGGCAGTCAAGTCATGTTTTATTGATCTGAACAAGTGGTAATCAGAAGGCGCTAAGTCTATTGAGTACGCTGGGTGCGGAAAATCTTGCCACCTGAGCTGAAATAACGTATCCTTCTAAATTTTGTGGACGAGCATTGTCATGCAAGATGACTTTGTGTCTCTTACTCACCATTGATGATCTTTTATGCCCCTATACATTGTTTAATTCATTCAATTGATGCTGTACTAATGGTCTAATTCAATTTCAGCGGCTCATAATACACTACAAATTGATTCCACCTTATGCTCGACATGACTATAACTATCAATATTCCGCTTAAGTGTCGATGTGGATCGCACTCCTGGATTCATGGGTTTTCACTTGTCAAACATTTGATTATGAACTTCGTCTAATAAGTATTGTCTTCGATATTTTTAAATCTTCCAGGTCGTTATTTGTTAATGACATTAAAATGTTGAAAAAAAATAGATCGCTAGAGTAGTAAAAATGTTTGTTAGTAAAAAACATAACTTTAATAGGTATCACTCTAATTTAATTCTATTTCTCTTAAATATTGTGAAATAATAATATTAAGTTTGAATACAATGTTGAGTATGTATAACGAGAGTGATAATGAAACAAGGACGAGATTTGTTTCAGACTAAAAAATAAATGAAAACGAAATCGTTATGCTTTTTATCTTAAACAAATTTAAAAATTATATTTAATATTTTATTTCTTGTAAGAATATGAGAATAATCTGAATATTTGAGAGACACGACAGGCTTTGTACACAATAGGTCTCATATAACTCGGTTTGGAGACAGGCATGAAATATAAAATAACTGATCAACTGAATTCGTTTTAGAATCATGCTGATTAAAAATAAGGTGCATTTTGGGAGAGTACTTCACACACTGAACTACCATATACATTTTCAACCTCTAATATTGAAAAAGAAACGATTAATTGAAACGCTAATGCCTCGTTAATCTGATTAAATATTGATTTTTGCAGAAAAAAATGGTTTATGCATGAAACTGGTTTGCTTAATATTCATATCGCTCTTCCTAATGCACAAAAAAAAATGAATCGTCATTCATCTTGCATATAGTTTAAGAGGCTAAATGAGTCTAAACTTATAAACCGTTACAAATACTTATTTACCAAAGAAATAAAATCAATTACATTATCTAATATTGAAGTAAAAGTCAATATTTTATAGTAATAATTAGAAAATTGTATTAATGTTTTTTTTTCAAAGGACTATTATCGTAACAGGAATACATTAGGGCTAATGGAAATATCGATCAAATTGGAAGGCAAACATCTCAGTTGTTTAGTTCTATGCCTGCCGAGTGGTTTTTAATTTCGTTTCCGTAAAATATTTTCTATATACTGTATGCCAATATTAAATTATATAACTATTAAAAGATAAAAAAAATAATATGTAATATTCCTCAATGCTCGGTACGAAATGGTAACTATGAAACGACAGTTATCAATAAATGAAGTTATAAATGTACCAAAACAGAAACAAATAAGCCGGCTTGGTGGCGCAGTGGTAAAGGCGATAGGACGGTCCTCCTACTGTTGCGATAGCCGAGGGTTCGAATCCTGCTGGGGCATGGTCGCAAATTTATGTTTGTGATACGTAACGTAATACGTAAAGACAGTAGACAGGTATTTTAAACCTACATAAAGTAATGAGATCAAAGGCTAGGTTAGTAAAAATTTATATCATAACAAGCACATGCTCAAATAACAAGAACGAATATTAAACAATGCCAATGTCAAGGCTATCGAATTGCTATACAACGTGGATATTGAATAAGCTGGAGCACTTAAATTACGTAGGTAAATAAAAACAAAGTAATGATATAATGATACACATGATAATGATGTTAATGGGGTACGATGCTAAATAAAAATAATTTAATTTTTAATAAATTTACCACAAAATAATAACTATTAAGTTAAGCATGTGAACTAATAACAATTTCATTAATTTATATTTATTCTTATTTTGTTTAAATGTATATAAAAGAATACAAAAATATTTTTAAAAATTAGATATTGTACAAATATTTTAGATAGATTAAGAGATATTTTAAGTAAGTCAGTTCTTCAAGTGGCAGTACTCGTATATTCATTATCCAGTCCTTAGTGTATTTTTTTATATTTTAAAGTCTCCTTTTTACAAACCAGGGTTTATCTGGACTGACACTACAGTTTAACATGGGCTCAGAACTGGCGAATGACCAACTTAGAAATCGTCCCAGAAAACATTCGGTCTTATCCCAGTCTGGTTACTGGCGTCACTGGGATCATTTTCCTTGTCGGTTTTTTCACTCTTACCTAGTATAACTACAAATATTAAACAATCACAAACATAAATGTAAGACCATGCCCCAGCAGGATTCGAACCCTCGACTATCGCAACAGTAGGTGGACCGCCAACCAAATCGGCCTCAGGTATTATTATTTTATTACTTGAGGTATGTCCTGGTTACCTTTTGACAACTTGCTTTACCTTTGTTATAATTGATGCTTGCTTGATGATTTTCTTGTGCAGAATGAATGAATCGGTATGACACATCAAAATCTATAAAACTGAGTTTAGTAACCATAAATTGACAATATACATTTTCTGATTCATGGTCAATTAAAACTTCGGAATTAAAGTGCCGAAAATGTGTGTGAATGTTTTCTCTGTTCGGTTTTATCTTTTAAAATATATGACAATAAATTGGAGACAGCTTATGATCAGTTGGGCAAAATATATCCTACGACTAATAGTTTATTCGAAGATGCTCATAAACTACAATGTGTTGACTTCATTGTGAAAGAGCCAGAAAGAGGTTATTTTATCTCCTGTCTCTCTTAGAGGTTAGTCTAGTCTTTGACAACAATTTTACAATAATTAAAGTTAGAATTATGTACCAAACCGATATAATGCATACTTATCTGATAATTTTACAACTGTTTTTATTTTGTAAAGACTAAAAAGTATACCTAAAATAAAATACTTCACATAAACAAAGTGACTAGCGTTGTAACTAGTGTTTCAGACAATATCGTATTAGAATCGAACCAATATTGGTAACATGTAATTTATAAAATTGTCTGTTGTGAGGTCGAAAATTATAACTATAAGAAAAAGGAATCATAACTGGAAATAAGTTGTATAATTCTATAAAAATAGTTGTTGGAAAAGTATTTCCATTGTTGTTTTTTTTTCTAAATAAAACATGATCAATAAATGAATATTAGATCCACTGACTATTATATAATTCAAATAATCACACATGATCTGCCTGAGCAATACTTAATACTATATAAACTTATTGAAGATTGGATGGATTCGTGAATCGCTACAAAATATTAACCATTATTCGTATGAGATAATGTGTTTTATTAGTTAGACTAAAAAAAATTAAAAACTAAGATTTCTGTACATGATTTTTTAATTTAAAGATAATCTGCATGTCGTGTACATAAACATATAACAAAATTGCCTTTTTTCGTTCTGTTCATTCCAAGTTTCATAAACAGGCTAATTATAGAGATTAAAAACATTTCCAAAAAAGTATGTTATTTTTTGTTTGTTTTCATGGCAAAAATAATAATAATAATAACCTGACAAAAAATAACTTTTCCTTTTAGTAAATTAAACTGAATATAAAGAGCTCGCTCCCACGTAGTGCAGAACTTTGTATCATTTCGGTTAGTCACGTAAATTTTATTAGGCTACATTAATAAAATAAACGATATTAAAAATAGGAAATTTTACGAGCATTGCGTGTTCTCCCAAATAAACTACTGTGGTACCGGGAGACACTATTAATTTTTGTTATTCTTTTATTAATTAAATTAAACAGAACTGTACCAGTCAACCTCCAAAATTAAATGGCAGTCTAAAATTATATATAATTAATATAATAAAATAACTTTTACTCTAAGAATACCTACGACTAATTTTTAATTCACTAATTCACCAAAAATACATCCATAAAGTAAAATTTACATTGATTGTTAATTAATTTAGTTGATCATAAAGGTTAGATCTTACAGATAACTAGATCATCTTTAACTATATAATTATCTATATAACATTATATCTATTATGGTTGTTGCTACGCTACCTCTTTGATATAATAGGTGAAATTTATAATTTTTATGATAATATACTTATTTTACTTTTTAAAATTATTTTGTATATCTTTTTACCAAACTAAGGTTTAATTGAACAAAACCTACAGCCTAACGTCGACTTCATCGTCCGAGGTGTTATTGGAGTATTTCTTTGTAATATAACTGAAATTATTAGCTTTTATGAAGCACAAACTATTTCGGATACATTTTTTCAGCTAGATTATGATCTAAAATACTAGTACCCTTGCAGTATTTTTGCTAATACATTTGAAGGGAAAATTCTCATAAAAAGGAAATTTTATATAGCATTATTGGGAAGGACGAAGTGGCCGAAAAATGGCCGCATTTGAAGAAAAAGAAAGTGCTGCTTCACCAAATCTATGCACCGTGTCACAAGTCAGCGAAAGCGATGGCAAAAATCCATAAATTGGGTTTCGAATTGCTTCTTCATCCACCGTATTCTCCAGATCTGGCTTCCAGCGACTATTTCCTGTTCTCAGATCTCAAGAGAATGCCCGCTGGGAAAAAATTTTCGCCGAATGAAGAGGTAATCGCCGAAACTGAGGCCTATTTTGAAGCAAAGGACAAACCGTACTAGTACCGGTATCGAAAAGTTGGAGGGTCGCTATAATCAGTGTTGAAGGAGGATATGTTGAAAAAAAAAGACTAATTTAGCCAAAAAGATGTGTTTCACTGTGGCAGGGCGGGGACTTTTCAATTAACCAGTTTATTCACGCACTTATTAAATTCCCTATTATGATTAAGACAAATTCTCAATATTTCTCTTCTAAAGCGTAATAGAAACTAAACCATTTCTATGATGACAGACGCAACAATTTGCAATAAATCTAGAGAGTGTTAGAAGCACGTGTGAGCACTTTAAAAGTATGAGAACAACTGATAATTGTGAACTGTGAACTTTGGAGAAGAAATATAGTGTAATCAAAATCAATAGGGTTGGAGTATTGGTCTCCGACATTTTGTTATACTAATGAGTGATGGTGATAGATTATATTATAGTATGTTATAGTAAGTATGTACAGACCTGTAAATAAAGTCAAGCACATTAGAGTGATCATAATAGAGGAAAATCTGTCACCACCGCCCATTACTATTGCAAGGCCTTAGTTACAAGTTTTAAAAAATTTAATGAAAATTTTATGTGAATTTTTTATCTTTGGTATATTCAGATGATGCTTTGGGAGATTTGGATAAAATATATTATTTAAAAAATGCAGCAGAATGAGCTCACAACGCTTGTAAGGAAGAAGCAACTTGTGCAGTCGTCTAGCAGAGCATATGTAATAATTCAAATTGGTAAATAAAGTCCATAAATCCTAAGCAGTATGCATCAGTTCCAGATAATAGAAAGCCTGAAAAATAGCAGACTAGCATTGACCGAGGTCTACACTAACAGCAGCATATTGGTTGAGTCCCCGAGCGACGATTCATGATGGTACTGACTAGCCTTTCAATATATTAAATAATCTTAAAATATATACCCTATGTAAGTAAATATATATTTTAAAGTATATAAAATAGAGTCTTATTTTTTGAATATAACTTCAGTAAATATGCGACTAAAAATTCCAAGACGCTGGTAAATCTGTAAACCCAATATGTACATACTAAGTGTAAGCCTTACACCCAACACACAAGTAGTTTATAAAATTTTTTGTATTTCATTAAACATAATTTGTTAACTCTTCAATAGACTCTGTGTAATTGCCGTACATTTTATTTTTGAAATATCCCCACAAGAATAATTGATTTGAACCATTGATTGGTGGCCATTAAATCGCCTTTGCAAATTTTCAAATATCAACATTATAAAATGATTGGAGATATAAAATTCTGTCCGAACTTGAAAACAATTTCCGTTTTCTATTGCTGAAACCAGAATATTTCTGTAAGCCACACTAGTGAAAGTTTTTTATAGGGTCATAAATTAAAAATTAATATGATAAATATACAGATAGAAATAACCTAGAATCCACATTAATCTAAATATTCTAAAGAAAATTCAGTATTCCCTAAAACACTGATAAATTTGAAACAATTTGAACAAAACTATTCAAATGTTTTAAATTATTTGTTGTATTCACGTTTTAATAGAGTCGATTTAGATAAATAATGAAACGGAAATGTTCTCTAAACAACTTGTTACTCGAAAGACGAGTCTTTCGATTCGAATATACACGTGTAATTGTTCGGTGGACTTTCTAATGAACCGTCAGCGTATCACTCGGATGGGAAGCTATCTAAAATTCCATTAGAGCGAAAAAGAGAACGAGGCAAAAAAAATGAACGGCGCGCGTAGGGTTAATGGGGAATCAAAGGGATCCCCCGACGGCCGAAGCCTAGTAGGCAATGGAGTCGGCTCCATCGCCTATATTTAGTTCGGGATCGGGCCTTGGTCGATTTGCGGCACGCAATAATGGCGGGTTTCCGGCCTGGCGGGCCCATATCGGCCCTCGCTTTTCCGGAAGTCGAATCCTCTACGAAATTGCTCGCTTGGCCGGCCATGTGTACGGCCATTGTTTGTTTGTGCAGGCCGGATGGAATTTTTTATTACGGTTCCTGTCCAGCAGACGAGCTCGTGTACGTATCTGTATGGGATGCATTAATGGCTTACGTTTTCGAGTTTTTACCTGCTTCTTTTTTCCGCTTTTGACTGGAATAAACACACTCCAAACTGAAAGCGACGCAACTGTACATTACGACTAAACATTTTAATGACCCGCTGTGAATTCTGTCGTGATATAATCTTGCCTAAAACTATAGAAATATGAATCCAAATACATCCTACAATGAATTAACAGAACCAAACTACGCTTTTACAAGATTTTCTGTTCAATTCTTCACTTTAAAAAGATATTCATATATATTAATCAAAATACTTTCCATTCCATTATTTTCTAGAAGTTTCTAGTTCTTTCCATTTCTATATCTCTTGGCGATACTATATCAAAACAACATTGTTGATTTGGCAGTGAGGCGATTATCAATGCATTTTCACACTTCTTCGGCATTTCCAAACCATATGTCAGCCAAGCTGTGATGCATCAATCTGAACAATTGTAATCAAGAGGCACTATATCTGGTGAGTATACTGAATGCAGTAGAGCCTCTCATATGACTTGCAACTGTGTGTCCTTCACAACTTTCACTTTTGGCCGAGCATTGCCATGTAACAGGATAATTTTGCGTATGTTCCTCGGTATGTTTGGTCTTTTTGCAATAATATGTCATTAAATTTTTTCAATTGATGTCAGTAAACCTTTGCAGTAACAGTTTAATTTGATTTTAACAGCTCATAATGCAATACACCTTGGCATGATTCACTTCGCATCGGGCACCATGGGTCTTCTGAACTAACCCATGCCGTTTTGCTCTGGGGATTATTGCAGTAGAACCACCTTTCATCGCCAGTGACAATGCACTACAGAAAATTGCTGGCAAATAATGAATATGTTATGATGAAAATATCCAAAATGGCATTTTAGTCAAATTGTGGGATTAGCAATCGTGTATAAACGTCCGAAAAGAGTTGATTCGTCAACTGCGAAACTGTCTGAAAGTTCTTTGAGAGTTGGAACTGGGTGTACGGTGAATAAGTCTTGCAATTCATTGTGTTCGGATTTATTTGGTCCTCTAGACCGTTCTTTGTTATTGACTTCATTCAATGAGTTGTGGAAATCAAAAAAGGCAATAGTTATATGTCGGAACAGCATCTCCATAAGTTTCGAAAACTTTTTTTTATTATTTAATTAATTATTGTTACTAGTCGTTTCCGTCTAACCTACAATTTGTTTTTATGATAACTTAAATCTAGGTATATAACTAGGAGGACCCATCGGCCCTATCTCAGTCTCTGGTGAAATAATGTTTATAAATGTCACTGCTGAATTTTTTAATATATGCACCTCACTACATAACACTACACAAGATCAGATGGTTTGATTCTTTTGAGTCTGTGTCCTGTTCTGGTGGTATCCAGTAGTTGTATTATTTCAATATTCGTGTGAGAATGGAGTCTTTCCTTACGCCCCCTTGCAATTATCTTGATTTCTTGACTGACTGTGGATATCTGAAGGTCTCGATGTAGACAATCAGCCTTATAGTATTTGGGTGCACCCACAATACCTCTCAGGACTTTGTTCTGAAAAATTTGTATTTTATTTATGTTACTCTTTGCAGAACATCTCCATAATTGAACTCCGTATGTCCATATAGGTTTCAATATTTGCTTATATAATAGCAATTTATTATGTACTGATAATTGAGATTTTCTTCCAATTAGCCAGTACATTTTCCTATATTTCAATTCCGGTTCTTTTCTTTTCTTCTTATGATAGTATTATTTAATGTTATGGGTGCTTGTACAGTCTGTTTATAGGTGAACTGCACATGTACAGATTTACTTTCATTAATTCTTATTTTCCAAGCTTGTGTCCAATTATTTATATTGTCAATTGCCTATTGTAATTTTCGTGAGGCTTCTTCACTATTGTCTCCGATAGCTATAATCGCAGTATCATCAGCAAATGTAGCCATCGTAATATTTTCCGTTTGTGGTATATCACAAGTGTAGAGTAGGTAATGCATTGGTCCCAATACACTTCCTTGTGGTACACCTGCTTGAGATTATTTTATTGTAGAGTAAGCTTCTTCTTGTTTGACTCATTCTGAAACATTCTGGTTGTAATATATGATTTTAATAGTTCGGTGTGTTGTTTTGGTAGCATTTTCTGTAGTTTATGAATAAGGCCTTCATACCAAACCTTATCGAAAGCTTATGCTCCATCTAAAAATATAGCTGAGCATACTTTTTTACTTTCGTAGGCTTTTTCAATAACATCTGTTATTCTGTGGACCTGGTCAATTGTTGAGTGCTTGTTAATAAACCCAAGCTGGTGTGTTGGTATTAGGTTTTTTCTCTCTATGATCGGTTTTATTCTTTTCAACAGAAGTTTTTCAAAAACCTTAGATATTACTGGTAGCAGTGATATAGGTCTTTAGGCTTTTATTTCGTTTGCTGACTTCCCAGGTTGTTTCGAAATCTAATGTACTTTGGCAGCAAATTTATTCAGATCAAAGAAGATCGTTATGATCGTTAAAATTGTAACTATGAGCATTCTATGAGCTTCTGTATACTCTGGATTGGAAAATGAAAAAACTGTTATTTTAGATAAAAAATTATCAAAACCATCAGGCTTAACAGTTGGATTAGGTTGTTTTACAATTGTTCAAGATTGTATTTATGGAAATTACAAAATAGTCAGAATTGTATGAACCATCAGGGAATCCATACTATCGCTAATGAATAGATAAAATTTCCGCATTTCATATTAGGTGGGACCATATTTGTTTATTGACTTTTCATTATATTCACCGGTCAGATTTAAAAACTAAACAAAATCCTCTAAAAATGATTAAATTCCTTCGGGCATCTTAGGATGGTTCAATAACCTATGCAACTAGAATGAAAAGATATATTTAAGATAAGGAAATATTATCTCTTCAAAGTTTTTCAACACAATTGTTTAAAAAAAGTATGGACAACAAATTAATTACCTCCAATTTTAATTACATACTTAACAATAACACTATATATAAAGTATATGGTTGATTATCAAAAAGTTTAACTGTTACTGTACCCGAACATCTTTAAATATTTATCAAAGTAGACACATATTCAAAATAAAAACGCACTGAACTCGTATTGTTTTATGTATAGCATTCAATAATACCATATTTTTAGAAACAGACATCCATTTGAAAATAAAACTATTAATTCTACTATGCAAAAATTTTAAGAGAGAAAACTGTAATACATTGGGTAAGTTTTCTGGGTAAGAAACTGCCCCAAATGATTTTTACGATGGAAGATAACGCCTGCGTATTTTTGCCTCGATCACTTTAACTAATGACAGTAGAGATTCGGATTACTTACTTAACCAGGTTCGAGCAAAAACTTATCATAACCTTCTTTGACTAGAATGGTAGCTTTGCAACAATTTGCAGAACTTTTCTGAGCCTGTCTCTAATAATTTGTAATTTAAACTCAGTTTATTAAAGTTTTCAGTGTTAATTCAAGCGGAACAAATATCAAACTTGTTATTTAAAGGGTTAAAAACTGTTTTATGCTCCATGCATAGTTCTGTAGCTATGTCGCAAAAAAAATATTAGCTAGGCTAGAAAGAAGTTATATCTATACTAGATAGAACTTATATATTAGCTATATTATATCTATACTACGCCTAATATTATTTCCCTGTTTGGTGCTATAAATTATATTACTCACTCATATTATGCTAACCAAGAGCTAGTGATGCTCAATGAACTGGTTTCTCGGTGATCTTACCTGTAAAGAAAAATATAATTAAACAAAAATATAAATATATGAATATTCATTATAATAAAAAAAGACAAGGCAATGCTTATAATGTAGTAAATCGTAAACAAACGGTTTTTTTTTAATATATAATAACTTCCCATGGTTCATTTTCCTTAATGGAACGGTTCCACGGTTCATTCCTTATTAACAGAAATACTTCTCTAAAATTCTTTCTCAAATGAACAACATAAATGATTCATTATTAACACAAAATAAAAACAAGATATTTATTTATTTTTACATCGTACATCATTACAATTTTTATTCAAAGCAATTATTTATAAATGTTTTTTAAATCATTAAGATAACAAAACAAACACATATATCCTTCGTATTAAACATATAATTATGTAACTATGACATTTTCAATTATATTACGACAGACACAAAAAGATACAAAAAGGGACGCGCATGGCTTAATAACAAAAATAGATATTGTCATTGGTTAGATGATTATACAGGAAATCCTTTAGGATGACACAATGAATCTAACAACCGCGTCAAAACTTTGTAGCTAGAGATATTTAGTATAGTTATGTGGGAACGTTTCAAATAATAAGATTATTTAACCGTAAAAATATAATCGAGCATGGAGGGCACATAAAATTAAACATTTTAAAATGAAGCAAGTCTTCCTGTTGCTCTAATTACATGGTTTCCTATGATGTAAATCGTTAAACCTATTGTGGATACTACATAAATAGATCGGAGGAATAAAATATGTCACATAAATATTTATTATGATGTAATTTCCATATATGAATACGTGAAGCGAAAACCTCTTCGTTTTAGGAATACTACGCACATGGAGAAGATATACAGAAAGCCAAATTTTATACATGACAGCGTTTACAACAAATGACGCGATAATTTACTACGGAGCCTTCACCATTTTCCTGAAAGACTTACATTTAAAATATTTTAATATATTAAAATATTTTTTATATTTTAATTATTACATTTATATATACTAAATATGTTTTATAAAAAATACAAAATATTATTATAACCTTGGATAATGTTTAGATATTTCCTTTACCCTTCTGTAATATTGGAATATTCTCCAAGTTCAGAGCAGGTTTATGAGACATATTCCTTTGAACATATTCCTGGAGTCTGAAATGAATGTTTTAAAGAGGAATATTTTCTACATTATTGAAAATAACAGATCCTATAGGATAATTTGTTATAATCCAATATTTCTGTTATAAAGTATGTAATATAATGAATTATATTGTAGGATTATAAAAAGCTAATGTCGGTTTAATGTTTACATAATGTTAATTTTGGGTATTTTGTATTAATTATAATTTAAATGTCTAATTTTATGTTGTTAATATTCGAGATTATTTTAAGATAGTAACAAATTTTAGTATAATAACGTCCCTTTTCTCAAATTATATTGGTTCTGTATCAGTGTACCACCTTCCCCGCCCGCTATGTTGAATGGGTAAGCAAAATTAATGTATTAAAAATAAATTAAAATAACATATTTGTGCCAAAAATGAAGCTTCATATTCATTAAATTATGTCTCAAAATCAGGGTCAACTAAATCGTTCACAAAAAGAAACAGAAACTTTGAATTAGTGAAATTCAAAGCATAATATAGACCTGACAAAGGATTGTATCAAAATATACACAAGAATAAAAAGAGCTACTAGTTGCGTTTTCAACTGGTTTATTAAATGTTTTATTTGGTAGTTATTGCAGCGAACTAAAGCAAACAACACAAGCTAATGATGGATGTGTACATGCTCGCAGGCAACGATATTAACATATCCAGTATAACATAGATATAATGTAGTTATACCCGCAGCTAACGTAATAGAGTAGACTAAAAATATGATCATATAACAATCATTACACTTTTACACCAACATTTTTCGCTCACTCAATTACTAGTATAAATAAATTTGATACTATGATTTAATAATAATATTTCGACAAAATTGGCTACAATAACTTCTTTTAATCTATCGGTAATGTCTATATTAGCAATAAGAAACTATTAGGGAATATTACCAAAAATATAACTATTTTGCCAAACATTTAGGATAGATCTAGGATTTTAAATAAAACTTAATTAAAGTTTGATGGATGTATCACACCCATGTACCAAGATATTAAGTATAGAACTAAGATAATCTATTTATTTGTATGTAAAATCCGTATATATATATATATATATATATATATATATATATATATATATATATAATATACGCGAGAAGAATTATTGTGTATGGTTCTAAATATTGTGGAAGATTGTAACTGATACATTTGTGTTAAGCATTGATAGAAACAACAATTTCTCTTGGCAGAAGCATTTGTTAGCAGACATTTTCCCGTATTTTGTAAAATTTGTGTATCCTACCCGACATATTCACCAAACATTGCTGTTTCTAATTATTGTCTATATTAGGCCAAAGCTTATGATAACAAAAAAGGAGTCAAAATCTCAAAAAAATAAAAAAACGCCGACAATCATGGATCAATAATCAAATAAAAAAAACAGTTAAATCTAATATAAATGAGAACCAAGATAAAACGAAGCCAAACCGTGATCTTGAAACATACGAAAAGCGAATATTCTCTGGCATCCATACTCCCCCAAAAATATCCTTACAAAAATACACTGGAATTGAAAAAGACTGATGGAAATTTCGAAAATAACAATCTAATATTTTTACTGTCATTAATTTTTTAAGGTTGTTTTAGCACTAAAGATAAAAAGCCCAATTTTAAAAACCACCAAACAACACAAGCTAATGATGGATGTGTACATGCTCGCAGACAACGATATTAACATATCCAGCATAACATAGATATAATGGAGCTATACCGGCAGCTAACATAATATAGTAGACTAAAAAATTGGAATTGGACTTTGGAAAATTAAATTTTGGCAGGAGTGAGATATGTGTGTCTTAAATAAAGACCAAAATGTAAACAATAAGTAAATAAAATAAGTTAATAACAATTGTTATTTATCGTTCCTTCAAAGTGCACATATCATATATCAGTTAAATATTCATGAAGTTGTTTTCGGAAGTTTATTCCAATTCCAAAGAGAACAAAATAATTTCTTGTCATAATAAAATAACATTGATAATAAAAGTCATCTAACAAAGTCATGAAATTTTGGCACGAATGTTTTGACGATCTGAACGCCCCAGAAATCCTGTGGGTGATTTGTTTAAGATTCATTTGTGTTTTAAATTACAGGCAAATTGAATTCTTAATCTAGTATTCCTCAAGTACATTCTTAAGAATTTGTATTATCGAACGTTAATATTAAACATCCCTTATCAATTTTAATGCTTTATTTGAGATTCTCAATCGCACATAAAACTGCACGTTTATATCGATACTGCATCATCCCGAAACCGTATTAATAGATTAATGAGTGACAAATTCCGATAAATCATAAAAGTTTTACGGTTCATAAAAACCGTTTTGTCCGTTTCTTCGTTTTACGATGCCGAAACAGTCGTGTTTAAATTCGGAAATAGGAGAAGGGCGAAATAAAGCAATTTCCAATGTCTCGGCGTGGTACAGATTAAATCTGATATCGATTTTAGCAGTGTTATTTTAAGGGAAATAACGCTTTAAATAGTCGAAATGAACATGCTACAAAATTAAACTCCAGAAAATTTACAACAGGACAGAAAATAGGGTAACTATAAATAAAACGTTAACAAAACAATGTATAATATATAATTTAACTTTGCAACTATGGAAGTATCATATGTCAGTAAAATAGTGATGAAGCTGGCTTTGTTATTTTTCGTATTTCAATTGTGCAAGTTTAAATGTGATACATTGTGATAGTTTAAGTGTACCTTAAACTTCGGGCTCATCATTCTTAACGAACCTACTCACAATCAGTTTTCCATGAACCAAATTCAAACTACCTCAGGCTGTTAATAACTTTTGGTGAACAGATTAACAACAAACCCACTGGGAATTGTATCAAAATTTATTAACAAAATCGGATCCCAAACCTAGATTAAATCACGAATACCATATAGAAGAAGCATTCCTAAGCTTACTAGTGGTATCTAGAATATATACTACCCAGCATCATCAACGAAAATCCAAATCGGTATTGCGCAAATTTCCACAGGGAAGGTTCTGTTCAGACTTTATGACAGTTTGGGTACCCTTACTTCTCTACCTGTAGAACTAAAGATATATATTAAAACGCCAATATACTCATGTAATATGACATGCCCGGCGGACGAATGTCGCGAACCTACCGGGTGAAAATCTAAGCCTACAACATTCACGTACCGGAAGTCTAAATAGATAGACCAAAATTAAAGCTCGCCTTGCTTCACTTAATTGTAATTAATTTAAATAAGTTAAGTAAAATAAGGTAAAGTGTTTCCTTAATTTGCAAGGATGTCTAGCTGAAATCCTTAGCTGTGAGCAACCAAGGCAATTTGAAATTAGAAGTTGAAGTCAGTCTGTGAACCGCTGGTGATAATAATACAAATAAAAGACCTCCAAAGGCAGTTTACTACGGGAGCTATCGAATAGGTACTCCAATATTGACAGGGGTACAAGTTTTATAAACAGGCTCTCTTAATCCAGAAGACAAAAGAGCAGTTAATCGCGTTGTCAGAGAATCCAAGGAAAATATTAGGGAACCATGCTCCTCAGACGCTGCTAATAGCATCCTGGCAATATCGGAAAACTGACGAGACCATTATCAGAGAGATCACAAGTAGATATTTCTCTGCTAAAAAGAGACGACAACCAGCAATTTGGAGCCACAGATCAGGAGAAGTTTGATACCATTGAAAGAGTCCTTTCAACCACAGATGACCAAACATGTAGATCAAATTCCCGTTCCAACGAAAACCAAGAAGTCACCAGTGCGACAGCCAATGTAAGTATCGTTTTTCTACAAATGATTTAAAAATAATCGCACCAATAATATAGAAGTTTACTTATAGTTACTAACCGAAGAACACCGAGTCTCCATGTTATAACCATCCGAAAAGTATTTTTTACAGGAACAACACACTAAGCTAACAAACATCACAAATCTTAAATTCAAACTGCAAACATCTTTACCCTTCTGGAAATACATCTATATTGCTGTTACTCCCATAAAAGGAGACAAATCATAACACTGCAACTATTCTTCAATCAATTTTCTGAGCGCACTATGAAACTTCCAGATATTAATTCTCTAGCATTATCTTCATTCAAGTCTGGCATTCTTAGTGATTTTGTAAACTTGATACACTAATATTTAAAAAACTATTTCAAGTTAAAATTGGTGATTCTTTCTCGAATATGAGATCTCTCCAGTCTGGTGTATCACAGGATTCCCCAGTGGTTCCCACATAGTTGAAACAGTAAAAACGGCGTCCGATGTATCCAAATGTATTCCGATTAGTAGTTAAGAAATATTTTCATACCATTCATCATCATATCCAGGAATTAATCACCCTTGGGCCATCCTTTGTGTTTTACAGCAGTTTCCAACACGATTCCTACCGGTAAATTGCTAATTATGAATAACTATACAAGCCCGAGTAACAAAACTAAAGAAAAATACTTGAATGGTTCCAGCTAACACCCCAAAATAACCAGAAATAGAATAGCTGGGTGAAAAGATTGTCAACGAAATTGTATTATATATGACAAGGCAAATATTTTTTTGCCAACAATATATGTATTTATATAACACTAAACAGATGTATTCAATAACTATAAAAGGTGACTTCAGGAAAAGAGATCTTGCTGTACGAAAAAAGTATATCAAAAATAAAATCCTGGATAACAAAAACATCACTCTATAATAAAAACACAAAGTATTTTTGAGAAGTATTGTAAGTATATCTTAAATACACATTTGCTGAAATAATATTTCTTAACATTAAATAGACTCAGAACTTTTATTCAATTTTATTTATTCAATATTATTATTTTTATGTTATATATAGATGTAATTTAAATATCACTTAATAATTAACAAACCCATTTATATAAAAATCTGAATTATTAATTTGTATTAATTACATTATACAATAGAATCGGTTAATTTAGTTGATTTCGACCAAATAAATTTAATAATATATAAATACCATTATTACGATTGCCAGCATAGTAAAATGTTATAAAAACGATATTTCATTTATTAAAATCTTTTAACCATAAAATTATGCCGTGGACTCTTATAATATCCAATTAGTAAGCTGTTATTCCTTTATAAATAATTAAAATATAAATGAATTTAGTTACAATTATAGGCTTTAATTAATATAATACATTAAGTATAAAAATAATCAAATTTTACTCCAAATTAAATTAAAAAATGATGTTACTATCCTAATTATAATAGTTGCGTGCATGTGTTTTGATAATCGATTGGTGAAAATACAAAGTATTAATGTAAACATTTGTTAAACATCCTAATTTTCAATGATTTGTTATTCAATGTATACCGACGCTAAAAATGGAACTTTCAAAATAATTTGCTTGACATTTGTTCCTTTGTTGTTTGATTTGAAGTTATATACTACTGATTATCATCAAACTCTTATTGTTTTGGTTTGAGAGGTGATTTTAACACCAACCACATGGTATGACCCACTGGACCAAAAAAGTTCCGATAGAATAAATTGCATGGCTTATTGGATGAAAATATAGCTCTAACTCCCAAAAATTTTCAAAGAGCTTAGGAGTTGAGGAATCAACTCGGTGGTGTATTGGGAAGAGGAGTTATTGTAGGTCACACTATAACAATTCCAAGCGCAAGAAATGTCATGGGCTTGTGATGGAAAGTACTCTACATCGACATTAAACCGGAATAGAGTTATAAAGTCTTGTTATCCATAGCTTGGGATTAGCAAGGTGTAGTAGTATAAGCTGATAAAACCGCATAAAACTGGTAGATGTCTATCGGCGGTAATTGAACAAACTGAACCACGTATTGTTACAGAACAGGTCAGCAACATGAACTAACAGACGCAAAGTCATCCTCTTGAATGACATGGTGAAAAAATGACCAGAATTCATGCAAATACTTAGCAGTTCGAAAATTGTTAAAATATCCATTCATTCAATGTCATAATTTAATTACATTTACATATCTATATATTAAAAATATTAACCAATATTATAAGTTTATCAATAGTCATACTTATGTGAATACTGTATTAGTTCTTAGCAATACACTAGAGAATACTGCTGTAAATATTAAAGTATACTAATATATTAATACGAATAATAAGAGTGCAATAGAACATCAAAGAAACATACAGAACATAACATCAACAACAAATGAAAAATACCATATAGAAGTTATTTACATGTCAGTTTACGTATTAATATACGTAGGGTAAAAGTTTTTTTAAATAATTATTACATTGTTACTAGTCGTTGCCGACCAACCTACAATTTGTCTTTACAATAACTTAAATACAGTTATATAGGATACGGGTATATAGGAGAACCCATCAGCCCTATTATGGTCTGTAGTGTGATAAAGTTGGTGGGTTAACACTGCTGTTTTTCTATTACATGCACCTCATTACTACACTACACAATATCAAATGGTTTAATTATTTTGAGTTTGAAAACAAATGATAAAGAGATAAACTATTAGTTCTCAAATAAGTTCTAAATTTATAAATTAAGCTATTTTTAACCGACCTCGAAAAAAAGGGCAGGTTCTATCTTCGGCAGTATATATTTTTTTAATGTATGTTCGCCAAATTCTCCGTCAATTAAGGGCCGATTTTCAAATTTCTTTTTTTATTTGAAAGAGTGCACTTCTGAGATAGTCCCATTAGAACCAAATCAGGATCTGTTGGGGGGAAGGAGGAAAATCGAGTGAAACTCTAAAATTTCAAAGGTACGTACAAAGTTTTCACATATTATTTCACATTAACATTATAAAACATTCAGATATTTGGTTATAATGTTATTGAAGACCATGAAGCCATTCAGTTCGCTTTTTAAGCACCAGTATATAAGACCTCGTAGAAATATTGTAGACAAACGGTTTGGCATCGACTTCAAAGTGTTGGTCAACAAGTTACAATAATATTGTAAAGTTCATATTCAGTTTAATTATTTTTTAATTTTTAGTGAGTTCTTTATTTATTTTTTGAAGTATTTTTTTGTATTTTTTGTTAAAAATATTTTATAACTTATGTCTAGTATTAATACTTGTGTCACTTTACCATTTACTGATATGATATTTAAAAATTACGGAGATAAAATAAAATAATACATAGTTTTGAATTCCTATATAGATTGTTAATTGATCATCGTTGATACTTTTTGAAGCAAATGTTAATGTAAATGAATACGCTTCCTTTACAAAATTATAATATGTGATAATTTTGTCTAATTTTGTGTAATATTAATGACAAAGAACGGCCAACAATTTTAGAGGACCAAACAATTTTAAATTTAAATTGCAAGACTAGTTAGATGAAAACCCGGTCGAAATTCTCAAAATATTTTCAGATCACTTAGTAGTTGATGAACCTACAGATTCCATGTGTTTATATGATATTTAAAAATTACGGAGATAAAATAAAATAATACATAATCGTTTTGAATTCCTATATAGATTGTTAATTGATCATCGTTGATACTTTTTAAAGCAAATGTTAATGTAAATGAATACGCTTCCTTTACAAAATTATAATATGTCATTTTGTCTACGTATGTCAACTTTCTTTAATTATCTTTTTATCTTAATTAAAAAACCTCCCCATAAGCCTTGATGTTCCACAGTCTATTCATGAATATGTTAACTTGTTAATTAATTAGACGTATATTTAGTTGATGCACACTGGTATCCTTTAATAAAATATTAGAAAAAGACGAATTTGCAGCTATTTATTCGTACTGAACCAAACATAAATCAGAAAATTAATAAGTTCAAACGACTGCAGCTGCAGATCGTCCAAAATAATTAATTGATGGCATCGAAGAAGTAGGAATGTTTTGACATGCTCTCAGGAAATTCGGTATTTTGTTTTGAAAATGCTAAACGGTCGATCTGTAACTGGATTTATACGCGCAATTTGATCGTTTTAATTAATGTACGAACGTATGTGTCGAATCTGCCCAATCAGTATATTTATAATCTGGCAAATGATATGATTCAAATGCGTGGCATATAATTAGTTACATATAAATTAAAACCCAATTAAAATAACACACAATAATTGCGAGGATTTAAAAAGCAAGATAAATTATAAAATGTTCAAACTGAATAAACGAGCGACAAATTAACTTCTATAGAAACTAATATGTAAAAAGTTCAGTAATTCATAGTATTAATAATAATCAAGAGCTTTTAATTGGCTGTCTCATTTTAACAAAATTAGTGATATGCTTTTTTCAATTCTCTTTTTAAGTAACTTGATGAGCAAATTGTTTGAGGTTGACTGGTGTTGTTAAGGAATATGATGCTGCACCTTCTGCAACCTGTTAAGTTTATAAGCCCTTATCTTTATTATATTATAGACTAACTAACGGTCATTTGGTTTTCCAAGATAAGTACCTTGTTTTAAATCACTGTAGAGACAAATATTAAGTTAGTCAGCAATGACTAGTGATAATATATTAATACATTTAAAAAAATAGTAGCTCATAATATATAATTTTCAAGGGGTCCTCCTGGCTTAAGCTTCAAAGATATGGGCCTAAAAAGATTTTATTTCAGGGAATAAGTTGTATTATCCGGAAAATGAAAACGGGGAAGATGCTTGCAGCATGTACAAGATTTTCGGTGTTAAATAATTGTATAAATTTGGAGAAAATAATTACAAAAACAGTTCAAAATGAAAAAATAATACGAAAAATTGGTTTACCTATTATTTTGTTAATTACAAATGTTGTAAATATTAATTAGAATGGTTTGAAATGAACAGTACAACGATTAACAATATTTAGAATCTAAAAATCTAAAAAGTGTGTAAAAAGGCCAATTGTTAAATAAATAATTTAGTTACCACCAACTACTAACATAATATATTTTGGACGTATTCCTATTATCGACTTTCATTCATTAATTAGCAATTTTCGTTTCGAAAAGACTCATAGCTTAGTAAAGTAATTCCTTCTACGTATGCTTTATAGATATAGTATAAGGGTTTAGTTTATTTTAGAATAGAATTAAGTGGAGAGTATAAATACCGGTTGAATAAGTCACCACTTATTTCCGTAAAATGAAATAGTTTTAAAGTAAAATATATTTTTTTGTTGTTTTAAACCCTCAAAATTTCATAACTGGTGCAGCCGATAGGATTCAGAAATGATTGGACTGATGAAGACTGTTCTCTAATGAATTCATCCAGTTATCCAGAATCAAATAATATATGAAGGAAGGCGGCAGATTATCAAGAAAAAAAGCTTAGTTGAAAGACGTTGAATTGGAAACTAAAGGCAATATTCGACAGTTACTACAAGCATTCCTTGATGTAGTTAAGTGGAGTTCTGGCAAAAGTATGTCAGCTAAAACGTTACGGTAACTATTCCAATTATGAAATATTTCAGGTCTAAAGTTCAGGGTGTAAGGCCATCAAATGCCCCAATCTGGTATGATTGCTGCTGTGAACTGGCATAGTCTACTACTAATAAACTGAAACTTGCACTTCAGGGTATACGACCACCAAAGATTCGCAGTAACTAAATTTCTCACTTGTAGAGTAGACCACTGGAATTTGGATTCCTCAAAACTTGGAAAACCACCCCATATATTTTCATGGTATTGGATATGGTGGGTAAGAATAGTGCTATTTAGAAGATCATCAAAGGCAATACTCACAAATACAACTATAAGCTATTCTCAGGCGAAACAACAACTACGTACATTCTTTCGTCATTTTATGCACCCGTCCAATAGGTTGGAACTTATTTGTGTATAATAAAATAGTTTTAAATTAAAATAACAATTTTTATTATTTTAAACCCTTTACATTTCATAACTTATTGACCGTGAATTTTTTGGAGTATGATCTCACAGCAAATTTGGCTAATTTAATATGGCATCCATTTAAATTAAATGAATTACTTTTCCATCACTACTAAGGACGACTGGATTAACAGAGATGTTCTTAAAATAATGCTTCCAAATCTATACATTTTCTACCCTATTTTTGAAACGATGAAACCACTAAATTTACTTAAGTTACAAAGTAGGTAAGCTATATAAATCCAGACCCAATATCAATATGAGGCGTAATGGTAACGAATTCAAGAGCATACCAAAATTTGATATTTTATAAAAGTTAAATGCTTATCTAAATTTAACATTGTCGAAGCGATTATTCTAATTGAGATGGTCAAATTTCAGGCGCGCAAGATTATTGAAAATACAGCCTGAAAATTAAATGTTTTTCGAGAGAGTTTGTCTCCGCCAGGCTGCTGATATTCGAAACTTCATTCCTAATTTAAAAGGAAAACTTTCTATTACGCTTCGTAAGCTCGCAATTTACGTAGTTTGAGACATCGATATATTTCTAAATTAATAGAGTAAACTGAACTGAAATGTTTCGTGTTTCTTTTAAAACATTTAATTTGTTAGCCTCCAAATGAATAGCAAAAAAATGTATACGGACATTGTGAGATTTCTTGAAAGTGTAAACAAAAAATCTGAAGCTGAATAACACAAAACCTTTTGTGACACTTATTGTTACTATGCTCTGCCGGAAAAAACACATAGATATTACTTCAGGTTCAATAAATAAAATCTAGAATTAGTTGCCCGATTTATCAAAACAAATTCAGCAATAAATTTTAGTTAAGATAACAAGAATTTATTTTAAAGAAGATATATACATCAATTAAAATAAACAAAATTACCAACAACCTTGAATTAACTGACACGAATTGTTTATAATACGAAAGAAAGAGTATTGACACATGATCTGATTATCCAAGAAAATTGTACTATACCAGGCACAGCAACACCTAAAATATCTAATAGTGGTTTACATGTAATTTGGTCAGCGATATCTATTAGTAAAAATATGAGGTACAAATGTAAACATAAAAATTACAGTGTTATTCAATGTGTACAAATCCTCAAAACCCTCAAAATTACATTTTAGGCGTTTATTAGTTTTGTTGTTAGATTAGAAGACATCTGGTGCCAAAACCTATCAAATGCTTTTAGAAACGTATGATGATGTAGTACCATCATATCCTAGTCGTTAGTTCTTGGTTTCAATGATTTGTAAGTTGTGATTTTGATATTAATAACAAAGAACGGCCAACAATTTTAGAGGACCAAACAATTTTAAATTTAAATTGCAAGACTAGTTGGATGAAAACCCGGTCGAAATTCTCAAAATATTTTCAGATCACTTAGTAGTTGATGAACCTACAGATTCCATGTGTTTACATACAATGGGGAAAATTCAAATAGAGCTTAAATTGATGTAACCTGAATTTACTTAAAATATACTTTTGTACCATTAAAACATCGCGATTTCGCTTCTTGTCAAGCAAAAATAGAAGAGCTTTCTGTGGCGTATAGATAGTATAGTCCAGAAGGCCTATTCATGGCAATAAAGCATTGTTGGCATAATCAACAAAATATAGTGTGTTATGGGCTATTAAAATTGAATTAAATTGTTATTGGAGATGTCTACCGATGTCTCTTGAAAAAATTCAACAACTTATTGTTTCAGTAATGACCCGAAAAAGCGAGCAATAGACCCGGTCATAATATTGCCTGACAATGTTTGGCCACACATTGCAAGAGTTGTATAGAATAATACAACAAACTGATTACCAAGTCTGACTATCACTTGATCAGATCTATAAAGCAAAGTTTGCATTGGTTGCTACAAGGTTTCGAAATACTGCACAAAGTTGTAAAATGAAACAATGATTGGATTGCTGCCAAACCAACATCAATCTTTCGACCGTTAAAATTCGAACATTTCATTTAACAAATTTCGATCGGCTTCAACTGTTTTGGCTTTAAACAGTGTTAGTGCCCTATTTTTCTATTGCTTTTTATAATTTCGATCCATGTTTGCTTTCAAGGTTTTCCATAGTTTTTGAGCTGTGGAAACAGATGCATCAACATAAATTTATTGGGAAACTTATAGCCCGTTCAATAAATCGGTAAACTCACTTCATCTGAATTAATGACATTGAAATCTTGCAATATTGCCACGTCAACTCTGAGTTTTAGTTCATTTTGGCTTTGACATAACAAAATTCTAATCTAAATAAAATAATGAAACAAAAACGTTATCAAATATAATTAATTTTAACGCTATGCTATATTTATTACATGTATTATTGAAGGGTTGAAACTACAATGAATTATACAGTCAAATAGTTTGTAGTTTAGAGTTATGGTTTATTATATTTATATTGAACTTATTTCTACACTGCGTATGAGGTAGAATTTTAGGTGCTTCTTTTTATGTATCACCTGGAGGCAAAATATACCTAATTAATAATTGTATATTCATATAATGTATTTTACCTCCATTAGAGGGTATATTTACCTTTTACGTTTAATTCTTGTTTCCTTCGGTGTAGCGTTTCCATGTAAAGTCATCTTCATATGATTGTTAACAGAAATCGGTACGGCCATTTGTTGCCAACAATATATTGATTGGCATATATTTTGTGTTGTATTATACCTGTTTTTTACCCTATAAAGTGTTTTTTAAAGTGAAAAAATCAGCAAAACTTATGCAAGCACTCTGATAAAAAGGCTCGATTAGCGATAGCGATTGTAGCGATATAGATATTAGATTATATGAGTATGGCTTGGACTAAAATACAGAAAACATACATATAAATCTGGTATGTGCATCGCAGGAGAAGAATATATTTTTGAAGAAGTACAGAAACGTCTTGGACGATTTACAGGTACATGAAGATGATGATGATTTAAAAAGGATCTATTAGCCATACTAAAAGCGGACTAAAATCCCGAAAACATAACAAAGGTATGTACAGAGGTAAAACTCCGAAATAAGTCTCCAAAAACTACAAGCTGATATTGAGAGAAATGAAAGAGATAACAATTAATGTTATCAGAAGAAATAAGTCCAAATCAAATACTAAAATAATACTAGAAAATCTTAAAAAATATATTATATATTATATAGATATATGTATAATATGATGCTTTTAATTTTCCAAAATGCGGCAAACATATAAAAAAAAACTTAAAAATATTGGCAACTTCTCTTGGTAATAAGGAAATGACAGTAATCAAAACTATTTTGACTATCTAAACTGTCACAGCGTCCGATGTAGTTGACACAAAGCAACGGAAGTGGGAAATGCGTTTTAGTCCGAACTGAATTAACCGTATCTATGTCAGCGGCACGACGACAGCCAATTGCCAAGTGTAAAACGTCCATAAAATTCGTTGCAGATATTCGGTTTTGCATCGCGAGAGGCTTGCGATGCCGTCTCGCCAATTTACGCTGTTAATTATTTCGAATATCCGAAATAACGCTCACACGTAAACAGGAAACATCACATTCGCATCGAGATCGTGTCCCTGCTTTATTAGGATTGATTTTGGGTAAATTTTAATGACATACTGGGGGACATTAATGGTGTTTTGAGCTGAGTGGAAACCGATAAATATTAAATATATAATGAGGTTAGTTTTTTACTCTGTAAATTAAAGTAAATATATAACCGCAACACTATATTCTATTCAATCAATACGTATATCATTAATTATAACATAAATTGATAATAAAACAAATACAGCACAAAGTAATGCGTGATTCATCTATTTATATAAATATTCAATTATCACTGTATGTATTTCAATTGTATTTTGATATTTTAAAGCATCCTATTAACTAGGTGATATCTAGTCTGGAACCATGGTACTCGGTATTAAGCTCAGCGACAGGCGGGTAAACACTCCAGAGACTGGTCTGGAGACTAGAGTGAAGCGATGTTATTTAACTATTTATTCTTAGATGTAGGACAAGCCTTCGATAAGGTTTGGTATGAAGGCCTTGTTCATAAACTACAGAAAATGCTACCAAAACAACACACCGAACTATTAAAATTATACATTACAACCAGAATGTTTAGAGTCAAACAAGAAGAAGCTTACTCTACAATAAAAGAAGCTAAAGCAGGTGTACCACAAGGAAGTGTACTGGGACCAATGCTTTATCTACTTTACACTTGTGATATACCACAAATGTAAAATATCACGATGGCTACATTTGCTGATGATACTGCGATTATAGCTGTCGGAGACCATAGTGAAGAAGCCTCACGAAAATTACGACAGGTAAGTGACAATATAAATAATTGGATACATGCTTGGAAAATAAGAATTAATGAAAGTAAATCTGTACATATGCAGTTCACCTATAAACAGACCGTACAAGCACCAATAACATTAAATAACACTATCATTCCATATAGCAACAACGCTAAATATCTCGGAATGAATCTCGATGCAAAACTTCGCTGGAAGGAACATATAAAGAAGAAAGGAAAAGAACTGGAAATGTAATATAGGAAAATGTACTGGCTAATTGGAAGAAAATCACAATTATCAGTTCATAATAAATTGCTATTATATAAGCAAATATTGAAACCTATATCTACATACGGAGTTCAATTATGGGGATGTTCTACAAAGAGTAACATAAATAAAATAATTTTTTTTTAGAACGAAGTCCTGAGAGGTATTATGGGTGCACACAAATACTATAGGACTGATTACCTACATCGAGGCCTTCCGATACCCACACTCAGTCAAGAAATCAAGAGAATTGCAAGGAGGCATGAGGAAAGACTCCATTCTCATACGAATATTGAAATATTATAACTTTTGGATACCACCAGAACAGGACACAGACTCAAAAGAATCAAACCATCTGATCTTGTGTAGTGAGGTGGATTTATTAAAAAATTCGGCAGTGATATGTATAAACATTATTTCACCAGAGACTGAGTTAGGGCCGATGGGTCCTCCTGGTTATATACCTAGATTTAAGTTAGCATAAAGACAAATGTAGGTTAAACGGAAACGACTAGAAACAATGTATTAACTAAATAATAATAAAAAAATTTAAATCAGAAAAAATTAGTCCCTATGGAGAAATAACAAGAAATCGAAATAACCTTCCATATAAATAACATACATATATAAAATATGGTATAATAAAATATTTACTGGCGGATCAGTGTTTTGTGAATTTGTAAAGATATTAAAAGAAAGTACTGACTAATATACTTCAATAGGTTTCAATAAAATCATGAATTCGGAAAAACTAAAAAGAAGCAATATCGATGTTGACCATCTTTTAAGAGAACCAAAAAATTGTTGTAATTATGAATCAAGTAATGTTAAATAATGTTAAGAAATAAGCAGTAAAGAACCATATAGAGAGAATCCAAATTTGTAAGGGAATGTTATCTCCTGCAGTGCTGTATTAACGTTAAGCACAAGCTTAAATATTTCTAACAATTAACTTATATATACCGTAAACAATATAATTTATGCGCGGATATGCTCGTGCAAAGAAGTTTATTTTCTTAACGCTTGTGAAACTCAATTTTTCCTGCCAACCAATCCATGCCGAATTATTTGAGCTGTTTTCATCGTCCTAATATTAAATTCCCAACTTTACTATCTCGTTTATATTAAGCCGGATAAATTGCGCTTGGTGGATAAACAGATACATATTATAAAGCGTTGTGACGTGAGTAGTGATTTTTTTCGCGAAATAATAAAACAAGACAAACGAGATAGGCACACGCTGCGTAATTTTATTAATAGAATTGATCTGTTTAACAATAATCAATTGCAAAAATATAATTTTTAAAATAATATATGAAACTATGTCGAAAATTAATAACGTTTTGGTGAAAATAGTTGATGTAAAGTTAAATTAGTTTTATAAACTATAAATTATGTTATTATCTTATGTTAAAGGACGTCGGCAATATCTACTTTAGATAAGAGGAAAATTAAAATACTTTGAAATAAAATAGCATTAATTTTCGAAATAATATTTGAGGAAAAATATTTAAAATTAAACAGCATGTCCACGATACAAGAAAAATCAATTGTCAACTACAAACATACTTGGTATTTTTAATTAAAAAATCTCCAACGTTATTAAACAAATAAAAGAAAGAGTATTTAGTATAACTAAATAAATATAAGAAATGAATATTAAAAATGTACATTAAATATTACTATTTATAATTGTTGATATACGGTATTTATATATTGCAAAACAGTTATTGAAATCTCTTGGAATATATTTACTCATTTCTTAGTTCAATTGTACATAAGCAATTACCCAGCGTAAGACTGCTATCAAAATAAGACCGATAAGAAAACAACAGTGTCAGTATTTTCCTTTAACTGGAGGTTACATTATCTCATAGAAATTTCTTGATTTAGAAAAATGTTTAAAAGGCAAATATTGATGATAAAGTTACATCACTTTAGACAAAAAGCTGAAGAAATCAGACCCAAAATTAAACAACTATACTGGTTAGGTGGAATATAGTCTTAACTTTATTTAATATCAAATATATGGATTTATTAAACAATAACAAAGCCTATTTGGACTTGGAGGTGCGAAGAATTACACGATGACA
Organism: Rhynchophorus ferrugineus; assembly: GCF_030347505.1. Lineage (NCBI taxonomy): Eukaryota > Metazoa > Arthropoda > Insecta > Coleoptera > Curculionidae > Rhynchophorus > Rhynchophorus ferrugineus. The sequence goes on from NW_027472581.1 coordinate 71,023,302, forward strand.
TCGAAATCAAATGAATCCATAAAATTATCACTGTAAAACCAACCAACGCAGAAGCAAAACAACTAGTGGACAATGCGTAGGAAATCAGAAGATTGAAGCGAACCAAACCACATGAAGTATTGATTATTAAGTTTAGGTTAACTTAGACTCATTTATATTAAAATTGGGAAATACATACTAATAATATAATTATAACGTATAATTATGTATTCAACATAAAATGTGTTTATGCCTACAATTACCTTGCTTGTGAATTGATATAAAAACAAAATAAAAGTAGTAATAAACTAATATATAGTTAAGATTATGCTAAGAGTATCTAAAAAATTATGTTAAAAATATATTGTTAAATTTAATAAATAAGTTGTTTGTTCCTTATCTGTGGTTTAGTTTTATTGGTACATTAAGAAATTGTTTCTTCTTGTTTTAATATTAATTAAATAAAAGAATCTTCAGGAATAATTTAGATCTTTTTAAATAATGGGGGTAAAATTAAAGTTAATGCCCTACATAATTCAACAAGAAAGTCATGCTTAGTACTGTATAAAAAAAGTTTTTGCACTTTCAAACTTTTATACCTCACAATAATCCATATAAAACGAGAGTTCTGGTAACACCATCCCTTACAAAATACCTTTCTTAAAAAACACACATGTTAATCAATAAAAAACAGCATGTCACAATAGACAAATATTTCAAGATCCTAATAAAATGGAGACAAAAACTAGACTTGTCTAGATAATTCAGTAACTTATAATCGTAAATAGATATTAAACCTTTTTGTAATTAGTTTGTCAGGTGCGAATTATTTGTTGTAAGGAATTCTATTCCACTTTTCGTCAAATTAGATCCTAAGGAGTATTCCAAATGGCGAAGAATTATTCGCCTCTGTAATTGGGATAATGCGATTACGAGTAGTGCTGATAAATCTTAATTAGTTCCAATTTGTTTCAGACAATGTCAAGTAAAAAAATCGTTTTACACTTTTTTTCACTTAAAACTGTAGCTTATCACAATTACCCAATGTTTCTACTATTGTTTATGCTCACAAAAACTGGAAAAATCTAACACTTTGTACATTTTTTTAAATATTCTACTCGCATATTTATAGTACTGGTGACTAAATTATTCAACAAGAATAAATAAAATAAATTATCAAATAATATTGTCATCAATTAATCGTGATCAACATGGCATTAATCGTGCTAAACGATCAGATATAACGCAGAAATACTTTTAAATATCAATAAAAAATATTTTGAAATGGAATAAATTAAAAAGTTAATTTAATTTTCAAATGGAAAGCCTGAAAATATCAGATGAATCGGATCGATATATTTTAATGGTAATAAATAAAATTTTTCAAATAGTTTTATTCAAAACTGATGAGATTTTCCGTAATGTTGTTTGGTCGTGACTAAGTGTAATAAACAAGAGTATCTATATAATTTTATGATGGATAAACTATGGCTTCACTAATATACAACAAAATCAAAAATCGAGCCAATGTGTCCTAAATTACACCAATCGACTAAAAAGGTTACGACCTCAAAATGTTGGAATGCGCATGGAATATTATCGATTCGGTACCTGGAAAAGAGAGAACTACCAAAAACTAATATTACAGAGTATAAATGAATGAACTGAGTGTTACAACACTGATGGTAAGAAAACTATTTTGCTTTCCTAGAATGATAAACCGAAATGTTAAAATCGAAAACATATTTATTACCATTATTACAATTTATTGCAATCAATTAGGTTTTCCAAGTGGATCCATGAAAAAGCAGCTAAAAGCGAAAATATGTATTGGTAAAATATGTTTTGGAAACAAAAAGATGCATTATAAAATAAATTATTTTGTTCAAACAATATTAGTAACAATTTATAATATGCAACAAATGTTTATTTCAAAAAAATTATGATATTCTTTTAAGCTCTATCTTAATATATCAAATTAATGTACTAACAGCGTAATATTAATTAGCATTAGTTTTTATAAAAACGCTTTTTTAAGAGTTTTTAGAAGATTAGAACTTAGAAGAGAGAAGTTTAGTATTAATCATTTAAACAGAACAACCTAGAATCTGATTACAAAGTGCAACTATTTTTTGCATTAGTTTGAAATATTGTTTTGTCATGACACAACGCATTAGACAATGAGCTAAGCAACCGGTTACTTGGAAGGTACTCATAACTGCCAAAACAAAATACTGTGTTTAATTATCGATGTTTATTGTGACGTAATCACGAAGTTATCCAAGACTTCACCGTAAAATATAAAATAACATCTCTAAATTACGACTAAAAGCCTGTGCTCGTGAATTTATTCAAGCACCTTATTTTATAATAAATATTGTCCTGTAAATCTATCTAATAAAATATCTTAAATTTGAAAAAAGTTATTCACTTTACATAGGCATTTCGGCGATGATATAAAAGAAAAACATTCGCAAGACTCATTTATTATTTGTTATTTCAAAATCTAATAATGAGACCTTTTCTGAAACGAATATATATTTTGGAGAATTGAGGAAAAGCTTATTTTTTAGAATATAATTATTTAATTTAGTAATTATTTTATATCCAAAATGTAAACGTTTAAATAAAGAGTACTGAAAATATTCTTTTATATTAAATTAACTCCATATAAAGATATTTGTTAATAACACCATCATGGTAAAAATGACACCTATTTGAATATGATTCTGTGTTTACAATATCTGTATTAGTTCGTTGGCAGAAGAAATTTACTAGGTATTTGCTTTAAATATATATATATATATATATATATATATATATATATATATATATATATATATATATTAAATATGTCGAATTTTGTCTAACAAAGTGTTTTTAACTCGAGTTTTACTTTACTATTTTAACATTAAAAAATAACATTGAATCATTGCATATTAGCGAAAGTGATGCTCTAGATAAAAAATACTATCAATTTTTTATGTTTATGCATTTTGAAAGTGACGATTTTGAAGTTAAAGAACGCCTTGTACAGCAAACAAAATTTAGTGATGAAGAGATAGAGCAATTACTTGATTATTGTAAATGAAAGAAAGGATCTGGCTCCCTACGAAATGAAACCTAGGAATAATAGCAGTCTGTTCTTAATTCGTTACAATATTAGCGAGAATTTCATTTCATATTTCAGATTATAATAAATAATATAATAAACAAATTGTTCTTTTAGAATTGCAAGAAATACATAGTTTAAACCTGGAGAATAACCGATGTTACCAATGCTTCCGGCTAAAACCAAAGGAAAAAACAAATGAAAATATAAATAAATACCGCCACAGACCAAATTTAATAGACCTAAATATGAAAAAACATGGCTACTAGTAATGAGGTCTTTGCTAAAGAGAATCTTTATTTGAAACACCAAATAATTTAAATTTTCATATCCAAGGTAATATAACCGACCAACTTAACCAACTTGCCCTTTTCATCTTGCAAACCGAATACGCAACTTTCGTTCTTTGACCAGGTGTACGCCTCGAACTCGACATAACTCTACCCACTACCCCTTGCACATTACGAATGTTTTATCGCGCTGTTACCCTGACAACCTATCCAGTCGGGAAGATCCAAACTTTGAGATCGACCTTCCGAATATATTTTCTGGCTGTGGATATTTGATGACCTACACGGTCCGAAAGTGTAACCGGATCGTAAAGCAGAGGTTTCTCGGATCGTTTCTGTTTTAAGTTTCATATTGGCATTCCAAGGAAAAGAAATAGTTTCTTTTTTATGTTGGTTCTATTCTTCGTTTTTTTTTATTTAATAAAACATTTTTTCCTAATGGACAAAATTGATGACGAAACATGAAAATATGATTTAAAAAGGTTATAAATACTAAACTCAATATGATTATATTTTATTGCTATGAGATTAATGCGAATTTGAAAATGTTTCAAATAACAGGTCAATTGAAAAGTCCCCGGCCTGACACATAGATGACGCTATAATAAAAATAAACCTCAAACCTTCGACAAGGTGTGATACACTGGACTGTATGTTAAATGAAAAAGTTTTTGCCCCATACACACTTAACTACAAAAATACAAAATCTACTCAAATCATACTACACAGACAGACATTTTATTGTGAAACAGGGTGACGAATACACGGACCTTCATCCGATATATTCACGTGTTTCGCAGGGCACTGTTCTTGGTCCACTGTTATATATATATATATATATATATATATATATATATATATATATATATATATATATATATATATATTGTTTACAGCTGACCTACCGACATCAAGAAACACTACCGTTGCAATACAGCTAAATATGGAATTAAAGTATGGTGGATATGTGATGCTGAAAATTCGTATCCACTTACTGGACAGCTTTACACTGGAAAATCGAAAGATTGAGAAAGAAAGAAAGAGTTGTCAAAGACTTGGTGGCACCGTATAGAGGATCCGGTAGAAACATTACAATGGATAATTTCTTCACTACTCTTCCACTGGCAAAATTTTTACTTGGAACTTTTACTCTTGGAACTTGACAATTGTTGGCACCTTGAAAAAAAATAAAACATACATTCCACCAGCAATGGCTGTATCAAAAACGCGAGAAGCATTATCCACTGTGTTTGGCTTTCATGAAAAAGTTACCCTATGTAGTTATGTGCCAAAAAAAAACAAGGTAGTAATTATGCTATAATCGGTGAGTGAGTGGAAAGAAAAAACCCGAAATTATTGAGTTTTATAACTGGTCTAAAGCTGGAGTAGACACGATGGATAAAATGCTTGGTAGATATACTACAAAAAGATCAAGTCAAAGGTGACCTCTAGCATTTTTTTACAATATTCTCGATATTGCCTGCCTAGCATCATATATTCTGTATTATGAGAATAATAAAATGATTGTTAAAAAATCGTATGAACGACGATTAATTTATCGGCAATTGAGCAGAGAGCTATGTACTCCATTCTTTGAAAGTCGTTCGAATAATGCACAAATTATGAGGTATTTCTCAACGAAAGTGGCGATTAAATCTCTTCTTGGTCGAGCTATGAATTCTAATGCGCATCAGCAAACATCATCTGTATCATTGACAACTCAGACGTAGCTCGATTCAACTGGGAGGGAAAAGATAATTGGTATGCTATGAATGTCTCCAAAGTGAATTTAAAAATACGCCGCAAAACTAGAAAAATATGTTCGGTATGTGGGAACCCTATTTGTGATGAACACTGTATTACAACCACGACATGTGAGGGATGTACGAAAGAATTTAACGTACTTAAATTTTTATATGGCACTCTATCATAATAAATAAAATAATGTAAATAAATAAATAGTAAAAGAATGGAAAACGATATTAATAAAATAAAATAAAACGTATATGTATTTCTTACTTACTATTTTTGTTATTGTTTATAATAAGAATAATTGTTTAAATAAAACAATTACAAACTATATTGTCTATTATCAATTTAAAACTCAAATTAACTACTAAAAAAACTACTAAATACTTTAATAAGCAGTCTGTGAAGTGTGTATAAACCCGTCGTTCATATTCATTAATCTTAGTGGGTACCCGGGTACCCGGGATATTGAACGGGCGGGGTATCAAGTTTGATAGTTAATAACTTTTATTAATTCAATCAAATTACTTTGATTCAGGGGATCCAGACGTCCATAAAAAAATTTTAAGGAGAAGTTAACATATTTTACCTGTGGATTGAAATGGATACCCGGGTCTCCGGTCATTGACCGGACGGTTTTAATAAAAATACATTTACACAATAATATAAATACAAATTCAAATTAAAAATAAACATTGTTTTCGTACATAGCAAAATCAGTACAACTTTATTTTTGTCATAAATCAAAAATCTAAACTTATCTAATATCACATTGAATAAAACTAAATAATAAATAAAAGTCTAAGTTTTTAGTCTAAAACAAAAGTCTAAAAACTTTGCCAAGTTTTTAGTCTAGAAAAGATCATCCGGCAAACCAAAGTTATATATTAATCACGCGCTATAATTACAGGTTATAAATCAAATTACTAACTTTATTTTCGCAATTACTTATAGTTATAGGTAAATAATTTAAGGGGAACGTCACGATCAATTGAATATATTGTTTTTTTATCACCATAAAATAAGATACTACATACGAAAGAAAAAAAACACGTAAAAGAAATTTTATGGCGCAATGAAAATACAATAAAACGTTTTACTTCGGAGGTCGCACGTCTTAAAGGCATTCCTTATCCTTTATTAAGTTCGTGTAAATGTTGGCTTCATAATTTTCGGCTGAAAAAGTTCCGTTAAAAACAGCCCGTTTCCTAGATAGGGAGTTCAACATGAAATATCCTCTTAATATCACGCTCTTGACTTTATGAACCTTCTAAATCAGGACCTGCTTAATGACCTGTGCATGCACCTTTGTTCATTTAATGTAACGAAGTTATGTATGTTATTTATCTTCATTGTTATGATTTTTTTTTATATACTTGTAACAAGAAATTGCCTTAACTTGTGTAAGATGTCTTGCAATATTTACAAAATTATTGAATATATAAACCCATTTGTGAACATCACATATTAACTGTACAAACACATTCAAGCCTAATGACAAGTAGATATGGATCTATAGAGGCCGTGCGCTTTTAAACATTAAAAAACTAACGACATGTTATAGATTTAAGGGCTTATTAATTTTTAAAATTTAAACGAGTGTTGAGGATTTATTTGTTGTTAATTATATCGTCAAGATATTTTTAAAACCGCCAATAACACTCATCTAAACTAGTAAGTCGATATGGAAATTTTTATATTTCTATGGCAATTGAGATTAGAGTATCTTAATTAACTAACACAGAAGTAAGCAGATACGTAGGCAAGGTAAAATTAGTGTTGGGAACTATCTACTGAAATTGACTACTATATTTACTATCGACTGTTTCAGTCGCTATTTTTGGTTCGACTGATTTTACTACGTTTTACCAGTGACTGATTAGGTCGACTGTTTTCAGTTGCTATTTTCGGTCCGACTGATTTTGTTACTATTTACCATCGACTGTTTCAGTCGAACTTTTAGTTACTATTTTTGGTCCTACCTCGTTCATTTGACTGATTTTTAACGTTATGGCTCTGTTATCCTAGCCGTCATCTTGATAAAAATATACTCAATTTATGCCTACATAGATTTATATGTAATATATGTAGTTTTATGATTGTTTGGATAGTTTGCTTGTAAATAACAATATATAATATATCGTATATTAATATTATAGCAGTTTGGTACGATATTTTTCGAAATTGTTAATGTAATAGGATAAAAAGGTTAAAATTGTGAATGCTAAATAGTAAAATAGTTTTGACTGTTTTTATGGCAGTAATAGGTAATATTTCGATTACTCTCTCGATTTTTGTAAAAAATATTTCCTTTCTATAATAAATAAAGCATTTACTTCATTTAAAATAGCTCTAGTAATTATTGTGCGGTCATTTTTAATTATGTCATTAATTAGTTTTTTTATGATGAGGTAAATGTTTAATATTTATTTATGGTCTTTATGGTTAGTGTACATCTTTACTTTTTAGGTTTTGTTTAAGTTCTATTGTATTGTCTATATTTATTATAGTATATTATTTGAAAATACCAATTAACATATTAAAATAGGATAAAACATTTATGGGGTAACATTCCATTCCATAGAAAAATTCCATTCCTTTTTACAGATCCACAGAACACTCAAATATAAAAGTAATTATACTTCGTTTAAAAAGAAATTTTAATTTTAATTGCATGTTAACAGTATTTAGTAATTATATTTTTTCTTTTCTTTTTTATCTCCGACTCGCTTATTCTACCATTGGAAAATATAAGCACATATAAAATTAACTGCTCCAAGCAATTATCTCCATCCTTTCCGCTCTCGCAATTTATACAGGAAAGGGTTCGTACACCTTCTTCCGATATCACGAATTGAATAAAACAGTGGACTGTTTCGAATGTTATCTATAGTTTCCAACGCTAGTAAAAATTCTAAGCTTAACACAGAGATGGTGTTTCAATCAAAAAAAGAAAAGGTTTTCCGCCTGGGCACAAATTCTGAACATTTTTCGTTAAAGTAAATAAACTAGAATATGGTGTAAGGATAAAATTCTTCGTGTTGGATTAATTAGCCTCCGAGGAAATTCATCTGGAGATATCTACCGTTAAAATGCGAAAAGTCGATTTAAATCAAGCGCAGTTGTAGGATATTCCTCGAAAACAACCGATTGACTGCTCTGGATGAAATATGGGTCCACTTCTATAAGCCAGAAATGAAACAGCAGTCGAAACAGTAGATGGAAGTTGGTGATTAGAGGTCCAAAGAAGGCAAGTAAATAGCATCTAGCAGAAACGTCAAAACTAGATTTTGAAGTGCAAAAGAGATCCTGTTAATTGATTACCTTGGGAAAGAAAGAACAATATTACTCCAACCTTCCTAACCAAGCCAAAATTTTCGAGTAGACTTTTTGCATTTATTTATAATCAGGAGCACATTAAAAAGACATCATCATAACTGAAACATAAGTAAATATATTAGTTCATTGAAACAAAATATAATTAGTCCGTATATTATAAATTACTATTGTACAAGCAAGTTCTAAAATTTATACAAACGGAATCGAGTTATGAGAACTCTCAGCGAAAAGCAATACAAATATTTTTTTAAATCAGGTCAAAATCCTAAAAGACTTTTGTCAGGATTCAGTCAGAAACTATAGGAATGATTAGTTACACCGAGACCTGCACGTGTACTCTCACTAAGGGAAAGGACTCGTAAAAAGATTCGCTAGGGGACTGATAAGAGATTAACGCTAGAACAAGACACAGACTCAAAAGAATTTTATAAAAGATGTATTGAAGGTGTATTTGATATTTAATTAGTGCATAAAAATTACTACCATAGAGTACATTACCATAGAGCTAACAAACATTTCCAGTGATTTCAATCCAATCTCGTCAAAAATTACAATATAATTTACTAACACTATTTTATGTCACCATGTTAAAAATGCGGTACTTCTTTACTCGCTTGTTTAGTTCGCATATGTACATGGCCTGAACTGACCGACTTACTTATCATAGGTTTGAAGCGAAGAATTATCCCTATATGGTACATATATGTTTCTTAATATGTGAAGCCCACCGACTAATGAGTAACCAAGTAACCATAATATTCACCATCTCAGTTATTATCTTGACTGGGTTTACTATTCCATATCACATTTTCTGCTGTTATCTAAATAAGTGACAACATTAACCAACATAAAAGTATTTGACACCACAAAATAAAATTTGCTATCGATAATTAAAGTTAATTTTTTGATTCAATTGGCTTACGTATATGTCGAAGTTAAAAACGGTTTTTCGATTATCAGTTTGAAATGGATGACCTAATTAACTGGGGATACATTGCTTTAAATAGTTTGCGATATGGGACCCATGAGTAATTTCGATAATTGGACGTAATAGAAATAATCTAATTGAAATAATTAATATTGGTATCATCTGGCGTATGGTGCTGTTGCGCTTAATGTAGACAGAACAGTAATTTTGTTTATAACGCGAGGAATAACTGAAAGCTATGACGTGAAAGATATTTTTAAAACCACAATAGATCTGTGGCAAATATTACCATGTTTGGAATTTGTTCAACTCTGACACTGTTATAATCCTTCGTTTGTGAAAATGTATTGGATCATATTTTTAATAATGAATTCCAAAATAATGAATTCCTTTATCGTTCTAGTGTAACCTCTAGATCTAAAATCTATTAAATTAAAAAGAAAGATTTGTTTTGGACTGAAGACTTTATTAGCTTTCATTAGCTTCCGGATTGGACATTTTTAGAGATTGCATCCTTAAGCAGGAGCTCTAATACTTTTCTCTCCTTTCTCTCTGAAGAGCTTTTGCAGAGAGCCTTTTACACAATCTTTAAATCATAAAACTATTCATAATTACAGACTTTCAGAATGTTATCCCGAAACACCATCTGAATTGAGGGAGTCTTATACAATCCTGTCCATAACTCACCTCAAATAATACAAATAGGCTAGATGACTATATTTAAAATTTTGTCATTGAAGTCAAGTAAAGTAAAAAAAACTAAGCAGATATCTAGTTTAAGAAATCGTAGAAGAACTTGATATACAAAAGTATGTTTAAACACAGATTTTGTAAAGTACTTAGTGAAGTGTTATAGTTACACAGTCTTATAAGATAGTAAGGTTATCATTAAAATGAACTTCATAATTACAATTTGTGCATTTTATTTACCTAAAGTAATTTGATACAATACAGAGCTGCTAAAAGTTTAAGGAAATCAAACAGCCATCATCAAATCAATACAATTTAACTTTCAACTATGTAAAATGAATATTTTGGTAGCCCTGTTAAGTACTTTCGCATCTGTATATTCAAATAATCATCATAACAATTTTCATTAGGTTTGCCATCGAAATAATTTTGATTTGTCTTAACAAATATAGGGCATCTGATTTTTCCTTACCAAGTGTTACACTGATAGTATGTTTACTTAATATTCTTCAATATTTGACTCACTTCAATTTTATAAGAATTCTAATATTCTTTTTAAAATTATTATTTCAGATATGGTCACACAATACAGTCGTTATCGACGAATCTATTGTGGGTAAACTTAGGTTATTTGCTTGATAAATCCCAGTTCAATTTTTTCATTTTTCTTTTTTCTCTGTTTGTGCAGAAAACTTATTTTTTAACTGTGAAATATAAGATAAATAATCCAAACGAAATCGAGGCGCGCTAAAAAGTTCAAATGTTGGATTGTGCAAAATGATGGTTAGGAGACGGTAAGTGACGTCATTGTTTCGCAGCGCTTCTGAATGGCGTTTGACTTCGCATGGCAATTTTAATTTTAAAGTAAATATTATTTAAATAATCTCTGTATAATACACTATAAATATCAATATTTTTGTGATTCTTTATTACAATAATATAAGTCAATATTTTTGTGATTCTTTATTTCAGTTATCTAGCGTATTATTGTACTGTGCTAGTTGACGGAGGAACAGATTTCATTGTGGAAAACGTGCATTGAATTTCTGTCGATTTTTCCCTTTATGTATTGGCCTTTAGGTGCTTCTCAGCATTCTCAAAATTTGAAAATAGTTTGATTAATATAATATAATCAATATTCAAGCAATCAACAAAACTTAGACTAGAATACAATAGAGTGGACATATTTGTCGAACAGTGAATGGATAATTGTCTTAATTGCTCGCGTGGCAAAGATTATCATCAATCCTAGTAAGGTTTTATGAAGACTGATTAAAATCCTGTGTGGCAACTGATGAGTACCCAACAAACATTAACAATTAAAAATCCTTAATGAGATTATCCTCATATGTGATAAGAACTCACAATTGCAATTAAATATTTCAATTCAACAGTCAACATCATTCAGTTTTCACGCATTATAAAAGATGATATAAAATAACTAGTACCTCAAAATAATAATGGTAAAATTATAATGCCCTTATTAACAATTTTCATTAACATACAATAGAACGCTCAAACCTTCGTTATTAAAAAGAACACACTGCAAATAAAAATACTGAATTTTCATTATGAAAACTTTTCCCACCACGCGCTATAAATTTTTCCCATATAATTTTCCACCCGAAACTTGGGGTCTTAGAGAAGCAGGACGGGGTTTATATTGACTTTTCCGGTTTTTTCGTTATAATGCTTTATCACCAGAATGGCTTTAAAGCCATATATATTTCGTTTAGGCCGAACAAAACAGACTTGTGAGACATTAATGCGAACATCTTCGGAACCACAGTTAATGTAAAATGTGAAGACAAGACAGTTTAAACGCTTTGTATCGACCAAATAAATTAAAGAAATAAAATGAATACATAGTATATGTATTCTTGCTTTCTGCCATAACATATGATGGTTAATATTTCCAAAAAAATTAGTAATTTATAAGAAAAGTAAAAGTAATGTATTCAAAGTTGATGTGATTATTAACTACTCATTTTTACGAATTTTCTAACAATATGTGAATGCATTTTATGCCTTTTTAATGATACTTCATTTGAGCTGGTCTAGTCAACAAACATTTTTGAAACTTTTTATGATAATTAAAGTACTACATGGAAATTGCACCGCACAATAATGAAAATACATGGTAAACACAAGAAGTGAAGTCTTCTACTGGTACCACTTTCACTATGTGTGATCGCATGTCATTATCACATGACCACAGAAAATTATCAATTGGCTTCTTGGTGTCTACTGCGGGCAAATAATGTAAAATCAACTTAAAATAATTCTAGCACAAGCATACCAATAAACTGACATTAAATATTATGTCGTGAACACACTGAAAATCAAGAAGGCCAACAAAATTATTAATCACTCAATTAGTATTTATAATTATTGATGATAATCTATTGATTTTTCTTTTTGATAATGTTTGTTCGATGCGACAATAGTTTATATATTGTTAAATTTCCTCTCTTCCTATGATTTAATTCTAACTAATAGTAATGTAATATATTTTAAATGTGCACCTTTTAAAAATTGTATCTATAAAGCTTTAACGTACATTTCCATTCCCATTCACTTTTTTGAAAAACAAGAAACACATGTATTAAATGCCTAGTAATATCAGACCATTATCTTATCAATAGAATAGAAATGAGTCAAATAAAATACGCGTATTTAGCAAAATGAAGAACATATGGTGACCGAAGCTGCCGTTCACTGCTTTAGAATTTGACTGCAAAGACCCATAACTGTCACGATAGGAAATAAACTTTTAGAATATCTGAACTTTCAAAGTATTTTCGCTCATATTCCATCGAGGTAATAAAATCTGAATTAAACGAGTCGTTCCCTCGCTAGACATTTCAGCGATTCAGGCTCTTTTTTTTTTTTAACCAAACTTACCATCCACCACCAGGAACCCGGGGAAGAAGATTAGGGATAAAGTCGATGTAAACGCATTATTACCAAAACATCCAATCAAAAAGAATCTCAACAGCCTTTCAACAATATATCTAATTTAAAACGGTGGATTCTCACCAGTGACTAATCGTGTCAAAGCAGATTCTCCGTTAATAGGAAATAGAATTGAATCTATCTAAACTATCGTAGCTTAAACTTGTACTCATATTCTTTACTGTTTTCTACTATCCTGTTTCTATATTTATCTATAAATAAAGTTAGTAATTTAATAATCATTCGGTTTATTCACTCTTGACGTTGAAATTTTAAGTTAAGTTGCTCTATTGAATAAATACTTATAAACTAAAACTAAATAATACTTTGAATACTAATATGCGCAAGGGCAAGAAAAAACACCTGTACTTGTTTTACGAGTGTGTAAGAAGACTTCAACAATATTATGAAATGTAAGTAAGCATTAAAATAAACCTGCTTTAATATTGGGAATAATTATTTATCGAGTACAATTTCAGGCAACTGATTCCGATGCGGATATGAATTTAACCCAATTTTGCTAGACAGAATCGATCGCTCATGCTTCCATTTCGCAGGAGCTCAATAAATATTTTCCTTGCCTTTCCCATAAAAATTAATTCGTCAAACTTTAACTACGTACTCCTAATAATATCTATTACTTATAAATAAATACTAAATGTGTTGCTTAACGCAAAACTTGCGAACGACTGGACCAATTCGGAGAGATTTCTCTTATGAAAAGGAAAATTAGGAGAATTAGACGTAAAAATCATTTTACCAATGAACTTGGAATGTTCTGAAATGTATATTCACTTTTGACAATGTCGACAGTGTAAAAAATCTCCCACCTATTGGAAATCAAATCAGAATGCCATATGATACTTTCGTCATGTATATTTATATTATAATTTATAAATTAACTCCGTCGCCTTATCTCGCCACAGTTGGCGATGCACCGAAATCATTCTCGAACAATGTTAATATTCTGTTTTTCAGGTCACCCTCTACGATCTTGATCCATCGATTCTTTCGGAGGCGCTCATTTCATATTCCATCCATAAGAACGATTTCACTACAGAAATATACTAAATACTAAATTCATAGCTAAATTTTAATCAAAACTACTTCTAGAATAATTTATCTCCAGAACTGTTCACTCGACACCAAATCTGAAGTCTGAAACTCAACACCAAATCCAATCCACGCAATGATTTATCCACCACTATGAGTCTGGAATATGCATAATTATTAGAAACTCCTATCTTAAGTGGAGACGAAAACCTTTATTAAAAACCATATTATCGTATTGAAAGCTACAAAAAGCTAATATATATTTGGTAAATATTGACATTGACAACTACACAGCAGACAACCTCTAGTAACAATTTTAACAACTATATATAACCAAAGCTGATCGCAAATTAATAAAGACGATATCCATGAAAAACTATTGAACATTAAAGATAAAAAAAATTATGAAATGCGTAACAATAATAATTTTTAAAATGCTTGATGACTATCGTATTAAAAAATTCTAATTTGTTTTGATAACTATTTAAAAAACAAAATAAAAATCCGAAGGATATATTGACTCTGATAAAACTACTAATCTGAGAAATTCTAGCACCTTATGTATAAGTAATAACGCAATTTGATCCTTAAAACATAAAACCAACTAAGTCAAACAAAAACTTCCTCCATCCTTTCTTAAATTTATCATTCCTAATCAGTTATTCCTGCAAGCTGAAATTCTTCCAGGACTTAATTTGAAGGCCGCTAATTAAAAATTCTGAAACGCGTATAAATTGGTGCTGTCTAACTTTGAGTTGTCGGATAATTAAGTGTAAGGCGTCCTGTAGATCTGAAACATCAATGAGAACTTCAAGATACCGTTTTTGGTTGCGAAATGAGTCTTCGACTTCCAGTTAAGTCACGATTAATAACTTTAAATTGTCTTGGATATTACGGCAACTGGGTGGAAAATCGTTTAGTGCGAATACTGAACGGATTGATATTGCTTTCATTGCTCCGATCTCTTAAATCTCTGATGTAATTAGTTCAAGTATTAATTAGTCAAATTTGGTAATTTGTGAAACGATTAAATAAGAAATAAAGCTCTTCGCTGGTTTAGCTACTTAAATTTATCATTTACATCAAGACCATCAATCTGGTAGCATACTGTCAAGATTTTAATTTTCAATAGTTAAAAATAATAATATACATAGAAAAGATGATATTGTTGTATGCTTGGGACAATTTCTCCACTATAACAATAAACAATTATTCCATATGTTATTTAGGGAAAGGAAATAATTTATTTAAGGAAAATAATCCCAGTTACATCAGTTACCAAGCTGAATAAGATCAGATGCCTTACTGGATAATCTCTCAGTTGGTTACTCGCCAGTCAGTAGGTTTAACGACCAACACAGGCCAATGCTAATAAAGTTAAGAAACTATTGCCGAAATATATGACGAATAAGGTAAAGTATTCCAACGAATTATTGTAGTACATATTTAACTGCAAAATATTAATATTAAAAACCACATTGTGGAAAAAAGCTTCAACGTATCGTTGGATATATTTAGAGGGTTCGAAATGTAGACATTCAATGTCAATACAGAATTGTTAAAGACCTCCTTTTGTCTTCTCATCAACATCCAATAATTTCATCATAGACCTTTTTAATCTTCAACATTGAAATATTCAATCTTAAAATGACAGTTGAAATTGAGAGAGCACAAATAAAGAGGAGGGGAGAGATCGAAGTTGAATATAATTGAAGTATTACGACATTTTAATGATAAAACTTTCTTCTATTTTCTGAAAATACTACCTTGTTTGTTTAATGTTAAAAAATGTTTTGTTTTCTTTGTGCTTTCAATAAAATATTATATATGGTAACAAGTACCTAAAACACCCAGTATATGACACAATAATACTAAGCATTAGTAATATTCTGTACCAATATACTGTTATTAATAATTACTAATACCAGGTTTAGCAGTACATGATCAAATGCATCTTTAAACAGTTAATATTTTTGTCTTATTATCCTTGTCCAACTGATCATGTCCATAATAAAATTATTTTTGTTATTATCATTTATATATAGTTAATTTAATAAAACGTTTTAACTAAAGAATTAAAAATTATACTCAATTTAATCTATAAAAAAACAAATAAATTTCAACATTATACTGACGCAAAAAATGTGTATATCAACCTTCACACTAATAGACGATGCTTTATAATGCAGAACGTAAAATGCACATTGCAATTAAAACAAGTAAACAGGAATACAGAACGAATACAACCAGAAGCGATACAACAAAGATCTTCATAAATATTTAATTCTAATTACTCGAGAGGTCAAACAGGAATCGACCGGACCTGCTAATGGTTGCCGCAGAAATAATTGATCCACTTAAATGTATTGTATACAGAATAAATTATAATCTGCCATGAGAGTTGCGGCGAACAAAAGCCATCGTCAGACTGAGCGTAGGTGAATGTGATGCAAAAGTCGTTTCCAATGACTACAATTAACTAATAATGGTAAATTTGATTCAATTCGCAACAATTAGCCCGTATGAATATGTGCCGTTAAGCTTATTAATAATTTTTTTCAATCCGGTTAAAAAGTGAGTACATCATAGTAAAAAACAAAAATCTATAAAAGATCTAACGAATATTTTAGTTATAAAACTGAAAATATGCAAAAGTTCAAATGAAACAGTAGAAGAGCTTAGCACTTCTTTAGTTTGTGAGGAGCAACTGTCCTCTTATCCTAGGTTTAATTGTCATTTTAGTTCGAATTTTCATTATATTAGCTGATTGCCACAATGGGAAGCTTACATTCATTGATGTAAAATACCTATTAAAATACCGATTTCTGCAAACAAAGCGATTAATTTATGTGCAATGTCTACCAATGACCAAATATATGTCGTCTATTTTTGCCATAACAATTAATACAATAGTGGTTCAAACAGTAAGCTGAATTAACGAAGCTGTAGAGCAGTTCGCACCTCTTGGCGTGAAAGAAACATAAAACTCAGGCTCTTTCATATGCCTATTTTGCCAAATCTTCTCTGTGGCTCCAAAACTAAGGCACTATTATACTCTATAATTCCGAAGCGAAGCCCAATATTTTATATACGATGCCAAAAAATAAACATTTTATGGTATCTCTGAAGTAGTATAACATAAATAAAGTTATTAGATTAAGAAATAAGCAGTAAAAAAGAGGTTCCATGGTTCAAAAGTAGATGCTCTTCTAAACGGCCTAGTAAAGATCCTTTCTACCAAAATGACAGATAATTTATTTATTCACATGACTCCCAAAATGTTAAGAAAGCAAAGAAAAAAATTAAATTAAAAGATTATTTCGATCGCCATCAAATAAATATATTGCGATGTTTTATTTTTGTATAAAATTAAATTCATACTATTCGCCAGATTTCCCAATCAAATTTCTTCCAACTTTCTGTATCGTAAATACTAATTCCGAACAAACAAAATCCCTAAATGAAATTTTAAATCAGCATTGTTTTAAACCGAACGCAATTAGGGCGCATGAGATGGTGCTGAAACACAGAGTCACGCTCAGCAACTGACTGGAGATTTAATGGGCGACAGGGGGAGTTGGAGCGAGCAAGTCGTCCACGATTAAGGGTGTTAGAGGGCGGAAGAAATAAAAACAGGTAAGGACAGAAGCTCCATATTTGGTTTGTGCCAGGACAAAGGAAATAAAACCCATTAACGTTTAGATTTCCCACAGGATTGTTTCTTATTCTTGATTACTGCCTTTTGTAGTGAAACTTTTTCGGACAACACAATTGTTTTCAGGGAGAAATAATATTAAATAAAATATACGCTATAACGAAACGCACAAATGAATTGTTTGGTCAGTTTCAATATAATTCATTCATTATGTGTTATTTTTACTACGCTAAACATATCTTCTGTTTCATTACAAATGAGTTTGTTAACAAATATGTATATAT
Organism: Rhynchophorus ferrugineus; assembly: GCF_030347505.1. Lineage (NCBI taxonomy): Eukaryota > Metazoa > Arthropoda > Insecta > Coleoptera > Curculionidae > Rhynchophorus > Rhynchophorus ferrugineus. Next base: position 71,041,336 of record NW_027472581.1, read on the forward strand.
TGATGACAAACATGCTGCTTTAAAAAGTTTGTTTAATAAAAAAAAAACTGTGCATTTAGAGCACTATATTGTTACAAAATAAAGATTTTGTATCACTTTATAGGTCATATTTGTATAATGACAATTAACTTGTAGTGACCTTGAGACATTCCGAATTTTACATCGTGGAATAACTGTCATCAAAGTACCCAGAAATATAATCCCAGATGTTGAACACAGGCGGGGTGCCAGCAGCGCCAACTAGAACACGATGACGAATAGCTGGCAACCCCGAGACGCTTATCTGGGATATTATTGAAGGATATTTCCGATTATTCAGTAACCGACCATCGTTTGGTTTAGACGTGCCACCATCGACTGCCCAAGCCTCGTCTCCAGGTAACACCGCTGCCATTCATTTTATCTATTTTGCATATTCTACTTTTTTTATATCACTACATAGTATAAAACAAAGTCGCCTTTTCTGTCCCTATATCCCTATGTGCGCTTAAATCTTTAAAACTACGCAACGGATTTTGATGCGGTTTTTTCAATAGATAGAGTGATTCAAGAGGAAGGTTTATATGTATAATACATGCATAATATACTAAGGCAACATTGCTAATTTTAGAGTTTTCTAACGTGATGTCGTAAATTAACCTATTTTTTTAGGCTTATTTAGCAATTAGCAAAAACGCTGCCTAACCCTACGAGTTAGATCAAATTAATGTACTACAGTATTGTACACCATAAAAAGGTCTACAAAAAAGTCTGCGATGGTATATGTTTATCTTTTAGGGATAACCCACATTAACCATTTTTATTGTTTACTTTTTACGTGAGAAAATGGCTTATTTACGAAGCTATTTTAAGCAATACGGCATTAATCCTTATCGAATTAAGTACCTTAAATACAGTGTGCAATTAATATAGATCAATATGGTTCCTTACAGCATGTAAATTAAACAAATATTTTCGGAGATATTACAAATTTAAAATTTGCGTTTAAAAATGTGTAATGTAATAAAAATTGTATGAATTAAGATATTCCAAAGATAGCAGGAAATCTTCATAGTAAGTATAGGGGAAGAGGAATTGTTTTAGTCCAAATTTAATGCGTGCAGGCCAAGGGCAGTAATGAATGAACCAAAAATACTGGATCGATTTTAATCATGTTTTCATTGAGTGACATAGGCATATATATTTTATGCCCGTGCAAAGTCGGAGCGGGCCGCTATGTTTTTATATACAACGTTCATTTTTTTTCTGTAGTGTATTTAATTTAGTATCAGCATTGCACCCGTGCGAAGCCGGGGCGGGTCGCTAGTTACCAATAAATAACGGTCACATAATGTAAACACCACTGTTTCATTTCGTCTTACCTCCATTCACCGAAACCCTGAAAATTTTTAGAAAGAATCATCCTAACATATGCAAATATGCTTCAATGTAATTTTATCCCATGACAAAGCTCTGTCACAATCTGTAAAATCCACTAAAATCAACTTGAAAATACTTACTCAAATACTTCAAATCAAAATTATACTTTATTACAATTGTCATGTACTAATGCCAGAAGGTCTAGTTAATCATTGGCCTAGTTAACCACACTTACGAAAACGTTTCGAAAATTAAAATTATAAATTTAGCATTGGGTATAAATAAATCAAAAAGATATACAAATAAAACTTGTCAACAATTTTGAAAAATATATAAAACAAAAATACCTTAAAACTGAACACAAAGCCAAATAATATACCCGTCCCATAACAAATATTGTTATGATTTATATCTGTTTTATGACAAAGTGGACATTTTAAATATTTTTTTGATGAATTTTGAAGATATAGTTGACTTATATAAAAATATTTTATATCAATCACTTTCAGGCGGCTTTTATTGATCAATAAATGACTAGCTGTGACATTTTATGTTCAAATAAATCAACTTGTCGTGCAGGTCTAACTTTATAAAAATAACTAGACTCTCCTCGATATTCATCATATCTGTTAATAATACAGTGGGTATTAGTAACAACAACAATAAATTTGTTTAGTATAAAACCAAAAAAAAGTTTAAAGACGAAAATTTAAGGAACAACATACATAATTATTTAAAACTAATGAAGTACAATTCTATATTATTCTTTCGTCAAAAAGCATTATCCCTATTAATACAATACGACACTGTTTTTAAAGATTCAAATAATATAAATATACCCTCAGTTTTGCCTAGATTATTTTAAATATCAATACTAGCATGTAGAATAATTAGGGCAACAAGTTGAAAATAATGTTTCCTGAAAATAATATTCGATCTGCCTAAAAACTACTAATATTGAAATTCTGAAAAAAATATTTAATATTTTATTATTTCGTCGTTTTTTTTACTTCCTTACAACTTACATCACTCAATACATTTATATTTGTTACACATTTTAATGATGCCACAAATGTTTACTTCGGATCTAAATCTAGGCTCTGTCATAATTTCTACAGAAGACATTTTCTATAATTTAAGAACGTTTTTTAGTAGGAAGATAGTTATTTTTCAAAATTTAAAGCTTACATAAAAGACTATTACATATTTATTCCAGCAAATAATGCCCACCTCTATCCACAATCTCAACCTATCCTTCGTATAATACGAGGATTCTGCGTCAATAAAATTCGTCTATTTTTATAGGCTTCGAACTTCTTTATTGCTTCGAGATGCTCGTCCGAGATTAGCCACACGTAAAATATCTAATTTGAACCTCTGGAACCTTTCCCGGTACTTTCTTTCACTAACACACTTGTCCCTATTTTCAGTATACGTACTTTGTTACGGATTTTTGAAATCTCAAAGGAAAAAGCAACACACTGCACACTAGTTATGTTTGGTCACTTAGATCTATATTACGTAGGGTCCAAGTAGCAAAGGTAATGATAAGGAATTATATACAAGTGATTTTTCTCGGTATACCTAATTCCCGTTTACCATTTGCATCTCCCGATTTCCGTTGGCGCCATCTTTAGGATTATTGACACGATATTATTACTTAACAATCAGCAATAATTTAGATTTGCTTTTGTCTGACCATGATAAGCTCTTGCTGTTATACAAGTGTCGTGTGTTCAACAAACATAAATGTAATTCACGTGCTCTATCGTAAATTTTAACAGAGTTCTATTCTATTCCTGCCTAAAGTGAGGGATAGAACATATCATTTCTGTTCACACCAATGAATCTAATAAATGGACCATTTATTATATAACTACAGACGATATCGGAGTTTTTACTAAACATCTCGTTAGATCGCCACTGAAATAATTTGTTTTCGTAGCTGTTCAAGATTCTTGCGGTGCAGCCAAAAATAGTCGATACTGATTTTAAATAAATATTTTGACAATTAAACAATATTTTTGAGCAAACCTTATTTGAATTGTTTTACTTGATAATATATATGTAATAATAAAATAGTTAATGTTTTAGTAATCGCATTTTGGCATATTTTCAAAAAATTCTAGTGATATTCTTTCTTCCCAAAGTTTAATAATACAATAACACTACTATTTACGATAAAAATATAAATTCCTTTCTTCACTTATGTTATATATTTACCTAATATTTATCCTTATATTTATATATAAGGCAAGTATACTTAAAAGAATATTAAAATTAAAAAGAAACATTTAATTATTTTAATTGTACTATTGTATAAATTTTACGTGTATCCCATTTATGACCATGATTGGACATATCCAGTGTGAATTTTATAAGAATTTAATAAATAATACTGTCTGTGATCATAATGTAACCTTGCTATTCTTGGATAAATTAACTAACGAATAATCCTTATCCCTATCGTTATATTTTCTTTGATGTGTTTGAATAAAAAAAAACTATTTGGGATGATGGTTATATCCGACATCTGGATTAGTTTGGGAATGTCGAGAATTTAATCGTACCTGTGAGGTCAAAACGTTTCGATTGAGACTGAAAACGAAAAGCGGGATGAAACAATCGAACGCCGACATTCCAATTCAAAGTGAGAGTGAAGATCGACTTTTTATTGTGGATTAATTGAATTGTTCCAAAGCTGGAAATCAGCTAATTAGAAGGCGGTCGAATTGACATTAACGAGGAAGTTAATTTAAGCAACACTGGCGCATATTATTGTTGAGGTTGTTAGTGTATTAAGCTGTATTGAAACGTTATGGTATACTATAGCAAAGTAATTCAATATATGATTTAAAAAAATCAGTGCATGCACCATGAAATATATAAAATTATTTTGAACGTACACAGAATTAAAAATTTGGATTAAATTCTTATTCCTTCCATCTTAAAAAATCGATTATCTGATAATATTCATTACTAATAATATATTATTTTTCATTAGATATAATCAAATTATTCTATCAAAAAAGTAATTAATTCCTCGATCGATCGACCAAATATATTTATTCCGGTTTATGGTATCGCCTTCAAAACAAGTACTTTCCGATGTAATATAGTCGAATTATATACCACGAATAATCCATTTGTTAAAATATTATCTAAACACATTTTCTGGATTGGTTGTCAGTTCTTGCTGCTATTTATTTTATCGATTGAAAACTCTAAATGGTATTTTGGGGTTTAAAATAGTCGGTCGGAGACATATCACATGATCACATATCAAGATTCTCTTGCAACTCATAAAACAAAATTCTAATTGCAAATCAAAAATTAAGGCAACGTTAATGTTGATTATTCCAGATTCACCGTAAAAATACCAAAATAGGTTATCAAAACAGTAAATTGACAAAATGCCGTTCAAATCCCATGTCAGTATAAAGGAGAGTTGCACAATCTTAAGAGACAAAAAATAATTTTGGCCTCAAGAGAAATTTTCCAATGATCAATTTCAGATACTCCTTTTCCACAAAAAGATGATCCAAAAATGGCTCCAAATCACGTAGCGGCTTGGTAATGCATTTTTGGTGGACAACCGGACATTCCGTTTCAAGCTCCTTGAACAGGATTCAGTCTTGACCGTTGAACTCTTCGCGATATTCAAAACTATATGCTTCTTCACAACACAATCTTTCAAAGAATGGCTAATCCTGACTGACTCCTGAAATGGACTCGAATGTTTCTTGGAACAAAAGTTCAACCATCGGTCACCGACTCACTGTCAATCATCCGTACCCTCCATCTGAATGGGATCAGGTCAAGTTTACTGTGGATACACGCTCACGTTAGTATACCGGGAAAAGAGCGCGCGGATAGTGCGGCTAAATTGGCAGCCTCCTCTCCCCTCCTCCTCACGGATCTTTGTCCATACTGACCTTATTCCATTCGTTTCTTGTCTCACAAATAACGAGGCACAACGTCGTTGGATTCAGGAGGCCAGCCACAATAGGCTCTTTGAAGTTAAAGCTCAATCTTTCTCCTCTTTTCGCGTTCCTGCCCTTCCTCACCATACCGACCATTTGATGACTTCGAGCCCGCCTGCTCACTGTGAGTTTTGTCACCGTGTCCCTATTTCAATCTACCACATACTGAATGAGTGTCCACGGCTCACTCAGATTAAAACAGAAGAAAATACAGACAGACTCCTCGGATTTCTACAAGAAATCGATTTTGTCTATAGAATCTAGCTTATGTTAAGTTATATTTTACTGACCAAATAACCATTACCACTTCAGTATGGGTGCTGATGCATGCTGTCTGGACAGAACCTCTACTTCGTTATACTTGTGTTTGTAGCTTTGTATTTGTGTTCATTTTTAAATTGTATATATACTATTTAAACTTTTAAGCCACCTGTTTGTGTTATTAATTTTATTTATTTAATAATTTATTATTTTATATATACACCTTATGTCTGTCCCCGTCCTTTTTATATCAACACCATAATATTGTATTGTCGTCAAATGACCACATCGGACAAAGCAATAAAAAAAATATGTAAAAATTAGGTTATTTACAGTTTTAATTAATTTGAAAATATATTAGTTGCTTGCGTGTATTTTGTTCAGCATTATCTATTGGTTAAAATGCCATATAATCCTAGAATAGAAGGTCATAGAATCTAAACTAACTATTCCTTTCGATGGTTGGATTTCCACTTATAATTATTGAGTTCTTCAATGAATACAGTTTCTAATCATGAAACACTCGATGTTGTATTTTCGACATTCACCATTTCTGTTCTTTGATATGAAGAAATTTGGCGCAGAAGACCATCGAGCACTTTTAGTTTCAACCATTTTAAAAATGATGATTTATTGTGGCAAATAAAACGACATATCTTCTCTTAACGAAGGGTCATAAAAGTTTGAAAATAATGAAAATTTGTTGGATCAAAATCTGAAAAATGGTTCAGCTTAGTAATCGATGAATCAACATATCTATCTATATAAATGCTTGCATGCCATGAGATTGAGGCAAAAAGAAGAGAAAATGGGCCAGGAATGGACTGACACTGTCATTTCCAACTGTTTCAACATCACGATTGATTTCCAAACAAAAAAGAACTTCTATGGTGTATTTCAATTGACGATGATAAGTGGATCTGCTATAACAATCCCAATCGCAAAAAATTATTCGATGAGAGTCATCCATATCGACACCGAATCGGAATATTCATGAATGAATATGAATTATGAAACTGCATTGCAAATGTCAACCGACGACAATTGAACCGAATGATTCCATGTATTCGATATGTTATAATTCAAAAAATACAGCGTCTTCTGACTACCACCACTTGTTCAGAAAAACAGATTTTTTTTCAGAATCCTGGGAAAGCGCGAAAATGCAAGTATTATAGAAATTTTACATCAACATCCTTATTTCGACTGGGCGTCACAATGCCAAAAACATAAGAAAAATGGAAATTGTATTTTATTAAAATTGTGGCAATATCAAAAGACGCCACTTCAAAATGACAAATGATTAGAGTACTTGTAAGCACCTAATATATAACATACCTAAATCAAATATATCAGCATTTGAAATTATGTAGTCGTTTCTGGGCCTTATAAAGCTGAAACTAACCCTCTGCGACATTGGAGACAATTTTAAACAGAAAATTATGCAGGAAATGACTAAATTTACAAGTAAATTTGCTCGACTAACACAGCCCTATTATAACAAGACATTTCACGCACTATTAAGGCGATAGAAAACAAACCTTCTTACATAATTTTGCCGGAGATAACGCCGGCTTCAATATGTGTCAGCTATTGGTGTACTTTGCCATAATAATCGAAGACCGTCTCTCTCCGGCGTAACGTTGATTCATTACGCGGATGATTAGATATTCGTAAATTAATTATAGGTCCCCGTTTCTAAACTATATGACCGTGATAAGCGTTTGTGATAGATAGTGAACCCTCTTTTTTATGCTGGTTTAACGTATTGATCGATAATACGCACATTATACACACATGCCTATACACAAAATCATAACAATATTAATTATTAATTTGTTCTAGAAATAGTATCATTTTTAAAACATCCTTTTCTCCAACTAGGGTTGGCTGGGCTACTTAACCTGGGCCTATAATCACTCTCCTTGGCATTAAGCCTACCTATTGGACAGTAGTCAACCAACCACGGTGAAAAACATCACGGAAAACCACAGATTGCCTCTAAACAATCACAAGCAATATACTTTATATAATACGGATCTGACTATTCAGCCATCTGTTTAAAACCACCAGAATGGTGAACGAGCGAGACGGGTTTATCTGTTTTCTAATAGATGGGAACCCGACTGTCGCGTTGTATCGCCCTATAACGAGTCGCCTCTTCTTTATTTTAAATAGAAACAGTATTTAAAGTAAATTAATAATTATCGTGATTAAAGCCATTTCCCATTGTATAACTAACGCAGTCGGTTTCGGGTAAATCTTAAAGCAGTCTCCTTTAAATTAATTCAATTAACTGGAATTAAATTAAATATCAAGAATAGAACACAGATTGACATTGCTTTGGAAATCGTTCCACAGTTACTTGAAGCATTTCTTCGTGTAGTTAAGTGGTGTTCCAGCAGAAGTATAGCGGCTGAAGCTGTAAGGTCACAAAAGGTGGACTGAAAAGGTTCAACGACATCTAGCCATAAATTATTCCAAGTAAGGAACATTCAAGCTTTGATAAACATCGTTAGTCAATTCCCAAGACATGTATCATAGTTCAACGTGTAAGGCCACCAAAGGCAGACTGAAGTTGCTGTAAATTAACCATACCCTATTGGAATCTGGACTTCTCGCTTGCATTTCAGAGTAAACGGCTACCAAAGTCAGATTGCAGTAGCTCAGTTTCTCAGCCGTAAACAATTGGAATATGGAGTCACCAAAATTTAAAAAGCCATTCCAGAGGTGTACCTTGGATATTTGGGTGGGAACAGTACACAATCGACACTCAAAAACATTTTTTATCACAAGTATAAGCTGCCAAGAGGGAATAAAGTTCACGTACATACATTTGGCCGTTTCTTTAGGAATGAGGTGTTATGTAGTACGCCCCTAACTATCTGGCCATCTGTTTTAAAAACCACCTGAATGGTGAACGAGCGAGACGGGTTGTTCTGTTTTCTAACATATAAGAACATTCGGTGTCGCCTTTTACAAGTCGCTTCTTCTCTCTTGTAAATAAAAACTTATGGGGAGTTTTAGCATAGTATGATGAGTAGATTTTCGGCTCCAACATCACTGAAGGAATTGGCGGTTGTTTTGGTACGGGGATGGGTTATTCGGCTAGAAAATATTCAACCAGTCTACAAATCCATTCAGCGAATAATTGCAGTATACACGTATACGTTTACATATATATTCATACGTGTAGATATATTTATAACAAATTAAGCCAATATTTCAAACGCCATAATTATTTTTTAATTCGATGAAAGATAATAACTTTAACAACTTAGCCTAAATATACTATAAATATAGCGGAATAATTTACTAATATAAGAAAAAAATTAAAAAGATTAAAAAGAAAATTTAAAAAAAATATAATCAAGTTAATATTATACATTAGCAAGACTGACCACACTGAGAAGACAAAGAACGGCAAAAAAGACAAACATAATATAAAGAATGCCTCCTGATCAGTATGGAAGAAATATCAGGTATTGAAAAATATTCATAGTGTATTAAGAAACTTTTGAAAAATCGAAGTAAACCTTAATAATAGCGTAATAACTAAAATATTTCACACTAAAGATCAAAAAACATGATTGAACCAAAAAGTTACTCATTTTATTCTATAGAACTTATATGAAAACCTAAATGAGAAAGAATTACACAACTAGAGAAAACCACATCATTAACACAAGATCCTATAGTTAATTATTAATAACTCAGAGTAGCATTACTTGATATAAGATCTATTATACTGTTAATGAAAATGATTAAAAGTTTAAAAAATTACGTTTTGCAGTTTAAATAAATAATAATATTTTCTTTACTTTTCTTAAACGTATTTATATCATCGTATATTCCTGAATTTATAAAAAAATCTTATTATTTCGATGAATCAGATCACCTTTGAAGAAAAGAGAAGCATTTGTTTTTATCTACTTCAAACCTGCGCACCCCATTGTACATCAAAAACGGCGTCTCGTCAAAGAGGGAACTCGACTGAAAAATAGTCTCTTCCTCCTCAGGATATGAGAACTTTGACATTGTCACCCTCTCGTTCTGGGCAGAACGGATCCGTGCTTGACGACACTTACCTAAAACAATAAAGAAAATGTCATTCAGAAACTCACATCAATCATTTTTAATTCCATATTATATATAATTGATTCAATTGTTATAAGACTACCAATAGGTATCATAGCATTTTAGTCAACTATCTCTAAATGTGAAATAATTTAGTACGTTAAGACGACGCAACATTGCTTACGTCAATGTTTAAAACTTGTCTGGTCAGTAAGTAAAGTATGCCTTTCAAATAAAATATATAAACATGTGTTAAATTTGTATTGAAATCTAGTTTTCTATTGTTTTACTCGTAAAATTAGATAAATTTAATAGTTTTATAACTTTTACTTCGATATATTAATTAGACATAACACCAGTTAATTCAATACTTTCGTGGATTTAAAGTTTATAAAATAATTTTGCTTTTCAACGTAACTGTGCTCAACTTCAATATGTTGATGAAAAATACCCGTCTACTTTAGGTGTTATAATGAACATCATTTCGAATGGAATAATTTTATTGGAGAGTTTTTGTGAAGAGCTCGAAGGGAGGGAAAACTAGATCTGCAAATTTTAGCTAGGATATTTTGAGCTTATCAGCAAGTACGTTATGCAGATGGGAATTTGTTTTTCTTCTGTTCGGCCAAACTTTTTTACAAGAATTTACGTCTAAAAGATCAAATAAGTTGGAATAATAATCTTAGGCTATAGGCTTAGGCCATTGTATCAATCTTGAGGTGAACTAGTGACAGAATTCAGACTCGAAGGGCCTCGTTCATATAAACCCTTAGCCCTTTGGTATAGATTAATATAATTAGGGTGCGTTTTACCGCTTTATTAGAGAGTGCAAAATTTGGTTTCAATTTAAATTTTATGAAATGTTGAAATTTTTATTAAATGCTTATGAAAGATGGAGTATTAAAAGGGCGTTTATTTTTTAGTTATGCCTTCCAAGAATTCCACTCAAATTTGTATATAACACTTAAAAATATATTAACTTTAATATAAAGCTGATTCTATGACGTGTCTGTTCATCTGTGATAATACTAACTTTGAAACATTTATGCACTTTGTCAAAACAATATATAGCTTCGTTATGTAATAAATAGTTTATAAAGGGAAAAATAAATATAAATTATTCTAAACTGTTTTGTGTACACTTTGTGCAACATTTATTGCATTAGTTGTACTACTGCTATTCTACCACTTACTGTAAATTAAATTTACATATATATAAAATAACTGCAAGTGCCAAAACTTATAATATCAATAAACAAAAAATAGTAAAATAATAATTAATAATGTATGTTAATAAACTTTCATAAAATAGTAATTATTTTATAAGTAGTTATATAATTATATTATATATAATTATATGGTAGTATTTTATAAGAATTCTAAGAAAAATTAGTTAATATTTAATAATTTAATATTTCGTTAATTTCGATCATTCACATTAACTCTACTGATATAGTGGATATTCTGTATAATAAGCAGCTTAACAATCAGAACTTTTGCATCAAATTTATATCCAATCTTAGACGAAGAAATATATCGAAATAATAGTCTTGATCGAGCACCTTTACCATCTTTCATTGCTGAAACCCGATCTCGTTCTTATTCTGTTCAGAATAATAAGACCTCAGTCTGTCTGATTGGTAGCTAACTGATAAAGTGATTACACATAATAATATATTAACCAAATCAAGTCAGTCCATCAGCCATTATGTTAGCGACCTTGAATTAGAGCTAAACCAATTTAAGAAAGTCAAAATTAATAACTAAATTATTTATTCATAAATAATATGAAGATATAAAAAATATAACAACTTATCATTTTATAGCTTCTTGTAGATTACTATGTCATATATATATATATTGGCACAGGGTAACTTCAATATATCTTCAGGGTATTACCTAACGCTTCCTCTCGGAATACAACCTTTTCACGTACAAGAGGGTTGGGGTTGACAACACAAATTCCCACTTATTCGAGCGACAGACAAGACATACACACGTGCTTAGTAATAGATATATCTGTATATATGTGTTACTACATCCTCTGTATTATTGTTAAGTATTATATTTATGATAATTCTATTATACCTGACAACACGTTAAACATTAAAATTATGTTTAAAGACTGTAAATCAATTTTAGCGGATTTATAATAAATGACGTTACTTTTACTATATAATATTAGGCATTACGATTATCATCATAAATCTAGAACCAACGTCTTAGGTGGTGTCCACTTCCCAGCCGATCAGCTGATGTGGTCGTCGTAGGACTTCCTTCACTAAATCTAGCCTAGAGATGGAAATATATCTTGAAGAGTCGATTCTCGAGTCCGATTTTAATCGATTCTAAATTAAAATATTAATATTTCTTAGACCTAATGAATTTATTTATGGAATCTGAATGCTATTAACGAATAATTCAAATTTATTAAATAAATCAGAAAAATAGATAAGAACAATTATATTTTTTATTTATGAATAACATATCAAGCATATTGCACTTTATTTAATTTTTTTTTTAATAATTTGAGTTTAAACAAATTTCCTAAAATAAGTTTTAAATAAATAAATAATTTTAAACATTTTTATGAAGTACGGAGAGGAAGTACTAGTTGATTAGAAGCTTCTGATAAGTGAAGCGGTAAATACATGATGGTAATAAATAAAATTACAGACATCCAAATATAAAGAAAGAAAAACATAAGAATAACAGTACTTGTTTGAAGGTTATAAATATACATACATCTTTTTACTTGTTTAGGTTGTGAAACTGTTATTATTTTATGGTCACTGTCTTTTTTTACTCATTGTTCTAGTGCAATTTTGATTAGGTGCAGTTCATTAATTTTCTTAGGCTTTCTTGAGATGTTTAATTAAACTGTCGTTAAACACATTTGTTGACAAATGAGTGTGTTAAAACATCCTTAAATGGAAGTAATTTAATTATAAACAGGGTTAATTAAGATTTTGTCTTATTTTTGGTTATTTGCATGTTATTGGAACTATCAAGAAGTTATTCCAGGTTTAACCGAAGAACGATTAAGTATAGTAGATCACGTGTCCGCTTTATCGGAAGGTATGCTGCGAAAGAACACCCCGACATAGGTGAACATTTCATCTCAACATAGATTAACACAATTCAAGAATAACAAGAATCGTCCATTTTCTTTGTTTACAAGAACAGTTAAGAAAAATTGTTCTTGCTTAAAGACTGATATTAATTGATATCGTTCTGTAGACATAGCATATAATTATACCAGAGGTATTTCGTAAGGTTATTAACATTTTTCTGTAAATTTTAGTGATATTAACATCTGGTTCATTTCAGGTTTCTTTAGTAAATGCATTTCTTACTAACCGAATATTTCCGATAATGAATACATAATTATGCATCAAGAGTTACAATTAATGTTTCAAGAATGTGGGACATAAGACAAAGTAGAAACCAATAGATAAAGGATAGCTATAGAAGGCAAATTAAATATGAGCTATCTGTAAGGGTGAGACAAAAGAGTGGAATAAATTATCAAAGTACGATATAATTTTATTTTTAATTTAAAGAAATTATTATTTTAATCAGCCCGATGTAATTATAGCTTTTGAAATATATATTTTAGGTGAGAAATATGGATAAAAATAAGGACTATATGAATACACAAATGATGTAATGAAAATATGCAGCAGTTAAAATGTAACTAACCATATAATTGGCATATGTCGAATACACAAAACAAATAGAAGAAATTATGAATTATTAAAAATTAAATTAAAATTAATTATCTTGATTAAGTAGCTTTAAGCCAATATATTTATTGGGATAATTACATTTTTTTTCTTTAATGAAATCAGTCTTCTCAAGGGGATTATTAAGTTTTTAAATCACTTTGACAAATTTGTTCTTACTTGGGCAATACTATTTAATTCTAATCACTATTTAATTCCTGAATCGCTTTGCACTAATATTCCTATACTCTTACTGTACTCTTATATTGAATTTAATTCTCTCTTAAAATGTTTGTTTTAAAACTATCAAATAATTGATCCAAGAATAAAAGTATATGGCTGTTTGTGTAGCTTCTTTCGTAAAAGGACTAATTTCTAAAATTAAGAAATAAATATTTGATATTTATGTGATTACTAATGTGAGTAAACGTACCTCAACTTTCAACAACAAAACACGTAACGATTATAAATTTCTTTGGTGGTTAATCCAGTTAGTTTGGGATTTTTAACATTATCAACCATTTTTTAAAGACAGCTAAATACTTCTTCCAAGTAAAACGATTTTGCACTTCTTTACTATCTGTGCATCGGGTGCATTTTCTAGATCGAGAATTCACTTTACTTATTGTACTAGCGTTTTATAAATACGAATGAACTAATAACTCTAAACATTACAAAAAACCTAAATGCACTGCTCCTCAGGTTAGAAGTGAACCAGATCGAGAACCAGATTAGAATCAGATCTCGTGGCGGCTTATAGCTCTAGCATAGCAACTAAAACAAGTAAAGTTAAAAGTAGTGATATTTACATGTTGGACGTCACGCAAAATATTTCCCCAAAATTTCCTATAAAGTCAAATCTTTATTTATATATGATCACCAATAACTATTATTTTAGCACAAAATTTCTCAAAGTAAGTTTTTAGCAACCTGGTATATCTAAGGTGCTATTGACAATATATGATAACATCCCGTTCGAGACAATTAAACATCCGTTCTCTATCCTGGCCTAAAAATGAAAACAAATCTGTAACTGTCTCCCGCTCGGACCGGCTATCATATTAAACGAGTCGATCTAATTCAAGTATCATTATTTATATATCGTCTGGTGAAACAGAATATTTGTGGGCGAACAGCTGGCTTCGATGAAAATATACACTTTACGCCGTCCAGCAAATTTTAAATATAAATTGGATTATGAAGCCGAAACCGTCATTAACAAAATAAACCGAACGCAGATACCGGTTGCCTATTGGCCGTTTATTTTGTCTGTTTGGGATTCGGATAGTTTCGAGATAAATAAACTCTTTTTTGATGTAAAATTGGAAGTGTAGGAATCCAGTATCGTATTTGGGTTTGATTGGTTTATTGACATTCTGGTCGACATGTAGTGAAATGTTGTTCCTGTACGGTGTAACCCACTAAAATTAACGTCATGCTTCGCAGAGTTCTGTTCATAATTTGTGAAAAGTTTGTTAGTAGTTTGAAGCATACTGAATAAACCAAATAGTAAACAAAAATTTACAAAAATACACCTTTTAAATTTTATCGTAAATACAATAAACTTTTAAGAGGATGAAATTAGTTAAGTCTGCTTTTTACCAAAAAAAAAATAATCTGAAAAACTACTGAAAACTTTGAACTGTTTTACTGAAAAAGTTATAGTTTAGCCACATTATTGTCAAATGCTATTACGTAACCTCACTTTTCCTTCCTTCATATTAATAAAGCATTTATTGTAAAAAATCAGTACGATATAGATAAAATATTTTTCATCTCTTTCTACAATTTCTTCCATCCAAACATCATTATATCTTCCACATTTCTTCAGCATTTTGAAACCGTGTACCAGCCCTGCCACGCTTTATCGATCTGAACAAGTAGTTGCTAGAATCTAGGTGCACCAATAGTTTATCATTAGCAACGTTTGCAACGTATGTTCATACAAAGCAAGAGGCTGACTTCATAGTTGTTTTTCGCTATTCCTGATCTTTTTCGTAACAATATATCGGTTATAAATATGTTCAGTTGACGCCGGCAGACCTCTACAGTAGTTTCATTGAATATTAACAGCTCGCAATATGCTAGAACTTGCTGATTCTACCATGTGGCACAACAGAAAATTATTGCCATAAACATTCCACGTCGAAGTCGATGTTCGTGGCTCTCCAGGACTAGCCCATACCTTTTTCACTTTAGATTGTAGCATTACCTTCACCTTTTCAACACCAATTACACACCAAAGAAAATTCTTCTTTTATTGGCTGATATGAAATTAAACCTGGAAAGATCAAGCTGCTTCAAGTGCTAAATTACCTAAAATCTCTTTGATACTTTGAGCTCAGTATTCGTCCTATACATTTTGTAATTCATTGTATTTGTACTTATTTTGAAGCTATAGGTTAATTATTGTTATTGAAATTAATATGACCACTTTCAAATCATCGATAATGAACCCAAATAGGATATAATGCAGGATGGAGCAGCACCATTATTTCTAAAAAAATACCCATCGAATTTAGCAGTGCAGTTAGATTGTTTAATAATTATTTATATTATACTGATAGATAACTGATCAAAATCACAAGAATGAAAATGCAAAAAGGACCTAATGTTCTAATAATATGTCTTATGTCTCGAAATTTATAGTAATCAGATGGAACAATTCATTGGCCACCAATCTGGTGGTCAATACGAGTTAGTTTCGTGCGTCTCTTAAGCGTTTCTATCTAAAATTCACAGCATGTGGTCAAACATCGATTGCAAACTTTTTTCACAATCATGCTAAGCTCATGTCATCCTTTAAATTACTACAACTCATTATACGAAAATTATTTAGTGACATATACCCGAACTTTATCACTAAACCTATGAGGAAAGGACTTCCCCGTGTTATCTATTCCGGTATATAGGCATTGTTAATCAAAAAGAATTATAATAACTTAAAAAATGGTTCACTCGATATTATTCTGTACAAATACTGTACAATTATGTCTACTCAAATATAAAAATATCTTAATGAAAATAAAGTAGCTTTAACTAATTGAATAAAATATTATCGCAAAACAAGCAAAAAATGGAATATCGACTAGCATCCGAGTAAATCTTAATATTATTTTAAATACTCAGAATAAAGTAAATACGATTTAAATAAAACTATTCTTTAAAATGCTATACTTATAAGTAGGTAATACTTTATAGAAGAGGCCTTGTAAACGGTTGATCTATTTTACTGATTGGTACTGTTACTTTCACGCATCATCGACTAAAACTCGCAGTCAGACCGTACGCTCGTGCAACTTGAAAGTTTCGCTGCAGCCTAATTTATTTACCGTTTGGCGAAGATATACTAGGCCACTAGAATGTTTCTTCAAGGAGCGAATAAATCGAAATACAAATCGAAAACTGTTTGAAACTCGGTTAATTCCAATGCTAACGAATATATAGCATACTTAGAGTTAATTGGTGATTAGGTATGGCATACATTATACATACTTTTTCATATCAAACATTATTAATGTTAAGTAGTACGTATATATATGGTTTAAAATAAGAAATGAAGCCGGTAAGTTTTGAAATAAAAAGTTTTGATTTACTTACTAGAAAATATTGATTTTAAAAAATTGAAGAGTTGGATTGTTGGATGATGTCAGTCCAATTTTAATATAAATCGACCCCATATAATACTTCACCTATGAAATAACAGTCAAACATAAATACACCCTTATGAGACCGGATCATCTCTTATAACTTTATCTTTCATGATTTTTTGATCAACTTTCTTTCTATTCATTAATAATATTCGCAAGCAATTTTACAGAAAAATCAATAAAAAACTTTTATTTATAATTCTCAGAAATACCCTTGAATTTTTTTAGCTCTTTTGATATCTTTGTCATAATAAACTCGTTATATATAACTTAAACTAATTCAGATGGTGGTACTAAATCTTATATAAAACATAAGATGTCGTAACTGTTACTAAGATTGGCAAAAAACCCTACATTAAGTACATTGATTTGCTTTATTTCAATATTTTTCTAATGGATTGTTACATTAAAATGAATAAAAAATGCATATTCTACAAAAGGGCTGCAAAAAACCTCGACTCAGATTTTTGAAACTAATAAAAAGCAAAATCCTGGTATTCTAGTACATAATGATTAATACGCATACGCATATTTTCAGATTATTGCATTTTATTTCAAAAATTGTTGTTTCACTATTTCACGGGTGATACATATGGTTTAGATAACGATAATATTTGACACATTGATAAATATTCTTATATACACAGATTCGCATTTTAATTGACCTAAAATTGTCGTTTAAAAACTTATTGCAATGTACTCAATTTATTTTTGTCATTGTATATTCAAAATTATTCTACAATAGCAATATCCTCTTCTTAAGTCACAAGTCATACATTATATAGTTTTTTCGCATATTGAACCCTGAACATTGTGTAACAAAATCCGTTAACATCAGTAAAATATATCATGAATGTATTGATCAAAGCAAACCTGTTGTTAAAATAACTAAAAATTACAATTTCTTTCAAATATGATATGATTAATTATTCATTTTGAAATATTGTTAATATTGGGGAAATAAAAAAGTAAAATAGTTTTATAAAAGCAATTCGTATGCAGTCACAAAAGCAATTATTATAGTACTACACACTTTTCACTTAATTAAATACCATATGCTCCTGTTAAACCTACACTATCAATTAAACCTTGCTTTAAAATTAAATCTGTGCGATAAAAATGACTGGCAATCACATTTAATAATGAAGAATTGGAAGAATTACTCGACAAATAAAGTTGATCAGGAAAGAAAGATATAAATCATCGGTAAACAAAGAGCAATAAGTGGTTTACTTACTAATCAAAGCCTGATATATATTTGGCAAGATTATACAATTCAACTCAATCAGTTTGTAAAAATTATTTGCAAATTAAGCATTAAAAAACTAGGTATGAGTATCTAATTGCATAGCAAAAAAATATTTTCAAAAAGCTCGTTTGATAATGTAAGGAATAGAAATGTACTGTAATAACTGCTTAAATTATTTTTACAAGTCTGTTAAATTCGATCTAGTGTTTATTAAAATATGCACCCAATAAATATGAAAATGACATATGAGGGACGTAAATTTGGTTTAACACAAAAATACAGCAGAGAATCAAAAATATATCATTAAATAGATATAATTTGATATATCAGATTATTTGTATATATCAGTGCCTTTTAAAATGTATCCATTTTAGCAAAAAAATCTCTTTTACATTGACCAGTGGCGAAAACTATGACGAAACATTCAGCTTACATTAGTCCTGATATGCATATGGTAAAAACAGAAAGATATAATGTTTTATGATAAGTTAAATCATACTGCAGCACTATAACTTACTGTTATAAATCATAATCAAACATATTAAACTGAACATTGAACACCCAAATACGGCAAAAACATGGTAAAGCATTTTTTACAACAACCCTCCTTCGCATAGTATAAAATCAAACCAAAATGCAATGATAACATTGATAGAATATTAAGCGCCAATAATATGAAAATATAAAGCTGAAATGCAATTATGTACAATTCCATGTAATATAATATGTTATTTAAAACAAATATGATCATAATTTAAAATAAGCAAATACATAAAACTGAGGAAAGGCAAAAATGTTCACCAATAAAACGTGCCCTCCAAAAACTAGAGCAATTGGATCAATATACCCCTCTTGGTCAATATATTTCAAGGGAAAGTGATTGCGTCAAGGAAGTTCGTTTCCTGTGTCTTCCACTCGGCCTGAAAGGGAATGTTTACGACCAATGCAACTATTTTAACTTATGGGAGTTAAGCATGATTCTTTGCGAAATCAATAGGGTAACTGTAGGACTGACAGAGGAACATTAGATAATTTTATTCAATAAAAATTGCCAATGTTTCATATATTGCAAGAAAATAAAAATAAAACGAACAAAATAAAGCACAAAATGATACTAATATCAATGGATATAAATAACAGAGGTCACAGTAGTATTTTTTATTCCAATACCAAACAGAAAACATTTGAATTAATTAACATTGTACCAAAAATATTAAAAAATATGCAATTTAATAACGCTAATATTAAAAACAATTGGAGCAAATCAAGAAAGGACCTGAAATTCAAATTATTATTTGGCCAAATAAAATTCCACCCTTACTGGACCGAACGAAACGAAAAAAGCTTTTTCCTTGATTGTTCCATCAAAATCCGAAATGTTTCCAAAGCACATCGTTTATTTCATTTTTATTGTCTCGCAGAGCGAACTGACAGATCGGTAGGACGGCATCGCCGTTGTACATTCGGCTTTAAATAGATATTCCGTTTCAATATTTTATCTATATGAATTTGTACATTGCTCTTAATGTAGTTTTACAATTCATTCGCTAAATCGACTGTTTATTCGGAGCATGAGTACTAAATGGATTAGTTTAAAGCGCCTAATTATATGTAGAATCTCGTATTATCAATTCGTTACACATTCTATCTGTAACTCGTTTATTAACTTGATAAATACTGTAGTCATAATATATACCAAAAAAATCAATTTTATGAACCGTTCAATCGACATTGCAGTTGCTATGTGTATATTTTATTATTGTTATTAGGAATTCGTTACTGTTTTAAATAAAAAGGATTTAAGTCTGTAGGTAAATTCTGCATATCATCAACAAATAAATGGATTTTCTTTGTGTATAATCGATAGATAACCATAGACAACATACCGCAATTTCAGAAGGATATAATATATAGTCAATCCAATAAAACAGCCAATGCACGTTGTGGCCACCACCACGACCCTTTAGGCCACCACGAATTCACCAACAAGTACAAAGGTTGGCAACGCCGGTGGATTGGTACCTTGCAGTTCCAGGCTATAAAAGATCATCAGGACGACGTCTCGTTCTCTTTTCTTTTCTCCGTCCCCTTGTAATAGTACCACTTCCACAGCGCTACCGTACTTCCTCTACCTAACCTAATATCCTGTCAATTCTCTCGTCGACCACATGTATAATTTAATATTAAAGATAAACAGTATTTCTTCAACCGGTGTTTTCAGTTCTCGTGCAAATTCCTTCCAAAAATAGTAGTGAGTATGGGGCTCCAGCTCGTCGTAATGTTGCCGCATCAAATTGGACTTTTGGGTTACAACATTTGACGGTTTATAACCTCCAATTATTATCACTAACGTTTTGAATAATTTTGTAGACATTTGACAAAATACTCGACCAATACCTACACAACTGAGAAGGAAAAGTAAAACGAATTTTACATTTTTACAAATTGCATTTCACAATGTCGAATATACATCATCTATGACGTGCATTCGCTTGTTTTGTTGTAAAGGCTATATATACAGCCGCTAATCATGGAACGCTCAAAACTACATTTGCGAAATTCATTACTTTTGTTATTTAATTTAATTTGAAAAAATCTACTTCCCAAACCCTTTAAACATTTTTAGAAACTTATAGTAATGCTCTCATTCAACTAATTCAACTTATTAAGTCAAATAACGCTGTAAAATATTCGCATTGTATAGAGTCTGAGTATATTCAACTAAAACATTTCTAGATTCCTATAGTTATTTCCTTAAAAGTAATAAAAGATTTAAAACTCAAACGTTCAATGTTCTTTATAATAATATGTTATTTGAAGGAAAGAAGTGGTAACTTGTTGAACGCTTATACTAAACTACTCTGAGGGTTTAAGTCTATTCCAAATAAACCAAACCCCTATCTCTAGACATCTCACTCATTGCACTAGTCAGTCTTGACATAAAACACATGACTTTGTTACTTTAAATTCACAATTCGTAGCCAAAGTCGTATTAGTAGCGCGATATAACAAGTATGGAAATTTATTTCCATAAACAAAAGTACCTTTAAAAATAATTCGTTTTTTCTCCAAAGAAGTAGTGAAGTGATTTGGTTCACTCTAACAGAGCTTTTTTATTATTAAATTTTCTTTTATTTCCTAGTTTTTGGTGCTTTTATGCTTTTGGTTTTTAGTAATCTAGGACCCTTGCTGACTTACGAAGTACGTACGCATTTACAGTATTTATAAAATTGTTAGATATATTCTTTATTGCAATGCATATTTGAAAATATATAGTTAACACTACACATAACAAACAAATAAAATTGCGGAATTTGTCTACGAAAAAATATTTCAGGCAGTCAAACATACAAAGACAAAATATCAATAGTTGAAAATGCCCCAAAATCAATTAACATTACAATTTAGACACAACAACATATACAAATTGAAATAAAGGATATAATTTAAATCCATATTCTTTCAACTGGACTACCATGATATTATAAAAAAGGGAAAAAATGAGTCAATAAGAGTAATGATCAAAAACTTAAATGAAATTACGTATATCTAATATGAAACCATAATGTCGTCAAATATAGATAACACCAGATGTATCATGGAAGTTGTAAATGTTTCTAACAAATTTATTTCGTGCCGGCCTGGTTAACGCAGTGGTCAAGACTACACGACGGTCATCCTACTGTTAGGATAATCGTGGGTTCGAAGCCTGCTGGGCTATAGATGTACTTTATGTTTATGATTATAATTGTAAATCTCTTTACAGGTAACAGTGGAAAATCCGACAAGGAATAACCATCCCAATAACGCCAGTAATCAGGCTGAGAAAGACCGGATGTCTTCTGGAATGGTCTCTAAGTTAGTCATTGGTCATTCGCTATGTTTAATACCAAGGACCGTGGCTCGGAGCCCAAGTTAAACAGTGGGTCATGTTCTTTCTAGGTTTAGTCTAGTCTAGTTGAGGAATGGTACCCCCAAAGGTGGCGAGGAGGTTATTTTTATATATTTTTGTATTAGACTTTATTTGAATCAAATATTAATAAACTGGCAATATTATACGTAGTTTTTTATTACCATATTTCTTTGATTCATCACCACTTATAATTCAGTACAAGTTGTCATTGCTAGGTAATCAATGAAAGATACATTCAGTTAAACAAAAATTTTCTCTTGCATGAATTCGAACAGTTTGTAATTACGCTTGCATTAATTGTATTAATGCTTGTAATCTTCAAACGCTCGATGCTATTTAAAGCACAGTTGATCTCCAAAATCGAAATCAAAACTTTTATACCAATAACCAATTTCGCTTATAAACCACCATATTAGCATCAGGAATACTATAAGTTGATTTAGAAGAGAGCTTTAGTTAAAAGTTTATGTAACTCACAAGCTCAAAACAAAAACGCAAAAATATTTATATTTTCAGCACGAAGAAAAAAGAAGAAGAAACTCATATAGTTTATTCAATATTATTTTGTACATACGTCATCTAAATTTGTGACGTCAAAACGTGGCAATGTTGCCGCATAAACTCTAAGTTTTAGTTCCGTTAGGCTTTGACATAAAACAAAATTCTAATCTAAATAATATAATTGATCTAAAAACTACAGTTAATTATACAGCCACAATAGTTTATAGGTTAGAGTTATAACCTCTTAACAGTATTGCTTTCAAAAATTTTGCATACGTATGACAACCGGACGACTTTGACAGTCTCATTCGTTTACGCGTTCGAACTAATCAGACAGAATTGTGTCTCTTTTTAACTAGAATAAAATGAGAAGGAAAATATTGTCTGATTCTGAAACGAATTTACAAATTGCGGCAGGCAATACTTTAAACATCTTGATGACGTATGCACAAAAAAATTTTGAGTGGACTAAAAATGTAATATTAGCTATTGTTTAGCAATTAATTTAAAAAAAATAAAGAAAAACTGTGGATCCTATTTTATTGGAAACAAAAATATTTATTTACACGATAATTTGCATGATAATAAAGTTCGCCAACAGCTACGCCGTGAATTTCCACTCGGTAAGCAGTAGACAACGTTGACAACATAGTAATAATTAATTCAGGTTCGAGGTATACACATTTTGAGGCAACATGATGACCATCAAATCATGAGGGTCCGTCGTTTCGTGTGTCCCAATTAATCTCTGTAAGCAATACGGCATCTAACTAAAAAGCAATTTCTCAGACTAGTGGCGCCATAAATCAGGGGTGAAAATCAGTGAAAATTTTCGAGCGCCAAGAGTTAACCTGACTGCCCTGGGAGGTTTACGTATGTTCATATACTATCCGACATAATCGTATGGTAACTCTAATTACTTATAGCGATGTATAATTATTCTTATAATAATAAATATATATAATATTAATAATAAATATAAATAATAATATATTTGAAATTATTATTAATACGAATTTAAATGCAAAACTATTGTTTTTATACAGTTTTAATCGTATTAATTAATATTTGAGTTGTTAAGTCATATCTTAGATTTTCTACATCAATTTACATTACACTATGGTTATTAGTGTCTTTCAATTACGATCTCAAACCATTTCATTATAAAGTGTAATTACATTTTATTAAAATTTTTATATTATGCATTGTCCTTTCCAACACAGTAGTAAATATGTTCATCAGTCATACAAAGACAGTCCAAGAACTAACTAGCATAAATGAGAAAACCAAAAAATTTAAGAAAAAATATTTTCACAATATAGTCTATCAATCGAAAGAAGCATCGAATTGTAAAATTTTTCTGCAGTGTAATATAATAATTTAATAGTATATTACACCGCAAGGGCCGAAAATTGAATTTTCGGCCGAATAGCCGGTCGAAAGTACGTTATTAAACAACACTGATGATTATTTTCATAGAATAAAGACATTTTGAAGTGAAAGTTATATGGAAAAATCGGGTCCCACGTTTAAGCTTTTCCTCGTTACGCGGCCAAATGTAAATGAAAAATGCAACAGCTATATGTGTGTTTCTCTCTCGTTCGACATCGGTATTAATAATTCAAACCTAAGCAGTTAACGGCCATTTTTAGGTGATATAATTTGTATTGTTTATTTACATCAAGTTTTTCGATAGTGTTTTTATATATATTTGACAATTATTTTAGATTATTCTGTGTATTTTAATTTATTAGTGTAATAAAAATAAAACCTTAAAGGGATCTCTTATGATCTCCTGATCTCCTCATCTGATGTAGGTCCAGGAAAGTTTGTAATCATTTCAAAGATGAAGACTATAGCCCAAAATGTGGAAAGTTATGACTGAAACAAGATGTAATTCCTACTAGTAATTTAAATAGTAAGTATTTTGTTAAATAATAATAATTTATTGCATTGAAATAATTAAGCTTTTTCTTTGCCTTTACTACAAGACAAGGAACATATGCCCCCAATGGCAATATTACATCACATAAGTTTTTTGAGGCTGATAGATGTATAGGAGATTCTTCTACCCCAACAAGACCCAGAAGTAAGTATATAATAAGAAACTTATGTTTATTATTAGAGAATGGAGGTTCTAACTTGAAATTTATATGTTCATTTACAGATAACTCAGCCTGTCCCATCAGTTTCGTTTCAGGTTGGATGAAAAACTAATGGCTTTATCCTTATTGAAATGCAGTGGCAGAGGATATAAACTGTTATCGAAGATATTCTGCTTGCCTTCTAGAAGAACATTAATGCAGATACTGAATAAGGTTCCTTTTTGCTGCTGGAGTAGTAACGTCTAATTTTAGTCGTTAGTTCAGAAACTTGTCTGTATAGACCGAACTGCAGTTGTCATATTTGATAAAATGTACCTCAATTTAGGTAGGTTGTTAATTTAGTTGATTCTAAAAAATAATGCACAGAACCATTTCGGTTTTGGGTAGTGGAGATATCTCTGTGATTACATCAATGTCTTTAAGGTCAAGGAAAATTAATGTAATTTTAATATATCAATAAAATATATTTAAATATATTAATTTTTTTTATTTTCCAGTAAAATTAAAAGAATTGTTTCCCGCTAAAATTTTTTACTATACATTTTTAAATTTACCGCTAAAATTATTAAAATTCCCTCTAAACATTTTTAAATTTCCCGCAGTAACTAACTGTCATACGGCGCATGCGTAAGCGCCCTCACACGGGGATTCCGAGCGTAACTTAGAAACAATTTTAACATAGGAGATGCGCTTCTAAGTTTCTTTATTCTATGATTATTTTTAAGGTTAGAGGTAGCAACGTTAATGACAGCGGTAAACAATTTGTTATAGCGACAGAATAAATAGTCCCTAGTTACGAGTATAAATAAGCATAAATTGTAATATATTCAGTATAACAAATTCAGTCATATAGTCACAAAATAAGTTGGTTACTAAAATGCAGCACTCAAAATAGAAAAAAAAAAAAAATAATTCCTGTAACAGGAGTGGCATTATTAGTAAAGGAGATAATGATTATGTGGCTATTGCCACTGCCCTTGATCACTATCAACAATAGATATCAAAAATGGAGTTAGAGTGATTCAGCTTCCCAAATGATAAAAATAAGAAGCTTACGTCCTTAAACGCTATCCAAATGTATTTCTCAGGAGAAAAATTATTTTCAATAGCACACTATATTCATTCCCTAACAAGAGACTATTTATCTGATAGTATATTTAAAAATAAATTGTTCAAGAAAGGAAATTCTTATTTTACTGATTAATAGGTTGAACAAGATTGGTTATTATTCTTTTCTAATCAAGCAGCCGGCTGACTGTATTTTGTAATTTATATTTTGTATTGGAAATATAAACAGTTAAAATACTGTATTGTGTATTCTATGTTTAAAATACATGACTTAAAATTATTTTGTACCTTATTTTTATAAACATGCGCGATAATATTGTATAATTTGTATTTTAATTAAAGCAAAACATGCATTTTGCCTCTCTACCCCATGATCATCAGATATGGATTATGATTATAATATTATTGAGATCAAGTATCCCATAATTGCTAAGATATCAACATTGTGTTATCAATGACAAACCTATTTAAACATTTTAGGATGATAATTTTAATATGCAGATACAAATCACATCTTTCGGTACCACCTCGACAGTTATATCCCTTTTCTAAAAAGCACATCTCTCTTAGTAATTAGATGTTTATTGTATCACCATTAATGTCTTAATATATTGTTCACATTTGCTTTGTTGTAATTATTTAAAGAAGAGTTTTAATATACATGTTAAACCCGCAAGTTAATAACATGTTAATATATATATATATATATATATATATATATATATATATATATATATATATATATATATATATATATATATAATAATATATATAATTTTTTGATATTTTGATTAAATAACACTTAGCACCTATATAAAAATAACATCAACCCTTTAAAACAATAATTTCAAAACAAAATATATAATATATTATCAAACATATTCTGTGTGAAACGCATACTGTAATAAGTACGTTTATCAACAATATACATTTTAAAATAGGTAAAATGCGGAATATAGCGCGATTACCATAGATAACGTTGCAATTTAAAAGTTTTCACTAATGTCAGAGCATATAATTATTATCATTATCGGTGAATAATTATTCGTAATTTCGTTACGTTAACGATAGCCGGCGTCATCGTTCAACCGTGACTTGTCAAAACGCGCCATTTTTAGGATTATGAGAATCGTTAAAAAAATTACTCACTACACCTTATGGCTTATTAACATAATTCTGCTCGAGCAAAGAAGAACGAAGCATCATCGGTGGGTTAACGTTGTTTTTGTGCTAATTATATTACCCTATTAGACATGAAATTTGTCATTTTAATGTATAATAACGTTTATGATAAAATAAACGTCATCCGAGGCATATTTTGCTATAAAATGCAATCATGCTGAAATTATAATTTGATTCGCAAATATTAAATAGTTCGCTTTAATTTTATACTTATAGTTGGTGACTCTAACTGATAGTAAACAAAATAGAAATAATAATTAATATCAAGACTAAGAAACAGTTCAATTTCTGCAACTAAAACTTTTTCCCTTGCTATTAATAATGTGGCGAAATATTTTGAGACTCTCCAATCATCAGCGAATTTTCATATTTCTTGGGAGTTTCTAAACCTCAAAAATTATATATCCTTTTGAAACTTCGCCAGGTAATTAGTAGAATGGCCCACAGGAAGCCAAAATTTGAAGAATATTAAGCCGCGATGATAAACAGCTTTGAAAAGGTATTTTCAAAAAAAAATGTTATACGATATTTCTTAACTCGTTTCCAAATTCTTTACGATAAATGACGGTTTGATAATTCATTTAAATCATTATCTTATTTGAATTTTTTGTTTTGAATCATTCCAACTTAATTGAACAGTTCAAATGAAGAATAAGTCGTAATGGGGCAGCATTACCGTGAACTTTCATAAATTTGTGATAGGAATTAGCAACATTAATTAAACTATAAACTAACTTAGCCTCGTAGTATATAACAGTGTCCATTTTTTCTTTATATTTAAGAATTTCCAGTATTATCAGTATTAAGTCTATCGACTGGCGAGTCACCAACTTAAAGATCATCCCAGAATACATCCCGTCTTATCCAGCCTGTTTATTGGAGCGACAGAGATGATTTTCCTTGTTGGGCTTTGCACTCTTGTCTTATGGACCATCACAATCACAAAGGTACCGCCATGCCCAAGAAAGACACGAATCCGCAACTATCGCAACAGTAGGAGAACCGCCCTGTCGCCTTGACCAATGAGCCAAGCATCGGCAATGTCTAATTTAAATTAAAACGTAAAGCTACAAATAAAACTTAATAATATAAAAAATAATTATAAAGTAAAATATGAAATCAGTTCACACAAAACATTAAGTTTCATTAGAGAGCTAATATTAAAATTCATTAAAAAAATTATATAAAATTTTGTAAAGACGTGTAGGATGCTGAGACGAAATTCTACTCAATGAGCATACAACGAAATGTGTATGCAAACACAAATTATCAAGCTGATATCGACGTTCACCTATAACAATGGAACAAACGTGCAATAAATCAATGTTATCGTTTATTTCAAAAACACCAATTGCCAAATAGGTTTGTTAATAAATGTTGTCAAGAAGAAAATTAGCAAGTTCTCCAAAAATATTCTTCCTTCAAACAAATATCCTAGCAACCCCGCTTCATATAAAAACAAACAAATTTCAAATTGCCAAGCAGATAAAACCTTATAACTTATGTTTACATCTTTTATTATAGTAAACGAGGTCAGAAAAATATGAATCAATAAATTGGTAATGATCACATTGCAATTTTTAACAACAAAAATATTTTTTATTATATTATTAAACTTAATTATTTTCAGTGTCTCTGAATGATATTGCAATATTTTATATTTGTAACAATATGTTATAAATATGCTAATAAATGTATCATTGAAAAGTGTACATAAGTATATATAGTTAACAATTTTATTAAGGATTTTAGAAAGCTCAATTGATGCTATTTCGTAATATGTGATGAGACTGTTTTAATAGCAGGTTTCACATACATGGACAGCCTGGTTATAGAAAGCAAAATCGATTGATATTTTGCAACACGAACTTTTCAATCACATTTTAGCAAAAATGGATGCAGACACTAAAATGGAAATGTGAAATTTCCTCTATTGGGGTCGGTAAAATTCTTCTGTTGCGCAACTGGTAATTAAATTGCATTCTTTAATGGTATCTTTTAGATTCACCTGTTTTTTTACAATAGGTAACACTATGAAGCACATTTTATAACAGTCAACAGGATTCCAATTCGCTGGTATAGCAGCAAAAAGGCTTTCAATTTTACTACTTTATTTCTTAATAATTTTTCATATCTTCTGTAATTTAACATTTGTAGAATATTAATTGTATATTTAATTTTATTAATTAAAATAGTAATAATTCAAGAACAATTTTCATTGTCCTTAGTGGTTTAACAATAAGTTTGGCAATAAGCATTTCTTAAGATAATTACAAAATCACTTTAGTAAGCGATGTCCTCTGCAAAATATATTTTTCTAAATCTTAATTTAGAGTATAACTGGCAAGTAAGTTGGGGTGCACTGACAGATTCTCGAAGTAAACTAATACTTTGAATTATACTCGCTTGGGATTCCAGACGGATCTTGGGCTGTAACAATTTACTGGAGATGTAGTATGAAGCAGCGGCTATGGCTATGGCATGCGACATGAATCACTGAATTATAGCTATATTAGATTTGCTGACAGTATCCAAGTTTTACACCGTAGGAGCAAATGTGATATATTACGTTTTGTGGTATGCAAGCCTATGTATTTAGTTTAGTTTAGGTCCAAGTTGTTTTCATTGAGCAAGTATGTGCTTCTTACAAGTTGGGCATCGATCTAGATGCATGCCAAGAAGTTATTATGAGAATCTATTAACATTCATTAGAGGGATGTTTTTGGAAAGGTAAGGATAAATTTACATTGGTAGATTTTGCAATTAATACTTTAATACGCCAAGTATTTAACTACAATTCAACTATTTTATTAAGGTGCCTTTAGAGGCTTGTTTAAACTATTAATGAATCTTCCAATAAGTCAGCAAGCAAACAATATAGCACGATTTTTACTTCAAAAATATAGTCCGTCCAAAATACCAAATTCACCTCATAACGATATGGGATGTAATGGCTATTGCAATTTGTAAATTTGTTTTAAAATCAGATCGTATCTTTCCTTCCCATTTTATTCTAATGGCAACTAAAGAATCAACTTTAACAAGAGAATTATGACATGCTGGTCGAGAGGAATATACAATGAGGAAAATTTTGTTCGGAGGAAACAATAACGCCTTTAGTTTAGATGGACTCCATCAGACACACTTAAGAAGAAAATGACAAATGGTGGAGTCCTGAACGAGTGTTCGATAGACTAGAAATTGACAATTATTATAATGACAGTGACTGAATTAAGCTTTCATGATTTCGGCTTCTGACCCAATGCTAACAATTATCAAGGCAGGGTGATAAGAACGGAAACAACTAAAGATGTGCATATAATTAATATAGAATAATTGTGGAAAATATATTATGTACAAGAAAAATGTTAAATAAAAGACTTAAAATATGGATTATGTCTCGATAGTATATAGCTATACAAAAAAAAACGCGCTATACGCAATATAAATATACAAAAGCAACCCTAACCTAGAAACATTTTTTTTGTCACTTTGTCACACCCGTGTCATCATTTCGCCACTATACAATAGTATTGTGTTGATATAATACGGACGGGGACAGACATAAAGTGTATAAATATATATAAAATAATAAATTAATAAAAAAAACCAGAAGGCCTAAAATTATAAATAGTGTATATACAATTTAAAAATGAACACAAATACAAGACTACAAACACAACCATAACGACGTAGAGGTTTTATCCAGACAGCACACATCAGCATCCATACCGAAGTGGTAATGGTTATTTGGTTAGTAAGACTAAACTTTCTAGAAACTATTGTGGCTGTATAATTAATTGTAGTTTAAGTTCTTCGACATATTTTAACATTTTGCATAAGATAAGAATTTTGTTATATGTCAAGCAAAAATAAATTAAAGTCAAAATTGATGCGGCAATATTGCGACGTCGTGACCACTGATGACGTGATTTCACATTTGTTTTCCATACACTTTAGATACTACCTTTGACTAAAATTCAATTTCAAAAACAAACTTATTTTACTCAAACTCAAAATAATTTACTCAAAATAAACCATCAAAATTCGGATATGCCATCAGATTTACATTTCTTATTCATTCAAAAAGCATATAATGTTTATATCAAAATTCCAATTCAGTGCTATCTTAGCAAAGATACTTGAATTCAAAAATGTTATCTTCCTGTTAGCACCCTTACAAAAACAACAAACATCGAAATCAGGAACAGTATTTGAATACAGCTCGATTTTAAGCAAATAAATGTAAATACATATATATTTTTCCGCTCTTTTGCTTTTACCATTAAATTTCGAAACTCTGTTAATTTTTAAAATAGCACTTAACTGAGAGTGTCTGCTATAAACATAAATATAACCCCAGTTCTGCTGTTTTTTTTTCTCGCGGTACATTAACAATATTTTTATTTTATGATGCTCTGAATAAAATATAAAACAAAATATATAATGGTATTTTTGACGGAATCGAGAAAATATTGCGCTACGTTTGTTTTTTTAAGCGAACATCATATTAAGTGACGTTGATTTAAAGTAAATGATGCTCCGTTTTTATTGTTACTTACACCCAAGGTCACAATTTTTAAACTTAACACAAATCAATCAGTTACTTACTGATATTGTTATACGGATTTTATTAAAATTTGGATATTATAACCATAATTTGACATGAAATGCAACAATAAACATATTAAAGATTATGCAAGATGTTCCTTACTCTTTCTTCTCCTCTCTGTTTCACCTTTGCATCTATATCATATACCATGTTATTGGTTTTGATCGTTCTTCATAAGCTGCTCATTTTGGTTCACATTCAAGTTTATCCATTTTAACGAAACGCGCAATATTCCTAGCGTAAAAGTTTATCGTTCTTAAGTGAGTAAATAATATGGTAATCAGCATTGCATAGCTAATGATTTAAGATGCGGTATTTAATTTTACGACAGAGGTTTTAGAGATTATTAGATAGAGTTTTAGAGAACCAGAACCTACTTGATTCAGATATTTAGAAAGATCTTACTCCTCTTGTAAATGCTCGTACTTGGTGGAAAAATAGACGTTTGGAATATTGTATTTTAAAGGCTCGCCAAAAGACCTAAATATTTAATCGCACATGATTGTTTGGTTACATGTTTTATAGCAATAACACATGTTTTTGTTTATTTTCATTATGTTAAATATGATTAAAATTGTGGTTAGATTTCATTTGTTTGTTTGCTATTTATTTTCGTTTCCATAAGTCACTAATAACGTATTAACTTATCATATGAACGTATTAACTTGTCATATCATAATAACATTTGATTTTTATCATGTAATGGGTTTAGTTTTCCACATGTGCATGAAGTCACATCGCAGTGTTAACCCCAAGTGTTATCCCTGAAGCTATCTAAACTGAAAGAGATCAAGCAGATTTAAGAATTCATGTATACGGATAATTAAATATTTAAGAGAATTTAATATGTTAAAGCACTTTTAAACACAAATGTGTAAAAGCACTTGATGAGGTAATTGCCGTACTCTTATAAATGTACTAAATATATTTAAAAGCTTATGAATAACCACTTAATAAAAGTAGAATATGTACTTTTATGAAAACCAATTGTGTCTTAACTATTATATATAGGCAATATTTAGTTAGAAGCTTCAATATTTTGATATGCAATGATTGCCGAAACTTGAGAGTCGCTATATTCAGTGTATCACCTTTGAAGGGAATTATGTTGAATAAAAAAACTAATTTTGCCAAAAAAATTTGTTCTACTATGGTAGGCCGGGGACTTTTCAATCGACCTGTTAATCTATAAATGGTGACTTCGAACAAAAATAAATTGTATATTTTATTGGGCTTCTATCGAACAGAATAATAACCTGTTGTCAACATCTAATATATCGATCTGTAGTTTGAATTTTATGACCAATATTCCGCGAACTCATTTTATAAACCAATTTAACTATAGGTGTACACTTAAGCGAATTTATAACGCTGTAACTTCTTATACAGATCTGCCCCATGTTTACACAATCCAAAGTGATGTATTGTTCACGGCTACAAAGAAAATTTATTTGAAAATACATTTTCTGGTTTAGAAAGATTTGTATACCAAACATGTCTTTCGGTAACAATAATTAATGAGGTTAATAAACTTTTTTCTTGTATGCTGTTACGAGTTATAAATTAAAACATATATCATTGCATCCAATATTCAATAAAGTAATATAAATTTGAAACACAACACACACTCTAACACATGAAACAAAAGTCAAGAAACTATATGAAAGTTAAATAAAAGATTATAAATAATTTCTTTCAATATAAACTATAATTTCTTATGATATTATCAAGCTTTAGTTTGAAACAAGAAACAATGCGATGACGTTTTCGAAAGAAAAACAAAATATATGGATTAATGCCGAAAATATTGAAACTTTAGTTGAAAAAGTTACTCAATTAGACGCGTTAAAATAATATAAGGATATTTAACAGTAAAATTGCAAGCTGACGCCAAAAATTTAAGATATTGATTATGCCTTTAAAAAATAAATGCAAAAATAGGAAGGTAATGTGAACATTCTGACCTTGGTAGATGCTATTCTAATTACAAAAAATGTATATTTCCTGCTTGGCTGCGTCTTTCATTAGTCCGTATAACAACTTCTTCCTTCAAATAGTTTGTTCAGTACGAATTGTTGCATTAGACCTCTTGCGTATTTCTCGTTAAATGGATAAACTTGAATATCGTTCGGATACAAATTTATTCATTTTGGAAAGATAACATTTTGCAGCTATCCTGCTGTAAGTATTATAGCAGAGAAATAATGAATGTAAATATTATGAGACTGTGAAGATATGGAAAAACAGTATGCGAAAAGAATAGAAGCGAAAAAAAAATAAGGAAGCGAAAAAGAAAACGTTCCAAAATATCATTTCCGGGAAATAATAATGATGCTGAACAAACTTTATACCTTTCAATCCTACTATTTCAATCATGATCCCGTGTGTCAAAATTATCGTGATAATATAGTACCGATGTTATTTACAAGTTGTGTTTGATTTAGTATAGCACTGTACAATTTTTGAAGCTAATATGATTCCACGATAATTCGTCCCGGACATAATACATTTTTATTATCAGAAATTTACATGATAGGATCTAGTGAACCTACAGAAGCGCAAAATTATGACTTCCAAATTTTGATAGCAACACTACTCATGCTACTGATTTAGTGGTATTGTATTCATGTAAGAATGTGATATTATTGATCCCGTATCTATAGTTCACGTGTTGCCTGTAGATTATATTCTTTCACAGCTAAATACAAATCCATAGCCATACTATAAAGTAACCACATAACATATAAAATAAATAATCGTAAGGTGATATCAGATCGCACGGTTTTCTAGGCAGTATGGCCTTCATTCCTGACTTAAAGCTGACAATAGTATGTATGCAATCAATAGTAAGTTATAAAACATTCAATAATTCTTATACTCGTCAGAACAAATTTGTTTTAATAAAGCCGGTGATGATTTTAAGAATTTTTTAAAAAGTTCCTTCATAAAAATCACCTTAATTACTTTGACGCATAGGAAATAATTTCTTATATACATATGATCAATATACATAATATCTAATATACATATGATCAGTATACATAATATATCATAAACATATGATCAATATACAAAATATCGCATATACATATGATAAATATACATAAAATCTCATATACATATGATCAATATACATAATATCTCATATACATATGATCAATATACATAATATATCATATACATATGACCAATATACATAATATATCATATACATATGACCAATATACATAATATATCATATACATATGACCAATATACATAATATCTCATATACATGTGATCAATATACATAATATCTCATATACATATGATCAATATACATAATATCTCATATACATATGATCAATATACATAATTTCTCATATACATATGACCAATATACATAATTTTTCATATGCAGATGATCA
This sequence comes from Rhynchophorus ferrugineus, assembly GCF_030347505.1. NCBI lineage: Eukaryota > Metazoa > Arthropoda > Insecta > Coleoptera > Curculionidae > Rhynchophorus > Rhynchophorus ferrugineus. The sequence goes on from NW_027472581.1 coordinate 71,076,428, forward strand.
ATATACATAATTTCTCATATACATATGATCAATATACATAATATCTCATATACATAATATCAATAACACTTCGATTGATGTCCGCGCCAAAATATTTATTTCTATTTGGATACACCAGTATCTAAATATGTGAATTACACATGAATTTCACCCCACAATAAAAGAGAAAATTCTGGATTTCTTGTATCGGGTGATAGATGATACTACTGTCCAAACTGTCTCCATTCGGCACATCGGATAATTTAAAAAAATGTTAACATTTGGAACATTTGTACCGGCGACATAATTTGAAATTATATTTGAAAATTGGCTGGAATCTTGGGAGAACAGGATAAAGAAATGAAATACGGGATGCTCCCATTCAAAACACAACATATGGTTGAGTTAATATAACTCTTGCTATAAGTTTAACGTGTTTCCATAACTACTTGACAGCAGTTAAAAAAAGCGCATTGTATTGTATCGATTGTAACAATAAAGAGACAAATATTGAGTATTGTTTTTGACTTTGAAAATCCAGGAAACGTGAATCTTTGAGAATCTACTGACGCACGTCGTCTAACAACATAGGAAAGACACGTTTGGATTGGTATTTCCTTTTCTAGAAATGCTAACAAATCAAACTGCAAACCTTATATAACACTATGAGAATCAGGAGGAAGGAACGTCAGAGATAAAATGCGATGTCTTCATCAAATCGGAAGAGTATCCATTCTAACAGTGAATAGAAACAATAGTAATAAGCACAAAGTCGAAAGAAAGGAACTAGCTAGCAATGCCTAAGAAGATTGCTGATATCAAAAATTACAAGGGGGCGTACAGCACCACGAAGAAGCGTGCCACTTGTAATTAAGCAGAACCTCCGCTCAAATCATTCAATTTAACAACGTAATTAATCAAATCGCAACGGTATATCCTCTTCAGTTCAGAGTGGTAGATTCTCACCTAGAACTACATCAAAACATATCATAAGTGAAAGGTTTCATAAGACTAATCTTCATCATTATGTAACATTCTGTAACTATTTTAGGCTTGTCAATCTTATATTATAATTACTTATTTTGTATTTGTAATTTAAGTACTTGTAACAATCAGTAAGCTGTTCATAAATAACCTTGTTAAAACTAAAGACATATTTGCGGATTAATTTGCGCAAAGAACAGAGAAAATGCACTTGTATTTCTTTTCAACATATACGTTCTTCTATACTTTAATAATAATTATTACAGAATGTTATAAAAATAGGCTTTACTAAACGCCTATTTCAATAAAATAATTCATTAATTTTAATCCATAGTTAAAATAAGTCGCAGCCGGCTTTAAAAATGTCCCTTATATGACTGATAATATTTCAAATAAATCGTACAAGTTTTTACATCTTCCATTAAATCGTTTGTTCCTCGAATACAAAAGTGACAGTCGAACTCGAAGCTGTCCGCAATATATTTGCCGAGCAAAAAGGCTAAAACGCGAACAGAAGTCCGCCCGGAAAAGTGTCGTTGACAAGTGCACATGACAATGTATAAGTGATTTCCGATTCGGCGAAATTGCATTCCTGCTTTGTAATCCTGCCGTGACACCTACCGGGCGGTATCTCTTCCACGGCTGTGACGACGAACCAAACGAGCTGAATTTTCACGAATGACTGTCACCGTATGCCGTAAAGGAGGGAGCCGAACGGATTTATATTTCGATGTGGAACGAAAGGATGCGTTCTAAAAGCAGTAAGTGTTTTAGTTGGGAAATATTGATACTTTTGTTGAAATGATCGGAAAATGTAGCACAGATCTAAATATTATATTAGATCATAAACTATTTCTAATAACTCTCTTCTTAACGGTTTATCGAAAACAAAATATAGAATTGTGACTATTAATTTCAAAAAGAGTAAGAAACTTTTCTTTTAATTAGGAGTACAAATTGAAAAGCAACCTTATTTTTTCATTTTTTTTTTACTTTGCCATGCCTTTCTCAACAATCGATCAAGTGCACAGAGTAACTGCAGTTATTGAAAAGGCGTTTGAGGAAAAGAAATACTGCCCTGCAATGTTCCTAGATGTCTCACAAGCTTTTGATCTGGTTTGGCATTTGGGATTAATCTGTAAGATGAGCAAATTGTTACCGCATAACTAACTATTGTCAACTGCTCGAATCATATCTTTTCGGAAGAAAATTTAGTCTCGCACAAAATGGCGTTCTCAACAATTAAAACTATTTTGGCTGGAGTTCCACAAGATAGTGTCTTAGGACCTCTCCTTTATCTGCTCTACACTGCTAACATCCCAACAACAAAAGAAACACTATTTGGAACCTTTGCTGACAACACAATTTTTATGACAAACGACATATCTCTGTCTAGGGCAGTAGAAAATCTACAAATGGACTAAATTCTGGAAAATTCAAATTAATAGTGTCTATTTCTCAACCAATACGTTGCTATTGGTGCCACAGGACTTCGAACATTCTAAATGTCAACGATACTCTCCTATTTTTCAGATCGGTTTCTATGATTTTGGTCCATGTTATTTTTGGGGCTGTTCAATGTATCTTCCAATCAATATGTCGAGTTCACTATCGAATTTTGCTTGGGTATCGCATTTGAAAGACCTCAAGCTTACCGATGCAGAAGAATTGGCAAGATAAGCTTTTGAAAGAGGCGGATTTTATTATTTATTGTAATATTTCCATACGCACCATCTTAGACATGCAAAAGCTCCTGCATCTTGGCCGATATACTGACGCAACAATGCAACTCCTGCACTTCTTCTAACTGGACCCCGTTGAAATTTACTATAGCAGATGATCCGTCCGTTATCAATACTTAGTTTTTATTATTAATTCTCAAGCGGTATGGACCTGAGTGCGAACTGCATCACGAAGAATGCTAGAATATCCAACATTTGTATTAGTAAATATAGCGTCAGCATCAGCAAACGTCTGATCGGTCAATCAGTTTGTAGCATCATATTAAACGCCAGATCTATTTTAACAACTTTTTCAATAATTGCAACTACCACTATGTTAGACAGCGCTGAATGGACCTCAAATAAGTTTGACAAATCATTTCAACCTCAATTTACTCCTCATGGGGTTGTCCTAGCGAATATTCATCTCCAGTAACTGTGCGATGGAGAAACTACTTTTTTGCAGTTGATGTAGTTGCTGATATGTAAAAAAGCACACTTTGAAGTCTGTAGACCAAATCGCCATCCTTATGAACCATTTCAATTTTAAATCGATGAGAAATGATTGAGTTTAACACCAACCTTCATCCGCCAGCCCCTCCAAATCCTCGTTTTCAAACCTTTTTATTGCTTGGGATTATTATTTGTCTTCTACACGGAAATTACTTTATTTGAACCGCCGAACCAATCTCGCGCATTCTTTCAGTTATATATCACATGTATTACCAATCCACACGCTTGAACTGCAATGTATTTTGCATTGAAAAGCAAAAGGCTAAGTAAGCTTTCGGCAAATAGTATCACCCCTTAATATACTGTTAGGATTTAGATAACATAAAACATTAGTGTAAAGATAAATGCGAAAGGGGCTAACGAGACATTTATAAACAGTCGATAGACCAAATTTTAGATATATTGAATAATAGAAGATGGAACTATGGAATTTTAGAAGAAAAAAAGAACAGCTATTACTAAATGACATGTTGAAAACCGTCATATTGTGTCAATATCATAATATGTCAATTTAGAACATTGGGTGAGTCATGGCCAGTTGTTAAATTAGAGTGTCTAAATGCAACAAAAGTTGACGGAAAAATATAAATATACAATAAAATTTGATTGGGTTTAATCATAATAATTTTTAACAATTCAATGCACATATATCAATTTTCATACTAGAAACACGAATGGTTTTATTTCCAGAAAAGAGTTGGAGTTTCGTTCCAAGGAAGTCGTCCAAGTCCTAGGGTGCCTACCATGGAGAAATGAACCAGAACATGTTTTGCTATACTTTAGAAATATTGGAGGAACTTGAAGGAATCATCAGTTACTGTTATAGATATTGCATCTTACTATAGCACACCAGTGGAAAAGAACCCAACAAGTGGATCGACAAATCATGTAATTAAGGAATGGCTCGCAACGTCAATGAAACGTCAATATTCTTTGAAAAAGTTTTGAAGATGCCATACTGAAGAATGAATTACTTCAAGTTGCTACTTGGTAAATATAAATAAATAACTAAATATATGATTGTATTTTATATGGTTTACTATTTTAGAAATATATCTGAAAAAAAATATGTATATATACGTAATTATTACGAAGCATATTTATCTAACATTTATAAACAGTAGATAGACCAAATTTTAGATATATTGAATAATAGAAGATTAAACCACTATGAAATTTTAGGAGAAAAAAAAGAACAGCTATTACTAAATGACAGTAGTGACGTCAGTAGTGTATCAAGAAAATATCATGTTATATTATGATTATACTTCGTCTCAGCAACGGTATCTCCTTAGTATTTAATTGAAACTTTTATAGAACATCCCCCTTATTCATCAGATTTAACTGAATATGATTTCTTATTAGTTATTTTTAAATTTTTGCCAGAAAAGCATTTTGAGTTATGAGAAGATATTTACATTATTTCTTAAATCTCAAATCTTATTTTCATAGTAATCCTAAATACTTTGTCTGGACGCTTTCAAATCCAAATTAAGGAGAGAACATCTAAGAATATACTGTACGAAAATATAGAACGGCATTCTTGAGGAATTACGTTACGTACTAATAGAGGCGGGCGTGGTATCGGGACCGGGCGATGGGAATGCTGAGATGTACACTTTTGGATATAAAGGCCGGCGCCTTGACTAAAAAGGTTGTACAACTGAACCAAGCGATAGCGTGGTACAAATTCTGGCGGCTTCAGATTAACCCGAGCAAAAATCAGGCTATTCTGTTCCACCGCAAGAATGAGTTTCGCGCCTATCGCCTCCAAATCGACAAAGTCCCATCCCATGGCCCCAGAAAGTTTCATACCTCTACCCAAATTCAGCACGCCATTTGCAGGAACCTCAATACATACCTCGAATCAGGCATCCCGTTTGTGAAAATTTTCATAAACATGCTCGGTGTGAGGTTCTCCATGGGAACCTTAGAACACGATAACACCTTAATAAAATCCCTACCCGTCCACAAAGCCCGGTAGTAAACAAACTACGACAGTCCCAGTCGTAACCCAGGGTCTCTGTCGCCCGCAAAACAATCATATCCCGAACCTGAAGCGACATCAGCCGAAGACCATTTGGTTCTAGCTGGTCATTCTAGTAAACGCAAAAAACAAACTAGAAAGGATATAGTTTCTTAGAGTCTCTCGAAGAGCATCTTGTTGACGTAGTTGATAGACGAATGTTATTGTAATAACCGTTGTAATTACCTATATAATGTTTTGTTAAACATTTGTATTTTATTTTCTAAAAATAAAAGTATTTCTTACAATACAGCTTTTCATCACTTAATATATTTGTTTCCAGTAATAAGACAGAATGTTAAAGAGAGTGAGAGAGTAGTTTTAAAATTACATGCAATATCTTAATACAATATACTAATACTGACTTGATGCAGTTAAACACGGTACGTATTTTTTTGTACATGAATCACTAACAGAGATTTTAATAACAAACTAGACGAATAGTACTTTCAACGACATTGCACGAAGCATTTGACGACCTTGACGTTGGTCGCCATGTTTCCCACTAACCCGATTACGTACGGGAAATAATTAATTGCGCAACAAAAACATCCGAATATTTAGTACAACCCACGCCTTTGAGATAAACAATTCATACATGATCATCTCCATAGTGTCTGTTATGTTATAATTCGAACTAGTACAGAAACATTAGCAAATGTGTTTATTTTTTCATTGTAAATATTGCGTGACTCATGTCATAAGTTTTGCGTTAAACTAGTAAAACACCGGCTGGTTTTTTTATGATTATTTGCATCGTATAAAGAAATGTGTTATCGTTGTTTTCAAGGTTATCATCCGGACTATTGAATATTCACGATTGTTTTTTATTTGTTTTAATTCATGCGTATATAACACATCAGCTAAAAACTAATTATATTCATTAAAATCCAATAGATCATAAACTCAATACATTTCAAATATTTCTACATAACTTTTGTATAGCGATGCCTAAATTACTTTTACTTCCACTACAACTTCATTATAATTGTAAGCAAACCATTATGTTTTTCTATAGCCACGTATTGTAATCTGTATTGTATTGTTATAGACGGGTATTTTTTCATGTTACTTATGGAAATGTTTATCCAGTTTCATGATTTAAGAATTTAAAGTTGCTATATCACAATGGACTTTAACCACATCAAGTTATTTATCAATATGTTATTGTTATTAATAAACTGCGATTGAATATGTCATACATTTCGAACTAAACTTTCTCATCAGTCCAAACTTTTAACATAATTACGTGTTTTAAAATAAAAAGGATGTTTAAATTGTTTCCATTTCCCAATATTATAAAGGTCAATATCATCAAAATCACTAAAACTTAAAACTTGACAATTAATAAGATACCAAAATACAATTATATGATAAAAAAATAAAACCGACTTCAAAAAGAAAAAGGAACACTTATAATCAGGAAAAATTAAAAAATTATCAAACTTAGATTTTTAACGCAAAAAACATTTTTAAATAAAATATGTACATAATAATCGTTGTAATAACTAAATAAAAATAAACAAAAATCTTATTTAACCTATCTACTACACGTATTTTATATTCTACTATATACAAACAATTTATCTTAATACCTACCTAAACCTATTTATCTATTTACAATATTATTTTATTAACCACCAAATGATCAATTCGGTGCCGAACCTAAGCAGTTATATTAATTTAGATTTGTTTTGTTAGTAATTTAATTTTTTGTACATGTGACAAAATTATATGACCAGATACCAGATGGTACTAATGTTGTAACTAAGCAACAACAAAAAGTTATTGTCCCCGCTGGTAATCGAACCAGCGACCACCAGTTGGGAACTAAACGTTTTAACCATTACACCATAGACGCAGTTGTCTACAATATTTTTAGCAGGTCTTATATGCTATAGATTATGCTTAAAAAGCAAACTGAATGGCTTTTCCATTAAAGGACTTCCGATTTTCCATCGCATCGGCTCAGCAATAATATTATACACAAATATCTGATTATTTTAGATAAAAAATATGTGAAAACGTTGTACGTGCCTTTAAAATTGGAGCGCTTCCCTCGATTTTCCCCCCTTCTCCCCAACAGATCCTGATTCGGCTTCAAAGGGAACAACTCGGAAGTACACTTTTTCGAATAAAAAATAATTTGGAAAATCGGCCTATAATTGATGTAGAAATCGGCGAACATACATATATATTTTACATATATATTATTTTAGTATATATAGCCGAACATAGAACGTCCTCCTTTTTCAAAGTCGGTTAAACAATAGTTTGGTACGTAATACCTGGTTTGAGATCTCAGCCATTGCCTCAATCTCAGCAATGGTATCTCTTTAGTATTTAACTAAAAATAAGCATAGAACATGTTCCTTATTCACCAGATTTGACAGAATATGATCCTTGTATGTATGAGGCCTGAATGAGGATGAATTAATATTAAAGAATTGAGTATGCTTTATATGTTATATGTATGATTTTTATGAAGATTCCAAAACTAGTTCCTAATTCAGAAGATGTTTCTGATATTATTATGAAGAAAAATTTAAATTATTCTAGAATTATATAAAAGCAGAACACAGAAAAAAAACATTGAAAAACAGTATTATTAATTAATTGTAAACCAATTAATTCACAGTGCTTTGCAGATTATTTAATCGTTATTATATTCATCAAATATTTTTCTATTACCAACAGTCGCCTTTCTGTACAAACTTAATTTTTATTCCGAAGGTTGGTATCCACAATATGTTTTATTAAATGCATTCAGATTATAAAATTTTCCATCCATACATTTAATTGACTAAGTAATGAATCACTTTTGTTTTTATGGAGACACTTAAAAGCTTCTTCGAAATAACCTTGATTTGATATTCAAAAAAATAGAAAAGGATAAGAACTAACAATGTATTAAAAAAAGGCATCCCTTTCGAGGAAAAGACCTTCATAATTAATTTACAGTCCTTATGACCAACATGTTATTCCTTAATTTATTACTATATTCTTGTATTAGTTATAGACAAACATTAGTGACCGAAGTACCACTAATTTAGTATTTAAAATACGAATTAATGTGTTTTTTTAAATTTATTTTAAACGACTCCAAAACAATACTCTGTACACTCTAGTCATTACTTTCTTTGACCAATACCTATACAATCCATTTTCTGCGCATTCCTCTTTCATATTTAAACCAATTAATCTGTGTTACAGTACATTAATGGCCTTTGAACTTTTTACTCGTTCACCGTGACTGCCAACGGCTATAGAACGCAACCCAGTCTATTTAAACAATCTTTACGTGTATGCGACTGTAAATATATGCAGGTTCTATGATAAAATTCAAATTATGCTTTAAACAGTTGCTGCAATTTGTAATATTCAGATAGCCCTGGGTATATTTCCTGTATTACTGAATGTGCACGGAATATTACCGATGTTTTATATATTTTTGATTTTGTTTTCAAGATATATGGTGTTCATTAATTTACTATGTAATGTGGAGCTATGTCCTAGATCTTTCAATAGTATATGTTCTACACTGATTTGAGTCTGTAGATAAAAACAACAGTTTTTTATTTTGAAATAATGTAGAAGCAATGGATGTAAATGAACGTACAAATGTTAATAACGGAAATATCATAGTGATAAAAATAATTTTCATATTAGCTAATTATCTAGCTTAAATCTAATACAAAAAAACACTTTCTTCTCATATTTTCCAGTTATGTTATTTCAAACAAACCGAATTATACTACAATATACATGTATGCTAAAGACATACATGTATACCAAAAAGACATAAAAGACATTGACAACTAATTAAACTAAACAATTTCAAAACTTTTAAAGATGAATGCTCAAGAAAATAAATATCCAACAATTTAAGAATAATTATGAGACATGGCTACTCAGAGATATAAAGCCACAACGAGGAAAGTAAAAAGTTCAGCGGTATAATTAAATGAAAAGTGTCAATACAATTTCCTGATAAAAAAGGAAAAATATATTTTAAACTAACTAATGAATAGAAAACTCTCCACTAAATCAGTTAGTTCATTATATAAGTCACATATTATTCAAATATGTTTCATATTTGGTCAATATCATTTTTTTAAATGGTTTGTTGATAAATGTTTATTTCACATGTTGTCTACTCTAACTAATACTACTAATTCTAAAAATCTATTTTTTTAATGAGTGATAAAATTTTTAATAAATTTTTATTTCGGATCAAAGATTTTCTTTGGATTTAAGATATTGGGATTTATATTCAATTATGGTTTTTATGGTTGCACAGACGTCATGGTACTGATTTAACGTCAAATATTCAATTCAAAACAGACAGGGACACATTACATGATTTTAGTAACTGCCAGGTTTGATCCAATTCCTGATTCTCTGAAATCATTTCTGATCTGATTCCTAAAAAAACTTCAAAAGTCTCTTAGTCCCTTGAGTGTTTTATAACAAAACGGTTAGCACTGATTTCAACAAATTACTGTACAAAGTATATAAATATAAATACATTTTTGTTTAGATTTTATGTATATAATAATACCTTTAAAATAAGACTAGATTCGAAATGTAACCTTAAACTAACAACAAAAATCATCATATTTACCATATTTTTTTTATTTTCTGAACACTACATATCTTATTTCATGAAGCTACGAGAGTTTGACTTCTATGAAGAAAACTAAAAAAATATATAATAGATATGTAACATAGTACTCAATATATAACTAAAGCCTTGTCTGTAATCATACATCTTGTTAAACAATATAAATCAAAATGTGTTCATTAATAAATTAGTTTTTGTGTTACCTTCTTGGATAAGTCGTAACTTTCTTTGGCGCACCCTATAGAGGCGTGTCATTTTTACTAAATGGTCATGAAAAATCAATAACACATAAATCAGATTTTATATCGTTCTGTTGTTTCCAAGCGATCTTTTTCCTTTGGTTGTGCAGCAAGCCGGTAAAATAGATGTTTTTATTGGGGTAATGCAGAAAAAAAATGTTCTTTTAAGGGTGTGAAAATTTTATTCTTGTCGTCCCGGCATTGACTGTTTTTTTGCTAAACCTGTAAACTTCAGTATATACTTTTTATTTCCTGATAGCTTATATGTCAAAATTCAGTTCACAATCGCAACAGCGACATGGTTTAGGAGCTATTATTTGTAACTATTATTTGTTGTTGGTTAGCAACCCACGAGTAAAAAACTTCAAATTCTTGTAAACATATATATCACTACTATTGGATTTCTTAATAGCCTGTTAGGAAAGTACTGTAAAAGTGTAGAAGTACACTGTTAGTTCTGCGAGAATAAGCTAACAATTATACCCCATAATTATTTATAGTAACACTTTTTAACATATATAACATAAAACACTGTTTTATATAGCACATATGATTTATTACTTAAATTTTCTTTTAATTACTTGATATATTTATATATACAAAGGCTGAGTTTTATGAATACTATACTTTTTAACTATATTTAAATTATTCGTTATTAATGATTATTATTGCGATTCATTCAAAACTCACTCCTACTAATAGTAGTAGGTATATCATGTCTATATCATGTATATCAAAGGGATTAAGTTCTGATGACTCCTTGCTGTTGTTTCCAAAGACAAGATTTTCCATACTTTCCGAGATATCATCAACGAAACTCTTTTATGTATGGGTTTGTGCATGAAAAAATTTCCTAGATATGAACCTTCTTGATAAGATTACTGGAACAGTACAGATGTCTTTTATTTGACAGAATATTTTAAAGTGATTCTATTGTAGCTTGGAAACACAACATTAGTTTTTCCTTTTTTTCTCTTGTACTCTATTGTGGTTGACCCGTTACTGAGTCTGTGAGCACCACATGGTCCCAATACATTTTATAATCAAACACAAATCATATATAATCAAACATTAGTGAACGCTTTTTGGTTTATTCGTTTGATGCAAACATCTGAAAACACCCTATAATATGTTGTTTAGTTTCAGTACTCTGAGACCCACACAAAGATTTGTTATCATTAACCTTTATCTGTAAACATTAATATTTAATTATATATGTCAGATAACTCTTGTTTTATTTCTTAATCTGGTGTCAACCAACCAGTAAAATGCCTGCTACTAATTAAGCCTACCGACTGGCGAGTAACTAACCTAGAGATCATCCCAGAATACATCTTATATTACCCGGATGTTTACTGACGACCATGCTCCAGCAGCTTTCGAACCCGGAACTATCTCAACTATCGCCTCGACCATAGCGCCAACCAAACCAGGACTTTTACTTATGATTTTATATTATAAAAACAGATTTTAGCCTTAATTTTTCTCATATATAATAGACTTTCTCCATTGGTTATTCTATGTTACCCTAATTCTTCGTCATGATTCATATATAAATGTTGAAATTATGTTATTCTCTACTTACGGAAAAATCTTGAAGTGTTCATGCACTTACTGAGTTGAAACTGGATTAATCATATTCATCCTTAATACTGAAAGATTTTTTTGAGAGTTTACCAGCGGAGATAACGGATTATTTATACAAACTTTTAATAAATTTTGAGATAATTTTAGAAAATTAAAATGTGATGATGTTCGTCATTTCGCATACCAAACCAATCCAGAAGCGATTTTAATTGGTTTCCAACATTTTTATCAATTTAACAAGAAGATTCATAATATATAATATATGAATATAAATAAAAATAAATTATAAATTTAGAAATTATCGCGTATTTTATAATTTGTGATATCCCAAAATATTAAACATAAATATTATTATATAACGAATTGAGGTAGAATTCATACGAACGCCAGCAAATAAGAGATCTAAGAAATATCCAATTAGATCCTGTTATATTTAGTTTAAGGTAATGTTTACATTGGCAAACTATATCTATCTAATTATACAATACCCACAAGAAAATCAATAAGCCGTATTTTCGCGACACATCCCCTCCCACTGTGTTTGCCTTTGTAATTCTGCATTTAATTGACAGGCTCCACAATCGGCCAACATTTCCCCAAATTACATATTTGATGATTTTGGCAATATCTTACATTAACGTATTAGCCCAGTTGCAGATCAATAATGTATAAAACGGTTTACCCCTAAATCCTAGTATTATAATAACAATGGTCTAGTATACTAATTATACTAATTACATATGAATCCATATAATATAATTATTATTTGCTTCAACGTATATATATATATATATATATATATATATATATATATATATATATATATATATATATATATATATATATATATACGATGCGAAATTTAACTAAATAATACAGTTTACTTATAATAGTTGAATGAATGATATATTACATGGTCATTTCACTTATAGGTGTTTTCATTAATAAACGTTTTTGTATATTGCATTAAATTACCTAAATTAGACTGCAGAAAATGTGTAGCTAATAACGCTAAGCAGATTACAATAAGACTAGCTAATTTAAATAGTAAAAAATAATTTCAAAAATATATTAATAAAAGTTAAATGTATTTTATGTATACCAATTGTCCCCGGCTTGACACATAGATGGCGCTACTGGAATTAAATCTGTGACGACCACCACGAACCTTTAGGCCACCACGCATTCACCTACAAGTTCAAAGGTTGGCAACGCCGGTGGATTGATACCATGCGGTTCCAGGCTATAAAAGACCATCACGACGACGTCTCGCTCTCTTTTCTTTACTCCATCCCCTTGTAACAATGCCACTTCCACAGCGCTACCGTACCGTAGTTCCTCTACCTAACCTAATATCCTGTCAATTCTCCCGTCGACCACATGTATCAATCATAAGTTAAAATAAACAAGTTCGATCCAACTAGTGTTTTTACTTCTCGTGTAAATTCCTTCCAACAATAGTAGTGTGTTCAGACAAGCAATCGCGTCGATAGCCATTCATTACGACCGACCGACCCAACGAACATTCCTACAAATCCATATGTTTTTTAGTTAGCCCTAAACCACGAAAGATGGGTGTATAAATTTGATAGCAGTCGGATTTGAGAATTATGTGAGTTTGTGAATTATAGCATTTTGAGTGAAGCAACTTTCGTTATTGTGAAAAAAATGGATAAAAAAGAATTTCGTGTCTTGATAAAATATTGATTTTTGAAGGGAAAAAATACAGTTAAAGCAAAAACTTGGCTTGATGCCGAGTTTCTGGACACCACCCCAGGAAAATCAACCATTAAGGATTGGTATGCTAAGTTTAGACGTGGTGAAATGAGCACCGAAGGCGGTGAATGCAGTGGACGCCCAAAAGAGGTTATTACAGGAAATAGCAGACAATCTAAAGATATCAGCTGAACGTGTACAACATATCATTCACGAATATTTGGATATGAGAAAGCTCTGTGCAGAGTGGGTGCCGCGCGAGCTCACTTTTGACCAAAAACTACGACGAGTTGATATTTCGGAGTACTGTTTGAAGATGATCAAGCGTAATAAACCCAAATTTTTGCGTCGATATGTGACAATGGATGAAACATGGCTTCATCATTTCACTCCGAAATCCAATCGACAGTCATCCGAGTGGACTGTACATGATGAAACCGTTTCAAAGCGTGGGAAAACGGAACAGTCGGCTGCCAACGTTATGACGCCTCTATTTTAGGATGCGCATGGAATAATTTTCATTGATTACCTTGAAAAAGGAAGGACCATCAACAGCGACTATTACATAGCATTATTGAACCATTTGAAGGTCGAAATCGCTGAAAAACGGCCGCTTTTGAAGAAAAAGAAAATGCTGCTTCACCAAGACAATGCACCGTGTCACAAGTCAGTGAAAACGAGGGCAAAAATCCATGAATTGGGCTTCGAATTGCTTCCTCATCCACCGTGTTCTAAAGATCTGACCTCCAGCGACTATTTCCTGTTCGCAGATCTTAAAAGAATGCTCGTTGAAAAGAAATTTTCGTCGAATGAAGAGGTGATCGCCGAAACTTAGGCCTATTTTGACGCAACGGACAAATCGTACTACAAAACTGGTATCGAAAAGTTGGAGGGGCGCTATAATCAGTGTACCACCCTTGAGGGAATTAGGTTGAATAAAAAAAACTAATTTTGTCAAAAAAATGTGTTTTACTATGGTAGGCCGAGGACTTTTCAATTGACCTGTTAGGTATACAGGTTTAGCATACGAGTATAAAATCTAAAAATAATATCCAAGCAGGTAAAAATTGTCTTGAAAGTTTGCTTCATTAAAACTTCATTCAATAAAAAATACCAAAGATATCTGTCTTACGCATTAGCGATAGTATTTGATACATTGTATAAAATAAACAACATAAGCATTGGCTTGATAAGTGGTGATTCTGAAACACAAATATTATTGTTGATGAAGATTAAAAATGAAAGATGAACGCAACCTTGCTCAAGGGAAAAATAATGCTAAAGAAACCTAATAAGTTTTATGTTCCATAAGAAAATATTGGAAAGTATTATGAATTTTTTATAAATATTTTATGTTATGTAGTCTTTTATGCAGGAGCTCTTGGCTCTTTTGTTACTGTGATACGTGTGCAAGAGAGGAAATATTATAAGGCAGACCATATTTCGGCTCTTCCGAACACTTATTTTGCTAATCTGTATGCCACCGATATTTGAACAAGCTTTACAGCTTGAAATACTTTCAATTGCGATGCTTAAAAGGTTTTTTTATAGACGTATAAAGAAATAAATTAATTGATCAAAATTAACCAATTAGTGCAGAGTTGAATAAATCTAGAGAGGCTGATGACAGATTTACAAATGATACTGCAATACTGGCCATTTCCAGACATCAACACTGAATTAAACGAAAAGTTACAAACGCTTATTACCGAGATATAATGCCAGCCAGAAAAATGGCGCATCAAAATGAATCATAACATTTCAGTGCATATTGATTTTACCAACAAAAGAATCAAGCATAAACCAATATAAAGTCCCGTATTTATTTCCAGTGATATATCATGACATGACCTGCGACGTTAAACTCAGGTGAAAGCCACATGTTAAGAGAAAATTTGAGGAACTCAAGCTGAAGTACAAAAAACTGTACTGGTTATTGGTAGTTGCACCAGACAAAGTAATAGAAATATTGTAGAAAGATACCAAAAGAAGGTACTGCAAGTTACTGAAGGTAGAAACTGTTGATAACGTTATCAAGGGCTATGCTCACAAAAATGTTGAAGTTTGTCCTAGATAATGATGGCTTAGTCAGATTAAAAACAGCAAAACCATTTGATCTAGTTCAGTGAAGTCATCAGTAAAACTCAATGCACATAAGCCCAAAGTGTATATCGTAGAATAAGTGCTTGGACATTTTGAAACAGCAAATTAGGATAAAAATTAATTAACTATTAGTGTTAATTTACTAGATTGCTATAATAAATAATAAATAGTCTTATATATAGGAGTAAAATCTGAACGTTTTTTCACTGATGTGGTTTCGTTCAATTCTATTTTAATAAAAATGTTTTTGTATACACTATATTAATACTACACTTTTTGTTTTTGTTCGTTACAGCCTAACTTCGTCATATATTGGTACACAACGCATTCTCAAAGCAGCGCCTTAAATGAATTAAAATTCATTAGTCTCTATTTAGATAAATTAAGTAACACTAAGTAATGTATACATATCAAGCTCCGCAATCATAGGAAACAATATTTATTAGTCCCTGCTAAAGGTGATTCAAAAAATACCCTTATTCAAACTAAGGAAAACAGGAACGTCATCATGGTATATAATGACGAAGCCGCCCTGTAAAAATGAGAATACTCGAAATAAAAGTCTACGTGGCTCGACATTGCCTTTTGTTTTCGACCTTTTTTTTCTGTCATTCGCCCTCCCTATACCCAGTCCCCTTGTTCTTTCCGCCATATCCAATAGCTCGAGCTGCATTGTAATATTAATTTCGTTTTCCACGTAATTGGAAAGGCCGTTTTAAATTCTAAAATTTAATTAGGAAATGGCGTTACCGGCTTATTTTTAGTAACAATTTGCGTTTGAGCGGTTATCTCATTTTACAATTGCTCCTTACAATGCAACATTACACCGTGAATAGTATTCAGTTAAAATGCAAATTTTCGATTAAACGTTTAAAAAAAGGACCAACCCTTGTAGTTTTTATACTGAATAATATGTCTAAAATGTAAGAAATTACATATCTGATAAACAATGTATGAACTTATCTTCAACATCATACTAATCATAGATAATCATAAAAGAATATGGAAAATTACGATTAAATATTATTAATGATTAAAATTTGCATTTGTCATTTAATTTACTATGATATTTTAGAGCAATAATCACTATTAATTATAATGGATTTCTCCAAATTTTAGGGTGCTATTTTAATAGCATTCCAATATCATTATATATATTCAACTATTCATTTTCAACTACATCAGAATCTTATAGAATTAACACGAGTGAAAATCATTGGACAGTAGTATTAAAATAAGTGTATTAGTAAACAAGCCAGTTTCGGTGTACTAAATAACTTTTTTGGTGTACAAAGTTGTCTTTTCCGTTATGAATATAAAACCTATCAATTCTCTTATGAAACTCTTAACTGAAAAAGTCTCCATTTAGTACCAATTGTGAGGCAAAATATAGGAGTAAACCACCATAACTATTTTAATACTATAAACAATATAAATAAATCCACTGGATAACAGTGGGACTGTTCAAATTTGAAAGTGTTTTATGAATAAAACAAAAATAGTCGTTGGGAGGAAGTTCTATTTTTTTGCATAAAGTATTCTCCACATGTTTTCTGTCCATTTATATGAAATTTGTTAAGATTCATTAGCTCACGTTAACCTTCCCAATGCACACCCTATAAAATGCAAAAAACTATTCTAGCTATTTTGTGACACACCATATTAAAGTAAATATATTGAAATTATCAAACCAAATGAACTTACAATTTATAACTTTCGACTAAAACTAAAACTAATTACTAATTAAACAAATTATTCAACAAACTGCAATAGTGGGCATAGGAAAGAAGAAACATTTTTATATAAATTTGGTTGTCTTAAAGTTACCAAAACGTCAGCATTGTGATGTCCAGCAACAAGCATCTACGGAAAAATATATCCAATTATTGCTATCAATTGGAACATGATATGTAAACAGAAATGATATTGTAGACATATGACTACAATGATGATGATAAAATTAATAGAGATAGATAAAAACAACTTTTAAATATTATAATGATATTATAAGGATAGAATACCTATGCTGATTTTTTAAACATTTTAAAGAAAATAACGTATTCGAAGTTACAGGAACTACTAAAATTCAAATGAAAAATATTTAAAATCAGTTGAAGACTAAACAAGTCAAAGTTGAGCTAATAAATGTGAGTAAATATTATTTATTCATAGCAATTATGACACCATAGGTTTTAGACTAAATATCGCAAATTAGTCGAATTGTTGCCTTTAAGATATGTCGAGAATATATTAAGGATAATAATTGCACATAAACTTGTTACTACATAAAGCAACACCTTTAGTAATTTTACGAGTACTATGCGATTGAACGTTAGTTGTTTTGACTGCAAACTTGAAATATTATTAAAATATTAAACATTTTGGCAACCCTAATAGAAATCACGTGGGAACAATTAATATTCTAGCAGGGTGTTTACAACAAATCCGGTACGTATATCAAGTTAAGGCCCGTAAAAGATGAGTCCCAAGACAGCAGAATTAATTTTACGTAAATAAAACAGGCCGGCTATGAATAAGGAACGACAGGCAAATCTGTTCACCGTAAAACAAAAGATGCCATAACAAAAACTTTGTCGTTTTTCTTTATTAGCTTTTCGGGGTGCAAATTTAACATCTGAAAGAGGTCGTTTTTCACAATAAATGACAGTTGATGTTGGGCTTTGACACAATATTAAATAAGCGTCGTGAAAATTTTTTGATTTCGTTAAGCATCGGAGATTTTAGCTTAAAAAACAATTGCTCATGTTTGAAAAAAAAATGAAAGACGTGCTATGAATTTATAATAGGGTTTAAATTAACAATATTACTAAAGTATTATTTTTATATAGAGTTTGCATAGGTCACTTTCATTTTTCAATTTTGGAACAATCTTATGAATCAACGGTTTCTGAATTAAAATTATATATATATATATATATATATATATATATATATTAAATCCAAACTCGAATCAAAATGAAACTGTTGGAGTATTATGAATGAATACTAGCCAACAATTTAGAACAGAACAACTTAGAACACGGTTAATTGTACATAATTACTAAGAAAATCAATAGTTCCACATCCGCAGTGATCCGTTGCCCTATATACTTGTCACCAAAGTTGATGCAAATCTAATCCAAACCAAACGAAATCAGGCTGCATGACTTTGCAGCCGAGTTCGTTTACCGCAACGTTATGACCACTGTAATTTGAAAAGAAATAGAGACCAATAATACCACCATTCCAAAAACCACATTAAAATATCACTATTTCAAGATGCAAGGTTTACGTAACTCCAAATCCGACAGTTAACAAAAACAGAGTGTTTGTTAGAATACGTAATCTCCATGATGAAAATAAGATTTATCCATAAATTTTATCTTGTTTTGAAAACCGAAAAACTCATACCTATAAATAATATAAAATATTACCGGATATTGCTCAGGAGTAAAATTTATTAGTAATGCTAACGTATTCAATATTCAATATCAAGCAAAAGTGAATCCACAATCAGGTTCAGATGCTTCCTATACAGAATGCAAACATTTATATTTATTATATCAAATGATTGGTTTAAATAAATATAATTTTAATTACTTATGAATTGCAAAATATTTAATAAACACGTTTTGAATGCATTAGAATTATTAATTAATTATAGACAATAATGAACATTTTAATATACTATTCAAGCTTCTCGACATAAAACAAGTACACATTTTTATCATCTTTATTTATCTTTTTTCTTAATTTTCTTTCTTTTATTAGTTATTTTAATGTCCAGTTATAAAATTATTAATTAATATAATTTTGTCTTAAATCCGGTCTACCTCAAAGGAATATAATAAATTGTATTTATTTCATATAATTGAAACTTCAGGCGTTAGATTATGTAAGAACAAAACGTAGTAATGTTTTACATATGTACTCACCACTATTATCCTATTTGATATCTATTAGGATTATTGACTCACCTGAAAAAAAAAGAATAATTATTTAAATATATTTTTATTATTTAAAATTATGTTAAACTTTCATTACTAATCTCTAACATAACTAATTATTTCTGGAAATTTGTTTTGCTATAATTATTTTAAAAAAAACCTTCCAACTTTATATATAATAAATAGTGAAATCAGGGATTAATACATTGTATACAAATACATTGAATTACGGGAATATTGAATTATGAAGAAAATCATTTCAGTTTTGTTACGTAAAATAAAAATATATGTATATGTAGAAATATAGTTCGTTACACTGTATGATTATAAGACTCATTGAAATCTAACAAAACAAATACTAACCATGACTTGTATATATCCAAATATTTTAATGTATACGCTAAAGATGTAAAAAAAAGAAATTATTTTATAACGGTTGTCTTTCAATGATTGCCGCAAACTATCATTATATATCATATCATCAATTCCTCGTCTTCCTATCCAAAACGGAAAACTGTATTTAAATTAATTTAAACGAACGAAATTAATTTACTGTATAAACGAAACTTGTATATTTTGATTTTGATGGGAGTATATTCATCATAAATTTAATTTTTTTTAAGCAAAAATTCTTACAAAAGCTGTTATAATATTCTAATTTATATTCTTACTTCTGCATTGTTGGAAAATGGGTTATCATCTCTTAATCTTAATGTCAATATGTTCTAGCAAACGCATAAACATCCACTTCCATAAATAGATCAAATAAATCAGGAAATATACTGCAAAATCAATCGCTAATATATCAAATAATTCCAGCATTTTTTAAGGAAAATGCGAACAAATATTTTGAAGAAAAACCTAGAAAAAGTATAAATGTTTATTCAAAATTAAGAGGAAAAGAATTGTTTTGGAATTCATCAGCTAATCTGATCAAAACCGAGTGTAACTATTAGGCTACTACAAAACAAAGTAGTTTGCGTTATTGCTAATGAAATAAACCTTTCCTTTAAATATATTTATTTAAAGAAATTTATATCAAACCGCATTGAAACTCAAGTGATAAAATAATCTAATGGTGCAAGAAATTAAAACTCCTATTGTTAAACTTTATTAACAGTTTTAATTTAAAACAGCAACACCTACATTTTACAAAACAACAAACAATACTGGGGTGGTGCCGTATTAACCTTTAACTAGATAATTTTAAATGAGCAAGTTAAATAACAGTATATGCATAGCAAGAATTTTAAAATGTGTTGAGTTCTTGCTTAGTTCCATAAACTACACATCATAACAATATTATTATGTAGTTACAGTACTACATAGTGTAGTAAATCTCCAAAAATTAAATCATCACCATAGTAACATAACAGGTCAATTGAAAAGTCCCCGGCCTGACACATCTGTTTTTTAGTTAGCCCTAACCCTCAAAAGATGCGTGTATAAACTTGACAGCTGTCGGATTATTAGTTTGTGAATTATAGCATTTTGAGTGAAGCAACTTTATTGTGAAAGAAAATAAAAAGGAATTTCGCGTGTTGATAAAATGTTGAAGGGAAAAAATACAGTTGAAGCAAAAACCTGGCTTGATGCCGAGTTTCCGGACACTGCCCCAGGAAAATCAACCATCAAGGATTGGTATGCTAAGTACAGACGTGGTGAAATGAGCACCGAAGGCAGTGAACGCAGTGGACGCCCTAAAGAGGTGGTTACCGACGAAAACATTAAAAAAATCCACAAAATGATTTGGAATGACCGTACATTGAAATTGAATGAAATAGCAGCCACTCTAACGATATCAACTAAACGTGTACATCATATCATTCACGAATATTTGGGTATAAGAAAGCTCTGCGCAAAGTGCGTGCCGCGCGAGCTCACTTTTGATCAAATACAACGACGAGTTGATGATTCGGAGCAGTGTTTGAAGATGATCAAGCGTAATAAACCCGACTTTTTGCATCGATATGTGAAAATGGATGAATATGGCTCCATCATTTCACTCCGAAATCCAATCGACAGTCGCAACAGTCTGCTGGCAAGGTTATGGCGTCTGTATTTTGGGATGCGCATGGAACAATTTTCATTGACTACCTTGAAAAAGGAAAGACTATTACATAGCATTATTGGAACGTATGAAGTACAAAATCTCCGAGATATGGCCGCAGTTGGAGAAAAAGAATGTGCTGCACCAAGACACACCGTGTCACAAGTTAGTGAAAACGATGGCAAAAATCCATGAATTGGGTTTCGAATTGCTTCCTCGTCTACCGTATTCTCCAGATATGGCCTCCAGCAACTATCTTCTGTTCTCAAATCTCAAAAGAATGGTCGCTGGGAAGAAATTTTCGTGGAATTAAGAGGTCATCGCCGAAACGGAGTCCTATTTTGAAGCAAAGTACTACAAAATATCGTACTACCAAAATGGCATCGAAATTAAATTAAACGTTGGATGGTCACTATAATCAGTGTATTACCCCTGAAGAGAATTATGTTGAATAAAAAAAACTAATTTTGCCAAAAAAATGTGGTTTACTATGGTAGGCCGGGGACTTTTCAATTGACCTGTTATACTGTACTGTTAATAATGTATATTAAATAAATCGAACAGGAGATATTCATTATTGTATTAAATAGTCTAAAATAAAATTAAAATAAATAACATATGATCATGAACTCACGTCCCAAATAAACATATTTTATTCTAAATTCAGTAATGTTATTTCTATAAATATATTTCCAATCCAATAAGGATTAGCTGTCCCAACAGAATCAAATCACCGAAACAAGATCAATCCTTCAAACTAAAATATCTATCGGAGTTCCTGGCTATCCGAAAATATTTTGATACTTATATATTTGACGTTTTGACGGCTCTTATAACTCTCGTTGGATGAAAAATAGCATTGTTTCTGTAAAGGCACGAAGTGGGATTTATAGGTTTTGGCCGCGTTCGCTTAAACAATCAACATTTCCTCCTAATCCACGTTGAATCAGAAAGTGTTTGATTGAAACACACCGTTCGTTCGGTTATCCAACGGAAAATAGATGATTTGTTTATATCGCTCAAGTTATTTTTTGAAGTTTGAAGTCGTGTTTACATTTATATGAATGTTATTCGTGTGAATGAAATATATGATTAAGCCTACAAAATTTTAAACATAAGCAATTCAGAAAAAGAGCGCGAAATAATGATATAGTAGTATTAACAAAAACAATATATATTAAAAATAATATAGATTTCTTGAATAAATTATTCTTGAATAATTAATTAATTATTTAAAATGTTATCTAGATAAACTGCTAATATTTTTGTTTTAATAACGATTACATTATCATAATTTTATTGATTTAGCCACATTATAAGTAATAATGTTAATTAAAAGAAAAACTATATTAGAAATTACTTGCATTCTTGTTAATATAACTTAATTAACATTTATATTAGTCATGAAAAAATTAATAATAAAGTACCTACAAAGAAAGAAAACCTAAAAGTATATTTAATATATTATATTATATAACATATTAAAAAACAACAAAAATCATAATATGTATAATAGAAAATAACTTCCAACTTTTGTAGCTATGTCTTATAGTCTCCTTTGTACCAACTAGGGTTTATCTGAACTGAGCCTAATGGTTAACGTAGGCACCCAAATACTACCCTCGGCGTTAAGCCAAACGATTGGTGAGTGACTAACTTATATACCTAACTTATGAACAAGATATCATCTCAGAAGACATTCGGCCTTATCCTGGTTACTGGCGTGATGACTGGGATGATTTCCCTTGTCAGATTTTGCACTCTGGTCTTATGGACAATCAAAATTATAAATATAAAAATAAATGTTGTAACCAGTCCCAGCAGGATTCAAATTCTATCGAAACTATCACAACAGTAGGAGGATAATAAGTATATTAATTTATTATTTGAATTATTGATTATTATTTGAATGTAACTATGAGATAGTGTTGTATTATGTTTACTAAATTCACAACTGGAATAGCTTAGTATTTAATAGTTTAATTTGTTATGGTAGCTTATTTTCGTTAATTAATTCAGTAAATAGTCTTAGTTTAACTACTAGCCTTTTCGAATATTAATAAAAAAAATATGATATACGCAAATTTTAGAGATGCTTACTTCCAGGTTTCTTCATCAACAGATTCCTAGATCACTAAAACCGAAACTACATACCTGGTCTTCTAATTACTCCAAATTAATTTCCAGTTTGGCAATTATTAACTTCATTCCATTTTTGGACAATACTTCACCAACTAAATAATTTTTAACCAGCTAAGTATACTAAGATGACGCATCCATTCACTATTGTTTTTGCTTTGTTATATTTTAGTTTTGTTTTTAACAACTAGACATATCCGCCTCCATCACAATGCAATCTCTCACAAATTACTTTCTTTAGGAACTCAATTTCGCTGGATGATCTATGCATTTTTAGTTATTTTATATTATGAATAAATTATAAAGATATTTAAAAAAATAGTTGTCACCTTCAAAATAAATATATTGGTAACAAGAAAATTACTTCAAACTAATGTAACGACAATATTTTCTAAATTCTAGTTGAATTTAGTTACATATGTTTAATACAGTGTTGACAATTTGTGGAGAGTTCCCCAATCTGCGGGGAATCTCATGTTGATTGAGAATTTAATGGACATTGGCATTATATACAACTGCTAATGAATTGATATTTCACTGCTAATGAATGTTCCTTTTGTTTCAATCAGAAATAGCCATTCTTTAGAAATTGAAACCAGAACTAGATAATTTTTTGAAAACTCTGTCTTCTAACTTAAAAATTAACTACGTTAAGTCTAATATTTCAAACGCTGATTTCAGCAAGTCAACTAACTTTCTCTAACTTTAGCCTAAATATGTATTGGATTAAAAGTTGGAGAAAATATGGAAAATTTGGAAAAGGTGAAAATGTACAATGAATGAACATGCCATGCATATTACGTTGACGTTAGACATTACCAAGCTATTCTTTATTTTCTTTTACACACGCTGAAAATCCATTAGAAGCTCAACACCTGCAAATTACACCACTATTGACAGTGCTGAAGCCATTTTCGGTGCTTCATAAATCTAAGATAGCAGAAAAATTAGATGACGATTAACGAACTCATGCTCTGCTGTACTTTGGTCAACATAGACTTGAACTTCATGAAGATACCATTGATGGTGACTGGAATAAAGATCAGCATTATCAGCAGAACAGGAATCAGCATTTTTTCTCCCCATTTTGTAGAATTTGACTTGAATTATTGGGGAATTTGATAAAATAACATTTGCAACCCTGGTTATTATTAATATATTTACACTAATATTTTTACCATATCATAAAGCAACACAGCATTGCAATATTTTTGGGCTTGGAATGTATAAGGCTCTGGTTCAGAGTATATAAATGTACAGTACAGCTGTATATGTTGTACAGTGTCAAATTTTTACTCCACGTGAGACAAAACACATCTTTGCAGATGATCCTAAATGTCCTATGGTTCACCAGAAAGACTCTCATCCACAGGGAAACTACCATTTTCAGAAGTCAAGTGCCTTATTTACCAATTAGGTACCTGACTTCCTACGGAATTAAATAACTACATTTCTGAAGGCGACCGAGTACGAAACGAACTTATCCGCTAACTGCCAATGAAATTGTTATAGAAACTAGATAATTAGCAGTACACAAGTATGAGTATATAGTGCAGTGCAGTAGAAATAAAATACAAAATAGAGTCCCCACTCAAGCACACGAACGATGAAGTGTAACTAAAAGAGTAATAATTTAAGTTCCTGACTAAATTATTACTCTTTAAGCTCCTGACGAAAATTAGGTATGTTCTTGTGTATATAAAAAAGCAACAATGAGAAGTCTAACTTCCACAAATAAAATAAACCCAAGCCGTAATTAGGTTAAGGAAAAAGACTATAATAAATATCTGCAAGAGCGCATAGCGCAAAAAGAAATATAAATTTTATTAAAAAAGTAAAATTTGATGCATTCTAGGATAAGTTCTAAGGCATGTTAATCAGCAGATTCGATTTACCATAAGCTTTAATTGGTAAAAAGGAACACTAAAATATAACAATAGTATTCACTGTAGAATTAGCAAATAATTAATAAAATAATTATAGTAAAATAGATCTTATTTACGCTGCCCATATATATCCTACTTCATATTTATTTCACATATTTTATTTCATTTTCATATTATTAAGATTATATATCAAAACCGTGTTTCTATATTCTGAAATAATTATAAGAATCTTATGTATGTAAATAAAATATATGTATAAAACAACAAATATTGGATAAACCGTTGAATCAAAACAACGGACCCCAAAAAACAAACTGGAAAAAACAAAAACAACAAAAAGGAACTCTAATAATACACAACGCTAAGAACATAATTCGTAAATCTCATTAGATCATCCTTGTTTAACTGTAACATCCGAGCAATTTATTTTTGTCACCCTCTCGATTTGGAAGCAATAATGCACCAACGCAATTACACTTGCTACCTGTCACAATTTAAGACCTTTGCTGGAACCTTGGCACAAAGCCTTTGACGCAATTGACAACAGACCCACATTAGACTGATTAATTTATTTGAATCGTCGCAAAATAGAACAGTTTAATCAACTTTACGTCGATGAGTGTAGGGCGTGGGGGATAACCGTATCAAAGAAGGGGGGATATCCGCCGGGTAATTAATGGCTTTATCAGGTCTGAAGTTGTTGTTAACATAATTAGGTCCTTTTAGCATACTTAGGATTACAATTTACAACAGCAGCTATACATATTAATAATTGTATACGTCATGTTTGACACCTAACGTTTTAATAACAAAATTGATTAATACTTACTGTTTAATTGATAAATAATTTTTACAGATCTTACTTGGCAATCAACAAATGAATGATTATCATTAAACTCGGAAGTATATGGGTCAGTACAATCACAAACGTCATCTCAATATATTGGTAACTGATAAAAACTGATAATATAGGAAAGAAACAGAAAAAACTTTATCTAAAGTCTCTCTGAACTCTATTTAAAGAACTATTTTATTTATTATTGAAAATTTAACAAGTAATGAAAATAAAAAATCTATATCTGCAGATATAGAAATTGTTATGAAAGAGATACATTGTGAATGTAGTAA
Organism: Rhynchophorus ferrugineus; assembly: GCF_030347505.1. Lineage (NCBI taxonomy): Eukaryota > Metazoa > Arthropoda > Insecta > Coleoptera > Curculionidae > Rhynchophorus > Rhynchophorus ferrugineus. Next base: position 71,103,070 of record NW_027472581.1, read on the forward strand.
ACATCTTCTTCATTGGTTTCATATATTTGTTTGATCGGTGTCACAGTCAATGACTCAATCAATTATGTTAGTTTTGGGAAATTCTTAGTTGGAATAAATATTCATAATTCATTCTATCATAAGGAAAATTAGCAATCAATGTGTTATTTATCAACTGAAGTTTTGTAAAATAAAATGATACATACTGTATGTCTATTTGAAATTCGTTTTCAAAATAATGTTACAAAAACTTACCAATCGATAGCATACATATAAAACTGAATCAATTATAAAGAATAATACTATGCAATAGAAAAGAGTTCGTTATATGTCTGCAGAACAAGCACATGAAGAATAATAAATAGACCCCTCATGTGCAAACGCTCAGAAGATCAGAAGATCGGCAGTAGGCTAGTATAAGTATATATAGAGATAACAAATTCAGGAAAAACACAAATATTAAAAATACACAGATTTATATAAATATTAACGATGAATCGTATTAAAGATTTCGTAAGATGTTAAAATTGGAAATTTAGTTAAATTATTTGATTAAATCTCCTCGACATTGCCATCAGAACCCTTCAAATGTCCCCAAAATACATAAAAAAAAGAAATTGAGGCAGCATTTGAAAAATTATTTGTTGAAAAAAAATGTTGCGAATTGCATAATAGGAAAAATGTTACGTTATGTCTTCCATTAAGACAACGTCTGATGACGGATTTCTTACATAACTCGTCAAATATGGTGTTGATGGATGATTATCTATGACTGAATCCAATAAAATATATAATTGTCCTCAAATATTATCAAAGAATAAAATATTACAGGGTATATTGCTTTTTATGCTATAAAGTTATAATGATTTGATAAATAAACATGCAGAAATAAGAAAAATAATCTATCTAAAAAACTGGTGCTCATGTATCGAATACTTAACAAATTTCTAAATACCACTGTTGCTTTGAGATTACGGTCAATTTACAACAAAAATATCAACAGTTTAAACATCTTTATATAATACACGTATTATTTTATAACAAGCCGGCATAAAAAAAATAGTGATATCATCAATGTCCATCTTGGTAATAACTGCCCATTTTAAATTTAATAACAATAATACGGTTACTATGTTTATAGTTTTTATGTAACAATATGTGGGTGGCTTACGCATTAATATTATGAACTATGCTAATAGTCATTGATTATACAACCACACAAAGTTTACATTTATAACTATGGAACATCATTACAAAAAACTAAGAGAATTACTATTAGTATGGAATTATTAGAAAAACAATAAATAAATTCAATAAGCTAAAAAAATAAATAAGTATAGATTAACAAATATTGATTTTTTCCATATTTTTTTCAAAATTTTAATTATTTTAGGACATATAGGTGTTTTAGTGACGCGCCATCCAAAAACGAATATTTCGTAGAGGATACAGGAAAACAATTTTGAAATATTCTCTAAGGGCATATTCTTAAAAGGTTATACTTTGAAATTAAATTTTTCCACATTTCTAAACTAGAATATCCCCTTAAGTTGATGTTTTACATATTTTTAATTTAATTTATTGCTGCATCACGTTAGACAAAATGCAAAACACATTAGAACCAAAATAAAACAACTATACTGGTTAGTCGGAAGATACTCTCAACTTGATCTAAAATCAAAGAGGTTGATCTATAATACAATTATAAAGCCAATTTGGACCTATGGGGTGCAAATATGGGGTTGCACTAAAAATTCAAATCAGTTAGTCATTCAGCGCTGTCAAAACAAGGTTCTTCGATTGATTACCAATGCCTATCGCTATGTAACCAATGAAGAAATGCACGATGACCTGGAAATCAAATGGAGAAGTTGTGCAGGATTTCGCCTTGAAACACGAAAGAAAATTACTAAATCATACTAACGTGGAAGCAAAACAACTGCTGGACAGCGCGCAGGATGTCTGAAACGAACAAAACCATACGAACTTGTGTGAACATTTAGTGTGTAATATTAGTGTAAACTATAGCTATAAGTTAATAATTAATAAATAATTATAATTTTATAATTGAGGAATATATACTGATGTAATTTCTCACACTAGTCTTGCTTGTTAATTAATCCAAGTACATAGGAAAAGTAGTAATAAATTAATTGCAAATTAAGATTGTACTAAGCGTATCTAAAAAAGATGTTATAAAAAATTATTGCTATCGAACCAATATAAGTTAATTATTGATTGTTCCCTATACATGTGGCATCTATTATAAATTCAGATATCCAAAAATACCTTTGCAAAAATGAATCATGAACTTGATTGATATAAGGAGGAATATTCACGTACACTACCACATTGTTCAGTATATGGTATATCAAAAATGTAATGCGTAATATTGTGACCTAATACAATGTTATTGCTAAGACAAATCATTCGACATGTTTTATGATGATTTGATTGTTTCATGATCGATGACGATTGTTTCATGATTTTACGTGATTTACTTTTATGGATGAGGCATAAAGAATATTTGAGTTATCTTTTATCACCGTACAACAAATATATAAAGAACACATTAATTATTTTTTAATGTATTAGTCTAACATTATTTAATAATAATTTTAACATCCAGAAAATTCCAGATAGATTTTTGTCCATCAACGATAACTTAAGCATATTGTGAGTTATGAAATATGAATATTTTAAAACAACAAAAATTTTACGTAAGAAAGCTACTTTATCTTATGAACGGCGGTACAAAATAATATTGATGATATAAAGTGTTCCATTATATACCCTACATGGAATGATTTTGGTAGCTTTACACCATGGACTGCAATGCTTGTGCAAAAATAAAACAAACAAAGCTTGGTTGTTTCCTATTGAGAATAGTTTATGGATGAAGGTTTTTTAGCAACTTCAGTCAACCCTTTTAACCTTACAGCTTAAACTGCGACACTTTTGACTGAACACCATTCATATGTGCCAAGAAATCTTGCTTGAATGCCAATTCAACATCAACCTGTCTTCCTTTCTTGATAAGTATTTTAATTTCGGTTAAATTAATGAATTCAAAAGAAAACAACCTATAATCTCAACGTATGACCTCTCCAGAATTCTACCGACTGCACTATTCATGAAATGTTAAGAGTTTAAAATAACAAATTTTTTTTTTACTTTAAAAACTATACAATTTTACGGAAAAAAAAGGAACTATTTACATAAAAAGTTTTACGTAAATATTAGAACTAAAGCAAAAATTTAGCAATCCGAGAAATCAAATTAATTGATCAAGGTATCTTAATTGAAGTGAGAAGATTTTAAGGCGTAATGATTGGATTATAAATGATCAAAAAACAACTTTTCCACAATATTCTGTGCCAAGTTTGGTTGGGTGTCGGAAAATATAATAATTAACAGTAGAAAAGATATTTATTGAAACCACAGAGTGAACTTGATGAATTAAATAATGATTCTAGAACAGTCGTGACTTGTCGTCAAGACACAAACAGCTTGGTAAAGATGTAAAGACATATGCTGCAGTAGAAGTATATAGGTTGAATTTTTTCTAAATATCAATATAAATTAACTCAGAAAGAGAAAATAATTAAGGAAATAGTAACAACAAACTACTCCCTTACATAATGAACAATTCTTTAATCCAGTTACTCCATAAATTTGTGAAAAAAGACGCAAAACAACAAGCAGAATATTATCTGATATTCAGATATGCGAATTTCTTATAATAATTAGCAGTTAGTAATTTAATTACTGATCAGACCGTAATACTAATTAACGCCCAATGAAAGACATTAATGTAGCATTTTATTTGCTTTCACAAATCATTTATATCTCCAAAGATATTTAGTAGTCTGAGATTTCTCCGAGATCGATTTCGGAGTTTATATAACGTACTTTTTTTGTTTAACATTGAAATGACGTTACATTTTTCATGCATGCTTGGCGTGACTGAACAATGACGAATTAAAATTAATATAAAGTTTATTTTCTCGGAAATTTTATATGTTCGCATGTATAAAGGAATAAAGAGCATGGTTACATAACTTATTATGTTTAATTAAATAAATGTCGTTGTTATGTATAATGTAACAAAAAAATCTTGTTATTTAAGTTGTATATATAATATATATATATATATATATATATATATATATATATATATATTAGGTATTTTATTTTATATGAACTTCAATAAAAACTGGCTGTGGAAGAAAGATTTATCAAAACCCGTAGAAGCAAAACTACTAGTAGTAGAAAAATTTTAGACGTTAGTACTTCTTCTCTTTACTCCGAAGACGAGTTTCATGCTTTAAGCTATATGGAGCACTTTATCACTAATTTAGTTCAATACAATACCACAATTACGTTATATCAATACGAGATTGCAAACTTATTACAGCATTTCGATTAATTGCATCGCATTGCTGTGTTATGTTAAAAGTAAATAAATAACTTGTTAAGATTTGTTTAACGTATCGCATTGATGAACCTCATCTCACATTAGAATTCGAAAGCAATTCAAAGAACAAATTAATAAATTATTTTCATGCTTTCATGGCTACTATCTAATGCTTTCTTTAAATAGACGAAAAGTTTTTTCCTGGATTGCCGTCGATCCAAATAGATTTTTTTTCATCCACCCAAAACATCAATTTCAACATAGAAGTCTGTCAGGAATTCGTTTTATTCGAGACACATATCTAAACAATGCTAATTTGCGTCTCCTCATTTGTTTCTGTATCTTCAAAGCCGCCTAAAGTGAGTGACAGTATATACAAGCAGAGCGAAACCAATGAAAAAGGCAATCTTTCCATATCCAGTACGTTTCTTCGTAAACTAGCGGAGAGCGAAAATTAGTAACTCCTTTCTTCAGCATATAAACAATTTCGGACTATTATATAATCTGACTTGTAGCATCTTAAAATATTCTATAGCTTTACCAAAAAAATCTAACACCAATATGAAAAAAAATGGGATTACCTGCATGAAATTCCAGTGAAACTTAAGCTTACTTTATAAATTTTACTTCATTAAGAATCATAACGATCTACAATTTTTCTGCGATCCATCTGGTTTTTTATTTTTCTGGAAAATAATACAGATTAACATGAAAAATAAATACTAAATTTGCCATGGCTTCCATGAATACATGGAAGTATCATAGAGTGATTTAGGCATTTCTATGATGACCAAAGACTACACATAATCCATAACAGTCCCACAATTAATAATCAAGCGATATTGACGCTTTAAATTATCTTTAAATGATCCAGACTTGAAATGCTTTAAAATAGTTATAATTTTAATGTATCTTACCCTTTAAACCTCGCCAAGAACAAAATGGAATCGAATGCGCAAAGGAAAATTTCAATTATTAAATAATCGGCATTAATAGCTTAAAATCACTACCGAACTTCCCGAAAAAACCAGAAAAAAAACTGAATTCTTCGTATGGTTTATAATTCATAAGAATAACGTATCCTCTAACATTTTAATATATATCCAGATACCTCTGGCAAAATTGAACATCATTGTATATATTTTCCTTCATTTTAAAGAATTAAAAAAGAAGATGTTAATAGTAAGATAGAGATTATATATCATATAGCATCAGTCTCGTTATTTTGTAACCATACCTAGTGCATTATTCTAATATTCTAAATAGGAGTTGGTTCTCGTGTGGCGCATCGAATGCGTCATTTTTAATTCGACAATTCACTTAATTCTGAAATAAATTATTTTTCATTCTTACAAAATTAAATTAAAGGAAGATCAAAACTATTATACAGTCTAAAGGTAATTGTTTCGTACACTTTACACTCTAATATTTTCAGTTAGAAGAGTGTATAAGAATGTATAGAAAATATCTGAAAGGAATTTTATACAAAACTTATTTTCATTTGATTCGTAACATATTCAAAATTGGGTTTTCCCACTGGACACACTGCATAAACAATAGTTCTTGCCTTACGTTGAATCAAACAATAAATAGTATGGTAACACCTCTACCCCATTACTTTTCCATATTTATGAAATCTACACGAAATTCGATATAATGTTAAAGCAGAAAATTTAGGATGCTGAGACGATAATTCACACAAATTTAAGACGGCGAGTGTCTCGGAACCGGGAAAATAATTGTTTGGCTAATATCCAACTTGAAGCCGTAATATTTACCGATTGGCTATGCAGCAGTTTCTTTTAACTAACTAACTCCTCCCCGAAAGTGCTAATTTATGGAGTGAGATATTGTTTCATTGTCAAATTTAGTATTGAAACTGGATATCATCCATATTAAAGTTTGCGCTCTTCAATCACAAATTCACTATTTTAAAACTAATATAACGGATATAAATTTTAGACTATAAGTTACTATTTTATGTATATAGTACTTTTTATTTCTAGTAGTCATAATTAACTTATCATTCAATGAATTTATATATAATATGTTTATATTACAATGCACCAAGGTCAAAGTTCTCTTTGTAGATGACACCACCGACATACTAATCAATATTCTAAATTATATTCAAATTCAGCTCAGAACTCCCTTAAAATGGCTGGTTTATGGATACTTAAAATGAACTGTATAATGCAACAAGCCATTTTATTACTTTCTAGATTCACGAAATACAATGGCTGGCACCTTTTCACATCTATGTCGTATAAACAAGAAAATGTATAGAACCATCAAAATGTACACTAAGTACATCTTAATTTATCTAAAACTCCCAAAAAATATTGGAATTAATATAAATTAACTCCAAACAAGAAAATAATTCTTTACAGTCTCTAAATCCCATTATCACATAAAACCAATAGTGTTATGGAGAAATATTAAGTCCAATAAAAATACATTATTTGCCTAATAGATAAATTTAAGAAATAGCATATCACATACATATACTTTTATTATAAAAGTTTTGTGAATGGTTGACTCTGTGTTTTGTCTAAATCCACGTCGAAAGTGGACACCAGCAAAGAGAAAACACTATACGTTTTACAATTTCTATTAGATAAAAATAAAATCACAATCCACAAGATTGAAAAGAAGTATAATGTTTATCGTTGAATACAAAAATAAACTGGATGTATATTGCCACACGTATTAGACCAAGAAAATAAATTCATGAACCGAATTTCCTTCTGTTAATCGCAACATGGTGGCCTAGAAGGTTTTGCTGTGCATTTGGTGGGGTTGACAAGGAACCATACACTATGATCCAAATACTGCCAAACTCTTTGAATTCGTAGTGTGATTATTTGCACCGGATGAAGGAACCAATCGCTTATAGGAGATCAATTTTGGCCACAGAAATTGCGATTCAAAAAAAAACACTCCAGACCCCACACATTGATAGAGACTCATGAAAGGCTCCGAAGAAAAGGGCTTTAAAAAGATAGATACAATAACATTATATAACCACTATCTTACCATATCCTCTATTAATATAGTCATCACCTGGACAAAGATATATAAAATTGATATTAAAATGAGGTGATATTGATTGACGTCAACTTAATTATCGACACATGCCAGAGGTAATCACGAAATCAAGCAATAAACATTCCAATGAAACAAAGTATCTAGAAATAACATTTCTAAAAAACATAGAACTTACAAAAATAATAGTAAAAAATCAGAAAAATACATTGACTGTTATAGGAATTCATTGATTATGCAATGAATATTAGCAAACTAAATAGCTTATATATAAATATATTTTGGATAATATTCTTGGGGTATTACACTAGAAAATCTATGTAAAGATATTTAGTATCATAGTGGCGAACCATATAATTTATCTGAATTACAAACACGTATTACGACATAAAAGTAGCTTGATTAAAGATGAAATCAAGAGGTGCACACTTCACATATAGCTTACACACTTATAGTGTCCTCGAAGAATTGCAATATTTCAATGCTAACACAGCAGTGGAGTCTTTTATCATATTATCATCAGGTATGTAAGTTATTGATTGTGTAGAATCTTGGTGCATCCGTAATACTCCTTAGGACTATATCATAGGTATATTTATTTGTTATTATTTAGTTATAGAGCAGCAACCTGACATATGGTTATTATCAAAATAAAACGCGCGCGGATAGTGCAGCAAAATCAGCAGCCTCCTCTCTCTTCCCCATCACAAATATTTGTATCTATACTGACTGTATCTCGTTCGTTCCTTGTTTTACAAAGAATGAGGTACAACGTCGTTGAGCCCAAGAGGTCAGCTACAACGGGCTCTTTGAGGTTAAAGCTGATTTTTTTCTCTTCTCTTCGCGTTCCTTCCCTTCGTCACCCTGCCGTAGCTCTGAATCGACTGAGATTGGGCCACTGTCGTTTCTCGCACGGTCATTTGATGAATTCAAGCCCGCCTGCACACTATGAGTTTTATCACCGTGCCCCTATTTCAGTCTACCACAAACTGAACGACTGTCCACGGCTCACCCTGAATAGAACTAAGTATGGGCTGCAAAATTTTAGAAATGCGTTAGCAGGAGAAAATCCAGAGGCTCCTCGGATTTCTAGCCTATGCTAAGTTAAGTGTTACTGACCGAATAACCATTACCACTTATATATGGGTGCTAATGTGTGCTGTCTGGATAAAACCTCTCCTTCGTTATGGTTGTGTTTGTGTTCTGTGTTTATTTTTAAATTGTATGTACACTATTTATACTTTTAGCCCCCCTGTTTGTCTTATTAATTTTATTTATTTATTAATTTATTATTTTATATACATATTTTATGTCTGTCCCCGTCCTCTTTATATCAACACCGTACTATTGTATAGTCGCGAAATGACGATATCCGCCAACGCGACAAAAAAATTATACATCTTCAGATTATACATCTTTACCCTTATCAGTTATAGGAAATAATAAAATAATCTTATTAGCATTTATATAACTAGTGTAAAACATCAAGAAGCGAATAATAAACTGCAAATGTCAGGTAACTCATAATGTTGGTCCTCAAATTGGTAACAATAAGAGTGAAGCTAAGCAGTTCATTATCATCAATCGTTCAAAAAATCAGATGCATACCCTTCTACTCTTCTTTTCAATTAATATTTTTTACTGTTTATCATAATAACACTCTTCACTTAAAAAAAAATTCAAACCATAATAATCGGCGTCTGTACCTAAACTAGAAAATAGGCTAAATTGCTTAAAATTGCCTAGCATAACATGTCACTCTTATCATGTCACACTTACGGCTGGTTTTGATTAATATTGTATGGTGATTATAAAAAAACCTAAAATACTCTTGGATAACCGTCGAAAGACATATAATTTTTCCAACGCGCAAAAAGATTAAAAAATTACAAGTTACTAATAAATAATACTGTTTATGAAACAGTTTTTATGAAAATGTTTAATAAAATTATTAAATATCACAAATAAAATAAGGAGAGCTTATCAAGGCCCACGATATAAAAATTATAATATCCTAGTTATTTAATATTTATACCATTCAATGATATATTATATAATAACAGTTTTGTAATTATTTATTTTTATTATAACTTGAATCGAATAACACATTAGTAAAATAAAAACGGAATTAAAATGTAATTAAAGTAAAAAAATGCCTATAATCGACGAGTAATTTTCTCTTTTTAAACAATTCTAATACAATTTAAATAACATCAATTTTAAAAAGATTATAGATTATGATGAAAGTAACAGATTTATTGTTTTCTCTTAATTGTTCCCTAGAGTGCGATAGTACCAATTACAACAATTATTATCTTACCGCTCTATGTTTCATTTCACAACTCGTGAAAGTCGAATACGTTTTAGAAACGAACATAGTGTTATGCTTTCTTTAATTGATCAATATCATTAAATACATAACAAATGCAAATGAATTGCATCGCTAAATATGGTTTAGATAATTGGCCAGTTAAATGATGAATATCTAACTCTTACTGCAGAATACCAAAAAAAAAGAGATGGTTTGATTTCTAGGCAGCTTAAAAAGAGGCGTAACTATATTTTTATAAGCGAACAATTTTTGAAACATGATGTGTACAGTATATTGCTTCCTGCTATTTTTAATGCTGATGATTTATATATGATCTATAAAGACTTATTAGATATTACTATTGATAATGTTTTAATTTTTGTAAGGCTTGTCTTCGTATATGCAATGAATAAAATCAAGACAAGAAAATATTAAAGACCCAAGCCATGAAGAAGTGAAAAATTTAGGTCTTAATTTTTTTAACCATCTCTTTAAGATCAAGGACTCTTTTTCAAGATCTTTAAGATCAAAGAGTAGTATTATCACAGATGTATCCTGAAAACTAAATATCTAAGAGACTCTCTTAAAGATTACTTCAATCTCGAATCATTAATCACCAAAATTGATGAAAATTCTAAGAAGGTAAAATAAACTATAAAATAATATTTTAATTACGTTATTTTACATTCTGTAAATCGCTGGCTATTGGGCTTAATGATCATATGTAAAAACTAGTCCCCTAAGTATTAAAATAAAAGTATTGTTTGTTAAGTTTATAATTATATTATTAAAAACTGTGGCTATGATAAGTAAATAAATTTTAGATCGTGATTGTTCATTTTACACCAACTTTCTTGAAGTATACTTTCGCAATTCGAGCTAGTAAATATTTTTAGATATTTAGACATTTAACTCATTAACAATAATTTTACGGTAACGATACAGCATGATTAATGTAAATATCTTTAAAAACTATATATGCTTCTATTGCAGATTGCTTTGAATAAAATTGTCTATCGTCTTCAACACTTTAAATAAAAAGTTTAAAAAATAATAGAGGAAGATTTTAAAAACAAAAAGGAATATATCCGTCCATCAAAAATCTAAACTGGAATATCTATATATTAATTGGCATAGAACCTGGAGACGTAAAATTTAGCACGGTTAATAAACTAATATTTTTCTTCTAATATATCTAATATTTTTGTTTAATATGCACTACAAATAAATGTATTCCAATATAATGAAAAACGCCCAAATTAAGCAGCCTGGAATAGCCGTCAGATCGGTGACACAAAATTTATAAAGATATCCACCGGGTAGGCGTACGGGCTAAGAGTTTAACTCGATCGAATCTCGCTGCGTTAAAATCAAGTGAATCTATATTTGAAGTAATATTAAAATGGAAAGTGAGTGATTAAAACATTATTAAGCAACGTTATATAAATTTAAGCATTTGTTTTGTGTTACTTTCGGTTATTCCCGTATTGGTGGAATTATTGAAGAGTTATGACAAGTTTAGATAAAAAAAAATTATTAAGAATAGTGTGATCATGTAATTTTTTTTACATTTTTTGTAGAGAAAACAAATTAATGTGTCTACTTTATCGAAAAGTATAAACAGCTATGAAAGGAAGACCCAACAAATGTGAAATTTCATCCCAACATAGATTAACAAAATTCGAAAATAACAAGAATCGTCTGTTTTCTTTGCTTACAAGATATTGATATTTTCGAAATTACAATACTGATTGAATTTTACTGTTCTTGTTCAGGACTATTATTTATTGATATGGTTTTGGAGGCAAAGTATATCATTGTACTAACGGTAACTCTAAAGGTTGTTAAGATTTTTCTCTAAATTTTGGTGGTACTGAATTCTGATTAATTTTAAGTTTAATTAGTAAATGCAATTCTTAACAAAGCACCAACCGAATATTGCAGGTAATGAATATGTTAATTCGTGCATTAAGAGATACAACGAATATTGCATAGAATATTAACAGTTACGAAACAGTTTCATAGAATTTTAATTGGGACACATGAGACAAAAGAAAAGGTAGAAAGCGACAGATAAATGAAAGCTGTAGAAGACAAACTAAAGATGAGTTATCTGCAAGGGCAAGAGCTAAGAGTAAAATAAATAAGTAGAGATTTTTTTAAAGAATGTAGGTAAAGAAATTATATTTTTAATCAGCCTGAATAAATATGAATAAAAGATAAGGACTATATGAATACATAAATAAAGTAATAAAAATATGCAGGATTGAAAATAAAACTAACCACAAAATTTGTATAGATGGGACACATAAGACAAATAGAAGAAATTATCTAATATTTATATTTGTAAACATTTTAAAGCATTAATAAATAATAAGGTATTTAATGATTAATGAATTAAGATATATAACTATATGATATTTTATTCTTTGAACCTTGTATCAATTACTTTATAGACCTAGACCTAAGTTTTGGAAAATCAGTAGTTGATTTAATGATTTTAAATAAATTTCTTTGTTATACATTTCTAAATTGTAAAAAAATAAATTACTTAATTCTGTTCGTTATTGTTTTATGATATTTTATGATATTTTTACGTTATTGTTACATGATAAATTCAAATATCAATTCAACAAAAAGTTTTATTCATGTATTCTCTGTTTCAATTTACAAACATGTATTACTTTATTTAATATTCCATATTTAAATATAACATATAACGAAAGTGTATGACATAAAAAGATCATGTATACTTATAGTTATTTGATGCTCTGAAGTTGTAACAGTTCTGTGTTATCATATTTAGTGGCGTAGTAATTTACCCTTATTAATATTTTGTTGATTCTTGAAAGTTAATAGAAATTAGATTTAATTAAATGGAACTTGAAAAATATTAATGAGTGCTGGTTCTTGAAATAATTTGCATATATTTTAATATACAGACATTTATTATTTTAATTAGTCTTATATATTTCATATCTTATATTGAAAATACGGTAAACACAAGTTTTAGTAACATATAATTCCTAAATTAATCCATTATAAGAGAAACATGATTAATTTAACACATTATGGTCGATCGAGGGCCATCACTATTTTTTCTAATTCGGCCTGAACTTCATGAAATTATATTGAATCAATATTGAAATATGGACAAAGATTTGTATTTCACAATGGCCCCTTAAAATATAAATAGTTTTAACATTTTAGTAATAATTAAACATCCGGCTTTGCCCAGCTTGGTTACTCACATGACCGACATTATCTCGTAATAGTTTTTTTCTGTTTTACCTACTTGATTTTATATTACCATACAGAACCACATCAAGTGCTTCGAACCATGCATAACCAGATTTACCCTAAGGTTAATTGAAAGGAGCGTGGTTCATTAATTAGTGGTTCAAAAATCATCATCTTATAAGCATTTAAAGCAATATTTGGTTATTGTTTTCGACTTATTATTATCAGTAAAACACATAGAAAGATATAAGGTATAGATTCCATCCATCAAATATCAAATTTATTCAATTATTGTTTCATTTTACGAAACTATATCCCTCACTATTAGAACATCCACGAAAATCTAATAAATTTCAGGGCAATTTACATTAAACGTATTTCCCAAAACCTAGACAATTAACTCATTAAAATTATAATATTTTATTCCGTTATAATAAGCACCATCGTGTGGTTAAAGCTCCTGGCTCAAATGTCCCGTTTTGGCATATAACTGTCAACGATTTTAATTAGCCTCGCAATTACAGCCATTTTTCTATTTGAGAATTCTGTATTAGAAAGTAAATTAGTTTAAAGAAATTAACACGATTTATTCACCTATTAACTGATAAATTCATATCAGACCGCAAGGTTAACGGTTTATATAGTTTAGATTTCCTGTATAAATAAATTCCTCCTAAAATATTACTTGAAGGCATGGATAACTTTATAATAAAAAGAAAAAATAAATGGAAATATATAGAAATATAAAATGAATGCCAATGGAATTTAACCCAAATAAAAAAATAAAAAGTATTCTACAAAAATTCAAATTCTATCTATCCATCTATCTGCAGTATCAGATAACAAATCATCCATCAACATAACAATCGATTACTGGCTTTTAAAAAATACTTTCTTAAACGAACTAGGCCCTATAACTAATTATGAAATAGTTTAGAATGGTGATTTATAACCACAGATTTATCAGTGTGTTATATATTTATATGTCCCATATTCTTCAAAACTTTCGAAAATATTCATCAATTAGTTCCATTCTAAAATTACATTATTTCCCATAAAATTTCGATTTTAATTTCAATACCTTTAAAATATCAGACTTTAGACAAAAATAATCATTGCGAAATGGAAACAAAGTGAAAGGTATAATGTAGAAACATAAATGGCAACACATATGTTAAGTTTATAAATTATAATTATAATTGATACATATATTTATCTTATCGTACCTATGTCAAAACTGAGGTATCTAATATGATTTATGATGATCATGTTAATATCATAAATCATGAATATTTTTATTTGTTCGTCATTGTAAAAAGACAATAGGATATTTTATATTAAAAACAGCATTTAAATTGTCAATAAAACAGTTAATTGATTGCAAGTTAATGACGTTAAAAATGTATGGTAGTATTTGGAACGTTTCCAAAGAAACATTCAATCAGTTCGTATGTTCATGTCAACAAATATTGATATTTTCAACACAATTACATATAGGCCTGACCTATTTGATGGTCATTTACTTCAAAGTTTACAAATACATCAGTAATATCATGTCACAAACAAAAAAATACAGAAATTAATATTAAAAACTTAAATGAATTTGAATATTTTAATCATTTTGCGCTAAAGAGATGGCCAGGGAGTTGAAAATGCTTTTAAAAAATCGATTTGGAATATATCTTCCTATCTGCTATATATTAATCGGATTAGCGAAAATTTTGCCTCGCTGTTTGAGGAAATCGGGGGTACCTGGAGACCTAAAATGTAGCACGGCTAAAGCTTACAATAATAAAAATAATAATCCAATAAAACTAAATATGCCCAAATCAAGCAAGCAGGAGGAATAGCCGTCAGACCGGGGACACAAAATATGTAAATAAATATTTTAGGCCCTAGCAAACGCGCTGCAAGCTCCATATCTTATACGATAGATATTTCGTCGTTTCTGCTGTACGTAAATTGACTACGGACGCGTAATGTTTAAAATCAAATTCTGGCAACGTTTTACCGCTAAATACCGGCTGGCAACTTCGAATAGAAGACAAATCCTTAAATTTTCCATTTCAAACGATATAAAACCGGAAAATGAGTGTGTTAAAACATTAAACATTATTAAACGAAGTTACTTAATGTTTAGCAATGTTGTTGGAGATTTTGTGTTATTTCAGGTTATTCTCGTATTATTGGAACCATTAAAAACTTATAGCAAGTTTAGATAGAAACGATTAACAATGATATAATCAAGTAAAATTATATTTTACAATTTCTGAAGAGAGAACAAATTAATGTGTCTGTGTTAATATTAATGAATAGACTATAGTTAAGAGAAACTATCCTTGTTTAAGGATTGACAGTAAATGATATGTTTCTGGAGACATAGTATGTTATTTTAGTAGAGGCAGTTCTAAAATTTATTAAGATTTCTCAGTAAACTCTAATGTTTTTTTAAATTTCATTCAACATATTCATTTCAGGTTTTACTATTAAATGCATCTTTTAACAAAGCTCTAACTAAAAATTACAGGTAATAAATAAGTTAACTGTTGCATCGGTAGTTAAAATGAATATTGGAAAGAATATTAACAATTATAAAATAGCTTGATAGAATTTTAGTTGCTCATTTTTTGGTGACAAAGTAGAAAGCATTAGATAAGCGAAAAAAAAGGTAAATTATAGATGAGCTATCTGCAAAGGTGAAATCGAAGAGTGGAACGAATAAGCAAATAACAATACAATTTTATTTAAAAATATAGATAAAGAAATTATTATTTTAATCAGCCTGGTGTATTTATTACTATTGAAATATATATTATAGATTACAAATGTGGATAAAAGATAAAGACTATATGAATACATTAATGAATTACTGAAAATATGCAGCAATTAAAATGGAACTAACTAAATAATTTAGATAGATGGAACACATAGGACAAACGGAAGGTTTTATGAATTGTTAACAGTGAATGTGTAAACATTTCGAAGCATTGATAAATATTAAGGTGTTTAACAATTAATGTAATAAAATAGGTGACTACATCATATTTTATTCTTTGAACTTATCAATAATTTGTTGATTATTGAAACTTAATTTAAATTAACTTTAATTAAATGCCATTTACAAAAGTTTAGTGACGATTAAACCTTGAGATAGTTAATGAAAACAAACTTTAGTAACATATTATTTTTAAATTATTCATGATTAGTTTAATAAATTCTGCTGCGACCACAGGGCGATCACTAGTAATGTTATTATTTCACGTAGACTGGTTAAAATAAATATTATTATGAAATGTTGGAAAATAGTAGCGAGATCGTTAAAAATAGTCGGGATTTTTTGACGCTTCAAGTGGTAATGCTAACGAATGCGTCTTCGTTTCAAAGATGCGAGCGCATAAATTAGGCATCTCGATGCCAAAAAGAAAAACGTGTTAGTGGGTGAGGGAATGTGTAACGCGCGAAAATAATGCGAAAATAACTTGCTTGTGCCATTTTAACAGTCCGTGCGGTGGGTGTTCTTCTGTTTCACGGGCGGACGTGCCAAACAATTTATTTTATTCCGTTTGGCCCTGTGGCAGCATTCTAATATTCCGACATTAAGTTAATTTCATGTTTTGCACTAAATATTTTTAGTTTCCAGTCAAGGTTGAGTCGGTAAGTGTTGGTGCAAACAATATTTTAATATGTCTCCAGATTTTATAATACTATAATATATATAGCGTAATATCATAACATTAGTATATATCATAATCACTATCAAACAGTTGATTGTCTAGAAATTGTCTTATTAGTAACATAGAACAATAAAATAATTACAAAACTTTGGCTTTCTAATGATTTTATACCTTGATAGATGTCCAGGAAAGGTTTGAACGGTGAGAAAATATGAAATAAAAACAATAATTACGTTCTCCCATACCAAAGGGTTACTGTTATGCGATTTTATGGGTAGTATAGGAAATTAATTTCGTGACTAAAAATTTTAAATACTGATTAAAACTACCGGAAACGGTTATCAAGCCGCCACTAGAATCATAGAGACTTATATAGAGGTTTAAATTAAATAGGAAAAACCGAGGAAATATTCTATATTAATCTAATTCTATAACGGGACTGTTTGTTTCTATGTTTTGTTTCAGTTTGTTTAGGACGCCACTTTTGTGTGTATAGTATACGTCCAGTATTTTGGTGACATTGTCATTTTGTGTCAATTATTAATTATTTGGAAGGCGTTCATTTATTTAAACAAATGTAAATTGGCTAAGATACTTATTTTGGCTTACTTAACCGAGATAGGTGGGATAAAAAATTTGGTCTGCGCATGGAACCAGAAAAACTCATTCTTCAAACTGTATTTTAAAATAAAATACATAGTAATACGTTTACATACCTATTGTATTAAGAAAATTAAATAATGCAAATCGTAGACCAATAAGCTGAAACTGATTTTATAGACAATATTGTTTCATGATTGTTTTATTATATTGTTAAGAGATCCTTAAGCTGTGTCTTTACCTTCTCCATTTTACCGTAACAAGAGCACAGAAGTAATTTTGATATACATCAAACATTTTAATTTTTTGGTGCTGTTCTCTACAGTATTACTTTTAGGTATATTTTCTCCGTTGTGACGTATATCATTGTTCCAGGATTTAGTCACGTGATGCGTATGAAATCGTCAAGCAATGAAACGCCTTCCTAATAAAATATCTTCTTTATAGATGTCAGTAATGGTAGCTTAAACTAAACAATGATATCCATCCAAATGCTATATACAGCGCTTTCCTGCTAAGAACACGCAAAACAATATTCAAATTAAATATATTAAGTTAGCACTTCATATATTACTGTATAATTAGAATATATAATGTATTAAACATTAAAGATAATTTCCCGCCACTGATCGTTTAGTGTTTCAATACTAATTATATCTTATACAAATGTAGGTGTCTTTTTTGGTAGGTACATCGATTCGATAACATGAAATTGAAGTAAACAATAATGACATATATGTCAAATTTGATTGAAACTGTGTGCCAGTGGTAGTTTTAAATCGTATTTTATATGCGGTCGAGTAAACATTTAACAAGAATAGAGTTAAAATATGTAGGAACTGTTTATGGTAAAGCCATTTAAATGTAAATATATTTCACCATTGTTATTATTTAGTCACAAATCCACAGCACAAACTTTCTTTGGTTTTATTATTATCGATACCATTTGTTACAATTATTATTTTACGGGAAATAAAGTTGATACTCTTAGAATATAACGTGTTCGTGCGCATCAAACACAACAACAGCAAGCACGGTGCAATTAAATTGAGCGATTCCGCAGAAACTCAGTGCTCCTGTGATGAAAGTGGCAATTGCTAGTCAGTGTTGTATTAAAATTAAAACACATTAAAATACAGCGGTCAATCGACTAGATTATGTTATGCCGGTGAAAAAGTAAAATTACCAAAATCGGTTCCACCTACAGATCCATTACAATCATTAGTGTCCGAGGTGGGAAATGATTCTAACAATTTTTTAAACAACATTGAAAAATATAAAAAATGTTTCCAAATGACATCGTTTGGAGAAACATATATTGTACATCAATTTCATGGTATCTTTCAAGGTATCAAACCATAAAAGTTTTCGTGTTCAGAATCCAACAGTGATACCAACTATGAACCAAAAACAACCAACGTTTCGTCATCAGAACAATGATTTCAAATGTTAAAATGTTCGAAATAGTATAAGATCGAATGATGACAGCCATAATATCGTCATCAGGCCGACAAAAAACGCCTGCTAGTGAGCACGGAGGAGTTTTAATTCACCGACAATCAACAAAGTGGTTATCGTTATGTTACTGTCGGAAAGAATGTGTAAAATAGTTGTCAATAATGAGAAGTTCATCAGGTCATCTAGTTACAAATAAAGAACATCTGTCGAAATAACGAAGGCCTTTTGAAGTTATCCTCAAAACAATCAGAAGTATTATTGAATATGATAATGCATCCTCAGTCAGAACGAAAGTCAGATGAAATAAGACCAAGTGAAGTAGAACTTCCTAATATAAAAGTTTTCAAGTAGAGTTTCACGAGTTTTGTACCATGTAGCGTAATCTTGTGTCTTATATCATGTTCTTTAAAATTGACTTACTCACTTTATGTTAAGAGATGCTTAAATAATATTTCGTAACAATCACATTTGGATTAATCCAGTTTGTCCAACCATACAAAATTAAATCAGAAATTCGAATTCGAATCATAAATGCTAATGTTTATCTCCCAGATGGCTAGTAAAAGGTCTAGTAGACTGAAAAGTTGTATCTAAAAAGAAGAAAGACTTACGGAGAATTTACTTTAAATAAAGAATTTAGTGAATAATTTTAATTAAAGGACTTAATCTTCATGTAGTTTACATGATTTGTATCGTACAAATCTTGTCGAATCCGCACAACTTCAATTAATTATTCTTCTCCCAATTTTTAACCCTCACCGTGACTTTAGGTGAATAACTGCGACAAGAACACAGCATTTCGCTGGATCACGCTAGCCAAAATTATTCTTTAAATCCACAAAATCTCGGCGTGACTCACTCTGTCTCACCTCACCATGCTGCATCCCATTTTGCGCCTGGTCTATAAGACAAAAAGCTTTCGTAAAAGTTCCACTGCTTCAGGAAGATGAATCAATTATTTCGACGATTGTCGTAACCACTTTTTATATTTTTCACAAGAAGATAACCTTTTTTTATCTTCCCATAATGCAGGTGTTCAAATGTAGAAAACGCCATTCAATATTTCCTGACTTCAACTCGCCTGACTTACAATATTCTTATATTCAAATTGTTTTTAATGCTTTTAAATATTTCGATAGTGTTTATCATTAGTTTTATGCCATTGTAACGCAACGTGTTTTCAGTTAATCTCAGTTATTTTGCTGACTTCAATAATTTACAATAAATACTTATTTTTGCAGTTTTTAAAAGTCACTATACAACATACACTGAATTTTATCTATACTACTGAATTATAAAAAAGTGTTCATTAACCATATACGAAGTCGCACGCCATCTGTTGGAAATCACCAGAAAGTTACACAGTATTGAGGTACCCATTTAATTAGCATGGATTTTAATATAATATCTATGTTAATTCAGTGTGGCTAGATATATAATATGTGCTTCGAATAATAATAATTAAATAGACAGTAAATAATAAAAAATACGTATAAATGTATCTATAAACTATATAACTTTAATATATCTCATTGTTGAAACATAAAACTATATAATGTAAAATAATTACTTCAACAGCTTTGTTCCATCATTGTCATTGTAGATCCGCTTCTCATTATCAGTCTCTTCGTCGCTAGCAAGCAATGAAAGACACCGTGATAATGAAACGAGTCGAAATGGCATTTTCAGGCAATCCATGTGGTAACCAGCATTTAAACGTCTAGAAATAGACTTCATCAACTATCAACCTGCCTGAAAGTTCTTTAAGAATTTGAGTTAGGTTTTAGTCCAATAAATCTTGCAATTAATTTTCTTCAATATTTAGGACCAAAAGTAATAATTGGGATGTGACGCGGAGGATTTCTTCAAATCAAGCAACAAAATTAATAATGAATCATGAATCATGAAAAAAATAATTGAAGAAAACCCAACAAAACTAAATGAAAAACTGTTATTTAATGTACAGAATTATCAAAACTATCAAATTTAAGAAGCCAGTCAAATTACACTGTTAGATATAAATTCACTGTTAAAATATAAAATTAACTAGAACTTGCTATTAACCACTATTAGCAGCATTTTTTTTTTGTAGCAGTTAGTAATATGTTTTCTATTTTAATGTTAATTATATTCATATCTGGTAACTCAATCCATATAGAACAGGACTATTAATTTATCATTTTATAATATTAATGCGATATATACGTTTTTTATGATTTTAGTATAATATTGAGCCATCAACTAAACTCGAAATAAATTAAACCATAATAATAACAATGCTATTAATTTAGTCAGTGATGCGATTTCCATAATCAAGTAAATATTGAATGGATGAAATGCTCTTTATTACGCAATATATTGTGTGACAATGGAGAAATGTCCTACAGAACAGCTATATTCTGGCAATAAAATACCAACAATTATTAAATAAAATAGTTACATTTTTTTATTTATCAACATGTATTATATAACTATTTGCCTTTCCCCTATAGCATTCAGCACTTTCTACATGTTTTATTTTATTTTTTCGATGGATGTAAAATGTTTTGTTTAATTTTAGATCAAAAAATAGTAATATTTAAATTAAAATACTAACAAGCTTATATTTTCATACGTATTATGCTTCCATAGATCCCTGTTATAAAAAATAACATTTTTGCCAATGTATTTGCTCAACTTTTGAAAGAAATTCTACTTCTAGAGTGGCCTTTAACGACTTCTTGAGCACTGAATGGCTAGAAATATGGGGAAACTAAATCAGGCTGAAGAACTAATAATAGACTAAATTCAACATACACTATATCAAAGTAAAAAATAAATATCATATTGACACTGACTTGTTTCTTTTTTTGCTTACATGTAGACTTATTGTTCTAATATTTTATTTGCAGAGCAGGGAAAGGTACTTTGCTTTGCTTTAATTATAATACAAATTATAAAATACTATCTCGCAAGTATTTAAAATATAAAAATATAAAGTAGAGTATATAAAGTAGGTATTAGGATATGTAAATAGAGTAGAACTAATATATCCCAGCTTATTAATCATTAAAAGAATAATATCTTTTTGGGGAATTTTATTCATTCCCCTAATAAACAATATTTCTACAGATCCTAATAAGCAAAAACTATTATTATGTTTTATAAATACATTTTTTCTGGGATGGTAAACTTTTTACTTTCATTGTTTAGGAATCTGACTAACTCTAACTCAATTGTTTATGTCTGCGATTTTTTTCTGGCATTTTTAATCACTGTGCGTGTTCACAAAAACAATGAAATTACTCTTTTCTTTACCAGTACTGTTACTCCTATTACTCCCAGGAATTATTTCAGATTCTTTATAATTTAACATTGAAATGAACTGCACGATTTTAAATCATTTGCCTCTGATATGTAGGCATAAGTTTACCATAGTAACAAATGTTGCTATAATTAACAATATTTGTACTAATAAGCTTAATTAATACACAGAAGTTACATTAAAATAACTGTTTAAGAATGATAATGACAATTGACAGGATGCTTGACAACCTGACGTGCCGTGTCGCCAACTTGATTGATATATTTGTCGGTTTTTGCTACATTTGCTACAAAGAAATCGCGCGTTATTTTCTACAGAAAGCGCTCATTAATACAATCTCTAAATGCATTTATATTTAAATTAATTTTGAATTTATATGCCACATACTATAGTCTATTCAAGATGTTTAATGTATTGCCTATCGCCATTTCTACATTTGTTTCAGAATCAGACGATATTTTCCTTATCATTTTGTTCTAGTTAAAAAGAGACACAATGCTGTCTGATTAGTTCGGACACGTAAAAGAACGAGCTTTTCAAAGTCATCCGGTTGTCGGACGTATGCAAAATTTTGAAATATTCTAACCTATAAACTATTGTGGCTGTTTAATTAACTGTAGTTTTTAGATGTACTATAAAGTTAAAATAAATTATACTTAATTAAATAATTAATTATATTATATAGATAACATTTTATTTCAATTATTTTATTTAGATCAGAATTTGGTTGTATGTCAAAGCCAAACCGAACTAAAACTCAGAGTGGATGCGGCAACATTGCAATGCATGGCAAGACTATAGCTATGAAATACCTCAGCGTCAAAGATTTTAAATACCAATTAGAAATAACATTTTTAAGAAGTAAATGAATTGCAAATTCCAGATATGTATTAGTATTTCTATTAAGTGTTTTAGTGTACTACCCTGTTCATCGTCGAGAAATAATTTTAGAGAATTTAGTATTTAAAACTTATATATGTCCTAAACTATCGCCATATATGTCCACTTTCTAAAAAAATACGCTTCTTTATATTAAATCTTCAATTACTGGCCCTGATTGTTTAATAGTGGTGTCCCGCATGATATAGTTTCGAATTTATTGAGTGAATCATTGGTCAGGTCGAACTCTTAACTCGTTCAGTACCCGTAATTAATTTCATAATAGTTTGACCCCACACCTTCGCAACATTAATTTAAACCATAAGACGTTCCCTCGCTAACTGCAGCTGTTGCCATATTTTATTTGGATACAGAACGAGCCAACAACATCTTTAAATTGACTGAAAAACAGTTTACAGCATTTTTAATATAAATCGAATTACCTAAAATATTTTCTTGGACTAAACTGAAATTAAATTGGCTATACGTAAAACAACTATATAAAATAAACTGTAATAAAATATTTTTAACAAAAAAAATGAACCGACTCGTTGTAATAACTAAATAAAAATAGTTAAAAACCTTACTTAACCTATCTACTACACGTATTTAATATTCTTCTATATACACACAATTTAGCTTAATACCTACCTAAACCTATTTATCTATTTACGATATTATTTTAATTATTACCAACTGACTACTTTGAAGTCAGTGTCAAACCCAGTTATATTAAATTAGATTTGTTTTATTGGTAATTTATTGTTTGTATGTCACAAAATTATATTATTAATTTTTGTATTAGTAATAAAGAAATAATGATTGAAAATAAGGAACCCTTCAGGCCCCGGGGTCCGCTTCCTGGCCTAGGTGATTTGACAAATGTTCTAACTAAACAACAACAAAAGTAATTATCAACGCTGGCAATCGAACCCGCGACCTCCGTTTATACCATAGAAACAGTTGTCTCCAATATTTCTAAGAGGTCTTATATGCTATGGTTCATGCTTAAAAAGTCAACTAAATGGCTTTTGCACTCAACGACTCCTGATTTTCCATCACAGCAGTAACATTATACACAAATATCTGATTATTTTAGATAAAAAATATGTGAAAACTTTGTACGTACCTTTGAAATTTGAGCGTTTCCCTCGATTTTCCCCCTTCCCCCAAAAGATCATGATTTGGGACCAACTCGACCCAAAATCGACCCATAATTTAGGGAGAAATCGGCGAACATACATTGAAAAAATATAACCGAACATACAACCTCTTCCTTTTTCGAACCTGGTTAAAAATACAGACAATTGACATTTCAGTAAAGTTATCATAATAAAGAGTAACGCCTAGTACAAATTTAATGGAAAGCGTTCCTGCATTCATGAAATGTTACAATATATGGTGGTTTATCAACATGAATTTCATATACCACTAGAAAGATAGCCATAATTTGTTACAGTTATTTCATTAACAACCGCCATTAAGTCAGCTGTTGAACATGTTTCCTTCATGCCTTGCCACTATATATGTTCTTGGATTTAATTTTCTACAATAGTATTTAAAATAAGAGTTGTACTTTTTGACTCAATTTTTGAAGAAGCTTCATGGTTAAGTATAATGTATATGAATATTCTGCTTTGTACGAAATACCCTAGAGTGTTCCACAGCTTAGTGGGACCCGTGCTGTTTCTGATATAACTGTGGGCCTTTCAGCTAGCGAGGGCACAATGACTGCAACCTACTATGTCGACACTGACGTTCTGTAAGTGCATTCTGAACCAAGAATGTTTCATCACAACTTCAATGACATCTAAATAAAACAGGAAAATGGTTTAACCAGTGCATAATAAAAGCCAACTAAACCAAGTCCACTCATGTTACTTGCACATTAAGAAGAAAAACCTATTCTGTCCAACATTCAAGTTATATAATAAAAACATCGCATAAGAAAAATATGCAAATACTTGGGGTTTTACTTGGATTGTATATTAACTTGGTAGAAACACATCTGTATCAAGCGTAAACAAATCGACAGTAGACTCTATAGTATGCATCGGTTAATAGGTCGCCACTCATACATAGGCAATGAGAACAAAATGATACCAGAGCATCATCAAAACAATCTGGACATACAGCATTCAATTAAGGAGCATAGTAATCAACAGCAATATTGAGATGTTAGAAATATTCCCGAGAAAGTCATTAAGAAAAACGCTCAATATGCTATGTCGATACTGGAGTAATTTATGCAACCCCATCAACAGTGGTTTTAAAAATATTAATAAAATAACTTATAAACAAAAATTAAATTAGTTAATTGTTATTTTAAATTACTATAGCTTCAACCACCACCGTTTTAAGTCCGATATAAAGTTTTCTTTAACATATCATTTCCACTTAAACTAGGCAGCTAGTGTCATGTTGTTATATTTTCATAAGGAATTATTCTAGAATCATTTCATTTCACAAGTAAGAGATAATTAGTATTTTGGTTTTCAATAAGTAGTAAGATTGTATCATCAGCTGCATCTGTAGTTCTGTAGTTGTTTAGGAATATTGTAGGTGCAGACAAAGTACAATATTAGTCCAGCACAGTACTTTGTGACGATAGGATTTGACAGGTGATTGAATTAATAATTTGCAATCGAGACCCTCTTGCCATACTTAGAACAGAAAAAAAACTAACTTTTTCTTTTCAAAGTCTATTTCTAAATCCAAATTAATAGTCCCTGATGAGTTGCTATTCCTCAATAATTATTTTGATGCTATTGGGTTATTGAGTGTTACACATTTGGCCGCAGTGATATTGGTCGATAGGTTTTAGCCTATATTGGTTTATCTAAAGTATATAGATTTCAGAAATACTATGATCCTCCAAAATGACAGAAATTTAAATCCTGTACCCTAAAAATTGGTACCAAAATTACTTTATAAGAAATATGTATTATTTGAATGTAAGTATTTTAAACTGTAGAATGTAGTTTATAAACGAAAAGAATAGAAATAGCTGTGAAATAACAAATTAATTTTCATTTTCATTATTATGTTTTCTAAAAGATGTTATTATATGAATGTATAAACTTATACTTGCTTCAATTAAAGAATTTATTTAGTCAATTGTATGAAAATATAGAAAAAATATTTAAAAAAACACTATTACATTTACTACATTGCTTAACATAATATCAAAAATGATCTAGATCTGTTTCATGTTCTTGAATAGAATAAATTGGAGAACAGACGACCACTGGACTTGTTGAGGATTTCCTTGAAGTTATCTCTTTTTAAATATAGCGCTTAAAATAAAGCATCTGTTGAATCACTGTTTGAAATAACTTACACCATTTTTTACGATATTTTTAGATCTATCTTTCACCAATACCTAAAAAAATAACACTGAATATTTTTCGTAATAATTTTATGTTTCCCTGCAAGGTCAGTGGCTAAAAATTTCATTCGTTGCATAGGAACGTTGCAGGTCGATTTCGAAACTAGATAAAGAAAACAATTTAATTATATGTAATTAGAGATATGTGGAAACCTATTTTTATGCGGTAAAGATTGCAAGCGGTCAACATTTATGCAATATTTATTGTTTCAATTTAATGTATACTGAAAAGTGAATATTTCATTAGCATAGTGATGATGTACAATATAACAAATAAAATGTTACATTGTACGTTTTATATTTACTGATATATAGTATTATATATAA
Organism: Rhynchophorus ferrugineus; assembly: GCF_030347505.1. Classification (NCBI taxonomy): domain Eukaryota; kingdom Metazoa; phylum Arthropoda; class Insecta; order Coleoptera; family Curculionidae; genus Rhynchophorus; species Rhynchophorus ferrugineus. The sequence goes on from NW_027472581.1 coordinate 71,129,692, forward strand.
TTAGTTTTTATTTAAAATGCTGGTGGTCACTGGTGAATAACCGATGAGAATGTATCTAAATATATGTTAATTGTAATTATTATTTCTAACATATTAGAATCTTGCCTTCCTTTATACTTTGGTCACTCTTATTAAATGACAAGAACAGCAAAACTTACAGCTCACTGTTTTTCTTTCAGCCACTCTCACAAGATTACTGAACAATTATTTCTGGTATTTTGATATAAATGTATTATAATCTCAATACTCAGTTCAGTAATTCTGCAACATATTCAAAATATATAGTATAATATACAGTCATAAAGACAGGAACTAAGGTTAAAATAAATTCAATAAAGAAACATTTCCATGATCGTTTTTATTATCAGCTTACTTGTATAATAACAAATAAATTGATTTGCAGGCTGATTAATTAAATATTTCATTTTTTTAAATTCGGTATATATTACTAATATATAATAAAAATTAATTAAAGAAGGTTTACCAAATTATTATAAGACTAGTATTTATTTTTCCTTGCTCTTACTATTCCTTGCCCGACATTTAGTTGTGATTTACCGCTCTATTTTATAACATTTTGGAAAGTTATATCAGCTATAGATCATGAAGAAGCGGTATTAAAGCTACAGATCCCATTTAACAACCTTAATTAAATTGGTAGCACAGTGGTCAAGGCGACACGACCACTGAGGCCTTATTCCTAAATACATAAAAATCAGAAGTTGAATATCACTCATAGCATGGGTGTTTTTAACTTAGATTGTAATTGTTTGTGACTGTTTATACCCTAGTGCGAAAATTCCATCAATAGGCTTAGCGCCTAAAAGCGTAGTTCGCAGCAAAAGTTAAGCAGAAATTCCAGTTCAGATAAACCATGATCAAACTTGCACGAATCTATATGAATAATATTACTACTTACCAATTGGTAGTTCAACTATTTAGAAGTGCTAATTTTGAAGTTAATGACAAAAGGACTGCTGAACCAAAATAATTAGCAAAGACTGCAAGCCTTATTCGACAATAACCCAGCTCAAACTCTTAGCCAGCTTTAACGGCGCGGTATTTATTTCTTACCAGACCAAAAGCAACCATTTTCTGCGTATTATTGTGACTGACGATAAAAAGTAGATCTACTATGACAATTTCAGGTGGTAAAAGTCAGTGGTAGTTCAAAATAATCATCCACATCAGCATCAATGCAGAATATTCATGATCAGAAAGTATTGCTGCGCATATGGAGAGACCATCAAAGGGTAATGTATTAAAAGCTATTAATACTGAATGATTTGTTACTGACAATATTCAATGACATATTGTTGCCAAAAAGACCAGCAAAAACTACTTGCAGGTGCAATGTTATATTCTTGGTTCACAAAGCTCGGCCATACATTATTGCAGCTCGGCTAGGAAATTCTGCAGTACCCAGAATACTAAATAAATATATTACCTTTGGATTACCACTTGTTCAGATCTGTTCAGCATAGCGTAGTTGGCGCATGGTCTCTAAATTCTAAATACATTTACCAAACCAATATCGTTCTTTCGAGACGGTATCATCTATATTGTCAGAAAGGAATTGTAAGAAAAATGATGGAAAATATTTTGAGTAATATATATTATATCAACTTTTCTCAATAAAAGCCATGTAAAAGTAAAAAAAATTATCAAGGTAAATGCAGGTATCTAACGCGAACTAGATCGGTAACAAATTGTTTATATTTACTGGAAATAATTGTTAATGGTGAAAAAACTTGGTGGTGACCTTACCATATATATCGAGATGTATTTTCAAATCACGTAGATAGATAGATAACCATAAAGCTGCAAGAAAAAGAACTAAAAATGCCATCAAGTATTAAATAATTAATATTGTTAATGTTCATATTCGGAATAAAAATCCCTAGAATGAATTGCTTCAGAGTGAACAAACACAAGATAACAAGCAATGATATCATAAAATATTTTAGAAATATAATCAAAATAGTATACATGCAGCTTTTTAATCATAGGACTAGAAACGTTATCTTTTGAATAAAATAAGTAATTATTTCCAATATATTGAAACCTGTGATGAACTATATCATTGGTATTCTACAGTATTATCTTCATGGTCATTATTGAAATAAATACAGCTAATTGTATTTAGGAATATACACCTAATTTATAACCAACTTCGATTAATCGATCATTTCGATAAGGAAATTCAGTATAAAAAATAATATTTGCTACTACGTAGAAAAGGTAACTTAATAAGTGCTTTTTTTCATAATATATAATGATTTCCGGTATAAACCCACTTTTATGACATTTTATTTGATATTTAACCAACACAAATTTACTCACAGGACGCCAATTATCCGACAGTTGGATACATTTAGATTGGTTATCTCTTTTCAGCTCATCAGTGCTGACGCGATGGCACTCAGTCTTCTAATAAACGATTGGGTTCACATTTTCCAAAAAAATTTATATATATTCGTCATTACAATAAATTAAAAATAAGCATTTTAGTTACTAACAATTATATATGCTTTACTCTAATCAGTTTTGCACAAAATAGTTTTTTTTTATAAAAATATTTTAGGGCCATTGTTGTAATTGTAATAAGCAATAGTTGTTTTAAATTAACTACTTCTTGCTTCAAAATTAAAGGCCATAGAATATGTTACTCACCATTATTATTTAAAGACCTTTAATTGTTTAATAATAACGCAAGAAAATTACTTAAAATAAACGGCATCTAAATGTCTATCGAAATTATGTATTTTTTCTTTTATTATCTGTTGAATTAAAACAATTAGAAACGGCTAATGGGTTATTTCATAACTATGATTTTAACTAATTCCTTTAACAGGATATTTTCTTTTTTTCCATGTCGATTACAATAGATAATAACAGAAATGTCGACACACAGCGCCAACAACAACAGAACGAGAAGGTAAAAAAAACAACGAGAAATTGCTAATTTACCACGCTTTTATTTAAAACAAGCGACTCTTACTCAATACGATGGTGGTTTGTTTTCTATGAAGTGTTATGATGGTGGGGTCATTGACATCAGAAAGGCCGATGCTACACTTTTCTGTCGGGTAGTACTACTATTGGCGAAGACAAAACGCGTGAACATAAAAAAGAAGGCTCCTGCCACGAAGGTTCGTATCCACGGAACCATAGAAATGAAATAGTTTCGTTCCTTTGTTGTCGATGAACTCGATGGTTTTCGTCCGTTGCTGCAGCTTTTGTGTAGACGATACACTTTCTAATTTTGTTCATTTTTTTTCTGGTTTTAATTGGTCTCTAATCTTTACCAAATCTTATTATATATTTCGTCATGCGAATTTGATGTTTTTTAGATATTCGATAATACTTTTTTAAATGAACTTTGTATCTGAATCGGTCACTATGATCTGATCGTGAAATACATTAATTTTCTTGAATAATCAAAAGCTGAGAAATAATATATTTTTGTACAAGTAGATATTAAAACCTCGAATGAAATATCACAATCAAATTAAATTTCAATTTCACATTAAACAAATGGAAAAAGAAGAACTTGTACATCGTCTCATCATTATGGATGAGAATTGGATCTCCCACCATGACGCAAAATGAAAACAAGATCGTAAGAAATGGCGAGACGAGTCCTTTAACTTCTTTAAACTTGAACCAGTAAAATGTTAAATCAATTTTTTGACACACAAAAAGAATTTTGTTCACGGATGATCTCCAAAGCTGTAATATAATAAATTCTAATTATTGTTATTATAACTTTGGGATGAAATAACTACCGTAAAAAAATCAAACAAATGGATTTGGAATAAGTGTAATGAAGCTAAGAGAAGCTACAATAAAAAATAATATATATTTATTAATAATATATTTATAACATATTTATAATATATTTATTTGGTAACTATAAATCAGTTTTTCATTAGCAATTCATCCATTTTCATACAAACCCTTGCAAATTCATTATTTGATTGTTTTGTCATATTATCGTTAATAAAAAACTTTAAAATCCATTTTCTCTCAATAAGCTCACTACTACATTTGAAAAATAATTTTAGTAGTTATCTTTTTAATGGAAGATAATGCTTCTTAGCTAGAAGGCTGCCATTAGTTTCGCAGAACTTTACCACTGCCGACAATCGATCATCATATCTGAAATGATTTTTAAAATAGATTTTCTTTTCAGCGTTCCCACTCTAGGGAAGCTAATGATGCCGCAGCTTGACTAAATCTTATAAATATGATAATTTTGAAATAATTGTATTTTTAGCGTGAAACTGTATTTTGTGATCGCTAGAATACAAACTATTATAATTGAAACCGAAAATGTTATCTGTACATCCTCTAATCGGTAGCTTGTTCATCTCTAATAGTTGCTCTCAATCTCGTAATGATATCGCTTGCAGGATTTCCATACATTCTACCACAATTATTTAACATAGACAAGACACAATAAGTTATATAATGGAAGTAACTAGAAAACAAATCTAAATTTGATAAATGTTAATGAGTTTATACACATTAAAATCTCTAGAGTAGTAAAGTTCAGGTCTGATGTCTTCAGCTTCGCTCTAATTGCCTATAAATCATCATATTAAACATTAAAGCTCTCTTTCAGGATGTTATTAATTACAGTATTCACTAAAATTACAGGAAATGTCCAAAGTAAGATTGGTTATAATAGAAAAGTGATGGTAGTTGACAGAAAAAAAAACTAAATAAAAATTTTTATTTCGCAGATACAATATACCTGTAAACATATAATTTACTTTTATCAACTTTTTTGTGTACAATACTTTTGTGTCCGCAAAAATATTTATAAATATAACGAGTTAATAAAGTGATGTTCATTATTGAAAGTGACTAAATTTCAATGAAAAGATTAGGTTCTTGCATGTTCTTTGATCAGCAATACCTATTGGTTATTTAACATAAATGTTAAAACTCGATGGTTTTGAAGTCCATCTAGTATTATTCAGCTATTCACTGCATACACACACAATCTAATAATGGAGCTCTCTAAATTGCATTTTCGACAGTCATATAATTCTGTTGTTTGATTTGAATAAATCTACTACCGAAGCTTATTAAACACTTGAAAAGCTATGGTAATGTTATTCCGTCATATCCCAGTTGTCGGTTTGAGTTTAAAAGACAAGGGAATCAAACATTTGAAAACCCAAATTTTCAAGACTGGATTGGATGATAAGCCAGTACAATATTTTAGACAAACTTTTAGACAGCTTATCAGTTGATGATTAACTGTTTCCATAAGTTTATATGCCATGAAAAAGATCTGAAATGAGGAAAAATCACACAAATTGACTGAAACCACCATTTATTTTTTATTTTATATCTATTTATTTCATTTCATTTTAGTCAACTCATTTCTTGCGAGGCAATGAAAGAAGAATTTTCTGTGGCATATTGTCAGAAGTGTCATCAAGATGTAATTAATCACTTACTTACATCTCATATTCGATATGCTTAGTACAATCTTAATTTACAAATGAATTTATTACTACTGTTCTGTTTCACTTGTAGAACTTTGTTTTATGTACGTTGGATTACTAGATGGTTTGATGCTTTAGTGCAACCCCATATTTGCACCCCATAGGTCTAAATTGGCTTTATGATTGACTGATAAACCAATCTCTTTGATTTTAGATCAAGCTGAGAGTATTTTCCGACTAACCAGTACAGTTGCTTGACCTTGAGTCTAATTTGCTCTGCTTTTTATCTCACATGATGTTTCCAACTTAACCTACCGTCGAGATATATTCCGAGGCATTTAGCTGATTCTGCTTGAGGAATCGGACATTCGGCAAGTGATATAATCAAGTTTTTGTCAATTCGCCGCTATATCGTCAATTTGCCATTATAACTGTGTCGTCAGCAAATATTCTAAGTACTGTTTTTTATTGTTGGGACATCATCAGTATAGAGCAAATATAGAAATGATCCCAAGATACTACCTTGTGGAACTACAGTCGAAATAGGTTTAAGTGTTGAGAATGCCCCTTCATGCGAGACTCTAAATTTTCTTTCCAAAAGATATGATTCCAGCAGTCGACAGGAATTCCACGGTAGCAATTTGCTCATTTAGTAGATTAATCCCGAATGCCATACCCGGTCAAAATCTTGTGAGACATCCAGGAATATTGCAGGGCTGTATTTATTTTCTTCGAGTATCTTTTCAACAACTACTGTTACTCTGTACACTTGGTTGATTGTAGAATGGTAATTCCGAAAATTCCAAACTGGAAATCTGGTATTTCTATAAATGGTTTAATGCGTTTTAACAGCACTTTCTCAAATAATTTTGATATCGCAGGTAGCAGCGAAATAGGCCAGTAAGATCCAACTTGTACTGCTGGTTTGTCAGGATTTTTAACCTTAATTATTCAAGCAACCTTAAAGACATTCTGGAACGACTTAAATGGGCATTAAATAAAAAGTCAACATAATCATTGCTTCACGTGGCAGCTCTTTTAATAGCCTAGGTAAAATATCATGAATTCCGGGAGCCTTTTTAGGCTTGAGGTTGTTGTCAATTTCTGTGGCAACTTCCATTGGAGAAATCAGATTTATAGCTACATCGGTCCAATAAACAGGGTTTATATCTATTGTAGGTTCTATATCATTCGTTCGAATACGTGAGTTAAATGTTCCGCGAATAATTAAGTTTTTCATCGTTGCGTCGAACCCATGGTACTCTAATAATTGGTCTTTTAAATATCTTAGTTGCTTTCCATAGCGAGTAATTTTTGTCCGCTTCCGGACTTAATTCACTTACATATTTCTCGAAGTAACTCTGTTTATATTACATCAATTCTGGTTCTGTACCATACCCTTTTAGTTTTTCGTGTTTCTTTTATCAATACATCGACACTGAAGAAGAATATTCATGGCTACAAAATTTTGTTGTGCTAATACCGAATGAAATTGTAGATGTTTACCGATGCCAATAAAAAGGGACCAGCAATAGGGAATAAGCATTGTGAAGGTTACACTGTTAGGTCTCAAATGGTAAGTTCTGCCGCACTCATACCAGAAATGAACCAACATGATTGTTTCAACACAGTATCGTCATATTGCCAAAAACACATGAAAATATTACATGGACAAAATATGTACTATGATACAAAGTTACAAAGTTGCTTCGCATTCTTCATACTCCAAAACCTAACGCGCTATAAACAGTAACTAAGCTAAAATAACTAAATTCGAACTAGATCGTAGTCAGTACATTAAAATAATACTTATTTTCAGTTTAATAGCGTGTTGAAAAAACACAACTATTAAACTCGTCATTGGTCATAAATCTCCGAGCGCGTGAGCATCAGAACACATTTTCAGTCGTAATGTGCATATTTAATACGCTGCTTTTAATGTTTTTCGTTCTGTTTCTCGTATTGCGTTACAATTTTACTGTCAATTATGTTTATTTTCTTTCATAAATAGGCCCAGAACATTGTATAAATTAAGGTTTGATGTTTTCATAAACTTTATGTATGATATCTTAGCGGAATTAATGCCCGTATCTGTATACAATTTTAATTTAACGCTATAGAAAAAACGCGGCAATATTACCATTGTCAAATAAAAATAAAACGCCGTAGCGTAATAAAACTTACGGCGAAATTCCCACTGAAGTAAAAATATGACATTAAAGGAAATGTTTTAGCCTTTTTCCTAGATCTTATTTCGTGGGATTTGGTTTCCACGACAACTTCACCGTATTGAAAACCATTTTATTTTACATTTCAATGGAGAGTTCTCTCCGAAAACCCCTATTCCAAATATCGTCTGATCATAAAATATTGGTTTTATTTTATTTGGTTGTACCTTTCAGTGTTTGCGTCTCTTGTTTCTTTTATTGAGATAGTTAACTAACAGCTACATTTTATTATTATGTAATAAATTTTAATTTTAGAAAAATAAATCTAAAACTATAACAGATATTATAAAATGATTGTAATGATGAAATATTGAAAATGAACAATTTGATATAATATATGACTTTTTTATTCATTGTATTCCAGTTTTATAACTTCGAATTTTCGAAGTTAATAAACATTATTTCAACATTCGGTATAGAGTCTCTCTCTCTCTATCTCAGTATATCATTAGTTTCAGTACGCAGAAAAAATACAGAAAACATCCAAAGTTAGGTTGATTAAAACGAACGAAAAAGGCAATACTAATTGCCAACAAAAAACAAAAAAGATTTTAATTTACTGACATAATATACTTGAATACGTATAATACACTCTTAATTAATTTTATTTTTACGTATAACAGTTTAATAGCTTTACAAATGTTCAAAACGCCATTCTTGTTTTATAACCTTTGGAATTTTTCAACTAAAATAATTAATAAACATTATTAATGATTGTTAATGGAGATTTTCAAAATTATAATTAATTTTATTCAACAGCTGGTATGGGATCTCTCTTAGTATATCATTACTACAGCAAAAAAAGGCAATACTAATTGAAAAAAAAAACAAAACGATAACTCTTAACCGGAATCATATTTGAAGCGTTTCTTGGTGTAGTTAAGTGAAGTTCGGACAAAAGTATCACAGCTGAAGCTGTAGGGCCACAAAATGTGGATTGAAGGTGTTCAACGACTACTAGCAATAAACCATTCTAAGTAAGAAACATGCTTTGAAAAACACCCCTAGTTTATTTTTATAGTTTTAACGATAAAATAATATTATTATATTAACATAGTATTTTATTTATGTAATTGGTTATTTAATAATATTTAGTTTGGTTGGATTAAATAAGAAATGAAATGCTAGGTTAGGTTATGTAATCTGGTTTTATTTTTATTGTAATCTCCTTCTGCTTCCGTGTAATACATTGGCCCTCATCTTGTCCAGGTTTATTTATTAAATCTCTAAAGATTCTTAAAATCCCTCTTTCAATGGTTCCATTAGCTGACTGCGAGTGCGAAATGATTTGTCTAATTCATTTGAGATCCGAGTCGATTTTCACCAAGGGGATCTTAACCTATCTCAGAAACATGAGAGAGTATTCTTTACGATAAAGTTTGCTTTGCAGAGCCATATGACGTGAGAGCAGAAGGGCTCTAGTACTTAAAATTAGTAATAAATGCTAATAAGTAAAGCTGTGTGTGGTGGTACCTACACGGTTAAAGTAATAAGCTAAATCGGCGAAAATGCAAGAACTTCGGCTTCTATAAAATAAAGTCTACAAACTGATTCTCTCAAACGTTTATTTTGCCAAACTCTATATTTACTGTTACGTTTTAAGTATCTTAAATGTGGTGCTCAAAACAAATTTTAAATGTTTCTCCAAGATCCTACTAGAGATGAAACAGTATCAATACACAGTTCAGGAACAAATTGATAGGATATTGATATATATATATATATAACAAACGGAGGCAATAGAAGACTAATATTGTTCCAGGCCAGAACAGTTGTGGCTGACGTCAGTAATGGCGAGATTTGGTGAAGAATATTTGCAGATACCGCAGCACCAACAGCTGATGATTGTATTAGTTTCGTTTATTGATGAATTAAGACAATAAAAACATAATACACAATACTTGTTCCAATATACTCAAAAGTAATCAGCAAAAACAATTATTGTTAAAATTAATTTATAATAAAAAACCATAAACTTTCTTAAAAGTAATAAAGTTATGCACTTTTACGGCAACAATATTGTATAATTTCAATATATTATTACATAATGCGAGTTCTTATCTGTTTCTTACTAAAGTGTGCATAAGTGTAGCATAACGTAAAAAATGATATTAATAATCTATATATTGCATTAGTACAAGAGTTTTTACCCTTGATTTATTAGTTTTTACATATTTATGGCAATTATTCGCTGCATTATATAAAATTGTCTACTTTCTCTATTATAACATATATACTGTTGTATATATGTTGTAGTGTATTAACCTTTTTGCTTATATCAATTTTCCCCATTGTAATGTTATATAACAAATTTATATCTAAATAATAATATAATTTGAGAAAAAAGATGATTATAATTTGTTATAAAAAGACATCAAAACCTAAAATACTCAATATAACATATAAGGATACGTACCATCAAATTTTAATTTGATTTAATTAATTTTATTAATAAATACATTTGGTCTATTTTTAATTAATTTTAAAGTATGTTATTAATATATGTTTTTTAAACAATGTTTTTTATTCAAAGTATTTTCGATCGATAGCCGTTACTTTTTCCCATTTTGCAGATAATGTATGTTACCAATTTCATTTCGAAAGACGTATCTCTTGAGGTTATCCAGGAATTGATCTATTTTTTTGGTATCTTGTGAAAAAGTGAAGGACCACTCAGAGAGATCACGAATCTTGTGTCGGAACAAGTAGTAACCAGAAGGAGTAAGCTTTGAGACAATACGGAGCGGTTGTGGTAGAACTTCCCAATTTAACATTTCCACGTATGTTTTCACCGGTTTTGCGACATGTGGTCGAGCGTTGTCGTGCTGCGAAATAACAATGTTGTGTCTTTGCTCGTATTCGTACTGTAATTAGCTCAAACGCCTTTTTTGACTGCTCAGAACGCTCTTTGTCTTCGGTGTCAAAATCACCACTTTTAAAACGTCGAAACCAAAACCATATTCACATGTTGAAATCAATAGAGCGTAGTTGCCATAACCTTTACACAGCATTCGATCTGCCTTTTTCGTTAAATTGAGGTATAAATGTAAAAATACTTTGTTCGCACTTCAACAAAATATCTCAGTGAGATTTCAACATGAATTTGGTTACAAATGTACTTGATTCCATTTTGTATACAGTATTAACAAGTTAATTGAAAAGTCTCCGGCCTACCATAGTAAAACACATTTTTTGGCAAAATTAGTTTTTTTTATTCAACATAATTCCCTTCAAGGGTGATACACTGATTATAGCCACCCTCCAACTTTTCGATACCATTTTTGTAGTATGATTTGTCCTAGGCTTCAGTTTCATCGATCACCTCTTAATTCGATGAAAATTTCTTCCCAGCGAGTATTCTTTTGATATCTGAGAACAGGAAATAGTCGTTGGGGCCAGATCTGGAGAATACGGTGGATGAGGAAACAATTCGAAGCCCAATTCATGGATTATTGCCATCGTTTTCACTGACTTGTGACACGGTGCATTGTCTTGGTGAAGCAGCATTTTATTTTTCTTCTGAGCTGACTCATTTCCTTATTCTAATCTTCAGAATCGCAAAACTACAACAAGGGTCACATGAAATGCTATGATTTTTAAGACATCGTAAACGATTGGATTACTGTCGTAAATGATCCTAAAAAAATTGAATTATATTACTAACTACCTTCGGCCTACGCAAAAGGAAAACTCAAGAAAGCGAAGAAAGCATCATTATCATTGTGCAAAAGCAGTACAAAAGCTCTATATCTTAATAAGAGCTTTTTCATATCCAAATATCCATGTGAAAAGTTATGTCCTCGCTCAGCTAAAATGCCTCATAGACAGCTTTAACCACCAAATGTATTTTTATGGCACGATAGTCTAATATCACCCCATGGTTTTTATCGCCGATTTCTGGCGTGACATCTTTTTGGCCACCTGAACCTTCAGCTTCACTTGTGTTTATACGACCATAACGGAACTCACTAAACCACTTCTTAATCAGTGAAATTCATAGTGCAATATGTTTTTAACACAGTATAAATAATAGTTAATCAGCACATAAAAATGGCATTTTTCCATTTTTGTTAAAAACGAGAGGCTGTCGGCTGGGGATGGCTGTTAAATACAAACCAAATACTCACGACGCAACTTGCTCAAAAGCTCACAGTAGTCTATTAATAGATGGCAGTTGGGGACAGCAGAGATCTATTTGAAGTTACTGCGTGGGAAATTCAAAAAGCGACTGACTTATCAAATTGTATTCGCATTTATGCCAAAGTTTTTTCCGTTTTCGTAATACTTTTTGAATATGTATTATCATGACAAAAATAAATTTTAAGTTCATAATTCCCACCTCCTGTAACTTTACACAAGTGACGCGTAACACTCAAATAATATTCCTAGTCGACTATTTGATCCGACAGAAGGAATTAATAAACAACCATTATTTCTACAATTTACTATTTCTTAATCACATTAATAATTTGCTTAATTACTATTAGTGACATATATCGCAACTAAATTTAACTGTTTCTTGACCTTGTTCAATGCATAGAAATTATTGCGAATCTTTAGTGAAGCGATGTATTTTAATGGTAAATAAATTGTGTCTAACCTTAATCTCCACATACATCAACCGGCGACATTTTGATTGCTCTAGAAAACATTTTTCGTTATGCTCGATGCGGTTTTTCCGCCATTATCGCCACATTTCACGGCTTACCGTTATTCTGGTACTTGAACAACGCAACGACATTGAACCTAAATTAACCTCAATATTAATAACACGATTCAGTCCGGTGTCACATTAAAACAGACGCATCGTCACAGTTGATAGTTCACATTTTAAGGTTCCCACATAATTAAATTATGAAAATTGGTCAGACGGTGTGTTGTAACAATGTTCCAGGAAATCGCTTTTGTTCTCGTGTGTTCGTTATGGCAATGAAACGAAACGGCACATCATCATTGTACTTTTCTATATAATGAAAAACAAAAAGATTAACATTCAGGTGTATGCATATTTTGGAATTAACAGAAAATATTATTCATCACCTAATTTTAGAAGAAACAGTCATTAATAAAGTAGACAGGACGTTGCATCGATAAAAATTCTATATGACCATTAATTGATCAGATCTCAAAGAAATATAACAAAGGAAGAGATTTAATTGAAAAAAAACTTTGGATATAAAATATATTTGTTATAGAAACAGGAATAAAAATATTTGAAGAAACATTCGACTTTAGGTTTTTTGAAGAAATTATTGTATGTAAATTGTTACAAAAACTAAATTGAAGAACTTTGGAATTAGTATCCTACAATAGTTCGCTCAAATAAATTTGGTAGGTGCACATACACGTTTAATTTGGTAGTTTAAGGTTTTGTTTTAAATTTCATTTAGGTTTAGGCCATCTTGCTTATGAATTGACATACTGGACTTAAATGGGAACACAACTTTCAGTCATTAGAAATAACTATCAAGGTTTCATCTATTATAATAATGTTGATTTGGTAATTTGCTTATGATTAAATTGCTATAAGAGGTTTTCAAAGCTAATAAACTATTGTGTACCCAGCTAACTGTAATATACTTCCTAATCACCTATTGATATTCTCTGAGCTTACAAGGAAAATACTAGTTTAATCCAAGTTCCAATACTTAGCACAAGAATCGAAACGTTCCAATTTACATTGTTTAATATGTTCATAGAACTTCATCCCCAAAATTATCCTCATTATTTGGATTCATTTAACCATAAACTTTGTCCTTTACAAGTGACTTTTATTCTTCAGTAACTAAACACAAACCATCAAACTTTATCATGCATTTGTGAGTCTATAAATAATCATTATTCATTAATCTAAATCCGTAATTTCACCAAAATTACTCATATCTTTCCTGCAAAACAAGAAATAATTTAGAAAGGAGTTTTTAATAAAAGATAAGTTAAAACGATTCTTACACCTTTAAGTAACAAAAAAGAGAGCTAGAAGATGAAAAAAATCTTCCGTCCTCAAAAAACTGTTGAACCCACAAAGTTCGAGATAAAAAGATACTTATCTGTTTTATTTAAGCTAAACTGAAAATCCTCATGAGAGATCAACATAAATGCAATATTACATTAATATTTCGCCAAGCAATATGGATTATGACTCACCATAAAAACGCACTATGATTCTCCCGAAAAACGTGTAATTACTTACTTACTCGCCGTACACTTCAGAATCAGTGCACAGTGACCTAAAGCCTTAATTGATAAAGTATATCCAGAAATCGTTATAGTATTCTAAAAATATGATTCGGTGTTGCTTCAATCCACATTGACTTGTATGAATCTTTAGAAAAATAATATTTTAATATTATAATTATAATGTATGTATATATATAGTCATGATAAGTACCCAAATTTAAAGACATCAAAAAACAACATATTTTACGTCTTACAGCTTTGTTATATAATAACCAAACATTAAAATGCATTATTCCGTTGCAATTTGTAATTATAACAACGACCTCAAAACGCCACAATACAAATCAAACAAATCGTAACCTTAAACTCATTGCACAAAATTAACACCGACAATAGAAATACCTCAAAAGTTATTAAAACTCATTGCCCATTCTCGAAAAACCACAACGGAACGCTTCTATTCAGTTTAGTGCGATACAAAAGAAAATTAATAATTCCACTTAAAATACCTGTACCACATTCTCGCAGCACAATAAATCGAACATTATTCTAAATAACGTTATTCAATGGCACCCTATTTCTTCTGCAATTACCGTAGCGATATAATTGCGGTCCGCAGAATGAAATAAAAAACTTTCGGTTAAACAAGATCGGTATCGACGTTTTCTCTTCTATTTCAACCTCCGACTGGATGGATTGGTTCGGTTTGACTAAGCAGCAATAATTTACAGGGGTTATTAAAAATATTAATCATTATAATAACGTACATAAAGTAGCTAATGTAAAAATTACTCGAATTTATTAGGCCTATAAGTTAATTTTAAAGGATTCATTTTTAATATGACGCTTTGTTGTTAAAAATTAATTAATTCAATTTATAAAAAGTATTATCCTTCGATAGCCACTACTTTTTCCAATATTTCAAGCTATTTACAGATTCCATCTCGATTTACAGACTCTTGTCGAAAACTTGTGGTTCTACATTTGTGAAGCTGTGACACTATAAGTATCAATTCAATTATAAGTCGCTATAAAAATATGGAATTAAAAACTAGTTAGTGAGCCTTAGTTCAACTTATATACGTCTTGAATATGTATATATATAGATAAACAGATAATTAATAAAACAACTGACGATATTACTGTTGTCACAACATAACGAGACATGCTGTAGACACTTTATTCTCAAGTTAATAGGTTCTTAAAAGTTAAAAGTTTAGGGTACGATAACATAAAGCGCTATTAGATAACTTATTTCCATTTTTAGTTGATTCTTAAATGTTAACAAAACAACATAATATTTAGAAAAATCCCTAGAAAACTATCCTACAAGATAAAATATTCTATAGGTACTTAGGTCGACATTTATCCTACCTAATCAACTTAGATATCATCCCAGAAGACACCCGATTTTAGCCAGCCTGGTTATTGGTGTGACTGAGATCATTTTCCTTGACGGAATTTTTGCCTTTTTTACTTTTAATTCATAATTCACAATTAAACGCAATCATAAATTTACGGCCATGCCCCCGTAGGATTCGAACCCGCGAATGTGACATTAAAAATAACTGAAACGATTAACGAGTCTGTTAAGAATATATAAATAGCATATGTGAAATAAGCACAACTACTCTAACATAGAAAAAAGCACATCAAAAGTAAATGTTTTGACCACATCGTAGTATACCGGGAATAAAGGTACTGTTTGAAGTTACTTAAACAACAAAATAGAGGGAGGGACATCAAAATATAATCGACAATAACAATGCCTAATCAACAGTTCACGTGTGCGGAATAATTAAAGAAAAAATTGAACATAAAAAAAAATAGATGTTAAATTGTTACCGTAACATCGTATCTATATACAAATTAGTAAGGCATAAAACGTTTCACAATTCACCTGTATAACTGATATAATGAAACAAAAAAGACTAGAACAATTCATTTCCTCGTTGCTTTTACATTATTAGTAATAGAATTAGAAAGTTAGCCAAGATATATCCATTAAGCTGGAGATCTTGGCCAACAGAGGACGTAATTTGCAAATATATGGGCAAATAAAGGAACTCAAGTAAAACTATGGAAAAATATGGCCTATTATTATTCATGAAATGCGTTTGTTTTGCTAACGACCTTATTCACACGTTGCCTTTAATAAGAAAAAGGTTCGTACAACACAGTTACTTGTTAATCCGTTGAACTATAAAGAAACAAGGTATGGGCGTTACCATATAAAAAATACCTTGATAATTACTAGTTGAGAATAAACGCGAAAAATATTAAGTAATACCATATGAACCGTGTACAAAATTAAAAGTCCTCGATCTAAAAAATATAATTCATATATAACAAATCACGAATATCTTGAATGAAATAACATTGGATGATATGGCAATTTATCTTTGTATGTTTACACAACATAATTTATGAAATAAAAAATATTCCAACAACAAGAAATGTCCAAATAACTTTAGCTATCAAAAACAAAATGTAAAATTACTACGCTAGTTTTAATAGACGCTAGAACAAGTTGACACAGAAAAAAAAATTATTACAACCCTCTGTTTATATATTTTTAAAAAAATATCGAATTATAGCATAATAGAAAAGCGAATATCCACACTAAATACTAACAATAAATCGCGTTTAAAGTTCGCAGAGCATTTATATCAGAAAATGCTTAATTTTATATAACAACAAAGTTCAAATTTCAATATTTTCAATATTTTAGTTAGAATAGGTGATTAGGTGATCAATAATACCATATATGTCGGTAATTACTTACCGGTTAATCAATACAGTTAACTCGCCATAACAGCATAAATAAGAATATTATGATTTGAGACACATTTCATTTTTTCTACTGACAACCTCAAAACTACACCAGTTACATTTCGTCAAACACTCAAACTATAACAGCGTTATCGATTTATAATTTTTTTAAAATATCGAGTTTTCTGCCTGAAAACGCGTGCATTTACAGCACAATTATATTCTTTTATTAAAAGAAAAACGCTGCTGAAAGTCATCATTTATTGACAGAGACTTACAGTAAACATGCACTAACCATAAGAACATGCGAAAGGTGGCTTCAATATGATGTTTTTATGACAAAGGACGTCCTGGTAGGCAGAAAACGTTGGAAAATGCAGAATTGCAGAAGTTACTGCATGAATATCCAATACAATTGGCTCAAAACAATTGGCAGAAAGTTGATTGTGAGTCCCAATTTGTGAAAATGGAGTGACAATGATATATAGAAAATCGAAAAATCATCGGTAAAATCCTGCTTAAAAAATACAAAACAAAATCACTTCAGCATTGAATAGTAATCAAGCAAAAAAAATTATGGTTCCCACCTGCCGTCCATGATCTGTGTCTGGTGAAATTAGATTACTGTCGTAAATTACGAACTGTTGACCTGAACTGAGACCTGGAGACAACAAATCTTCAATTTGAACTGTTCATTGATCGAAAACACGTCGACAATATACCCATAAGTTGACTTAAAAAGAAAAGACGATTTACATTTATTATACAGCAACACCAATCAAAGAATCATTGAAATCATTTTTATCGCCCCGTCGTACTTTCTATATACGCTTGCATGGCAACACTTTTAAGTGAATTTCGAGAAAGCTTTGGCTCCAAGGCGAAACTATAGGTTGCCTGAAAGATGATAAAAATGTCTAAAATGCCCAATACTTCGAATAAATAACTTTCAACTATTCAATGTAAATAACATGGCTTATTTAGCAAAAAAAAACCAGAGAGGAGTCACTGACACACCTGCTATACTTGACCCATGAAGTTCACTTAAATTCTTAAATACTTATAATTCCAATTAACTTACATATCAAATATGGACCAACTGAATGTACTCACCTGAAACAGAAAGAAAATATTATTATTAAAAAGAATAACAAAGAATATTTATTATTTAAATTTGTTATTTTAAATGTATAGTGTAAAATCTCCTTTTTACCAACTACGATTTATCAATGATTGTCCAAGTACCAACCTATTGACCCTTCCAAAAGGTAACTGACCATACTAGCGTGGCTGGGATGGTTATTATCACTTTCAGTTTATTTAATTTACATTTTTTTTGACAATAATAAATATAATTAATGTATTAGTGTTGAACATTCTATAGTTACAATATATTTAAAAATATGAGAGTTGAATTGTATAATTCGAAATTTTCAGACTTTCCACAAATAATCTTCTATTTTTGAAGAGGACTGACTCAACAATGATGATGTATATCAATGAACATAATTAGACTTTAGATTTTTTATATTAAGTATTACTTATTTTACTTTATTATTTTATAGGCGTTTTCGTAATTTCAATAGTGAAGTTTGACTAAGATATGAACTTCGATGTTATCAAATATACCAGAGGCTCTATAATCATTCATAATATTACCTTCAAGATTACAACAAACATTTTCCATTAAAAGCCTATGGATAAAAAGGTATGTTTAGTTATATTTTTAGATGCAGCACAAACCTTTAATAAGGTCATGACGGTCTTGTTCATAAGGTACAGAAAATGTTGCCAAAACAACATATCAAAATATTTAAATCTTGCATTACAGCCATAATGTTTAAAGTCAAACAAGAGGAAGCCTGCTCTACTATAAAAGCAGCTAAAGCAGTTGTACCATAAGGAAGTTTATTGGTGCTAATGGTTACATTTGCTAATGACACTGCGTTTCTTGCTGTAGGAGATACTAGCGAAAAAGCCACAAGAAGTGACAATATAAATAATTTCACCCAAAACTAGAAAATAAAAAGTATCGAAAATAAATCTGTGCATGTGCAATTCACTTACAATCATGCTGCCTAAGCACTAATAAGAATAAATAATACATATTGCAATAAAGCTAAGTATCTCGAAACTTGTACATGTAACATGTAACATTGTACTTGAACATGTAAAAATTAAATGAAAATAACCCACCCAGATACTACAGGACTGATTACTTACACCGAAACCTTCAGATACCGACTGTCGCTCAGAATATCAAGAGAATTAAAAAGAGAGATGCGGACAAACTCCTTTCTCATGTCGATATCGAAGTAATTCAACTCTGGGATAACACCAGAATATGACACAGACTCAAAAGTATCAAACCAATTATCCTGTAGTGTAGTGAGGTGCGTTTAATAGAAAAACAGTAGTGTTAATACATAAACTTTATTACACCAGAGATAAATATAGGGCCGATGGGTCCTACTAGATTTATCTCTAGATTTAAGGTGTTGTAAAAATACTTAAACACTAAAATCAGCTTAAACAATTTACACAAATATTTATTAAATTTTTGGATAAATACCTAAACACGTATTTATTATTATTCAATAGTCATTCAAAGTACACAATTTCTATATAAATGAAATATACATGAGTAAAATAAAAAAATACTACAACCAAATTTTAATTATGATAAAAATCTAACTTATAGACAAGCTCAAAAATGTTAACGATATTGAGAGTCATAATGATTAAATATATTTTTCTTTAAAAAAACTTACAGTTGAACTATATTATCAAACTCGAATACATCGAACCCATATTCAAAAAAATAATGAATTAATTAATAGCAACGAAAATGTCGCTGTAAGCTTCTTAAACTTAAAGTGTCGACAATCGCAGAAAACCATTCCAAAACATTTACACCGAAATGTCGAAACTGAACCAGATAATCGGTTCGAAATGGATGGACGCTTAAAATAACCAGTCCAAGAAGCAACTGCAACAAACTCAAATCGCCGTTATGACCCATATTTGCCGGCAGCGATAAAAGCAACTTTGCAAATGGCAAACCGACTCTCTAACGTTAACAACAAACTGTATAATCTGATTCTTTCCTTTATCCGAAACCAAATATTTTAATTCCTACCAAACCACCTTGCTCGATCACTTGTCTCTCGAAAGATAGCAAATAAACGCGATATCTCGTTGCTCGCGCTAATAAACCTATATAATCACGAATAAACTTGGTATAATAACAACCTTGTTACCGCACTCTAAATTATTCATTGAATTTAACAAATGCTCTTAACTATAAATGCATGCCTGTTATTATTGCAATATATGGATGTTGATGTTGAAATTATTGACATTATTATTTGTCTAAGAATGTTTAAAATTAATAAGATGTCCAACTATACAACAATCGATAAATAAATTGAATAAATTTAATATGGTAATAATATTTTATTGCGTTATAAATTATCCATTGTATTAAGAAATTAATTTAGCATATACAGCTATTAATATTATTACGTTATGTCAAAATCATTCTAGTGTTTTTCACTCTATTTTGATAGATTTCACTGATATTCACAGATTTCATAAAATAATGTTTTAATAGATTTCATAAATTTGATTATAAATACGAACAAAAGGTATACTCAACAGGCAGTGAACACACAAGTGATTTTTATTCCAACATAATATATAGAACGAACTACTCGCTTATACAAATTTGAGTTCTACAATCGTCACAATTCCCTGAATAAAAATAAAAGAAGATTTTCCGTAGAATTAAACCTACTGCAATCGTTGATCTAAAAATGTCTTGCCACCAAAGGAATCAATCGCAGGTGATATATCCTAATGTTTATGTATTGAAGCTTGTGGATAAATATTTATAAATCAGTCATACATACTGGATACTCATGTAACCAATTACTAATTCTTCAAGAACTTTGATAACTGTATCAAACTTAGAAATCCCAAACATATCTCCGACTTCGTCCAGAGTGTTATTGAAAAGAAAAAGCTTATTTAAAATTAATAAAAGCGTATTAACCAGCTTTTCCTAGTAATGTTTTTCCTTCTTATAGTCTGTCTTGTGTTATTACCAAATCGGTTGATTTTGTTTATTATCATAACCGCTTGAACATTTGTATGTTATTTGGCAACTTAAGGTATATATTTATTTAAATAAGACTGTAATATATATTTTAACTTATGTCTAGTGGACGAAAATAGATATAAAATAGATAAATTATCGATAGTAAATATGTAATATAAAAACAAATTGCATAAATAAAACGGTTAAAATTCAAAGCATAAAATGAGATGTAAAAGATAGATTGAAAAAGATGTGAAAGAAAGAAGATAGAACATTATGAACTCACAAATGCTAAATAAAATATATACATGCATAATAAACAATAATATGCCTAAAAATTTTAAATATATTAATATATCAAAAAAAACAATGACAGCTACAAGATATAAGACCGACTAATATAATTAAATCCGCAATAATCTAAAAGCTTATTCCACGTAAATAAACGAACAGTTTATTGAAGTTATTTGGTGTAAAAAGTTGCTGTTCTAGCTGCACTATCCTCTTTTATTTCTGATAACATTAATGTCCTTCTGTTCTGTCTGAACAAATCATAGTAAGTGTAAAAGATAGTAAATAATCAAACGATAATAAGGTGTCTTCAGTTCAGAAATATGCATCTTGAATTGCCATAATGGGTCCCCCGAGATTAATAAAATACATAATAACCATTTATTAACGTCGAACATAGTTTGAAGAGTTTTCCAGATTCTAGCTACTAATTTAGTCATAAGCATAGATAAGGTCATCTGAATCTTAATACTAAAGAGAACTACATGCAGAAACATGTAACATATACTTAATATTAAATATAAATGAAAAAAGCATAAACATATAGTATAGTTGTATATATAGTATGATGATATTTAAAACTTTACTACTACTAAGGCTTAACTACTGATATTTAAAGCTTCTGTACGTATCTTTTATGAACAAACTATTTTCGAATACTAAAATAACACATATAAAATATTTATATTATATTAATGTTTTTATTATTAAATGTTTATAGAAAAATAAAGAAAGATAAAAAGAGAATCAAGAAAGAAAAGAAATAAAAAATTAAAAATTTAATTATATGCTACGGACAAAAAAACTAAAATAAATAACGAAATATATCTAATATATCAAAAAGACCATTAAATCCTCTCTCTAAATATCAATCATCATAGTTGATACCTCTAAAAAATATATATAGTTATTTTTTGCATTATATGCAAAAAATAAAAAATAAGAGTGAAAGTAAAACTATTATGCAAGTTCATCCAAGGATTAAAATTAATCTAGATCGCCGAAAGAATGAGTAAACCTCCCAAATACCATATCATATAATAAATATTGACCGATATTTAGTGCCTGCAAGCTAAAATACACCATTTCAAATTTCATGCCAAAAATGTATAAAATTTTATAACTAAATCTTTTGAATTCTATTATATTTAATATTTTGGGATTTTTTTTTGTAAACACAAATTTTTTTACTATAGATTTACTTAAGCATCAAAAGTACTAAACAGTAGCAGAATGAAAATCATACAAAATGCAAGTTCAAATTTAATTTTGAAGTTCAACCTCTGGAACCAATTTATGAGTCTCTTGACTATGAATCCTACGTTTACAACTCATGGCAAGCTAAGAACTTATAACAATATATCGAAAAGAAAGCAATGTTAGTTTTTCATATTTTTTTCTTAAATGTAATATAACCGTTACAAAAATCTTAGATACAATTACAATAATATTAGATATAACGAACAACTGAACTGAAAATACTGAATTTAATTAGCGAACTACGCCTACGAAACATATATTGCAAGTAAATAAGACATTATTTCTTAATTATTTGATGTATTTCTTACCAAACATGATACCTTTATATCAAAACCCATCTAAATAGACTGCAGTGAGTGTATTTTCATACCTAACCAGTATTATGCAAGTGATCATTAGCTTTACTTGGAATGCGAATGTCTGCAGACAACCAACTCGTTCCATTACAATTATGAATATATCGTGCTTGCCGTTTTGATATTCAGGGTTAAATCGATTTCAAGGAATTATACTTATATTACACACTTATCCTTTATGCCGACTGATTAATTCAATCTAGTAACAACAGATAATTATAGCATTTTATCTGATAAAATGTCATATAAGACGTGATGCCATAAATATAGAGCATCACTGCATAACTCAGTAATATACTAGGTTGTGCAAGAAGTGTTTCCATTCATTACAAAAATACAATTGAAATTGTCAAATATATTTTGGGATTGAAAATAATCTTCCTAACCTTAATTTCATCTAAAATCTAATAAAAATTATTTTAATAATATGTACACCAAGCTTTACATCCTCCTAATTCTCATTAATCTTTATATCCTACTGATTCAAGAGGTAATATAAATTAACAATAATAATCTAAGTTCGAAAATACTGTTAACCTCTTGTTTTGATCACTTAACTCTTTAGCCGGTTTCTTAAATTCACGAAGATAACAGTAAACCCAAGATTTAGGTGTTACGGTAATATCTAGTATTTGTAGTATGAATCGATGCACAGAGTCATCTTAATCCCTTCCAACGTGCCTTAGAATATACTTTTTTTATAGTTTAGTGAATGGGGAAACTATTATACACAATTTCTTCAAAAATAAATCTTAAAATGGTTCTTATTGTACCTAGTGAAATACCTAGATTTTCTACTAATTATCTGTTAGTCAATCCATAATATATAAAACGATGTTGTATATTTTTGTGACAATCCATAGGTTTTTAAACCTTCTTAGATCACGAATTTAATTATTAAATGATGGTCAAATGTTTCCATTATTAAAGATACCGTGATATGTCAACATTATATTTATAAATATTTTGTAAATAAAGACTGAATTGACGAAATGAAATGTCTTTTTAGTAATGTTATAGAATAGATGGAATAATAAAATGAAAGATGAATGAACGCTTTCGTTGAAAGTTTCAGTTAAGAAACAACCACTTGGTGTCCAGAAAAAAATTGACATTATAAAGAGAAAAAATTATAAAATAGAAAAATGACCTACGAAACCAAAACAGCTATGAATTATTTCCATTAACAGTTGTTAAAAAGTTTTACCACATTAACTGCAGTATACTTTAATTATACTTCATTTATATTATTTATTTATATATATATATATATATATATATATATATATATATATATATATATATATATATATATACATTCTACAAATTTATATTTTTTTGCTGATTGATTCATTGACACAGCACTATATTACCTAATACGAATATACTTTTCTTTAAGATTGCTTTACAGGAATCCAATACTTTTTAATTTATGTACAATGTATTAAACCAATATTTACTAAATTTATCAATGTCAGTGAACACTTATATACTTTAATATTTTTGTTTCATAATTTTATCTATTCATCTCATTGGTCAGAATATTAACAACTCCAGAATGACAAAGAGCTACAAAGAAAACAAACAAAAATAAGAATTGCATGACAAATAAAAAATCATAATCATTAGGAAATGAATCAATACACAAATAGGATAACAATAACCCAATATCGTCAATGCTAATGATAATGATCCAAACCCTTCATAATATCAAAAAATTTTGAATAATGAATGCTAAGGAATAACAAAAATATCTGGGTAAGAATGAGTATAATAAAAAATGCACACTAACGAATAATGTTCAATATTTCCTGAAGCATCAACAGAATATTAGTATTAGTTAAATAAAATATATATATATATATATATATATATATATATATGTATGTATAAATAGACCAATACTTAAACATTTTTAATGAATGCCGTTTACATGGAATTAAAAAGTCGATATAATGCTACCAGCCTATAAATGATGATTTATACGACTTTTTAAATGGACGTAGATACGATTCTTTTATTATCGTTATTACATTAAAAATAACCAATAACATTCCAACAAAGTAACATTTGCAGCTTTATTTTTATGTTTTAATTAGACGAAATCAGTCACCGCTTATACACAATCTCAGTGCTGCTTATTTATTAAAATTTACCAGAAACTCTCGATTTCAATATGTGAATATTGATTTAAGAGATTTATCGTCTGAAATCATCCTCTGAATATTTGGATATTAACTATTTGTAGTTATATTACGAAGAAGACATATTTAGCATGAAATGAGTTACTCAGACAAATCACTTATATTAAATTATTACTCAATAAAGAAAAGTAGTTTTATTTAACTATATGTTTCTAAATATAAAAACTAACTCCAAATAATCGAAACAGTTAAAACATTATTATTATTTTTAATTTATATTTTACTTATTGCATGTATGAAATATCTAAATTTGGCGATAATACGTTTAATTTACATGTTTCTTAAATGCATACTATATTATCTGTAGTTTAACCAGTTTAATCTCATTTTGTATTATATTATGATCTATTTGTATGGATAATTACAGTCTAGCTGCCAAACAATACGTAAATAAACGGAACCTAATTGGATGGAGAGCGTCTAATATTGGTATACTCGGACTGTGATTAATTATAACGGATTTAGAATAATTACAATAACTTATATTATAAAAAGTCAATTGAAAAGTCACCGGCTTACCATAGTAAAACACATTTTATTGGCAAAATAATTTTTTTATTCAACATAATTCCCTTCAAGACTGATACGATGATTATAGCGACCCTCCAACTTTTCGATACTGTTTTTGTAGTACGATTTCTCCTTTGCTTCAAAATAGGCCTCAGTTTCGGCGATCACCTCTTCATTTGACGAAAGTTTCTTCCCAGTTCCCAGAAAACATTTCTCCGAATCATCAACTCGTCGTTGTTTTTGGTCAAAAATGAACTCGCGCGGTACCCACTTTGCACAGAGCTTTCTCATACACCAATATTCGTGAGTGATATGATTTACACGCTCAGTTGGTATCTTTAGAGTGCCTGGTATTTCATTTAAATTCAATTTATCATTCAAAATCATTTTGTGGATTTTTTAAATGTTTTCATCTGTACGAACATCTTTTGGGTGTCCACTGCGTTCACCGTCTTCGGTGCTCACTTTATCACGTCTAAACTTAGCATACCAATCCTTGATGGTTGTTTTTCCTGGGGCAGTGTCCGGAAACACGGCATCAAGCCAAGTTTTTGCTTCAACTGTATTTTTTCCTTTCAAAATGCAATATTTTGTCAACACGCGAAATTCCTTTTTATTAATTTTTTTCACAATAACAAGTTGCTTCACTCAAAATGCTATAATTCTTAAACTAATAATCCGACAGCTGTCAAATTTATACACTCATCTTTTGAGCGTTAGTGCGAACTAAAAAACATATGGATTTAATTCTAGTAGCGCCATCTATGTGTCAGGCCGGGTACTTTTCAATTGACCTGTTACTTTATAAGTATATTCAAAAATAAATTATTAAACTTTACCTTTTATTATGTATCTTATTTAATGAGTATAAGTTCTATCGAAAATCATACAACGAAATTCAAGACTTATTGGACAATAACCTAGCTCAAACCCTCAAAGAATTTTCAGGCAAGTCAGCAGTTGATATATCAACTCTTTCCAAATATTTATATGCGATGAGGAAAGTCCAAAAGAAAGTATAATGGTTATCAGACGAATTGACTGAAAATGCCTTACCGAACCCCTTCAACCACAGATCGATTCAGCATAACTTAGCTGGCAGTTTCAAGATGCTGAAGAACTGTGAAAATGGATCCATGTTACCAAAAAAATGGAAAAAACTTGTATAAATTGATGAAAAATATTTTTATTTCGCGAATTCGAATCCTGCTGTAGCATTGATGTACTTTATGTTTGTGATTGTAATTGTAAATATCTTTACAAACAACAGTGGAAAATCCGACAAGGAATAACAATCCAGTCGAGCCACTAACCAAGCTGGACAAGACCAGATATCTTCTGGCATGGTCTCTAGCCAGTCAATAGACTTAATGCCGAGGACCGTGGTTCGGAACCCAAGTTAAACAGTAAGTCCAGTCAAGATAAACCCTCGTTGAAAACCCTCAAAAAAATCATTACTATAATATTAACCTAATTATTTTAAGTTTAAAAATATTTACAGCCGCTGAAAAACATTTAGCGTTTTTTCTAACGACTTTCTACCTCCTCAGACTCCATGTAATTACATGTTTCTATAATCGATTAAAACATTGTTAGTAATTATTCGATTCATAGATTTAGATTCCCAAAAATCAATATGTTAAAAATTAGAATTTTAAGAAACTGATGTTTTAGTTGATCGAAAATAGGGAACGAAGTTGCATCTGATATAATAAATGTTATTCAATTGTCATTTAAATTATATAAAACGGTTCTACCAATTATTGCAATATAACAATTATGGTCAATAAAATAAACTGTACTTAAAAAACACTCGTTATTAATACGTTGGCAGCAGATGGCGTATATCTAACATCTTGAAGTAAAAGACTGAAAATCCAAGAGATGTGATTAATAGTAGCTTGTTATTAATATATTTTATATAAATGACTGCAATCTAACTTTACTACACAATCGATATTTTCACCTTTAAAAATCAATACTCCAACTAATCGATTTAAAATGGCCATCCATAATATCAAACACGAACTAAAATACAAATTCTAATAACAAAAAAAAGTCTACATCATTTTGTATAAAAGAAATCTCTACAGAGGTTCGAAGAAATAAACGAAGAAAAAGCTTTTTACTGATAGATATTTTATTTTAAGAGATACATTTTTATTTTAAAACATAATGGTCATATATAGGCTTGGCGTTTTGAATCATAAAATTAATTAATAATTTAAATAATTTTTTATATAATAAAACCGTGTTTTACCTATTATTCTTTTAGTTTCATCTTAAAACCATCAAGGTTATTGTTCGTTTGTATTTTGCAATAAAATATTAACATAATTAAATATATAAAATTCCATTTTAATAGAAATATGGACAATAATAAATTATTAGTATAAAATATATATCAAATATAAACCATGGAAAGTATTAATCGTTATCAAAAATCTTATATAATCACCTTATAATTAGCCTCCGCTATCATTTCTGCCCAACCACCACTAACATCAGACACGCACAAAATGAGTAAAATCTCTGAACCAGTTCAGTTCGTATAAACAAACAGGTTTAAATATAAACAAACAACATTTTTTGCAAGAGAAATCGGTAGCCAGCCTGCGCGAAAATATTAATTTTTGTTTTGTTCTGTTTTTACAAGCTAAGCGAGGCTTTCCTTGATGTACGTATTCTAAACGATAGGGATAGGACACTTAACACTGCCACTGCGGCTTGGACGCGCGCCAACTTCTTGAACTGCAGGCCAGATTGCCTGCCTATCGGATCGTTTGCTCACCACCTGCCAATGTATCGCCCAACAGACGGTATGTCTCCGAAATTCTATTTTGTTATTTTAAGAACGGTTACTTTTTTAAACGTTAATGTAGGACAGTTACTTGAAACAAATATCAATCGGTTCCCATCCAATTATTTTTCTATCCGTTTGATTTATAGCCATGTCAGTCAGCTCTACTATAATATTATTTTGTTGTTGTCAGTTTTGACAAATTAAAATTAAATATAAATTAAACTAAACTCATTTACAATGTTTAAAATATAAATCTATAAATACGAATATAACACGGAATGTAAAATATATATAATATATATAGAGCAAGACATATAAATATAGCAAAATGAGATATAAAGAGGTTGTTCAATAAATCTTTCATTCGATCTGTCCTATTGAGAACTAATTTTAGTTTGTATTAAGTAGCAAATCGTAGATTAACCAAGAAATAATTAATAAAAGCCTTAGGCTCATCTCATTAAGCGGTGTGAACAATATTATGGCAGATGTTTAAAGAAGTTAAAAACTCCGCGGGCAGATAAAAAGATTTAGTAAGTCATTTTATTTCTATAAATGAAATTGTGGTGATCTTTATCAAAATCTTTGATGAATCTAATTATGGTGCGGCAATTGACTAAGAAAATGTTAAGCAGTTTAATTATTTCAAGTACAAAAGAATAGTTTTCAAAACCTTAGAAAGTTTAATAATTTTAGCAAGTATTTTATCGTTAAACTCTTCAAAGTATTCGACTTTACGTCTTCACTTATGAAAAATGTCTTACAACTTAAAATGTCTTCAGTTTAGGCAGAGAAAGCATTTAAGTAGAATAGAATTTAAACTAAGCTAATTGATTTTGACCACTGAAACAACTGATATGTAAATTGGTACATTTTCTGATAGTAAACAGTTCCTTATTTTGGTGACGCAGTGGTTAAGGCGATAGGACGGTCTTCCTACTGTTGCGGTAGTCGCGGATTCGAATGCTGCTGGGGAATGGACGTCCTTTATGTTTGTGATTATAACTGTAAATGTTTTTATAGGCAACAGTGAAAAATCCGTCAAGGAATTACCATCCCAGTTACGCCAGTAATCAGGATGAGTAAGGCCGGATGTCTTCTAGAAAGTTGCTTAATGCCGAGGAACGTGGTTCGGAGCCCACGTTAAATAGTAGGTGCGGTCCAGATAAACCTTCGTTGGTAAAAAGGAGACTTTAAAATATATAAAAAAGTTCCTTTTTTAAACAAGTGAATCACAAAATGAAAAATTGTATTAACTTCTCCTAAACGTACCGTTTTCTAATTTCCCCATTTAAAGATTATTATTAAATATTTTAACTAATCATTCATATGAAATGTAAAGTGATGAAATATATCCATGGTTATAAATCAACATTTACTAGCGTGAAAGTTTGGCAACAACCTTTATGATATTTTTAAAAATATTTCAAATAAATCAAAACCAAAATTGCTAGTATTATATTGTAAATGTATGTATGTATAACTTTAAACAGAATTTTAATATCAGCTGAATATTTATTACTTTAAAAATATGAATTGCAGGAAAGTATACAGATATAAACTATTAAAAGGTATTGTGGCGACCGCCACGACCCTTTAGGCCACCACCAATTCACCATCAACAACTACAAAGGTTGGCAACGCCGGTGGATTGGTACCATGCAGTTCTGGAGAATAAAAGGCCATCACGACGACGTCTCGCTCTCTTTTCTTATCACCGTCCCCCTGTAACAGTACCACTTCCACAGCGCTACCGTACTTCCTTCACCTTATCCTAATATCCTGTCAATTCTCCCATCGACCACATGTATCAATCGTAAGTTAGAATAAACAACTTTGATTCAACCAGTGTTTTTAGTTCCCGTGCAAATTCCTTCCAAAAATAGTAGTGAGTGTTCTGAAAAATAATCGCAGCGGCAGCCACACATTTCGACCGACTGACCGACCCGACGAACATTCCTACAATTGGTGACCCCGACGTGATCAAAGTGCCTAACAGGTAAATCAACTCAACATAAGCCACTCGACAGGTGCTTGACACGTGCATGGAAGGATAGCACGAGGAACGGAACTCATCAGCATCACGTGGTCGACGACATCCCACGAGACTAGCCTGATGGACGAAAACCACAGAAGCCCATCATGTATACCAGCAACACATGAGCACCCTCGCATCACGAAACGGGACACGTAACACATTTACAGGTACCCTCAAACAAAGCTAAACGCCTCAAGACGAACGACGTCCTGCTACAGCTCCGATGGCAGCTGATCCCGTAAAACTCCTCGCTCAGGTTGGGATCCCCATCTCATCAGCAGTCTCCGGGCGTTTGTTTGCGTGATTGCGGGTGCATCCCGGAACTTGCACCACATATAGGTACGTTCCACGGCTGTTCCACTAGGAGGGGAGTTATGTGGCGACCGCCACGACCCTTTAGGCCACCACCAATTCACCATCAACAACTACAAAGGTTGGCAACGCCGGTGGATTGGTACCATGCAGTTCTGGAGTATAAAAGGCCATCACGACGACGTCTCGCTCTCTTTTCTTATCACCGTCCCTCTGTAACAATACCACTTCCACAGCGCTACCGTACTTCCTTCACCTTAACCTAATATCCTGTCAATTCTCCCATCGAACACATGTATCAATCGTAAGTTAAAATAAACAACTTTGACTCAACCATTGTTTTTAGTTCCCGTGCAAATTCCTTCCAAAAATAGTAGTGAGTGTTCGGACAAATAATCGCAACGGCAAGCAACACATTTCGACCGACCGACCGACCCGACGAACATTCCTACAGTATTAACATGATTCTCTTCAAAAGACATGAGGATATAAGACTAAAGGATATATTTGAAATATAGATACAAAATTACAGCAAAATTTCACATTTAATACCAATAAACTGATTGATTTACTGATTAGCATAAAAAAATCGAAAAGTAATCAATAAAATTTTCCAATTTTTTTTCAGAAACGGGAAGAAATGGTAGGCGGACGAGAATGGAGATATAGGAGAATGGAGGCTTTACAATGGAGGTATCAAAACCTCTCAACTTTTCAGAGTCACTAAAGACATATTTTTCTTAATCTCCTGCATCAGCCGCATTAATTCAGCCACATTAGACTTAGGAGTTTGGTCGTTCGTTTGGCCAGGTTCAACTAGCCCATGATGAAAAATTCCTTTCTATTCCTATCAAACTTTGCAAACTTTTCAATCATTCATACAGATTCTCTATTTCGACCACAATCTCTTTCACATATTATTGTTGTACGTTATCCACTTTTCATTGACAATTGTTTCAAAATGGCTAGATTTGTTTAGTTTCAACAATAACTGACATTTCCACTTGCGAATCAATTAAATTGTTCACCATTACTTGAGGTGGAACATAAGTATCTAGCCTCTTTTGGTATCCAACTTCAGATAGATATTTAGATATAGCAGATATTTAGTTTATTAGCCAGATGACAATTTTGACGTATTAATTCTATAACCTTCTGGAATCGCTAGTCCAAAAGGCAATAACTTATAACTGAGTAAAGGAAGTTCAAATTTAATATAATATACTTTTACTCGAATATGTATGGTTAGAGATATGCAAATCCAAAATCCAATATTACTTTTTCTCCAGGTATTATTCGGTACGTTATGACAAGCAGTCAAGCCTGCAACAATTTTCTATTTTAAATTTCTACTGTAAAATCAAACTATACCGGCAATACTCTATTTAACCATAAGAGCCAAGCAATAAAGTGCATTAATGTGTAGTAATACATAAGATAGAGTTAAATTTACAAAGATTTTCCAATGAATCTTGCCAACGATCATAAGTAGTATAAACACATAAAAGAGACAATATTTTCACAATATTGAAACAATGTACAACTCTTAATAATAATTCATAATATTAAATTAGCCTATCTTAAAATATAAATATTCGATTAAAAGTCGCATCAATAGTGTTGATGTATTACGGACTTTATTTTTTTAAGACTTAGTCGTAAATAGATTGAGTTATAACTATATATTTTTGATGAAATTGCAATATTTGTTAATATTAGTGGTAATATAAGTGTTAATATTCAGTTCTCAAGAAATTTTATATGACCCCATTAAAACGAATGAATAATTTTTATTTAAATAAGTCAGTTATTATATTTGTATATAAATAACAGCGTATTATGTCTTTAAATTTTCTCATATAAAATGTTTATTACGGCAGTAAAAATGGTACATATACTATATTTATAGTTTATTGTTATATCAGAAACAATATCAGGAAATTTTTGCTCGTTTAAAATTTCGCATAAACCTAATATAGAAATAAGAACATGTAAAATTGACGTAAGCATCGATATTTTGATGAAAATAGTTAAATGCCTTTAGCTATCCACATATTTCCAATTATTCCCAGTTCGTTTTGTAAATATTCTCGTGTCTTTTATATATTTACCCTCATGGACGAACAGAGAGGCATACGATTAATACATGTATAGCCGAAGGCAATATATCTTAAAAGTTCTCATGGATATTCCGAATTACTTTTTCTCAAAATAATAAAAAAAAATTCTTCCATTCGTCCAGTATTAAATCAGTTTATTCAAATATTTTATTGTTTATAGTGTGTTAATATTAGTAACATTGGGACATATATATACGCAATAGACAATCACGACCATAAATTTGCAACCATGCCCCAGAAGAAATCGAACCCGCAACTATCACAAAAGCAGGTGGACCGTCCTGTCGCCTTCGAAAGAACAAACCAAATGAATCTGTCGTCCGCGATATCTATACATTCGAATGTTTATTGGCAATTGCAATTTTGCTTCTTGAGTTGAATTCACACGATAGTATCCCTCCTCATAAAATTACTCAAAAACAATCTCACACAAATAAAATATTTTTAATAAACCTTTTTCTACTTAAAATTAAATTTACAAAAATAAAATCGTCTACATTATTTTACAAACCCTATATATAAGTAACAGATAAACATCACTATATATATCACTATATCAATAAATAAATGTTACTCAATCTTCAGTTTCAAAAAAAAAATCTTCAGTTGTAGATCGTATAAATACAGAATGATGTTGATTACGCAAAAATGTAACAAATAGCTAAAAAATCCGGTGTACGTTCTAGAACAGAATGCAAGTACAGCGGGATTGGCCTTGGAACGAAACATTTACTGATACATAGCGTGAGCTTCGTAGAGTCGCAGCAAGGCCAATCTTTGTTTTGTAACACTAAATTCGCTAAGCTATTTTTTACGTACATCCGACAAACGAAAAGATCATCGCTCAGCATCAAAAGTGTCATTTCAAAAGACTCATGAAATTCTAAGAAAGCTTCGTTAATTATACGCCCAGCAAAATATACTTCTCTATTTTTATTTTGGTCGTTTTTTGTCAAGAATTATTTTTAATACAATAGTATGTTTAATTTTTAAAAAATCAGATCAAGGTCGAACTAAACAATATATTATTTATGCAAAATAAAACTAAGCCAGGTGTAATATAATCAAACAACATATACACAATGCTTTAAATTCGGATATCAACAACAGATTTCATTAATCAATTTTCTCCCATATCATTCTGTATCGTATTTGACTTTTGACCAGTGAATAAATCATTCTGTGATATATCTGAATATTATAGAATGCACTAAAGGGTGGAACTCTCAGTGGTAGGTAGTAATAGTACTCTCAAGTAGTTTTAAATGAGATCTTATATAACTAGTTTTATCTTGAAATGCCATTTTTTAACTAATAAATGAAACATTTAATTCGAAAATAATAATAAACAAGGATATTATGAAAAATAGTTCAATGCCAAGTATAACTTTGTAGATGTCCTTAACAACATAAATGCGATTATTTGTTACCATTTTCTATTTTTTATTATTTTATTAGTTACGTTATCACTTGAACTATAAATCGGTTTTGAGGTATTTTGATAATTGTTTTTTAATATTCCCCTCCATCCTATTGATTCCAAAGCTAATAAAAATTTTCGGACTATTCGGCTAGTCGCTTTCTGACAAAAGTTTATTCCAACAATACTTACAAAACCATTGACCAGCTAATCTGTACTCACTGTATAATTCCAAAACAATATTTTCTTGGTTCTCCAAATAGAAATCATTCACCACAGTCTAATAAGATTGATATTTTGTATTGTATCAGCACCATTCTGCTCCTTGTATTAGTTTGATGTACACATCTGGTGCCCCCCTGTAATATATTGCATAGTCTCGCCACTTTAACATCGATTTGGTGGACGATTGGGTCTTGCGAAGGTGGTAACCAGTAATTTGACGCTACGCTGTTGATATGGTCGTGGTCAGTCTACTCTAGATTCCTTCTATGAAAGAGTTTTACCCTCCAAACCTGTATCTCTTGTTCATTTGTGCTTATAATTGTTGTTATCTTTCAGTCATAAAGAAGTGAGGAATATACTTGACATATTTCCCGATAGAGCAGTGATGTTTGGGATTGTTTGAAGAGATGGTTTCTAAAGGCAACTATATATCAATGAAATCCCTTGCCGATACCTATCAATCCCTTTCCTTCTAGATTTCTAATCAGAGTTGTTCTTGCTATTGTATTTTTAGGATCATAGTTGATGACACTTAAATTTTATTTTTATGACCTGCGTTATTATTTTTATGAATTCGCAACGGGGATCAGTTTCTATAGATTTTTTATCAATTCCTTCACTCCAAAACAATTTATTATTATTGTTTTAAATTATATTCTAATTAGATATTATTAAAATTATTAATATCTAACTAGGTTTGTGTCTGTGCGGGTCAATTTACCATCACGCCTATACTACAAATATACTTGTTAACAAATAGATAAAGAACCAGAAAGGATCAACATAATTTACATTTAAAGTATATATGGTTCGACGTGTAATTTGAACAAATGGTTCCAATGTTCACAAAAACAATGTTTTTACTTAGACGCAATATCATTAGTAGCAACAGTAATGCTACATATACAAATATGCGTTAAAATCGTTTTTCATATCTTATAAACTTATCAAAAGTTCACGAAACACAGATAAACAGACAGACACCATAACTAAACTGACGAATAAACACACACTATGATAAATAACGATAAATATCAAGAAATAAGGCAAATTTATTGTTAACATTACCATTTAAATTGACCCAAGTAATATCGAAATGAAATAACAGAAAGTCACATGAAAAATATCACATCTTATTAAAAAAACCAAAAAAGTAATACTGGTTCTAATAGCCATAAAAGGAAAGTTCAAGAGGTATAAAGCGTGTACTTCCAGTTTTTTTATTAACATATTGCTACTGGTCGTTGGCGACCAACCCAACTAGGGACATATCTAGGAACCCATCGACCCTTTCATAGTATTAATACATAGTATTAATCAATAAAAGGTAGAGACTATAATTATTCTTCTAAATTCTTACAAACTGGCCCTTACAAATATGTCTGATCATCAGAATCTATGTGTGTTTAAAGTAACATATTAATATACATGGTAAGTCATTTCTATTAAAATAAGCTAAAAATATAATTGCAGTTAAATTGGCCGCTGGAAGTCCTATGGATGTTATATTATATGAATCCGAGACAATATAATCAGTAACAATTTGGAAAGATTAAGTTAACTCATCCACAGGTAGTAAATATAGTGGATTGCGTGCCCTTATTAAGCCACAATCTCAGTTTTTAAACACCTACTCTTTTAAATATATGTTATTATTGCATATTTGTATCTTATCCATATAAATGTAACTTTTGCTTGTAATATTTGTATAATAATTTGCATTTGTTATCATACATTATTAAATTAAATGAATATGATAAAAGTTATTGGTATTAAATTTAGTATATTATAAAATAGTGTTTGTGTCAGTTTTTTTCTTTGAATTTGAATTTAAGAATATTTATCAGTAACACATTACTCTACAAGATGAAATATGTATCAATAGGTGCTCCTTGACTTATTCTTTTGTTTCCATTTATTTTTACAGAGAACTTTTAGCTTAACTTCTAAATAAAAACAAATTTAATGTGATGCAATACATCCTTATAGTAATATACAATTTACTAGAACTGAAAATATGACATGTCATACACTATGTAAAATTAGTTTCAATTAAACGCATGATTAAAAGCATTTATTTTACCAAAAATTATTTTATCAATATTTAATTGAGACATATTTTTAAAATTATTTAATAAATTTAAAAGATTTTGTATTTTAAAAGGTCACATTTTAATATTTAATGCAGTATTATCATTTATCTAGTCTTCTACTAAACTGCTGAGAAGAACCTATGACTTAATCCATTGTAGAATAACAAACGGATGGCACTTCCATTAATCTATCGTAATAGATTGTTCTCGTTTTTTGAAGACTTAAATAGCAGGTGTGGTCCGAAACCTTGACACAACGTTATGTGCAACGTATTAGCTGGTACAATAAAAATCACCACGTCGAATGAGCCGACGTAAATTGAAATTATGGCTGAATGTATAACTCTTAGAATATTAAATAGCAAAGAAATAAAAAAACAAAATAATAATTATAAAAGGATATCGGATATATACTTCGACGTTGCCCGATATGGAGTGTTCAATGACGTTTGAGCTTAATTTTGGAGTGTTATTGTTGTAAATCTGCTTATCAGGTCGATCATAAGGCAACTGATGATTTAAATAGGAATAAAGAAACTATATATTTGCATATTCAACTAAGTCGAAACGTAAATAATTGTATAATCATAGTATGATATTATATTCTTCAGTCACGAATATAAAATAATATATTCAGACATTTAATATGAAAATATCTAGACTTCACTATATCTAACACCTATGGTATGGAATTTATTCTAAAATATTAATAATGACAATGATTTTGTGTGGTATACTCATATACTAAAGACCTATAAAATGACAGAAATGTTATTAAGAAGAAATCTAGTTTAAGAAAATTAAATTACTAATTAAATTGAATGTTAAAAAGTGTCAGAATAATTACAAATAAACTTCAACAGAAGCCTTATAAATTGCCCAATAAATTATCGAGATATCCACAAAAACCGACCTTCATTACTATATCATAAAGGAACTAAAACAGTTATTATATATTTACGTATTCACACAACTACAATAACTACTCTTTAAAGCCATTAAAACATTATATACAAGTTTTCTTTTGAGTTGCATCCTTAGTATTATACAGTGAAACAAAAAAGACATTCCAAAACTGAATGAAAGCATGAACGTTAACAAAGCGCATTGACGTTTGGTTTGGTTTATCATATCATGTAATATAATCATATATATCAGAAATAAACAGAGTTTTTGTATCGACTAGGAACTACTTCACGCATTAGGTTCAAATAGTGTTCGGTCATTATGTTTGCGTATCAAAATCCTTAGTATCGTTTCGGTTTTCGCTATATCTTGGTGTAGATGCCAACTCGCGTAGTAGTCACTTGCGTCGCCGAAGTTTTATGAGAAAAAATCAACATATGAAAGCAGAAAAATATATCTTGAGAGACGCTCAATCTCCAATCTTGTAATCTAGCAAAAACTGGTTACAAAAATAGTTGTGAACAACTCATTGAAACGATTTCCATACTGCTACTTTATTAAACCTTAGATATTTTTTATGTCATCTATTACCTTTCGAGTATCAGAACCTACAAGTCCTTTGATTTTTGCGTATGACAGTTTTAGAAACAAGTTGGCTATAAACAATCTAAAAGTTTAAAGAGGTGGCAATAAAACGTCCTGTGGATTCATAATTAGTGTATTTTTTTACAGTTGTACCTACAAAATTCATCGAAAAAAAGTAGAAATTATCTACATGACTACAATATTAAGTAACCACTTATACAGCTTTGTTCTGCACATGTTACACAATAATCTCGGTACTCATGGTTTGATTATTTTTCTACACCAAAACCAAGGTATTACAAATACGCATATCTCATGATTTTCTACTTTTACCGAGCATCCAATGTTTGTTCCGC
Source organism: Rhynchophorus ferrugineus (assembly GCF_030347505.1). Taxonomy (NCBI): domain Eukaryota; kingdom Metazoa; phylum Arthropoda; class Insecta; order Coleoptera; family Curculionidae; genus Rhynchophorus; species Rhynchophorus ferrugineus. The sequence continues at coordinate 71,167,912 of NW_027472581.1, forward strand.
ATTTTTAGGCGTTCTGAAGCCCAATGAAAACACAAAAACAAACGCGCCGTCATGCGTAAACTCAAAAACTACAACCAATCTTGATACATGGATTGAAGATCTGAATTCAAGGCATCAAATAACGGCAAGAATCATTCTCATCTTCTCAGGCCTAAAAGTTGACTGAATTTTAAATTTGTGCTATAGTCTAAAATTCCTACGATCAAATAAATGAAATCTATTTCATTTGCCCTATTCTTTGCTATCTAATACTGAATATCTTCAGAATCATTGTAATTTTCGAGTATATTTTTCAGATTAAATAATAGATAGTAAGTTATTCATGAAATAGGTTAAAGTTCCCAAACAAAATGCTTCATAATCGTGTTTACTTCTATGTTCAATAGCTTTAGACCATAATATTTACCGAGCTTAAACAGCGCATATATCAGTTTAATTTAGATCACACAAAATACTAACTCTAGAAATGTATTTTTTCATAGACTGTTAACCTTAGAGTCATGTTTCTATCGCCAATCACTATTTGATATAAGAGTGGTAATCTTTACTCAAATAATATTAAATGTCACTTATAATATTAAGAAATATATGTTGATGTATTAATCCCGTACTCGCCTTGCTTGTCTATTAATGCAAGTACAAGAGAACAATAGTAATATATTAATTTGTAAATTAAAATTGTACTAAAAATATCTGATGTAATATGTAACTCATAAAAGAAATCGAGTAATCGTGTATTTCCAGCTTCTTCTGATCGCTTGATTGTGCTTAACGTAGGTGTTTATCGCTCATAGAAAGCTCACCGTACATTTCATAAAAGCACGGACTAGTTTTCGGCGTAAATTCGTTTATTCAAAATGTAAAATAATTCATTCAGCAAGTGATCTTAAAACATTTAATTAATTTAAGAAAATTTTATTTTATTATTGATGAAAACAAAACTGCGCCAGAAGATTGAAAACCTTGAAAAACATCGCCGATTAATAGCATAACCTATAAAATCGTCGCGTAGCATTAAATAAATTAGAAATGTTATTGCGGATCCGACTTTACTATCTCGTTAATCAGAACGATCCAATCTGCAGTAGTCAACCAGACAGAAATTATTCTCCGAAATGCGTACTAGAGATTCACCAGACCATAACCGGCCGGTATTCGAGCGAATATCCATTATTTTCTCGGTAACAACGATCTAAAACTCGGCTGCCTTTGTTAAAAGAACCCACCGGGCCGCCGAAGTTTTTAAAAAATTATTCTTAACGACAATGAAAATATTGAATTTTATTAAGCAGATCGAATACATCGTGGAATAAATCAACAATAGAGCGAAAAATACACCTCATAAATCATTCGGTAATACGTTTTCTTAAAACGTTACTTTTATAATTCTTCGACAGCCTTTTAGGGATTAATTTCTTAAAATGTATTTGTATGAAACCATTTTTATTTTGCACAGAGTGAAGTAAAAATTGAAATTGAAATATATTTTTTAATAACGTGTTTTACTATACGCTTAGTACAATATTAATTTGTAAATTAATTAATTAGATATTTTCATGTATACAATTAATTCAATCACAAGCAAAGCAAATGTGGAATAATTATATCGGTATGTATTTCCCAAATTATAATTAAATTCAACTTCTTAAGGTATAATAATGAAACATTATACTATACTTCTTAAGGTAAAGTTATTTGTAACACTTAAACCACAAAATATTGAGAATTTAGAAGGGTATCTTAAATGTGCGCATGCAGTGCTTTAGTTATTTAATTTGCCACCAGGTGGCTCGAGATATAAATTTGGTAGCAGAGCAGAAAGTGTCAAATTTCTGCTTTTCAGAAGCCTATTCTAAAAAATAAGCAGGCGTAGTGTACGCATGTTTATATTTGGTGAAAATAGTCAAAAATTTACTGGATATTTTGGTAATTCTATGCTTCCTATAGAAACAATTTGATTTATATACAAAGAATTTCGGTTTAATTTTTTTTGACAAAGCTTTTGTTGAAAGTGTCTCTTTCATTGCTGACAAAGCAAACTTAAAAAACTTAATTGTGTTAAATATTCTTATTTTGTTAACTATGTTTTTATGGTTCCTTTTTAGTTAAAATGATTTGTTTAAGTCTAATGAAAAACTGATGGGAATCTCTTGTGAGGTCTTAAATTAGGGCAAAAAGGTTTGTAAGGTAGATTTTATATAGGATAACCGAAATGTAGAAGAGCATTGCTTAACAGGGATGTAGTTTCCAGTTGTTATTTACATTGTAAGTCTTTTATAATGTTAATTATATGTAACTGATTTGTAAAATATAACAAGCTTCCATTTTAGCTATGGCATAGAAGAAAGAAAACATTGGTACAAATATGGTAGGAAAAGTGAGTTGAATAGTGAAGTTATTAAAGCCCGGCAGTATGATAGATGTAATTTGACAAAGCCAGAGACTTTTATTACTTTGTTGGTAAATAATATCTTGACTGTTCTATGGAATTCCCAGAATATGCACAAAACTTAACAAGCAGTCTGTCAAAAGTCCAATATCTTAAATTACCGAATGTCTCTATTTTTCAAAACAATCAACTGTTTTCTGTACATTCAAGCGCATTCTGAACGAGACATAATTAGAAAGATAATAGTTAGGTGTTGTTTGTTTTGGTGGATATCATATAAGCATTTTTATTAATAAAATATTTTAAATATCCCTCTTTCCAAATTGTCTCCCGCGCCCTCTAGTGGCAAATTAACGCTAAACTGGTTCACAGGTTATATATGGGAGATACACTTCTAATTCCTCTGTGTTTTGTGACTTAAACACTAAATAAGTTCGTGTGGTTTAGTTGGCTTCAATCTTCTGATTTCCTGCACCTTATCCAGTAGCTACATTGCTACGATTCTTACATTCCTCTATGTCGTACGGCGAAATCTTGGATAACTTTGGAAATATATTGGACTTCCATGTCATCGTACTGTCTTCGCTGGTTACGTAGCGATAAATATTTGTAGTTAATTAAAGTAAAAATACTGTATCTTAACAGTCTTGGATTTCTAATTGGATTGATGATTTAATGCAAAACCATATTTGCGTCCTATAAACCGAAATATGTTTTATTCTTAACTGATAATTCAATCTGAAAATGTTGAAAAATTCTTATTCGACACGACATTAAAATTAATAACTCAACTGCAGATTCTGAGACAAAAGGACGATCTCCTAAAGCTACTAATGAGTAACTAATATAATACTTCATTCTTGAATATATACTGGAAATATTTAGAATGTCATAGCTGGAGAAAAATGGCTGTATTCACAAATATACTATTATAATGCAGAGCGACATTCAACAAGTAATTAGATAAACCAAGCGATGATGGCTGTACATTGATTATAGTTTATTTTACTATTAAGATATTCATCACTGAGTTTCAGTTTTGTTATCGATTCAAGCAAGAAATTTAAATTTAGCATTGAACGATAATTAAACATGGGATTTAAAACTTTAATAGATACAATTACTCTTAAAGAACCCAATTTCCTTGAATTGCAATTAGAGTTGGGTGAAATTTTGACTGAAAAATTTGAGTTTATAATTAGGTAAATGAGACTAAACAAATATCGATAAAATATTCGAGATATCCAACGATCCCGAAATTATTGGTAAAATGCAAAATATGGTTACTTGATGGAGTTACTTTGATGACAAAATGATGTTTACTACCTCACATTTTATTTCAGTAAAAAATAACTGAAATCATAAGGCGAATATGATCATGAGGCTTTTAAGGATCTGCCCTTCTGACAATTTTTTATACTCCCGGTATAATTAAGTAAGATTATTATACTTTGTCATTGTACTGGTTGGACAAGAAAATGCATCCTCATTTAAAAGATAAAAAGATGTTTTTCGAATATACAATGTAAATATCAAGATATTTACCGAGTCAAGTACTAGTTACTTTTTATTTCCAACATAAAAGTATATAAGAAGAAAGCAGGAGCCTAAAACACTTTCGTTGAATACACTCATTCAGAGGCATGTGAGGCTAGTATTCAAATACTGGTCGAGTCATGATGACACTAATAGAGAATTATATTCTTAAAATAAAAATCATTCATGATATAAGAAAGAATTGATGTCTGTACATCTAAGAATTGGCTTGTTAAAAATAAATTTGGGCTTTTCTGAAACAAGCCTTGGAGTTCAATAATAAGAGCAGAATGGCCAACAAGGTCTTATTTAGGTAAAAATATTTTTAAAATAATCTAAAATGTAAACAATATACTTCATTCAAATAATTAAGATGATAAAAAAATTCAATCGAACAATAACGCCATAAAATATCAAAATGACTTACGACAGATTTATACATTCAGAAAACAAAAGAAATATCATATTACGAACAGGATACAGACATCCAAAAATCAACATAACATATAATTAAATGTACAATTTAAAATCCTATATTTACTCAAGAAATCGTGCTTGTTTTCTTTTAATAAAATATTACAGTCAATTAATTATATACTAAACAGTCATTCTTTTATGTTTTAGACATCATATTTAAATAGACTAATACATCAATAGTAGTGCTAAATATCAAACTAAAGGTTTATCTAATTATTTATTTGACTTTATGTGTGCTAAAGATGTTTCAAATTGCGATCGCTAGAAACAATACCATTAATCACAGTAAATGCCATCACTGGTGTGTAGTATGTGCGTTTATAAATAATAATATTTATAATTACAATTTGAAGTTCAGAAGTTCATAAGATAGTTTCCATGAAAAGTTTCTTCTTAGTTAACTTTATCTTAATTAATAATTTAAAGAACCAGGTAATGAAACGATGTCTCATTTACAAAAGTCTTATCTTATTTAATTGTACCTATTTCCTGTTTTACTATTTTTTCAACATATAAAATAATGATATCATATAAAGCGGTTTTTATCCTTTCCTAATTTAATTATCGTCTGTTGTTATTATAAAAGTAATAAAAAAGATGTTAAAATCACCATAAATTTTATCAAAAGTGTGGTTTTTACTTTACTGTTAACATATCCATATTTGAAGACAAAAAACTTTTTAATTTAATATAATTGTTGCCCGAAATGTAAACACTTTCTTTATTACCTAAATGGGTCTGTTCACCCATTTAATTAAATGTTCAGAATATTCCAATTAGGTTTCATTTAACAGAAAATAATAATATCCAGGTTCTCCAAGATTTAATCAAAATAAATTAACTTTTATTGTATGTCCTAAAAAATGTGTGTTTAACCGAATATCCCAATAAAAACAGTTTCAAACCAATAACACAAGAAGAATCACCTATAGATTCGTTATTATTAAACATCACCTTTATATTCCACATCTCAACATATTAAACCTTTTTCATTACTTAACTATTGTACTATTGAAATATTCTTCTTTGGATATTGATTAGATGATCTTGGATTAGGATTATTCTTGAAGGCGTAATAAAAGAAGAAATAGCCTAAAATATGTCTTTTTGTCAATATGGTATTTCACAGATATCGGAAAATAGCACTGCATCTTTTTAAGAAGCATGCTCTATTATTTTAGACAACGACATAAACATTTAATTAGTGTGTCTTATCGCACTGACTTTATTTCTGTGGTAAGAGGGTACAATAAGTGATATAGTGCATGTAACAAAGAAAATCATGCAGGGAAAGATTCTATTCCATGAAATAAGATGTAGACTTTCGTTGAATATGTACAAAACAAACGAATAATGGAGATAGGAAACAACGGAAGAAGTGATGTATTTTTTCTTTTAAAAACGCATCAATGATTTTCACTTGAATTCACGTTGATTTCTGTATCAAGTTAATTTCATATTTATATCAATTAATAATTCACAATAAATTACAGAATTAAATAGATAAAATATATAGTTATTTTATATAATTAACACCCTTTCAAAATACGCTTAATATGAGTGATATACTAATTCCAAGCAACAACTAAGAACACTAACTTTTAGATAAGTTTCTTATAAAATAGTTTATATTGTGTATGGTAGGCGGAGAAACAATTTGAAGCATTATTGGTGACACTTTTTTGGAAAATTTTAGTGAAGTTTCGTTTTTCCATTTCTTTTCACATTCAATTAATGCAATAATACCGTGTAATATTCCCTTTTAATAGTTTTACAAGTTACCTACGTACCTCTGTTTATCAAGCTTATCGGTTGGAATCATGACATAAAATTGTATCTTTTGAAGGTTAATACTATCCAGAAATAATATGGACATGTCAGTGGTGGTACCATATGTGTCAGACTGTAGAGTGATGATGTATTGTCTCAAAACGTTTTAATGGAAATTTTATTCTAATTTTGTCTTAACTAGATACAGTATTAAAAAGATTATATAATAAAAGCCGAACTGTTATTTATATCTGAGTATATATTACAATACAATAACAAACGCCCACGATTTTTTCTCTTTACTAACTAAATATTTGTGATGATTATGAGCAGCTTGTAATAACAATAATATTTAATTTAAGAACATTAACATTTTTGCAACTACCACTTACATTAAATCCACGTAAATAAAACTTGAATCGTTCATAAACATCGTCTTTATTAATTCAGTCAACACCAGATCGTTTGTTTAGCCATTTGGAAGTGCAAAAATTGCATAAAACAAATGTTGAACTAGTGACAGTGGTTGTTCGGCGATCATGCAAATATTTACTTGATTAATACTCAGGTCGCCTACTGAGATTTGTCGACCGTCAACGATTAGCAATAATTGCTGCTAAAATGAGTTGAAAAATGTTTTCTAGCGTAGCTATTACAATTACTATTAAAATTATTTTGCCCTTGGGTATCGTTAAAAATTATTAGTCTGAACATTGCATCATCACTCAAAATTATATTTTTATAAAAACGCACTTTCACTATTACATACACCTGTACCTACATCAGGATTAATCTACATAATATGGTCCATAATTTAAAATCAATTTTTATTTATTCATCAAGAGTCATAATTATATAAGAAATATTATTTTATATCTCAACATTAAGTCGTCAACATCTATAGTCTGACTAAAATAATAGTGAACTCACGTCATCAAAATATATGACAACAGAATATCGCAATATTGTGGCAACATATTTGACTTTTGGTTTACAACGTTTGCCTGTTTATATCCTCTAATTATTATCGCATATGTTTTGAAGAAGTTTGCAAACATTTGATAACAAAGCGAATTTTTGTAAGCTGGTTCGATTATATATTCGGACGCATCAAACAACATTGTATCTATTTTAAACTAAACTCTCAACTAAACTAAAACCGTTGAGACTACTCCAGCAGATAGCTCTAGTACTCTGCATTTTCAATGATAACCCATCCTGTATCAGAACAAATAGCGATAACAAAAATCTGAATTCACCGTTGCAAATAGTATGTTATTTCCCAGGAGACAAAAGGTTCTAACAGAATTATGGAATTCCCAACACTAAAAGAGAAAACACCCAAGTCCCGCGCTCAATCAAGGACCCAAAGATGAAGCGGGGCCTATAAAAACACTGATACAGATACTCGATAATCCATGACGAACAATTCGGTTTCCGTGTCAAACACTCAAGCCTCCATCAAGCTGCTCGCGTTGTATCAACCATCCATCAGGCACTTATAAACGGTCGTAAAGCTGAAACCATCTTACTACAAGTTTCCGAAGATTTCGATTCAATATGGCACAAGGGTCTAATCTTTAAAGCAAAACAACTAGGTCTACCGGATAACCTCATTTCCCCGATCCACTGATACTTGGAAGATAGATCCTTTCAAGTAAAGATCGGCCATGCAGTCTGCTCTCGGAAACAAATATGTGCAGGGGTTCCACAAGGTGCTCTACTAGCCCCACCCCTGTTCAACCTTTGCATGGCTGATTTCCCACTTCCTAAACAATCACACACAGCATTTTATGCAGATGACACAGCTTTCTTCACCACCGGTTACAGCCACGGTGCCATCCGCGACAGATTCCAGGTCTAACTCAACCACACAACTCCCCTGCAGAAAAAGCAAACTCCCAATTGCCCAGAAAGCGACTCTGTACAAAATGCTGGTTCCTTCAGTCTGCCTCTACGGAGCACAGATGTGCTACAGGTACATATCCGCGCTCAATGTCCCATGGTTTAAGAGGAACGTGAATACACACATTTTATTGAAAATGTATCATGAATTATCTGTAAAATGTTAATACTAGATTAACTAATATGTCCTTGTATTGCTTTACCATATAGATTTAACGGTGTTAATGTATTGCATATATGGACTTCATTTACATACAACAGCTTTGAATTTCTTCGAAACCAACAATACAAATATTAAATCGCTATCGATAATGTTTTCTTCTTATCTCCATGTTTCAGATAATAATGTGTTCAAACGTTCTAGTCGTAAGAAATAAATTATCTCTTGTCTATAGTGCAATTTTAGTAAAAATATAATAGTAAACAGAAGTGATTGAGAAGAATTTTGATTTTGAAACGATTTGATATTTGAAACTGAAGCAAGAAATATATTAAACAGCGAGAAATAAGTCACAATGAACCCTTAGACGAAACAAAAGACCCTATTGGTATTCCGAAATTGCTCTACGTTAGTTGAGCCTTTCCTCTTGTCTTATCTCAAAATTCCCAACTATATGCCATTTGATATCATACTCAAAAGATTGGTTAATTTCCTCCTTTTTGTGATAAGGTATATTTATCGCAAAAGATTAACTTCAATTCATATATTTTTAAAAAAATCTGTATTCTCAGTAATTATCTAACAAATATATCAATTCAATATATATATCAATTATATCTTATTCAATTTAAACCTATTTATATAAATATTTCAACTAACATAATTATCCAATATCCATTTGATATTTCAATAAATCTTTTAAACAATGTAATAAAGAAATTTTATAAAAAACCTTTTAACATAAATATTTTTTGTAAATAATATCAGTTGTCAAAAATGTCGATACTTCGGTCTTTATAATATATCATGCATTTCTTCGTAAATGTATTAAGTATAGCTGTGAAACTAGAAATGAAATTATGATTTATGCCATGTCTAGAAATTTGATCTAAAAATGCTGATTTTTAAACGTATTTAATAAATAAATGATGTAGTATGCGTGCATTTTGTTAAAGCATCAATATTCAGGGCCAATTGACGCCACTTTTAATATTTTTAAAATAACCAAGAAAATTAATCCTGTATTAGAGCTGATCAACAATCTGAACGACTTATTTAATTGGTTAATCCAAAAAAGATTTAAAAATCTATAGAAAATTTTAGAATTATTAAGTTAATGTCGCACGACATGTCTAATATACGAGATAATGGAAAAAAGTTCGCGGCCTGACCCAGAAATGGCTCGCCAGTTAGAATAATGTTAGAATAGTTAGAAAAAAAATGTTTTCTCTGAAGTAGTTTGTAGAGAAGTAGTAGTTTACACAAATTTTGGCCATAAGTTTCTCGGTTTAGAATGGATTAACCCCAAGGAATTTCATGGAGTATTGTCGAAATTTTATGGAAACCTCTTATGTCAACTGCTAAAATGTATGGGCACACACACAACCCCCGGTACTGCAGTTGTAACCACACCAGAAGCTATCTAAGTACGTGGTATTGTGTATATTGGACAATAGACTAGTGATAATAGCTGCAAAGATATTGGAAAAAAGGTTGCAAATCATCCTGTACAAAGATTTAGCAATGCCAAAGCTCGAATCTTTAGGAAAACAATTTTTAGACCGATTCAACAGGTATCGGACCGATTTTATGCGGCGATTTTTTACTACAGATGAGACATCTGTACCACTATACACCAGAAATGAAACAGTAATCGATACAGTGGAGGAACGCCAGTAATTCACCAAAGAAGTCGATCGCATCTATCAGAAATATCATAGCCGGTATTTTTTTGGGAAAACGAGTGAACAATGACGGGAGAATATTACTTCAACATTCTTGGCCTGCTGAATGTCAAAATTCGCGAAAAGAATCGTGAAGAAGAAAACATCATCTTTCGCCCGAGCAACGTACCTCCATTTTTAACTGAAAATCGCAGTCCTTCATTTCAGTGCCAGAACTTTTCATCTTACCCTCGTATCGTAAATGTCAAAAACTGTCAGATCATGACACGAAAAAAAACTACTCAAGGCATAATGTATTACTAAATTACAGGGCTCTTTATAAGTTTAAACGTTTAAATTCAATGCATAATACGGCACCAATACGCTATTTGATATCGTTTTGGCAATAACTGCACAATATGTCACACTTTCTCTAAAACAACATAATTTAAAATTGCTTGCTCACTTACTAGGTACTATTAAAACAAATAGAATTAGAATAGTAACACTCAAAATTACTTCTAGGAACAAACTTCTATGTTGAAATAAATAAGTTACAATAAAAAAACAAATAATTTAAACACGACTTAAACAAATGAAACCTCTAACAATATGCAAGTACATTCTGCAATGGCTACAGAGTTTTTCACAACTTTTACAGATTATTTACAGATACAAAGAAATTAAACAATAACTTAAAAACAAAAGAACCAAAAAAATACCAATCGTGTATTGTTTACCCCAAACGAGAATCACATTTGTACACCTGATATATTTGTATCCATAATGAAAAATAAGTTATTCTTATTTAAAACTATTAATAAAAAATATACTTGAATAACATAATGTTTCACTACCTCTCACACTATATATAGAACCGATATTCTTAATTGTTATAAGGCGAACGACATTAGATTACACCATTAGTCATCATCAATTTAATGATCAGGTTGTTTTTGAAGATCTAGCATAAGTTAGACTATTAAAAAATAAATTTAGTAATACTAACCGTAAGTATAAACCAGTTTTTGCCACCAAAATTCTTACCATTTAACCGACTTCAAAAAAGGAGAAGGTTCTATGTTCGGCTGTACATATTTTTCTAATGTATGTTCACCGATTTCTCCGTCAACTATGGACCGATTTTCAAAATACTTTTTTATTCGAAATAGTACTCTTCGGAGTTGGTCCCATTGAAAACAAGTTAGGATCTGATGGGAAGAAGAATCGAGAGAAAACCTCAAATTCCAAAGGCACATACGATGTTTTCACATGTTTTTTAACTAAAATAATCAGATATTGGTGGATAATGTAATTGCTGAACTGTTGATAAAAATCGGAAATAGTTCAGTGTAAGAATCAGTCAGTTTGCTTTTTAAGCACTAACCATATCATATGAGACGTTGTAGAAACATTGTAGACAACTGTTTCTATGATGTAATGGTTAGTACATTGAGCTTACACGTGGAGATCATCGATTCGATTCCCAACAGAGCAGCAACTTTTAATGATATAGTTTGATTGGAACATTTGTCAAATCGCCTAGACTATGTAGCGGGCCCCAGGGCCTGAAATATTCCTTATTTTCAATCATTGTTTCTTTATTCCTATTGTTCCTCATACTGGGCTGTACTATTTAACAAAAAAATTGAACCGATTTCAAAAAATAAATAACGAACTCACCAAAAAGTAAAAAATAATCAAACTTAGATTTTAGAACACAAAAAAAACGTTTTGAAATAAAATATGTACATAATAATCGTTATAATAACTAAATAAAAATAGAGAAAAACTTACTTAACTTACTACTACACGTATTTTATATTCTAATATATACACACCATTTAGCTTAATATCTACCTAAACCTATTTATCTATTTACAATATTATTTTAACTACTACCAAATGATCAGTTTGAAGTCGGTGGCGAGCCTAAACAATACAAACATAATAATATAATTTTGTGATATATACACAAAATTAAATTACGAACAAAAGAATCCTAATTTGTTCCTCGGCACTGACTTGAAAGTGATCGTTTGGTAGTAATTAAAATAATATTGTAAATAGATAAATAGATAAATAGATTTAGATATGCATTAAGCTAAATGGTGTATATATAGTAGAATATAAAATACGTGTAGTACATAGGTTAAATTAGCTTTTTATTTATTTTTATTCAGTGATTACAACGATTATTATGTAATAAGGCAATTGAAAAGTTCCCGGCCTGACACATAGATGGCGCTACTAGAATTAAATGCATATGTTTTTTAGTTAGCCCTAACCCTCAAAAGATGCGTGTATAAATTTGACAGCTGTCGAACCATTAGTTTGTGAACTATTGCATCTTGAGTGAAACAACTTTTGTTATTGCGGAAAAAAAACGGATAAAAAAGAATTTCGAGTGTTGATAAAATATTGATTTTTAAAGGGAAAAATACAGTTGAAGCAAAAAACTTGGCTTGATGCCGAGTTTCCGTATATTGTCCCAGGAAAACCAACTATCAAGGTTTGGTATGTTAAATTTAGACGTGGTGAAATGAGTACCGAAGACCGTGAACGCAGTGGACGCACAAAAGAGATTGTTACCGACGAAAACATTAAAAAATCCACAAAATGATTTTGAATGACCATAAAATGAAATTGAATGAAATAGCAGACACTCTAAAGATATCAACTGAACATGTACATCATATCATTCACGAATATTTCGGTATGAGAAAGCTCCGTGCAAAGTTGGTGCCGTGCGAGCTCACTTTTGATCAAAAACAACAATGAGTTGATGATTCGGAACAGTGTTTGAAGATGATCAAGCGTAATAAACACGAGTTTTTGCGTCGATATGTGACAATGGATGAAATATCATCCATCACTCCATCATTTCACTCCAAAGTTCAATCGACAGTCATCCGAGTGGACAGTACACGTTGAACCCGCTCCAAAACATGGGAAAACGCAACAGCCGGCTAGCAAGTTCATGGTGTCTGTATTTTGGGATGCTCATGGAATAATTTTCATTGACTACGTTGAAAAAGGAAGGACCATCAACAGCGACTATTACATATCGTTATTGGACTGTTTGAAGAACGAAATCGCCGAAAAACAGCCGCATTTGAAGAAAAAGAAAGTGTTGTGACACCAAGACAATGCACCGTGTCACAAGTTAGTGAAAACGATGGCAAAAATCCATGAATTGGGCTTCGAAATGCTTCCTGGTCCACTGTATTCTCCCGATCTAGTCCCAGCGACTCTTTCCTATTCTCAGATCTCAAAAGAATGCTCGCTGGGAAGAAATTTTCGTCGAATGAAGAGGTGATCGACGAAACGTACTATAAAAATTGCAATCATACGTGTATATTTACGTGAATATGTTAGCTGAAGAATAATTCTGCAGAGATAAACTACATTTTTTATTGTATTAATATGTTTTCGTTAAACATGATTTATTTTCATCTGGATTCATTTTTATTCATTAGTAAACCAGTTTAGATATCAGTTTCCAATCGATACCTGACCGTCAGCTTCGCAAAGCCACACGTATCAAAATAACAGTTCAGTTTTTACCCCACTCTATCCGTAAAACGATCCCCTCGCTCCTCTCCCGTGTGCCACTCGCGACCACCCCTTTCTCCGGTCGTCCCCCTTCCCCTTGCTATTGTTGATGCGCGACGATGAACTCGAACTCGGCCCTTTGTTTTCCGGAGTTTAAGTGGCAACAGGGGGCAAAAATTTTCCAGAGCAGTTGCTAATGAACTTTCGCATACATACACACGCGTTGGCTCACCCTTCCAACCCCTTAGACAATAGATTTTCCGAGTGGCAATGAAAATTCATCGCAACTTTCCTCCGGCTGTGTATCAATTTTCCGCGTTTGGTTTTCATGTACGTGTATGTTTTTCTTCTATTTATTATTTATGTCGTTTCAATAAGTTTCCTGTTTATTTTACCGTTGTTCTCTTTTGACAACTCATTCTCGAAACATTTTTTTAGTAAACATCGACTTTTCATGGCCACAGTGTACTTGAGGCAAACCAGTTTAATGCTTCTTCGCCGCCTTTTTTTATTTACGCGTACAGATATTACTTTCTTTTTTTACCCAAAAACATTTCGTGAACCACAAGAAATAGATTCAATTATTCACATAAATATCGATAAAGCCAGGAAGTGAATTACTCTCTAGATATGACTGACTGACTGCTCACTCAAAACAAATAATTAAATCCAATATGATCCGAATGAGATAAGCAATACATAATCGCAGATATTGAGAAGGCGATAGAACGTAGAAAAATATTCATTAACACTTTATACGTTACAAAAAGTACTGTTACACTTACACTTTCGATAATACAGAAAGCACTTTAAACCTTCTTATTCATTTAGTTTTGGTGCCAATCATTCAGAATAAAACAACATGAAACGTATATTGAACGACAGGAAATGAATTGCCAAGATTTAGGTAACACATATATAGAAAAACCTATTTTCACAATCAAAAGAATTTAGATATATAACTTATAACTTTGCTGGAATCTTTAGGAAACCAAATATGCACGATTGCACATAATAATTAGATAATTTATACTAAGGCAACAAAATACCCCTACATTATTATATTAGGCGCAGCAAGTGCAATGTCTGGTGAATGAGATGGCTTTATAAATATATTCTAACAAGTTAATCAGCATTTGGTGTTCTCATTATGTAAAACTTAACCTTATTGTGTATTTCAGTCTTTCTTGTCATTTTTACCCTACAGGTATCTTTAAACATATTAGTTGTCTTCGAAAGAATTCTCAGAGAGTTCAAGTTTCATCGTGATTTATTTCCATTTTGACTGTAATAAACCTTCTTTGCTAGATTCATTTTGTATTTAAGATGTCTACTTACATTAAGTTCAGTTTAGGTGGTACCCAATATGCTTACTATTGAGCCATTCACATCAGTACGTTGACAACTTAACAACTTTAACAGCTTATGTTAATCGACAGCATCTACTGCGATACAAAATTTAAAGATTAAATTCGTCATAACCAAACTAATACCAATCAGATATTTCAACATATCTAAATCAACATTTTCAAGTGAAATATTTAAAAAGTGAAAAAATGTCTGCTCTCTTCAATCCAAACGTAATGTTTGAATCTTAAACGCTGAATTCTATTTTATTGCAATTTTGCTTAAAATGTTACTTAGTCCACTATTTCAATATATTTTTTTTTAAATACTGAATGAAATATCTAAAGAGGATCTTCTGTTAATATTTTGATATTAAATTGTTTACCATCCCGAAAATGTCTCAGATTGAGATAACTTATTCGATAACAAAAAAAGCAATAAATGTTACACAGAATTACATATTCCATATAAACTTTAAACATAAAAACGTTAAATAATTAATATATACGTACCGCTTAATATAGAATTATGTGAAAAGAATGATTTTATAGAAAGAAACGAAATTTAAAAGAATCAAAACTGTTTTGTTACCAATCTAATATAACTATTTGACTTACCAGAATAATAAGATGCACCATAAGTAGATGTTATGTAAACTAGAGATAAAACTCACCTGAAAATAAAAAAGAGTTTATTAAAAATTTTGTTTGCATAAAAAATTCAAGGTTAAAAACTTTAAAACGTCAAAGTTTATTGAACCGACAATACTTTTCATTGACCAAGGTGTCCTTGCTAATATGTGCTAATTGTTTAAGTAAATAAATAATTTTCTACAGGTAGCATACTTGGAAGCATCTGTTTTAGCTTTTTAGTAATTAATCACCATCGTAGTTTAATAGTATTATGTCATCGTATATATATTGTTAAATATTTCGTATATATAATGGTACCATATCGACATTACATTTATATCCAGCTACCTGTAATACCAGTTAAACTGTATTTTGAATATGTTTAATGACATAACGATATTACAGGTGTCGATATACTAATTATGTTTCTTTAAACTCAATATTTCAGTGAAGGCTTCGGACTGGGAAGTTAATTTGAAAAAAAAACAGTACAAAAATGATGTTTCAAGAGCAATGTAATTAACGTCAAAACAGCTGATGAGCCCACCGAAAAAAAGTGATCTGTGAGAGGACATTTATTCTTGGGCAAATGTAGCAGATGTTCGTGACATTCCAATGTATATTTAATGACTTTATTTAATGGCTTAATATTTTGGTAGAAAAAATATTAATAATAATTTACGTATGATACACAAGATTTAAAAAAGAAACAGAAGAAATATCCGCTAATATTATTGTATCTTATTCTAGATTTTAAAAAAAATAATATCACAGATATTTTGTACATTCACAGGTGCATTGTCCCTCAATGACAGGTGATTTTCATATGTTTTATTATATATCAACATAATAAGATCTTACTATACAATAAAATGTTAAAACAGGTATGGTCATATTTGTATACAACAGACATGGGGCTGCGCAAAGGATGCCTGAATGCTTTGACATAATCAGGTAAACTATAGTAGATGAGCATTATCTCGAATAATTTTTACAAATAAATTAATGTTTGTAATGTTGGGACGGTCCTCCTGTTGCGATAATCGCGGGTTCGAATCCTGCTGGGGCATGGATGTACTTTATGTTTGAGATTATAATTCTAAATGTTTTTATAGGCAGCACTGAGAAATCCGACAAGGAATAACTTCTTCCAACATTTTCTGGGATGGTCTCTAAGTTGGTCACTAGCCAGTCGGCGGGCTTAATACCACTGGTTCGGAGCCCACATTAAACCCTCGTTGGTAAAAAGGAGACTTTAAAATATACAAAAAAAGAATAGTTTATTCAAGTTTTAATATAACATTAAAAATATTTCAAAATTAATTTCACGAATTCCTATTGGAATATATTGTTAGAAACTGTCCCTCCCCCGTTGGGTAGGCATCCCCTCCAACCTCATAAATGGTCCCATCCCCTTTACACGGTCAGGTATGGAGTAGTACAAGCAGTAGTCCTGGTACCATCTCAAGGATGAGATCAGATCTATAGGACCTCCGGTATTATCATGACTAAAATCTAACAATATAATATAATTAAAATTAGTTCTTTTCAGATGGACTATTCTCAAGAACGTACAAAAAAAATCCTAGCAAAAGCACTTGAAAATGTGTCTTGGCACCTTATTTAATGGTAATAAGTATTAACACCCTAACCGGGATTTATCTGGATTTTTAGGTAAAGGTAGCTTTAACGTAGGATACAAATGATGGTCCTCGACATTAAAACTACCGACTGTCGAGTGAGAAACTTACTAGAAGACAAGCAGTCTTACCAGCCTGGTTACTAACTTAACGGGAATAATTCTCCTTGTCGGATTTGTACTCAGGCTTATGCGCATTCGCGATTACAAACTATCACAAAGATAAATTATATACATGCTTCGACGGGATTCGAACCATCGTTATATTATTCCTTGATTATTTTTCATATCCACAAAGGACAATATGACTACAGACATATAATAAATGTTATTAATACACATTTTCACGACTAGAAACAGTAGAATACATTGAAATGCTAAGATAAACAACGTAGAGGAGTAAGCATCAGAAAAGTTACAAGGAACAATTAGTTAAAAGTATGCAAATGTTGAATAGTACTGAACAAAGTAAAGCTTTCGGGCTATTGATAAAGTATTACTTTTTCACTTTTTCTAGATATTGCACAAACCGTCAATAAAGCTTGTCACCAAGATTTGATATAAGAACTAAGCAAAATAATTTTAAAACAATATGCAGAGATATTAACATCGTATATCTCCAACTATTCCAAATACATACAAGTACTATATCTACTCAATACTATTAAAATACCTAAACTTGTGGTATACTTTAGACAGCTAGTGCTAAAATCATAGATTGGATAAAACAATAACAGATAAAACGAAACGAATTAAATATATTCCTAATAACTTTGCCAACAAAATATTGCTCACCAGCCTTAAACTTAAATGGTACTATTGTACCATATGAATATAGTGTCAAATATTTAGATATGATATTGGGTTTTCAGTTGATGAAAAAATTTAAAAAAACAAGTTCAAAAACAACTATATTAACTGTCGATACATAACAAGATTATGATTTACACTCAAGTGTTAAAAGCAACATGACCATATTGCATATAAATATGGGGTTACACCCAACACACCAATATAAGGGCAACTTTCTGAACAAGGTGTTGCATACCGCAATGAGAACATCTTGGAATATATGCAATGAAGACTAGGAATATTTAGAGTTGAATAATCAATCAATCTAGAAGATACGCCAGGAAACCCGAAGCCAGGCTAAATCTTCATGAAAATATAGAGGCTCCCAGTTATAGAGAGACAATACGTTCCTAAACTGAAGAAGACCAAACCCTGGCAAGTGACAAGGAAACAATGAAACCTTTCTCCATAAACATCTTCCAAAGAGAATTGTCTTTCTTCACCGCTTGCTTCAACTTTTGTCCAATAAATACCAAAAAATTTACAGTAACACAGTTATAGTTTTGCCAAAGGAGTGGCCAAGATCATCGATTAAAACGAAATGAATATGAAAAACATAACAAACCAACTACATATATTTCTACAACCCGTTATATTCAAAATAACTAATTAATTCAAAACATTTCAAAGCTTTTATTTTCAACTCTGAACTATTTTTGTAGTATTTTAAAATCATCTATCGGGTTTGATAAGAGTGAATTTCGGACTCTTTTTAATCATATTCATACTACTAACATTTTTAAATTATTGAACTCAAGTGTTAAAAGCAACATGACCATATTGCATAAAAATATGGGGTTACACCCAACACACCAATATAAAGGCAACTTTCTGAACAAGGTGTTGCATACCGCAATGAGAGCATCTTGGAATATATGCAATGAAGACTAAGAATATTTAGAGTTGAATAATCAATCAATCTAGAAGATACGCCAGGAAACCCGAGGCCAGGCTAAATCTCCATGAAAATATAGAGGCTCCCAGTTATAGAGAGACAATACGTTCCTAGACTGAAGAAGACCAAACCCTGGCAACTCGTGGAATAGTGCACCAATGAAACAAGCGAAAAGTGTGAGCCACAGATTATCGTTGAACTACATTGTATTTGAAATAATAAATGTTAGGAATAATCGGATCTCCTAGATACAATTTCTACTAATCCATTGACAAATAAGTTTAATAAAAATAATATGTATTTATTGTTACATACATATCTATAACAGATTAATTAAAATTAGTCTAAGAATTTATATAACCTCAAATAGGATATAAAACACATGTACAAAAAACTAGTTTTCAATTTTATATATAATTGTTATATAAAACGAAAAAAAGAGTACAATATTTCATTCTTTAATTTTAATTTTCTGTTTTACTTAACAATGAGAACGAGCAGCGGTTACAAATGCAACGGGGCTGACGTAATCACTAGGTGCATTTTAATGATTGCATTTTTATTACGGGCACTGTTAAGTACAGTGATTCGCAGCCAAGGAGCCAGAAAAAAAGTCACGGTAAATTGGCCGGGACTGGAGGGAACCGCGGAAGAGAACGAAAAAAAAACGGTACGACTGTAATTTCTTCAAAATTGTTACTTTCGAAAATCCGCTAAGAAATCGGCACCATAAAAATCGTTCCATCCACGCTCTGATAATCGACGATTTCGTTTCGACGATGACAGTTTCGCAATTGCGTTGTGTGCGATGAAATTGTACCGATCTAACCAAAAACTTAATTGAAATCCAAAAAGCTGAAAATGAGGAAACTTTCTCCGCCTATTGGGCTTAGTGAACTTTGTCACGTTTACACATTTCGTTTTAAATATTTGAAGTAGACCTGTTAAGATATTTCTTAAACATTTTAAAAACCTTTTAATCATTTTGAAGAAACATTTACAATCGGTACTTACTTTTAAAGGGTCAATATATCAATATCAATATGTTATTAATAATAATATTATCATAATACTAAAATATACGATTATACGTTACATACAATAATGTTATATATAACATACAATATTGTTATATTGTATATATAGCATATATCTGAAATTTAAAAATAGTTTCTTACATTTGAAGTATTTAATTAGGGTAAAAGCAGCTTGCAGATAGGCCTTAAAGTTGCATATTTCTGGTAGCAGTTATTCAATGAAGCCGTGTTACAGAACGGTTTAATGGTAACAGACCATAAAACATCTTTAATATAAATATAGAAGAAATTAAAAGTGAAAAAGAACACATTCAGTGCAATCTCATCAACAATTGTATAGCGTTTATGGTTAAGAATGCTTAAACAAAGGCTAGTGGCAAAATAAAAACCTTCTCATCCCAGAAGTGTAGTCGTGATATCGACCATAAATTAATTTTGAATCACTTATTAAGACAGGATACCGAAAGAAGCTCGATACTAAACAAAACGAGCGAAATCGGGCTATCTTTAAAACGAATGAAATGTAGCGGCAATATACAAAAAAATTGTGGTAGAGGCACAAAGAAGCTTCACAAACGATAGCAAATCCCACACTGGTGACAAGGAAACAATGCTACCTTTCTCCATAAACATCTTCCAAAGAGTATTGTCTTCACCGCTTGCTTCAATTTTTGTCCAATAAATACCAAAAACTTTACAGTAACAGTACAGAGTTATAGTTTTGCCAAAGGAGTGGCCAAGATCATCGATTAAAACGGAATAAATATGAAAAACATAAAAAACTAATTACATATAATTCCACAACCCGTTATATTCAAAATAACTCATTAATTCAAAATATTTCAAAGCTTTTATTTTCAACTCAGAACTCTGAACTTCTCGTATTTTTAAATCATCTATCGGGTTTGATAAGAGTGAATTTCGGACTCTTTTTAATTATATTCATACTACTAACATTTGAATTAATTTTTAATTATGCATCCATTTTAATGGGCAAATAATAACTACCGTTTATATTTAATTCCGCTGATCTAATTCATAAAAAAAGACAATGAACTAACTTTAGATAATAACCCGAAAATAAGGATACTGATGAAATAAGGATATAAATTTTGATTAGCAGGTGAAATATCGTATTACAGACGTAGATGTAAAATGGTGCAGCGATATCTCAAAACTAATACACAGTACTTATAGTCTATTCAAAGTTTATTTATATATGCGTCGTCGAACTTTGTGACGTCAAAACGTCACAATATTGCCGCATCAACTCTGAGTTTTAGTTCAGTTTGGCTTTGACATCCAAAAAATTCTAATCTAAATAAAATAATTGAACAAAAATGTTATCACATATAATTTATTTTGACACTATTTTTTGAGCCAAAATAATTTATAGATAAGAGTTAAAACCTCTTATCACTATTGCATTCAAGAATTTTGCATACATCTGACAGCTGGACGACGTCCCGTTGTCAGATGTACGCTAAATTATTCAAAATATTGGTTATAATTACTACCCTAATATATTATATCACTTTGTTTGAAAATGCCGAAAATAATAGATATTCAGGGTCACAAATTGATTGAAGCTTTACTAGGTTATTTCGAAAAGGAACGAGATAAGGCCCCCATTTGCCCGTAAATTCCGTTAGAGAGGTAATTATTGATGATATTAAATACTATTAGTTGCTGAAATTTTACTGAAAACGTTTTAGCGTGTTACTGCTGCGCTGAATATTAGTGTAGGTACTGTGAATAATACCGCTTACAAAATGAAAAACAATACGTTAGATTCAACCAAGAAAACTGGACAATCTTGATATTGACTCTATTCGAGAACAAATATACGAAATGTATAGGAACAGTGAGTACAAAAACTATTTTATCGATATAAACATAATTTAATAAAATTATTTTAGAGAAAATTGTTAGTCTGGAAAGTATATTACATAAAGAGTTAGGGACATTCATTCAGGCATCCCTTCATACACTCTTACAGGGCATAGTATTTAAATGGTGTAGATAGCCCTCGAAGAGGTCTAATGGAATTCCAGACATTACCTTAAAAATAATTCAATTTTTAAAGGCATACAATAAGACCAAGGAAGATAAATTATTTGAATGTATGTATCTTGATGAAACCTGGATATTTCAAAATGGTTTATTGGTGCACTTTTGGCAAGACAGTAACAAAAATAGTGTAAAGACAACAAAAAATGATGGAAAAAGGTAAAAGTTACAATAGCATTTGATTAGGTTTTGTTGATCATAATATTAATTAATAATTAATTGCAGATATATTGTTATGCATTCAGGGAATACGAATGGTTTTATTCCTCGTACAGAATTAGTGTTTTCCTATACATCAAAGGGCAACTACTATGGAGAAATGAACCATAACATGCTTTGTTATTGTTTGAAAAGCAATTGTTAAAAAACCTAGAAAAACCATCAGTTATTATTTTGAACTCGATAAGACGTATAGAGGAAGTAACTGATAAATGGTGGATCGTGAACATGTTTTAGACAGATTGAAAATTAACAGTTTAGTGATTACCTTGGACAGTGACTCGTAAAGTAAAAGTAACTAAAGGAAACTTTCAGGATATATGATGATGCTGGGAAATTCCTGAGACAGAGTGATGAGAGTGGAAACAACTAAAGGTATGCACATAAGTAATAGAATATAACTGTAGAAAATAGAATTGTAGGGCGTGAAAGATTTGTGTGCATTAGGTTAGAATGTATGAGGAGAGAATGATTACTAACTGTTTTGTAGATATGGTAAAGGCATTAGGCAGAATTTAGTGAATAATTTTATCAAGAATGGCGTACACAGATAGTAGTAGAAAAAATTAAAAATACAGTGATACCAAGATGACTTAACAAGTAAACACACCATCGAAGAAAAGAAGCACCAAATGTAAAAAGGTACATATTGATGCTCTCGAATGAAAGTAAAATATATTAATTTGATATATAATTGTTAATTAGGTGAGTTAGGCCTCCAGGGGGATATTACTACCTAAAAATATGTGCTTAGAACTCTACCTCATGGGTGGTATGGAAACGAGTTCAATGTAAATATACTAAACCAACTCCAACCTACAAAATATTATACCTTTGTTCTTAATTGTAGCTATATAGTCCCTCGATAATATATGCATTAGATGTACTATAATGTTAAAATAAATTATATTTGAAAATAGTATTTTTGTTTAATTATTTTTGACTTGATGCGGCATTATCGCAAAGTGTTGATGTCACAAATTTCGATGACGCATATATAAAAAAAACTTTGAGTAGTTTATAAATATGTTTTACTACATATAATTTACAGTTAATACCCTACTCTGCTCAGTACCCATCACAAAAATAGCTCCAATAAGAAAAATAAGAACTAAATATATCTAATAATAAATGTGAAATTTAATGTAACTTCAATACTCAATAAATTATTTCGTCATGACAATTCTATAAACAAACAGTTCTGTTAACTGTAACGTATATACTTGTAAATATAAAATTTCAAGCTACTGATGAAAAAAACATAATATTAGTATCAACACAAATCGCGATATAGAAATCGTTAATCCTCCATGGAAAGGTGTTTATTTTTAGAAATCGAAACAACAAAATGTGCTTTACCCGATCTGTTTTGATTACAGCTAAAGCCACTTCAATCTGGAATAAAAACTTTCCAAGAAATACCGTCTTATTTGTGGTAGTTTTGTTCTAATTTTAATCACAAAGGAAAACATACAATTAATCGGGACCAGTATTGGCGTCTATCGTTTTATTTTAGTCGGTGTAATTTTGTTAGGAGTATTAGTTATTTTATTTGGTTTTAAAATATGAAATAACACTTTGCTTATATAAGCTCATCTACTCATTGGTTTTTTTTGTTGCTATTTGGTGGCTGTTACTGCATTTAAGAGATTTCAATTTATTACCAATTATTTGAAATGTATAATTAATGGAATGTACCATTGCGGATAAAAAAGACTAACTTATTAGATGGAAAAATGTATTTATACTATGTATAACTATTTCACTTTGTTGACTGTTTCATGACCGACATGGTAACGAACGGCTCGCAACTTAAGATCGACACCGCAATAATTCCATTGGCTGGAGAACGTCACGTACCTAGGTCTTCACTTCGACCGGTGGTTCGGTTGGCATTCCCAAATCCAGAAAGCAATCCAAAAAGGTTCGGGGATAGCAAACCTGCTATCTTCTCTGATCTGCCCTTCTAGCAGACTTCCCATCTCCATCAAATGCTTATTTTACAAGATGTTAATTCGGTCCATACTCCTCTACGGATCTAATGTCTACTTCAAGTTTGTTACACCCATCCAGGTCAAACGGCTTCAAGTTTTCCAAAATAAGCTCCTCAGGAGAATATTAAACGCTCCATGGTTTGTCAGAAATAATCAAATTCATAGGGAAACTGACACTCCAGAAATCAAGCATTTCATATCTCAATCATTCCACAAACAACAACTCAGCTCAATTTCTTCTGAAAACGCGCTTGTTCTCGAGCTGGTCGACATGCTGAGAGCTTAGCACTGCGTCACCGCCAAGCTCCCCCCTATTCCAGGCTGAAACGACCTCATCCGTCGCTACAGTCATAACTTTTGCCCACATACAACAGTATCCAGTTGTGTGTTAACTCAGGTTCGCGAATCAATAGAATAGCCGGGCCTTCGTGCCCAATAATGGCTGCCCGATCAGCGGGTGTCATATCCCCAAATTTAATGCAGTAGCAGTAGCGATCTACAGGGGTCAACTGTGAGGCGGTTTCGGTTTAGTGTATTGGTAAGCCCAGAGGCAGTCCCACATAACCCGGTCCAACTTGTCACTCCAGGGCAAGTCTCCGAGACCAGGTATGCGTCATGCATTCCACCGCCTAGTTTTTAGGCCAGAACAAAAAACAACACTATATTACAACATTCTTCGAAGCACCAGATAATATAATAAAATCCAGGAGGCATTAATCCGACAGTGCTGGATAATGTTTTGAATAACTCTCGGTTTCATTGGACGGTCAACTATATACTGGCGATCCAAGGACTTGATTGTCGATCTAACCACTTCCTCCTTCGCACGATAATGCGACTATAACTACATATAAACATTGAATAAGCGAAACATCAGAAGAAACCAACCTCTTGGATGAATGACGCAGCAGCGGACCGCTCAAAAACAGCTAAGATAAGGATCAAGATCACAAAGAACTATCTGAAAAATACAAGGACACTAACCAGAGTTGGATGTAGTAACCTGGTCAACGGAGATGGAATTTCATGAAGTCCTGCTGTACCAATGAGCTCTCTCCCCAGAACATCCGCAATGTGATGATGATGGCCGATTATTTATGGAGAGCAACTTAACTTAAATGGTTCTTGAGATGACTTATATGACTTGATAAATCTTTAATACATCTGCTCTAAAAAATACAATAATATGAGTCAACACACTGGTCAATGAATGTTTAAAAAACTGATAACATGGTAACCGTAATTAAACCGAAGTTAAAGAAAACCGAGAAAAAGCAGTTAACATAACTATACAATTAATATTTTTAGACGTAATAATAATGCTATAATTCCAAAAAACCGACATCGAATCATGGATATATTCGTATGAGCCCGAAAATAAGCAGCAGTCGACTATATGGGTGCTCCAAGATGAACCAAATCTAACAAAAGTTGTTCGCGCACGAAGCACCTCAAAGAAAATGGTGGCCTGTTTCTTCGGGAAAACTTGGTTATATTGTAACAGTGCCTCTAGAGTAACGTAGAACAGTAAAATCTGGTACACAATCATTTGTTTGCCAGAAGTCTTCGGTGAAATAAGGAAAACAAACAAGAAACTCCGGATTGTTCTTCATCATGACAATGCGAGCTCTCACACATGGGCTCAAACAAGAGACTATTTGAGCACTCAAAACATCGAATTGAATTTTCGTTCCCATCCGTGGAAACTGCGTGGTCAACGATTTTCATCTCCCGAAGAAGCTATTGAAACATTCAAAGATCATGTTTTGAAGATTCGGAATGGAATAAATGCTTTGAAAACTGGTTTAAGCCTATGCAAAAGTATATCGATCATTGTGGCGAGTACCCTGAAAAAAAAATTCGCAGCTTAACTATTTGCCTTTTTTTCTATTCCCGAAATATAAATAGTGCCCTCGTAATATAAATATTGATGTGAACACATTCATTAGAATATAAATATATTGTAAAAGCGAATTCCTTAACATTGTCTAAAGATGAAGAGAGATGTCAATGGGTAATATGACGGATACACATTGATCTAATACTATTTCAACAATATACAACAATAAATAGTTTAAGATATAATTTAATATAGATAACAAGTTAGAGGTTTTAGTTAGACATGGTTAGTAATTTTTCAATAAATTAAAAGTTATATAGACGTACAAAGGTACAACCCTGTAAGACTTAAACATACCGTCAAATTGTTTATATAGGATATCCGTAGATTTTGTTGTGTGTCATCACATAATCTACATTTCACTACGGCTATATGAGTCCACTTTGAATTAGAAGAGATCGGTTATCATTGCCCTTACCCTGTCTATTGAGTGAACAAAAACCCTCACCAAACGCTACTTTTTTGTCTATATCCAACACTTGGTGGAACTCATGCGCATATACGGTACATAATTTCACATACGGCTTCATATTTTCTTTAACATAGGACCAATAACGTTACATTCATCCATAAATTCTCATTTTTATAATAAAGACGTGCTGCTCAATCGTATAAATTGTCATAATATTTTAACATCAATAACAAAATACGAAACAAACATTAATTTTTTAGAAGAACGAAGGAGTGGGACTCAAAAAGGTATGAACAAATAAATCTTAAAGAAAAATAACGTTAGAACTCTAATATTAACGTAAGTTCTGTTTGCGAAAGAAGAGAAAAAAGAAGTTAACTTTAAGGGTAAATATTGACATTTTCTTATAAGGAATATAATTTAGTAAAATATTGTACTCAATTTTTCACCAAAAATAATAATTTATAACTTATAATGCATAAACAATGCACTTTATTTCAACATAAATTCACCAATCAATGTTTTTCCACATTGATAATGGTGCTTGAAATTTTAGCATGGGATTATTCCATTGTCTGTCTTCCCCTCGCCCTTTCGCTCCTTTATATGTGTCAAGCAGCAAGAGCGTTACGGTTAAGATGTCGAAAATCTCATAAAGAAACGGGTTTTCGCACTTTGCCCAGATTCAATTTTCGAAAACATTTACGATAAAATGGAGTCCTTAACATATTTCCAGTTAGTTCCGGATTGAAAATAAGGCGCGGACCTTTTTTATACGAAAACATCACGAAATTTTGTTTTGAAACACGGGATGACTCTTAAGGCTTTTTATGGGCTTTATCACTTTCTGGCGGTGACATATATTGATTTTTATCAATATTATCAATGTTAAAATAGTACTGAAGTTAAATTCATAAACAAGAGCAACATAAGTATTTTAAGTTTTACATTAAAATAATATTTATTGTAATAAAAGCCTTAGCCATTCCGTTAATGAATAATATTATTAAGTTTTAATGAAATTTTGGTGAACAAATTTATTTTAATAATATGAAATGAAACATAACAGTTAAATGCATCCATCAAAGCAATATTTACGGAAAGATTTCCTTGAATATTTTGCTTCTTGCAATGATATTATCAGTTCAATTATATTTTTTAATTTATATTTTACAGTCTTCATTTTACCAAACAGAATTCATCTAAACTTCTGCATAATATGAGTTTAGAATAATGATCCTTGCCATTAAGCCTACCACTTGACTAGGAAGAAATATAATAATTAAAGAGCATCTTAAAAACTTCCAGTGTTACCCCAAAATCGGTTAGAAATCTGCTTGGTGATAGTGATCTAAATGAAATTTGATCTTACGACTATCGAAGCATTAAGACAGTACGTTGGTCATGGCCACTGTTGCTACACACTACCTAATCAGATTGGTAGTTTAATAAAAATGTATCGAACAATTTTTAATTACTCATGAAAACGTATTTCAGACAAGGAAACCATTTATACTTCGAATTATGCCAGATAAAAATTCAACATCAAGAGCTAGTCAAGAACATCACCTTTGGAAAGTCAGACAATCGAGATTTCAAGTCATACAGTATTCCTCAAAGAACAAATAGTATTATAAAAGAATGATAAAATCCGAATAAACGCCAGGTTTTAATTAATTACATCTTAATAGGTCAATTGAAAATTCCCCTGGCGGCCGCCACGACCCTTTAGGCCACCACGCAATCACCTACAACAAGTTTAAAGGTTGGCAACGCCGATGGATTGGTACCATGGGGTTCCAGGCTATAAAAGACCACCACAACGGCATCTCACTCTCTTTTCTTTCCTTATCCCCTTGTAATAGTACCACTTCCACAGCGCTACCGTACTTCCTTTACCTAACCTAATATCCTGTCAATTCTCCCGTCAATATTAAAATAAACAAGTTTTATTCAACCAGTGTTTTTAGTTCTCGTGCAAATTCCTTCCAAAAATAGTAGTAGTGAGTGACCGACCTGACGAACATTCCTACAAATCCATATGTTTTTTAGTTAGCCCTAACCCTCAAAAGGTGCGTGTATAAATTTGACAGCTGTCTGATCATTAGTTTGTGGATTATAGCATTTTGAGTGAAGCAACTTTTGTTATTGTGAAAAAAATGGATAAAAAGGAATTTCGCGTGTTGTTAAAATAATTTTGAATATCACAAAAGTTATTTGAATTAAAATAAAGATTGAATGGTCATTTAAAAACCATTTTTGATAGGTAACAATTTAACTTTTATCCAAAAAATCGACCATTGTAGACCCATAATGAACAATGTTATTTTTTAATATTTCAAATACTATAAACAATAGAGTGATTTACTTTTAACATTGATAGAGCAAGTAGATATAATAGACGGAAAAAACTTTCCAACCGTAAGGAAATAAACATATAATGTCGCATTTGCATAAGGACTGTGCCAGAAACGTTTTTGAGGTTGTGCCTAAAATGGATTATGTATGTCGGCGAACAAATTAGAAACTTTGACAGGCCCATAATACTTGTTTCTATCGCTTATTATTGTTTGCGTATCATTAAGCTCTGTTATACTGTGCTGAACATGCTTTGTTACCATTAGAAAATGTTTCCCATTTAACCGCTGTAATTACATCGAGATTCTAGCGTTTGGGTGTGTATTTTTTCGACCAGTGAACTGAATAATCGTATTAGAAAAACATAGAATATATCATTGTCATTATTTGACCCAATTGTTCGACATGAACATTTGATATATAACAAAAATTAGTAATGATAGATAGGGATAGGGAGTTTGTCGATATTAGACCATGAAAACCATTGAAAAGGAACCATTAAATGCTCCAAATAAAAGAAACTAACAATACAATCTTAGTATCTAATATTTTAACTAAATGTAACTGTACTGGTTCAGTTATGTGTAATATAATTACAGAAATACAATTACTATATTACGAATAATATATTTGATTGTCCAATAAATATTCCCTTTTCAACTAAAGAAGAGGCCACCACAAGAAAATTAACTAATGAACAATCAATTAAACGTCATATGTCAACAACATTACCTTCCACTAATAACGATTTTCAGAATCGCATGTTTTTATTTACTTCTATATGAGTTATGATGCGAGAAAGCGTTATTTCAGGAGAACTATTATTTATATCAGACACTTCTGAAACAATATTAATATCAACCTCCAAAGTCAATATTTAAATCGTCACTTATCTCTTATTATGTGTTATCTTTTTCAAGTTCAAACAGAACAGATTTTTCTCAGATGTAAGGATATCGAATTACGGGAATTATTTATTTCTCCTGGTAACGAAATCTGCAAAAACGTGTCAGTACTAGCATACTACATTATAATTTATGTTGTTAAATTGTATTTACATCAAAATACTTGTGAATGAGTAACCTTATTCCCTTCCAATTAGCACTTATTTGAAATTGGTTTGAGATCAGTATTACAGAATATAATTGTTCAATTATTCGAATATTGATATGCCATATGACTGATCCAGATGCAGCTCAGCATCCAATATATAATACAAAGTGTTTGCAACTTAGATTTCCTCTTCGACACCTACTTTGGGTCTACACAAAATTTTATTTTTTTTTTAATATATTTAAATTAATTTTCGTTGACATAAATATGTTGATGCATAAATATTACTAATTATGACCAAATACGTTATTCCTAATATATTATTATATATATTTTATTCCTAATGTCAATATATAACTGAATCTAATGTAGTTTCTTCATATATACTACTATCATAAAAAATAACTATATTAGCTGATATTAATAATTAGGCAAGAGTTTTTTACATTTAAATATTATATGTTATTAAAATAGTTAATAAATTGTTAGTATGTTATGTTTTAGTCAACACGTTAAAATAATTTAGTATTTCTCATGTGTTAAATGTACAATTAAAATAAATTATATAACAAGCTCCAGATTTTAATAAACTAAATTTTTACTTAAGTATGATATAAATATTTACAATTATTCATATTGAGATGAATATTCATTGAGATGACTATAAATTATAGATAAATTATAAAGTTTCAACACCATAGATAAGAATTACATAATTTTAATAGTATTACATATTTGTAATATTTCTCTTCAAAAGGCACTGAAGGAACTTGTACATTTTCATGTTGAAATTAGTACTAATGTAACTTCGAAAAAACATTTTAATGTAAAACTTATGTACGTTTCAATGCAATAAAATATATTAACTAAATATCAAGCGAAAACTACAACAGAAAATAATAAATCAAATACAACGGAAACAAAGAGGAAAGAAAAAAAAACAGATCCGCAATTGTTTTATGACGTAAACTCCCCCGTAAAGACATCCCTATATTTATTTATCACCGTTCTTAACCGGAATTCTCCCGCTCTATCGAGATTTCCTGACAGCCGAAAGAAAAAGGAAATAATTGCTCTGTTTAGCACTACTACAGATATCGTACTGAGGCTTTTATCCGGCACTTTGTTGGATCGCGTCAACAAGAGCGCATTTAAATAAAAATAGGAAGAATGCCGCAACGATGTCTTGAATGATGTGGTATTTGTAAAACATTGACGAACAAATGCAATCGGTGTGTTTTGTTTGGCAATTTCATTGTTCTTTATAAATTGATTCCTATAATTTTATTAAGGTGAACAAATTATATAAAAATGTACTGAATTTAAAGTTGTATTATATATTATATTTATTTATCGAATATAGAACTAGAACCATATAATTATTTAGGAAATACCGCATATATACGATCGAACTTTGAAGCTATATATTAGCTATACATTTTCTGTGCCAATATTATGGAGAGAACAAAAAAATTATGGATATGATTGCTACGTTTGCTCGGTAGATGTGATCTATATAATGCAAAAAATAGCACGGTATAAATATTCTGATCTCTCATCAGTGTCGAAGCCAGTTCCGCGATAGTGATCCATTATCCATTTGTCTAGATACAAGTGTCAAAATACATTAAGAACTTCATCTTCATCACCGGCCAATAATGACAGCGATTTCGTTTAAGGAATATTTATCGGACCTTAGATTCTAAAACTAATGGCTGACGTAAAATTTACAAAATGTTTAACGCCTGATGGAGCAGCATGGACATAGTTTGAAAGTGTCGTTCACAACTTTCTCGATAACCACAAATCAACGGATTACAAACACGTAATCGATATAATCGATAATTTGTTGCAAAATTACGACAAGATTAGAGCTCGAATGTTCTTCAAAATACATTTTCTGCATTCACATCTTGTTTTTTTTCGCATAAAACTTAAGCATAAAACCAGGCGACAGGGTGGTTAAGCAAGGAGAGCACCTTCACCAAGATATAGTTGGTCTGTTGGACCGTAATGCGTGAAACCGATTCCAAGTGGTATAAAAGACTCAGTTCAACCTCTGTTCCTTTCCGACCGTTTCATGCATCAGGTTGTGAAAATACAAGTCCAACACAGCAATGGCAGGTGCGTTCAATGCTTCAACTGTCAACTCTTCGGCCATTCATCGACAAATCGCAAAACTACCCCGGCCTACGTCAAGTGCGCAGGTAAACACGACTCACACCAATGTTCTAAAGATAGATAGCACCTAAACCGATCCCTCCTCCCACCCTTGTGTGGAGAACTCAGGATAACAATCGTCTGGCTGCTCCTTCCGCATCTTCACAAACCTGACCACCGCTGGCGAAATATTCTCATGAGCATCTTCAGATGATGAAGGAGACTACTTTCAAAGCCATCAGTACCCAGCTTCTGGAAGAACTACTATCGGTCCGCCATGGTTAGTTAATCTCCAGATCATTAACAATAATGCCCTGAAATGCATTTTCCGTGCGTGGTAAGAAGGAGGAACTTATCACTGCACTGTCGACACACAATATCAACATATTGCTTTTCCAGGAAACCTTTCTAAAACCCTCCATCCGATTCAAGATTATGAATTATTCGATTTATCGAAACGACAGAACAACAGGCCACGGCGATGACTGTGCCACCCACCCAATGACAGCTGAACCACACAGTGTAAGGTTCTCCATAGGCGCCTTAGAACACGACAACACCTTGATTGAATCTCTACCCATCCACAAACCTCGGTACTAAACCAACTATCACGTTCCTACAAATATCTTCAAAAAGTAAATTATTTAAATATGCTATATTGAAATGTTTATACAATAAATTAATGATTAAGTACTTAATATATTTTTGACAGCATTACTAATTAAAAGTTTTTCCGTAAAAAATGTGTAATGTAGTTCCTAGTAGTAATGTAGTACAAGATTCTTTGTTAGTGATCCTAAATATGTTCAGAGTTATTGTCATTCACTTAGCAAGAGCATGTTAAAAAGGAACACGCAGAAAGTTGTATGAGGCTGAATTAAATATGGTGGTCCCTTGTACGACAATGTCAATTAATAATCTTAACGCCCCAATATGCATTATAAATGAGAACATTCAGAAGATCTAGGGGTGCCAACGAACAGTGAAGAAATTAAAAGGCTTGCGGGAAACATCAAGAAAACATGTTATGTACTACAACTGCTCAAGAACAGTGAACTTTTAACCATTTTCTCCTGTTATAACTTAAAAGAGTTCATTTTGCCAACAAGTTAACGAAAGTATCTTAATATTATATAAATATTCTTTTAGCTGCAATCATCTACTTCTTTTTCCATAACAAAATGATTTTTTATTGCCAAGAGTTACATATTGACAAGTATAATGAGTACAATAGTCTATATCTGTGACATTAGTTTTCAATTAAACTCTGAAAAATTACAGCTGCTATTTGTGACAATCCTTAATCATTATATAATTAACTTTCTTGGTATTTTATTTAATACAGTGCATACTATGTACATAACTATACTCATTGCTAGTTGATTTTCACCATTGCATGGTAATGATTTCCTTTTTCTAAATTTCTTGAATGATAAGATATAGACCAACGTACGGTATTTTGCAATAGTAAATGTTATTGCAATAATGACCTTATGAATACTTACTGGGTTAATTGGTGTGCTGTTTCCCAAAATAATGATAATAACAAAGTTATGCCACCCACCAACTTGATGCTTATGTTTCATTACATAGTCCATACGAAAATCGATAAAATTTAATAACACACAAAGCTAATTATGTTATTTTGAGACTTAACAGTTGTGCCTATATTCATAGATCGACAAAAAGGATTTACAAAGTTTATTTAATTTATATGTGAGTGGGTCAGTAAAGAAAGGATCAACATTGGTCCAGAAAAACAATAGCCGGTAGACGTAAAAAAGATTCATCTACTACCACTACACCTACAGTTGATCTTAATGAAACAATTTATGTTTGTTGTGAATTTATGAATGTTTTAAAAAACTCTGCTTAAAAATAATGATTGAAACATTAGTGTAAAAAATGTCCGCATTTCTAAAAACGTAACTTTGAACGAATGAATTTTATGATGAAAACAATATTCTATTCAAACTTTGAAGTAACAAAGTACCTAACTATACACTTATCGCTCAAGCCTTAAAGGCAATTTCTTCTAAATTTCTTCCTGAAAATTTAGGTGATGTGGATGAAGAGCAATGGAAATTATTTTATCAGGAAATAAATATGAAATATAAAACAGATAAAGAAACGATAGTTAGGAAAGTAGAATATTAAGGTGACGGATGTTTACGGTTGGTCACTTTACACAGATACGCAAATTGCCTCACACCAAAGAACTATGCAAAAGTAAGCATCTAATGTTAACATTAGTAATTTAATATTTTTGTAATTTAAAAAAATTACAATATGATTTTTTAATTTTCCTATATCAAAATTATTTTCTAAAATCTAAAATCGCAGTCATAACAAAATAGTCATAATACTGATATAAAATATAGTTTTCTAAACCAAAGGTTCATACGATTTGGGTAAATTGATTTAAAATACTTTTCATCTTTTTGCCTTTTTTATTAATGGTCTGTGCCTCTAGTTTGAACTTTATCATGGTAACTAATAATAACTTCCTCATTACAATATTTTTAAGAATAACGACAATTAAAGAAGGGTCAATTGATTTGCTGTACAAAACCGATTTGAATAATTGCTTAAATAGTTTATACTTAAGTTATTTTTGAAATCATAGTAAATAGAGTAAAAATATAGTCTATTGTCATGCATGATTTTTAATTAGAAATAAAATACCACTAACTCATTTACATAGTCACTTGATTGTACTCAATCAGTTGTTCTCTCAAAATAAATTACTTGTTACCATTATTATATGATTATAAATATTGTTTCGTTTTTAAACAGGATGCAGCTAAATAATCTATTTGATTTAAGAGTACTAGGATATTACTAACTTTTTTCATAAAAGCCACGACAGAAAATGTAAATAAATATATAAATTACACTAGTATAACATATATAAGAATAACATTTGTTGTTTATTTATATTATTAATGTAATAAACATTAAATATTATCTACAAAAATGTATTCTGGAATGAATCACAGAACAATTAATTATAACTAATTGATATTAATTTAAACTATTAATAACTTATACTCAAACAAACTCACAAAATATGAAATATAATCGAAATAAAGCCATAAAAAATAAATTAAAATTTTATAGTTTATACATTACATTACCTTACATTTTTATAGAAGTAACATTTTATACCGAATTACTAAAATCCGAAGCACTAAAAGATTATTAAATTTAGTCAATTAAATATTTTGAGGTCTGAAACTACTTCGCATTAAAGACGAATACCAAACCACGGAACTCAACCAACTGACCTCTAATTAACACCCCCATTAGTAATTAATCTTCAGACGTTCGTGAAATATTCCTTATGACACGTATTCAATATCGAAAACATCTCAGACTTGGTTGCATTACTATTATTCTCTAACAAATATACATATCTGATACATCTATAGGGCAAAGGAGCCAAAGAACTTCGTCCACTACATCACATTTAATTTGATAGCACCAGAAGGTTGCAAATATTTTCCAAACAAGCGGTAAATTATATTAAATTCTAGTTTTTTACAGAATATTAGGTTGTTAAATAAATTATGTCGTTCGATAAGAAAAACACTATTTCATTATATCCTCACTGAACTTAAATATACTTAAGCGACTAAGATTTTAATATAAAGAAAGATCCAAAACTCAGAAGCTAGATAATATAATGAATGCTGCAACAACTTGTAGTGTGTGTGAAATTTATTGATTATCGCCAAGAATTTTTAAGGATGTAAGAGTAAGTTCTCCTGAGAAAAATTGTTGCTTTTCTTCTGTAAACTAATTATCAGTTCTTATAGTTTTTTTTTCATTTAGCTGACCAAAGCTTACCATCATAATATGGGTTTATGGTTTTACCTACTTCGGATGTACACTAGGAATTAAATTCATTTTGCATGCTAAAAAAACGGATACGGCCTACACCTTCTCAGCTTTTTATTCTGATTCGAAATCATAATAACAGAGCCATGTTTCAACCATAGTGATTAAATAATGCATAAAATCTTTTTAAATATTTTCAAAGTCGCCCACTGACCAAAATCTAGACTACTTGGACTAGCTTTCATTGTTAACAAAATCTACAAATATTCTGCAGTGAATTTCCTGAAATCCTCCTACAAAAAATGCTCAAAACATATAATGGTTAGAAAACATGCTTAGAGTTTCTTCTAAATCTGTCTCAATTACTCTATTATCCCCAAAATCATATCCTATATGTTTGCAACATTTCTAATATTGATACACTTGAATCGCCTTCAAGACTTGTACATTGAAAATTTTGAAAAAGAAATATGATGAATTTATGTTTTTGGTGCAGTAAAGATAGAAATGAACCCGAAAAATGATAATGATCAATTCTGTTACAGAACAACAATTCTGATTGAAGAACCTGTTCACATTCTATTTTTTTGAGAAATACGAGGGTGGTTCAAATATGATCGAGACAAATACTCTGACACGTTTATTTACTATTTACTAGCTACGCATTTTATCCATCTTTCCGGAAGTTTTTTGATGCCGGTATCGAATAATTCTTTGGGCAACTCGGACAGCCATGTGTGCACGAACTCCTCTACCTCGTCGTCGGTGTTGAATCTTTGACCTCCGAGGGCTTCTTTCAGTGGTCCAAACATGTGGTAGTCGCAGGGTGATAAATCCGGACTATAGGGGAGGTGTTTCAGTACCTCCCACCCTAATTCCGATTTTGTATCGAGCGTGAGATGCGCGGTATGAGGGCGCGTGTTATCATGGAGAAGAATAGCATTTCGTGCTGGAATGCTCCTTCTTTTCGAGCGATAAGCGAGTTTCGCGTGTGTTTTCAGAAAGTTGGAGTAGTATGCAGCATTAATGGTATGTTGGCTGCGCAGGAATCGTGCGCGCAAACCTGGTTGTCTTTGCTTTGACTAGCGCCCCTTTCTCCTTCTTCTTCCATTCTTTAGACGACATCTTGCTTTCGGAAGCGTAATAGTGTACCTATGTTTCGTCTGTAGTGAAGATTTCCGTTGAAAAACCGCCCCCCTCCACCTCGTATCGCGTCGACAAACTTTCAACCGCGTAAATTTTCGCATGAAATTCAGTTTAGGAACCCATCGCCCCGTTATTTTGCGATATTGAAAGTGTTCGTGGATGATAGACTCTACACTACCAATACTGATGCCGAGTACAGCCAAAATGTCTCGAACATTCATCTTACGGTCCTCCAAAATGAGTTGTACTACGCGGCGAATATTGTCTGGTGTAATGCTGGTTCGCGGTTGACGATCATGCGGCTCATTATCGACGGTTTCGCGGACATCCTCGAATGCTTTGGCCCATTTAAACACGGCAGCCATATTCAAGCACTCACTACCGAACCGATTTCCCAAACGCAGAAAAATTTTCGTCTTTTTAACGCCTTCCCATACTAAAAAATGAATGACAATACGTTGCGCTACGGAGTCGGCACTTGACGTTCACTCATGGTCGTAGCACGCGCGTGAAACATGCGCTGCTGCCGAAAACTATGCCACACTGTTCGCAAGGGACTATCACACACTCAAGCCAAGACCTTCAAAACAGACATGCGCACCATCTACAGGGTTTGTCTCCATCATATTTGAACCACCCTCGTAAATACTGATGTATTTATTCCATACTCTTTGCTTTTGTATTGATAAACTGATAAATTAATTTATAAATTAAAATTGTACATATTGACATATCTAATGTAAGATATAATTGTATTAAAAGTACTATATATACATATAGTATATTGTTATGTATATTATTATGATATATTATAAATATTGATAATAATATAATTATATATGTACATAAGCATATATGTAAGCATTAAAGGTTTTTTAACATAAGCAAAAATGTAAAAATTTGAGTCTAGTTCAAGTTAAATCGTGTTAATTGCCATTGGAAAGTACTTTCAGTTACCGTAAAAGTATAAATACTGATTATAATTTAGTACACGTTTCTATGTACTGATCTTGAAAGTCATTTCCGCAAAAATGAGATAGCAACGAGATTTCATGGACATTAAAGTTTAATAGAATACGTATGCACTGGTTTAAATATTATTTTATATTTATGATGTTAAATTTATGTAACATTAATGACTAAGAAATTAAACATGGTTAAATGTTTTGACAAGATTTATCTCATGTTTGTAAACTACCGCAGTGGGTACAAGAAATTAGTTTTATAATATTAAATTCGATATTATTTTAAATATTTGGTATAAAGAATAATTAAAAATTAATAAGAGAAAATGTTACTGATATTGATAACATAATATATTGATAATATAATATTATGGGTTTTATCTTATTCTATTTTAGAATTAACAATATGAATGACGATAAAATATCACTTACATAGAATTGTTTGTGATCATGTGATTATTTTAGTCATATTATGATGCGCTGTTAGTTTCATTACCACTACTAGTTTGTTTTAGATCAATTTGCGTACTCTAGTACTACACAAATAATTTTAAACTACCTTTGGCATGATATATATTATCGTGAATTTTTAAGATTGTCTTTACTTATCTTACAAGATATCTCATCCATACTAATATGCGATATCAGAAAAGGGTACAAAACTATTAACATTTATATTTAATGCTATACTACGAATTAATTACTTCCCTAGCATCTGGAAAGTGACTAAAATATTAAAGATTCTTAAACCAGGAAAAATACCAGAAGATGTGACTTCCTACCGGCCTATAAGTTTTTTACCGATAATCTCGAAAGTTTCGACTACATAGAGAAGCTAAACTATATAATAGAAAAAAGAAAAATTATTCCAGAATATCAGTTTGGGTTTTTCAATAAACATAGGACTATATAACAAGTACATAGACTTGTAAACAAAATAAACATCGACCTAAATGCCAAAAGAAATTGTTCTGCTGCTTTTCTAGATATATCTCAGACTTTTGAAAAAGTATGGCATACGGGCTTGCAGGTTAAACTAAAGAAACTTTTCCCTCATCCAGACTATCGTAACCGAATTACTAAAATCGTATCTCACCGATAGACATTTTATTGTAAATCAAGGCGATGCACATACCGAATTAAATCCCATATATTCAGAAGTTCCGCAAGGCAATATATTGGGTCCAATATTATATCTTCTGTATACGACCGATCTGCCCACCACAAATATAACTACTGTGGCAACATACACAGACGACACAGCAATCTTAGCATCCCATGAACATCCAGTCACAGCATCAATAAACCTACAAACCCACCTCGAGCAAATACAATTATGGTTGAAGACATGGCGCATTAAAGCCAATGAAACAAAATCCACCCATGTAATGTTTACCCTGCGTAGAACATGTCCACCAGTGAATATCAATCATCGTCAACTCCCCCAAGCAGAGCATGTTAAATATCTTGGCATGCACTTAGATCGACGCCTAACATAGAAGAAGCACATAGAAACTCTCTAGACGACAACAACTTGGACTTAAATTATATCAAATGTATTGGCTCATCGGGCGCAAATACAAGTTACCATTAGATAACAAGGTATTGCTGTATGAATCTATACCCAAGCCTATTTCGTCATATGGAATCCAACTATGGGGTACCACTAGCAAATCTAATATATCCGTCATTCAACGGTTCCAAAATTAAGTGTTGCGTGCCGTTGTTGATGCTCCATACTATATTTTAAATAATGTGATACAACGCGATATTGTTCTTGAACCTATAACGAGTGTAATTGTGTTTGTGTGAAGTACTTCGAAAGAGTGTCAGTGCATCCCAACATACTCGCTAACCAGCTAAATATGCGACGTGATAGTGAAGTGCGTAGACTAAAACGTTTAACACCACCTGATCTGATTACTGGACATATATAGACTTTAGAATAAGCTTTAGAATAAGACTAATTAATTAAGATAATATTTTATACAGGAGATCGCTTAATGAAGTGATTTTCTACATGACATAAGAAATACTTATTGCCTATAGGGTAGATTGTGGAATCACAAAGAGTAAAACAAATACTATTACACAAATAAATCCATCCTCAAACCCATAATTGTCCATTGAGTGAAATTATATTTAGAAATGTCTGATGAATGTGAAATTTGGAACTGATTATATTCAGAAAGATTTTTGTTTAAAAAATAAAACTAATCGAAATGATTCCAGAGGCACAATAGACCCAAAAATGTTTCTGTAAATTTTGTTGAAGTTACTTTCAAATCCAAATAATACTTCTTAAGTAACTATATGAAGTTACAATCAAATTCTAGAAGTACTAAATCCTTTAATATCTTTTAATGGGTGTTCCAAAATCTGTTAACAGTAAAGAACTTTTAGTAGTAAGATCAGGGAACTTAATAAAAAAGTATAATAGAGAGAATCAGCAACATTTTCACATCTATTTAAAAGTGAAAAAAAAGGAAAACTAAAAAAAGTTATACTTTTATCGTTAACTATTAAACTATTTCAAATGTTTTTGAGAGTTCGAGCTGGATTTTGTCCAATAATTCTTGAAATTGATTTTTTTTTGTCCCCTAAGACGTTCTTTGTCACTGATAGCACAATCCCCACTTTTAGCAGGGTAGCATCACCGCAAGTTTCTAAAACTAATTGACAGGCTTCAGCATCGCTCAGCAATTTTGCAATCAAGTAATAACTCGATAATACCAAACAGAAAATTATTATTTAATATAGGAAAATAAAGAACAAAGATATTGCTGATATAAACAACTAGACACCTAATATAACGTTGCTACTAGTTAAAAATACATTATTTTGTTCATAATTTAATACTTTGTAGACTCGTCCAT
This sequence comes from Rhynchophorus ferrugineus, assembly GCF_030347505.1. Taxonomy (NCBI): domain Eukaryota; kingdom Metazoa; phylum Arthropoda; class Insecta; order Coleoptera; family Curculionidae; genus Rhynchophorus; species Rhynchophorus ferrugineus. The sequence goes on from NW_027472581.1 coordinate 71,208,763, forward strand.
GAAGTCAATCATTATAATTTCTGGCTTTAAATATTGATATTTATTTTACATCACTATTATAAATTATTCACACTTCTTTTCATAATTTCATCTTGGCTTCGCCTGATTTTATTGGAGCAAAATGGCCTATGAATAATACGAAGCGAATTAAAAGCATTTCATTGAGAACGGCTAATAAAAAACACTTTATTTTCTAAACCCATCATCGTGAGCAAGTGGATTCTAGGTCGACGCGAACTTTTCGGGAACAAAGGAAAGCCGAATTGATTAAAACTGTTTATAAAACACGGTGGATATTGACTTTTGTTTGCGGTTTTCGTTGTATTAAGGCATTAAATCGATGTTTCCGGCTAAGAGAAACTTTTTTCATCAGTTCGCTGCGGCCGCTATCCAAATTCCCATTAACACTTTTATTATTTTAACGGAACGCCGTGTCTTCTACTCCATTCAAGGCCCGTTTAAATTGGTAAAGTTGAAAAGTACTCACAATTATTGTTACAAAAAGTGTTTCGCTCCGATAATAAGCGTTTTGCTAGGTAATATAAATGGTATCAAGCGTCATTAAAAAATTAACAAAAATTAAAAAGACAACAATAAAACAATATCGAAAAAGTTGAAACGTTTAAACAAACCAAACTGATTTTAATACAAATTCAGAGGAACTATAAATAAAACATAAGACAACATTAGGATATTTGAGAAGAACTCAGTTATTAAACACAAATATTCTTGGTATATAAATATTCAGCAGCAAATATTATTAAGGTTCTTAAAGAGAAATATTTTAATTACTTAACAATTTTTTAACCTGGTCAATCTACTGGTTAATGTAAAATAAAACAAATTAATAATCAAATGAATATAGCTAAAAAGACGAACAAAATAGTTCTTAAATTTTGATCCACAGGTTTGAGGCATAGTTCTAGATTATTATTAGTGTTCATCTAACATCTTCAAGTTGTTAGTTGTTGTCTGACATCAACTATCTGACATGCCTGACAATGTTTTTATAAAATATTATTATATAACTCTAAAATATAATTATAGTCTCCCCGATCCCATTTTAACTTTGTTAACCTCTTAATATATAAGTATTGATGTCTTTGCTTCAAAAATAGTGTAGATCTAATATAGATCCAACTTTAATGTTACCGAATCTATCCACCTGACCATTTTCGCATATACCATGAGAAGATGAGAAGGCATCCATAAAAAAGAAAAGGACTTATCGAATATGTGTAAATTGGGTATTTTTATATACTACTATATTTATATAATAGATGGGTATAAATGGTTAATGAAGACAATCTTCACACTATCAAATGGAACCAACTGTGCGCTTTTTTGACTTCGTATTTGAATGTTCTTGAGGACTTGTGAAAGATCTCCAAGATTATATGAACTATAGATGCTTGGTGGAGACTGCTTTGACGACTCAAGAAGACTGCACTGGAATCTCTTGATTTGCTTTGTGATACACACGTCCCTTTCTGGTAACCGTGACTAATCAGTAACCCTCCCTTCTGATCAATAGATATAGTAAGGGTTCCCTAACGTGATAAATAAAGTAGAGACCAAGCAGCAACAATAAAACATAATCCTACAATAACGGTCAGTCTACCAGTCAAATCCAGACATACCGCCATAAAGCTGTTAAGTATCTCTTTAATAAAAAAGATATTCCGGGTTATCCCTCTGACATCCTCAACAAATATTTTCTACAAGTTCTTCTGAACTAGGATATCTAATGGATTTTAGAGAGAAACTTGCAGTTCCACCAAAGGCGGATTGCAATAGTTCAGTTGCTCAGCGGTAGACTACTGAAATTTTAAGTCACTAAAACTTGGGAAAACATTCCATATAGAATATACTAAGGAAATGGATGTAAAAAAACCGTACAGTTCAGATAGATCAACTAAGGCAAACCACGTTTTACACGTTTCACAACTTATTTTGTATATATCAATAGTTAAATCAAGTTTTCTTATTTTTTTTTATTAATTACATTTTACATTAGATATATTTAGTATAATCTTAATAAATATATATTATTATTAGTATATATTAATGCATATGCATTAATATACAATCAAGTCGAGTACGAGATTAATACCTTAGTATGTACTTCCCAAAAAGTTTTCTTAATGCTGAATAAAATTTAGCTTTAATTAAAATAAAATCATTGTAATATTGTTTATATGAACGCAGAAATCGGAATTCAACCGACACAAAGCGAATACAATTACAACACACATGAACCAATTAATATTCCTGGTGTGAAATCGTACTTCCTGAGGAATCGAATTAAAATGAATATATAAAATAACTGTAAAGCGTTACAGTGTACGTAACGCGATCGTGCTTTTGATTGTTATGAAGTCGAGATTTTCCGGTTACCCAAATGAAAGCGCGCTTTATTTTTTGACCGTGCTTCTTTCATGAAGAACAAATGAAGTGAAGAGGGCAAAAATAGTATTTCATCCGAATATTTAACAATTACTCAAAATTATGCAAAGATAATTAAATTATTTTCAAATAACCGTTTATTAAATTATAATTTTATTAAATTTAACTGTAATGTATAAGCGGAATTTGTTCGTTTGGTCTGTTTTTTTATCAAGAATCTTATGTTTTATTTACTTTTTCACATTTTTCTTTGAAGCACAGTTCTACCAAGTCGGAGAAATACTTAATCTTTTAAACGCATATATCCATTTTTTCGTAATTAATCGTAATTAAACAAATATTTCAATTCTTCGTCTGTTCAGAGTATCTATAGATCATCTACAGAAATAAGTAAAATCACAGAGAACACTGTCTGGCGAATGTAGCGGGTAAAACTTTTCATTTAAACATTTCCTTGCACATTTTGTTATTATATAACATCAGCCACTGATTGTATAAAAATTAAATACTCAAGTCTCTTTATTAATGCTTTAAATTGCAATCTAACTATGCTGTTGCAGTCTCTATGTGCTATATTATCATATCTTGTAAAGTGTAACCAAGCGTTGTCATATTGTAAACGTTAAAAACAAACGTTAAAAAAAAATTCTCTTCAACTGTCATGTACCTCATTTTGTGTATCTATTGTATTTTATGGAGAAAACCATGATGGTCCTTCTAGATGGATGATATAATTTTTAATATGTCATTATAAGGTCACAAGTGGAATACGTAAGAAGTAAAGAAAAGCAAAATAGCCCATCGAAGGGTGACAAGCATTATATAGTTATTCCTCTTAGCAGAGTAGAGGTTTCAAATCATCCACTAATCTGCTCTTTAAACAATTAGACCAGCTCAATTTGGACCTGATGAAAAATAATAAGCTGTGGGAAGTGAAGAAAGAGTTCTACCAGGACCTTAACACTGTTGATATTAGCAGACGCAAACTGTATGCAAATTGACACATGAATGTCTCCTTAAGGGAGAGAATCCATCGTTATACAGTGAGTGCGGATCGTCGCTGAAGCATATACTAACTGAGTATCGCGTCAACAACTCCCAGATGCGACTATTCAATTTGGGAAATAGGATGGAACAGTGCCTCAAAGAATCTGGATCGAACCTGAATGCTGATAAACTTTTTAGCTGTAACCGAAATACTGCCAAATATTTAAATACATTACTCACATTTATGTATGTTATCTGAACTTTAAACGTTTCGTTTTTGTTGTTTTGTCATATTTTTATACTTCTATATTCTTATTTATCTATGTCTTTATACTTCTTTATTCTATATGTTTATACTTGTATATTTTTATATTTCAATTTTTTAAATTTTTGTAGTTTTATAGTAATTCGACAGTTGTATGTTTAAAATTAATATCTACTTTATTATACTTGATCTTTTGTATTTTATGTATAAAACATTATTATATATATACATTACATATATATACATTTTGTAAAACTAGACCCCAAATAGCGCATAAGGCTGACAGATCATTAATAAATAAATGAACAAATAAATAAGTAACTATTTAGTTATTAAAATAGAAGAGTAAAAGAAGATTCAAACAAAACCAAACAAATAAATAAATGGAAAGTTGTCAACACCAGTCAACCTAAACTAGACACAATGGTGTTTTATTGGCAAAAAACACAGCTCCAATGCATTGGCCACTAGTTAAACCGAGTCCATGTACCCAAAAAAGGACATCCTTGTCATTGCAAGAATGACAATGTTATCTATAGATATAATATGTATATATCATTAAAAATAAAGTCATCAACATACAAAAATATTCGCATAATTTAATTGTTACACCGTTTTAGCTTATTAACTAAAATGCTTGGAAATATTTGGAATCGTAGGTTTAAAAAGTTAACTATACGAATGTTGATTTTAAGTTGAGTTCTTCCTATTTTCCATAACAGTGCGGTATAATATACAGGACCAGGATACAGAATGTATGGTGTACAAATAGAGATATCTACTAATAATGGTGGCTTTATAGTAATTAAATATACTATAAAGAATGTAAAAACTAATCGAAGATTATGATTGTGGAAAGAAACATATATTTAATATATGTGCTATATTATCATATCTTGTAAAATGTAGCCAAGAGTTGTCATATTGAAAAACACAATTGCATTTCTGCTTCTATAACAAATGTTTTTTCTTCAATGTTACGACCTAAATATATCAATTACATTCAATTATATGGTTATCTTCCACGACAGTTTTGTCCCGTTTGATATTTCAATTCCACGTTTTCTTACACATTATGCTTTGAACTATTACATAACATATCTCTTTAAACAATTCATGTATCTCAGCTGCAGATTTCTTCAAATTAGAAACAAAAAAGTTTTCCCAAATGTCGTTTATTCGACTTACTAAAACACTAATATAACCAATAGCAATCTTAGTATCAACATTATATTCCATTAATATCTCAAGATTATATTGTTTAATTATAACGCAGCTTCTTTTGTAGATGTAATGGAGACTTGTATAAAGAAATATTGTTATTGTTTGTAGCATTTCTGAAGCAATTTTCTTAACTATATTTTAATTTAATTCGCTTGAAAATATTTGTTTTTAATTCATAAAAATCTTATAACTCTTATATATACCACTACTGTAGCACAAATAATTTATGAATATAATTATGAACTAAATAACGGAAATATTCAAGGTAAGCAATATGTTTCCGAAATTGCTCTATACGTGGCAGAATTATAATCATAATTATTACAATTATTACCAAACTTGATAGATTATTATTATGTATAATTAAAGACTATTTATGTATATTTAAAGACTAGTTAAAACTGGAGGTTCCCCTGCACAGGTCATATTCACCGTATATTACTCCATCTGATTACTACATGTTCCTAGCCAATAAAAGTTGAGTTCTTATATATTCCAGAAAATATTGAATAAACTAGTGTTCAGTAATAGATTATAAAAGGATATAGAGAAAATTGTTTTGCTTTAATGTAATGAAGAGCATATACAATAGGTATCGATTGCTATGTTAATAATATAATAAACATTTTACATTAATATAAACATGTATATACTAATTACGGCATTTCAAATGTGGCTATTTTAGCACTAGAGATTAAAGCAACAAAGGAACACTAGTAAAGTTTGAAGTCGCTAATTTCTAGATGAAACCAGCGTTAGAAAAGCTTGTCAATAAAAATTCAAAAAATGTAACTAAAACAAAATACGTCTCCAATACACCAAAAAATATGACGATAAGATTTTATGACAAAACTCAAAACACATGTTGCAAATCATGTAAAAAAGAACTTCTAATGAGATCACTAGTTGTATTCACAAGACATCACTCTTTCCCGGGACAGGGAATTTTTTCAAGGCGAAATTCATATGCTGCCAGAAAGAAGAGAAAATTTATTCGAAAAAATCCGTACCGCACATAAAAAAAAACCTATATAGTATAAAAACAAATAACTTTTTTCTTAGATACTTTTAGAAATCGAATAGAACTGAATTTGATTTAGTCGACTCGATGGGATCTTTTTAGTTAGCGAGGGATGCGGTCATCAAACACTGCCTAGCGACAGTGTAAAATCTGACAAGAAATTAGTTCTACTCCAATCTCATCAATAACAAAGCTGTATAAAGCTGGGTACCTTTTAAGTTTTTATACGCAAGACATCCGACTGACAGTAGATAACCCGATGATAAATGCTGATTACGCTTTTAATATAAAAACCTCTTTATCAGTCACTGGTGGCTAGACGGCCATTAAATTGTAACGATTGAATTGTTACAAGGAAAATAATTATTTTTCTTAGCTGAATTCACATATAGGAGGATTATAATTATACCTTAAATTTATAAGCTGAATATATTAAATCAAAAACAATTGCCATTATAAAAATCGAAAAATGTATGCAGGATTCGAATTTGTCATCATTTGTGAGGTAAAGTGTTAGGCATCTACAAAAAGATCATTTAACAGTAAACGATATTTTAGGGTTAATAAAAGTAAAGTATCATACGACAAAACAATGAGTTTTTATTATTAAAGCATTGAATTTCAAGCACAATCATTCCAAGTAATGAAAGGCTTCATTAACCATTGAAATTATACTATTTGGGAGGTCCGAGAGTCCTACAAGTGGTTGTCTAATAAACGCGCATTCAAACATATTACTGCTTGGCACTGATGTTGAACTGGTGGAATCATTGGACCTTGTTTCTTTAGAAACAAAAGAATACTTAACATTGCTAAGTTATAAAAAAAGTTGTGACTCAAATTAGATGTTATTCATGTGGATGATATATGCCTTCAGCAAAAGTTTGTCGAATGCCATAAAAGCCGTTAAAATTAAATGTTAAATGGTAAATTTATTTATTAGACACTTTCTAGTCACACTCCTCTACATTATTAGAATCCGAATCATGTGATTTAGCACAATTGTAATTATTTTTCAAAATATTACTTAAAATCAAAAAAGTAAAAAAAGTTGAAGAAGAAAATTCAGGTGTTTATGGATATAATGGGATAGGATGGGATATAAGTTACTCCTTTTTCTAGATGCTACATCCTATTTTTAGAAACTTATGAAGTGAATAGGTAGTAATCAGACAGAGTAACACCTAGAGAATATAGAGGGTGGGGTAGAATTTCTCAATTGAGTATTTCCTTTTATCTTTTTTGAACAATATTGGATTGTAAAATAGTTTTGTCGTATCTTCTTCAATACACGGTTCAAGAGTGTCAATTGTAGTTGATAGCAAAAGATAGATTTGACATTGCTAAAGCCTTCAAATTTATTTTACTCTTAATAAATCAACTCTGTTAATTATGAATACTTTTTTGGATCGGAGCAGATGAGAATGATTATTAGCATGATTTGATACACCAAAATCAGATTTCCAATCCGTATATCAATATTGGTTCCAGTTTTCAAGTTCCCGCATGGTAACAGAACTGTGCCCTTATAACGGCTGTCAACTGACAACGTTGCATTAAATATCATTTGGAACTTAGAAGTTCATTCAAAGAACCATATTTGCAGTACTGTGGTTTTGCTTTTGTAAACACTCTTAAGCCAAGGGTACCGAAATTGTTTTGTAATGCGTGCAGAACAAAACTCTACAAGTGATCACTTGGTGAAAGTGCCTATGCTATCCTGTGCCTATATTATTAAAAGATTCTTGTTGATGATTGTTAGTTACGACAGAATAAATATTCCGACGTAATATCAGTGTCGAAGCCAATTCCACATGTAGACATCCACTGCCAATTTGTCCCGGTGCTAGTGTAAGAACTTGGTCTGCTCACCGGCGAGTAATGAAGGCGATCTCGTTTGAATTGAAATCAATTTGAATGTATCAAAGCAAAAAGAAGAGCAAATGAAGCGGCAGCATGGGCATCACTTCAAAGTGTTGTTTGCAACTCTCTCGGTAACACGTAATCGACAATTTGTTGCAAAACTACCGCAAAACTGAAGCACAAATGTCTCTTAAAATACATTTCCTGCATTCACATCTTGATTTTTTACACAAAACTTATGTGACACAAGCGCCAAGCAAGGAGAATGGTTACACCAACATATAGCGGAAACTGAAAGACGATATCAAAGACTTTGACACGAAGGTATGAAGAGAGATTACTGTTGGACCATAGTAAGTCAAAACTAGAGAATCAAACTTAAAGAACGAAAAGAACTAATATAAATAGCCAATTTTAAAAAACATTGCTGATTTGGATTCAGGCCACCCATTTTTACGTTATAAACAGCTTTTGATTGGTCAGGTCCAAAACCGTTAATATTTAATAAATAAAACAACTAATTTAATAAATGAAAACATAAAAATACTATATTTTTCTATATGTTGTATGGAACTATGCATCGTTAACCAGTATAGTAGTTCTTCATTTAAGTCAAATACTGTAAACAATGTCGAGGGAAAATGGTATATGTTTAGGGAATTTAACCATTTATTCATTGAATATTCCCAGAGAAATCAGTGCTTTACCGCAGGGTGTTATGCCTGAATAAAATAGAACTCTCCTTTCTCAGTATGCGAAACTATTTTCCCCTACGTTCAGTGATCACTGGTAATAATAGAGAAAAACATGATATTCATTGGTAATTATATATCTTAGATATAGGTGATAAATAGCATCTTAAAAACATTTCCATAGGCGAAGACCATCTTTCACAACGGCATGTCATTTTGTTTCAAAGTGATTTTTCCAAGGCAGTCATCATAACATTCATCGAATTGTATGTATAATTAGTTTCAGCCCAAGCTTTGACAACATTTTAACAGCAGTACTCCTTTCAAAATACAAAAATTTATTGTTATTGCAGATTGTATTGATCGTTATTGTAATACGTTAATTCCAAGACTATAAAACTAGTGTGATATACATTTTCATAACAAATGACTAAAATTAAATATAGGTTTAGATCAAATAAATTATAGGTACTTGACTAGAAATTAGCTACATAAATTAATTAAATTCCGTTAATAATTATGATGTATCCCCAAAGAATAATTATTCTTTTTTCTTCATGCTAATAATCCATAAAACGTAAATCGATTAATAAGAATTTGATGAAAATGGAGACCGCCTATTCCCCGACAGTCCACCGGTATTCAAAATATCATTAACTCGCGCATTGCGTGAGAAATTCTGCGCCAAATTAAAGCGCTAATTAATCAACGCGCCACTCTACATACCGTTATTGGATAAGAAGGCAAAACTGCCAAAACTTGCCCGAACTCGAACGAAGAAACTTAAGCTCATAGAGTACGAGCTAAGTCATCGAGAGGAGAAAACTTCCAACTTTTAAAATATTTCGTAGCTACATGACACGTTTACTTCATCATTATTCATTAATTCAAAACATAATTGATACCACTTCCGTGTCGGACGGGAAGTCAATAAACAGGTCGAATAACTTTTGACGGGTTTATGTACGGTGAAATTGCCGAATATAAACTTTTATATTTCCGATCCATTTAAAGTTTATCAAATTCTTTTATTTTTGTTTCGAAAACTAGCTAAAGCATTTTATAAATTAATTATAATTCAAACTGCAATTATTATACTCTCCTGTTTACCAAATATAGAGCTTATCTGTAAAGGACCTACTGCTGTATCAGTTGGTCCCCGCAAATTCAGATCGCCATCCAATAAGGTAGAGGGATAGAAGGTCGGATAAAGCCGTTCATCTGTAGATCCAGCTAGCTTCCCGCACTAGCCAAGAACACTGATTCGATCCCTAGTTTAAGGTGGATCTAATGTCTATTTCAAATTCGTGACACCACCACCAGCACCAGGAGAAATGCCTCCAAATATTCTAAAATAAGCTGCTCAGAAGCATGCCAAACGTCCCATGGTTCGTCAGAAATTCCAAACTCGCAGGAAAATTAACATCCTGTTGATCCAAACACTCTGAGAGTAAGCTCAGGCAGGAACTTACTCTCAGGACTTGTTAGACTTCGGCTAGCAGCGGTCAGGTTTCCATTCTTTGTTTAACGAGCGACCATTTTCCCAGTGCCTTAATCCATGTTCGCTGTATTACAGCTAAATGTATTATCTGGTCTCGCGGGGTCCTAGAACCTCTTAAAGCTTATCCGGGTGCCAAATTCTCAATCACGATGTCACATCAATAATAATCATCGAATTACATGGAAAGAATGGTTTTAGTGGGTATACCCAGAGACAGTGTGTGTGCATATGTATGTGCAGATATCTCATAAATATTTCCTTGCTGTATCAGGCGCAGTAAAAAAATGCCTAGGATACGGGATCTCAAGGATACTTAGATCATCCTAAAAGACATCCGGTCTTATATAAACAGAACATTAGCATGACGGATAATTGTTCTTTATCGGATTTTACAGTCTTGCCTATAGACACTCACCAAAAATGTTTAAACACTGATGCCCAAGAGGGGTACCAACAGCACGCTGAACCACTTCACTACCCAGCTAGTTAACAGATTTCCGGTAGTAATTGTTATTTCACCGTAATTTAACAATTTCAATATTTTGATTTGATTCAATATGCTGCAACTTAATTCAAATTTGAAAGTACTTTTCACGAATCCCTTCAGTTTTACCTGAAATGAATAAATTAAAAGGCATAATATAATGGTGCATATATTACATATGATAATTGTAAATAGGTATTTTCGTAATTTGAAGATCAAATTAAACATTTTTATTGATATTGCATTTAATGTTTAACCGACTTCGAAAATGGAGGAATTTCTCTGTTCCGCTATATAATTTTTTAACGTATGTTCGCCGATTTCTTCGTCAATTGTGAGCCGATTTTCAAAATTCTTTTTTTATTCAAAAGAGTGTACTTCCGACATGATCCCATTGGATCCAAATTAGGATCTGTTGAGGGGTAGGAGAACAAATCGAGGGAAAAGCTCAAATTTCAAAGGCATGTTTCACAAAGTTTTCACATATATTTTACCTAAAATAATTAGATATTTGTGTATAATGTTATTTCTGAGCTAATGTGACTTAAAATCAGAAGCTGTTCAATGCAAAAGCCATTCAGTTTGCTTTTTAAGCAATAACTATAACATATAAGATCTCATAGAAATATTTTAGACAACTGGTCCTATGGTTAAAGGTTTTAGCGTTTAGCTCCCAAACGGAGGTCGCCGATTCGATTCCCAGATGGGAAAATAACCTTTTCTTGTTGTTTAGTTAGAACATTTGTCAAATCACCTAGGATGGGTAGCGAATTCCAGGGCTTGAAGCGCTCCTTATTTTCAATCATTGTTTCTTTATTCCTACTTTTCCAATACGGGCTGCACCTTTACTTGGCCTATAGATAGTAATATTAAATAAAATAACTGCGTAATTTATTAAGTAAGTACCTAACACTAAGAGAAAAATAAAAAATTTGAACAAAAAAATTGAACCGACAAAAAAAAATTATTATTAAAAATAATCAAAAAAGGATTCTAAAATCCTAAATGTATATATAATATAACATTGTATTAACTAAATAAAAATAATTAAAAACCTTATTTAACCTATCTACTACACGTATTTTATATTCTACTATATACACGCAATTTAGCTTAATACCTACCTACACCTATTTATCTATTTGCAATATTATTTCGTATTTCGGGTTCGGCACCGATTTCCAAGTAGTCAGTTGGTAATAGTTAAAATAATATTGTAAATAGATAAATATATTTACGTAGGTATTAAGCTAAATTGTATAGTATAATATAAAATACATATAGTAGATAGGTTGAATAAGGTTTTTAATTATTATTATTTAGTTATTACGATTATTATGTACATATTTTATTTTAAAATGCTTTTTTTGTGTTAAAAATCGAAGTTTGATTATTATTGTTTTTTAATTTTTAGTGAGTTTCTTATTTATTTTTTGAAGTCGGTTCAATTTTTGTGTGAATTTTTTTTATTATCTCTCTGATAACTCCCAATTGCAGTTTCATAACCATATTATAATAATAACTGTACATAACAATATTGGTACTAATATAACTATTTTCAATAAAAGCGAATGGATGTTGAAATAGAATGACAGAACTTATATGAAAGATATTACCAATTTTTCATTTGAAAGGGCCCATGTATGCTATTATGTATGGGATATAAAATAATCTAAAAGTCAGTGGCATCTTATGATGGCACGGTTCGAAGTGATCCAACTTTCAATGAATCTGCCGCATAGATCTATCGGAATTTAACCATTTACTTGTGTAATGTCGAATTTAAGGGCATCAGGCAATTGCGCCTTATCGGTATAAACCTGTGACTTTATAAAACACCATGAAATGTATCTAGCAAAATTAAACCATATGATTTAACGTTATTGTAAGTATAAGTAACAAGTTACATCAGTTATTGACACAGTTAGTAATTAATACAGTTTTAGCACTTAGCAGGCTAATTACAATGTTTTACCATTTTGATAATATTCTTGTATTATTTTTATGTAATTTAATAATTTTTTCCTTATAATGTTTTATGGTTTCCTTGTCCTATATACTTCTTAATTATAAGCGTAACGATTTGTTGTAAATCCCCTAGTTATATTTAATTTATTATATTATACAATTTTCAATAGATAATTACAATAACATTTTAATTGAATTTCGCTTATCCGACATGACTATAGCACCTAATTACTTTTATATTACTAATCTGACTTAATAAAAACTATAATTTATTTCACATTCTGACGCTTTTTTATTACATAGCCTTAAAACAAGAAAGTGTACTAATTTACTTCTAAAATACATTCCTCATTTAACACAAATAATTTATAAATATTTTTAATAACAAAATTAATTCGAACAAAGTGATCGAGTCTTCTTAAAATACGCATACAAAAGGGAAAAGAGATTAACTGGCTTGCTACTGAAAGCTTTAACACGACTTGAAATATTATTAACTGTATTAAGCTTCTAATTCTGGGTCAACATACTTTGAATACAACTAGCTGTATCTTTCTTTGATTTTAAATATAGCCAGAACCAGTAGAATATGTAGCACTATTTTTTTATGTTATAATATCATGATGTTATTAATTTAAAACAAGACAAGGTCTAATTATTGACTTATGGCGAAAATGGTACTCTAGATCATTTAAAAATGATATAGCAATTAATTTAAAATCATGGAAGAAGAAATTTTAAAATAAAGAATATTAATAAATTACTTTTAAAGGTTATTTATTCAAGGGAGTTAAATAAATTATAAATTGTAATAAATTGATAAATGTATGTCAAATTTAGGAAGATTATTTTTATGTTAAATCGTCTTTATCCAATAATACGCATATTGGTAGAGAAGCATAATAACAGATTTTTTTTTCCTTGTAATTTTGACGACTACCTAATATAACTTATATAACTAATTAATGAGATATATGATATTTTTTCGGTCCTCAGATATTTAAATTCAGTGGATTCGTATATGAGATTACATATTTAAGTAACAAATCATAATAATATCTAGTGAATTTGAAGAAGACTTCTAGTAAGACAAAAAGTAAAATAACAATTATTGTATATAGTTTTCTGTTAGTAATAACTTTCCATGGTAAATCAAGAGTTTTAACACTCAGGCAATATCAAGTAATAAGATCATTAGAAATTATCACTTATTTTTATTGGTTATTTAAATAATAAATATTGAAAAAAGGTAGATTAAAACGAAAAAAATTAAGAGAAATTAAAAGCGAAATCTACATCATACATAACATAGAAAATTTAATAAGTTAAAACTTGAATAGCCAAGAAAATAATTAGAATAAAATCGAAAGAGCAAAATTATTTGAATAAAAATTAAAATTCATAATTTGGAATATACGAAAAAAAATTTGTTTTAATTTTTGTTATATTTATAGAATTGTTTTGATAGAATTGACTTCATTTTTAACAGTGAAATTGATATTTTTGTATATTTAAATATTTTAATTGGCATGTATATTTTAGAATTTATAAAAAAAGAATGTTTATTAGAATGTATGATATATTATATTATCGGTAAGGAAGTTTAATGAATTATTACAGTTTTTAATAAACAATGATGATATAGTATATGAAAAATAAATACTAAAATATTTATATTAAATCAACACACATAAACCGATTATTTTATTTTAATATAAACTCTAATTTTTGTAAAACGATATAATAAATTTAATATTAAAGCGCGTAAGTGTGATGAACATTACAAGATTAAAAGTAATTTTTTTTACGGCCTACAAGAAAATAACTATAAAATATGAATAAATTATTATAATATTAATTAGAAAGCCCAAAGAAAAAAAAATTTTGTTGAAATATCCATTTGGGTTTGTATATTTAATTTGACTCTTAATCGAGTTTTTCAAATAAAAATTATCTGGTCCTTATTATACGACCGCAATCAGAATGCGATATTAATTTGACGAAATTAATAAATGCTGGTTTTGTGTTATTTAACTTTTTAACGAAATTTAACTTATAAAGTTTTATACATTAAAACTTGAATAGTCAAGAAAATAACTAGATTAAAATCGAAAGAGCAAAATTATTTGAGTAAAAATCTAAAGCAGTAATTTGGTATATAAAAAAATATATTTATTTTTGAATTTATTTAGTATTTTTATAGAATTCTTTTAGGCTTAAGAGGCTTTTTTAAATTAATATTTATAGACTTAAACCCTAATTTTAGGATGACGATATAATAAAACAATATATGAAAACGCAGAAAAAATTAGCTGTACTTAAAAAAATGTGTATAACGAACTATACAAGATTAAAAGCATAGCATTTTTTTGTACGGCCTACAAGAAAATAACTGTAAAATATAGATCAATTTTTATAGTACTAATTAGAACGCTCAAAGGAAAAAAAACAATTTTTTGTTGAAATATCTATTTGGGTTTGTATATTTAATTTGATTCTTAATCGAGTTTTTCAACTAAAAATTGTCTCGTCCTTATTATACGACGGGCATCAAAATGTGATATTAATTTGACGAAATTAGTAAATGCTGGTTTTGTGTGTAACGAAATTGATAAATTAGTCAGGCAAAAACGAGTGTTTGTATAGTTTTAATGAGGTTTTTTGTTGCTGGCGACGACGGCCGTTACCATGGCAATGGAAATGTAAACTCCGGAGACCCAATTTTTTTTCGGGGGGGGCGGCCGGGGTACGGTACGGGAAAGAGAACTACGAGGAGCGACTAACCTCTTCCTCGCCGTTATTGGTATTGACGGAATCCATGCTTTGACTGAGGGCTACGCCGAGGGGCGCTTCCATGTCCTGCTCGGAGACAGCCTCGTGCTTGGCCCTCTTGAGGGATGGGGGTGGCGTGGCGGTGGCGGTGGCGTTGGCGGCCCGCGAGTCTCCCGACGACGGAGGAGGGTGCCTGCCTCTCTTGGGGGCGCTCAGGACCTCCACGGTTCCTCGGGGTGTGAGGGGCTTCGGCCAGCCGGCGATCACAACAAAACAAGAACACGCGCGCGCGCTTCCTTTACGGGAGGCAGCAGTGTGACCGTGGTCGCGCTCTCTAGCGGAACGTAGACGAACAAGAACAACGACGACGACAGCAGCGATCCGGAGCTCGTTCGAAACTCGACTGAGACGGCGTCACGCGGTGGCGGCGCCGGTGGCGGCGGCGGGTTACGGGGGTGGGGCGCCCAGGTGAGAGCGTGAGCGGGTGACGACGTAGTCGCAAATCGGTGAGACGCGGTGCTGCGGCGGCCGGTGCTTGGCTCGGACTGCGGCGCCGACCGTCGCGACGCCGCCAGGTGAGCGCGCGCAACCAGGTGGGGCCCAGGGCCGGCGCCCGTCGCTGCCCCCTACGCCCTGACCTGGATACCGCCCGTCCTATTATTATTTCATATTCTTTTAGGGGCACCTGCACGTAGATTCTCGACTACCACGACGACGATCGAGGCGCCCTCCCACGTCCGGAAACGATACCTTCTCCCCTGTTTGGTTATTAACATTTCAAACGCACTTTTCCACCTCTATTTCCAGGGCATTGAAAAAACCTTTTCACCAAACTAACAGACCATACAATTATTTTATGTTGCTTTTACGCATTTATTTATAATTCCCTTTTACATAATTATATGTAATTCCAGTTATTCTATACTTAATTAAAATTATAAAGGAAATAAATAAACTCCAATAAGAATAATATAAGTAATAACCATAAACCCAAAGCTAAGATGACCTGATACAGACGCAACTGTAAGGTATTGTTAAACTAGTTTATACATTTACGCAGTTTCCACATTACGTTATCATATTTATTACATATATTATTATTAAATTATTATAATTTTAGTATATTCTTAAATACAGAACAACTTTTTGTATTAGCCTTAGTGGTTCCTCAAACTATTCAGCAAGCAATAAGTATTTCTTATAACAATGATAAATTCAGTAAGTGGTTGCCTATGTAAAATATATTATTCCAAAACTTGCTCTAATGCCCATATATTTCAGTAAATAAACATATCGGATGATAGCAAACGTTTAAGTCCACTCAATTAACTGTTATCACTCATATTTATATGATTAGAACTTAATACTAATACTTTGAATTACACTTGTTATGGGCTTTAGAAGAATATCACGCTGTATCACTTAATTAGAGACATAATACGGAACATCGACAATCAAACATATCTGTTTTATTATGAAACCATTGGATGATTGAACCATTGAACTATTATATCTATAAATTCGGCAATCCTTATATATTTATATGCTTTATATTTTATTTCAATATTTATATTCCTTTTTAAATAGTTATATATAATTCCATTTATTCTCTACTTAATTATAAAGAAATTAAGTAAACTTTAATAAGACTATTTATAAAGACACCACATAAACACTATTCAAGGAAATCAAGTATTAACATTTAATATCAGAGTTGTACAGTAGAACCCTCTTTACCAATATCATGGATATGAAGATTTTATTCCAATTTTTGTTACCACTTTTAAGTATTGTATTATGCTTTCGCATGCTTCACTATGTTTTGCTTTCGCATTCATATTATCTCAATATTTTTGAATAACTTTTATATATACAAAAATAGCTAAATAATAAGGGAAAAAATAAACCTAAGTTTTTGTATTTTTCGCTGTGACTTTATGGTACGCAGTACGTGGAAAAGTTTTCTATTAATTGTTTATGTGTTCAAATGTTCATTGTTCAAAATTTTGGAATCATTCATCTTTCGCTTTTGTATTTGCACTACTTTAACATCTTTGAGTAATAACCATATATACAAAAATGGGTTGAGATGATAGTTAGAGATAGAGACCCCCCTAAGTTATTTTCACACTAATTTCTTTGTTTTTAAACCGTTGGATGCTAGATGCTTAGGGCCATAAATTATTGTGAAAAGTCGATACAATGCATTTTATTCATAGTATTGTCTATCAATAGCCGCTACTTTTCCCATCTTTTATGACAATTTACGGATTTCATCTCAAAAGAAAGGTGTATCTTTTGAGGCTATCCACGAATTAACCCATTTTTTTGGTATCTTCATAATTAATGAAATGCTGCACGGACAGGTCACAACTCTTATGTCGAAACGAGTAGTAATCAGAAAGAGCAGAAGAATTTGAAGGGTAGGGTAGTACTTTTTTGACATGCGATCGAGCATTGTCATGCTGAAGAATAACATTTTTGTATATTTGCTCGTATTCCGATCATTTTTCGCGCGGTGCTCCATTCAAACCTTTCCATTGTAATCAATAGGGATCCCTATTAATAACAATTCAAATATATAGGTTAAAATGTATATGTAAAGTTACATAAAGTATATATGTGGTTCATATATTGTACAATATTATAAAAAATGAAAAAAAAATCAGATCAGTGTAATAATGTTAATATTTCTCATATCATTTTTGTTAGCACATTTGTAGTTTATTTTAATAGTTAAACAAGCAATAAAATTAAATTCGTATTCCTCTATGGGTCTACAGTCGACTTCAAATTTACTACAGCCAACTAGGTGAGGCGGCTTCAAGTTTTGCAAAATAAGCTCCTCAGGAGAACCTTAAACGCTCCATGGTCAGAAATAATCAAATTCACGGGGAAACTGGTACGCCAGAAATCAAGCACTTCATATCTCAATCCTTCCACAAACAACAACTTCAAGTTCTTCTGAAAACGCGCTTGTTGGCGTCACCGCTAACCTCCATCGCTGCAATCACAAATTTTGCCCCTATACGACAGCACGCAGTCATGTGTTAACTCAAGTTCTCGAATCTATAGTTAGTTATACTATCTGTTTTTTCGCTGGGTCCTCGTGCCCAAAAACGACTG